>NC_080775.1:15965182-17215182 GCF_020826845.1 Diceros bicornis minor | reverse complement strand
AGCCCACAGCTAACCTCCTGCCATCACACTTGGCTTCATGGAACTAAAGGCAAATTTCAGCAAGTAGAAGAGACGAATGAAAATTTAAAAATGGAACAGTAATACACAGCCTCCATCCCCTTTCATATAACCCACAGCAGAAGTCTGTATCCCAAAGGCATCAATCTGTCTGATGCACAAATTACTAGTAGATGCATGGCTGAATAAATGAATAAATGAATTTTTGTAGTCTCTACTCCTGTGATGATTGGTGCTTCGGTGGAAAATTGCAGACGACACATTTGCGAATGTGTTGTGCTGAGTTCACTGCTTGGCACGGTTATTGATATACAATCTCACTATTTCGAGCTGCATGAGACTTAGATAATATCGCAGAAACACATTTTCTAGAATTGCATGCTGCTATAATGTAAGAAGAGAGAAACTGCATTTTTTTATTTCTATTGAGATGGCAATGGCGTCATGGTGAGCTAATCAGAGAGCTCAACTTACACTCTGGTTTCCACTAATTTGGTAATATGTTTGCACTTTCTGCTGAGTCCCTGTTGAGTGGCTAGTGTAATTAACCTCAGGCTCTCCTGAATGACACTTTGTGAGGATTTCTTGCTAAGGCAGCAGTGGGACCCACTGGCTGGGCATGACTCTTGTATGGTCAGCACGAAAATGGCTCCATTATATTTCCTTTCACGAAGGCTGAGTATTAAAGTGACCTCCGACTGACACTTTAATTGCTTAATTCGAGTCTCTCTTCTGAGCCTAAAATCCATGTAGCTCTGTGAGCTCCTATTGATCTCTGAGAAATACCGGTTGTAGCTCAGTGTGAGAGCTGGAAGAGAAGTCAGTTCAGCGGTACCCCCAGCCCCTGGAGACTCCTGGCCTCTGATTTCAGCATCCTCTTTGCTCAGCACGCTGGAATGTCCGCCTTGTGAGAATCAGTAAGAAACAGATAAAAGCAGGCAGACCGCAGTCCAGATCCAGCCTCTCATTTGGAGAAAATATACACCAGGACTAACAGAGCCCAGTACAAAAAAAAAAAGGGCACACGATGAGTGACTGTTTTCTTTCTGAAGCTTTTTGTGTTGATCTAGGAGAAAGAAAGCAAAGTGTCTGATTTGAACTGAAGAAAACCAGATCCCCCCACTCCCACCCCAAAGCTGCAGTGTCTGTTCTTCACATTGACTATCAGACACAGGATGGAACAGGGCAAATCCCGAAGGCCGTATCCATATCTTGTTTTATTTTTTTAAGAGACTGCCCATGATATGTTTCCTTTTAAAACATTGGTCATTGCCAAAACAGTGCAGATAGACACAGGAATAATAGAACTCAGTGCTTCAAAGAGACAATGGAAACAAGTCTTCTTTAAATATTTATTGTTTTACAGATAAATCCATGATGGAAATCAATCTCTTTCTCCCTTCCTCTCTCCCTCTCTCCTTCACTCCTCACCACAGAAAGTTTAGTTTCCATTTGATACTCAAGGATGATCTCCTTAAAGTGTTTAATTTGTGACTTGCTTTTGATAACCTACTATTTTGCATTCTAGTGCCAAATTAGTCACCAAAAGTTGTGCCAATACTTTACATCCCCAAAGCAAAGAATAATTTGAAGCCCCCATTCTCTCTCCGTGGACCCAGGCTTTTTGTTTTGTTTACATTTCAGCTCAGAATCTCCTTAAATGCTTGTTTATTTGTGAAAATAAAATAAGCTTCTTGGACTTTTTTTCTCATCAACATTTCCAGTAATCCTGGAGGCACTGCTTGCAACAATTGCAAATTATCAGAGCTTCTAGTCTCCCGTAAAATTTGAAGACTGAGTGTGACAGTGTAGAACAAAGAAATAGAAGTGACAATGTCCTAACTTGAGATGTGTGCCTAGGAATTTAACTTGGTATTTGATTTCAGAGGAGCAGAGCTGGAAAAGATCACTCACTGAGGAAACCGATGCTTCCTCCCTCCCCACCCCCAAGAAAAGCTGCTAACATGAGTAATATTTTCATTTCCTTCCTCACTTACATTTATGACTTTAACAGCTTGGATAATTTCCTGAGGGATTCCCCTCTTTATCACTTAATATTTCCTCTATCTTGGAGCAGTTTGCATCCGAAATGGGAATTGCATTAGCGGCTATACTACCATATGTAACGCGTGAAAATACTTCTCATGCTCAAGATTGACTTTGCACCTCGATGTAAAGGATCTCTTCTGTACCCTAAATCTTTTATCCCGCACCACATTTTTTTACCCTGATAAGTTTTAAGGCAATCCCAAGCAGCAATCCCTTCTCCCAACTCCCTTGGGAGAAGGAGTTAAAAATGAAGTAAATGGTAAAGACCAGGTTGAGAGCCAAATTAGGCCAGGGGCAAGGTGAGGAAAGAGACCACGCCAGACCAGATGGTTGGGTTGTGGTTAGACCGAAAAAGGACTAGGAGTGGATTTATATCTGAATCCAAGAATAGAACCAAGTTCAGGAATCAGGGATATAAATTTTAGGCTTATTTATTGGTCTTGGACACTGTGCCCTTTGTTACACAGTCTGCGAGATTAGCCACGCTGGGAATCCCATGCATGTTCCATGGGATGGAATGCATGACAGGTGCCAACCACTCTGAAATCCACAGGGGCCCAAAATAAGACTTTCTAAAATGCCCCTAAGGTCTGGATATGTGAGCGGAAACTTCCACTCTATTTCCAGAGCTCCCATGGTTGTCTTTCTAAGAGACCATGGATATCTCAGTTGGCTTCATAGAATCATGGTCTCTTGATATTATATTCTCAGTGAATAAAACTTATTTTATCTTTCTGCTTGGGTTAATGATAATTGATCAGATGTTAGACAGATGGAATTTGCATGTTGGCTCTTCACTACTCAGTGTGTGACTGTGGGCAAGTTACTTATATTTTCAGATCCTCAATTTTGCCAACTGCAAAATGGAATTGTAAGAAGGATTCACTTTTAAAAATGTAGTATTTAAAGCATTTATCACAGTGTCTGGTATAGATAAGTGTTAGCTGCTACTCCTCATTTTTCTATTACTACCACTACTGCTTCTATTACTACTAATACTATGTCAAAGGTCTTGTTATCTTTTTAAAAATTGTGAATCTTAGGTACACAGAACTGGATCCATAATCCTCAGTTCATTGCTAACTGGCATCATTAGTTCATGAACAGATTCATTTTATTTTATCTTAAAATATTTCTTAAAATCTTAAAATATATATTATAAATTTTTCACACATTCTTCAATATATCATCTCAGTGAATTTTATCACTTCATAAATGTGGTATTTGGTACCTTTCAGAAGATTCACAAATGAGTTAAGAAGGAAAAAAGGAATAGTGCAGAAAATGAGAATAAAAGCATATTCATATACATCCATCATTTGTTTGCACGGGAAGCTCAACTCTGAAGGCTTAGGTGCCACACTGCCATAACTCTGGAGATTGTAAAACATGCTGTGTGTTTTGCTTTTGAATGAGAATAGTTTCTTCTTACTCCAGTTTGTAATAATTTTAACCCACGCATTTAGTTGGTTTATTTTCTCCCTGAGCAAATGAAACTTAGTAAAACAAGAAGATAGAGGATGCAGTAGAAATATTTTCCCACCTCCTACTCTCTGTCTGAGCGAATATATTCCAGTTTCTAGAAATGAAAGTACACACATTACTGAGGAAGCTAATGTTCATTTTCCCCCTCAGTCATGGGCTCTGGGCTGTGAGTGATGACTATTTCAGTAAGATGACCAGAAGTCACTCAGTCAGCCAGAGTTTTGATCACAGGGGAGGGGCTGCCTCTGAAGTGCTGTGCCTCTGAATCGGGCTCTTGTTCTTTACTTCATAAGCAAAGCGTCAGGGATTGCTTGTCTTTATTTAGTGCAATTTTAAAAAGTATTGGGATCCTTAGATTTCCTTTTGGAGTAGATTTTGCATTTTAGAAAGAGCACCTTGCACAGTGGCAGTTGTTTGGAGACTGAATTGAAGGGGGCATAAATTTAGGCAGGGAAAATTTCAGGCTGCTGTGGTGACCCAGGCAAGATGTGAGGAGGTCCCACACCAAGACCAAGACCAAGACCAAGACCAAGACCAAGACCAAGACCAAGACCAAGAAGAAGCCCTGCAGGAAGAGGTCTCAGAGATACATCAGAGAGAGAATTGACAGAACATAAAGATCCGTTGGATTAGGGGGATAACGGAGAGATCTAAAAAAGGATTGGCAATTGGGTACATGCTTCTGGCATTTACTGAGGCAAGAAATGACTTCAGTTTGAGACATTGACTTTCAAGGTTTATGGGACCATCCAAGCGACGATGTCTGGAATGCTGTTGGATATATGAGCCTGGAGCTTGGAGAGAGGTCTGGGGTACAGTTGTAGATATTGGCCAACTATCAAACGTCTTGGAGACCTTAAAACAGAAGCCATATCCATTTAACTTGACACATTCCTGTCAGGGAGCAAAAGGCTAGATTAAGTGGCATTAATAGCCATCTGGCTTAGACACTGCGGTACTGTTATATGAATAGTCCATTTTCAGGTCTCTGTATGTGATCATTTACATGTCTGACTGGCTAAGAACTTAAACATTTAAAGTATAGATGTTATTTAATAGTTTTACATGCTCCTCATATTAAATTTCTAAAATACAGAAAAGAAGAAATAAGAAATTAATGCCATCCACAATATTGTAATATAGAGAAAACTATTAAAATTTTGGCCTATTTCCTACACAAAGTTTACAAACACACACACACACTTATACACACATAAACATAGTTAACACCACACATCATTTTGTATCCTGCCCTCTTCATTTAGGGTCACTCATGGTAGACAGGTTTCAGTGGAGCTTCCAGGCTAAGACAGACTAGGAAGAAGTACTCGACCACACACTTCCAAAAAAATTAGCCATGAAAACCCTGTGAATGGCAGCAGAGCATTGTCTGATATAGTGCTGGAAGGTGGGAGGATGGCGCAAAAGGACCGCTCAGGGTTCTGTTCTGCTGTACACAGGGTTGCTAGGAGTCGGAATCCCCTGGACGGCATTAACAACAAAAATGTTGTGATACGTTCAGATCTAATGCATTCTTTTTGCCACCACACAATATTCCTTTCATGACTATACCATGAATCATATACCCATTCTACTGTTAATGCCCATTTACGTTACTTCCAATAATTTTCTATTGTAACCCTAATAGCAATGAACATTCTGGAACATATTTCTGAATGCAGTTGTGCAAGAGTTTCCCTAGGGTAGATGCCTAGAAGTGAAAGTGCTAGCTTTTACATTTACTATATGTTTCCAAATTCCACTAAAAAATGTATGTATGAGAATTCCTATAATGAAATAGGAGAAACTTACCTTCATATTCATAATATATAATTTAGACAAAACATTCAATATATTGTCTTATTTGATCTTTACAATGATGAGGCAGGGAGGAGGAATTATCTACCCCCATTTTTAAGATGATGAAACTGATAATCAGAAGCTTCTGAAGTGCCTTGGCAAGAACAAATAAATACCCCAGATGGATCCAGGACTCAAGTTTAGGTGTCCTGACTCTAAGAACAGAGTGCTTCCAGCTGTTCTGACCATAAGATCCCTGTGCTTTCCAGGTGTTCCAGATCTAAGATCAGAGTGTTCTCCCCTGGGCCTTAGCTGGTCAGATGAAAAACATCAGATGGACCCACCCCTGCACGTAGGCTGTCAGCAAAGGCTGAACAACTGAAAGGAGATGAACTATGAGGTTTGAGCTGAACGTGGATGTTGGCATCCATTTAGGCTTCACTTTTTGGGTATTTATGAAGCTGCGTTGTGGAGCGGGTCAGGTGTTGTAGGGAAGGTGTTTGGGGAGGAACACAGATTTTTTTAAAAAATCACTGCCCTTCCTGAACTGGGCTGGATACTTAGTCACCCCCAACTCAGCCTGGTACATTAGTGAATCTTATAAATTCTTGAACAATTTGTGATGGTCTTACTTTCCAAAGAACTAAGGAAGAAATAAGGAAAGAAAACAATGGAATTCCCCATTGGGTATTCCCAGTTCCCTTTGGGAATTCCCTAAAGGGTACTGGCATTCACTGAGTGCTTACCGCATGCCAGGCACCACATATGACCTCAGTGACTCCTCACTCCAACCCTAGGAGAGCCAACTATTAAGAGGAAAGTGAAGATGTCACATTGTCTCCATTTCCCCCCTTTGCACACACAGCTCAGCCCATTCAGTTAGTGCCTGTCCCCATCCTTACACCCAAACAACCCCTTGGACCTCCAGTGACCTCCAAGTCACTAAGTTGCATGAATAATTGTTGGTGTCTTCAGTAGAGTTTGACACAGTTGATCACTCCAGGTGAGGAAAAGGAGACTCAGAGGTCCTAGACTCTAGATGGGTCCTAGAACCATTATCCCCCATAATATTTTCAGGAATTCTTGTGAGGAGGGAGTGGAGGTGGTCACCCTGGTGTCCATTTCTTGCCACTATTAAAATTTCAAATCCTCTCTCTCTTGCTTCTTAGGGCTGTTCCCTTTCTCTCTTCCCCTTGGTAAGAGAAAGTTGGAATTTAGACCTCTTTTCTTTATTTCTCCAAAATGCCACACACTTGAGACTCTTTTGTGTAGTAGAATTTGATTAAATATTCCAGGCACTGGCAGGAGATTACTGCAAAGAGCAGCATAGCAGTTGAGTTAAAATGTGATATTAGACCTCCTCGTCCTTAAAAATCCATTGTTCGTTCCTTCCCGGGTATCAGTTATCTATTGCCGCATAACAAATTATCCCAGAACTTAAAGGCTTAAAACAACAGCAGTGATAGCTTCTGTGGGTCAGGAATCCAGGTGCAGCTTACCTACGTCTTTCCTAGCTCACTCACATGGTTGTTGGCAGGATTCAGTTCCTTGCAGACTATTGGCTAGAGGCCACCCTCAGCTCCTTGCCATGCAGGCTCTCAACAGAGTATCTCACAACACAGGATATTGCTTCATCAGAGCAAGAAATATAGAGGGCAGGAGAGAGTGCCAACAAGAGAGAGAGTGCTGGCAAGATGGAAGAGTCCATCTTTCCTAACCTAATCATGGAAGTGATGTCCCATCTCTTTGGCCATATTCTGTTTATTAGAAGCAAGTCATTAGGTCCATCCCACACTCTAGGGGAAGAGATTACACAAGGGCATGAATCACTGGGAGCAGATCAGAAATGCTGCCACTCCCCATTCTCACAGTCCCAGTTGAGTAATTTTCCTGGGTTGTGTCTGCTTCTCAGGCTCCCACCTCATCTGCATCGCCGGACAAACCCCTAACCTTTGACCTCTTTTTGTTTTTGCCTCCATAGCTGTCTAGTTCCCTCCCTCCAAAGTTTTATTCCTTTTTTAGACAGCAGTTTAGCTATCTCTCTATTTCACCTTAATCGTAGAGGCTAATATCTATTAAGTACTTACCATGTGCCAGGAATTATCCTAAGTACTTTATATCTTGTAACTCATTTAATTCTGAGGAACAATATGCGCTATGTACTCATGTCAATCCCATTTTACAGATTAGGAAGGTGAAAGAGAGGAGAGAAATTTGTCCACTGTAATGTAAAATAACATTTATCCTATTGCAGTCATTCTCCGGGAGTCTATGAAGGTGCTTTGCTAAAGACTGTTTTTCTCTCTAAAAGGAATTCTGCCACCACCTTTTAAATAATGCATACTGTTGAATAATACATATTTCTATCATCAGCAAGTGTATGGGAAGGTACAAGTTCCCTTGGCCTGGCTCCTTTACTCAAATTATCGGTCCTTAGGACTCTGACCATAGGCCTCTATAAATATCACAGAAAGGGATGCTAGTCTCTCACCTCAATGTGTAACCAAGAGAAAGGGGCTCATTCTGCTCGCTGTAATCCAGTGTCAATTGCAAATGTGTCAGTGGTTGAGAAAGGAAAGTTTATACGATTAGCTAGCATAATCAGAAGATGGTGGACTAGGGTCCTAAAGAACCATCTTAAAATCATACAGAATCTTGAGCCAGTCATATAGGGGAAATGGGCAGGGAAGGAGGGGGTTTAGGGATGTTGATCATCCAGTGTGATGAACTTCAAGACACCACATTATCTCTTTCTTCTGACTTCTGTGATGGGTACCAACACAGAGTTTTTCTTTCTGGAGGTCATCATGTTTCTCGAGAACTGAGAGAACAAAGTTTTTGTCTTTTCACAGCTGGAGATATGTGTAAGCAAGAGTCATAGAACTGACAGGTTATGTATTTTGCAAAAGAGAGGTGCTTAATCATCTAGGCTACGTGTAGGCTGGAGTGCATTCTCAGAGACTAGTGAGTCAGGATCACAGTTACGATATTTCTTTGTTTCCCTAAGATGGCTTCCTTCATGCTAACTTAAGATCTAGCTGTTACAAATGGTTTTCCTCCCTATGTCACTTTATGCTGGAGTTGACACATGTTAACTTTGAAAAAGGGTTGACATTTACCCAAATCTCCTTGAGATATTAAAACAGCAAGTATTAAAATTCATAAATGTTTGACTCAGTTCTAATTTCTGGCTAGAGCTTAGGGTAAGGAGGGTTCTTAATAATATGTCATGTGTTCTGACTACTCTGGGCCTTGGAGACAGGTCTGATGTCCTCTGCCCACCTTCTGTCTTCCGTGTTCTCTCACAGAGCTGGCGAAAGGCTGGGACAGCCGGTGAGAAGGCACCTGGGAGCTGTGTGCATGGTGTGCCCTGTGCCCTCTGATGAGACCCTCCCCGTACCCTTTGGGCCCAGAATGTAGAAAGCCTGCCCAGAAAGCAGCCCCAATTGACCTCTTTCCCACTGTGAATAGCTTCTTGTACCCACTATCGTGCCCGCTATGCATTTATACATTCCAACCCATGAGGGAGAGGACAGCTTTTTGTTAACTCTGGGTTTTCCTTAACCTTAGTCTTCTGTTTTTAGAGGCCATGTACTCTCGTATATGTTATTCATTTACTCATCTGTACATCAAACATTTATTTTTTGTTATGTTCCAAGTTCTATTCTTTTTAAAAATCGCCTATTTTTATATGATAAACATAAGTTTAGGTATTTTGAAAGTGTGTTGGAATCTTGAAATTTGACAAAACTCTGGATACTTTGTAAAGAGACTGACTAACTTTCTTGTAGAAGTTAGATTACCAATAAACCAGATCTGCCTCTGTTTCTAGAGCCCCCATACTTGAAACTCCCAGGAATGGTGGCCACGTTTTCTTTTGTGGATTCAACTTCAAAATTTTATCTTACTAGTGTCATCTAGAAATGAGTTAGTTGAGGTGTACAGTTTTTTTGTCTTTATATATTTCTCTGACTTTTACCACTTAAGCAACAGATCGAATAATCAATTCCCAGGCCTAGAATACTCTTAGCAGTAGACTTAAATAAGAACTATAAAAGTTGTGTAAATCTGTTACATGTGTAGCCAATGGTAATATAATTTGCTAGTTCTGCCTTGGGAACTAAATGGAAGTAAGGGAAGATGCATATTGATAATTTTCATGACTTTGGAATTTTAAATAAATGGGAACAAGGTTTCTCATATTTTCTTCCTTGCAGTTTTTTCTTATAATTTTATAAATTAAAACTTAAATTGATATTTTACAAGTGTTAAGAACACTCTCAAATAAAAGAATTGCTATTCTAAACTATTGAAAAAAACAACTGTCTCAGTGATAACCTGAGGTCTTGCGCTTTCATAAAATGACAATTAGGTTCATGTAATGTACTTTAATAACTATCACAAGCATTTTAAAGAGAAGTAACATGATATAACATAGAATTTGGAGAGAGAAGAATTAAGTTCCTGAGCCTGCTACTCACCAGCTATATGATCTTGGAAGAGTCACCAGCTTATACTGGATGAGATGATACTTTAATAGCTAGCACACTTGTTAAGTCTCACTTTCTTCATTAAAAAAAAAAAAAATCACATGGTGTTGAGGATTAAGTGCTGTTAAGATGTTTGTGATGTTGCTTGTAAAATTACAACATGCTAATCAAATTTAGGGTGCCATTGGGATATAATTTTGATTCAAGGAAGTTTGGAAACCTTCTACTTTGGATCCATTCCTTGTGAAGCAATGCCCCAGCCATATGAATTTCAGCCACGGTCCTGGAATTCCAGGGTCTCTGGAGGAGAGGGATGGCTGGGAAATGTAGACTCCCTAGAAGATGTGCCCTTTCAAAGGACCCCCAGGGAAATGGCTCATTTATGTGACTTTCCAAACTTTCTAACCTTAACTTCCTACCTTACTTGTTTTGCCTTAAGAGAATTCCAACCATTAAGACAGAAAAACACAACTTAGAAAGGGAAGGAACCATATCTACTTACTCACTAGACCTCTGAATTTGGGGAGAAATGAAGAAGACTGGAAGAGTCTTGCCTTTGTGAGTTCATCGACTAGTAAAAATCCTCTGAATGTGTGTGTTGTTGTTGTTGTTACTGTTGTTGTTTTGGTGGGGGAGTCTATAAACCTCATGGAACTCCAGCATTTAAGAAATGCTGTTCTAAACAAACGAACAAATCACTTTGAGAGAAGCAAGTAGTCATGACCAAGACTCGCTTGGTATATTCCCCAGACCCTAACTCCAGGCATTCTAGAAGGTATTCTTTAAAGCAAAATAATATTAATATAACATAACTGAAATCTTAGGATGTTATAGCTATAACCTTAGGAAAGTACGAACCAAGTACAGAGATAAAAACGGCTTGGATTAAACCAGTGGTGGCAATATTTGAGAGTAGGTTAAAATATAAATGTCATAAGAGGTTTTGTAATGATGGTTTGTACATTGTTTTGGCTACTTTTTAAGGTTTCAAAGTGTTCAAAAAAAGCAGTCATAGTAGATTGGAAACTATATTTTGAATTGGTTAAGAAAATGTAATTTAGTTTTTAATCAATCTTTAAATGTTGAATAAAAATCAGTTTTAAAGTTTTATTTACTGGATATGTAGGTTTAAAATTTGAACATTAAATGAAATAAAGAAAAAGAAAAGAAGTAATGCTCCAGAACCACACTTATTTAAAATTCATTATTGTAAAAGCTTTAGCCCTCTCATTGGGAGTTAAAAATCCTATTCATGTTTGATTCATGTGCTTTTATCAATTAAACTGAGAATACCTTCCCAATCATACTTCTGTGCTTAAAAGAACACTGATTATTATCATCACTAGATATTTAAAGTCGTTTGTGTGTACCTCCTTTGTATTAAATCCCTGAACTTTTTATTTTTCCCAAGACTTTCTTATGAAGCATAAATGACAATTTATTTTTAAATGAAGCAGCCATATTTTAACTTCATATTTGAATCCCACTCTGGTGGTTGGCAATTGATTCATCTATCCTGCTTAATTGATATCTTGCATTAGACAAAATGAGAGTTTCAAGTGTGGACCCTAGAATCTAGCTCTCTGGTTCAACACGACCTGCTCCCTTTTAGCAATTGTGTGACTTGGCCACATAACTTAGGTTCTCTGTATAGCAGTTGTCTTTTTCTTAACAATGGAGGGAATTTTAGAGGAGAAAATGGGATAGTATATGTGAAGGGCTAAATCCAGTTCCTGGCATATAGTAAGCAAACACTTTAATGAGTGGTTGCTATTGTTGTCATCCAAAGAAAAGGAGCTCATTCCTCCCAGTTTATACATAAGAGCATTAAAAAAATTCACACCAGACACACTGAGTTCCAAGAAAATGAGCAAGCTTCAATTTCACAAACCAACACGGTGATGTGGGGTACATATAACATAAACTCTATTTCATTGGCACTAATGGAGGGTCAGCTAAATCCTAGCATAGCACTGGGGGGACACAGAGCCCAATATGTTTTTTAAGTTAATGAGATAATTTTCTAAATTAAGCTCACATCGCTGTATCATTTGAAAGAATTCTGCCATTTCTTATTTTTCTTGACCATGACCCTATGAAGAGCAAGATGCTCTAGCAAATGTTGGGTTTCTGAAAATGAATGGTTACTCGTCATTATTTCTAATCCATTTGCTCTTTTTTAATTTTTTGTTTATTGCAGTAACATTGGTTTATAACATTGTAAAAAATCATTTGCTCTTGTTTTCATTCTTGCATCAAACATTTCAGCACATGTTGTGGGTATGGCCCATGATGTGACTGCACTGGGGTCAGGGGAAGAAGGAAGGCTGTGAAAAAGATGGCGTTTATAAAACTATCCAGAGAAACTCCTACTGAAATCCATGTAAGTTCCCTAGAAATGACCAGACTCAGGCCCGCCCATGAAACTGTGTGATGAGACCATGAAACAAAGCTCTAGATCCAGCAAACGTGTTGTTTTCCACTAGCTCGCCGATGTGCAGATAGCCCATGGAACATGGGCCTTTTAGATGTGAATCATAAGTTCTGAACCATTATTCTCCCTGTTGTCTTTCTTTGTAGGCATATGATGGTTTAAGCTACACAACTGCCCGCCTTGCCAGTGTGTGTGGAAGACAGCAACTCACTAACCCCATCACCTCCACAGGAAACAGCCTCATTGTGCGATTTCAGTCTGGCTCTTCCAGACAGAGCAGGGGCTTCCGAGCTCGCTTCAGGCAAAGCAAGTACCTGTGGGTCTCCCCAAGGCACAGGCCATCTGTTCTTAAGTGCCCCTCTTGGTGCTACAATAAAATGAGACCAGTCCTCAGAAATTGGTCCCAGCATTCTACTTAACATGCAACAACTTAAATAGAAAAAAGGAACTATGATTTGCAACTGTTCCAACTGTTGATCCTTTAAATTTACCACTGTTGAACTGTTAGATGATGCTAACTTCCTTTGGATCTGTGTATCTCTCCAACAAGTTTTCAGAATAATACTTAAAAATACCTTTATTACTAGAGACACTATAAAAAAGTGTTTATCCAAATTCATTCATTCTATTTTATCCATCTCCTATTCATTCATAGGTAAATTATCTAGCATTTATCCAAGGTTTTACACTAGGAGGAGATATACAGCTATCAATTACAAGACTTGCTTGTACTGTGGAGTAAGATTTTAACCCTCGAGGTAGTGGATTTCCTCATTTCTGAATCCTGCCATTGTCCACCTGAAGAATCAGTGCTGTTTCCCATTGTTTCTATTCTGAAATCACCATGTCTCTGTTCTTCCTCCTAGCTCTTCCCCCCAATGCCTTTCATCTGGCACTCTTAGAGATTAACCCTTCATCCCACGGTCAGAGATGGAACCCAGAGCTGAAGGGGTTGTAGGTTGTCTTCAATATGCCTCTGATTTTTATTCAGATGCTTGTCATCCTTCCAAATAAGTTGAGTCTACTTAGTCATTTAGTCTGTTTTGGGGATTTGATTGTATTCTATTGTAAAGAGCCTTGGCTAGGGATAGTTTCTAGATCCAGGTCTCCCCAAGACACACTGTAGACTTTGGAGCAAGATGGTCTGCATAAATCAATCACTCTCCATGCTTTCAAAGAAAGAGCAGTTTCTTAATATTCTTTTTTCATGTAATTATTCACTTATGTTTTGCTTCATGGTAATAAAAGGTCCCCAGTAGGTCTTATCTGGACTATTGTTAACAGCCTCCTGAATCTCTCCCACCTTTTCCCCATCTTCCTCCAAAGTCAACTCACAAAAGCCCTGCTCTGATCATGCTGTTGAGTGTTCCAATGTCTGTCCTGGCTCTGCACTGCCTAAAGAATGGAGCCTGAGCTTCTCTGGATGTTACCCAAGGGCCCTGGAACCTGCCCTGATCTCTTTCCAGCATCACCTCTGACGCCCTTCAAGTGCCTGATGCTTCAGCCAAGTCTGTGTAGATGCAGCCCTTACCCCCTCTGTATCCTTGCTCAGGCTGCCTTCTCCCTGGGCTCCTCTTCCTCACCCCCAGTTCCTCCTTCAGCCACTGTCCCCTTTGTGAGATGTGTCTTATACTCTCCAACTGCCAACAGATTATCCCTCTTAGGAGCTCCCGTAGAGCTGTTCACTTCTCTGGTAATACACAGCCATCCTTATGAAGTCTTGTTCAATTGACTATTTGTTTTCCTAAAAAAAGTCATTGTCCATAAAGAGATTATCTTATACCTATAATTTATGAGTGGGCAATGTAAGTGAATCAATGCCAGAGTTTTGTTTGAACGATTCAGGCAATTCACAGCCATTTAATCTGCTGTTCTATGCCACTCCCCGCTTCCTGTCATTGAAGAATATTGTTATAAACGTACAGTGTGTTCCACTTTCTCGTGGTTTACGTGCAGCTTCCTTGGCAGAGTACTTCCTTGGCACGCCTTTCAGAAATAAGGAAAAATCAGTTATGTTTTCATTCATCAAATAATTGTTGTGTACAGTCAGTGGAAATCAAAAGTATATGACATCTGTGTGTGTTTGTGTGTTCCTCAGCCTGTGGAGGCTACATCCTCACCGACTCATTTGATACTATATCCTCTCCATTGTTCCCTGCCAAGTACCCAAACAATCAGAACTGCAGCTGGATAATTCAAGCTCAGCCTCCATGTAAGTAACAAAAACAAAAAAGAAAAGGAAGCCAGGATGGATGGTCTCTGTGGGAAAGTCCATCTATGACTAATGTTCTTATCTCCTTGGTGGTAACAATTGATGGCCTTCCTTTTCTTTTTTTTTTGGAAGTCCCAATGCCTGATGTGCACGAGAACAGGCATTTCCTAATCTGATAGGAAGTAATTTTTACTGTTTGTTCTTAATTTAAAATTTTTTTTAAGTTTCAAGGCCTAGCAGAAAAAAAAAACCTATAACCTTGCTGTATGGACAGGCAGCAAGGTTATTTTGGGGGTAAGCAAAAATAATTGATAAATAAATAGTTTTTGACACGTGTGCCTTGAGTGTCATAGATGTTCAAGACAGTTACTAAATGAATAAATGAATAATAAGAACTATAGACTGGAAAATTAATAACCCACAGTTTGGGAATGCAGTGCCATGAGCGTATTGATCTTCAATCAAAGTGGAAGCTAAATTATAGAACCTGGTCTCTCCTGCAATGCATGTTTTAAAAAAATCCCAGTATAAGCCTGGAAGAAACACTTAATAAGTGCTTACCTTATTTTCTTTGTAGAATCCTAGAATCTTATTTTCTGACCTGGTAGCAATCTGGTGGTAAGGATTACTGTCTACATTTTACAGACAGAGAAAATGAGGAGACCCCTAAGGACTCAAGCAAAATGATTACAAAGAGAGTGGCCCTGGGGCCCTTATGAATCCCATTTCAGATGAGCCCTGCCCTTCCTTGAGGTTTTCAGGAAAAATTTATGATTTCAGACATAATGTGGGAAAGGCATTAAGTTCTCAACTCCACTCTATAATTAACGACCTGTGGGATAATAGGCAAGTCACTTAAACTAATGAGGCCCCATTAGCTAATCTAAAAAATGAAGAGTTTGGCTTAAATCTTCTCTAACACTTTTCCTAAGGATGTTAAGAGTTAACAGAAAGATATCTTTCTGGACATGCATATGGTTTGGGGGTTGGTGATGTAATCCTTATTCAGAGAAAGTTGCCAGCCAGCCAGAAACTGAACCTTAGATAAAGAAGCCTCCTGCCTTGAGTCCAGCAGTTTTGCACCTCAAGACAATTTCTAGCGACTTGTAAAGTGTTTAGATGAAAGATCTCACTGGTCCAAGGACAACAATAGGAAAAGATCTTATGCTGAAGATTAGGGACGCTGGCGGAAGAACAAAGGGAAGACGTACCCAGGCATTTGCTGATCTGCAAGTAACTCAAAGCTTTCTTTATAAATGACTCTGAAGCTCCAGAGCCCTGGTTCTAGCTTTAAAGTAAAACCTTAAAGTGCTAGCCTATGTGTGCCAGGGAGAACAGAGTCTTATTTATGAGTACAGGTAAAGAATCAGAATTTAAGGAAACTATTCTATTGAGAAAAATGCTTCTGAGAGGAACACAGCAATGACTGATATTAAAGCGTGTGAAGACAATATGTTCCAAGAAGACAGTCCCCGTAGTTCATGGAATGCCCTACCCAAGGGTCCTCTTATTTACCACGACCATCATTGTGGATTCTACAGGCATTTTCAAAAACATTCATTCTGTTGCTCTTCAAAGGAAACCTTTTAGCAGAGCCGTTGGTATTTTCCCTCTAGCCCCAGTCAACCCCTGTGCAAATCTTCAGAATTTCTTGCTTCCGTGCTGGGGAACCCACAGGTAAAATGATCAGAGGTACAGTTTCTCTCCGTGTATGTTTTGTTTGCCAGCACTTTATTAAATAGCCTTCTCTTTTTCTTACAGTCAATCATATTACCCTCTCCTTCAGTCACTTTGGCCTTGAAAGCAGCACGTTGTGTACAAAAGACTTTTTAGAAATTTTGGATGGCGGTTACGATGACGCGCCCCTCCGAGGTACTGCGGCGCTCACTCATTTATGTCTGTGGCCTTGGCTGTGTTTTATCTATATGCTTACGCATGTCTGTGCTGCCATTCCAGGTTAGAATGTTTCCCATAAATATGAAGTACAGCATAAGCCAAGTAAAGATGATTATAGGGTAAGAAAGCAGGACTTAATATGAGGTTCAAGAAACTCAGCTTGTTCATATTCAAGGACATGAATAGTTTATATATTTAGAAAAAAATATTTAAAAGTTGCAACTACTTTAGATAGTAGTGAAATGTAGTCCATTCCACCATTAGGTAGCATTGTGTGAGAAATTTCTCGCTAATGTCTGACCAGAGTTCTTATACTCAAATTGAGCATGTTTCTTCTGGTTTTGTCCTCAGTGGAAGCAAAAAAAAATAATGATAATAAATAAATAATCTGCATTTCTGTTTGTAAGACATCCTAGTAAAATTAAAGATTGCTGCTATCTAGTTTCTGAAATGTCCTTAAGCAAAATAATCGCAGATTATTTAAACTTTCTCCATGAGTTTACTCATGTTTGAGCTTTGTCGTCCTGCTTCTCAGCCTGCACAGAAGACAAGCTCCATCAGAGAAGGGGCTTCGTTTTGCTCATTGCTTTATTCCCAGTGCCCAGAACAGTGCCTGAGACAGTAGTGAGCCATTGATGAAAACGCCTGCTCCGTGCACACTTCTGATCGTATTGCTTGTGATTTTGTCTATAAGCATTTGACCAAGGATGAGGGTACATTATTTAACACATACTTATAAAGCTCTTATCTTGTGCTAAGTACTATTCTCAGAACTTTATAAATAATACTCAATTAATCCTCAGACCCTTATGATATAGGTTTCATTATTATCAATATTTCCTTTTCTCAAGGGGGGAAACTGAGGCACAAAGAACTTGATTCAGGTCATGTAGCTAAATGGCAGGGCCAGGAGTTGAATCCAGGTATTCTGGCTCCAACATCCACACTTTCCTCGGCCATAATATATTGCTTTTAGGTATTAGCACATTTGTCTGTGCAGGTCCCTACTGTGCTGGAGATTTTAGCATGAAGGACATTTGGAGCCAGGTCATCTATGTTCTTCTTATCTCCCCCTAATGTTCTTTATCATATTTAGAAATCATCTCTCCCATGCTTGTATTTACAGTTTATTTTTAATTCTCAGGCATTGTCTTAAACACGGACTCTGATTTAAATGGTTCTCCTAGTAGTGATTTCTTCTGTTTGCTTTGGTCTCTTGTGATTCTAGTAAAGATACGTTTACTAGAAATCATGGCCTATGCCGTTCATTCTCTTCGCTGTTATCTTCATTATTTAGGCCGCTATTGTGGTACCTCCGTGCCCCATCCCATCACTTCCTTCAGCAGTGCCCTGACGCTGAGGTTCGTCTCTGATTCTAGAGTGAATTTTGACGGTTTCCGTGCTATATACACTGCATCATCATCAGGTAAGAAACATTAGCAAATGGCGCTACTAGGTTAACAGAAGTGTGGTAGAAATCTTTGGTTGTTATTTGGGACTCTTTTACCTACAGAGTTGGGAACTAGTTTCCTGAGATCACCTCTGTAACTAACCTTACCTTCTTCCAAAGTAGGTTAACATACTTGTGAATTCTAACAGTAGTGAACTCTGTGCCACACATTCTTTATGCATTCGTCCGTTGTTTCCATGTCTTGGCTACTGTGACTAACACTGCTAAAAGTGGACTCTAGAAGCGGAGAGAATTGGTTGGAATGATCTTAGATGACTTGCTTATCAGCTTCTTGTTTCTCCTTCATGACATGTTTGTTAAGGCAGCCCCTGGCTGACAATGCACGATGGCATCTCTTATGGGTGGACAGTCTCCCTGGCCTTGCACTTGGGCTCAGGCAGGGTCTGGATGTTGTCACTGATGCAGGATGGATGGTGGCATGTGGGCAGGAGGGGAGAGAGGAGCCACCCAGTACTGGGTCTCAGCCAGGAGGATGCTGTTTGTCAACTGCCAGCTTCCTTGTTATTAGCAGTTCAAAGCCATAGAACACCGAGAAGATTTGTGTGTGTGTTTCAGTGTTCTCCTGAGAGGGAAAAGCTGAGATACTGCCTTCTGTTCTAGGCCGGGGTTAAAAACATCATCCTGGTCAGAAATACAGAGTGGTCATAGTATTAAAACAAGTCTTTTATTACATGAAGTTATAGTTACAGGAGAAAAGGCTTTTAGAAAAGAAACTACAGAGATTTTTTCTGATCCATCATAGCTGTGGCTTTTGGTTTTCTATTTTCAGAATCTTTTCCTTTTTATACACGACAGGGAGTTTTTAATGGGAAATGGGAATAGGTTCTCCTTTGATGGTGCTGACAGTTCCCTTCTAGTGTTCTTTCTCCTTTATCTTATGGTGTCTTGTATTCGATCTTTGCCCTGGCACTCATTCTGTTTCTCTTTTCTTCCAGCTTGTGGTGGAACCTTCTACATGGCTGAAGGCACCGTCAACAGCCCTGGCTACCCGGAGGTTTATCCCTCTAATGTGGAATGTGTCTGGAACATTGTCAGTTCCCCTGGCAACCGGCTCCAACTGTCTTTTATGTAAATCCTTTTTTTATGGTGTATTGTTTCAGTGCGAATGAATCTACAGGAAGGAAGCACTGTTACTAATAGGATGGACAACTAACAGCATATGTGTCCAAGCAACTGTTAGAAAATATGGTGGGAACTTTAGGAAGTCTGTTTCCAAATTTCCTCTGTTTTAGTCATAGTTTGGGTTATAAATAGCATTAAAATTCTCTCAAGAATAGTTCTAGAGTCCAGCCTAATATTACCAGAAGTAGATGCCTGAGCTCTTGGTGCATCAATCTGTGGAATGTTCGTTTGCAGAGAATAGTAATTTTATCTTTTTTTGAATTAGGACCATTTAGATTCGTCCAGAGAATCACTAACATTCTTTCTTCTGGCAGAAATCTCTGCCTCAATTAAGTCTTCTTTACCCATATACCTTTTCCCCATCTCAATCCAGCTTTCCTTTTATTTGTACCAGAAGAATGATTTTGTAAGGTTTTTGGAACTTAGTGGTTAATTTGTAAAATCACTCTCATGTTCCTCATTGAACTGTAAGACTTTTTGAATAGGGACTATGGATATGGAATTAACAGTAGGACCCCTCCACATTCTCAGTGGTCTTAGATTAAATTCAACAAGAATGCATTTTCTAGAAGTAGATAGTGAAAAGCACATGGTAAGTAAAATGGGACTTTTTAATCAATCAATAGAGAGGTCCCTATGACATGCCACACTGGAAATGGATGCTTAACCAATAATGAGTGATAAGACTTTGGTATTTAAATTGCCATTTTAAATTAAGTCCTTTATTATATTGTATTACATATTATTGGGCTATGGTAGGGATCGCCAATTCAGTTTTTGAAGAGAACACAATGAGTAACTTACTGTTGAGAGAAGAGCATTGTTTTGTGGATTCTGGCCTGTTTATTCAAAAAAGTCTTGCTTGTCCTCCCGGACATGCCGTTCTGTGCATCAAGAATGTGTTGAAAAAGGAAGAGAACAGTCCTACTTGTGGACCACTTTCAAACATCTCAAGTCGCTTTCTTTCAGTCCATCAATCAGACAGTGCCTCTTCAGGGTACAAGTCACATTGTGTTAAAACAAAGGCACCCTCTGAGAGCCTGAAGGGCAATATAAGTTTAAACTGCCACATGGAAAAGAGATTTTGTTTGCTTTTGTCTTTACTAAAAGCTTGAAGTTCTGTATGGAAAGAAATCTCTCTGTATAATTTGTACCTGATATATACATATTCCATTACTCACCAAATATTTATTAAGCCCCTGCTGTGGGCTGGGCCCATAGCCAGCACATGTTAACGCCCATGCTAGATGCTATATATATTGTGATGAATAAAACATGATCATTGTCCTTATAATAAAGTCCAAAGTCCTTCACATGGCTTGCTAGGCCTCAGAATTGCCAAATAAAAGGGCTTCTTTTCAGTCTTTTCCTTCTTGGTCTCCGCCACATTCACATCGTTGACCAATCTGACGTTCAGTGGTTGCCAGGAACTGGGCCAAGTACTAGGAATATTTAAGACAGACAGGATCCCATTTCTTGATAAGTTACTGATAAATTAATGCCAAGAAGCTATTTATTTAAAA
This sequence comes from Diceros bicornis minor, assembly GCF_020826845.1. NCBI lineage: Eukaryota > Metazoa > Chordata > Mammalia > Perissodactyla > Rhinocerotidae > Diceros > Diceros bicornis. The sequence goes on along the minus strand of NC_080775.1, from coordinate 17,194,682 downwards.
CCTAAAGAGATTCATTTCATCTATAGGGATAATCATATATATATAGGGCCATTGTTGGGATGAAAGATGTCAAATTTAAAATGGATAGTGCAAGGCTGATGCATACCAGATTTCAATGAATGTTCTCTCACTCTGCCATTTCTAAAGTACCTCGTGTGGCAGTTCAGAGTTAAATCCAAATGGACAACACTGGGCTCTCCTTTTAGAAGACAGGAGATAAACACAAAAAGCAAGTTTCATCCATTTTACTGTTTTTTTTTTTTTTAACATTTTACTGTTTAATGGACGCTAAATCCTAGTTATTGTATAGACAAATCTTGATGACTCAGCTTTTTCCTTTCTTATGCATAAGAAGTTAATTTTGATCATTCTGTGTTACTTGCTTGAGTTTTATTTTTAAAATAAATTTTGTAGTATGCAAGATGTTCCTCTTTATGTAAGTGGTAATGAGAAGGACTTTCTGGCAAGGCTTGTGGGTTATTTCTGCCCTGGTCTAAATTATATGCAGATGGATACTTGGAAACCTTCCCCTGGCGTGTATGAGAAGCATATGGAATACGTCAAGTTCTCAAACATGGGGTTTGGATTGTGGACACTGCGGTGAAATTGAGTAGGGAGAAAAACTGGAGAAATTATGGTTGAATCTGCAACAAAAAGGAGGGGGGAGAAATAAAAGCTAAAGAGGAGTTTTTTGTAAAAGAACTATTTAAAGGAATTAACAGAAAGTATATTTTATGCTTACAGTGTGCTTTTAGAAAGTGATTAATCTAGGTTCAAGAATCAAAATGAGCTAATGAGAAACAGTGATTGTACTATTTTTGTTCCACACCATATTTTCACCAGCGGATCTTAGCGAAAGTGTTTGGAGAGAAGGTAGATTTACTTATAAAATGTAGCGGCCTAAAACAGACTTCCAAGAACAATAAAGCTTTTTAAAAAGTTTAATTTGATTCTTATAGGTATCGTCTTACCATCATTTCTAATGAATTGTCTTTTCTGACATTTCACATTGGATTATACCTGTCTGATGCTAAAACAGAAAAGGCTTGCACTTCGTAATCTTCTGGACCATTGGACCAAACTTTAAAGTACATATTGATCGCCTGGGATCTTGCTAAAATTCACATTGTGGTTTAGTTGGCTGGTGGGGCTGGATTCTTCATTTCAAACAAGGTCTTGAGTGATATTGACACTGCTGGATGGTGCACTGCGCTTTGAGTAGAAAGATTTTAGAGGCAATTTTATGTAAATTACCTGGTGAAGAGAACGATCTCCCTTTCTTCCCTTCCTGCTTTCTGAGAAGCAGAAGAAAACAATTGCAGCGTATTTCATGTTGTTGGTAATATTATGGGTAATAAAACTGAGTTTAAATTTAAGCACCAAACTTAGCAGCCATCTTAAAAATGGATCCAGAACAATTCCTTGCTAACAATGATTGTAGATATAAATTTTGCATTATAAGGAATCAAATTGTCAGGGAAGACAATGGAGGTAAAGACAAATGTGTAGTTTGTTTAGCCTGATGTGGCTATTTCCTGATTTCTTCTGCCACTCAGTTATCATTCATAGCTTGCTGCTAAAACTATGTCTAGAATATAAATCCTGAGTCTATTATAGTAACCCACCTCGAGGCGGTTGTCAGAGCCACAGACTCACTCTTCGTCTGGCTAGAGACCTACCAATGCTAGTATCTGGCTTGAGAAGCTAGTGGTAGAGCATGGCTGACCAGCCAGTTTGCTCCAGTGCTCCGGTCAGCAGTGAATGCTCGGAGGTGTGCCTGATACATTGATCCTGTAGTGGGACTCCAGGCGGGCTCTGGCCTCACGGCTTGTTGTCTCTACCTTAAGCATCCTAGTCCCTTAGCTGAGATAGAGCCCCAGGTGAGCACTATACTTACCATCATGTGAAATCTTGCAACACATAATGTTGAGCATTGATGGAGGGATATACACATATATACACACATATATACAATGGAGAAGTACATTTTCTATTTTCAAGACTTTTTTTCCCTTTGCAACTGTTTCTTTTCTGTAGTCTTACTGGGTTATTTTTTCTTTTTCTCTTTATCTTGTCCTTCTTCTCAGCAAAAACTCCTTCCAATTACTTCTGAAAAAAGAATAGTTTGCACTCACTTCCTTTACATTCTTTAACCAGTAAATTGCTTTTTTCTTTAAAAATTAATTTTAAATAAATAAAGTGTTATAAGACAGAAAAAGTCCCCTGTCCACATCCCGTTACCTTCTTGACAGAGGTAACTCATATTTTGAATTTTATGTGTGTCACTTCCATGCATGTTTTTATACTTTTACTAGTAAAATACAGTCACGAGCCATATAACAACATTTTGGTCAACAGCGGACCACATCTGTGACAGTGCTCCCGTAAGATGAGTATCACAGAGCCTAGGTGTGTAGTAGGCTGTACCATCTAGGTTTGTGTAAGTGCACTCTGATGTTCACACAACAGCGAAATTGCCTAATGAAGCATTTCTCAGAACTTATCCCCATCGTGAAGTGACACATGACTGTATATACATACATATATGTATATTATAAATATATATACATATATATGTGTAGTATATATGTATCTCCATACACACTACATTGTATTGATTTCTGTTTTACATTTTACATAAATGGAATCATACTAATTGATTTTACTGGAATTACATTGAAGTTATAATTAATTTTGGGAGAATCTTTCTTGACTCTTCATATTCTTGACCTTGGAATATCTCTCCATTTATTTTGGTCTTCTTTTATGTCCTTCACTAAAATTTCATATTTTTCCCGTAGAGGTCTTGTAGATATTTTGTTATATTTATTCTTAGGCACCTTATTTTTTGTTGCTATTGAACATGGCATCCATTTAAAAATTATAGATGTAACCTGTTCACCTTACCTAAAATAGTCCCCTCTAAATTAATTTATTTTTCCTTCCTAGAACTTATGACTGCCTCACTATATATTTATTTATTTGTTTATTATCTCTCTCTTTTTCTAGAATGTAAGCTCCTCATAGGGAGGAACATTGTCTATTTTCTTCATTGTTCTATCCCTAATCCCCATGACAGGGTCTGGCAATAGAGTCGAGTCAAATATTTGTTGAATGAATGTTGAGTAAGTTATGTTTCTAAATTTTTGTTTGCTGGTATAAGGGAACTCTATTAATTTTTGTGTAATATCTTAGCTAACAACCATTCTATTCTCTAAAATGACAAAATTTTTGTCTTTCTTGTCTACCACTATATCTTCAGTGTCTAGAAGAAGACCTGACACATTAAAGTGCTCAGTAAATATTTATGAATAAATGAGCTCTCTTGAATATTGATTTATAGCTCTTCTTTTCCAATCCTTACATTTTTTCCTGTTTTCTTGTCTTATTGCACTGGAAAACCCTTCAGTATGATGTGGAATAAAGTGAGGAGAGCAGGCTTCCTTGTGTTGTTTCTGATTTAAAGGAAATGCTTTAAAATTTTTACCTCTAAGTAAGTAAGTATATTTGTTGTAGGTATTTGGTAGGCATTTCTCATCTGATTAAGAACATTTCCTTCTCTTCCTAATTTTCTAAGACTTTTTATGATGAGTGGGTGTTGAGTTTTATCAAATGCTTTTCTGCAATTGTCATTGATTCTCCCTTAATATATTTTGCCTCTGTTTTTCTCTTTTAATCTTTTTTTGTGTGTCTGTGTGTGGTGAATTTTCTAATAGACCTTCTAATCTTAAACCATTGTTAGTCTAACATATAGTTTACAAATTGATGGGTTCGTTTTGTTAATATTTTAAGTAGAATTTTTCATCTATATTGATTAACTGAGATTGACCTAAACTTTTTCTTTCTTTGACCGTCTTTGACTGATTTTGCTCTCAAAGTTATACTAACCTCATTCAATAAATTGAAGACTGTCCCTTCTTTTCTATTCTTTGTTACATTTTGCAGAAGCTTGGGGTTGGGGTATTGATTAATTGAAGTGTTGGACGAGTTCCCCTATAAAATCATCTGGGCTCAGACTTTTGTTTTGCTTTGTCTGTGGGCAATTTTTACTGCCAATTTTTATCGATTTATTGGTCTTTTTTAGATTTTCCATTTTTTCTTAAACTAGTTGTATTATTTTATTTTCATAGAAAACTGAGTTCAAATTTGTTGGCATAATGTTAATAGATTTCATTATAATTTAGAAAACTTGTAATGTATCTATAATTATGTTCTTTTCTTATTAGCTGTATTGCTTATTTAAGCTTCTTTTTTATTGTTGATCAGTCTTATTAGAGGTTTATAACTTATTAGTCCTGTCAAAGAAATAGCTTTTGATTTTTTTAACCTTTTCTAGTATTTTCTACATTTCTGTTTCATTAATTTCAGATATTGTCTTGTTATTTATTCTACTTTATTTTTTTTTCTGCTTTGTTTTTCTAACATCTGGGATTAAACACCTAGTTCATTTTTCTTAATATTTGTTCTTTTCTACTATAAAGACTTAAGGCATTTTTCTTAATATTTGTTCTTTTCTACTATAAAGACTTAAGGCTATAAATTTCTCTCTACTTATTGCTTTAACTACATCTCATAAGTTTTAATATAAACTGTTTTCACTTTCATTCAGTCGTAAATATATTCTAATTTCCATTATGATTTCTTGTTTAACACATGATTTTTATAGAGAGATGTCTTACGTTTCCAAATTGTGGGACCTTTTTGTTATCTCTTTGTTACTATGTTCTAATTTCATTTTGTGGTGGTCAGAGAACATGGTTTTTAATAGTTGTAATGCTTTCTGAGACTTGATTTGTGGTCAACTATATTGATACATTTTTATACATGTTAATAGGCACATGAAAAGAATAACTATAGAGAATTTGTGAATTCTAATTGTTGGATGTTATAGAAAGCTTGTTAACTGTTTTGTTGTTGTTGTTATTGTAATTCACCAGCTTGTGGAAATAACAAAAATCATCTAATTTACTCCTTAGTATGTTAGAAAAAGAATTTTATAGTGGACTGTCTGAAACTGTTCCTTTAAAAGTTACTAATTTATTTTTGGTAAACAAATCCTATCGCCCATTCTTAGTCCTGGATCTTTGCCTCATTTGACACTCTTCATCACTCTCTCCTTAGTTTTCTCTCTTGGCTTTTGTGATGCGACATTGACCTTGTTTTTATCCCACTTTTCAGATTACTCCTGTGTTTATTGTTTCTTCTTCTTTTTACTGTACTCAAAACACAGGTGTTCCCTAAGCTTCTGCTCTCATCTCTGTTCTCTCTCTTTAGCAGTTATTTCCCACTTTTTCATTTCTAAACCCCCAATCTAGCCATGCTTTCAGCTATTGTCATACACATACATGTGATTTCCAGGTACAGCCTCAAGGTCTCTTCTGAAGTCCAAATCTGCATATTGGCTCCAATAGATAGTTCTACTTGGGTGATACCCCATTATATTAGATTCAATATATCAAAAAACAAAATTACATTTTTCTCCTGCCTGCAGCCATTATGTTGTTATATTATATTGCCATTATATGTTACTGCAAGATAATTTTCTCAAGTAGATCTGTGATCATCTAATTTTACCACTCAAAATTCCTCAAGTTATTTTTAATGTGGTAAAATATATATAACATAAAAATTAGCATTTTATCCATTTTTATGTATACAATTCAGTGGCATTACGTGCATTCACAATTTTGTGCAACTATCACTATTATCCATTTCCAGTACTTTTCCATAATACTAAACAGAAACTCTGTACCCCTTAAACAATAACTCCCCATTCTCCCTGTCTCCAGCCCCTGGTAACCTCTATTCTACTTTCTGTCTCTTTCTGTTCCCTATTCCAGTTGTCTCATATAAGTAGACTCATATAATATGTGTCCTTTTGTGGCTAGGTTATTTCACTTAGCATAATGTTTTTAAGGTTCATCTGTGTTGTAGCATGTATCAAAACATCTTTCTTTTTTAAGGCTGAATAATATTCTACTGTATATGTGTGTGTGTATATAAAATGTGGTTATATATATAAACATATAGTTATATATTTTTGCTTTGTTTATCAAACAAATTAAATATCTCAAATTGTATATATAGCTTTGTTTGTCCATTCATCTGTTTATCCATTTTGTTTATCCATTCATCTATTGATGGACATTTGAGTTGTTTCTACCTTTTGGCTATTGTGAATAATGCTTCTATGAACATTGATATACATGTATTTGTTTGAGTCCCTGCTTTTAATTCCTTTGGGTATATACCTAGAAGTAGAATTACTGGATCATATGGTAATTCTATGTTTAACTTTTTGGGAAACCGCCAAACTGCTTTCCACAGTGGCTGCACCATTTTACATTCCTATCAGCAGTGCACAAGGGTTCCAATTTCTCCACATCCCCATCAACACTTGTTATTTTTCATTTTTTTATAATAGCCATCCTGGTGGATGTGAAGTGTTATCTTATTGTAGTTTTGATTTGTATTTCCCTAATAACTAATGATATTGAGCATCTTTTCATGTTCTTATTGGCCATTCATAATGTATCTTCTTTGGAGAAATGTCTGTTCAATTCCTTTGCCATTTTTTGTTGTTTGTTTTTATATTTTTGAGTTGTAAGAGTTATTTTATATTCAGGATACTAGCATAATCATGTGTCTTTATTTCTCTTGGGTAAATATCTAGGAGTGGAATTTCTGGGGCATTAATTGGATGTGTATTTAATTTTATAAGAAACTGCCAAATAATTATTCAAAGTGATTCTGTCAGTATACATTCCCACCAGGAACATATGAGACTTCCAGTTGCTCTGAGTGCTTGTCAACATTTGATCTTGTCAGTCTTTTTTATTTTAGCCATCCTGATGGGTATGAAATGGTATCTTATTGTGATATTTAATTTACATTGCTCTGATGACTAACGACATAGAGTACTTTTCACATTAGCCACTCGATCATCTTCTTATATGAAGTGTCTGTTCAAGTCTTTTGTCTACTTTTAATTTGGTCATTTGTTTTTTCATTGTTTATCTGCAGGAATTCCTTTTCTATTCCAGATATGAATTCCTCGTTAGATAAATGTTTTGCGATTATCTCTCCTTCCCTGGCTTCACAGTCTACGACTTGCCTATTCATTTTCTTATTCATGTCTCTAATGAGGAGAAATTTTTACTTTTGATGAAGTCAAATTTATTAATTTTTTAAATCTTATAGCTAATGACATTTGCATCCTATCTAAGAAATGTTTGCCTACCCCAATGTTGTAAAGATAGTCTTCCCTGTTTTCTTCTAGGAGTTTTATGATTCTAGCTTTTATGTCTACATCTATGAGAAATATTCAATTAGTTGCTGTGTATGGAGAGAGGGAGAGGTTGAGGTGTTTTTTTCCTCCTCTATAAGGGTATCCAGTTATTACAGCACCACTTGTTAACACAACTTTCTTTTCCCCATTGAATTATCTTGGTACTGTGTATTGGATTGTATTGGCTGTATATTTGTGGGTCCTTCTCTGGACTTTCTCTTCTATTCTATTCATCTATTTGTCTACCCTTGCACCAATACCACACTGTCTTGGTTATATCCAAGTTTTGTAAGCATTAAGGCCAAGTTTTAAAAGCATCCACTTAGTGCCTACGTGTTCCAGACTCTTTATATATGTTACTAATGACAATCATATGAGGAAGATATTATTTCCTGTCTTTCATTCCCCCATGTCATCATAATTGTAGAATATAATACAAGTTGAATAGGCTACATTTCTGAGCACTAGCCTGTATTATTACAAATTCCATATTTTTTCTACCTTTGCAGAAATTAAGTACAGATGCTTTTGATTGGCATTTAAGCTCTGCCAAAATTAGCCCATCATACTGCTCCAGCTAAGTCTCCTAATGTTTTCGTAAAGGTACTCAATGTTCTAACCAAACCAGACCTCTCACGGATTTCTGAATATGTCCCACCCTTTTATGCATATGTGTTTTTGTTGGCATGCATTCTCTGCCCATTATTTTTGCACCTTAAATCCAGCATTTCCATCTCAAAAAATCTTTCCATCAAGCTATTACTGAGCCTAACGGTCAAATGCGATACCTCTGCCTTAAAATTCTTATACCACTTTATACCTGTGATGGCACTTATTACAGTCTGCCTTATAATGTAATTTTTTCTGTATTCTTAACCAATTTTACTCCCTGTAAAGAAAACTCCTTGAAGGCAGTGTATTAATTATCTTTTTATCTCCTAAGTAGACATTTCAACAAATTTGAGTGAAAGAAATGTTTTGAGTTCGCTAAAAGATACTGTGATTAAAGAAAGTTTTAAAAAGTGAACAGGTTAACCTAGCATGTGAGTCAGGATAATCCCAAAGCTTATTCTATCAATGTAATCCCGCACAACTTTTTTTTCTTTTTCAAATCAGAACTTTCCAGTTGGAGGATTCTCAGGACTGTAGCAGAGATTTTGTGGAGATCCGGGAAGGAAACATCACTGGTCACTTGGTGGGACGATACTGTGGACACGTCCTCCCCCTCAATTATTCGTCCATTGTTGGGCATATCCTGTGGATCAGATTTGTCTCTGACGGCTCAGGCAGTGGCATAGGCTTCCAGGCCACGTTTACTAACAGTAGGTTGCTTCTGTTTTAGTGATGGCTCCAGAATGCGTCCTACAAACTAGAAAGGATAACATTTTTCAGGAATACACTAAATAAGAACAGTCTTGAACTCTACCCTATTCTCCTATATTTATTGTCTTTGTAGAATTACTTATAATATATAAAATATATTAGAAAAACTAAATTATATATGAATGACTCATTAAGAGCCAGGGAGAGCATTCTCAGTGGCTCTAATATCCTTTTTAATCTCTAGTTTCTAGCTACTGTTAAACTTTTTTCATTATATTTTGTTAAAGAGTCTTCTCATGTATTATAGTTCAGGTTTGGCATATTTATATCAAATGTGTTTCGTTTGATCCCATAAACTCTATATTCTTCAAATTCAAAACATTTCGTATTACTTTCGGATTGACTTAAGTGCTCAGATATTATAACGACAGGGTAGTCTTCTAATAGGATAAAATGTTAAATATTTTTATTTTCCAACTCAACTTTTCCATAATGAACTATTCTATATGTGGTTCCAAAATGCCAGCTTGCCTTACCTTATTGGATTTTTAAAAACATGTTCCATTCTTTTATAAAACAAAGTAGAATAGGTAAACCAAAATTAGAAAATGGGCCTGGTAATACCCCTTCCCATGTCCCCATGTCGCCTGTGGTCTGGGAACCCCTGGTCACATCAGAAGTTATCGTCTCTTTTTTCACCATGCAACCTTCTAAGGAGGTAGAATTCCATTCACAACATCACCCTTCTCCAAGGAATTAATACATAGCACAGAAACCAAAAGGGAAGCAGTGTTTCTTTCAGTGTTCAGAAAAGAAATCCCAGTCAATTAAAAGTCCATGCTTTTCAACATCCCTTGTCTTTTGTTTCTTTCATTTGATTAAAGAGCTGTTTTCAGTAGGTCTGATTTACTGCTCTGTTTTCCCTCCTAGTATTTGGCAATGATAATATTGTGGGAACTCATGGGAAAGTTGCCTCTCCCTTATGGCCTGGAAATTACCCCCACAACTCCAATTACCAATGGATAGTAAATGTGAACGAGTCTCAAGTTATCCATGGTAGCATCTTAGAGATGGATATTGAAGCAGCAAGTTACTGCTATTATGACAAATTAAGGGTGAGTTTCCAAGTGCAATAGATATTTATAAATTTTGGTAAATTACTATTTGCAAAAATAAATCCAAGTTAATGTCTATTCAAACATTTGAAATAATATGGGATGGTCTGCCCTAAATCGTGATTATCACTTCTACCCCTGTAAAAAGGTAATTCTGGTATTATATTTATTATCTCCGATTCTGTATCTAAGTTTATTTTCAGCATTATTGTAATTTACCTATTGGGCTTTGTCTAAGCATGTATGTATAGCTTAATTAACTATTCTGTCTTATATCCCATTTTCCTGTTTATTCTTATGTTAGAGTGTTAAAAATTTGAAGGATCATTTTAAAATAAATGAATATTAAAATTGTGGTGACCATTGCCATCTAGATGTTGGTTACTGTATCAATTCCAGAAACACTATCAGATTCTATTTTTTCCCCAGCTTTATTGAGGTATCTTTGACAAATAAATATTGTGTACATTTAAGATGTACAATTTGATGTTTTGATATATGTATACATTATGAAATAATCACCACAATCAAGCTAATTAACATATCTGTCACTTCACATGGTTATCATTTGGGTTTTTTTTTTTTTTTTTGGTATAGTGAGAATACTTAAGATATACCTTCTTAGCAAATTTCAAATATACAATGCTGTCTTATTTACTATAGTCACATTTCTGTGCATTAGATCTCCAGAATTATTCATCTTGCCTAACTGAAACTTTGTACCCTTTGACCAGCGTCTCCCTATTTCCCTCTTCCCTCATCCCCCAGCAGCCATCATTCTACTCTCTGTTTCTATGAGTTTGACTATTTTACTGTCAGACTCTTGAAGGCCAAGATTCTGTCTTATTCCTCTTGGGTCCACAATGCCTCACATAGAACCCAGTACCTGATAGGTGCTCAGTATGTGTGGAAATAATTGTTACATAATTTGAAAATCTGAGCTTATATAGTAGCTTCAGTATAGACATTTATAATAACAATTTCAATGAATTTGTTCCAAATTATTTAGAAGAAGATGGAGAGAAGGATAGGGAATGTGGTTGAATAGCATCTACCCACATGTGCAGGAAAAAAATGTGCTCCATGCTATGTGTTTAGAAACTATCAGAGACTATGTAATTTAATATTTTCAACCAAATGTAAAAGATTTATTGAGTGTTTTAAGTGTGTTCTGAGCCCTTGCAAGCTGTGATTCTTCTGTTGTCATTAATTCTGCTTCTTTACTTCTGTGGAGATAAAACACCTTTAGGATAACTGTCCACTTTTGTTCATTAAACCTTCCCTCTTGCTTGTTGTTTTGTCCCCTTTCTTCCTAATTGCTCACTTTAAGACCCCAAATTCATTCAATAAGTGCTGTTGTTGTGCAACTATCCTTGCTCCTACTAAAATTCCTACCGAAATTTTACTGTAAATCATATAATGAGCTATATCACACAGAACATGTTTATTAATATAATTCTGCAGCAAAGATACAAATAATTTTAAAACACCTTAAATTATTTCCAATCATATTTTGTATTTAATGGCACTTTCTATTTTAAACTGATATCTAATATTCACTCATTTTTTTTAATTATGATAAAATTTTAATAACATAAGGCATACTTTTAGTTTTCTTTTCTGTGAAGAAAAACAGAGGTAATTGCCTAAATTGGATGCTCTATGTTCTGTTTTTTACATGCAGATTTATGATGGGCTTGGCGTTCATTCCCGCCTAGTTGGAACTTACTGCGGTACCCAGACTCAATCTTTTAGCTCCAGTAGAAATTCTTTGACATTTCAGTTTTCTTCTGACTTTTCAGTCTCAGGGAGAGGATTCCTTCTGGAGTGGTTTGCAATGAATGTCTCTGCTGGACCTTTACCTACTATCGCTACAGGTGTGTTTGGTAATGAATGAAATTCTTTTCGGGGTTGATATGGGTAGGCCAATATTTCTAAGACTCCTACCATAATAGGGACCAAATATACAAATGAGTAAAAAGAGTAAGTCTAGCCTCATATCCTTCCTCCATATGTTTATGTGTTCTTTTAATTTCATAAATACTACATTCTGTAAAAATTGTACATTTCTTTCTAAAAAATACTGGTTTCCCATTATATATATATTTTTTTTTTTTGAGGAAGATCGGCCCTGGGCTAACATCCATGCCAATCTTCCTCTACTTTATATGGGACACCGCCACAGCATGCATTGACAAGTGGTGCATCGGTGCACGCCCGGGATCCGAATCGGTGAACCCTGGGCCACCACAGCGGAGTGCGCACACTTAACCACTTGTGCCACCAGGCAGGCCCCTCCCATTATATTTTTTATATTAATTAGGGATTTGATATCCATGAGATATTCTACTTCCAATTTCTAGAGACCACTTTAGAGATCTCTGAAAATTTGATTTGCAAATACCATCACACACACACACACACACACACACACACACAATAGTTAACAATCAACTAGTAGACGGAAGTAACTTTTTTCCCTCTATATTTCATTTTCAATGTGCCTTTAGAAATGCTTCACTTTCTCCTTAGCTGGTTGTAAACTTTCATATTTCAAGATAAATTGGCCTAATTTTTAAACTTTTATTTTACTATTTTTAAGACATCTTTAATTCCCTCAGTAAGCAGTTTTTGAGGAGACTGTGCTTTTTCCTTGAAAAGTTGTTTAAACAATTTTGAATGGCTCTTGTGGATTTGAGGGTTGACATAGAAGAAATTCAGCAGACCTTTTTCAGAGGATATATTCAGTCCTTGGAATACCTGAGTGGGACACATTATCATAGGATCTCATAAGAATATTCAAACTTTAGACTTGTCCTAGAACTAAGCAGACCCAAAAGGTTAGAGTCTATTTGCTTCTAACTTCTTGGGAAATATCAGCAGAGACCACTGATAAAGGTATAATTCATGTTTATTTTTATTTAATGCTCCTTAGTATTCTGTTCTGAAATGTTATTTTCACTTCCCTTATAAAGTGCTTGAAATTCTTCCTCTAAATATTAATATATTTATGTAAGAGCAGAGAATCATTGGCAAGATTGCCAAATGTAATTTAGAGCTATCCATTTAATTCTGGATGGCTCTCATAAGTAAACTTGAGTTAAGCTTTTTTTATATCTGCAAATCTTAAGTTAGAGATGGAATCACTTACTCATGCAGAACATGATATCAACAAATATAATTTAGAAGTCAAAAAAATAACAAATTCTCTTCTCTTACTTATGTTCTATAATTATGTGATTTAAGTGTATGAGTGAATAGAATATCATAAATCTCATTTTTCTTAATCAAACAAGGAAAGGAGAAAGTAAGAGGGTAAGAGAAAATTATAATTTTATAATTTATAGTTATCTAGATGGTATGATGACATCATACTCTGAAAGCTTCATTAAAACCAAAAAAAAGCTTAACGTTTTAAAATGTGTTAGTATATTAAGAATTGTACCATCAGCGTTTCCTATGCATACATATATTTATTTCAATTCCTCAACAAATATTTATTGAGGATTTGTTATAGATAAACTGAAGTGACTAAGAAAACAAACAAAGATATAATCTCTACTCTCCAGGAACTTAAAAGTAATTGGGAAAGATAAAGCATTCGTATGTCAGTTAAGTAACAATATAGTGGGGCTGGCCCCGTGGTGTAGTGGCTAAGTTCAGTGCATTCTGCTTCAGCGACCTGGGTTTGCAGGTTCAGACTCCAGGCACAGACCTACATCACTCATCAGCCATGCTGTGATGGCGACCCACATACAAAGTAGAGGAAGATGGGCACAGATGTTAGCTCAGGGCTAATCTTCCTCAAGCAAAAAACAAGGAAGATTGGCAACAGATATTAGCTCAGGGCTAATCTTCCTCAGCAAACCAGAAAAAAAAAACAATATAGTAATTAAATTATTAAATGAGAAAGCAGGTAGTACAGGAAAAAAAAAAAGCAAGTGAAGGAAACTGAGCTTAATGTGGACTCGGGTTTTCTGAAGGAAATTAAACATGTCAAGTAGGAAACGTTAGTCAGCATATCAGTCAGGACACACTCAGTTATACTGCAGTAACAAACAATTCCAAACTCTGAGTGGCTGCAAAGAAAAAGATTCTTTTCCAGTTTGTGCTACATATCCCTCTTAGACTAATTAGGTGCCTTGTTGTTATCATCACTCCGTAACCCAGGCTGTTGGAGCCAACACTGTCTGGGACATTGTCTGTGACCATGGCAGGAGGAAAGAAAGCCCTGGCATGTCTCGGTATAAAAGTGGCACAGGTCATTTCACTCATAAGTCATTGGCCAAAACTGGTCAAATGGCCTCACTCACCACAAAAGTGCAATTTCGCCATATGTTTGGAAGTGAGGAAAAATGGAATATTTGACAAACAGCACTGTTGACCCACAGTCAGTTAGTATGACCACTGCCTTTTATAAATTCAAGATAAGAAACATTTCAGGGGCCGGCACGTTGGCGTGGTAGTTAAATTCACGTGCTCCGCTTTGGCGGCCCGGGGTTCACAGGTTCGGATCCCAGGTTTGGACCTGTGCACTGCTCATTAAGCCATGCTGTGGCAGCATCCCATATAAAGTAGAGGAAGATGGGCACGGATGTTAGCCCAGGACTAATCTTCCTCACCAAAAAAAAAAAGAAAGAAAAAGAAATATTTCATATAGAGGAAAATCTTAATGTTTAAAGATGCTGAATAGTAGTAAGATCTTTGACTTGAAAATTGCTTTTACTTATTTTTTTTCTTTATTTCTATAGCCTATGTAGTAATGGGATAAAGGAGTTAGGATCTAGTCCTCTAAAAGTGTACTAATAAGGTGGTCCTAATAAGATTCAATCGTGTACTGGTATAAGAATCATAAACTTCTGGAATGGTGGAGTAAGGACCTCTGAAAATCCATTCCTGCGTGAAAACAGTGACGACATTGGCAAAAATTGTCAAAATCAACTTTTGAGAACTCTGGATCTTCTACGTGAACTTACTTCATGCTCAACAAACAATAGGCTCTCATTAATAAATGGGTCGTGTGGCAAAATTACGGTGAAAGAATTAGAATACAACGTGTTTTTCTGACACACCAAATAAATTGTGGAAATCCCAGCTGTCTGAATCAGTGGGTTTAATAAAATATTTGTGGATTTCTTTGAGAAGTTTTTTTAACTGGCTGTTTCATTTCAGTATAGGACTGCCACTCTAAAATTAACCTGCCGGCTTCTTTTCCATCAGAAGTGTTACACACATGTTGCTTTTCATTCTCCAGGTGCTTGTGGTGGGTTCCTGAGGACAGGAGAAGCGCCCGTCTTTCTTTTCTCCCCGGGCTGGCCCGGAAGCTACAGTGATAGAGCTGACTGCACATGGCTTATTCAGGCTCCAGATTCTACTGTGGAACTCAACATCCTTTCCCTGGACATTGAAGCTCATAGAACGTGCAACTATGATAAACTTGTGATAAGAGATGGTGAGAAACCTTTAAAAAAACACAACAAAAAGCAAAAATCTACCAAGTTTCAACCCTGACACAAATTTAGTTACATTCAATTATAATCATACTTGTTGACTACCTCTGTGAAACTCCATGCAAAATTCTGTCCATTTTGCACGGAATTTCACAGGTATTATGATCAATGAGGGCATCAAATACCAGAATTGGCTACAATTTCTGAAGAGTGTAAGGAAAGTATGAAGTTGCCTGTAATAAAATAATCCACACACTACATCAGTGACAACGTTACGTTCCTAAAAGAAAACACTGCTTTTGGCTTAAGTAGGAAATAATAGTCTGAGTTTCCAGGCTGTGCCTCTTTCTTGTTGAAAGGCGTTGGAGATAAATCTTGAGATTTTATACCTATGGCTTTAAGATCCAAGTGTGAAAAAGTATTTATAATTGCAACAT
Organism: Diceros bicornis minor; assembly: GCF_020826845.1. Classification (NCBI taxonomy): domain Eukaryota; kingdom Metazoa; phylum Chordata; class Mammalia; order Perissodactyla; family Rhinocerotidae; genus Diceros; species Diceros bicornis. The sequence continues at coordinate 17,179,069 of NC_080775.1, read as the reverse complement.
ATTCAATTTTCTTTGTCTGCTGAATCTCTGGGTAGACTAGGTAGAATTAAGGGCTAATATTTTTTCATCGTTTCCTCTATACACAGGTGAGATGTTGCTATGCAATGAGTGAGGGATATGAATCCTGCTGATATGCAACATGCATATGTTGTGCTCCACAATTTGCATGGCCTGGAGGAGAGGAGGGAGGCCATATCCTCTGATCAGTGTTTCTCACAATGTGGTGCCCAGAGCAGGAGCTTCAGTGTCTCCTGGGAACTTGTTAGAAATGCAGAATTTTCAGCCACACCCCAGAGCTACTAAACCAGAAACTCTCAGGATGGGTCCCAGATCTGTGATTTAAAAACCCTCCAGGGGCCGGCCTGGTGGCGCAAGCGGTTAAGTGCGCGCGCTCCGCTGCGGCGGCCCGGGGTTCGCTGGTTCGGATCCCGGGCGCGCACCGAAGTACTGCTTGGTAAGCCATGCTGTGGCGGCGTCCCATATAAAGTGGAGGAAGATAGGCACCGATGTTAGCCCAGGGCCATCTTCCTCAGCAAAAAAAAAAAAGAGGAGGATTGGCGGATGTTAGCTCAGGGCTGATCTCCTCACAAAAAAAAAAAAAAAAAAAAAAAAAAAAAAAAAAAAAAAAAAAAACCCTCCAGGCAGGGCCAAGTTTAGGGTGAGGAAAGAAAGACAGGATCGTGCCAAGTGTAGAGTCAGATTCTGTTTTTGTTTAAAAGTTTGATATTTTGATCATTTTACATTAAATTTTAATTTGTTAAATATTGCACTAAAATATTATTTACCTTGATTTCTAAAGTTTTTGGCACCTCCTTAAATTTTGCCCATGATGCGAGTGCTTTGCTTGCCTGCCCTTAGGCGAGTCCCTGCCTCTGGGTGATAATGATGGTCTCTAAGGTCTGAGAACCACTACTCTACATGATAAAGGCAACCTCCAATGCCTACCTAGACAACAGGTGACATAACCAGTGAAGTGTTACACTGGGGAACAGGGTTGAAGGGACATCTACTAGGAATGCAGGCTCAGTGTTATGGATCGTCCTATTTCCCAAGAGATATGAGAGATATAGAATTTTCTATTAATTTCCCAATTGTGAAATTTTGGAAATTATTAAAGATTCTTCAGAGCATTTTGTGGACCAAACAAACATGTGTTTGCTTTTGGCCCAGAGGTTAGCAGTGTGCAAGCTCTTGTCTTCCTGATCTCCTCAAGTACAGTAAGAAAAATCAAATGGTGGAGGTGCGTTATTTTCCCTGCAGAGGCTGGACACTGAGTCAAGACTCAAATTAATCACACAAACATGATGAGATGATAAACCCTAACTTTCCCCCTTTTTCCTGTCAACAGTCAGCTATCAGCACATCGCCCAGAGGAACTATCATTTTTCCTCATACCAAGGCATTCCTGTGGCTGTTAAAATATAAAACTTTTCATGTAATGAAATAAGTGTGTCCTTGCACACATGTTATGAGTGTTCAAAACCCGATAGGAACTTTTGAAAAATAGCTTCAGTAGGTAACTGCGTCAATGAAGTAAATTATGGTTGTTCTTTAAATAAATCACTTTCTATTGAGCTGCCTTTTGTTCCACCAATAACTTTGCTTGGACCTGAAACCTAAGAGTTGTCCTTTTCTTCTGTGTGCTGTTGTCACACACGAAATGCCTCCTAGTCCGTTTTATTGTCTGTGAAAGAGAGAAAAATATTTACCTCCTGGGGTTTTTGTGAGGAGTCACAAGATGAATTCCAAATTCTCTAGCAAAAGTCTTAGCGTTTTGTAGATGCAGAATTTGAAATAGTTTAACTTAAATTTCAATTAATTTTGTTAGAGATATTTCTACGAGAGGTTTTATCGTATCCTCTTTATAGAATAAAGTGTTCTTCCTGAGACATAGAGCTACTTGAGGGACCACAGCAAATTGAGGGATATGCCAAAAACAAAGACAGTATTTTAGATTGGTTGTGTGACCTGTCCATATAGATTCCTTTTTATTCGCAACAGCATGAGTAGACAACCAACAGGTTCATTCTTTCCTCATTTGCTTATTTAATCACTCAAGAAATAGTTAAGTCCCTACTCTCTGTCAGTTGGTGGGTATTTTGTTCATTTCCACAATGTTAATCTATTTTTAGAATTAAATTTTAAGTCCCACTTCAATTATTCATTCTTTGTCCAACCAGTTTTCTGCTTCTGAGGAGCAGGGGCATATAACATTCTGCAACAAATATCTAAAGCCAGTTGACAACAAGCAATGATACTTGTAGGCCACTTGTGCAGTTGGCCAGTCATCACAGGCCCTTGGTCCTTGGCCTTTGGTCCTAGGGTGGCTGTGGACATTCCTGAGCCACCTCAGAGTGGGCCCTGCAGCCTTCTGGGAGAGCTGAGTCACTCTCCCACCTGCTTATTCATTTGGAGAGTTGTCATGGTTCAAAATTGAATCAGTCTTTTCCAGACCATGCACCAACAAATTTTGCATACCAGAGATTCCCCCAAACTGGGACATTGGGCCTAGAAAAAGTTTTTTTTTAAAAAAGAAAGAAAGAGAAAAAAGGAAAAAAAAATTGTGTCAAAAATCAGTAATCCTTTTATCTATTCCTAGATATGAGGTATACTTTCTTCATGATCTTAAAGAAATCATTTAATAGCATAGTTTGGGCATCTGGAGTTAATTGGCCAAGGTTTCAAACTGTTGTTGACTTCTATGTTCTATGCCCTTGGGCAAGTCACATATCCCCTCTAAGACTGTTTCCTGTCTACCAAGTGGAGATGCTGATGATACCCACCTAACAGTGTTATTGTGAAGATAAAATCAGATATTACTTGTAAGGCACTCAAAGTAGTGATAGTAATTGCTCAACAAATGTCAGCTACCAGTCACCTTGGGGCCTCAGTTTCCACATCTCTAGAATGGGAAGGTGGGACTAGAGAGAGAATCACCAAACTACTTCTAGACCTAGCCCTTCACTGGTCTTTGACTTGTCTCTGTCTTTAGAGATCAGGTTCATCCTGCCGAAATCCATATGTTAAAGTTGTAGAAGGCACTAGAAATACCCCAGTATTTATTATAGACACTGGGAGGAGGAACAAACTATCTTGTGGTTATTGGGTTTTCCACCAACTAATCAGTTAGTTAATCAATAAGTTGTTAGAGATAAGCATTCTTTCATCAGCCTGAAGGGAGTTTAAAAAAAAAAAGGTAAAAATCAATAGACACACTCAGTCTCATTGAGAGATAAACTATACACATATGAAATAAATAACAATGTATAATAAACTTCAAAATTTTTTAACACCGATAATTAGAGAATAAGTCAACAAAATCAATTTGGGGTGAAATGTGTAGCAAAATAGCACAATGAAGATAATAAGTGCAAAGAGATAAACCTTTGAATTGTAAAAAATATTAAAGTTTCCAGAGGTCAGAAACCCTCCCAAGAATCCTTTTTCAAGCTTCTTGTATTTATAACTATGCCATTACATTTGTGATCCAGAAAATAGCTTGTTTTCTAAAGCAGTTAATAACGAGTGAGTTTCAGGTGGTGGTCTATGTCAAAGGACTTATTTTGCTGGTTGTGTAAAAGGGCAAATTTCCTCATGTCTCATATTCTATTTTTGTTTTTTATAAGCTTGAAATGCGTTAATTCTCTGCCTTAGGGAAAAAACAGCATATTTTTCCAGCCAAAGAGTCCAAGTCTGTTATAATCCCCTTTGCTCCATTCCGGCTCTGACTGGGACGGTTGCTTTGATAGAGACTTACATCCAAGAGCAGCAAAAGGAAAAAGGGCCGGGAGGTGACCCAGCTCTCCTCCCAGTGTGGAGGAAGGAGCATACTTGCTGAAACTACCTTTTCTCATCCTCCACACATGGACATCAGTGTGTTCTTTTAACAGAAAAATGAATAAACAACAACAACCGACAAAATAAAAGTAAAAAACAAAACAAAACAAAAAACCCACGCGCAATTAAAAAAAACCCTGGAGCTAAAGAAAGTGTCATATAAAAGTTTCGCATCTCTCGGCAATTGACCTTACATTAGTATTGGATCTGAGGCTGAAGAACCAAGCTTTTTTCTCTTTTAGGTACTTGATCTTCAGCAGTCAGAGTAATTTGGATCCATCTTTAACACACCCATCAACAGTGGTCTTTGATCACTTCGCAAGCCCGTGTACCCTGATTTTGAGTTTTAATGCCAGTTTTTAGAAAGACAGTGGGAACTGTCAAAGGAGTATCAAAAAGGGTAAAGAAAAAGGCAGGCAACACCATTACAAGCTGGAGCCAGAATGGTGTAACCCTTTGTTACAAGGACAAGGAGTGTCCTTGTATTTGAGAATCTCCTTATCTCCTAGGAATGGAGATGTTCTGAGAAAAATGTGTGAGCCGCGTTGGATGGGTTGCAAATGGTGACAGAGGAGATTCTTAAAACGTGGTATTTTCACGCTGACGTTTCCTTTCTTTGGTCATAGGAGACAATAACTTGGCCCAGCAGCTAGCAGTTCTCTGTGGCAGAGAGATCCCTGGACCCATTCGGTCTACTGGAGAGTACATGCTAATCCGGTTCACCTCCGACTTCAGTGTAACCGGAGCAGGCTTTAATGCATCCTTTCACAAGAGTAAGATGTTCTTATAGTTTTGTTTATCTCACCTCATCTCGTCTCATCTTGTCTCATCTCATCTCATCTCATCTTGTCTCGTCTCATCTCATCTCTTTCTTTCTTCCTAATATACTCTGCTCATTTTTCCATGCCAGGACACAGGTTATAAGTCAGTGCACACAAGTCTTTGCCCAGCCTCTGGATGGCCATCCTTATGTCAGGTATGGAGTTCTGATCCAAAAAACAGTGGCCAAGGTGTACAAAAGAGCCCCCTGGCCTTAGGTCTCTGGGTGGGGCATCTTCCCCCCAAAGGGAGTGTGTTCCTGGTAGGCACAAGAGTAAGATCCTTAAAACAATTTTTCAGCCTAGCTGAGGAGTAGAACTAGAAGACAGCACATATCCATAATACATCAAAGGAGCCATAAGTCACGTTATCTTCAATTTAAGAACTAACCAGTCAAAGTAATATAGAAGATATTTTCATAAATCCTTTGGTTGAAATCATTCGTTTGAAGGTTGGCAGGAAGAGTTTGTTCCTCTTGAAATATGAATTTGATGAGTCAGAGAATGTACACAATATATGAGAGGCTAATGAGTATTATGATTGAGACTTTCAAAACATGATAAAATATGAAGTCCAATAATAACTTTAAATCCAAACTAGATTAAAGTTAAAGAAATAGTCCATGGAATATGGGATAGCAAAAGACTCTCATGTTTTTAACTGGAAAACATAATTTTAAAGTAGATTCTCAATATAGACGTTAAAAATCAATATTTCCTGCACTGTTATATACACTTTTTATAGAGTAGGGAGCAATTAAAGATGGATGATCTTCCTTACACTCAAGGGAGGCAGGCTGCATAGTGATTTAAGAGAATGGACTTTGGAATTAGACCTAAGATCAATTTCCACCTCTGCCATTTAACTAGTACTGTGAACTCTACACTCACTCGCTGACGAGCTTGTTCAGTCCCCAACAATTGGCAAATTAATGCCTGCTCTGTCCTCTCTCTTTCCTCAACTCCCGACCTCTCACTCTCTCTCATGTATGTGTGTATGACACACACACACACACACACACACACACACACACACACCTTCTTGATTCCCACCCTCTTCTACCCTCCAAACATGCTCGTTCCACACTCTTTACAATCTTGGTAAATGGAAAATACTCTCTTCTAGTTATTGAAGCCAGAATGTTTGGCATCATCCTTGATTCTTTTTTCACACCTTAAGTCCTAATCATCAACAAATCACAATGGTTCTACCTTCACAATACATCTAAATTCCAACTACTTCTCGCCATTTCTACTGGTACCATCCTAGGCCAGGCATCTGTTATCTCTCCTTGGACTCGGGCAATCATCTCCTTATTGGACCCCTTGTTTCTGTTTTTTCTTGCCCTGCTCTTGCAGTCTTAGTATGGCAGATGGAGTGATTCTTTTAAAATTTAAGTCAAATCATGGCATTCTGATGATCAGAACCCTTCAATGTCTTCTTCTTATTCAAAATTAAGTCCTTTCAGTTTCCTGCATGACCCAGCCCTGCTGCCTTTTGGATCTCTCATTCTGTCTCACCTATTCTGACTTCCATGATGTATCACTAACACATCAAGCCTTTACACCAACTGTTTTCTAGACTGGAATGCTCTTCTCTCACAAAGACATACAGCTTGATCCCTCATTTCATTCACGTCTCTGCTCAGATGTTATCCCAACAACATGGATTCTTTAACTTCCCCAGACAGTATAGCACCATTCCCTCCCCTCACTGATTTTTCTTTGCAGAATTTGTCACCATCTCGTGTATTATATATGTGTTTATTATATGTCTTACTCACCTTCAAAGTAAGTTTCATGAAAGTAAGTAATTTGTCTCTATTGCTTACTTCTATATCACCGTCTTAGGAACAGCAACCAAATGAGTACCCAATAGTGTAGGCTCAATAAATGCTTATCGTGCTAATCATTTCCTATACTTTGGTCCCAGTTAGTTTCAAACCACATTTTATTGCCTACACTTTGCAAACCCTTAAGAAAATCAGGAAAGTGTGAAAATCCAGTTGTAAATGTTATTTAAACAAGCTGCCTTTGTTTCTTCTTGGGAAGGTTGTGGTGGATATTTGCATGCAGACAGGGGAATTATCACATCACCTAGTTATCCGGAGACCTACGCTCCCAACCTCAACTGCTCTTGGCGGGTCCTGGTCCAGAGTGGTCTGACGATCGCCGTCCATTTTGAACAGCCCTTCCAGATTCCAAATGGAGATGCTTCTTGCAACCAAGGAGATTACTTGGTGGTAGGTCGTGCTTGTTACCTTTCTGTTTACTTTCTCTGCAGACATCGTTCAGAAAACAAAATGATTTTTCTCTTCTGGGACATAAATCAATAGGACTTTTGCATTCCATCTTTCTCAATGTGAAAGAATTTATGCAATTTTAATTTGTCTTTCTAGCTAAAAAATGGACCGGATATCTATTCTCCACCTTTGGGACCCCATGGAGGAAATGGTCATTTTTGTGGCAGCCGTCCTTCATCCACTCTCTTCACCTCAGATAATCAAATGTTTGTTCAGTTTATTTCTGGTAACAGTAATGGAGGGCAAGGATTTAAGATCATATACGAGGCAAAGAGTTTGGGTAAGTATTTTCACTGAGGATGATGTCTGTACCTTTCCTGCAATTGCTTGGCCTTCCTTGTTTAACTAGGTTTGAGAAAAAAATACATTAAGTTTTCTTTTCTGAACTAAGAGTAATAATGTTAATAAGAATAGCTACCTGTTATCAAGCACTTACTATGTGCTTGATACATTCAGGACCTCATCATGACTGCTTTTAAGGGAGGTATCATTATTCCCATTCTAAAGGTAGGTAAAATGATGCCTAGAGTTTTCCAAGGTTACATATCAAGAGAGTAAACAAAGTGAAATTTTCCATGACTACAAATTGAAATGATTTTAATGATCCCCTGAAATTCCTTAGTCCTTTCCAGTATAAAATGTCTAATTGCAAGTTAAATTCAGTTATGGAAACATTGTAAGAATGATAATTACATTGTTTTCTAATCATTTGTATCCTTCGTTTTAAATGAACACACAATCCTCTGATTCTATTATAACCCATTTAATTATATATTACAGCAGTGCTCTTTACTTAATTACCTAAGTTACATTTGATTATAATTATATTTAATTCTACTGTAATGATCTAATTTTTGTGACATTTATTTTTGTATAATGTTTAATTGAATAAATAAGTACATAAGCATAGCTTCAGAAAAGAGAGTAATGTCAGCAAAGAGTAAATCTTTGCTTGTGCCCCCAAAATTAGATAATATGGATTTCGGGATAATCCTATGACCTCAGTCCCAGATTCTTGAATATATTTCAAAAAACATATTAAATTAAATAAAGCCATGTGTTTCATTGCACATTCTCCGAAATATGAGAATCGAAAATGTCAGCACAATTTCTTCATTTTGGAAAAGGAGAAGAAATAAGTCTCCACCAACTGATACAGAAAATCATCTAATAGCTTGAGTAGGTTCTATGATTAAGGGGAATGTACTTCTGTTACTTCCCAGTACACGCAGCTCTGGCATTTGAAAGGAGCCTTTGAAAACAGCTCTGTGAACACCAGCCCCATTACTCTACAGCTTGGGAGTTTCTGATCCCTCCCCATCTCCATGCTGAGCTTTGCAGCTAGGTCGTGAATGGGCAGGATTTCCCCTGGTGCTGAGGCTTTATAGAGTAACAGTGCCTTGTGCCTAGTGAATAGACATCAGCCCACCCACGGAAGTCTGCTTCTCCATCTTTACCCAGGATAGAGGACTCAGTCTTGATTTACGGTTTTGAAGTCAACATGTAGTGGTCATTCAGATACACTAAGGGTCTATTTGCAAACACTATGACTCTTTTATTCCTTTGTGGACTCTCTATTCATGCAAGAATGGTATGGCCATTACCTTCTCTCCATCTTTCTGACCTTAATATTAGACTTACAGGGTCTTTTGATTTCAAAACCTATTGCTGGTCAGCCCCAAACAACATGATCACTCTAGTTTCTCCCAACTTTCTAATTCAACCATTTTCCCTTACAGTCAGCCTTCTACTTCTGCCATCAATCTTTCCACCATATATACTTCTAAGCTATGCCCATTTCTCATCCTTTAACATATGTTACACCATGAACAACTTTTGACAACAAGTCACTTACTTCTATACCACCTTTCTCCAGAGATACCCCCTCAGTATGGTTGATTGAGATTTCTATGTCTCTGTGCTCAATGCTTTTTATTCTCATCTGATTAATTGGCTTATTAATTAATTAATCAAACATTTACAAAGAGCTTCACACCGTGCACACTACTATGTTCTGTCAAGGGTTTCACAGTGCAGAGGAGGAGACAGACCAGCAAAGGCACTATTAGAACTGGTGTGGTAAGTGCTAGGCAGAGGAATGCATCAGGAGCTATGTGAACACGTGAGAGAAACACCTAGCCTAAAGGATCAGAGAAGGCGCCCAGAGGAAGTAGCTGAATAGAGATTTGCCAATCAGTGAAGAAAAGATGTGACGACCTATAAAATCTCAATGGTTATGAGATAATAAGGCATATCTAAAGAATTGAAAGAACTCACTACTGCTGGAGAATGGCGTCAAAAGGAGGTAAACACAATGGTGATGAAGCAGGCAGGAATCATCATGCTAAGGGCTGTGGATGCCACCATGAGGACTGAAATTTAAAATGTTAACTGAAAGATAATGGGGAACCATTGAAAGATTTTAATCCAAAGCATGAATGGCATGATCAGACCAGGGACATCAGTGTGGCTGCAGCACGGCACATTGGAGGGGGAAAGACTCAAGTAGAGAGATCAAAGGGAAGAGTAATTCAAGAGAAAATTATTAGGTCCTGAACTGAGGCAATGGCAGTAAGAATGTAAAAGATCGGGCCTATTGAGAGATACTATAAATATGGAGTTGAGTGGATTCGGAGGTCAGTTGGATGTGGGAGTGGAGGGAAGGGATTGGAGGAGCCATGGATGACCCCTAGGCTTCTGGCTGGGTGGATTCATTCATCCCACAAACATTTATTAAGAATGTGCCACATGGCAAACACTGTGCTATGTCTTGAGGATCTGGCAGTAAACAAATAAAATCCATGTCCTCATGGAGCTCAATTTTAGCGTTAAAACACAAATAATAAATAAGTAAGATACATAATATGTCACATAGTAAAATGTATTAAAGAGAAAAACAATGTGGTAATGATGGGCAGGGAGTCAGCAAGAAGGGGAGATGATACTATCATTCACTACGTATGGAACTCTAGATGGTGAGAAGATAATCAGGTCAGTTGTGGACATGTACAGTATGAAATCTCTGAATTACATCCGTTGGAGATGTCCAGTAGCCTGTTGGAACAGGAGTCTGGAGGTCAGAAGAGGGATCTCGACTGAACGTAGAAGTATGAGAATCATTATCAGACTGGTTGAGTTTAAGTCATGAAGAGGGATGACATTAATCAGAGAGTTATTTAGATTGAGAAGATGAAGGGCCTACAGAGGGATTCCTAGGGATCTCCAGCAATGCCAGGGAAAGCCTGGAAAGAGACACCCAAGGACGACAGTAGGAGTGGTGAGAGCGATAAAAGAAGGAGGAGGAGAGCTTAGTGTCCAAGAAGCTAAGGGACAAAGATGTAAAGAAGGAAGATGTGGTCGACCGTGTTAAATGCTATGGATGTAGATGTCGGGGGAAGAGGGAGAATCTCCCTCTGCCCTTTCCCTTAAGGTTCTTCTGGCTGGCCAAATAATCAACAAGACAGGTTAGCAGGAGAAAATAATACCAAGTTTAATAACATGTATACATGGGAGAAAGCAGGGACACAGCGTTTTTCTCAACACAATAGCAGAAATTCTCGTCTTAAATACCATGTTCAGCCAAAGACAAAGGAGGATGTTGGGGGTGGGGGGAGTCAGTTACAGGAGATTACCACTAAAGCACAGTAAACAAGAGTAAGGTTATTATGCAGATTTAAGGCCTCACCTTTCACATTGATAAGTTTCTAGAAATGAGGTGGAGGTCGTCCCCCCTCTTCCCAATACAGAGAGGGAGATATCTTTACAAATGGAGATTTCCCTTATAAATGTAAATGTCTGTCTGGCAACTCCTTGCAGGGCCATCCAGAGAATGTGGCCGGAGAGACAGAACTTCCGATAAGATGGGCTTGTTGGTGCCTTTCCTATTGTAACATCTATTTTACATTATCATCACAGCCATCATGATAGAAGATCCGCTCCAGGAAGGAGCCACCATGTCAAACCCTCTAGGCAGTTAGTGGGGGAGGTCAAATATCCTTCAGAGAAAACAATCAAGGTAAAGAGATATATTTCAGGGTGGCCAAATTTTGATCTCCCACATAGAAAAAAGATTTAAAAAGATCTTGGGGTATGCAACTCTGAGGCGACTGGGAATCTGGACAAGAAGGCTTTGATAGGGCTGATAAGTGAAGGGGGAAGGAGGAGAGAGGGTGGTGAGGAAGTAGAGAAAGGGGCTGTAAATTACTTGAGTTTGTGATACGTGGAAAGATCAAAGGAGCAAAGAGGAGAAAGGGGGAGGCAAGGAGAGACAGACAGACAGACAGACAGACAGAGCTTGATTGAGATTAAAAACACAGGATAAGTGGAGAGATGAAATAGAGCAAAGTTCCTGAGGAGACAGAATGGAATGGGAGCCGCACCCAGAGATACAGGAAGATAGTGTATGGCGGAAAAATAAAGGAGGGTAGAGATGCAGGTGAATTTATCAGGGATGGTAACAAATAAGGAATAACAAATTGAGGGAGTTCTCGGCTGATTTCTTCTACTTTCTTTCTAAAGGAGAACTCAAATAGAATTGGGAGAATGAAGGGTTTAGAGAATATGGTCAAGTTTCAAATAGCTGTTGTAGTTTATATGAAAAAACGGGAGGATTGCTTGCCAGTGTTGCCAGTGGAGAACATGCATTTGCAGTGGCGTCAATTTCCATGAATGGTTTGAATTAAATTTGCAAGGAGAATCTGAAGGAAAGACCGGGAGCAAAGGAGTTAAAGGCAGACAAAGGAATTTGCAGTTTAGGATTTCAGAGATAAAAGAGTTCTGGGTAATGACAAAATTCAGGATATGACCATAAGTGGCTGAATGACAGTAGAAATAAATGTCAATGGAATTCAGCAGATCTGGTATCTGCGCGGCTTAGTTACTGGACAGGCTAATTTCATTGGCATTGTAAGTAACCAGTTTACTCTTGCCTGGTTTGTTTCCTGAGATGGCCAAAAAATGTTTCTTGATAAAAGGAAAGTATTTTTACATGATACTTTGATCTCTTGAAAATATAAAAAGCTCATTTATCTTCTTGTAAAAACTGGCTGATAAATTCTCTCATGCCATTCTTCTCTTGCCATTCAAACGCATCTAAATCCTGAAGAAACATAATGAACAAATGCCCATAGAGTTGTGCAAATATCTATCTGCTTAGTCTTTTAAATATATCAAAATCACAACTCTGCATCATTCTATGGAACCGTACAGTCAGAGGGCAGCTCTAAGTGCTAGTACATTTACATGCTTATCTATGTGGCGGATATGAATGACTGCTTCCATGATGTTCTGCGGCATGCACTGTGCACCATAGTCATTTTGTTGGCTTCGAGGAAGAGTGAAATTTCCAATGAGAATATATGGTTTGGCAAATTAGAAAGTGATACACTTGGCAGCTCCCTTGACAGCAAATTCAAGATTTATTTGCTTAAAAAGAAAATGAGGATAATTCCAGATGAAAGGAAATTGCGAATGGAAATACAGATAAAGAGACTTTTAGAAATGATGCTGGCAGTTGGCTGCATCCTCTTTGTCTAGACTGTAGATTGATTTAACTGTGTTTCCTGACAGCCTGTGGGGGCAATATCTACATCCATGATGCAGATTCTGCTGGATATGTGACCTCTCCAAACCACCCCGGCGATTATCCCCAGCACGCTGACTGCGTTTGGCTCATAGCTGCTCCTCCCGGAAAGCTCATACGGCTGCAGTTTGAAGATCGATTCAATATAGAAGTAACACCCAAGTAAGTCACCTCCATTTAATTTTTCTTCTACTCAGAGTCAGTTGTCATGTCTCAGAACAATTGCTTTCTTCTTTTCTCAGCAGCATATACAACTTAGGAAATCTAAGGATGCAGAAGGGAAATGCTTAACACCTCGAGCTTGAAAACACTGCCTGCCAGCCACTCTCCCGTCAGCTGAGCAGATTATGGACACAGATGTTGTCCCCTGTGACCCCATGCACATCCTCCTAGAGACACTGAGGATGGCCATTGGAGATTTATGTTATCCGTTCTTCCTCCCACAGGAAAAATATAGTCTCTGGTAGACAAGTATTTATTTGCCCAGCGTCATACTCAGTGTCATAAATGATAAAATATCTGTTTAACAAATGGAAATGTGTGTTATGTGACACCAGGGGTCACCAGTGTCAGAGACAGGACTAAAGCAAGTACAGCACAATTTCCCAATCTCTGTTTAATAAGACTTCTTAAAGGATTGCAAGCCAGAGAGTAAGTTCTAGTATGTTGAACACAAAGGGAATAACTACACAAACTGAAAAAAAAAATCTGCATTTTCTCATTTAACAAAAGTGTGTATACATTTTCTGGAATATATTTATGGTACAGAACTCAGGAACAAGAGTTTACCATTTATGGGTGCCTGATATAACGCTCCTCTCCCACTCAGTGAGCAGTAACTGGCTGATTGACTTTCTCAAGAAATATTGGGTAAATACTTGCCCACTTTTATGGACACAGAAAGTTCCAGCTGAGACTCTCCATTAGCCCAGGTCGCAGAGCTGTGAAGAGAGAGTTCATCTTTGTCATGTGAAATGTGTCATATCATCATGTGAAACAAAATACTTGATTGTTTGAATTTCCTTCTGCTACAGAAATGATGATTTCATAATGTTTTTGGAGAAAGTGAAGTCTTCATTATCAAAATATGTCAAAGCAATTGACTTTATATAGTAAGCAAAATTTTCTTTCCATTTTAGCTGTACCTCCAACTACCTTGAGTTGCGAGATGGAACTGATTCAAATGCACCAGTACTTTCCAAGTTTTGTGGGACATCTTTGCCCAGCAGTCAGTCGTCCTCAGGAGAGGTGATGTATTTGAGATTCCGGACTGACAACAGCCCAACTCATGTGGGATTCAAGGCCAAATATTCTATAGGTAACAATATTTTTTATGTTCAACGAGAAAGTAGTGATAGAATAAATAAAACTTTAAAAACATTACACCATGTTTAAAGAAGTCTTTCTATCTGCCAAATTTCAATAATTATTTTAATGATAGAAATAAGAACTGTAAATGTTTAAAACCACAAGTCATTGATCAATTTTAATTTTTACTTTGATTTCCATTTTAAAACACTCTGTTTAGTAAACTTGAATATTTTGTATTTTTTCCTAACTTGTTTGTGAAAGACATATTCCATTAAATTCTTGTTTCTTCCTCTTATCATGAAATATGTATGATATTAATTTAAATAGTAAAACTCTTTAGTAGTCAAATACTTATATTTAGAACACTGACTTTGAACTCATCAGTAATAGATACTTGAGATGTTTTTCCCCTAAAATAAGTGCCAAATCAGTCACTTGACAAAAAGCAAATGTGTCTCCTCAGTGTTTTGGTTTTTCTACTTAAAAAATGAGCAAGAAATATGCATATTAAAGATTCACTATAATATGGTCATAATTACATAGAATTTAGTATGTCGTGGGTCTGAACACCAACAAACATATTTAATATAGCCCAAACTCAGAAAGCCTAGTCATAACAATATTTAAGCTACATCATAGGTCATTTTATAGCCTGAGGCAAGTTGTATATAATTCAATCTAAGTATCACATCCAGCTGATAAGAAATAATTGAATAGTAATTTTCATGGACCTGAGATACCAGTTACTGCAGTTTGATAAACTACAAATGGCAGGCATCACTAATCAATCACAGCACCCCTTCCAGGTGAGCTTGGACTCGTCTTCAGTATCACCAACACAGGGCACTAGGCAGGCCCTATCAATCTATCAGTTGGTTCTTGAAATGAAACCCACTTGCAACTAATAGCTCTTACATGGTGTCCCAAGAGAATTAATGAGACGTTACAGAATATGCCATTCAACAGTCTTTGTCTTCCATTTCCCATTATTGGATTGCACTTGTGGTATCATTTCTCTTTACTTCAATAGTAGATTTCAAGATATCAGGGAAGCACTAACTAAACATTTTCAGAATTTTTAAAACTTCAACTCATATTCACTTGGGACCCAATAGTTTTTAAATGTGCTGATTGAATTAAATATATATATATATTAATAGAATATTGCTCTTTTTTTGCAGCCCAGTGTGGGGGAAGAGTTACAGGGCAAAGTGGTGTCATTGAAAGCATCGGATATCCAACCCTTCCGTATAGAGACAATTTATTCTGCCAGTGGCATTTCCAGGGTCCCTCAGGACACTATCTCACCATCCATTTTGAAGACTTTAACCTTCAGAATTCCTCTGGCTGTGAAAATGACTTTGTGGAGATCTGGGAAGGCCATACCTCAGGTCACTGAAATATGTCTGCTGTTTTTTGGGGGTGTTTATTTTCGCATGTGCTCATTCAGTCTCTGAAGTTTCCTTACTTCTAAGAAAGTCAAAGTTGTGTGTATTCTTTGCAGAGAAATGCAGCTCTATCAGCTCTGGGCAGTGCCAGCTTTTCCCTCCCTTGATTCCTACCCTAAACCATGGGTGTCCAAAGCCCTGGGTGTCATTAGATAGCTTCTCCTGGAGACCACATTGAGAGAGCACTGCACTGAGAAGGCATCGTCTTCCTGCTGAGACCTTCCAGGGCCATAGGCAATTATTTGAGGGGCATCCTGTAGGGTAAGGAGAGGAAAGCGTAATGTATCCTGGAAATAATATGAGATGGACACTTGTCACTCTGTTGCCTGGAACCATTCATTACTTTAACCAAACAAGCTAGCCTTCTTCAGAGTGCTGAGATGCCCTTGCCCTAATTGGTTGCAGTTTTTGTTATACTTCTTCATATATTTGAATATGTTGATTTTTATTCATGTTTGTCCTGCTTCTCTTGACAAAAATTACCATGTCCTCATGGGCAGACCTTGTCTTTTATTATTTTCTTGTTCAACTTGCAGAACACCTCCAGTAGAGGTTAAATGAAATCAATCACCTGGTCATATACATATGTAATTATTTGACTCTCACAGGAAATTTACTGGGCAGATACTGTGGAAATACCATTCCCAACAACATAGACACTTCTAGCAATGTCGCTTTGGTCAGGTTTGTCACAGATGGCTCTCTTACTGCCTCAGGATTCAGACTACATTTTCAATCCAGTCTGGAAGGTAAGTTCATTGATTCATTAAAAAATGTATATCACTGAGCACCTACACTGGATAGACACTATGCTAGGCACTGGTGTGACAAAACAAAAACCAAAACAAAACATGACCGCTGTCTTCTTGGGCCTTACAGTCTAGTGGAGAGGCAGACACTGATCAAATAGTCACCAATAAATGAAAAATCACGACTGTGATCAATGCTACAAAAGGAAAATGAGAGATGTAAGGGGATAGGAGTTGCACTGCATTACTCATCTTAAGAAAGCTGGTCTGTTGGTCCTACAGTTACTTAGAATTTGCATTCCAAATTCCCTGACAAACTCAGGTGAAATAAAGATCTTGTCTGAAAAAATTGGATAATTACTTTAGCCTTCCGATTTTCCTGCCTCTTAAGATACCACATTTATTGGTCTCTCATATTTCTTGAGCCATGATGATAAAATGCTGCCAGTGAACTATCATGCAAAAAAATATTAAATATTAAATATTGGAGATAGGAAGTGAATACAAATTTTTTCTATAAGTGCTCATGTATACATCTTGATAAATAAGAGCAATGATTTTGTCTAGTGGGATAATAAAAAAAAATACTTTAATTTCAAGAACATTCCTTATAGAAGGGCTCATTTTGATTTGATTGGAAGTTTTCTTGTTTTTTTTTTTTTTCCCCTTCAGAGTGTGGTGGGAATCTACAGGGCCCTACTGGAACATTTACTTCTCCCAACTACCCGAACCCAAATCTTCATGGCCGGATCTGCGAGTGGAGAATCATTGGACAGGAAGGCAGGCAGATCACCCTAACTCTTAACAACCTGAGGCTGGAAGCTCATCCATCCTGCAGCCGTGAGAGTGTGACAGTAAGTGTCTCATGCAGTCAGGGATGTTATATTCCATTGTTTATGGAGTTTATTGACCCATAAATTATAGTCAGAAAACTAGGTCAAGAATATTCCCATCCGTGCAACTGTATCTCAGACAAATTCTGAGTATTTCAGATAGAACAAAATCACAATAAACTGCCATAATATTTGTAAAAGCTGTTTTAAAAGACTGTTAGTTGTCACAACATACATCAGGGTTATGGGTAGGATAAATTTTAAGAGCCAATGATCATTACACATGGCAAAACTGGGTAAACAGAGAAAAGCTAAGCCTCTGGGTATCACATGGCTGCGTGGGACCATTTACAGAGCAAGCCACCACCAAAAGTTGAAGCAGAGTGGTCTTGCATAATTACTGTTGTCTGCCAGAGGTACTGGGGGGCTCCTCTGGAGGACATGGCTGCCTGCCCTCCGTGACGCCAAGCTCAAACGCTTTGAGACACACCTTCAGCATTCTTAGCTTCCCTTAGCAAAAGAAAGCAAATGAGATCCATGAGTGTGAAAGAAGATTGTTAACTGTGAAATGACAGATATATATGCATATATACTATATCAATTGTAGATGAATATTAGTATATTTCCACACCCAACTGGCCCTTTCTTCAGTCTTTGTTACCTCAGTAAATAACAATTCCAAACTTCTGGTTGCTCAGGTCAAAAACCTTGATGTCTGTTTTGGAGTCCTTCCTCTCAAACCTTATACTGCATCCATAAGCAAGTCCCATCCATTGGCAGTCTCTTTAAAAAAGATCCAGAATCCAACTACTTCTCATCATATCTACTACTACCACTCTCAGCACTCAGATTTGTTTTAATAACTTCCAAGTGGTCTCCTTACTCCCACCATGTCTCCCTGCGTTCTCAACACAGCAGCCAGTGTGATGGGTTTAAAAGTAAATCAGATCATGTTACTCTCCTTGAAAATCCTCTAATGGCCTCTCATCTCACTTGGAGGAAAATCCCAAATCTTTACAACGGACCAGCTGGCCCTACATTATCTGCTGCCCCCTCCTTCTCCTACCTATGCTTCTTATCTCAAACTCCCCTCCTCTTTTGCTCGCTAGGATCCAGTCTCACTGGCTTCCTTTTGTTCCTTGAATGAGAACAAAAGCTAAGATGCTCCCACGTCTCACCAGCTGACAGTCCGTGTATTTATTTGTTTGTCTGTTTATTGTCTGCTCCCCCACTAGAAGGTATGCTCCATTAGGACGTGCATTTAGTTTCCTTTGCTGCTGAATCCTCAGTGCCTGGCACATGATAGAGACAGTAATTGTTGAATGAATGAATAGTAGAAATACTATCATTATCCCTTTTAAAAACAAGCCACTTTTGTTTTCTGTTTAATTGTTTCCTGTTGGGTAGTGAATTTCAAAACTATGAAACATCTTTGTATGTTACTACCACTTTATATGGTCCTAAACTGATCTCATTCAACCTTCAAATTTTGCTCTCAAGTTTTAATATTTGAAGGACTGAAATGTTGTCTTTTATCAGATATGGAAAGTTATGGAACCCAGTGCGTTTTCTTTTATTTGAAAGTCAGGAAATTTTGGACTAAGCTTGCTTATTTTAAAGGAACATTTTTTCCTATTATTGAATGAATATATAGAGACAAAGATGAAGTAGAAAAAAAATTAACCACTCTCATTATACTGTATTTTGATAAATTTTCTTATCTTTTCTTTGCAATGAATGATATTACGTAGTTGTAATCATGTGTCATAAATTCATTTGTATATTCATGTTACTCTATTTTTCTGATTATAAATATAATGGATGCTTGTTGAACAATATTTGGAGAGTTCAGAAAATAAAAAATATAAAAATACTTGGAATTTTACACACCCATTGCCAAAATTTTGAAGTATATGCGAACAGTTTTTTTTCCTTTGAGATCATATTGAAATACAATGATTATTAGGAATCTTACCAGCAGAATATTCACATGCCCTACAGGAAAGATAATGTGAAGAGTCATAGTTTCAGAACTCAAATAATAAGATAAAGTTTACAGCAACACCCACAAATTCTGAATCACATCTTATGTGTCATTTCCCCATCTCTGGATTATAGATATCAAAGGCAGCCACTTTCAACTCCTTTAGCTTCTTGTGGTATTTATGTCATTATTTCAAAATAATATTCCTGTTCTGCTACTTGGTTATTTTTGGACTTAGACATTATCTATCTACATCCAACTATGGAAGACGAGAATTTAGCTCTCTTTACAAATCACCCTCCACTACCACCAAAAATGCACACAGGGGTTATGCAAGTTCACATACTGCCCCCACCAACTTCCTCCCAAAATATTTATGTCACAGATTTTGTTTAAATTGTTATTCAATGTTTACATTACTACGATTTTGTAAATGTCATTCCCAACTAAGCCAAGTAGTGTACTATGGTAGCATTTGCTTTTATTTCTCCAAGTAATAATATTAATTGTGTCCTTTGTACATCCCCTTGGTTTTCTATGCCTCTATCACTAATTCTTCCACACACTTTCCACTCCAGTTGTATGTCTCCACCTTACATGATAAAGCACTGCTGTCAGTGCCATGCATTTTCCTTAGCAATATCCTTCCTTGAGCCTTTGTCCATCAGCTGCAAGCCTGATGCCAGCTGTCATGTCAGGATTTCCCTCCACCATCAAACTTGCAAGTCCCTTCATTCCTTTCCTGGGTTGGATACCTGGCTTTATGTGTGCATTTTCCTTTTGTGATTAATTTCCTCCTTTTGGTGGAGAATATGCTCTTATATCTCGCTAAGGAAGTGGGCATGGGTGTAACGCTTTTGAGAATGTGTATACCTGAAATTATCCTTATTTTACCCTCATTCTTTGAATATATTATATATTAAAATGTCATATATATTCAATATATTAATATATATGAATATATTAAATATAATTTTGAAGTTTTACCTTGGTTCTTTTGGGGTCAGTTTCCTTCAAG
Source organism: Diceros bicornis minor (assembly GCF_020826845.1). Taxonomy (NCBI): domain Eukaryota; kingdom Metazoa; phylum Chordata; class Mammalia; order Perissodactyla; family Rhinocerotidae; genus Diceros; species Diceros bicornis. The sequence continues at coordinate 17,159,187 of NC_080775.1, read as the reverse complement.
TTCTTGTTTCCTATTGACATTTATTGGTCTCTGCTTTTTACATTAGATGTTTCCCTAAATGTCTGATTTGTTCATATTTTTTTCATATTTGTTCATATTCATGTTCTGGCTGTTTGTTCATATTTAAGACTGAAGGATTAAAAGGCTGATTGGAAGCCCTGTGTGCATGACTGGGGCTGTCAACTTGTGACAGAGGAGGGACTTTACCATTTAATTAGGAAAAACTACAAATGTTCTACCTATAGGTCTTTTCTCCTGGGGAGGTTAAAACTCCAGCAAAGAATCACTTTCAGAATTAATTTTTTCTCTGAATCTTTAATATGATGTCCACATGCCTTTTCTTTGAAATCTATTTTTATAGGTTTGATGTTTGTTTTGTTTCCTCTTCACTCTGCTCCAAACAAGGGGATATGGCTTCTCCTTTGACCACTCTTTATTTACTTGAGAACTTGTCCAAAAAAGAGAGAAAGAAAGCAAGGAGAGAGGGAGGGAGGGAAAGAAGGAGGGAGGAAGACTTCCTAAGATCTACAGGTTGAGCGAGGGCAGCTTTAAGTGCACTGCATCTAGAACAATACCTTATCCAGCTGGCCTGAGCATACAGTTCCTTTAAACCCAGCTGTCTATCTGACTCTCTGTCCAGATGGAGAAGAGAAAAAGCTACACCATCCAGGACTACAATGCACTACAATGAGACGTGTGCTCGATTTTATTTCTGCTTATAGCAAATTTTAGAGCTTGTCCTGAATCTCATATGCTTACTACCTACCCCATGGTTTTCCGGGAGTGTAGTTTCTGAGTACAAACAGGAGTGGAGGAGGAAAGTGGAAACAGTGCTCTGGTTGCCTCTAAAAGCAGGAGTTCACGTGATAAATTGATGACTACACAATTTTGAGTCATTGCAATTCTAAGCTCAGGGCAGACATTGGGGCAAGGATAAAGGCCATTGATCATGGTTTCCAACATGTTCCATTAGCCTGTAGTGCTAATAATCCCTTTCAATTCCTGCAGTGTGTTGCCCATTTCTGTTTTCAGTATTATTGACATATTTGTCATCTTCTGTTTCCTTATACATTACTTTGTGGTTTGGAATTAGAGGGATGGTGTGAATCCCAATTCTATTGTTACTAGCTCTTTGAACTTCTGCAAATTGCACAATCTTTCTGAATTCTACTGTCTACTGGGAAACAGGGATAATACTGTGTATCTGATAGGGTGTCCTGGTAATTGGATAAGGTGGTCCAAGTGGGTCATTAGCAGTCTGGCATTTTGTCTGCGCTCAGTAAATGATAGGAAATGCTATGTCTGATCCTGTGAGCCGGAAGACACTTGAAACCAGAAGCCACCCCCCAGAGCTCAATTTAATGATCAATTATAGTAAAAAAAAAAAAAAAATGTTATGGAGTGCCTTCTCTTTCTCCATCAGCTCTTAGTGTCATACTCTGAATCATTATTTCTGATTGTGAGCCATTCAAATCCTTTTTAAAAACAGGCATATCAATCACTCAATCAATCAATTATTATTTAGTTACTGCTGGATCTTTCTCAAACTGTGAAAACCAGGCATGCTAAAACATTCCCTTGGTTTTGTACAGAGGTGGAATAATACTTTGCCAATTATTATAACTGTGTGCATAACCAGAGTTATTGTTTGATATTTTGGAGTCAACAATACTCTAATCCATTTTTTAAAATTCAAATTAGTAAGAAAATTGAAGCTTTAAATCCATAAGTAATTAGGAAAGAACTATTATATTGATTTTGAGATTGATTTTTTTAAAATTACTTTTCAAGGCATTTTAAAATATTTGAGTTATTGTATACTTCAGATCATCAGAGACTAACATTTAAGCTGTCATTCCAAATACCAAAGGTCCTGATGCATTGTTAAGAAAAATTGCCCATCAGTGACTTCTGTGAACTAAGATGTAAGCCTGCTGGCAGATGTCCTTTACATTTAAGGCATGGTTTCCACTTGCGAGGAGTACAGCAGTGTTTCGTTTGTTACCACGTGGCAGGAGGGCATTATGGAAATACTTTCATTTTAGTGAAATGACCCCGAGGCCACAAAATGTGCTCCAGGTAACATAGTGGTTTACGGCACTGGGCTAGAAGCCTGTATTGTTAAATAATTCATTTTAGCACAGGGTTTCCTTAGAAAGAAGTGTGTCTGGACTGCGAGTATAACCTCTCAGGAAATATTCAGTAAGATGGACTGCGTGTCTAAAGGTTAAACTGTTTTCCAACAGGTATTCAATGGTATTAGAAGTAATTCGCCCCAGCTAGAGAAACTGTGTAGTAGTGTGAATGTAAGCGACGAGATCAAGTCTTCAGGAAATACTATGAAAGTCATTTATTTCACTGATGGATCCAGGCCATATGGAGGCTTCACTGCTTCCTACACATCCACTGAAGATGCAGGTAATATAGGATGTTATAAATGCACCTATTTTAATCGTATGCATTGCAGATGCCCCACAGCTATGCCAACAGCAGCGGAGCCATCTAGTTTCCCTTTAGTGATCGAAGTTACACCTAGGATCTCTACATAACACAAGCATACATAACCAGATAGAAAACCCATGCTAGGCAAAATAATAATTATAATTATAAAAGAAAAAAACCTAAGTTTGGAAAGAAAACTGCCATTGTGAATTAGAAACTTTTAAAAACGCTGTTAGAAGAGCTTCCAGCTCAACTCCATGCAATGTCACCATTACAGTCAGTTGCCGATTCTGCAGTCCTTAGTCAATTCTTTTGTGTCAAAAGACACCATCTACTTCTTCGAAGGTGACTTACTCCCAGAGAGTAACTAATTTAGTTGAAGACAGACAGATTTTATTGTTTCTTTGTCATCCATCCGTGTACATATTTCCAGTGTAAATGAATGAAGGGTTCGCATTTGATATAGAGTATTTAAAAATTAAGCAAGAGATGGCCTTTCTATTCTAAATATCCTCCTACTTTCTGGATTGGTGTTGTTATCTAAGAATTTTAAAATTTAGGAAGAGTGGAACTGACTATTAAAAAAAAAAAACGTTTAAGTTATTTCATTGATACAAGGAACATTCGTTCCCTGTTAAAAAGGGCGAAAGGCCTAAATTAGAAGATATTGATGCATAGCCTACCCCCACCCACCTAACCTACCGGGAAAGAGAGGAGTTGCTTATTTTTGCACATATTTCTTTCTAAACCCAGAGAAACTTCTTCCATTGTTTGAATGCACGTGCCAGCCCTTCACCCACAACCTTGACTTCACCTAGAAAAAAAAGTCAAAGCAATAAAAATGTTGCTCTTGTTCTTTTAGTTATTATTTGTATCTTCTATGATGGCGGGAATCGTACTGCTACTTTCTCTGTTGCATTTTGTTTCCTTAGTGTGTGGCGGGTCTCTTACAAATTCCCGTGGAGGAAACTTGACTTCTCCTCGCTTTAATGGAGTCAGCAATTACTCAAGAAACCTAAACTGTGAATGGACCCTCAGCAATCCAAATCAGGGAAATTCGTCCATCTACATTCATTTTGAGAATTTTTACCTAGAAAGTCATCAAGACTGTCAATTTGATGTCCTAGAGTTCCGAGTGGGTGAGTTCAATCAAGGAACACATCCTCCCACTTATCTATAGTACTCTTCTTAATGCCTGGAGACCACCAACATTGAAGGAGTCAAATGGCTATCATTTATGTACATAAGATCCAAAAGAACGTTGTCAGACAAAGCTGTAATTCTGTGTGTGCCCAGCTAAAGAGAACATGCCCTGTGAACAGTGAGTGAGATGGACCAGTGTTTACAACTAGACCCTCTGTCTCAATTTATGTGAGATTTACCCAGGGGAGATTCCGATTTGTCTTTGCTCTCTTAATAAGCTCATGTGGTCCCTTCAACTATCATCAACTGCTCAAGGCTCCTTTCCTCAGAGACCAGAACATAAAATGGTCAGAATGTATTGGTGGTTTCCTGAACTTACAGGATTCACAAAAGAGGGTGTGGAATTCTACTTAGGTCTTAGAAGTCAAAAGAAGTTTTGTAGTGTACCAGATGGAGAAGCACGTGGAAGCTACTTGAGGAATTATCCCCAAAGCAGTCAAGTTTGTCTTTGTTTTCATGATAGAAATGGATTGAGCTGTACTTGGTAAACCATAATTTTCTTAAGAATTTTAAAAATCTGCATTCATGGAAGATGAATCCATTTTAGTTTTTTCCTGTAGTCAAGGCATAGGTTAAACATCAAATTGCTCCTATTGTTACAATGACATTCCTTAGAGGAGGAATATAACATCTATGCTGTCCGAGGTTCACTGAGTTCCATAATATTACAAAATTTTACGCTAAAACAATTATGCAAACACAAATTGGAACAAAATAGCACCTACAATAGAGAAAGAGGCCCACATCATAAAAACCTGGGTTTAATTTTTTTTACCCTGTTGGAGGTAAATATTTTTTACACATATATTTCTTTTGCAATTGACAAAGATAGAAAGGAAATTCATGAAATATCTGCTACTAAAGCAGAATTTAAATGTATGTCAATAAATATGTTGAAATGCTTTTTATTATTCATTCCTACTGAATTCATTGACTATTTCTCAAAAGTTATATAAACGATGGCACTTGGCATGTTATTTTGTCCAGGTGATGCTGGTGGGCCTCTGATATGGAGATTTTGTGGACCTTCAAAACCTACAATGCCGTTGGTTATACCTTATCCTCAGGTGTGGATACACTTTGTCACCAATGAACGTGAAGAACATGTTGGATTCCATGCAGAGTATTCCTTTACAAGTAAGACATGATTAAACTCTCAAACTCTGGCAATAAAATAATAGATGATAGATAATCTTTTCCATAAAGATTTCACATATATTTTGTTAGGTTTGTTTCTAGGTAGCTATTGGTCTTGTTGCTAACATCAATGAGATGTTCTACGTTGCATTTTCTAATTGGTTGTTGCCAATTTTTAGGAATTTTTAAATTTTTATACTTTGATCTTTAGCCCAGAGATCTTGCTATATTCTTATTAGTTTTAGTATTTTGTCTGGATTATCTTTGGTTTTTCTATGTAAACAATCATATCTTCTGCACATGATAGTACTTTTCTTCTTCAGCCCCAAAACTGTATTTCTTTTTCTTGTCTTTTTCACTGGCTAAGGCCACAAGCATAATGTTGAATGGAAGGGATGATCACATTTTGTTTTTGACCTTAATGTGAATGCCTTGACATTTCATTGTTAAATATATTGGTTGCTCTTAGGTTTTCAAGAAATATTCCTCATCAGATTAAATCAAGTCCCTTCAATTCTTGGTGTACACATTTTTTTTTTTCCTGTGAATGGGTGAGAGGGTGTCATGGGTATAAGGGGTATAATGGGTATTATCAAATGATTCTTCTGCATCTATTGAGATGATCCTATTTTTTCCTCCTTTAATATGTTAAAGTGATAAATTTTATTGAAAGATTTTGCTCTTGTTAAACCATCCTTTCATTTCCAGGATAAACTCTACTTGGTCTTGATGTGTGTTTTGAACGTATTACTGGATATTATTTGCTAATGTTTTGTGTTGAATTTGCATCTGTAATATTTAGTAACATTTAGTTTGTGCCTGAAAATTTAGCCCAAGACAGGCAGCACTATCCTTGCTGCTTCTCCGGGCCGTTGAAGTTTTTCTAGACCGTTTTCACTAACAGGGCAGTCTTTCTAGATTCCCAACTTTATGTACAAGTCTCAGTTTCAGCACTTGCTTCTGTGGGAGTCTAAGGCCATCTGTTCTCTTTCTGCCTGGTCATCAAAACCTCTGGGCCCACATCTTGGTTCTATATCCTCTCAGACCGACACACTTTAAGTTTCTGTTTACCCCTCGGAATTTGAATACATTCATTGTTTATAGACTTTAGAGATCTCCTTTCTTTCCATTAAGTTTGGCTATGACTCAAAATATGTTTTGCTTATAGTTTTATATAACATTTCTTTGTGTTATAATCAAATGGTTGACTGGGGGAAGGAGTGAGATTGATTATCTACTCAATCAACTGTCTTGCCTGTTGTTTTTTGTTTATCAGCTTGAAAGAAAAGAGTCAGGCTTCAGTAAGCAGTATTATTTCTGCGGAGCATCTGATCATACTGTGCTTTAGAAATATATCCGTTTTTCAACTTGCTGTGCTAATGTCTACTTTGATAGCTGACCACAGACATATGTGCTTATTATCGAAAGGCGAAGTCTTTAGTTATGGTACCGATCATATTCTTCAAGCTTGTATTTATTTTCATTGGCCTAGCTTTTTCCAGAAAGGCAATGTTATTTACTTTGTCCCTAGTGCATTTACTATCAATTATGTACACAATCTAATTATTCCCCATTTATGGTACAGATTATCTTCCCTCTCCTTTGTATTAAACTTGAGCCTGTTTTCACTGTGATTCTGTATAGTGGGATTCTGTTTACTTCTAATCTTCCACCCGGTTTTACTTCGCTTTTATCCAATTTCATCTATTTATTCATTTATTATATATATATTTTAATCATAAAACTTGACGGCTGTAAGTACTACTTACTTTGGCTTTGCAGGGGTGTTTTCTTCCTTCTGTCTTATTTAGAGGGTTGTAAATCTGCTTTCAGACTGTGGTGGGATACAGACAGGTGAGAGTGGAGTGATCACCAGCCCCAACTATCCAGCCTCTTATGACAGCCTGACCCACTGTTCCTGGTTGTTGGAAGCCCCACCAGCCCACACCATCACTGTGAGTTCTGATGACTGGGTACAGTACTTCTAAGACTATAGAGCTGCAATATTGTGTCCTGTGTTGAGCAGAGTATTTTTAAGAAGCAAGTGATTAGAATAGGCTTTGATCCTGCAATCAGGTCATTTTCTCCCCAAAATTCTCTCATTAGAGTACATACATTGGCATCTGCAAGTTTACCATTAATGAAGAATGAACTCTCTTTTTCAAGCATAGGGGAAGCTATATATAGAAGACAGTTCTTCATCCGAGAGAGCTGTGTTCGTGTTCTTGATATGAGTTGCCATCCCAGCCCAGGGGACTGAGGAGGTCCCCCTGATGTCTCCAGTTTCTAAGAAATATTCCCTCTCAAAATTTCCAAGAGAAATTTCAATAAGGAAAAAGGGAGGAGGGAAGGGGAGAATTAAATAAGAGACACAAATACAAAATTATGTAAATTAAAACAAAATCAAAGGGTTTGTGAGGACCTTATCTAACTCTAGGTAGATAAGCTCACTTATAACTCGGAGCGCCTCATTATTTCTTCTTTCTCCCGCAGCTTACATTTACTGAATTTGATATTGAAACCCACGCAACCTGTGCTTGGGACTCTGTGACTGTCAGGAATGGTGGTTCTCCTGGATCGCCCATTATAGGACAATACTGTGGAAGTTCAAATCCCAGGACAATCCAGTCTGGTTCCAACCAGCTGGTGGTGATTTTTAACTCGGACCACTCGGTGCAAAATGGTGGATTTTATGCTACGTGGAGCACACAAACATTAGGTAAAAGAAACGTTCTCAGCACTCATTGTCTTTTCTCACTGAGATATTTTTAAAATTTATTAACTAATTCAGCAAGTGTACACTTGGACCCACTCTCTGTCAGACTCAATTCTACATGTATCATCTCACGTAGCAGCCCTGTAAGGAAGACACAATATCAATTCATATTTTCTTCATTTTGCATGGGTGGAAACTTAGGATAAATGGGTTGATAATTTGCCCAGTCATGTAGCTGGTAATTGGTAGAGTCATGATTTGAATAAAGACAGTAGAGCCCAGAAACTTCGATCTTAACACTTCACCATGCTGCCTCCATAGGCAAAAAGGCATGGTGCCACCAGGGAATCACAAGTATTAGAAAAGATGTGTTGGAATCATGAGTAATTTAACATACTGTGAGCTTGGAGGCAGAATGCTGTGTGGTAGGAAGATGAGTAGTCCACATCATGAAGAGCCTTGGCTTCCATATTATCCCTTAAGCAATGGGAGCCACTGAAGAGTTCAGAGCAGCAAAGTGATGAGATAAGATTTGTGATTTAGAGTGAATGCTCTGCCTGTAGTACATGGCCAGCTATCATAGATTTGATTTCAAAAGTAGCTTTTGTGTGTATAAAGTATGAACTACATGGAAATTTCCAGAAAATATGAGAACTTGTATCAGATACTTTAGTCGGGATTTCTTTAAAGCCTTGCAATATCACATACATGGAGCAATTCTTTCTAGGACAGTCAGGGTTATTATGAAGGTCTTTATGGAATGAGTCAAACTTTTCCTCATTAAACCACTGATTGCTGTTGAAGTCAAAGTGAAGTTTTAGAAGAACCACTGGTTTTCCAAGGGTTTAAAAGCAAAAGATACAGAGAATACTCTTTAATTTAACTTAATTTTGTTTTTGAGTTTGTACTTATTTCTTTTGTCATGTCTTAAGTACATATTTCAATAGTGTAAAATAATTCTAGATTTTTCTTTCTGCCACTCCACGTAATTTATTTTCATCAATCAATGTTTCAGTATGAATGAACCAGGTTGCTTAGTGGAAGAATTTTCCCCTCCTCAAAATCATTCTCTCTAGTCCCGTTTGTTAGGGTAAAACTAGAAATGAGTCTAGACCTGTATTCTCAAGTGTTAGTGGTAATAAATTACAGAATTTGGGATTGCCAGGCCACAAATACTATATAGTCTCAAGGAGAATAAAAAACATTGCTATTGTTTGAAGACACGAAAGAAGTCTCCCCTCTTTATGACAAAGATTAGTGTGCTCAGTTGAGTTCACATAGGTGTAACAAAACAGTAATGCTTCTTGTTGTAAGTAACTCACTAACTCAAGGAAAGATGAACTGAAATCTCACATTTAGAAATGTGTGTTCTCTAGAAGCCTTGGATTACCAAAATTGTTATTTTCCTCACAAATTAATGACTTTTTCCATGACAATTTTTAAGGTTGTGGTGGAATATTTCATTCAGATAACGGTACACTCAGATCCCCTCACTGGCCTCAGAATTTTCCTGAGAACAGCAGGTGTTCCTGGACGGTCGTGACTCACGAAAGTCAACACTTGGAGATCAGCTTTGACAACAACTTCCTAATCCCCAGCGGTGATGGACGGTGTCAGAACAGCTTTGTGAAGGTTAGTGCGCTTGTTTATTGAATTGGAGCCGAACTGGTTTCGTGAACGTATAAACGTTTAGACTAGAAATGACTCATTGCCTCTCGAAGTAGGAAAAGGGCAATTTTGTTGCTTGGATTTCTTGAATGAAAAAGTGAGAAACCTCAACTCTTGGGAGTTAAAATTTGAACCACAACAGATGTATTGCCCTGTGACTTTTCCTTTGCTAGTACATAGGCAAAATAACTAAGGAGATTGTTTTCTGGCCTTATTAAATTCTCATGAGCACTTATGGTTCTTCCCTTCTGTAGAAACTAAAGAGAGAAGGCCAGAATTTTTTTTGTTTGTTTTTTCTTTTCTCTCTTTTTTTTCCTAATAGATCATCAGGGACAAAATGAATATAAGGCAGCATTACAGGCAACATTTAAAGTATGCTATAAAAATTGCAGAAGGCTGGAGATGTCTCTAGTGCTAGCCTTCACCTTGGTCTTAAGAGCCACAAGCTGAAAAGACCATGAGAGACCCCTGTAAAATGATGGCACTGGGGCAGCCAGTGAGGCTCTTTCTCTAAAGGTGTGAATTCTGCTCACATATATGGTACTGACCTCGCTTTTCGTTGACTTATGACCATGATGACTGTATTATAAATTCATTCCATCTGTGCTATTTTACATCTTATGTGTTCTATCTCTAAGAGGCTATGCCTTGTAGTGGAAAGAACATCAGCCTTGAGTTCACGTTAGCCTGGACTCCATTCATGTCCTTTGCGTTTAGCACCTGCATGTTCCCCTATGAGCTAATTAAACATTTGGACTTCAAATTACTCAACCATAAAATAAAGAGAACAATTCCTACTTTAGCAGGACTGTTTAAAGCATTAGAGGTAATATGATATAATAACATAAATAGTGCTCAGTACTTGGAATATAAAACCATCTAATGAATAGAAGAGGCTTTTATTGTTGATGTTATTATTATTTTACATCACGTCTCAAATTATGTTTTATATCTAATTGATCCATGCTTACAGTTTACATAAAAATCCCGTATGTATATAAAATGTGTAAAATAAAGCGCATTTAATATACACTTTTTCTAATTGCTATTTTCATGAAACAAATGAACTTTCTCTCCATGGACTGAGTCAACCTCAAATGTGTAGATGTAAATAAAGCCTTGCAAGTTCTTCAACTGTAAAAATGAGGTCTGAAAAATGACTTAGGCCCATTTCTCCTCTGGATCGAATGGGAGTCCCTCTGACATCAGGCAAAGCCAACACCACTAGCAGGTGGAGTCATTCGGAGCCCTGCCAAAACTAAGTGGACTGGGGAAGTGCCCTGTTTCCTGCTGGGCCTGAGACTCCTGTTTCTGCCAAGAGAGACTGAAATTGTGGGCAGACCCAGCAAGAGGGACCCAGCTACAGCAAGCAGTCTTAAACCTCACACTTTATACAAAAATTAACTCAAAATAGACCATAGACTGAAATGTAAAATATACAGCTATAAACTTTTAGGTGAAAAAATAGCAGAAAATCTTTGGGACTTAGAGATAGGTGAAAAGTTCTTAGACTAGACATCAAAAGAATGATCTATCCAAGGGAAAATTAATAAATTTCATCTCATCAAAATTAAAAATCTTTTGTTCTGTGAAAGCCTCTGTGAAGAGGATGAAAAGACAAGCTACAGACTGGGAGAAAAGATTTACAAACTACGTATCTGACAACAGATTACTATCTAGAATATATACAGAACTTTTAAACCCAGCAGTGAAAATACAAAGGATCCAATTAGAATATCGGCAAAAAATATGAACAGATATTTCACCAAAGAGGATATACAGATGGTAAATAAACATATGAAAAGATGTTCAACATTACTAGCCAGTTGGGGGAAATGCGAGTTAAAACCACAATAGGTAGGTATTGCTATATACCTATCAGAATGGCTAACATTAAAAATAGTGACAACACAAAATCCTGGCAAGGATGTAGAGAAGCTGTATCACTTATCCACTGCTAGTGGGAATGTAAAGTGGTACAGCCACTCTGAAAAATAGTTTGGCAATTTCTTATCAAACTAAACATGCACTTACCATAAGACCCAGCAATTGCACTCTTGGTCATTTATCCCAGAGTAATGCAAACTATGTCTACACAAAAACCTGTATACAGATGTTCATAGCAGCTTTATTTGTAATAGCCAGAAACTGGAATCAGTGCAAATGTCCTTCCACAGGTAAATAGTCAAACAAACTCTGGTATATACATACCATGCGTTACAACTCCTCAATAAAAACAAACTATTGACAGACTAACAATTTGGACAAATCACCGGGGAGTTTTACCAACTGAAAAGAGCCAATCCCAAAAGGTTACATACTCTATTGTTCCATCTATAAGATGTTTTTGAAATGACGATATTTTAGAAATGGAGGACAGACAGCCAGAGGTTAGAAAGATGGGGATGCAGAAGTCAATTGTGTGTGGTTGTAAAAAGGCAACTTTGGAGATCCTTGTGGTGTTGGAACTGTCCAGTGTCTTGAATGTGCTGGTATATAACTTGTATATAACTGAATACACACAAGTGCAAGTACAAGTAAGACTGGGAAATTGAGTAAGATTGGTGGACTGTATCAAGTCAATATCCTGGTTGTAGTATTATACTATAGTTTTTCAAGATATCAGTGTTGGGGGAAACTGGGAAATGTGTACAAGGTATTTCTCTACCTTATGTCTTACAACTGCACGTGAATCTGCAGTTATCTCAATAAACATTTATTTTTTTAAAAAATTACTTGAATGATAAAATATCACATGCAGCCAGGCAGAATGGTACAAAACCTTAAGAAAAGTTAGAAAATTTTTGACCTGATGACAATTTCATGGTATTTTGTAGATCTAATATAGTTTCAATGATTCCTGGGTCATACAGCCCATGAAATGAGTTCTTGACTGACAAGGCAGCAATGAATATTTAATATCTCTTTGCCATTATTGTCATTACAACCCTTATGTTCTTGGACCAAAAGGTAGCGATGTCATATCCATGATTAATGACTTCAGAAAAGTATAAGCACTTGAGCATTCTTGAAGTTCTTTATTAAAGAACTTGAGGTTCTTTATTAAAAGTTCTAGCTCTTATCACTTTCCCTTTTTAATAATATTTGCAAAAATAGTATGCGCAGATATTTATCTCCCAGTAAGCATGTTTATAATTTTACAAAATGTGGATAGCAAACTTCTGTACACTGTTTCCCTGGATAGTTAAGAGGGGAAAAAGGATTAAAGGAGTATTAGGGAAAATTGGGAGTGTGCATTTCTTTCCTGAGAATTTTTTTTGATCTTAGGTATTTGGTAGAATATCTGTGCTTTCCTTCTCAGTATCTCCAGTGTCATGCACCTCCAATATCTAATAAATGGCAAATATAATTTGAGTTCAATAAGATGACTAACAGCTGGATACCCAGTGTTTGAAAATCAATTGAAATGATATAGTCTAAAGAACTGAGAAATATTGAATCAGTGCTATGAATCAGTGCTATTTCACACCTCTTCCTAGGGACTGATTTGCCAATAGAAATGTTTTTAATGGCTTGATATTTTATTGCTTCATTTGAGGAATATTCCAGAAAGTGATATGTTCAAATGAGTAATTTTGTATAATTTGATGTGAAGAAAATGTTGAATCGTCAAGACTAATCCAAACCCAATTACCTTCTTGCCTCCTTGGGCTAGATAATTCTTAATTGGGGGGTGGGGGTGTTGTCCTGTGCATTATTGGATGTGTAGCAGCATCCCTGGCCCCTACTCAATACATGCCACCTCCTACAGCAAATGTGACAATCAAAAATGCCAAATGTCCCCTGGGGAGGGCAGCATTGCTCCCGGTTGAGACTCACTCAACTCCGGGGATCTCCCCTGGTTAAACATGTTTAATGGTCTTTTTTCCCATTAATATGTTTTCATTACCTAATATCAATATTTCCCTTGAGTGACTCAACATTTTAGATTTAGATACCGTGATCTCTTGCCTGAACTACTGCAAAATCCTCCTGGCTGATCTCCCAGCATCCTCTTTTTTTCCTAGTCTCCATCTTGTAATGTTTTCCCAAAACCAAGCATCATTGAGCCTTAAGCTTTCCGGTGGCTCCATGCCATTTTCAGGACAGTGGCGCAGTTCTTTCACATGCCACAGGGCCTGCACGGACTCTGCAGCCTCACCTCCCACCTTACTCAGTTTCCTCTCTGTTCTTTGAGTAGCCACGCCTCTTCCATACCATCAGGGCATCTTCACGCAGCCTCTTCACTTCCCACATCAGGTAAAGCAACTTATTATGTACTCTCAACAGCTCCATCAAGGCTCCTTTCATAGTGGAAATTTTGCATTTAAATTTGTGATTCCATGATTAATGTCTTCCCCTAGGTTAGGATTGGCTTGCTTTGGAAGTTTGACGCTCACAATTTATTCCTCAGCAACTATTTTTCACATGAGTCTATCAATTACTTCTTTTAAAGTGGCCAAACCAATTAAATGACACCCCGGATCTACCTGGGAGTTGCCAACCCAGTCTTTAGTAGATAATAGCACATAGAGACTGAATCTCATCCTTTCTTCAAAATGAACCTTAAAATTGAACACTCCCAGGAAGTCTTTGTAGGAGATCAAAACTGGCCACCCCAAAATATATCTCTTTACCGTGATTATTTTCTCTGATGGGCATTTGACCTCCCTCACTAACTGCCTAAAGGAATTTAACTCTGGGTATGGTTAGACTGGCAGGGTCCTTGCTAAACCCATTCTAATCCAAGTTCTGTTTACCAAACATTTACATTTGTAAAGGTATCTCCCTCTCTGTACTGGGAAGAGTGGAGAAAGACCTTATCTCTGGAAACCGTTATCAGTATGGAAGGAGAGGACTTAAATCTGCATACTCTTGATTACTGTGCTTCCTGGTCATCTCCCATAGCTGTCTCTTCCCCCACCCCCAACATCCTCCTTAGTCTACCTGAATATGCTATTTAAGGTGAAAAACCTCCGCTATTTGTTGAGAAACTCAGTTTCCCTGGTTTCTCCCATGTATACACGTTATTAAACTTTGATTTTCTCTTGCTATTCGGTCTCATGTGAGTTTGATTTTATAGCCCAGCCAGGAAGGACCACCGTGGGTAGAGGATACTCTTCCTCCCTCAACAGCTTCTATGATTTATTTCAATTTATGTTAATTACATGTATACAGTACTTGGAATTCATGTCCACTTTCTTCATGCTCTGCAAATATATTAATTTCCATGGGCTTCTTGCTTGGTACATGTTTTCTACTTGCAACCCCCAATTTGCCATCCAGCCAGGACGAATGGTAAGCACCACAGTAGCACACATTGCTGTTCTGTCTCTCTCCGCACCCAGCTAGCTCAGCTAGATCGGGTCAACTAGGAGAAAGCTAGAGGAAACTGCGTAGTGATTGATTTTTTTTAAGAATCACTGCCTAGTGATACGAAAACCGACACAATCTCTTTGGAAGAGTCAAGAATGGGATATGCTATTAAAAAGTAGCTTAAAATATTCTTAAAAGAAAATATTGCAGATTTGCATGTGTTTTATGTACTATGATGTTTAGGTCTATATACACCTGAGTACCGTTAATTTCCAGCCTAAGCACGTTAAAATATTGAAGGGGAAAACCTTGAGCATTAAGTCCCGTTTATGGCTCTGCTAGGTGTGGGCAGGAACAGAGGAGGCCAGCAAAGCCCTGTTAGTCACGAGCTGTGGGAACGTGTCTCCCGGCTCCATCATCACACCCGGAAATGCGTTCACTGCCGTGTTCCAGTCTCAGGAGGCTCCAGCTCAGGGCTTCTCTGCATCCTTTGTAAGCCGTAAGTAGCCCTAAAAGCCAAACTCAGAGGTCCTTGGCAGGGTATGGCTGCCGCAGGCAGGCTTGGGGAAGAGTTGGGGGCTGTATCAGGGTTGGCTGGAACTGGGGTCCAAGGGGAAGAATATGGGTGGGTCACCTGATCTTGAGACCACACCCTTTCTTCAAAATCACTGAGAATGGAACCGAATTCAACGGTAGTCAACTGAGAAATGATGTAAAACGCCTGAGTTCCACTAGCCGACGTCTAAAAATAACCCTAAAATCCTAAGTGGGGCAGTAATTCAGCAAAAACCCAGAAGGCCGGTATTAGTTGACAACCAGTGTGCCTGGCTTGCAGCTCATTGACTACAGCATCGAAATCACCCAGGGCTTTAAAAACCCACTGATTCCTGGGCCTCACCCCAGACTTGTTGAGTTCAGCATTTCCATGGGTGGGGACTTGCATATTTTAGCTCTCATCCAGATGATTCTCATGCTCAGTAAATCTCAGGAGCCACTTTCTTCAGAATTTTCCCTTCCTTCTCTGACTACTATTCACAAATTAGGTAGGTTAGTGGGCAGTGTAGCTGTTTTTAAGCCTGAGAAGCCTTGGTGGGTGTCAGTTGGCTGAATTAAATGGAGTAGCCACTAATTGCAAACCGCTGTTTAGGAAAAAGCTTGATGAAAGGAAATAGAGGAAGCAATGCAGTGAACGGGTATTTCAGACATGAATAAATGAATGAGGGTGGTGCAAAGGAATTAATGAAAGTCAACCCCAGGCCTAATCTTGGGTTTCCAGTTGGTTCCTTGTGTATGCGTATGTGTGTGTAACTCTATTATGTGTTTTAATATCGGTTTAAAAGGATACCAGTATTTTCATATGTGATAGGAAGTGATGTGGACTAACTAGTTAATGACATGAAAACAAATGTCATTTTAGTGGTAAAATGATAGTTCTCTCTATTTCTGACACCAGGGATTCATGTGAGAAATTGATAGGAGTTGGGAGTAGTAAACTCAATTGTTTTTTTTTAAAGCAGATATTGTTTTTGTGACCACATGACAATGGTAATGGAAATAACATAGTTTTCTCATAATGAGATATTTTCACACCATTAGGTGCACTGATCAGGTACAAATCACTTTTCATCACTTTTATTTCTCTGTCTACATGAATCATATTAAATCTTTGCTAAGTTATCCTTTCTTTCAATATCTTAAAATTGAGTGATTTGCGATGGATTTGTGGTAAAATTTCTACTACTAGCCCAAAAGTCTGCATCATTTTCTAAAAAATGTATAATCTTCTAATTTTCCATGTATATTTATTTTTAAATCAGAGCTCCATTCTCTTAGTTATTGTTTCTTCTGTATGAAGTATCTCAGGGAATACGTCTCTAGAGAATTTAGGAAGTTTGAGTCTTTCCCTCACCGATAAAAAGATACTAAATGTGAGAACAATATTCTGATAATGTGATAATGTGCTTTTCTTCCCCCATAGGATGTGGACGTAATTTCACTAACCCTTCAGGTTACATCTTTTCTCCAAACTACCCAAAGCAATATGACAACAACATGAATTGCACCTACATCATAGAGGCTGATCCCCTGTCCGTGGTCCTCTTGACTTTTGTGTCGTTCCATTTGGAAGGCAAGTTTATTCTTACGTAAATTACAATTGATTCTTAATAAATGAAGGAATGATAAGTAGAGGCAGAGATAGTCTGAAATCACCATTTGAAGAAAATATTAAAAATGTTGTAGGGTGTATTTGATGTAAAGTCGATTCAAATTCTATCTAATATTTTAAGAACACGTGTACCATTCTATATGTTCCATCCAGAAGTGAAAAAATAATGCAAGAGCTTTAAGAACACAAGCATCACATAAATTGCTTAAAGAGAATAGGTCTGAAATGTATTACATGTTAACAATAGTCTTTAATTTATTCATTTGCATTTATTCTACACACATACCTGTGCATACACACACCCATGTGCATGCACACAGTGTAAACTAACAAGCAAGGGAAACTATTTTGCTAAAGCAAAGTAGGTGCTCAATAAATATTGAATGAGTGAATGAATTAATAAATTTCATAAATATCTGTGCTCTACTTTTTCTTTTTTTTTTTTTTTGCTGAGGAAGATTGGCCCTGGGCTAACATCCATGCCCACCTTCCTCTACTTTATATGGGACGCCACTACAGCATGGCTTGACAAGTGGTACGTCGGTGTGCACCCGGGATCCAAACCTGCAAACCCCGGGCCAGCGAAGTGGAGTGCGAGCACTTAACTGCTACGCCACCAGGCTGGCGCCTGTGCTCTACTTTTTAAAAATATTACCATGGGACACCCTTTCATCTCTTTTTTCTTTTTCATCTTCATCAATCCCATGAGAATTGTGAAATCCCTCACCACAAGTGCCCCTTTGGGTTCATTCCCTGGTTCTAGGAAATAGGTTTTAGCAATAGGAACCTGGAGCTGCTGGCTTGGGCCGGGCTGTGACGATAGACACAATTAGATGTTTAATGGATGCTATGACACCACAGAGAAAAGATCCCTTCAAGTAGATGGGTATTTTCAGCTACTCAGTCATATTAATATTTTTTACAAATTAACTTTCCATTTCCAAATTACAGTTAATCTGTAAATTTGTTAAGCTACATTGGCCTAATCAAAATTTCTTTCTCTTTGGGTTAGTCTCCCATGGCAGTGAAAAGTTACACTCAGCAAAAAGTTCTACAGTATTCAGCATCTGGGAAATTTATGTTTCCTAAAAATAAAAATGACGTGTCAGTATTGATACGTTGATAAATTATACAAAGCCTCTCACTTTATCCTTTTTCTATGAGCTCCTTTTCTTACATCTCTACAAGTTGTAGTTTTTGGCACGTGAGTTTGCTAGAAAATGCCAAGTATAAATTGATGTCTGTCACTGTAAAAATGGAATATGAAGTAAAATGTAATCTTTTCAGCATTTTTGCTAACGCAAAATCCCAGTAATATGAAAAGATGTTCATGATATATAAAGTATTAGGGGAGAGTAGCACGGTTTATATAACATGATCCAATTTTATATGTAAAATAACACATTTAGGTGTGTGAATAAAATCTGTAAGGCTTTTAGGCAATGCTTTAAGAGTTGTTACCACTGTGCCATAGATTTATAGATGACATATATTTTTTTAATTTTTTGTTTATTGCGGTAACATTGGTTTATAACATTGTATAAATTTCAGGTGTACATCCTTATACTTCTATTCTTGCATGGATTACATCATGTTCTCATGTTGACCACCCAAATACTAACTACAGTCCATCACCACGCACATGTGCCTAATTATCCCTTTTGCCTATAGATGATATTTATTTTCTTCTTTCTACCTTTTCTATTAATTTTATAATCGGGGGAAAGTTGTTTTAATAATAGGGCTTGGATTCTGCATTTGTTTGTGCATTTGCTCTCATTAAATTACATAAGCACAAGAATGTCAAATGCCAACGTTGTTTAGACTAAAGAAGGAGACACTGGTAAATATACTATAGCCGTAGAAAGCACTGCCAATACCAATGATATATGGATTATTACAAGGGAACCTACACTGACCCCAAACAGTAGCTCCCTGAGTTTAGCTGATGAGTAGGATAAAGGGCCGTGTCCTGTGGATATCTGATGGGGGTGTGTAGGGAAGAGAGCACAGTATTTTAGGATGGATCTCAATGCCAGGTTGGCCCCTTGCTCATCACATGACTTTGTGCAAATTACGTATCCTTTCTTTCTGATAATCACTTTAATTTTTTAAAAATATAAAATAGTGGTTAGTAAAATCGGATAATACCTGTAGGAACGTATTTTGTGAACTATAATTCATCAGAATGGCTGTTGTTTTGTTATTTTTGCTACCACCAGTCAGGATCTCCTGACATGCCCTTAGACAAGTAAGATATTTGTTGCCAGATTAAATTTCTGTTCCTACTAATGAATTTGCTAATCCTCAACCAGTTGAAGAGACTGATTTTTTTATTAAGTTATATCCTTATGATAATGTCTTGTGCATTTCCAGTGTTAAAAGTACTCAGCATTTTCAAACTGCTAAGTTAGTGATTTCTGGCTATGGATTAATTGAACTATGATGATTCCCAAGAAGGGCAACATTAATCAAAATTACTTTATAATTAGATTCTTATTACTAATCATATCAGTGCTGATGTTCGTTGAATACCATCAACAAGCTAGAGATTCATTGGTGACAGTAAAAAGAACCTTCCACTCCTTCTAAAGTGAGCCTGAAGAATTCATGTGGAGTATATTGTGATAAAACTTAGAAATGCTCTCAAGAAAAATCACAGCTTTTTTGTAGGAGCATTGACCTTTCCAGCTACTATAGGCCATAGAAATTGTTTCTGAGACACTCTGTCCAAATGACTAAGCATTCTGAGTCCAACAGGCCAGCAGAGCCAGCATTGACCTAGGCAGCACTCAGGGTTCTAGATCTGCTCTTTAGATCTAGATTAGAACAAAAGGTGGATTTGGCAAGAAAAAGATGGGCTATGTCAGGCTACAAAATGCTAAGGGGACACACACTGGTTCGTACATTGTGTCTACTAAACACGGACAACTGGTTAGGAAAGGTTTTACTATTCAGGCCAGTATACTGATTATTGAGCTACACACTGGTGCTTTCCACACAGGGAGGCTACAAAGCTTGTGGCCTACTTTCCACTACCGCAAGTTTCTCTAAAAGTATGTTATGATGTTTTATGTTGGCCTAAGTCTCTCTAAACTTTCTCATTATTTTTACATTTCCAATACTATCATTCTATGAACTACAAACTTCTCATCTTTTCTGCATAATCACTACCAAAGTATAAAAATTCCAGTGAAATCAATTAAAAGTCATGGAAGAAATTTCCATTTGAGCATTTACAAGACAATTTTTTTTTCTTTCTGAGTGTAATCTCAAGACTAAAATAGCTCTCGGTATTCTTAACAGTGTCTTCCAAAGTTGTCAAATAAAATAGAGAATTGACAAATTCAAAATGTTTCTTCTGGTCAAAAATGAAACACCAGAAACAGACAAAAGCTAACAAAATATGAGAGAGAAACTACCAATGTTTGTACTTATTTTGGAATCGGATGTTATTAAATAAATACTTACTTTATTTTCCCAAATACTGAACAGTCTAAAAGTATATTTTTGTGTTTTCATTATTTGTGTGGCCAAGTAGATGCCTCCAGATTGCTGGGAATATTATAGGCCATTATTGTAATTATTATTATTATCTTTACTTCATAGATAAAGTACTTAGCAGATGAGGTAACCTAAGGCAGGTGAAGGCTTTCTATACCTTGATTTTTCTATCATTGAAACTAGATAATGACATTGATGCATCTTTGTGATAATGAGGGGTTTAGAAATTCTTAACTAAAAAATCCTACATCTGGGCAAATTCTAAACTCAGTTTTTCTCAGATCCAGAGTATCTCTTGATAAGAATCAGACAGTAGAATAGCACCTTAGCACAGAGATTGGAGAGAACCAGAAGGACAAATGCTTTGCTTACCATCCTCTAGGGATGGCCTCAGAAGCCCCAAGAATAGGGCTAGATTTCCAGAGCAGCCAGATGGGAAGTCCTATGTAATATCTGCCTGAATTCTCTTTTATTAACTTAGAAGTCCTGGGTTACAAGCTACACCTAATAGAAAGCTAAAAGGAAGAAGGAAAGTTTAGTTTTAGTATTTTTCCTTTTTTCCCTTTTTTCTACCAAGAAGCACAATAATTGAGTTTTCTCAGTTGTTTTAGTTCACATTCTCCCCACTCCCCGTTTAATCTAAGTTAAAAAAAAAAAAAAAGTAGCATTACTCAATTAGTTACCATTTCTTCTCTTTGCTTTCTCAATTGTTTCTAAAGAAATCAGAATGTAGGCACATTTCGCAATCCATTGTTTTAGAAAGCTTTGGGCAATGGCTCTTTTGGAATAGTTCTTACTGATATTTTATTCAAATTGGCATGCACTAGAGGAGACAGTTTAGTTATGTGAGATTCCTTGCTTGTTTTGTCTGTATTATAAGACTTTGGCCTTCACACTCTGTGGAGTTTAGTTCTATACTAGCACATGCTTCTCTCTCCTGCTGAATCATTCCTCTATTGAGGAGTTCAGTCTCCAAGCTACTTGGAGCAAAGCTAATTAGACATTGCTGCCCCCTAATTCACGTGTCTCTCCCTAGAACCTCTGCAACTTTACTGTAAAGACTTTATCTTATCTACAGTGTTAAAATATTCCAACCAAAAGGATTTATCTCCAGCGCTCTTTGGTGTCTCTGCCTCTCTATCTATGACTCTGAAGAAAAACTGCAGTCTGAATCTAAATTCCACCAGTTTATACTATTTGCTGAATTACTCATCCTTGGCTTCCTTTCAGTTCTCTCCAAGTTCTTGGAATCATGATAGAATCCAGAATTGAACATTGCTCTGTAATAAAGCCCAGAAGAATATGATAAAAATTATATTTCAATACATTGGATAAGCCTTACCCATTTCAAACAATAAACGTTTTGAAGTTTTTCAGAAGGATGAAAAATAGTCATAAAAACAAATCATGAAGGATTGTTTTACACCTCAGAGATTTCATTAATAAATATACATCAAAACATTTACTAAAGGCAGGATTAAGAATGACTGTAGCTCCTTGTCCCATGACACAGGCTCTAGTCCAAGGAGAAAGTATCGTTCAATTTCAGGGTCCTTCTCTCCTGACAATCTCATATGTCTCATTGAATGCTACCTCTTGGCCATAAACTCAACTTTGATATCCATCTTGCTACTTGAAAAACTTTTTCCAAACCTTGACTACCTTCCTTTCTCTTCCAAGAAGGTAATCATCCTGGTTGCGTTTAACTATATTCTACTTGAGAGTTTTGTGTATATTTTGATTATGTATTCAATTGGTTCCCCCTAGGATTATGGAAAAGTGTTTAACATCATTTTCTGATGCCGGTGGTCTTTGTCACCAAGTGTCTTCTCATTGAAGAATCAGGCTGATGTCTTTGATTTAATGCAGTGATGTGATGTGTAGAGCTTGAGAAAAAGATATATATGTGTGAATTACTTGATGCCTACTGACATCATTTTTATCTCATTTTCTTGTATATTACCTTATTTATGCTAATCCTTGATATGTCCTTAGACTTTAGATAACTTTACAAATATGATATTATGTAATGTTCTATTTCTTATGGATAAAATTTGGAAGGACATCTTACCTTAAGGAAATGACTGCTAGAAAGGATACAAGAATGTTTTAATCCGTTAAGCAACTTGCCAAATATCATTACTTTCATAATTTATTGAGTCATGCTTTGAGAATGAGCAGATTGTCTTGAATGGTTTGTTTAGTTATTTTATATTCTATTGCCATCTACAAAAAAATTAAAATCCCCTCTCAGCTTCCTCTGCCTCTCCCCTGCCCAACTTCCTTATTATTGAATACAGACCTCTTATAAACAGTTAATGAGTTTTGATTATGTCTTGATATAGATATACCATTGCTATTTCATGAATGAACTTTCTATAATTGAATTAGTTCCTTTAATTAATTTTTTGGAAACATAATCAAGCATATGACATACTTTACCTTATGTTTCACAGCCATTCCATAATTTTCTAAGACATCCACCACTGTGATAGTCTATATTATTAGGGCAACAACCTAAAAATGAACTCTTTAATACTTAAAGGATACCTGCATAGCAGATCATTTCACCAATGTAGAACTGAGATTTTAATCTAGCATAAGCAATATTTCCTGTCATTCTGTGATTTTGCTTTTACAACTTTATAAATTGTTGCTGGCTAAAGATATTTTTTTAGCTAATGTGTAATGTTTTTTGATTCTCAAACTCATCTACTATGAATTTTTAGAATTCCAGTGGAGGTTTTGATGTCTAGAAGACAAATTCTGAGGTTATAATTAAGGTACATAATTTGGCAGTATTCAAACCATGAATCTAAGTGTAATGTATTTCTTTTTTGTCCTATTTTTCCAACATCATATTGCTGCTAATTACATAGTAAGGTCATTGAAGTTAAGTTGTTCACATTTTTAACTTGGAGATTTATGCTCAATTAGAAGCATTTTTATTCTAGGATTTTCAAAATGAAGAAATTCTTTGAGGTTAATTTAACAAATGTATCTTGGATTGATACCTCAAATTTTCTTCAAGTTGGATAGAAACTTAGCTAAGGAGCCAAATACATTCCTTAAATGAGTTTTAAATTGCATAGATATTTTCTGCTAAAAATGTCAATTTTCTCTAAGATAATACATCCAAAAATGGAGAGGAGTTTTAAATGTACAGATATGTAAAAAAATGCATTCATCAAGATTCTTTCATTTAAAAGTCGTAGATTATCTTCAAGTTAGCTTAGATATAAAGTAGAGTTTGTAGGAAGGACACTGAGTTATCTCATCTCATCAAAGGAAGGTTTAAAAATAAGGGGAGTAATGGGCTTCCAGAACAAGTGGAAGCAGGAACAAGAATCCTTCAGAAGGCTCTCTCTTTTCCCCTCTCTTTGCTGCTTCTGCATGACGACTTCATCTTCCCTGACTACAGCCTGGCTTCCTTCACGCGTCAAGAGACGACTGCTGCTGTTTTCTGAGTTGAACATCATTGGCTCCTACTATTGGCTGCCTCTCACTCAGTTACACTTCGAACACATCTGATTGGCCTAGATGGTGGGGTCTGACATCCTACCGTGGAGTAATCAATCAGTCTATCAACAGGGCTCAAGATGGTGGGGTTCTATAAAAAATAATAACAATGATTATGATTATGATAATCCATACTATATCAATTAGGAATTTTTATGGCACAATTAACAGAAAACCTAATTCAACCTGATTTAAATATAAAAGGACAATGTATTGGCTTTACTTTTGGAAAACCTCAAAGTTGGATATGTCTCAAATCTGCTGAATCTAGCTATGTCATCAAATATTTTACTTTCTCTGTTCTCAGTCTGTGCTACTCCAGTGTGAGCCTCACCCTAAGGCTGGCTCTTCTCCTGGCTGTAGGGTCTCTGCCCTCACCGTGGGGGCTGTGTGCTCCTCTTGCACATCCAGAGAGAGAGAGGGCGTCTATCCAGTGGTATGGTGTCATTGGCTTGTACCACCTTGCAAGAGTCAATCGTGCTCCTATGTTTCAAATTCTGCATTTAATGACCTCACGTTGGTAGCTTGGAATTGGCTATAGTGGGAGTATTTATACCACGGAAGTTGGCAAACGCTACAAATCCAGGCTTCTGTCTTACCCTCAGAGAGTTGGTTATATTTACCAGCAGGCAGTTATCTATTCCAGGTTCCAAACAAGGGTCTTGAAATTTACCCTGATTGGATTGGCTTAGGTCACATGCCCACCCTTGAACCAAGATCTATGGCCAGGAGACTTGAAATTATAAAGTAAATATTATTATAATTTCTTTAATTTACAAGAGTTTTCTATCAACAAACAGACAGTCTGATTTCAGAGTCCACTGTCTCATAGTATGTACTCATATCAAGTATTGTAATGTAGTTTTGGTCAGTTCCAAGGGGGAATTTGTAAGTAGGTAAAGTTTGTGTGTGTGTGTGTGTGTGCAGGATATATGTGTTAGATATACGTTCAACTTAGCATCCATATGAAATAAAAATGTTTTTTGTTATTTTTGTCAATGAGAAAATGAAAAGTATTCCTCATCATTACTCATCAGAGCAATGTAAATTAAATATCATGATGAGGTACTATTTCACATACACCAGAATGGCTAAAATTAAAAAGACTGACAATACCAAATGTTGACAAGCACAGAGCAGCTGGAAGTTTCATACTTCCAGAATGTATACCGATATAACCACTTGGGAGAATTGATTGGCAGTTTCTTATAGAATTAAATACACACCTAATTTGTGACCCAGCAATTCTACTCCTAGGTATTTACCCAAGAGAAATGAAACTTATGACCATGCTAGTATCCAGAATGTAAAAGAACTCTTACGACTCAGCAATAAAAGACATATAACCCAATTTTAAAATTGCAAACGAACCGAAGAGAACTTTCTTCAAAACAGATACACAAATGGGCAATAAGCACATAAAAACATGCTCAGCGTCATTAGTTATGGGGAAATGCAAATCAGCCCTACAATGAGCTACCGCTTCATACCCACGAGGATGGCTAAATAAAAAAGACAGACAGGGACCGGCCCAGAGGTGTAGAGGTTAAGTTCACGTGCTCTGCTTCGTGACCCAGGGTTCACAGGTTCAGACGCAGGCGCAGACCTACGCACCACTTATCACGCCATGCTGTGGAAGGCGTCCCATATATGAAGTGGAGGAAGATGGGTGCAGATGTTAGCCCAGGACCAATATTCCCCAGCAAAAAGAGGAAAATTGGCAACAGATATTAGCTCAGGTCTAATCTTCCTCACCAAAAGAAAGGCAACAAGAGTTGGTGAGGGTGTGGGAAATTAGAACCCTCCTGCATTGCTGGTGGGGTGGTAAAATGGTGCAGCCTCTTTGAAAAACTGTCTGATAGGTCCTCAGAATGTTAAATGTAGAGTTATCCTATGAATCAACAATTCCACTCTACTTGTGTACCCAAGAGAACTGAAAACCCATGTCCACACAAAACCATACACATGAATGTTCAGAGCAGCGTTATTCATAGTACGCAAAAGGTAGAAACAAACTGAATGTCCATCTACTGCTGAATGAATAAACAAAGTGGTCTATCCATACAATGGAATACTATCCAGCCTTTGAAGGAATGAAGTACTGATGCATGCTACAACATGGATGAACCTCAAAAACATGTTAAGGAAAAGGAGCCAGTTGCAAAAGGCCACATATTATATGATTCTGTTTATGTGCAACGTCCAGAATAGACAAATCCATAGGGACTGAAAGGAGGTTAGTGGTTGCCTAGGGCTGGAGGAGCAGTAGAGCGGGAGGGGAAATGGGGAGTGGTGGTTAATGGGTACAAGGTTTCTCTACGGGGGGATGAAAATGTAGAATTGCGGAAAATGGCAGATACCTAAAGTGCTGTGGGACTGTGCACTGGCCGCACCTTTCCAAAGGGCCATTTGATAAACCTAGAAAAGAATCTTACCTTAGTACTAGTAACTCAACTTCTAAAAATTTATTCTGATGAAATAATGAGAAACTTCTGCAAATATTCATCTACAAGAATGTTTGTTTCGACAGTGTTTTTAATCACAAAAAGGTGGAAAAGATAGAATTGTCAAGCAATAGAGGATTAGTTGAACATATGGTGCATCCATATGTTAGAATTTGATATGTGCATTAAATTCAATGTTTTAAAAGAATACTTAATCACATAAAAATGCGTGATGTTATTTTATGTTAATAAAAATTAGGTTATGAAAGATCATGCTCAGTATGATCCCAATTAATGTTCTAACGGTATAATTCACCTGTAAAAATGACAGGATAAGGGGCCGGCCCCGTGGCTTAGCAGTTAAGTGCGCGTGCTCCGCTACTGGCGGCCCGGGTTCAGCTCCCGGACACGCACCGACGCACCGCTTGTCGGTGAGGCCGCGTCCCCCATACAGCAACTAGAAGGATGTGCAGCTATGACATACAACTATCTACTGGGGCTTTGGGGAAAAAAAGGAGGAGGATTGGCAATAGATGTTAGCTCAGAGCTGGTCTTCCTCAGCAAAAAGAGGAGGATTAGCACGGATGTTAGCTCAGGGCTGAGCTTCCTCACAAAAAAAAAATGACAGGATAAGTTGTAGTAATGAAAGTCTTTTTAATTTTTTGTTTATTCTATTTTGTATTTCTCTTTGTGATGGGTTGGAGTATATATATCACTAAACTCTTAAGCTACTATTGTTTGTGTGAACATTTGTAATGGTTGTCCAACGAACATTAAGGGATTTCTAATTCTCTCTCCATGATAGGAGTCCTTTATTTGTATATAAGCTTCAAGTTAAAGCAGGGTTTCTCAGTAGCACCAATGTTGACATTTTGGGCCGGGTAATTTTTGTTGTGACAAGAAGGCAGGGGGTGTGCGGCTGCCTTGAGCTTTGCAACATGTTTAGCAGCATCCCTGGCCTCTACCCACTCTGTGCCAGTAGCACACCCCAGCATGACAGCAAAAAATGTCTTTAGATATTGCCAAATGTCCCCGGGAGGCAAAATTGTCCCCAGTTTATAATCACTGAATTAAAGAAGCCATTTTATACATACAGGAAGAAAATTCTAGATTGTTTCAAAATGGGATTTATCTATTGTGAAGTTCTGTCTGTTTTCTCGTACTGTGCTTGCTTTGTAACCAGGGTAAACATCATCTCATCAGGAAACCAAGTTAATAGCAACTTACCAAAATAGCTCTGGATTCTCATGTTAGTTTCTACGTAAATTGCGTGGATCTGCATCACATTTTTGTTTGAATGTTTACAGCACCGATTGTGTTGCTTCTGATTGTAATGCTGGTTGTTCCCTGCTTCGTCCAGCTCGCTCAGCCACCGCGGGAAGCTGTGTCAGTGACGGCGTGCACATTATCAGGGGTTCCAGCGTGACTTCTACCCCTTTCGCCACCGTGTGTGGCGATGAGATCCTGTCTCCTGTCTCCGTTTCTGGTCCACTGCTGCTTAACTTCTACTCTAACGCGCACACCACAGACTTTGGATTCAAGTTTTCCTACAGGATAACCCGTGAGTCGCCATAATGACGTAGTTTGGAATTTTCTTTCTTTTCTTGAGCAGTTTCCATAAGGAGTTTTAATTGTGATTCATACATCACCAACTCGAAGATTCAGAGACTTCAAGGGAAAAAATTATCAATTAGATACATGGTCCAAAACTACATAGACATTTTTCTTTTGAAAAAAGTGGGAAGGCTCTTTTTCGTGAACTTTGGCTAGAACTACTCTTTGACAGTCAAGTGGAGGATTAAGATTTATTTTGACGATTAAAGTTAAAACGAACATTTCGGCTGTCTTTGGTTGTTTGTACATTACACAAAGGTGCCTTTTTGGCCTGCACTATCCAGGTGCCTCTGTCATTTCCCCAAGTCACTTTGCTAATGTGAAAAGCCATATTTTATCAATTTAGAAAAAAATGTAAGAGAGTATCTTTATGATCTTCTGGTAGGAAAGGATTTTTTTTAAGAATATGCAAAAAGCACCAGGCTTAAAGGAAAAGCAAAGATTGATGTATTCAACTATGTTATAATTTGCCATTTCTCCATATCGAAGGCAAAGCAAGAAGACAAGTCACACAGGCTGGGCAAAAACCTTTGTAGCTACCAGGATCTTTTCATTCTTTATAGACAATTTGATCTATTTCATTTGAAAGTCATAAGACTATATTTTCCTATTTTGAATAGTCTTTTCCTCTCCTGCAATGAACTTGGTTGGTTAGTTTGCTGACAGCATTTTTCCCACATCGTCCATCCCTGCTTCAGTGAAATGGACACACAAATCTTGCAAAATCTTTGTTTTGTTTTGTCTTTATTTGACCAAACCCGTTGCTAAAGGTAGAAAGTTGAATAATCATCTTTCAAATAAATTACTGTTCCCATCCTCAGAGAAGACTGAAAATGTTTATTTACTCATGAAAAAGGCCTTCACATTCGTTCACATTCATGATGCGTTCACTGCTACCTGAGTCCTGACCCCCCATTTGTGGAGTATGGTTGTGTGTGGCTTCGCACACAACCTGTTGGCACAAACAGAATAGAACTGAGCAATGAACATTCCTTCCCCTAGTTGTCCTGCTGAATAAAGGGAAGGGTTAGTGTGTTTTATTCTTTTAGTACAACTGGTGTTTTGGAGAGTTACATCCCTGCCTAATATTCTTTTGCTCTTTAATCCCTCATTTTCCTAAAACACTATGTGCAAAGTTCAATATATATACTACGAGAGTCTCATTTAAAGAGTATTGTTGACATTAAGATTTCAAATCCTGACAATGTACAAATTTGAGAGTTATTTAGGCATTGATACGCTTTCAGAGACCACATAATTGTGTACAAGATGAAATAGAATAAGGCTACACAAATCTAACACTGAATTCAGTACAGATGTACCCAGGGGTCTGAGCACGTGAATATTTATGGGCTTACAGAGAACAGCTTTCCCTGCAATGTGGGCTCAGCGGAGGCAAAATAGACAAACAAACAAACAGATAAATAAATAACTTAATAATCTTAAATGGCAGCCACAATTTGTTTATCATTTCTAAGAGATCTAAATGGAATATGTCCATAAATAGTATATAAACCATAGAAATATCATCAAAATATACTAACCCCATTATCATTTTAGAATTGCAAAGTAAAATAAATACAAACCTTTCTCACTGCCATGAGAGTAGGGCATTTTCCATCATTAGGTGGCAGAATCTGATCCTCCTTATATGTAAGGCCAAGCAAACAACAATAATTTTATATTTTTTATAATGGATTTTATCGTCTTTTTTTGGCTGTTGTTTTATTGACTAATGGGTGTAACTAAGGGCTCTGGACTATGGATTGCTGGAGTCAGGGTAGAGAGTGGGCCTCCCTCCTCATGCTTGTTGAGGACAAAGAATACAAATTCAGGCAAGTATAGTCCTTACCAGTCTCATAACTAAATAGAAATACATAGGACACAAGAGTTATGCATTTGAGTCCACAGAGGGAACTGAACTTGAATGTTCCAAACACAGTTTCTAGTACTTCACCCTATAATAGTGTTTCTTTGATAGAGGAGACTCGAATCTATATTAAGATTTCTAGATTGCAGTCCTTCCTGGGTTCATATTCCACAACGTACCTTGGATTCTGCATGCCTTTTCTAAACTTCCGGTTATCACTGTAATCCCTCTGAATCTGTCCATTAAATATAGAGAAAGGACAGTTACACCCAACACATGAAATGTTCTTTCTCGTTATTTTCTCTCTGGCCATTAATTTCACTCAGACTTATTCCATTCCAAGCTATGCCTTAAAATATTCCTCCCTGCTTCTACTCTCTTAGTGTCTCTTCCCCCTACCTCAACGGAAAACTCAGAATTATTTGTAAACACCATGAAGGGAGGTTTAAGTTGCTTTAAGACAAATAGTTGTCATCTCTCTTAGGGAAAAAGGGACAAGACTAAAGAATATCTCAACGTTATTTTTCCGCATCTCTGAGTAATCACTGTTCTCTGCATGTTCCCCTGTCCTCTGTTGCAGCTTGTGGTGGTGTGTTCAATGTCTCCACGGGGATCATCAGGAGCCCTGCCTACTCATACTCAGACTACCCTGACAATATGTACTGTCTGTATACCATCACCGTTAGAGATGACAGAGTGGTTCAGCTCAAGTACGTAAGACGTATTTACCTTCCTAAGAAAATCCCTTCAACTCTATTTGCAGCGAAGATATTCCTTTAATGGTGGAGAGCATTGGTTCTCATCAGAAGTATATAAGGAAATCTAGAGGAAGGGAGAGTGAGGTTCTTGTATGGTAGAATAAACCTGGGAAATGGGCCTTCTACCCACCACGCAAGCCAGTAGTGATTAAGGGGGAAACAGAGGAACTCCACCAATTAAAACCATTGTTAGAATTTTCCAGCAGTTTCAAAGGAGCATCATATAAAGGGGTGTAAAGTTATAAGCCTATCTTGAAATCAAAGGATGTGGGGAGGGCATGAGAAAACAATTTCCATTTGCTGGGCACTTATTATACACAAGGAACTTTAATGAACACTTTCCATAATTCTCTTAGTTAATTCTTAAAACAGTCACATGAGGTATATATTATTAATCTCATTTTACTGACGAGAAAACTGAGGCTCAAAACGGTCAAATAATTTTCCCAAAGTGATGCACTATTAAATGAAGAGTCATAATCTGAATCTATATCAGATTTCCTCCCAAAACTATGTTCTTAATATTTCCCTATGCTCTCTCTCAAAGAGTAGATTTTCCAACTACTTAAGAAATTCATTTTTATTTGTATATCAAAATACCTCTAAAGTGGTACTATATGAGATATTTTACCTCATCAGTTAAATTCTCCCCTAAGCCTACTTACTCCCAACAAGACTGATTGAGAGAATGCTACGTCCAGTTTTCCAGGGGGATAAAGTTCAAAATTGCTTTCATCTAAGATGACAAATTTCTAACTCTTGTGTTTCAGTGATATACAGCATGTCTGGAAAACTCTGAAAGTTGGCAGAGTTCATGGCAATACAGAATTTTTTATAGATGCTTGATAGGCTAGGAGCACTCCTCCCTTCCTCCCTCCAATATGTCTGTGATCACTTTCTGCCCTAAAAATCATAAACTCTCTGCAGTTTACCTTCAGGGGCCTCATATATCAAATGGGTCCTCACACTCTGAGTCAGGTCTCATCAAGCCTGATTTGATTGCTGTATCAGATAGTAAGTGGTCTGTAGACTGGACCTTGAGGAAAACTGCGTATCCTACCTGGGACTATTTGTAAGGAAACGGGTGCCCCAGAGCCAAAAAGTCCCTTAAATCCTAAGAACAAAAGAATAAACAAAGACTGCCAGATAGCCAGGAGTGCGAGGCCTGTGAAGGGATCACCTGCCCAGAATAGAAGCATGAGGGGTGGTTCCTGTAATTTACCATTGTAGCATAATATTTGCTTCTTACATGTGTGGGATTATACTTGATATATATGTGTGTCTGTGTGTGTGTGTGTGTGTGTCTGTGTGTGTGTCTGTGTGTGTATGTTTTTTCTTTCTGTTTCTTGCCTGGGCCCCAGGGTTCACCACAGTCAAAGTTGGCATCAGCTTGTTTGGAAAATTATTTATTATACTCTTTCTGAGAACCTACATTCTATGAAACAGATACTATTCTAGGTGCTGCAGAAGTTGTAGACATCAGTAAAACATAAATCCTTCTACCAAGGCTCTCAAGTTGTGCTCATTTTGAGATGAGCCTCATAAGGTTTTCTGTCAATGGAACTTTCCAGATATGTTCTGTGCTCTCCTGGGAAAATGATGTAAAATAAAAAACCAAAACAGCTTTGAGTAGTCTTGGAAACTCATATCTTTATCATTTTTTTGTGGATTCATGTCATGCCGATCCTTTTTTTCTTAAGGCTCTTAAAAGGAAGTATTTTAATGTTAGATATTTTCAAATTATTCTGTATTGTATGTTGTTTATTACAGCTGCTAGCAAAAAAATACTGAGAAAGAAGAAGAACCTACAAAAATGAGGACAGGATATCAAATAATTTAAACAGATTAAAAAACATAAACTTTAATAAACTCATCATAAAATCCTGAAGATAAGCCACGTAGGAAGCCTTGCTTGTTTGGGAACTCAGGGAATAGTTACTTGAAATGATAAAGCATAAGACCTAGATTAAAATATTGTGTTAGGCCATGAAGGAAAAGTTAGGGTTGTACCTGTTAGGATAGCTTATAAGTGGTAACAAACAACCCCAAGGCACAAAATAACAAGAGACCAGAGTAAACACCGTATATTTAATGAGACTGGAAAACTAAGTGTTGCTGAAATGATAAATAAATATCAGTTCAACTTGTCAAAACTTAATCTCAAATAGACTTAATATATCCTTGACTGTAAACTTTGGAAGTTAAGGACTGTATCTTACTCATCTTTACATCCCCAGCGCGTATCACACTTTTTGACATATTGTAGTCACTCAAAAAATTTTGACTAAACTTTTAAACTGATCAGTAAAATAGTATATTGTTTCTAATATTTCCTATCAAGTAAAGCTTGGATGTTCTGCTTTTTGTCTTTGTCTTATATTTTTTTTTGCAAGAGCTAAAGGTACAATTTAATGGAAATCCAAATGGAGAACATCAGTATTAACAAGGTTCGTTTCACAGGTTCAATGATTTTGATGTGGTTCCCTCCACCTTCTGCTCCCAAGACTACCTGGCAATTTATGATGGTTCTAACGTCAGCGATTCTCTTCTTGGCAAATTCTGTGGTTCCAAACTTCCACCAAATGTTAAGAGCAGCAACAATAGTATGCTCCTGGTGTTCAAGACAAACTCATTTCAAACAGCAAGAGGTTGGAAGGTATCTTTCCAGCAGACACTGGGTAAGAATTTTAGAAATGTAAATCTATTTTTCATGACTGTTAATTTTCTGCTTTATTTAATTTTTTTCACCTGACTGAAGTTGCTTTTCATTTAAGTTTAGAGGAATATGTCACATAAAGTTTTGGTTTTAAAAATTACGTATGATATATTTTTATTTCTTTTCTAAAAGAACACTCAACAAATGTACCTCTCTAGTATACAAAGGTAGAGTCTGTCTACATAGCCATCTCAGATGAGACCTGAGCTTCATTTTTTCACCCATGGGAATGGTGGTGGAAGTTGAGCCTAAAGGCAGGCAAGGGCCAGATCAAGAAAGAAGGCTTCCGGGGCCAGCCCAGTGGTGTAAGCGGTTAAGTGCGCGCGCTCCACTGAGGCGGCCCGGGGTTCGCCAGTTCGGATCCCGGGCGCGCACTGATGCATCGCTTGTCAAGCCATGCTGTGGCGGCGTCCCATATAAAGTGGAAGAAGATGGGCATGGATGTTAGCCCAGGGCCAGTCTTCCTCAGCAAAAAGAGGATTGACAGATGTTAGCTCGGGGCTGATCTTCCTCACAAAAAAAAAGAAAGAAAGAAGGCTTCCTAGTCTGTGTTGACTTTTTCCTTAAAATGGTGAAGAGCCTTGGAGAATTTTAAGTGAAGGCTTCATGACTTAACTTGACTTTCCAGACTTGATATTTGGAAAGATCATAGCAGAAGCAGGGTGGAAGAAGGCTTGGGGGACCCTATGACCTGAGAAGGAAGAAGCTTCTCACAGAATTCCGGGTGGGACATGTTGATGACTCAAACTAACATAGTGGGAATGAAAACAGAAGGAAGAGAAGAAATCTCAGAGATATTCAGAAGGTAGAATATACTGGAAGTACAGGGTTTAGAACCTGATGATGCATTACATGAGGACATGCATTAAGGATGACTTCTTACCAGTAACTTGTTGGATGATGGTGCCTTAGGAGGCTGAGATTTAGCGAAGAAATATTATAGATTTGGAGCATTTTGCATT
Organism: Diceros bicornis minor; assembly: GCF_020826845.1. Classification (NCBI taxonomy): domain Eukaryota; kingdom Metazoa; phylum Chordata; class Mammalia; order Perissodactyla; family Rhinocerotidae; genus Diceros; species Diceros bicornis. The sequence continues at coordinate 17,125,151 of NC_080775.1, read as the reverse complement.
GGGGGCTATGAGATATCTAAATGGAGAACTATAGGAGGAAGTTGAAACTTGAGAAGCAATTTGGGCTGGAGATAGTGGTCGGGGGTCATCTAGAGGTGAAAGGAAAAGCTAGGTGTGAGGATAAATCAAAAACAGCATCTCAGTTTATTCCCACTGCACGTGAGAAGTAATTATCTCTGTAAAATTAACTCAGAACTTTGAATCATTTAAAATGTAAGATAGTTAATCAGTTCTCTGTTTATCTATAGTCATGGCATCAATGGCACAGTCTAAGATAATTTATATCTTAGACTGTGTTTCGATTCTTCCAGTTGAATAGAGATGTGATTAGTGTTCTGAAACCAAAGAGCTCACCAAACAAATCACATATTCTGTGAAAACTCAGATAGACCTGGAAAGTTTTCTACAATAAGAATCCTGAGGGGCTGGCCCGGTGGCATAGCTGTTAAGTGCGTGCCCTCTGCTGCGGCGGCCCAGGGTTCACGGGCCCGGATCCTGGGCGCGCACCGATGCGCTGCTTGTCAAACCATGCTGTGGCGGCGTCCCCTATAAAGTAGAGGAAGATGGGCACAGATGTTAGCCCAGGGCCAATCTTCCTCAGCAAAAAGAGGAGGATTGGCATCGGATGTTAGCTCAGTGCTGATCTTCCTCACACACACACAAAAAGGAATCCTGAGAGCCAGCCCTGATGACCTAGTGGTTAAAGTTTGGCATGCTCTGCTTCAGCAGCCCCGGGTTCAGTTGCCGGGCGCAGAGCCACACCACTCGTCTGTTAGTAGCCTTGCTGTGGCGGCAGATCACATAGAAGAACCAGAAGGATTTATAACTAGAATATACAACTAAGTACTGGGGCTTTGGGGAGGGAAAAAAAAGTGAGGAGGAGATTGGCAACAGATGTTAGCTCAGGGAGAATCTTGCTCAGCAAAAAAAAAAAAAAAAAAAGTGCTCTTAAAAAAAAAAGAATCCTGACTCCCAGTCCAAACTCTTCCTTTCTCTTCACCCCTGTGGATAACCTTCATCCCTCTGATACAAAGCAGAACTTCCCTTAAACGTCTTTGCATTTGGCATGTTATTTTTTTATGCATTTCTTGAGGGAAGCAATTAGCCATTTGTGTTTTGAGGGCTTCACAATAAACCTCAGGTATCATAACAAAAATTGTGTCAGAAAATCACTTTGCCACCCACCCTACTTAGCTGTATCAACAATAACTTGAAGCAATCTCACGGGCAGACACAGAGTATTGCCTTAATAGAACTGCCTGAGTGAAGTGGCATACAAAACACAGAAGGCTATTTTGAAAGAAAAATTAATTTTCCTTTGGAGATTTTTTGCGCAAAAGAACTCATGTATTCTTGCCTGTAGCACAGAATTTAGAATCGAATGGCGTATATTTGCATTTGCTCTTGCTATCTGCTTTCAAGTTGTTTTTCTTTGCCTTAATGTATTCTCACATGACCGTTGAAATAGTCTTAAAACACTTCACACAGTTGTTATCTGCATGAGTTCCAAAGTTAGCCCGTGTTCCTTCGCCTCATTAAATCATTACGTGTTTCTGAGCTACATAGAAGACATTTTTGGATTTATTGTGATTTTACTGAACTAAAGCAGCACAGAAGGAAGTCTTACACTGTCAGAGGGCCTGTTCATCCACAAGCATTGGACACTGTCAGTCGATTCCTGTTTTCGTCTGGTCACAGTTAGACAGAAGGCTTAAGTGCAGAGAGCAGAAATAGAATTGCAGTACTTGCCAGCATCACTCTACTGCTGCATTTCGTGATGATGACTTTCCCCTCTTTTTTCATCTGCATAAACACCATCGGCCACTTGGAAATAGTTAGAAGTAATTTTGAGTAATGCTTAATGGTAATTGTTTACTGAAAACCTGTGTTGTAATTTTGTATTGTATGCTGTGATAAAGCTTTCGAGACCACCCATGTAAGTTTACTGATCATTCTGCGTAATGTTTTAGTTTAGTTTTGTTTGTCTTCTGTTGTTTGTGGTGAGAGGAAGGGGAGGAACAATAAGAATAGATTGAATTCTAGGGTTTATAGAATCTTTTAGTTACAGATCTGGATAAAAAGCCTAGATTTGGCCCACAGGGTGCAACTGGCACCTCCATCTCATCCATTTCAAACTACCCTGCGTTTGCTGTGAAGACAGGGAGAGCAGCTGTGTGGACTTTCGTTTCCAAGGCTGTCGGTTCAACCTGGAAGACAGTATCTTCACAGAGTAAATAATCGCTGTGAAGACGAGACCACTTAATCTGGGACAGCACAGTTTAGTTATCTTGATTAAAACACCAGAGTTTTGCAAATTTGCTGTTTAGATTACACACTTGGGGATATTTTATATACGTCTGCTTTAATTTTTCAGAAGTCAGTAAAGAGCTGGTTCATATAATTATGGGATTATTAGGTAAACTTCTTGTGCATTTGTTATATTTGTATTGCTAATGGGTCAGAACAGATGTGGGGGAAATATCCTCTAGTTTGTTGCTAATTACTAAATGTGTAGTGAGAACTTCTGCTGTCAAAGGGTCACCTGCGTGGGATATAATGTAAGGGAAAGCAACGCGGGCACTTCCTAGGAGCTGATCTCTATCAGCAAAGTAAATCTGCCTCCCCGGTTTCCCCATGCTCTCCAGCACTACATGAATAATTGATCCCAAATGAGTGATAACCAGCAAAGTGATCAGACTGGGCCTTGGGGATCTGTGAAGCCCTGGAATCATCTGCACATCTGAGCATTTTTCTCGAGAGAGTGCATAGCTTTCATCTGATTGTCAATGGTGTCTGTGATCCCATCAAGTTTAAAAAGCCATCCATCCTGTGGATTTGGCTGAAATGGGCATGCTCCATAGTGCAAAATAGATACTTATAAGGACGCTTTATTCTATTAACTTCTGCTGGTTGAGTTTCTGCCCCTCCTTTACCGCCAGGGTATGCTTCAGCTATGACTGTGTCACTGAGGAAGCATTTTGGACTTGCAAATGTGTTTTTGAACCACCAAAGCCTCCATTTGACATGCTCATCGCATTAGACACCAAACTTCTAGATACAGGATTAGATTGGGGATTTAAAGTACATTAATTTACTGTGTAGTACCATAGTCATTTCATTTGTTTTCTTAAGTAATGTGTTCTATAACACTTGAGCAAAGTGTCAGGGTCAAAAACTGAACTTGGCCCAATTGGGCATGAGGTTTGTAGGCATTTGGATCAGTGAGTTGCCAAGGAGAGAGTGAAGAGTGACCCCTTGAGGATGACATGTCCTAGAAGGACAAGGCCGTCACCTTGGAGAAGATGGCAATATCAGGGACAAGGAGAAGTCAGTGACCAGAGGTTCACTTCACCTGAGGCTGTTAGACCCTGGACACATGACTAAAGCTCTCAGCCTCCTGTTGCCCACGGCCCACGTGCTGAAAATGAGGGCCACTTCCTTCATGCTGGGTATTTGCCCTATGGGAGAGAGTCAGGTGGCATTGAGGTGAGACTCACAGCATTTGCTATGACACAAAGGCAAAAATACCAAAGCTCATGTTTAACAAGGACAAAGTGAATCATGGTCCCCAAAGGTGGAATCACGCCCAAATGGGAAGAGGTGTAGACCAGGAAGGAGGTGGCCAAGACCCAATTGCTTCATTACGTCCTTGCCTGGTGAGATGCTTTAGAAAGTCCTATAATATTTCCGAGCTCAAGTTTTATCCACTAAAAAAGATCCATTTGAAATATTACTACTTTCTGCCTTTTAAGAATGTGATGGGGATGAAGCAGATAATTCCTGTAAAGTACCTTAGATGTCAAAGAGAAAGGCGGTTTGTATTAGCAAGTGGTATTGAAGTCCTGGATTTCTGCAGGGCTCCGTAGCCCTATCTCTAATGTGGGGGAGGGGGTGGCAGGGGTCGTTATTATCAGCAGGACCACTCCATGGTGCAATGATTTCTTGTACTTTCCTACTCCCTTTGCACTGAAATCTAACCAGCAAACGCTAAAGTACGTTTTATGACTTAAATCTGAAATCACAAGCTAAATTCTAATTAAATTCTAAGGCCTTGCAGAGGCCTAGCACGTAACTGTTACTCCATTAAGTTGGCTGTATGAATGCATTAAAAAATAAGTGGATAATTTATGCCTACTTCATAATTACATGATATTATATATAATACATATGATATAGTATACATTATATTATATCTAGATTCACCTCATTCTCAAAATGCAATCATGGTTTACATAGTTCATCTATTACGTAGGGTAGTAAATTGGATCATTTTCATCCTTAGAGAATTAGGAATACAGGATCAGACTCAACATTTGGGTCATGTGTGTCTGGTCTCTGGATTTTTACCTGCTACCTTAACTTCTGGGAAATCTCTCTCAAACATGCTAAAGGAAGACAGGTGGCAGAGGTGGGAAGGAGTTGAGGAAGTTGAACAGGGTTTACTTCTAAGAGGGGATAGAGAAGGAAGGGAAGGGAGACAGAGAAAGCTGATGAGCTTCTGGGCCCCCAAAGATGGAAAATATGGTCACAAGAAATAGAGAAAAATATAACAACATGTCAAATTCAGACTTTGACTTCTAGTTATTTTTTAGTTGCACAGTTTGGGTGCTAAGTTTGGACTTTGAGAGGCATTCTAAAATTCTGTAGCTCGGGCTGGCCCCGTGGCTTAGCGGTTAAGTGCGTGCGCTCTGCTGCTGGTGGCCCGGGTTTGGATCCCGGGCGCGCACTGACACACCGCTTCTCCGGCCATGCTGAGGCCCCGTCCCACATACAGCAACTAGGAGGATGTGCAACCATGACATACAACTATCTACTGGGGCTTTGGGGGAAAAAATAAATAAATAAACTAAAATTCTGTAGCTAAACAGTAAATGAACGAACTTAAAAACATTTAATGACACTAAATATAGATGTGTGTATGTCTCTATGCTTCTTAGCAGCCTGTATGAGCTGCCAAACCACATTACTTTTAAAAGTACAAGTGCAATAAGATAGTTGAATTATAACTTGAATAATTTTATAAATCACGGCTCAGATAACTTTCCGTTTGGCAATAATGGGGGTATTACTCGAAAGCAGTGTTGTTTGTCTGTTCTCTTAATGTCATTTACTCCCTCTGATGGAGTCTGAAAATGAGATGAGCTGAAATTGTAAACCCATTTGCAGAAAAGTAGACTAAGCTTGTTTATGTCCTTGTTAAGCCTTGTAACTTTCACTGGTGATTGGACTTCCCTTGGGAGATGATGCCAAAGACAAGGTTATCTGCAGTTTATTCTTTGTGGGTTTTGTTGAAAAGGGTTTATTTTTGCTGAGCTGAGAATGTGGGAATATCATAAAGAAACCAACAAATGCTTAGTTTGCTAAAATCTTACAAAAGCAAGTAGATAGGAGTAAAATTCCAGATCAGCAAAAAGAAAGGAAAGGTTTTTATTAAAATATATTCCAACATCAGAGTGTGTGCCCCGCGGAATGACCAGACTGTTGCTCCTGGTCTTGAAGAGGAGGGCTGTCACTGGAAAATAAAACCAGATGGTATTGTTGAGACCAGGCTAAGTGATAAAGTGAGTTAATGGTCAATTAGAAGATAACACTTTGAAAAACCTCCAAGTGAACAACAGCTGGGAAGCAATTATTCTTCATAACTTTAAGCTACACCAGCCCTCTTCAAAATGCAACCAAAATTTTGTCTCAGATAGCTGGACATTTTGGGTTAAATTATTTGTAACCATAGAATCTCTATTATAATCGGTATCCTTACTCAGATTGGCCCGGCTTTGATTTAGTGTTCTCGGGAGCATAAAAGCAAACCATATCTGGTTAACAATAAACATTTAAAAAATTATTTGGTTTTAAATCAGTTGTTTAGAAACAAAACATTATTAGGGCTGTGGGACTGTATTCTTCTCTTTGTTCTGGTGTATGAAAAAATCTGTTAGCTTGATGTGGTAGCTTTACGTTCTGCTCACTCCCAAGTGGAGGCTTGTCATGAAGTCCCAGTGCGTAATGACAATGGCCACCTGTCAAGGAGCATCTACACCAGGGGCTTTACCTGGATTATCTCATCTCATCCTCACGACTACCCAGGAGACAGGGATCATCCCACCTTACAAAGGAGGAAGTAAAAAGTTAAGAGATTGAGTAATTTGTCTGCGGTCAGAGGGTTTGTAAGAGGTAAAGCCGAGCTTTGAACCAGATAGGATGGTCTCCCAAATTCACTGTTTTCCTAATCAGCCCACATCGCCCCTGTGGCCATCAGTCAACATATCCAGGGAAGAAGAGAGGTGCTGGCGGTGAGCTTTCTGAGAGGCAAGTCATTACAAGAAATGACTGACTTTCTTTTTCTTTCTCTCTGGGGTAGACAGAGCTCTTTTTCTCCACTTTCATCCTCTTGTTTGACACTGCCTGTTTCTAATAGCAGCATTCCAAATTGTACCTTGTCCCGAATAGTGTATTTGGTAATATTCTATTACTGCATAAATATTGCACATAACTAGAGCAGTCACTGTTTCCTCCTGTCCATAAGGAAAGGAAAAATATATTTTAATAAAATATACTATTTATGAATAGTATAATTTGATATAATTATATATTTATATTATATTTGTAATGTATAATATTTATATTATAATTTTGTATTATAAAATAGTTATATTTCTTATAATATGCTTTATTATTTATAATATAAACATATATGTACATATTTATACAAATATATAGTATATTTATGATTTGTAAAATATTTATATATTTATAGTATTTATATTATAAATAATATTTATATTTATAAATAGTATTATACATGTATATGTAATATATATGCATATATTATATACATATAATATATGTATATTATAATTAAACATTATGATATAATATATATTAATATAATATGTTATATATAATGTGTATATATACAGTAAAAGCCCATAAGACAAATGTCACATCTCTCTTATCAGCTCTCATGACATAATGGTAAAGAATTAGCATCGCTACGTGGAGTATAATTGCATTGGAGTATATAGGTAATAAATATATAACAAAAAAAACTGTATCCCCAAATTATGGCCTCCAATTTAGTAAAACTCCTTACCACAAGATTCTAACAAAATGAGGGAATTTGGACATTTATTTTTATGATATAACCCTGATTGGTATTCTTACGATATAGTTTAGTTTACAAATTGGGGAACTAAGTCACAAAGAAACTAAGTGACTTGCCAAGGTCACTTAAGCCTTGAGCAGAGCTGGGAAAGTAATGCCTGTCTCCACAACATAGTATAGCCACCAGAGTAAGAGAAGTTGGAATAGCAATAGCACAACCTAAAATAGACACAAGAACAACAAAACAATTCCATATGCTTGTTTAAATTATTATTAAAAAGCTATTGGATACTGGTCTGGTTTTATGAATTCCACATCTGTCATACTGCAACCTATTTTCTGACCACTAAATAGCACATTGCTGTTAATCCCGCTTTCTCTAAAGAGAACATTTTCAAATTTTTGATAACATTCAATTTTGTAATTGTCAATGTTGAGTAAATAAAATTATATTTCTTTTAAATAGTGTTGTTGCACATTAATGTATCCTGAATTTTACAAGTGATTAAATTTTCTCTGCCTACTGAAATCTAACACTTGGAGATTAAATTTTCTTAGGTAACAGACCTTACGTCATTTATCATTGCACATGTTTAGCTAAAGAAGCATTTTCCTACTCAAAAACTACCCCTTAGGCAGTGTTTTAAATCTTTTGGTGATATTTTTATTGTCGTTCTGCTAACTTTTTCTTCAAAATCAAATATACCACGAAAGTCAACTAAATTAGCTTTAAAAACAGTTTAATACATAGGACCAAAAAGTCATTTTGTTACAAAAAAAATTTATATATATACATACATATATACATACACACACATGCACACATATGTAATGTGTTTATAATATAGTAACAACTTTATAAATCAAGAAATCTCCTTAATTTCAAGAAAGCCCCTTATCAACTTAGACTAGAAAGCAAAGATCTATGTAATAAGAACTATTTATACTTTCTATTCATTCCCTCATTGTTTATTCAACAATATTCACCAGCTACTTACTATGCAGGCAATGAGCTTTTCTTTGAGGATACAAAGATGAATTCAACAAAGTCCTTATTCTTGAGAAGTTCACTGAAGTAGAAGAGTCAGCAAATAATTGTAAATTTGGTATGATAAATGCTTTTTGACAGAAGTATGTGCAAAGGACAGTGGAGGCAGAAAAGAAGGGATCTGTGGCACTTTGGTATTGAGTAAAGAGACCACAGGATTGTTAGAGAAAGCATCAGAGAGAATGTGAACTCTGAATTATAGTGTGATGGTTAAGAGGGTAAGCTGTGGAGCTAGACTCCCTAGGTTCAAACCCAGTTCTTGTACATCCCAACCAGTCTGACCTTGAACAGTTACTTATCCTCTCTATGTCTTGATTTTCTCATCTGTAAAATGGGCACACTAATAGTAACTACCCCATAGCGCTGTGGTGAAGATTAAACTAAAACATTCCCTGGCAGTCATCTAGCACAATAACTTTTGGCTGTAAATAGTATTAACTTGGGAGGTCAAGTCATTCATTAGGAAAACAGATATTCTATGGAAAAGATAAAGCTACAGATGCATCCCATTTCAGAGGCTCCAGACTGACCTGCAGATTGGGCGATAACGTGGAGAACAATAGAAGCTGGGACAGGAGAGAGAAGTAGGGGCTAGACATGGAGGGCCTTGTGTTGTGTGTTGTGTGTAATTGTTTTGAGCTGGAGAGTACTATGACCTAATTAGATTCGTTTTAGAATTTAGAGAGCACATTCTAGAACCTGTGAGGATGATGTTTTGAAATAGAGGCAGCACTTCTGGCAGGGAAAAATTAGGGAAGTATTGCAATAGTTTAATAAGGGATGATGAGAGCAGGGGCAATGGGAAAGTCGAGAAGGGAGTTAAAAGGAGAAATCCTTGAGACGTAGAATCAATAGGACACAGTGGTCTTTGAACAAGGTAGTGAGGGAACAGGAGAAAAGATGACCCTAGGGGTTCCTGGACAATATCTTGTGATACCACTATCCAAAAATAAAATTGCCAAGAGAGGACCAGGTTTTAGAGGAGAAAATAACAATTTTCGGTTTTGGTATGGAGAATTGGATGCCTTTAAAATATCAGCTAATGTTCAGTAGGTAGTCAGATATGAGAATCAGAAGCTCAGTAGAAAGGTCTGGGCTAGCGTTTCGTTCTTTTTTACTTTGAGGAAATGTAATGTGGCACATATACATTTAAAATTATTATATCTTCCTAGGGAATCGACTTGTGTTATTCTTCAGTATCCTTTTTTTTTTTTTTTTTTTTTTTGTGAGGAGATCAGCCCTGAGCTAACACCCGCCAATCCTCCTCTTTTTTTGCTGAGGAAGACGGCCCTGGGCTAACATCTGTGCCCATCTTCCTCCACTTTATATGGGACGCCGCCACAGCATGGCTTACCAAGCAGTGCGTCGGTGCGCGCCCGGGATCCGAACCGGCGAACCCCGGGCCGCCGCAGCGGAGCGCGCGCACTTAACCGCTTGCGCCACCGGGCTGGCCCCTCTTCAGTATCCTTTTAAAATGCTTCTTGCCTTAATGTCAACTTGCTCTGATTTAGAACAGCTTCCCTAGCTTTCTTTCAGCTCATGTTTGCGTAGTATATTTTTCAACCTCTCCACTTTCAACCTTTCTCTATTCCAAAGAATATATTTGGGTTTTGTTTTGCTTTGTCTTTCAGTTGGAGAATTTCATGTGTTTATCTTGCATAAAATTACTAACATTATTGAATTTTAATAGACCATCTTGGATCCTGTTTGTCCCACATGTTCTTATGTTTCTTTAACTATCCTTTCTTGCCTTTTTTGAATTGATCAGTTTTTATTACTCTCTTTTTAAAATCATTACTTATACATTCTGTTACTCTTCTTTTAGTGATTACCTTAGAGATTACAGTATTCATCCTTGAACCATTAGAATCTAATTTTAAATTAGTCTTTTTACCACTTCATGATAAGTGCAAGGACCTTCTAACCTTGTAAATCCATTTAGCCATTTCCTGTCTTTTGTGCTATTAATATCAGTTATTTTAATTCTACATATATTTTAAGCACATAAAACATTTCTATTGTTTTGTGCAATTAGTAATTGTGTATATTTAACATTGTTGTTTTTTTCTTCCTGAATTTCTATGCTTCCCATGGGATCAATTTCTTTCTTTTGAAGAACTCCCTTTAGTGTTTTTTTATTTATTGCAAATCTGGTAAAAACCTTTCTTGGTTTTTGTTTTTCCATAAAAGGCTTTATTTTGCCTTAAATTTTGTGGGATATTTTCTCTAGTTTGAATTCTAGTTGGGCGTTTGTTTTCATTCAGCACTTCAAGATGCTACTCCATTGTCCTCTGGATTCTATCATTTTGCTTAGCAAGTCACTGTAGAGTACTTTCTGAGCTATCTATACTTTAGGACCCCGAACCCTGGTCATCCCATTGTAGAGTGCCGTACTCTATAATGAGCTGTCACTCTGTGTGTATATGTTTTAATTTTGGCCTTTCCGATAGGCGTGTATTAATATCTCATTGTGGTTTTAATTTGCATTTTTCTAATGGTGAACAATTTTCGTGTGCTTTTTTGTCACGTGTAACTCTTCTTTGGTAAAATATCTGTTCCTATCTTTTCCCTATTTTCTAATTGGATTATTTGTTTTTGTACTATTGGGTTTTAAGAAGTCTTTGTATATTCTCAATAGTACTACTTTTTCAGGTATGTGGTTTGCAAATATTTTCTCCCCGTCTGTAGCTCATCCTTACATCCTCTTAACAGGGCTTTTCTTAGAACAAAAGCTTTCAATTTTGATAAAGTCCAGTTTATCAATTTTTCCTTTTATATATCATGCTTTTGGTGTCAAGGCTAAGAACTCTTTGCCTATCCTGAGGCATCAAGGATTTTCTGCTATGATTCCTTAAAAGGTTTTATGATTTACATTTTTCATTTATGTCTAGGATCCATTTTGAACTAATTTTTGTTTAAGATCTGAGGTTTAGGTTGAAGTTAATTTTTTTGCCTATGGATGTCCAGTTGCTCAAGCACCATTTGTTGAAAAGACTATCCTTCCTCCATTGAATTGCTTCTGCACCTTTGTAGAAAATTGTTTGGGCCTATTTGTGTGGGTCTATTTCTGGGTTCTCTATTCTGTTCCACTGTTTTCTGTGTCTGTCCCTCCACCAATAACACACCGTCTTGACTAGTATAGCTATATAGTCAGCCTTAATATCAGGTGGACTGATCTCTCCCATTTTAATCTTTGTCACAATTGTTTAGCTATTTGAGAGCCTGTGCCTTTCCATATAAATTTTAAAATAAACTTTCTTTATGTCAACAGAAAAATCTTGTTGGGGTTTTGATGGGAGTTGCCTTATACCTATGCATCAGTTTGGGAATAACTGACATCTTTACTATGTTGAGTCTTTCTATGTCTCATATGTCTCTTCATTTATTTGGATCTTCTTTGATTTCCTTCATCATTTTGTAATTTTGAGCACACAGATCCTATATGTGTTTCATTGTGTATACCTAAGTATTACATTTTCTTTGAAGCAATTTTGTTTTTAATTTCACTTTCCACTTGTTCATTGATAGTATATAGAAATATGATTGATTTTTATGTATTGTTCTTACACCCATATTCTTTACATCTGCAAATAGTGTCAATTTCATTTCTTCCTTTTCAGTATGTATATTTTTTTTCTTGCCTACTAGTAGTGAGAATTCCCAATACTCTGCTGAATAAGAGTGGTAAGGAAAAAATATTCTTGCCTTGTGCCTAATCTCGTGAGGAAAGCATTTAGTTTTTCACCAGTAAGTATCATGTTAGCTGTAGAATTTTTATAGATGCTCTTTATCAAGTTGAGAAAATTCCCTTCTATTCCTGGTTTGCTGAGAGTTTTTATCATGAATGTGTATTGGATCTTGTCAAATCCTTTTCCTGCATCAACTGATATGAACATATCATTTTGCTTAATAAATCATTTTTAAAATTTCAAAGTTGGCGAGAATGATTCTCATGAAATGCACTGGGACTAGTGATGCATACGTAAGATGTTTTCAGTAATACTTAAATAATATAAAATAAATTAAAAAAAAATAAAATTTTCCTTATCCTAAGTTCTTTATGCATTGAATTGCTCTTTTTCTGGTCACTATAGCTACTGATTAGCTGCTTAAATTACCTTTCTTTTAGTAAGTTAACTTTCTTTTAGTATTTTAGTTTTATGCTTCCCTAATATTAACCAGACTAAATAGCACATTCTAAGTTAAGTTAGGCTGGGTCTCCAATTAGGATATTTAAAATGAGTCAAATTGAGTGAAGTTACTAAAAACAGACAAGTGAAAAAACCCCACACAACTCATGTTGCAAAAGCCATTAAGATTTTTTTTTTCCTTGGGGCCGGCCCCGTGGCGTAGCGGTTAAGTGTGCGCCTTCCACTGCTGGCGTCCCGGGTTCAGATCCCGGACACGCACCGATGCCCCGCTTGTCAGGCCATCCTGTGGCAGCGTCCCATATAAAGTGGAGGAAGATGGGCATGGATGTTAGCCCAGGGCCAATCTTCCTCAGAAAAAAGAGGAGGATTAGCATGGATGTTAGCTCAGGGCTGATCTTCCTCACAAAAAAAAAAAAAAGATTTTTTTTTTTCTTGCATAGCATAAATATAATCCCTAAAAGATTGTACATGTTTGAGGTTAGGGAGTAGAATAATATCCAATTTACTTTTAAAGAAAAAGACAAAACATGTTCATCTGAAACTTAGTTGAATTTTTAAAATGGTTCACTGCTTTAGGGCAGTTGTATACCGCAGCTTTGAAAATCACAGTAAGACTGATTCCAAGAAAGGATTATGAGCTCTAGCGGGGGTCCCTGTGTGGTTGAAAGGAAGCTGTCGTGGTGTGCTCCCATTTCCCCAAGGCACCGGCTTCAAACGCAGTTACGTTCTGCTTCCCTGTGCTTCCTTCCACAAGAGCCTAAAGTTCCAGCTGGCTCACTGGGGACGGGAAAATGCCTCAAGTCAGGCTGATCTTTATCTGCGAGTATGGCCAGCCCTCCACCGCCTGTCCCAGGAGTCACTGTCCAGAGACGGATAGAGATCCTATCCAGAAGACCTCGCTGAAATGTCAGCCACAAAAATGTCAATTCTCAAGATAACGATTTAGAAATGTATCTGACTCCACTGAAGCCTTCAAGATGTTTCCTCTGCGATAATATAGCTATTTCTGACTTTATCAGATTTATTCTGGCTTCAGCCTCACTCTGAGGTTTAATTATTGGAGGGACATAATGTAGGATTCAGTTACTGATTTTTAATTAAGTTGATCTCTACCCAGGTCTCACTGCTGATGATGGGTTTATGTTTCCCATATTTCTTGAGGCAAACGTTTTCTTTCTCTAAAGAAATGGCTCTTTTATGGGAAGTGTTTCCAATCTGGGGAAGAAGGTTAGAGTGGCATTTGTTCTCGGGCGCAGGGAGTGTCATTACGGAGTGCTTCTGACACGACCTGACTGATGGAGCAGGTGCTGATGGATGGGAGTTCGCTGGCTGGTAGAAGAATGGGCGGTAACGGGGAAGATGACGGATTTATGATGCTAAGCAATGTGTCAAGGTTGAGATCTTACACTAGTTAAAAAAAGGAATTTCAAAGTATCAATATAGTAAAGCAAATATTATTTTCTTAGGTATGAAACTATTTCAGAGTCACAGAGTTTTCCCGTATTCTTCCCATGTATCCTACTATTGTTGAAATACAGAAATAGTAATGTGGCAATAGCACTTTTTGGTAAAGAACACTCCTTTTGTTAATATTCATCTTTATGTTTCCCTAAAGACATATGTTTACATTTCCATTTTGCCATTGGAGGAGCAGAAACACAGAGCACTTGTACAATGTTCAAATATTAAAGTGGGGGAATTAGAGCAATTACCCCACTTTCTGTACCATACAAACACCAGAAGGTGTTAAATAAAATAATATTACATTTACTTCAATTATAGTCAAATACTAACTCATACAGTAGTATATTTACTCATATAAGTGCACTCATATAATGTTATATTTACTTCAATTATTTGATAATTTTGGCCAGGATTATCTGATGATAATGTTAGTTCTCCATTTTCTTTATTCTGTGCGTATATTTTATGAATTAAGCAAGGTGTTCTATTACAGTTTGATAACTCAAACAAGCTGTTTGTGTATTAGTCAGCTATTGCCACAATACTGCTACATAACAAACCGTCCAAAATTCAGTGGCTTATCAGCTAGAGCATTTATTTTTCTCACTTATGGGTCTGCAGACTGGTTCGCCTGCCTCCGTTCCAGGCTGCAGGTTGACCGTACTTGGCTCTAGAGGTCAGGCTGGGTGCAGGTCTGCTCTATATGGATCCACTTTCTCTTTCTCCAGCATTTACTCAGGGCTCTTGGTGGATCATGGGAACACAAAAGGCCAAGCCAAAAACACAAGCCCATTTAAGTCCTCTTCCTACTTCATGACTGCTAATATTCCATTGTCTAAAGCCAGTCATATGGCCAAGACTAACATCAAGTGGACAGAGAAATACATTCTGTCCATTCTAGTGCCCTGCAAAGAGAGGGACTGAAGAATTAAGAATCATCCAATCTACCACTCAATCTATGGCAGGACTTGCCAACGACTTAGGATTCTTGCTCTGGGGTTCCCTGGAGTGAGGGAGTCTCTGACTTATGACATTATTATTATTATTATTAGCAGTAGTAGTATTATATAATAAGTGTGTATAATGGCACTCACTGTGCCCAAGTACAATTGTCATTTTGCCCTTGTTAATTTATTAGTAACAGTTAATAAACAAATAGTGACAAAGTATATAGCTTGAACTTTTAAAAATAACATTTAGTTTTTGAAGCTGAGGTATTAATAGAACAAAGCCTGTATACAAACCTCCAACTCCTCACCGATCCTTGCTGCCTCCAGCCCAGACCATGGCAATGTCCTTTTACTCGGTCTCATCTACTCTAGTCCCATTCCCTTACATGCAAATGCTACTACCAGATACATTTTTAGATCAGACAACTAGAAAGTGCGTTCTGACCCTACCACTCCTCTGATCAAGAACCTTTCAAGTGGATCCCCATTATCCACAGAAGAAAGTCTAAAGGTCAAATTCTATAATCTGACATTAGAGGCCTTCTATGGAACAGCCCATCCTGTTTCCTAATACTTCTCATTCTTCTTCTTCCTGTGCTCTATTGTTTTCACAAACAGAGTGATGCTTTCCCATGCATATAATGTAAATTCTTGTCCACTTAACTTTGGTTATGAGGTTCTTTCAGCCTGGAATTGCCAATACTGATCCTATTTCTACATGATCTTGTCCTCTTTATCTTTCAAGACCCAAATCAAATTACACTTCTTCCTTGAACATTCAGATCCTAATAGCCTGAAGTAATCTCCCTCTTTTTGCAAAACACAACTTTCATAGCACTTGTCGTTTTCTAAATTGTATCATCATTATTTACCTATGTCTTATTACTGCTATTGAACTATTGTTCATCTTTTCCCACGTCAGTACTAAATATATTTCCTTGAATATTAAAACAATATTTAATAGATAAATAAATTTATCAATTCATGAATACCCTAAGTAATTGTTCTTCTCTGCTGTGCATGTCAATAAGCTTAAGTGACAGTTAGTCCCCACTGAAATAAAAGCTGTGCAAACTCCAGTTCTTTCTTTAGTGTGCAGGCCTGTTTCATATGAGCAGAATTATTAGCAATGTGTAGTACAGCACTGTGCATTGCCTTGGGTTCAGAATAACTTTGTCCTAGATACCGTCTGTGGCTACATCAGGGACTAGGCCTTTGGAAGCATTTCAACTCCAGGAAACATCTGACTGTGCAAATAATCTATAGTTTCACCTGACTTAGAAGCTATGGACAGGGCAGCCTGACCTACTAAATAATGCACCTATACTGAAAAATACTCTGTGCATCTGATATCCTTTGCATTTGAGCAGGGCTGCCATTGTTTACATTTCCTGCCAAGCTCCAAGTCCAACATCATAGCGTCCCCTAATGTTGAAAGCAATCCTTTCACTGTTAACAGATACATGGAATGAGACGAATAGATGAAAGGCCAATGTCAGTGAAATTTAACTTTAGAACTAGTTATGATCTGTATTTGTGTAGAGTGCAAGCTTTATGAACACTACTTTGAGCACCTATTTAATCCTTATTCTTGCTAGGGTTGTTTTGAGCTTAACCCATCCTCACTGTTTCTCTTGAAATTGTCAATAAGTTTTGCTTTCTTCTATGTACTCTTACATCATTTTTGAGGCATCAGCTTAGGCTGTGGAATGGACAAAACTGAGTCCTATGTTCTGAGGATTTTGTTCCAATACTTGACCATTTAGTCATCTTGAGAATATTCTTTATCTCTCTTTTGTATCTTTATTCTGAATTTCAATTTTTTATTTCAAAGTAGACTTTTTTCCTCCAATAAAGTTCTTTTTCTTCAGCTTCCCTTTCTTTTTGAAAAAGAAAAAGTTGAATATAGAGTGTGATTCAATATAAACTAGACTGTAGTGTTAAATGCCTCTCAGTCTCTTTCTAACAGACTAGTTAAATAAAAAGGTTGCTGGGAGCCCATTTTCTTGTAGTGTTGGGTCAATTCTTCATAAATTCAGTTTATAAGCTGATAGTGTTCCTCAAAGCAGAACAGAAAAGCAAAAGGTGTTCACAGTTTCCACCAGTTTGGGTATGCAAAATACCTAACTTTGTATAAAATTGGATTTTTCAAGGATATAACAAGCTTCAGTCAATCACATCAACAGTTCTACAAATGCATGTAGAACCAAATCTGATTACCCAGTTTTCTAGGCAACTATGCGTGAGTAGAAGGAGGCGCTTGAAGGGTTGGTAAGTAATGAACAAGCTAAGGCAGGTGTATAAGCCCACTGAAGCCCAGTGAACAATCTGATAATGTTTATAAAAGTGTGAAAGAAGATAGAAACTATATGATTTTTAAAACACCCCACATAAAATTTAAGATCTAGTCTCCTTGGTCTACATAGTGATGTGTCTTTGCTTTAACGCAGGGCCTCGGCAGGGATGTGGTGGTTATCTGACAGGTTCAAATTATACCTTTGCCTCTCCTGATTCTGATAAGAACGGAAGATACGACAAGAGTTTAAACTGCGTATGGTTCATAACGGCACCTGTAAACAAAGTAATTAAGCTCACCTTCAATACATTTGCTCTGGAGGCAGCAACTACTTTGCAAAGATGCATTTATGACTATGTAAAGGTAAGGCTATTATATTCCTTAACAGAGTTTTCTAATCCCAGACATTTATATAGTGTACTCCAGTTTATACCACACAGAAAGTCCTGAAAATCGTGAGTACTACTAATTTTTTAAATGACCTATTCTTCAGTGATGTGATATATAATATTACAGATGCTCTGTCTTCAGATCAAATTAATCTTTAATATGGATGACTCAAAGATTTTGTGTGGCTTCTAACATTAGCCTTAAGATTCACTGTTCATCCATGCCTTGTCAAGAGATGATCTATGGGAAGATGATTTGTGTGGAAAGAGATACTCAAAGGACCTTTGGCAAGTTCTAAAATAACTGACAATGTCTATATGCGAATAATCACCCCTTAATTTATCTAATTTTAAAGTTTATGTATTTACTTCTCATATTACCTTTAGATGTGAAAAATATTTTAGTTCTGAACTCCCATTAAAAGTAAATCAAGAAACTTTTATATTCAATTTTTAATGACTTGAATATTAAATTTTTGTATCTGTCAGGCTATGTAAATTCAGATTAAAAGGGCTAAGTAGCATCAATCAATATTTACTACTATACTCTTAGGGGAGAAACAGGCATGACACGATTTCTGCTCATGAGGAGCTTAAATCTGATTGCGAAATTAATGGATGACACACGCAAATCAAAAATAAGCGGTTCAGGATAGTCGATATTTAAGTGGTAACTAATGTACTGGATACAGGCTTGAAACAACGTGTAAGTTTAAAAGAGAAGAAGGTTCATGATAATCTGGTGTGAACATGAAGGCTTCACAGCATGAGAGAAAGCTTATTCAAGTCAGGAGAGAAAGGCTTCTAGGCAAGATGAACATTAAAAACAAAAGGCATAGAAGTTGGAATGTGCATGTTCTTGAAAGAGTGAAGAGGCTGTCTTTATTAGAGCAGAATATTACTAAAGAGTAGCAAGAAATAAGATTGCCTAAGTGAAGAAATATCCAGATTACAAAGGATCTTGAAAGTCAAACTAATGAATTAGATTTTACGCAGTTGGAAATAGGACTGATTGCAGGTTTTCTAATGGATGGTATGATGGAAGCAGTATTTAAGGAAGACTAACCTAGAATCAGTGTTCAGAGTGCATTGTCAAGGGGCGGGTCTGGAGTTAGGACCCCAGGGAGAGGCTACCATTAGGAAAGGAGGGTGCAGAGATGGCGGAGATGACAAGCCTGGTGCAAGAGAAACTTTTAATTCAAAAATTGTCTTAAATTTTAAAGAAATTATTTCTTTTAAGAGAAGAGAAGGAAAACTCATGCATGGAACACACATTTGAGCACTTAATGATATACTGTCTTCTATTTTCATTATGAAATGTGCCAAGCCAGGAAGACCAGAAGAATGTCGGTATTATTAGGAATAGACCGTGGTTTGTAAGATGTTGGTTCAGTTTGGGTGACAGCCGGGTAGACAGGTGGGATTGCCCATGGGCAGGGAGTGGAAGGAAGCTCCAGCAAGAAGACAGCAGCACTGATAAAGAGGAGACAACAACAGAGCACTTCTGAAATCAGGAGAAATGAGACTTTCTTTGAGGGAGACAGCATAGGGCTGGAAAGCCACGCTCCCACTCAATTCCAGGAAATGTCCACAGTAAGGCAGTTGGCGAGGACAAAAGTGGCAGGACAAGAAACAGACGAGTTACGAAAAAAATGTAAAAACCAGGAATAGTGTAATATCACTGAAGTCAAGAGAGAAGACTCTTTTACCAAGGATGGGTGGTCAATACTATTAAATTGTAAATTAGAGGCCAAGAAAGGTTAAGATGAAGAAAAAATTCATTAGATTGGATGACAGCCATTTAAATAAAGTCTTGGCACAGAAGCTGGGTCAGAGGGAGTTCATAAAAGACTAGAGATAATAAGGAATGTCAGTTCAAGTTGAATTCTTCTTTTCTAAAATGAGACCAAAATGGCCAGAGCAACAGTAAAGCTGATGTTCAAGACTGTTCAAGAGATTCCCAGATTTTACAGGAAGGTAATAAGCTTTAGAGACAGATAATATGGACTCAAACTCAATTTTGCCACCCAACAAATTTCCATATCTCCCTTATTCCTCATCACTTTATCTATGAAAAAACAACAACACATAATCATATCTCTCTTGCAAGGCTGTTTTGAGGATAATGTATGCTAGAGTGTTCAGCACTGTGCCTGACATATAATTTGTAAGCAAACCTATTTCTTTTTTTCCCCCTTTGTGTAATTCCAGATGGGCATGAAGGCAGTGGAAATCTCCTTTTCTTAAAAAATTAAAAATAATTGATTCACATATACATTATTATAAATATAAATTCACGTGCAATGTTTTGGGTGTGATCCTGCTAAGAGGAGGGTTGACTGGATTTATTCTCAAGATCCATTTCTATGAGTGTGATTTGATAATGTCATTAAAACAACAAGTAATTTTCTGAATTTCCTCAAGTCATTTAGGACAGAAATAGCAATATCAAAAACAAGGAGTTATTTTCTAGCTTCAAAATAACATGTCTTTTTTTTAAAGAAATTCTGTTCAGATCTACTCTTGTTTTCCTTCTTGGGAAAGCAGTTTCTCTCAGTTGGCAACTTTTCCAGCTTATACTAAACTGGCAGATCAAAGAATAGTCCTTGGAATGTGAAGCCTAGAAGTATCTTTACTAAAGAGATTCTGTGATAAATAGGACATTCGATTCCTTTTAGATTGTATCTTAGTTGTTGTAATCAAATCACTTTTTAGAAAAGCTAATTTAATTCAATTCTGAAGGTAGATATACAAGTGAAAACATGCCAATTCCATTATTCATTTGTAATTATATCACTGTTGTTTTTGAAAGGGTTGATTTGGAAAGTTATTAAGATGACTGCAGTACATAGTGAATTGTGTGTTTCACGGAGTGGTTGAAATTAACATCAGATCCATTCCATAAAGAGTCGTGTGGCATGATTATGTGCCGGGCATTGTGCCCCGCACTAGAGTTGTGGAGAGTTAAAGATGTGGTTCCTCAAGGAGCTGTAAAGTGGAGGAGACCAACATGTAAGCCTATAAATTATTATACGACGTGACAAAGATGATAAATAGGAACCACGTAGAAAAGTAGAGCGGAAGAGGGTATGATCGACTTCATTTGGGGTTCAGGAAAGGCTTCCTAGATGGGGTGGCTGAGCTGGGTTTTGGAGGAAAGTCACAAGAGCGTGCTTCCTATATGAGGCTGGCTACCAAAGAGAAGGAGGTAAGGACGAGCTGTGAGCTACATAGTGTCTGCCCTGCTTCATGACATCAATTTGCCCATCAGTGAAGTCACTCCACTTGTGGTGAGCAGCGAGTGAAACAGCAGAGAGGGCTCAGGACTATGACCCTAACTCACGTTCCTCTGCCGGGAAATATGAAAATAGTGGAAAGAAGATGGCTCCTTCCTAACATTTCCCAGCATCTCCTCACCCTGTTCAATGCCTGTTTTATAGCCAATATTTTGTAATGCTTCCTTGACCATCTGAAGCGAAGTCGTTTTATGCTATAGCCTATCCGATATGCATAATTTCAAAAAATCAATATAAGGTACTAAATGCCACGAAAAGGAGACATAAAAGGAAAGTATATAAAATAGCGCAGATTTCAATATGTAAATGCTCTGACACAACTATGCTCAGTCACGTGATAGAGTAGTCAGATTCTTCTTCTATGTGGAATCATAGCGAATGTAAAAGTATAAATCTAAACTAATACAGGTGGGCTGTACTTGCAATTTAAATGCCAATAGCAGCATCACCATCTGCAATATGAATTTCCAAAATGGTGGAAAAACTAAAAAAAACTAGTTCTAAACAAAACAAAGTACAGTCTTCCCTCAACTTACACAGTAATTGCATTCTTGGAGATTTGGTGCATATTAAAACTCTGCAAAAATATTTTTTTGTTTATATATGGAATAGATTTAGGTTCTGGGGTCATGTAATTATAAACAGCTTTATTATGCAAACATTCAGAAGTTATGTGGGACATAGAATAAATCTTCACTTCGTACAACTGTCCTGTGAATTGCAGGATGGGATTCTGCAATGCAGCTTCTAAATACCGAATGCCAGTTATGGTCTCAAATTACTGCGATGACCCAAAGACACCACACTTTTGCAAAACACTCCCTAGGGGATGGTACTGTCCCCAGTGAGAACATCTATCTTAACCCACTGGGCTAACCATTCAGTCTGTGGTCAGCCACTGGGAGGAGGGGCTGTCCGTCTTGGGGAGGAGATCAGCAATCTGTCAAGGCTTCAGGGCTGTATCTTTATGAGGTGGTTCCTACTATTCATTCATGCAGTCAGTCAATCAGTCAATGAATGTTCATTTGAGCACCTACTACTTTCCAAACACTGTTCCAAGCACTGGAAAAGAACAGTGAGATACAATAATAATAATATAAAATTCCTACATTTACAGAGCTGATTCTAATCATTGTTTCTTGTGGCTCTTCCTGAAACCACTGGGACCAGTATAACTTTTTTCCCAGATGGTTCTAAAATGGATCAGAGTTCAACCCCAAACCTGAAAAATCACTCTCTATTCTCTTTCCCATCCCAAATTATGCCCAGGCATGTTGTCTAGCACACTCTAACAGAGACTCCTCAATAAAATCAAAGAATTCATGAAGATCCTGTAAGATGCAATGTAGATATATGCTCCAAATAAGAGTATAAAAATCCTCCTGTTATCAAATTCCCTGGGAAATATTAAAAGATAAAGTCCTAAGGAATTTAATGTCTAAAATTGTTGAGTTAAGGGGCCGGCCCCGTGGCATAGCCGTTAAGTGCGCGTGCTCCGCTGCTAGCGGCCCGGGTTCGGATCCTGGGCGCGCACCAACGCACGGCTTGTCAGGCCATGCTGTGGCGGCATCCCACCTAAAGTGGAGGAAGATGGGCACGATGTTAGCTCAGGGCCAGTCTTCCTCAGCAAAAAGAGGAGGATTGGCATGGATGTTAGCTCAGGGCTGATCTTCCTCACAAAAAATAAACAAATAAATAAAATTGTTAAGTTAAATTTGAATAGAATTGATGTCCAAAGTCAAAGTCTATTGCCCTTTTGCATTAAAAGTTCATAGAAATTAAAATCCCCAAATTTCCTTCCCCACTTTCTTCTACTGCTCAAATTAATGGCTGGATAAAGTGCAGGATCTTGCAGTAGTGTCAGTCAGAGGCTGTCTTCCACTAAAATTATTAGTGCAATTCCTTCAGGATCTTAAATATATTCTAATATGCTCCACTATCAAAGAGTTTTAAAAGCTGAGAAAACACAAAATTCTTCTCAGTGCTTGTCTACATCCACAAGACTTAGAACATAATCCATGCTCCAGGTCTAAAGCAGTTACACCAGGCAACCTATGCCCCCAGGATGCAAGTTGCAGCATGCGATTGTGTACGTCCTAAGGGCACAGTCCTGCAGGCACCATTTATGTCCCAGTGTGTATGATTCCCCGTCTCCAGCGTTGTACCTGCACCTCCTGCAACTCAGTCTTGAGCTACCCTGTGAAAGTCCGTAGTGGAGATTTCGAGTTATCAGGGAATGGGAGAGCAGATGGAGAAGATCTTGGCTTTAGCTACACAGGAGTCCAGGAGCCCATGCCAGTTGTCCAGAGGCCACACCTGCCTATTGCAGCTCAATTAGGGGAAATCTCATTGTGGCAGTGAATGATCTCATGCAAACACCAGCTCAAGGCTAGGTATTGTGTAATTCTCTTCCGTCACATTTACCAGTTGGCTATTCAAAACCCAGATCAGATCTTGTAACTCCTACAGGAGAAGATGCAGATTCCTTCACATAAAACGTATGGAACTTCACAGACTTGTCCTAATGTGCTTTCCCAGTCCCCCTTCTATTCTCTCCTCTAACCCCCAGGCACATCAAAGGGTTGAGAGTTGTTGAGAATGCCGTGCCTTTTATGCTTCTGTGGCCTTCCAAGTCATGTTCCTCTTTTGTAGGTCTGGAAGGTCTCTACTTACTTTTAAATACCAATTCAAATGTCTGTGTAAGGTCTTTCTTGACTCCATTATCTGTTCCTCTGTTACATTAACTTCTTTTATTGTAGTACTTATTTTTCTTTATTTTATATATAATTGACACATACACACACAAATATGTATATATGTATATTTAATTTATGGGACTTTCTCTCTCACTAATTTGTGAGTGTCCCATTGTGTCTTGAATGTATGGAAAGTACCTTATACAATAGTCCCTCCTTATCTGCAGAGGATACATCCCAAGACCCCCACAGGATGCCTGAAACCACGGATAGTACCAAACCCTATGTATGCTATGTTTTTTCCTATTCATGCTTACCTATAATAAAGTTTAGTTTATAAATTAGTCACAGTAAGAGATGACCAACAACTAATAATAAAATAGACCAATAATAACAATAAATTGTAATAAAAGTTATGCAAATGTGCTCACTCTCAAAATATCTTATTGTACTGTACTCATCCTTCTTCTTGTGACGATGTGGGGTGATACGGTGTCTATGTGATGAGATGAAGTGAGGTGAATGGCGCAGGCATTGTGAGTAGCGTTAGGCTACTATTAACTTTCTGATGATACATCAGAAAAAAGGATCACCGAGCCACAGTGACGTCAATGGCTGGATGTCAGGAGCAGACAGTGTAGATGGTTAGGGATCCAACTAATGGATGAACCACGTCCAGGGCGGGACGGAGCTGGCCAGCGTGAGATTTCATCATGCTGCTCAGAACACCGTGCAATTTAAAACTTACAAATTATTTATTTCTGAAATTTTCCATTTAATATTTTCAGACCGTGGTTGCCCGCGGGTAACAAACTGCGGAAAGTGAAACTGCAGTTAAGTGGGGGATGTGTATACACATCCTTGTATACAGAGGACCCAGCACAGAGACCAGGCACACAGTACATAGAGTACAAATGTTTGCTAATATGAATGTGATGATAAAAGCAGCCATGATTATAATAAAATTTTAACTTGTTTACCAGAAAAAGTACATTACCTAAAACTTGGCAAATCTACTCTTCTACAAAATGAGGGGATTATATAACCCACCTCTTGAGGCTCTTCTGGCTCTAAATTAACTAAAATCACATTTAAGCAGGAGAGACAGTGCCATCTAGTGGTAAATTTATTTTTCTGTTATTTTGAAATGATTCTTTTCAACCATTTCTATTTTATGTATTCCTAACATTTTAAAATAATGTCAATGGTCATGGCTATCCTGAGGTTTATAACACATCATAGTTCTGTTATAAATTTAATATTTGGATCTACACATACATACTTGTTTCAGAAATACCATGAAGATTACTCAGCTGGAAAAAACTTTGTTTTCTTGTGATGTGTTTGAGAGAAATCCAAGCACCCACTATTTCAACAGATTTTGTCGAAGGTTGGGTGTGCTGGGGACACCACAGTGAATAATCAGGCTTCCCACCCTTGAGACTTACATTCTTGTTGGGAGAGAGACCATAAAAAGTAAATAAGCAACAAATAGGATACATTTTGGTTATAATAAGAAACTAGAACAGGAAGACGTTGGGGGAGGGCAACATGAGATAGGGTTGGGCTTTCTGAGGAGGTGACATTTGAGCTGAGACATGGAGGAGTAGTCTGTCCAAGAGTTGAGGAGGGGGTGCTCCCCACAGGAGGAGCAGGGGCTGCAGAGGCCTGAGCTGGAACTGTCCTGGGACGGAGGGCTTACAGGATGCAGAGGGGTAGGAGCCGCAGGCCAGCCCAGGTAGGCGCTTGAAGACCACCGTAAAGAGTCCGGGCTTTCCTTTAGGTGCACTGGGGGTCCACTGGAGCATTTTAGGTCGAGCACAAGCATAATCTGATTTTAGTTTGCAAACGCTCAGGCAGCTGGGTGGAGAAGACTGTGGCTACTCTGCGGAAACAGATCTATTAGGAAGACGTTACGATAATAAAGGTGAAGGACGATGGCTGTAGCAATGGAGATGGAGCCCTCTGGGGTAGATTTTGAGGGTAGAGTGGAATAGATGTGGGGTCGGGGCAGAGACAGAGAGGAATCAAGGATGACTAAGTTTAGACTTGAGCCATGTACTGATGTAAAGAAGACTTTAGGAGAGCAGGTTTGGGAGGAGCGGATAGTGAGAAAATGAATCAAAGCACTTATTCTTTTATTAGATATTTATTGAGTGCCTTTTATGTGCAGACACTCTTGTAAAAACTGGGGACACAGCGGTGACCAGAAGAGACAGCAAGCTATGCTCTCGTGGAACTTGCATTCTCTCCAGAGCGGAAGACGATAACATAAGTAATATATTTAGTATGTAAAGGTCATGCATGCTCTGAAGACAAAATAAAGCAGGAAAAGAGAAAGAGAGTGATGGAGAGTTTACATTTTAAATAGCCTGGTTAGGGAAGGCTTTACTGAGTCAATGATATTTGAATAAAGGCCTGAAGGAATGAAGGGGAACAAACTGTATGGATATATAGGAGAAGAATGTTCCAGGCCAAGGGGACAACAAATCCAACAGCCACGAAGCAGGAGAGGGCCTGGTTTGCTCAAGGAACAGAGAAAACAAAAGCAGAGACAGTATGATATCAGAGGGGAAAGGTCAGGGGTGGGAGAGGAGAGCAGATACCATCAGGCCTTGAAGGCAGTGGTAATGACTTTGGCTTTTAAATTGAGGGGGTGGGAATCAGTTAGGTGACTTAGCAGAGCGGTGACCTGGTCTGACTTACATTTTAACTCTATCCTCTGGCTGACATGATGAGCAGGCAAAGAGAGAGAGGAGCGGAATCAGGGGCCTCCACGGGGAGGCGACCGTGAGAATCCAGGCAAGAGATTCCAGGCTGGGACCAGCGCCCTGGTGAGAGCGGAGGTGAAGCCAGTGATGGGTTTGCTGACTCTAATACACATTATTTTTTAAATCATATATTACTTTCGCAGTGAGAAAAAAATTTTAGGCATCATACCAGATTTTTACTGAAAATCATTATAATGTAATTGATTCAATAGCAATTCTGTTCCTAAATTAAGAGTAGCTCTAGGAACATCAATGTAAGAGTCTGAATCATGACCTATTGTGGCCTCACGTCCATTTTAGCGTAAAATATGCTACTTCTTTGTGAATAATGGAGAACTAATGAACTATTTTTCTTTTCAGTTGTATGATGGGGATAGTGAAAATGCCAAGTTGGCTGGAACATACTGTGGTTCCATCCTACCTGCTCCCTTTGTCTCTTCTGGTAACTTCCTTACCGTTCAATTTGTCAGTGACATAAGTTTAGAAAGGGAAGGATTTAATGCTACCTATACCATCGTGGACAGTGAGTAAATTAAGATGTTTTTATATATTATGAAATACATGTGTCTTTACGCACTAAAAATAATGCCATGCTTACATCTAAACTCAATGTTAATTACTAAACTCAATGTTATTTACTAAACTCAATGTTAATTACTAAACTCAATGTTAATTACTATCTAAACTCAATGTCAATTACTAAACACTGTGTTAATTACTCTGTATTTAATGTATGATACAAATTTGATACAATTCTTAGTCAAGAATATACACCCTAAATCCTTCATAGAATGATGTAACTATAGCTCCTTTGGGCTGGAAGGGTAGGAAAGGCAGAATTTTAAATATTGTGTGTGTGATGAGACATGAGTAAAATTTATCTTGTAAGTTGTTCTTTTTTCCCATCTCAGTGCCTTGTGGCGGAACATATAACGCAACTTGGACCCCACAAAGTGTTTCATCGCCCAATTCATCAAACCCAGATGTCCCATTTTCCACGTGTACTTGGGTCATTGAAGCTCCTCCACATCAGCAGGTCACAATAACTGTGTGGGCTTTACAGCTGCTCTCGCAAGACTGCGACCAGAATTACTTAGAGTTCCAGGACTCACCGGAGGTAATAATTGTAGGATGAATGAGCATCATGTCTAGTGACCTTTTCACCAGTATTTGCAAAACACTTGAAGTAAGGAAGGCATAATTAAATAAATTCTCAAAGTTACTCTCAGCTTGATGTGTTTTTCAGCCATATACAAAACTGTCTATTTAGGCATTAAGAAACTTGAACTTGGTCCTATAGGTCAGGAGCTCTCAAATTTTCATGTGCATCAGAAACATCTGAGTGTCTTGATAAAAGTGCATATCCATGGGCCTCACCCTCAGAGATGGGTTTCTCACATAGCACCCATTAATCTGAATTTTTGATGAGCATCCCTGGTGTTCTGATACTGGTACTCCATGGACCACAGTTGGAGAAACACTTCTCTAGTTAGTGCGATCTATGTACAGGATGAATTGAAGGGGACAATGCAGAACACAAGGAAATCAGTTGAGTTCATTTGGCACCGGTTCAGTGGGACTATATTCATGGTAATGTAAGAGAGAAAAAGCCATTTTGGTTAAAAAAAAATGATGAGTCTGAATTGCCTGTGGGATAGGATGTTAAGAAGACAGTTGGACATGAAATTGTGGTATTGACAGAAGGCCTGAAGATTTGGGTGTCATCATCCCAGGAGTCAGTAGTTGAAATAATGAGAGTGATGAGATTATGCAGGGACCGTATGTAAAGTGAGGAGTCATGAACTGAGGATGGATACCTGGGGGAACACCTGGGAGGACATGGATTGTCTCTCTGCAGTTTGAGGAGCAACCAGTCTACCCCAGTTTATTCCAAGAGTGTCATATTTGAACCTCCATGTGCTGGCAGTAATAGAGAATCTAGTCTATCATTTTCTGAGTTTTCATGATCCTTCTCATTATAAATCCAGGGTCCCCCGGTTTGCACATGTATCTTGGTGGGGGTAGAAAAATCCAGTTTTGCTGACTTCAACGTGGAGAGGTCTGAGAAGTGCTGGGTGTTGAGTAGACACCAGATTTACTGAATAGCATAGACACTGAGATCCATCCTAGGCTCCCACAGGGGTCAAGGTGCTAGGTTATCATCCTTCCTGGAAGGACTTAGAGCCAAGTGGAACAAGGTCCTTGGGTGAAAGCTCTTTCAATTTCCCATTGCTTCACGAAGCTGAGACAATGGGCATCAAGGCCAACTACCATCTGGGTGCAGAAATGCTACTTAGAGAGCACAAGGCAGCTCAATCATAGCAGCTAGATTGGCCTCAAATAAGACCCAACATTTGTCATGAATGAATAATGTCCTTTGACTGAATGCATAAAGGAAAGAACAAAGGGTTTCAGCCTGGCTAGGTAGGGAAGAAAAATAAGAAATTGATAACTGGGAGAGACTGGAACTCTTAAGGTGTCCAAGAATAGAAAGAGCAGATAGAGTCGGGAGATCATGAAAGAATCATGTGGAGGCATTATAGATGATGAAAACATCTATCTAGATAGCTGGCATTGGAGAGGGCAACCACAGAGAGTAGAGATGAAAGACATTGGTAGTAAGGAATGCAAATTAGGATGTGTAATGGCTCTTCTGTAAGAACACTGAAACCTCCAAGGGTTAAGAAAGGAACTGGGGTGCAGAAAATGACTAAGAGCTAAGACACCACAAGTCTTTAATTAATGAAGGGAAGTAACCAGAAGGAAAGTAATTGAGAAAGATGAGAAGGGTCAGAGTATCTTTGGCCAGATGTAGAGACCCTCACAGCTTTGATGCAAGGATAGACGCTGCAGTGAGCAACCTAGAGAATCCACCCCATCCCACCACCACCATTCCTACTCAATGGATTGTGGAGTCTGGGAAAAGAATGGCCTCCACCAGGGGGCTGCTGGGGATCCAGGTTTCACTCAAGGCCACGAAGTGAAAAAGCTAGGATATATACAGGGGGTGATTAACAATGCAGTTAAGTTCAGAGGATACAGCAGGCAAGGTTAGGAAAGGACCAACCCCAGGAGCCAGTGCGGGGCAGAAGCACACATCAGTAACAGGAATTTGCAAGCAGGGGTGGGAAGTGGGCCTTTCAGTGGGTGCCCAAGAACTACAGGTGTTAGAGGCATTCCTGTGAGGGAGAGGCAGCAAGTGTCCTGACTTGGGTGCGAGTTGTTTTTATGCAAGGGTTGGTAGGCATTAGACTGCGTTTATCCTAGTCTCTTGGGAGGTGATGAGGGCTGCCCAGGTTTTGCAAAGGGAAATAGGGCCCTCATTACCGGCACCAACTGCCTTGTGGGATTCACAATAGCGCCAAAGTAGATTTGCCAAGGGGTAGCGAGGGCGAGGAGCACTGTTGGGTTAGTTCAGGACTATGGAGAAGCCCAGATGTGCTCAGAGCAATGGCCCAGGCCTTGGCTACGAAGCGGCATTGAGAGGGGAAGGGTCTTGTCTTCAGTAGGCAAGTTTTGTGGATTCCAAGACCAATGTGAGTCTTGTTGCAGAGCGCTTCAAACGCTATGATTAGTTTCCATGGCTGAACGTTTAAGCCATACTTGTACATGCATTTTAATTTCTGCTATGGCCTATTCTCTTCTTTTTTTTTTTTAACAATTTTATTTATTTATTTTTCCCCCAAAGCCCCAGTAGATAGTTGTATGTCATAGTTGCACATCCTTCTTGTTGCTGTATGTGGGATGTGGCCTCAGCATGGCCAGAGAAGCGGTGCGTCGGTGCACGCCCGGGATCCGAACCCGGGCCGCCAGCAGCGGAGCGCGCGCACTTAACCACTAAGCCACGGGCCGGCCCCTGACCTATTCTCTTCTGAAACTAAATCTCATGTGACTTGGCTTCCAATTCATTTCAGAGTAATGAAAATCCAGGAATTCAGTTCTGTGGCAGAAATGCTTCCGCGGCACCCACGTTTTATTCTTCTATGAGAACTGCAATTGTCATTTTCAAAGCTGCAGTGTTTAACAGAAGCTCGAGAGTGGGTTTTACCTATCAGATTGCAGGTGAGCTCTGGGACTTTATCTTTTATTCAGAAAAACTGCCGTCTTTGTAATCACCAGTAGAATTGACTCTTGTGAGTGAATTAGGGTTTGTTAACATAAACCACACCCATGTGAGGTAAGACGCTTCACTAGAAACCAGGCCCAATTTAGCAAATTACTAAAGCTGGTTTATGAAGAGGTAAAGTGAATATAATATTAATTACAATGTTTAGAATGCCAGCATATTCTTCGAAGTTCATGTAGTTAATTTAAAAATACACCAGTTATTTTATTAATTATCCACTTGACCACATATAGAAATCACTCTATCTTAAGAAATTATTTTGTAAAAACCAAGAAGCCTTGAAAGGGTATTTGATTCCTATAACTGAGATGTTTATTTCCAGAGAACACTTTATTTAACGTACATTTTAAACTTGATTAACACTAAAGCTGCCTTTGATGAAAACAAACAAAAATACTTTGGGTATTTTTATCAAAAATGGTAAAAAACAACAATTTGCTAGTTCTATCAGAATAAATAATTCACCAAGAGATTTAAAGGGAAATCCTCATGCAAAACTCTGTCTTGGAGGTAGAGACTTAATGCCTGAAAAAGAGTCTAAATGTCAGCCAACTGCACCTCGGTGTGATCAGAAAAGTGCAGAGAATGCTAGAATATTCATCTTTAAAGGAGAGTGCTCATATTTCCTATTTCAAATGGGGATGTTTTATGTTAACCAGACACTGGCCTCCATTTGCTGTATGTGCCATTTATTGCACCTCTGGGGATCTCAATTACCTCAAAGGTAAATGAAGAGGCTGGATTAGCTTTTTTTCTAAAGTTTGTTCAAATTTAATGATCTTTTAAAATTATTCCTGTCAAGTTGCAAGAGCACTAAATATTGGGATGCATACATTAATTATGAATATTTTTTTCTCTAAGATTGCAACAGAGAATATAACAAGGCATTTGGCAATCTGAAGAGTCCCGGATGGCCGGATAATTATAACAATAACATGGATTGCACTATTATTCTCACAGCCCCACAGAACCACACAATCTCCCTCTTCTTTCATTCATTTGGCATCGAGTACTCAAGTGAATGCAGACATGATTTCTTGGAGGTAACATGCTTTTGATGATCATGTAAATGAATTGTTTAAAAGATGATGGATCACAAGATTTCTCACCTTTTTTTCTACTATTGCTAATCATCTATCCCTTACTCATTTCATTAATTTATTCATTATTGTTTCATCCCATAAATATTTGCCAAGTATCTTCTAGGTCCAGGCACCAGAAATCCAACAGGGAACAAGACATATTCCGGGTCTCCAGGAGCTCATAGTCCAATGGGAAAGACAGACAGGAAATGGTCAATTCTCATACAGTGTGGAAAGGACTAACAGAGTCAGCACGGTTAGGGGCACCTAATTCAGTCTGGGGA
Organism: Diceros bicornis minor; assembly: GCF_020826845.1. Lineage (NCBI taxonomy): Eukaryota > Metazoa > Chordata > Mammalia > Perissodactyla > Rhinocerotidae > Diceros > Diceros bicornis. Next base: position 17,093,497 of record NC_080775.1, on the reverse strand, counting down.
CAGAGAAGGCTTCTTGAGGGAGGTGCTGTGTGAGTTCACACCAGAAGGACCAGAGGGATGTCCAAGTGCAAGGTGCTTATTTTGAAGGTGGACGATTGCATTGACTTTAAGAAGCTCCCTCTCGTTCTTTCTGCTCAACATCACCTCCATTGTTTAAGTGAGAAGGACTGTTATGTTGTTGTTCACATAACAGTGAACAACACTATTTGAATGAGCCCATAACTGACACAGACAGTGTATGGAGCTCCGTGCCTATATTTTGCCATAAAACCCCAAAAGCTCCCCTGGGTGTCATTTGTAAACTCTGTTGGAAATGTCTTCATTTTTAGGAAATTAACTGAGGTATAAGACTTGTATCTACAAAGATGCTGAATTCCTCTGTGAATTGAATTTGAATCTAAACCTTGCCTGAAGCTCTCTAAATGGGCTTTGTTTCATGTACGTAAGAGTCTTCAGTAGGCTTTCCAGAAAGTTTGTTTGCTCCTCAACACCAGATATGGAGTTTTATTATCCTGGAAGGCCTTCCCCTATAGAATTAATCTAAGACCTTTGTTAATGAATATTCTCAGCCTACAGCGTAGTAAGTACTGGGAGGAAGCACATGCCTTTTTCATGGGGAATACTCACCATGGCAGGAAACTGGGAGGAGATGGATGTAGCAGGGAGGAAAGGAGAGAAATACAATATTGTTGGTGTCAACCAGGGTAGTAAACTCAGACCTCTGTACCTCACCCACCATGGAGTCTAGACATTCGTGTGAAGCGTAAAGCAGAAACGCGGGGAGAGTGGGATACGGAGAAAGGACGGAATAATCAAGTCAGCTCAGAGTCACAGTGCAGCTGCCCTCGGTTCACCTCAAGCCTGAGTTGACCATTATTGACTGCAGTTAACATTTGCCGTCTGCCTCTGCATCTGGGAAGTAAAGGCTAGCTCCCCAACTGCCCTTCCTTCTTCCATAGAAATGGATCTGAAACTTCCTGTCCAATAAGCAAAGGAAACTGCAACTTAGGCCCGTAAAGTGCAGCTGCATCTGGTTTTCGGCAGGAAGGTTGTGGTGATGGTTTCTTGGCAGCCGTCCCAGCAAGCCTCAGCACTCCGTTCAGGTGGAAACGGAAATTTCTTACTGAGGATTCTGACTGTGTTACTGCCACGTAAAGGCCACGCTCTGGATCACATCTGGAATCTCCCTTTGAGTTCAGTGACTTCACCTCCCCCTTTAGGGTTCTCTGAAGTCCCAGAGATGTCTACTGCTCTCATTGTCCCCTTCCTCCTGTGAAGAGAGAAATGAAGAGGACGAGTCATTAGCATGGAATTGATATCTCACTCCTCATCTCAGAGCATCAGCTTTCTAAAAGAGGACCCAGAGGAAAAAGACCCAGAGTCAAGAATATAGTGGTGGCGGGTTAGCCCTCCAGCATCCTTGAATCTGGCAGCCCTCTCTGTCTGCTGGGAGTTAACTGGCTACTCCATCCATGGCAAGGCCACTTTGTTTAAACACTTAGCAGAATAATCCAAAAAGCACCTGAAAGGCATTATTCTCTCCCACGGGCTACTACATAGCCCTAAGAGGAATCTCTCCAGATCAACACCACCCAACAAGACTAGCCATTGCGCTTCTGAAGAAACTCTGTGACTTAAGACAACCAGCAATTAACAAATGTTAAACTATGAAATTATAAAGGGAATGGAGGAACTTCCAAGATTTTGAATGCATATATCAATAAAATCGTTCATACCTGTTGAGGTGGTTCCAACTCCACACTGCCTGGATAACATTTCTCTAATACTCCCTAAGAGTCCTCCTCGGAGTAGGGCTGGTTGTGAATGTGCAGTAGAAGCAGTGAGGAGGGAATGTGGTTGAGTTCACAGTATGGTTACCCACACTCACACACTGACTCATTTCCTGTTTTTATGTGTGTCTACTCCTGGCAGTGAATTAAAAAGAAATCCGTTCAGCTTCAGAATGTGTTTTTAAAATATAAAATTTTATAGATTTATTGAGTTGAGTCCTTTTCCCATACCGAAATTCCTTTTGTTTTGAACTTTATTCACCTTTGTAGATTGATTTTTTTTTCACAGCCAACTAATTTTCAAGGGGAAAGCACACGCACGCGTGCACACACACACACGTGCACACACACACACACACACATGGTACAATGAACAAAGTATTAAAGCACTGACTGGAAACGGAGCAGGCAATATTCCCCCTCCATCTTTTTTTTTTTTTTTTTTTTTTTTTTTTTTTGTGAGGAGATCAGCCCTGAGCTAACATCCGCCAATCCTCCTCTTTTTTTTTGCTGAGGAAGACGGCCCTGGGCTAACATCTGTGCCCATCTTCCTCCACTTTATATGGGACGCCGCCACAGCATGGCTTACCAAGCAGTGCGTCGGTGCGCGCCCGGGATCCGAACCAGCGAACCCCGGGCCGCCGCAGCGGAGCGCGCGCACTTAACCGCTTGCGCCACCGGGCCGGCCCCCCCCCTCCATCTTTTTAAAATTCACAGATGTCTCTGAATCCAAATGTAAGTGGTTTTTGATCTACAAATTGAACCTTTGTCTCCTCTGCAAGTAAAAGTGACTTCCGGGTAAATTTTCAGAAAATCCTTCATTCTTAAGTACATAAGAAGACAGAGCTTTTCCCAGAAAAGTTGTCATTCAAAGACATCAAGACATGGTCTCATGTCTTAATGTATAGCAATGATAAATCAGAGAAGAAAGTATAATATGCTTAAGTATAATAATAAATGACTCATTTTAAAGGTAAGAAATGGGAGTGGTAGCAGTTCACCATTGCTCGGCGTATACTGTGGAACTCTGTTGCCAAATCCGATCTTCTCTCAAAATAATCAACTATACCTACGATTTAAGACTGACAGCACAGTTTCCAGTCGTGGATATGAAATCGTTTGGACCTCGTCACCCTCTGGTAAGACATGTGCACCGTGTGAGGGAAAGTAACGTAGGTGAGAAAAACATAAGGTGTCTAATAGAAAAAGACAATTAAAAGTGACTTTATATTTTTAGCCATCTGTATACTTGATTATTTTCTGATAAAAACAGATTTTTTAACAAAGTACAGAGATTCTTTGTAATTCTACTTTTACTTGTTTCTATATATTACCTTGTATTAAAGAATATATATTTATATATAAAGCATAGATAAGGTAGAAAGATTTAAACATTCCTTTATAAATTCTGATTTTCTCTTTTTTTTTGTGAGGAAGATCAGCCCTGAGCTAACATCCGTGCTAATCCTCCTCTTTTTGCTGAGGAAGACCAGCTCTGAGCTAACATCTATTGCCAATCCTCCTCCTTTTCTTTCCCCAAAGCCCCAGTAGATAGTTGTATGTCGTAGTTGCACATCCTTCTAGTTGCTGTATGTGGGACGCGGCCGCAGCATGGCCGGAGAAGTGGTGCGTTGGTGCGCACCCGGGATCCGAACCCGGGCCGCCAGTAGCGGAGCGCGCGCACTTAACCGCCAAGCCACGGGGCCGGCCCTGATTTTGTCATTATTTTTAACTTGTGGTTTGTTCACGAAGGTTGTTCTCTGAGAATTAAAAAAAAAAGTTTACCAAAAAGCCAAATTCCCAACACATACTTGTGAAAACATAAGCAGCTAGGCTCTTTGAGTCCCTGTCATTTCTTGGCAGTCCTGGAAATTAATTGCTTTTTCAGGGCAGTAGGTACCTTTCTGCATTTTTGCTTGGTTGTTTATCAAATAACTGCAGGAAATTTAATGTCAATATATTTAACTCAAGAAAGGAGAAATACTGTTATTAAACATCCCCAAACTATCTGAAAACTTTCAAAATAAGAACGATAAAAATGACTCATTTTAAATATACTGAGGGACAAGAAAATTGTTCTATCAAGACAAATATAAATAATGAAATCTTGGCACCTAAAGATGCTTAAAGATGATGATTTCCAATGCCCTAATTTTACAGGTGAGGAAATAAAACACCAGGATTAATGAGTTTCCCAAAATGCACAGCGAGATTGTGGCAGAGGCAGGACTGGACCCCCAGAGGTCAGACTCCCAGCCCCGTGCTTTTTAATGATGCCATGCAATTTCTTCCTGTGTGGACCAGATCTGGATCCCCAGGGCTATCTAGTCCAAATAATGATAGCTTTAGCATACAAATAACAAATTGAACAAATTAGCACTGATACTTAAAGAGCTTTGGCTTTGAGTATGTCAGTCTTGGAACTGTCAGTTATAAGCCTGGTAAAGTCACTTTTAGAAGAAAGTAATCACTGCCAAAAACTTGCAATAACACACTCTTTTTCAGTTCAGCCCTGGAATTTCACTTTTAATTTTACTTCACCCACGTCATTATCATCGATTCACTACATATAGAGAGCTCTACACCATCAAAAGTACACGAAAACAACTTTAATTACTCTTTCCTACAGTAACTTTATCAACTTCTTGGTTTTCCCATTGTGTTCTCCACCCACTATTTTCAAAGAGCAGACCTGGAGGAAGTTGTCCCTAAGTCATGATGTGCAAGGAAAGGAATCTATGGTGGAGGGAAGAGGAGGGCGAAGAATGGGGGGGTCGAAGTGGTGAGGAGGGGATGTAGCCCAAAGAAGGAACTGGAAAAGGGTTCCTGCCTCCGCTATTCTTGCAGAGGGTCTCAGCACCTTAACAAAATAACAACCATCTTATTACCTTACAAATGCACTAAAGCACATGGGATAGTTTTTACTTTGTTGAATCAAACTTCCTGATTTTGTTTCCTTGCAGGCTGTGGTGGAACTCTCTACGGAGACAGGGGCTTGCTCACCAGCCCTGGCTATCCGGGCACTTACCCAAACAACACTCACTGCGAATGGGCCATCATTGCTCCTGCGAGAAGACCTGTCACCGTCAGCTTTTACTTTATCAGCATTGATGACTCTGGAGACTGTGTCCAGAACTATCTCATACTCTATGATGGACCGGATGCTAATTTTCCATCCTCTGGACCATATTGTGGTGCAGTGAGTAAAACAAACATTTAAAATTACCATTATATGTTTAAATAATGAAAGTAACTTAGTATACACTTTTAAAGGCAGACACATGCAAAGTACAAAGCACAATGTACTTTTAGAAACTTGGTACAGTTTTCTGCCTTTCCTTTCTATTTTGGGAGCTCTAGTGCCACCTAATGGGCATTATGTTAAATTAATAGTAATAGTTACAAACTGTAGGGTACATCAGAATCACCTAAGCAGTACTTGGCATTACAGACTTCCGGTACCCGCTCACACCTACTGAATCAGAATTTTGGGGGAGGAGCCTTGGCACATTGTTTTTTAATAGCTCCATATGTGATTTCAATGGTTGAATACTCATGTTTCTTTCTGCATGATTAGTACTATAGAAAATTCGGACGCCTGGCTCCATTTCATCTACTTCTTGCTGAAAATTGCAGGAATTCTTTGAAGAAATACACAGAGATATTAAAGATTGGTCTGGTGGCTAGTAGTTTGATTGTTTTCGTAAAGTTCTGATGGGCCCGATCTTCCCTAAACATCAAGTTAGAATTCTGACATTGACTCAGTATTGCTCGCATCTGCCCTCTCATTCTACCTGCGAGTAGATACAGAGCTTTCAAGTAAGGGAAATGGGAGTGATGAGAGGTATCTGTTTCTTACTGTTCTGCTCTTCACTCACTCAGGCTTTCTAATCAAACTGGACAGAGAATTACACCAGTTGGAAATCGAGAGTTTTTTAAAAAATATAACACTATTTGTAAAATTGAAAAATGTTATTTTCAGAAATATTGGAAAATAGATACATTTTTCCAAAACCCTGGGAATTCTCCCATATATTCTTCAAAACACCTTTCTTGGAATGTTTGCATATACACACATATTTTATACTGTTTTGTGCTGTGGTTTTTCCACTGACTGATGTATCACTAACGTTTTACCATATCAATAAAAACACTGGTGTATCATATTTAATCATTGTGTTACATAGATACAGCCTAATTTAATGAAGTCCTTCTGGTTTGTAGATAACACTTTGATAAACTCTCCAGTAGCCATATCCTTACATACAGAGTTAAACTACTTAGGGAGATGTTTTGGTCACCTGACCAGTAAATACTATATCACTATTATTCACAGAGCGCCACAGAAAAGAGACCCCAGGAAGTGTGTCAAGCATCAGATTTAGAAGCTGACTAGGTCTTAGACATTTAGTTGATATTTGTAAATATTTCAAAAGGGAGGAAAAGAGACCACTTTAACAATACCATTAGTCTATATTTGTATGGCTTTTTTTTTTCCTTTGGTTTTCAGTGACTTTCAAACATCCAATCCCATTTGATCCCCACAGTGACAATCCTGAGGTGGAAAAAACAAGGATAACCTGGACTTCGCAGATAAAAAAAAAATCGAGGCACTGAGAGGAGAACTTACTGCCACATAAGCCAATATGACATTAAATCGCAGTCTATAACTAGAGATATCAGTTTTTCTAAACTGTTCTGTTTACGATATTTTCCCAGTTCTACATTTTCTTTTATAAATATGGACATAGTTTCAAGTGTAATTGTTTCTTTTTTAAGTTAAAGATACTACCAATTTCTTTAGGATTTCAAGTCCAATAAAGTCTGTTTACTTACAGAGTGATGGTGGAAGTCGCTCCTTAGATTGCTAATCAAACAACGATTTGAAGATGTTTACTTTTATGATAAAATAAATATCATTGTTCATGGGGAAATCCTGTATCACTCTCAGTTATAGAATCTGAATGTCTAGAAACACGAACGAATAACAGGAAAAATACGGAGGCTCAATGCAGAGTTTAAAACTTCAGTGAACTGTCCACAGTAGTTTGTCAACATAGAATAACAAGTGGAAATTTGGGAGCAGATTAAAATGGAAGGAAAAAGTGCATGCTCATGGGCATATACAATGTTGTATATACCTTGATATATCTAAGGAAAAAAACCCTCTGTGTTGCATTCACTTGAGTAATTTACTGTCTTGGAAATAAGTCTGTGTTGTGATGACTCTTGGGTAGGACCATGGCAGTGGACCCAGCAGAATAGAGGAGCAGGGCCCCCAAATGCCCCCTTGACTTGGTGTGGATGTGCCCATCTCCAGGACAGTCTCGCCCTGCTGTGAATTTTACTGACTTGTTTGGTTCCTAGTTTGCCTCCTCCCATTAGAATATTAGATTTATGAGAGCAGGGCGTTTTGTCTGTTTGGCTCATTTTTTATATCCCCAGTGCTAAAAATAATACCTGCAACATGGAAGTCTCTCAATAAATATTTGTTAAATGAATGATTAGGAAATGAGAGAAAACTGAGACCCTTCTACCTGCCCCCCGACTACACATACATAAAACACACATTGTTCCACAGAAAGGATATGAAAATAAATTCCAAAAGGAAACTATAGATGTTAAGGGGGAAAAGTAGTATACTTTACTCATATGATCATTTTAGTTGCAAATATAAGTATGTATTTCCATCAGAAAAATTAAAATTTCAGTAAGAACTTGCATTGGAAATTCCATTTTTAATGACAGTTTTATTGAGATATAATTCATAGACCATATAATTCATCTTCTTATAGTGTACAATTCAATAGTTTTTAGTAGATTCAAAGTTGTGTAGCTATCATCACCACATAAATTTTAGGACATTTTTATTACCCTAAAAAGAAGCACTGTATCCATTAGCAGTCACTCCCCATATCCTCTTGACACCCCCACCCCCAGCAATATTCTTTTGTAAAGTGTCTACATTAATTCTTAGCAAGATTACTTCCAGAAATATATGCAGGTTTACTGTAAATTCTATAAAGCTTCATTAGTACTTTTTTACTATGCTAACATTTCTAGAAAAATGTTCAAATTTGTGAAAAATATAATTTGTTACTTCTTTTTTTTTTTTCAATTTTAGGACACTAACATAGCTCCCTTTGTGGCCTCCTCGAATCGCGTCTTCATAAAATTTCATGCTGAGTACGCAGCACGCCCATCAGCAGTCCAGTTAACTTGGGACAGCTAAATTCAGAATGCCCTGTCCTTACACAGCACTTTGGCTCTCCTGCAGAGGCCACTGGACATCATCACGCTGGACAAAATTCTGCCATCCTGAAACACGATGCCCTCCCTATGCCACTGTGAATAATTCGAACTTTTATGTTTTTCACCAAAGTATATGTGGAATCAATATTTGTATATAGTTCTTTGAATGTAGAATGCAGCCTCTTGGCTGTACACATCATCCTTACTTCTAATATTTTGAGCTGAAGACTTTCAAAAATTCCTTAAAGAGTTGGAAATGATTATGGCACATGTGATGTAAATTTTCAACAGTTAATGATAAGACGGAAGTCTGATTTTCACTGTGAATGTCAGATTATGGGTAATAAACATTATTGAATTGTACACAGTGACGCTGCATTAATTTTAACTCATTAAAATTTTGCCTTTTATTATGGAGTATATAGAAATTTTCAAGCTGAATTTTTACATTTTGATGAAGTACACAAATCTTTCAGGATAGGAATTCCAGAGCTAATAGAGAGATGTTCTGCTAGTTAAGTGCTTACCTAATGTCTCTGTGCCTCAGTTTCCACAAGTACCACCGTTGTCTGTTCCTAGGTTAACAATGCAAAATGTGAAGTTATAAGTAGTTGAGCAACACTTTTATAAAGTGTTCTGCTGCCTTTAACAAAGCAAGAGACTTTATGTTAAATATGCAAAGTTAAGTCTTATTAAGAACATGGGACCACGTGAACGAAAGAAGCTGTGGAATGTATGATTTCATCTTACTCTAATACTCAAATGCCAGAGAAATTATTTCTGCACACACTACAGAGCCACATAAATAAGACATTCTCACCTTAAAAATTCCTGCTTCCTTTAACTCTGTATTATGGAGAGAGATGTCAACGTTATGGACGACATGCTATTAGAAAGAATGGTAGGCCGGCCCTGTGGCTTAGCGGTTAAGTGCGCGCGCTCCGCTGCTAGCGGCCCGGGTTCGGATCCCGGGCGTGCACCGACGCGCCGCTTCTCCGGCCATGCTGAGGCCGAGTCCCACATACAGCAACTGGAAGGATGTGCAGCTATGACATACAACTGTCTACTGGGGCTTTGGGGGGAAAAAATAAATAAGTAAAATCTTTAAAAAAAAAAACAAAAAAAAACAAAAAAAAGAAAGAATGGTGAACGCGATGAATAACACCATCAAATCCAAAGGGTCTTGACAGGCTGGAACAATGGACTGAAACTCTCAAGATGAAATTTGCTAGGGGTAGATAGAAGATCTTGCTCTTTTATCTAAAAATGAATCACGAAGATACAGAATATGGAAAAAGTTTAACAATAACATATGAAATGACATATGAATTTTATCTGAAAGCAAGATTAACATATGCAGCTGTCAAACAATAAAAGAGGATTTAATCTTAGATGGCATCATGAAAGTAATGGTATCTGCAAGAGTCATTTTCAGTTGGAGAGAGACGCTTTCCTAGGACGCATATTAAAATGTCGATGCAAAATAAACAATAACCATTCTATAGATAAGAGAAATAAGGTGAGTTGACTTGAGCCAAAGTGAGGATTATAACTCGGAAAGGCCCTAGAAAGCGGTCCAGGGAAGCATGGTTTTCAGTACAGTCTTATCTTTTTAGAACAAAGAACATATATTAAAGACACCCAGGATACATTTTCATCAAAATTTCAAAGGTATTTCGTTGCAAATTAGCAGGTCAATGTGACCATGATGTCAGGGAAGGGACTAATCTGGGCGTTACCAATAGGCCATTACCAACAGGGCATAGGAGGGTAAGTATACATTCTTTTAAGAGAGTGTATTCTTTACTTTAATGATTAAGCAGATGTACAATGTATGTTTGATAGGCCATAAGTCAGGCTTTTTAGTTCAAGAGAATCAGTTTTGATCCCAAATCAAAACTGTGAGAATCTCTTTTCATTAGAATATCGAGGAGGTGTCTACACCAGGCTGAAGAAAGCATAGTCAATATCACTGTGCAGTTTTTACATTGAATACTTAAACAAGGAAAAAAGAATATTTTCTCCCATTCTGTAGGTTGGTTTTTCAATTTATTGATGGTTTCCTTTGCTGTGCAGAAACTCTTTAGTTTAATGTAGTCCCAATTGTTTCTTTTAGTTTTTGTTGCCTGTGCTTTTGGTGACTTGTCCAAGAAATCATTGCCAAGACCAATATCAAGGATGTTTGTCTCTGTGTTTTCTTCTAGGAGTTTTATGGTTTCAGGACTTACATTGAAGTCTTTGATCTATTTTGAGCTAATTTTTGTGAGTGGTATAAGATAGAGGTCCAGTTTCATTCTTTTGTTTGTGAATATCCAGTTTTCCCAACACCATTTATTGAAGATACTGTCCTTCCCCCATTGTGTATTCTTGGCTCCCTTGTCAAAAATTAGTTGACCATATATATGGGGGTTTATGTCTGGGCTCTCTATTCTGTTCCACTGACCTATATGCCTGTTTTTATGCCAGTACCATACTGTTTTGATTGCTATGGCTTTGTAATATAGCTTGAAATCAGGAAGTGTGATGCCTTCAGCTTTGTTCTTCTTTCTAGGATTGCTTTGGCTGTGCGGGGTCTTTTGTGGTTCCAAACAAATTGGGGCATTGTTTTTTCTATTTCTGTGAAAAATGCCATTGGAATGCTGATAAGAATTGCACTGAATCTGTAGATTGTTTTGGGTAGTAAGGACATTTTCACAATGTTAATTCTTCCAATCCCAGAACATGGGATATCTTTCTATTTATTTGTCTTCTTCAATCTCTTGCATCAATGTCTTATAGTTTTCAGTGTGCGGGTCTTTCATCTCCTTGGTTAAGTTTATTCCTAAGTATTTTATTGTTTTTGATGCAATTGTAAATGGGATTGCTTTCTTAATTTGTCTTTCAGATAGTTCATTGCTAGTGTATAGAGATGAAACTGATTTTTGTGTGTTGATTTTGTATCTTGCTACTTTACTGAATTCATTTATTAGTTCTAACAGTTTTTTAGTGGAGTCTTTAGGGTTTTCTATATATAAAATAACGTCATCTCTCATTAGTAAGACCCATCGCATGTCCTCTGGTTCTGCTTTACATTTACTTCACTCATTTATAAATGTTTATTTACTATGTGACAGGTACTAAGCACACTGAGGATAAACCAGTAAACAAGACAACCATACACTCCATCAACTGATGTCTCCCTATTTCAAAAAGCCTACTTCCCAGCTCCATCTTACCTGATTTCCTGAGCCAGTCCTGAGGCAAAATCCTCAATTTCCTTTTCTGTGAAACTTACATTAAGCCAACTTCCCAGATCTGGTGGCTAAGTGATAACTTTCCTGCTCCCAGACTGCATCACCATGAAGCTCCATTGTTAGTAATCGGACCTCTGGACAGAGCTAACAATCAACTAGTTCATAGTGGTACAGGCGTTCTGGTTGTTAAAATATTGAGATACACCAAAATGCTGCTTTCAGGTGCGTAAGTGGAATCCAAAAAGCCATAGTGTAAAATGAATGGATTTGAGGAAGGGGTAAGGGGAAGTCTTACTTAGAAATTAATGGAAAATGTTAGTCCACATAGGTCTGAAGGAACCTAAAAGAGCACAAATGTAAAGGAAAGGAAATGTCTGCTGTCCACAACTGATCAAACACTGAACTGAGACAGTCTCAAGGTCACGTTCTAACTCCATCCCACTCCACACGAGAATGGGAACTTTAGACACCCTATTTGAGAAGGAGCAGGGCAGGGACAAGAGCCAAACCACAACCTCACCTCTTCCCTCCAGCCTTCCCCTGATCCAGCAACCCAAGAGCTAATGCTTGGCCTAGAGGGGGACTGTAGGACCCTGTTTCAGCACCAGCTGGTGGCCATTCTGGATTCAATTCTCCTGGCAATACCCATCTCTATCTCCTCATAGTCTGGGACCCAGAATGGGGGGAACCAGGCTTCCATCCACCATCTGATCTCTCTCCCCTCCCGTTTCCTGTCTCCATAAACAACTGGACCTTAGTAGGAAGACAGTGCTCATGCCTTCTGGTCTTCAGGGTTAATTTGAGCCATTGCTGGTCAGAGTCGCCCTCATCTGGTCTTCAGGGAACTGGCTGGGATAGCTCAGGGTGAGGTGGCCACAGGCTTTTTCTGGACCCAGTGGAATCTCCTGGCACTTCAGGCATTCTTGTGAAGAATGCCCCAGGGAATGGAGGGGGCCAATGACGGTTTGGGGCTAGGAGATGCCCAGGATATGGGTTCTACTTGAAATAATTTCCTATTAAATTTCAACTCCATTTAATGGGAGGAATTTGTTAAAAATCTGCCACACACTCACCAAAGGAATACTAACATCATTAATTTTATTAAGAAAAATGAGAGCTAATATCTATATAACATTTGCTCTACACCAGGCATCATTCTTATGTATTACTCACTGAAATAGAATACTAAGAACCATCAGCCCCATCTTATAGTTGAGAAAAATGAGGTATGAAAAAATTATATAAAACTTGAGTGACAGAGCTGAGATTCTAACCTTGGCAACCACCCCAGAGAGTGCCTCCCACCCGGCCTGAAGGATTAGGTGTGAACTTATTAAATATGACAGTCAAACTATCCTCACAGATCTATTGAAATTATTAAAAAAGACTGACACTGTTATATGACCTAGAAAAAATTTTAATGTAATTGCTGTTAGTTGAGTAAAAACTTAAAGATTATACAGCATTAAAAATAATGTTAGTGAAAGAAAATTTTTTACTTGTTGAGATCACACGTCACCCCATGGCTGTCAATTTAATGGAGAAGTTATTGGAAGAAAAATGATATGATAATTCTTCTATATTTGATGAAGAATTTGCTTTTCAAATTTTAATTTGATAATTTTATTTATATGTCACTTAGTAAGTCGTTTATTATAAATATGGTTTAGGGAATAAAAAAGGCTTTTTTTTTTTTTTTGGTGCAGATCTTTGGAAAGATTTGCTCTGGCCTAACATCTGTTGCCAATCTTCCTCTTTTCTCTCCTTCTTTTTTCCCTCCCCAAAGCCCCAGTGCATGGTTGTATATCATAGTTGTAAGTCCTTCTAGTTCTTCTATGTGAGCCACGGCCACAGCATGGCAGCTGACAGATGAAGTGGTATGGTTCCATGACCAGGAACCCAAACCCAGGCTGCTGAAGTGGTGAGAGTGCCAAACTTTAACCACTAGGCCATCAGGGCTGGCTCAAAAACAGCATTTTTAGAATTAATGATTTACGAAATAATTTACGTGAATTTACCAGTAGTCATAGTCTGGCGTGCCTCAGGTGGACCAGGCATCTTCCATACCCTATCTTTGATTGGCTCACTCTGTGGGCGGAGGGGAGGCAGTGGTAGTACATTCCTTCTAATTTTGAAGTATTGAAGCACAGATTCTATCTCAGCATAGAGCATTTGGCAGTGATGCCGTGGCAGGGTTTTATGCTCTGATAAATATTGACTTCTTGCAGGATTGGCTACATAATTTGCAGGGGCCAGTGCAAAAGGAAAATGCAGGGCCTCTTGTTAAAATAATTATTAAATGTTTCAAGCTGGTGACAGCAGGGCATTAAACCAAGCATGGGGCCCATCTAAGCCCGGAGCTTTGTATAACTGCCTAGGTCACATACTGAGGAAGCTGGGCCTATTTCCATGTTATAAAAATCGGGAATTTAGGGACACATTTCCTTCAGAATAGCACGGGTATAAGTGAAGAGTCTGAGAGGAAAATTATCAGGGAGTGAAAGCAAATTTCTGGAAAACAGGAAGTGAATGGAAGCATGCTGACAAACGAAACAGAAAGAAACTGCAGCCCAAAATAATTTCCAGAGAGAAACGCAGCAGAATTGGGACTCTACTTTCCAGGTGTTATCTGACGGGGCTGGCAGGTGCAGGGTGAAAGGGTGAGCTAGGAAGTAACAGAATTGTATAAGTGGCTCAGAATTCACAATTTCCCTCCACCAGCAAAGGCAGCCTTGTGATTACAGGCAGCTGTAAAACTGGGCTCTCAGCTCTCAAGAAATTTAACCAACAGCTCAGGGAAAATTAATGCTGACCCAGGAGGGAAACAAATACAGATCAACAACAGATGAGGAAAGAAACCACACCAGCTATCTAGAAAAGTCAGCTTAGACTTCATGCTTGAATATGAAAGGACAACCCAGAATCAGCAGACAGAGGAAGAATTACAGCAGCATGAATGGGAAAAAAATCTAGGTACACACATATAAAAAGGGACACTTGAGGAAACATAATTTAGTAAACAGAGAGAGGTCTACAAATTGTTATCCTCAGAGATATTTGAGAAGAGAGTGCATTCATGAGACAAAAGCAGGCTGCTATTGAACAAGAAAGAGGACTTAGTATTTTTTGTTAATAGCCAAAATAATTTTCAAAAATTTAATAAAAGATTTGGAAGATAAAGTTGAGATAATATTCCAGGACATTAAGCTAAAAAGACTTTTAAAAATGAAAAAATATGAGAAAAAAGATAACTGTAGCAAATCAGCCCAGGAGGCTGCCATCTGACTAACAAGATTTCCAGAAAGAGTGATAAATCAGAGAAAATGGCAGGAAAGAAATTGCAAAGCAACAGCAGAAACAATTTCCAGGGAGGAAGAGAGAAATGAATCTTCAGCTGAAAAGGACCCCAGGAGTGCTAAACAGATTAAGTGGAAAAAGACCACCAACCAGAGATATTATGGTGAAATTTCAGAACATGATGAATAATAAAAAGAAAAATTACAAATGTTTCCCAAGAGAAAACAACAGTTCCCCGCAAAGACTTTTGAGGAGACCGACACATTTCTAGGCATTAACATTGGAAGCTGAAGTCAGTGGAACTGTGCCTTCAGGATTTTAGAAACTCATCTTGAACCTAGAATTCTGTGCTAGACAAATGAATAAAGGTATTGGCAAAATAAGGACATTTAAAAACATGTAACTACTCAAAATTTGTGCCTCCTACGCACCCTGTTAGACAAAGCTACTTGAGAGGTACTCTAGCAAGATGTAGACAGGAAATGCCAGTTTCAACCCAGAAACCAAGTGAAAAGAAATCACAGATAGCCACTCAGCTGCAAGGACAGAAAGAATCAGTTACAGCAGTAAGTTAGTGGGTTCCTCAAGTCCTCAGGAAGAATTGATTGGATTTCAAGCAATGGAGAGGAATGAAAAGCGGCAAGATCTTAGGCATAGGGTAAAGAAGGTTACAAAAAGAAAAAGAAAAGCAGTTAGACACTCTAGTGAAAAAACAATGAAAATCGTATAAGGACATTATCATTCAACAGAAAGCAAACTAAAATATGGTATAATTTTGAGTGCAGTGTAGGAAAAGAGGTCATTTATTTATCCGACCATGCTCCCCTTCCTGTGACACAGAGGTCCATGATTGCGAGCTGGGCGCAGGGGACACACAGACCACCACCGAGTTTTCGTCGTAGAGGAGCTCATAAGGCAGCGGGAGGCACAACTGTGGAGAAAGGATTCAGGGTAGCAACTTCTGGTAAGTGGAGCCACACTCACAGAAGCAGGACACCGACAGAAATGGACTCCAAACTTCCCCAGGACCTAACCTCAGCTACAAACGTCCCTCCGCAGTCGCTCCCCCAACTTCCCCGCTTCCGCCCACAGCACTGTGCGCTTCGACCTAGGAACTGAGCATGCGTCAACCTAGTGCGCACGTGCTCACTCCGGTCCAATCGGAATCCCGAGCCCCGGGGATTCCAGGGGGCTGGACTAACCTCGGGGTGGGGCGGAGTCTCAAGGCCGAGTAACGGACGTGATTGGTCGGCCGCAGGGTACACATTCTTTTTAATGGGCGGAGCCTCGCCCCTGAGCCACGTCTAGTAAACTGTTCTCCTAATTTGGGAAGGGTCGGGGGCGGGCGGGGCGTGGAGCGGAGAGCGGCGCGGTGTGCGCCTGCGCCGAGCGCCGGGCCAGGGCGTGTTCCTCGCTGGGGTGCGCGTTTTGCTCAGTTACTGTGCATCTCCTGCCGCTGAAGTGCGCCCTGCGGAAGCCGGCCGCTCCCGCGCCCAACCTGTTAGGTGCTGCCCTCCGCGGTGAGTGTGCGTGCCATTGCACTCGGGGTTGCTTCTCTCCGCGCGGCCGGAGTGGTGCTGGACCCTCCCCACTCCCCTGCCCCGCCCTGTCCCATCCCCCTCCCTGCGCTCGGACTCTGCCCGCTGATGCCCACTTTCCAGGGCCAGGGCAACAACAGAAAGTGCCAGCCAGGCTCTCTCCTTTCTATCCCTGCACCCTCCTGGCCGTCGCTCACGTGCTTTGTTGTTGTCATTTGGTACAGATCATGTCCAAGTCTCTGAAAAAGTTGGTGGAGGAGAGCCGGGAGAAGAACCAGCCGGAAGTGGACATGAGCGACCGGGGCATCTCCAACATGCTGGACGTCAACGGCTTGTGTAAGTTCTCGGGCAGGACCTTCCCCTGGGAGGAGCTGGAAGGGTTTGTAAGTTTTCCGAGTAACTGCCAAGTCGTGGTATGAGAGGTTGTAATGGGTTACATCCCACCCCTGCTTGTAAACACCCCTTGTCAAGAGCTCAGCTCAGAAAGTTTGCAGTCAGAATCTGTTCTGTTCCCACTGGAAAATGAACATGAGAGCTGGGATAAGAACCACACAGACTGTTCCTGCTGAACCTCCTCAGATGTCTGTGCTGATTTATGGCATTTGGGTGGCTTTTCCCCACAGTTTACTTAATACCCACTTTATGTTTTAATTAAATCATTTTTGAATCATTCTTCTTTTCGCCTAATATAGTCTTTGGCCCTTGAACAAACGCCACACAAAAGTTACATGATAGGTATTCTTGTGCCTGGAGTCTGTTAAACGTTTCTTGACTCGTTACCTTTTTCTGGATCTTTATTCTCCTAACTTAGTTCAGGCTTTTGTAATCTCCTGTTTTGTTATCTCCTGCTTGTGCTATTGTGATGTCTTCCTAACTTTCTCTCTCACCTCCAGTTTTACTGCCCCTGTAGTTTAGTCGCTGTATTGCTTTCAGTGTTATTTTCCTGTAACACATATTATTGTGTTACTCTCCTTTAAACCAGGGATTGCAAACTCAAATGCCTGCGGGGGCCAGGTGAGGATGGTCACGAACTCCATAATAGTATCCCATCTGAAGGGGTAGCTGCTACACCTGCTACTCAGATCCAAACACTTGTCACCACCTGGGGACGTTGGCCCAGTGTTGTCAGATTTTTTTTTTAAGAAGCCAAGAATCCACATCAAATTTCCTGATTTTTAGAAGTTGGCAACTAATTCCAATATTTGAAAAATACTTTAGACGTGAAACAAAACACTTCTTCAGGCTGAATGTGGCTTCTGTTTGGACCTTCTCCCTTAAACACTCCTCCTGGTTTTCAGTACCAACAGTCATGCCCCAGGTTCCTTGACGTGACATGCAAGGCCTGTCTGAATCTGACTACACTCTACCTTAGCTCCTGTCCCTTCCATGCATTTGGCGTCCCAGCCATACTGAACCCATTGCCTTTCCTGAACCAGGGTGCACTCTTTGGGGTCTTCGTGCCTTTACAAGTATTGTTGCTTTGCATTCCGCCTTTCTTCACCTGAAATGCTTTTACTTTATCTGTGAAGGGTCAGCTCAGATGTCACAGCCTACGTGAAGCCTTCTCTGTCTGTAGCAAGCAGACACAGTCACTCCTTCCTCTGTGAAGTTGGATGTGCTTTGCTTCATGACTCTTGTTACAGAGGATTGTAATGCATTCCTAATCTAAACGTCTCTTTCCCTTTGGGAGACTGGGGGGACTAAAGCTGTGCAATATTCACGTTTGCTGCCTTTACCATAGTGCCTGGAACACAGTAGGAGCTCAGAAATGTGTGATGAATGAAGGAAAGAAGGATGGATTAGGCCTGCAAGTTTATGAGATCCAGACTGGGATGTGACACTGGAGGAGAAGAGGAGGTGTCCAGGAGACCCTGAAAGATGATGGATTGCTTGTGAGGCATGGAGAGCACGGAGTCAAATTTACTGTGAATCCCTGGTTTGTGCCTGGGACAGAGATTGGGGTTGGTGCTGTCGATACATCTCAGCAGAAGGAAAAGGGCTGAAAAGCTTAGACGATTTGTGTTTGGTAACCCTTAGGAAGACACCTGCCGTTAAACTTAGCTTTTGTACTAATTAGCATCTCAGCCCCTTGGGATGTGTTGTCCTGTCTCCGTGGTGGTTGCTTCTCGGTGGCAGCAACAGAGCGGATGTCTGGTTCTGAATTGGCAGTTACGAATCTGGATGTGTCCCTGCGCTGGCCTGGCTGGCTCTGCTGTGGTCGTGATGGTCATCAAGAGCATTCTGCAGTAGAGGAAGAGGATGGCGAGCGGCAGGCAGGAGGCCTGGCTCAGCTGTGTTCTTGGCCTCATGGCTTTCTGCTCTCAACTCTGTTTTTCTCATGGGGTTGAAGAAAGAGGTTGCTTTCAGCAGAGGAACTTTATTCTCCTCAGCTTTGAAGAGGACTCTTTATGTAATATTTAGAAGTAGTGGGAGTGTGGTGTAGCTATTTCGGTTCACTTGCGTTATCTCTTTGAAGCCTTGGCTTTTATTGAAGAAGCAAAGATAGCCACTTGCTTCCTGAAAAAGATGTTTCCGGTGTAATATTATTTGCTGAAAAGCAAGATCCTTCTTAAGTTTTCTGAAAGAAGCGGCTTAAGGAAGAACCACAGTGCTTCTGGGGAGTTCGTGGAAGTGAATTTGGAGATTCTGCCTCCTCTGTAGTGTGTGTAGACCCAAGGAGTGGCTACTTTCTCCCATAACTCCCTGACTTCTGGACTCTTGGAGCCTGGAGGGTTCCAGGGTGCCTTCAGAAGCCCATTCCTCAATTGGGGCTCATTTATCAGTACTGTACATAATGCTTACTTTTTTTTTTTTTTTGCTGAGGAAGATTCACCCTGAGCCAACATATGTGTTAGTCTTCCTCTACTTTGTATGTGGGTCGCTGCCTCAGCATGGCTGCCAACGAGTGGTGTAGCTCCGCACCCAGGAACCAAGCCTAGGCCGCCAAAGTGGAGCGTGCCAAACTTAACCACTAGGCCACGGGCCTGGCCTGTATTTTAATATTTTGTATATTAAAGTATTTGACATGGTTACATTAACTGTAATGTAAGAATTCCCATATTCTGTTACTTATAAAATTTTAGCTGTGAACATGATTTTTAACTGTGATTTTATGAGTGTCAGGGTTAAACACGGGACAATTCATTTGCATGGACAGAGAATGGTTATTGCATCTCAGGCTTTCCCCTCATGATCCTGACTGTTTAATTTCTCAAAAGATAAGCAAGAACTAGGTTTGGAAGATAAGGCATATGAATTGTCCATCTTTCTGCTTGGGAGAGTCATGTCTTATAAACGCAGCACTTTACTTTCTCTGAGACAATAAATTGCCTTTTAAAAATTTTTTCAGAGGCTGGCCTGGTGGCATGGTGGTGAAGTTCACGTGCTCCGCTTCGGCGGCCCGGGGTTTGCAGGTTCGGATCCTGGGCATGGACCTACGCAATGCTCATCAAGCCATGCTGTGGTGGCGTCCCATATATAAAATAGAGGAAGATGGGCACAGATATTAGCTCAGAGCCAATCTTCCTCAACAAAAAGAGGAAGATTGGCAACAGATGTTAGCTCATGGCCAGTCTCCCTCACCAAAAAGAAAAAAAAAACCCTTTTTTTTTTTTTTTTCAGTTTAGGTACCAAAATCTTTCTGATGGGGAGAACTTCCTAGGCTGGAGACAGACGGCAGACAGGTTCTATAGTTTTCCACCAGTCCAGCCAGATTCTGGATATGGTCAGATCCTACCCAGTGAGGCAGAAGAGTACACTGCTCATGAGCAGGGGGCCTGGGAGTTGAATAGACTGGCTTCAAAGTCTCCATCCTCTCCTTACCACTGTGTAACTTGAGAGAAGCTACTTAACCTTTCTGAGCCTCAAGCTCCGCATCGTCAAGAGGAAGCATAAGTACCATCTTCGTAGGACTAGTTTCGTGCCAGGTGCACTGATACATGTCAGCCGCCCAGCACCAGCCTGGAACTGATGATGAGCACACAGTAAAAGTTAACTGTTAATACGAATATCCGCATAAAGCCCGCTGAGCCTCCAGTATAACCAGGTCCAACCTAGTCTGTGGCCTGAACCAGGAATAGCGTGGTTCATTAGACTGGCTGAGACATTTGTGTTGTATGTTAATATTTTCTTTGTGGCTTATTAGAACCTGGAGTGTCTGGCATTTTTGCCTAGGGTTCTTTTTTTTAAGTTCTATTTATTTATATTGAGGTAACACTGGTTTATAACATATGATTTTCAGGTGTACATCATTATATTTCGATTTCTGTGTAGACTACGTCATATTCACCACCCAAAGACTAATTACCATCCATCACCACATACATGCCCTGACACCCCTTTTGCCCTCCTCCCTCTCCCCTTCCCCTCTGGTAACCACTAATCCAATCTCTGTCTCTGTTTGTTTGTTGTTGTTGATTGAGATTGCTATTTTTTTGAAATTACTCCTCAGTTTCTTTCTTTTCATTCATTTCTTTCCTACACGGCATTTGATCTGCATACACATTCTCCTTAAAGCTTCTAAGAATACTGTAGTGATTTTGTTCCTATTATTAAAGAGATTTCACTACAGAAGCTCTCTCCCAAGCAGCACTGTCTTCACTGGGTGATGAAGTTGCTTTTGAAGGTCCTGCAGTCAGCTTCCATGTGAGCAGAGAGTCCTGTCAGTAGCCTGGGAGACTTTTTAAAATTTCTTTTATTTAAGTCTTTTGTGACTTTTTAATCTCTTTGAGTTTATCGCCCTCTGGGTGGTGAAGCCTTGATCAGTTTCCTTGTTGGTTAGACTAAAATATCTTTCAGATAAATCGTAAAGACAAATAACCTGCCTCTGAGGGAGCGATCTTTCTAAAGGACCAGGCAAAGTAACCGACAAACGTCATTATGGGTTATCTGGGAGGGCTGTTTCAGAGGCCCTCTAAAGCCTGGACGTGGTCACCCTGTTAGGTCATCCTGTTCTTATCAGTGTGGGATGTCTTTGGGGAAAAGATAAAAGAGCTGCGAAGACCATGTCGTTTTAGCAATAATCTTCATTAAGACCTTCTATTTTTTTACTCCTCTAAGTTGCATGTATATGTCCACCTTTGTGATTCTAAGCATGCGGTATCTTGGCCTGGGAAGCCTTTTCCCTTTTCTCTCTCCAGCTCATCTCCTCTCTCGCCTTGTCCGTTAATGCTTGTTGAAAGCAGGAATGACTTACCTATCCACATGATTCCATTCTTGTGCCGCCGCCTCTGAGAAGCCCTCCCAGTTCTCAGTGTTAACCCGGCCATCCCATCCAGCCTGGTTCAAGTGTCTCTTCTGGGCCAGTGTGCACACCTCTGTTATCGAAGGATGCTGTTGCTTTTGGTTAAGAATTCAGGTGAGCCAGGGTAGAAAGTATGGCCGGGAGAGGGAGCATCCGCTGTCCCCATTCCACAGACTCCTCCCCAACTTTCCAGAGGGAGAGCAGTCTGCAACCATCAGGAACGTGATAGAACTGTTGAGTGTTCAATTTTTGATTTAAGACAGGGTAAAAACTGAAAATGTTTCATCCAGATAGAAAATAAAAATAAAACTTATGACCCCTTTGGAGTAACTTACCTAATAATGACCTTCTGCTGTTTTTTAGTCATTTGACATTATCGGCTCCAGTCAGCCGTGGCCTCTTTCTTGTAAGCAGCTTTTTTGTTACTAGCTGCGTAACCTTGGGCAAGTCACTTAACCTCTCTGTGCCTCAGGTCTCTTGTCTATAAGATGGAAATAATATGGGTAGTTACCTCATAGAATTGCTGTGAATCGTAAAGTATCTAGTACACCATCTGGCATGTCTTAGTCTGTTTGGGCTGCTGTAACAGAATACCATTAACTGGGTGGCTTATAAACAACAGACATTTATTTCTCACGGTTCTAGAAGCTGGTAGTGCAAGATCAAGGTGCTGGCAGATTCGGTGTCTGGTGAGGACATGCTTCCTGGTTCGTAGACAGCCATCTTTTTGCTGTGTCCTTGCACGGAGTGCCGGAGCTCTGTGGGGTCTCTTTAAATAAGGGCACTAATCCCATTCATGAGGGCTCTACCCTCATGATCTAGTCACCCCCCCAAAGGCCCCACTTCGTCATACCATCACAATGGAGATTAGATTTCAACATATGAATTTTGGGGGGACACAAACATTCAGTCTCTAGCATAGCACATAGTCTTAGTATTCACTATTGTTAGTATTTTAAAATCTTTTTTGTCTGATTGTGTGAAACATGCAAAACAATGTCTCTTTAGTTGTTGGAATTCTTGGTGATGGCACTTCCCCAGTAGCCTTTGCCTGCTGTCTCACTGCACAGGAATGAGTGCCTCATTCGTCACCCCACTCAGAATTCCCAGGCAAAGTTGGCTGGGCATGTCCAGTGTGACAGGGTCACAGTGGCCTCAAATGGTGAGTTCAGAGCCATCGACAGTGTGGGTGGTGGCTGGGGGACAGCAGGGCATTTCACAGAATTTTAGTTGTGACGTGCTTGACAGAATGACAGGAATTAAAAACTTGGCAATTTTTCAACTGATAATTAAAATACCGTATGTCATTCAATAGCTATTTATTGAATGTGTTTTTTTCTTTTTTTTGTGAGGAAGATCAGCCCTGAGCTAACATCCATGCCAATCCGCCTCTTTTTGCCAAGGAAGACTGGCCCTGAACTAACATCTGTGCCCATCTTCCTCCACTTTATGTGGGATGCCTCCACAGCATGGCCTGACAAGCAGTGCGTTGGTGCGCTCCTGGGATCCGAACCCGGGCCGCCAGCAGCGGAGTGTGTGCACTTAATCGCTGTGCCACAGGGCCTGCCCCGAATGTGTTTTTTTCATCATGGGCACTATCTAAGCAGAATCTTTGTGGGAGTTTCCACCATATTGAATCTCTAAATTATCCAGTGGTAAATTAATATTTGCTGTGTTAAGAAAACTAATGGATCTGAAGTAGATTTTCACCATTAGAAACCATAACCCACACTGCTTTGCCGTTGTAGCCAGCTCTTATTTGTGATAATCAGTGCTAGAAGTGATATGGATAATAATTGAAAACCAGACCCAGTATCCTCCTCTCATAAATTCACATAAACCTGAAAGGAAATCTGATCTAGATATATGAGATGCACTCTTCCAAAGCAAAAAACTAGAGATGATTTCTTTAGATCACATAAAGGCCTGTTACTTCTTTGTATAGGAAGTTTGTGAGGTTGGTTTATTTTTTATTTTTTAAAGCAAAAGACGGCATAAAAATGTGACTGAGGAACAGACCATGTAGATCAAGGGCTTGGCCAGCAGGGGTCAGTGTTGAGCCTCTGTGTTTGCTCAGGGGTTCCTCAGGAGACCACACACCCTCGCATACCCCATGGGCCACTGCTGCCTGGCGGTTGTTTCCTCCTGCCTTCGTCTTGCCTCCTTCTTGGGTGAAGAGATATTCTCTTTCATGGTACTTTATCTATGAAGCTCACAGTCAAAGAAAGCTCACCTCTGTTATGTTCTGTCTGACCCAAGGCATCTTTAATACTAGCGTGTTTCATAACTGCCTTGCAGGCCTGAAGCCTCTGCTGGAGACTCAAGGGCTTCTGAATGGAGGGATGCTGATCAGTCAGCGTGTTTCCCCACAAAAGATGGGAGCAAAATGGAATTTGCAGTGTCCCCTTCAGGCAGATTTCACCAGTGTGTAATGCTTAATAATGTAAAACAGTATTTTAGATTTGAGGTGTTGGTAAAGCCAAAGAGACAAATGTAGTATAACATTATTTATTTTCTAGTTTGCTCAGGCTGCCAAACAAAATACCCCAGCCTGGGGGCTTAAACAACACATGTGTTTCTTACCATTTTGGAGGCTGGAAGTCCAAGATCAAAGTGTCAGCAGGGTTGGTTCCTCCTGAGGCCTCTTTCCTTGGCTTGTAGATGCTGCCACCTCGCTGTGTCCTCACATGGTCTTTCCTCTGTGTGTCCACTTTCTTCTTCTCATAAGGACACAGTCAGCTTGGATTAGGGCCACTTTATTTTACCTTCACCTTTTAAAGGTCCTGTCCGCAAAGACCGTCACATTCTGAGATACTGGGGGTTTCTAGTGACTTGATTGGCTCTTCTGGGGTTCTCTGTTCTGAGGCTGGTGAGGCGCCATTTTGTTTCTCTCTGCTTTCACCTCACAGATACTGATGTCATGTCGGTCCTGTGGGTATTGGTTGGTTGTCTCCACCCACTCGTATTTGGGAGTTTGTGGGGATACTTTGTCCCCTAGTTTTGTTGTAAATTGTGTCCTTGGATTTTTGATCGCTCTCTGGTTACTCTGTTTTTTGTGGGATCAAGATTTCTAAGATGTGCTGCCATGCTTCCCCCGTCTTCCCAGCATTCAGACTTGGTTTTTAATCTGACAGATGCAGGAGTCGATCACTAGGCTTCCTGTTCTATTACAGGCTCCCGTGTCTTCTGGCCTGTGTGTTGGGAGCCTGAGCTATGGAGTCTCACAGCTTGTCCACCTCCGACGTCTTGTTCTGTGACACAGATGTGGCTGTTGTGAGGTTTTCTAAAATTTTCACTGTTAGCAATGAAATGGTGATGATTCAAGTCAGTGGTGAAGCTACACGTGCAAGAGATCCATCAAAATCGTGGCTTAAAGAATAAAAAAGTTGTTTCCCTTTCCCAGCACAGTCCAAGATGAGTGTTCTAGATCGGTGGGCATCTCTGTTCCTTGTAGCATTCAGGGAGCTTGATTCCTTTCCATTCCTTTCTCTGTACCACCTCGGACATCGTCCTCATCTGCTTGCTCAGAGCTGGATGGCCAGCACTTGGAGATCTTAGCTTGTTAAGGGAGCCGAGAGTGGAGGCGCTAACCCACTGTCCTGAGGGTCTCGGTCTGGAGGTGACACACGTCTCTTTCACTCAGGTTCTCTTGGGGAGAACCCACCATACAGGTACCTGTATACTTTATGCTCATCACCAGTCCTTGGGTCAGTATTTCTCTCATTATTTTGATTGTCTGAAGCTTGTACTTTGGTAGATTCCTCAGGGAAGGTCAAGAGGATAATATTACCGGAGTCCTTGCACTCTGATGATAGATAACGGTCTGTGCCCTTTTCCTCGCAAGTCAGCCTTACTGGATATAAAGACTCACAATTTATTTCCTGGAGTATTGTACCTGTGTTATTCTATTTTCTTCTGCATAAAGCATTGCTGTCCAAAAGTCTGACGATAATCTAATTTTATTTTCTCTGTAAACATTTAGTCTTTTTTCCTAGATGCTGAAAAGATTTTTTACTTTTTCTTTCAGTCCAGGTGTATTCGTTTTCTGTGCCTGTTGCAACAAATTAGCACAACCTGGGTGGCTTCAGACAATAGGAATTTATTCTCTCACAGTTCTGGAGGCCAGAGGTCCAAAATCAAGGTGTCGGCAAGGCCACACTCACTCTGGGGACAGTCTGTTCCTTGTCTCTAGAGGGAGGCTGGACGAGGTCATGTTAGCCAGGGGCCCAACACCCACTCCACCCTCTTCCAGTGGACCAGGGGACGTGTGGTGGAATCTTCTGTCCTCTCCCTGTCTGCCATCTTTTCTTTTTCACTTAGAGTCTTAGACCTTCCATAGAAGGAGAGAGACATTGTCATAATGCTTCTTATTTAGGGGTTTTGGATACCTCTAGGGTTGACCTAAGGAGAGAGGATTATGTTGTGGCTCAAAGCACGGACTTTGGCGTCATGGTTTTTATTATCCCAACTTTGCTATTTATTAATAACGTGTCCTTAGAAAGATCACTTGGCATCTGTGTGTGTCAATTTCTTCATTGGTAAAATGGGAAAAATACGCTGCTCCTCAAATAAAGGATGATGTCTGTGTCGTAGCTGGTGCAGAGTAGGTACCCCAAAAAATGATCGTTATGACCAGTAATGAGGACATTTTGCATTTGTGAAGCTGAGACACAGGCTGTCTTGAAGATCTCATGGTGGGGGCTCTGGTAGGGCAGGAGGTTTGGAGGTGAAGAGTCGAATGGCCTTTGGGGTGAGGAGTGGAGGCGAGGGTCTGTGGACACCGTCCGGGGCACATCTGTTTGCTGGATCTGTGTGTGTTGAGAGTAGAGATGTGGATGGAAAAGGCTGGGGCATGATGGAGGAGACGTCAGGCCTGGGAGGGATCTAGGGAGACCTGTAGCCGGTCAGAAAAAACACACTCAGGTTTGAGCTCAGGGCAGCTGACGACGAGTGTCGGTCGGGAGACTGCAGGAGGCGGCAGGTGGAGGTCAGGATAGGGGATGACATGGGGAGAGAAGCTGGAGGCCCAGGGGAGATCAACGATGAGCTGCTCACGAGACCAAATCTTGTCTTCTGTGCAGGTGAGAGCAGGTGGCACGCATCTTCAAATATTTAGTGACTCTTGAAGGACTTGTGACTCTGAGCCCCGAGAACTGCCTGATTCGGTATAGGCAGCAGGTGTACGATTCTGACTCTGCCTGCTTGTAAGGGGGGCTTGCCTTTACGGGGGAACGTGGGCTCTTGGGTTGAGGGTAGGAAGTGTGGAGGAAGGTCGAGGTGGAGGCAGAGAACCTCTGCTCGAGAGGAGAAATGAGGAATCAGAAATGTCGACCATCAGACCCTGGGAAGACAAGAGAGTACCTGTGCCCCACCTGGCTCTCTTGTTTGTCTGCTGGAATCCAGGAATTGAGAATACACTGTATTGTCTGAAATGGAAAGCATGCACATTTGGTACTACCTGTGTCTTCATTTTGGGGAAAAAAATGAACCTGTGAACTAAGGACTTCTTTTTATCTTTTGGACATCTTAAAATGGCATATAACTGGCAATTTGTGGATATTTGCTATATTTTTTGGGCCAGTAAAAAAAATACGGTCAGAATTAGTCAGCTTCTTGTTTGGAAACAGCTTTGAAAGGGTTCTCTCTGCTTCCTAGCTCTGCAGCCGTGAGCAGTTACTTAACCTCTCTGTGCTTCCTTTTTCTCATCTAAAACTGGGAGGGAAGTGGTTAATAATGGTGGTACCCTATGGGGTTATTGTGAGGAATAGATGAGGTAATACAGTTCTTAGATCTGTGCCAGCCACATTTTAAGCATTTGGTAGGCGTCAGCTATTGTTATTACCTTAATTATTTTAACATTTTTGATTCTGGGGAGTGGCTATACAGTGCCCAGCCTAGCATATTGATGCAGTAGGCATTCCATAAATACTAGGTCCTTTTTATCTTTTCTCTTTTGTTTTATAGAATCAAATAATTTAATTCAGCCTTTCATTTTCAAGATGAGGAATTTGTGTTCCAGAAAAATCCAGCGATTTTTATCAGGATCTCATGGGATTACAGTCTGGGTCTCACACTGCTTGAAGCTGCGTATTCTTTGCTTTGAGTCACTTTATGTCGCTGTCATATTTTAT
Source organism: Diceros bicornis minor (assembly GCF_020826845.1). Classification (NCBI taxonomy): domain Eukaryota; kingdom Metazoa; phylum Chordata; class Mammalia; order Perissodactyla; family Rhinocerotidae; genus Diceros; species Diceros bicornis. The sequence goes on along the minus strand of NC_080775.1, from coordinate 17,066,014 downwards.
TCAAGATACAAAAGAATTTTTCCATTCAGGTTTATACGCTTTTTGTTATGATAGGAATTTCCAGCCTCTTGAAAAGAGCACTCGGTCCAGGTGTGAATATTATTTTCCCAGTTTGGAAAGAAGCAGCTCAAGATCTGGAATCTGGACACCTGGGTTGGACTCGATTCTCATGCTGGTCGTCTGTGGAACCTTAGAAAAATCACTTTACCTCTCTGGGCCACCATTTCCTTATGAATTGCATCCCCTTATTATTACAGAGTAAGCTCCTTGAGGGCAGTAACTGTCTCACTCATTCTACCCCTGTCACCCCAGCAAGTACAGTACCTTGCAAAACAGTCGTAATTCACTGAGCATTTGTTAATTCCATCCTACTTAGAAATCAGGAGCAGTTAATGACTGTATACTGTAGGTGGCTTACTATATTTTTCTCTTTAATTTTTCCAGACATCTTCAGAAATATAATTTTTTTTTTTTTTTTTGTGGGGAAGACCAGCCCTTAGGTAACATCTAATGCCCATCCTCCTCTTTTTTGCTGAGGAAGACTGGCCCTGGGCTAACATCCATGCCCATCTTCCTCTACTTTATATGGGATGCTGCCACAGCATGGCTTAATAAATGGGGTGTCGGTGCGTGCCCGGGATCCAAACTGGTGAACCCCAGGCCGCTGCAGCGGAGTGCGTGCACTTAACCGCTTGCACCACCGGGTCAGCCCCCAGAAATAGAATTTTTCTTTGTCTTTTTTCCAGAGGGAGAGACTGTAAAGTGATGTGTTTGGACAGGAATGATGTGGGCTTCACATTTTTTTTTTGGTGAGGAAGATTGGCCTTAATCTAACATCTGTTGCCAATCTTCTGCTTTTTGCTTGAGGAAGATTGTCCCTGAGCTAGCATCTGTGCTAGTTTTCCTCTATTTTGTATATGGGACGCTGCAACGGCATGGCTTAATGAGCAGGGCGTAGGTCCACACCTGGATCCGAACCCGCAAACCCCGGGCTGCCAAAGTGGAGTGCATGAACTTAACCACTATGCCACCGGGCCAGCCCCTGGGCTCCACATTTTTAATAACACAGTCCCTTGGGTCTAGGATCTTTCGACTTAATGTCCCGGTGGATGCGAAACCCCCAGTCAGTGAGCAGTTCATGGGGGGTTCTCAACACGTGAATTTTCTGCGGTTATTTATGTATAGAAAGGGGCATCACATTTTTTTCAGTGGCCACATATGATAATTTGCTTTCTGTTGGGTGAATGAGCAGTTAATTATGGTTGATAGCCCCTTTATCTGCAAATAATAGAATTCAGTCAAATAATTTTGAAAACTTGCTACTGAGTTTCCAACTCTCCATGATAATTAGTTGTGAAATAAAGGAAAGTTTCATACCATGGTGATTTTTTTCGAAGTTTTAAATTATGAACGAAATGCGAAAGAAAGCTTTTTATGATTCTGGGTGTGTCGATGAATATGATATTTGTATTATATCTTGGTATCAAACATTTTATTGTCTGTCTTCGCTTTAATGTATTGTCCGAAGCTGCATATTTAAGAGGATCTGAATCTGTAGCCTACCACCAAAGGTGAAATAACTCCAGCCGTGCGACATGGGCGGGCATTTTAATCACGCATCCAGGAGACGCAAACCCGAATGGGTCAGCCTGGCTTCCTGGAGCTGACATCTGGCCGGCCCCCACATCCCTGTGGAGTTTCTGAATCAGGGTTATTTAGGGCTGTTGCTGTTTCTAGCCTCCTGGGGAGCCAAAATGGAAAAGCCGTTTAGACCGTCCTGTATTTTAAGTTCAAATTAGTTCTTCTTTTTGGTCTGCAACTTCAGTTGGAATGAATTAACAGAGGGTACTGTTGTCAATGTAATCTGTAGAGTGGCCCAGAATTTGAATGGTGACCTCTAGAGTTGTCAAACAAGGTGGCCCTCTTCGAATATCCTGGGAGGTATGGTGGTTCTTCCACCATGGTGAGATTTGATAACACAAGAACTGTCAAAAAGGGGTAAACCACTTGCCTTCTAAGCAAGCAACATTTTTCTGATTGCTTCCATTTGGAACACAGTCTGTAAAATAAATGGCTGGTTGCAGTCCAGTTTTTGTGACCAGTGTTACAGAACCTTTCATTTGGAACCCAAAGATGGCCCATTCTGACCTGTGACGAGATGGCAGAAACTTTCAAATCCCATGAGTCCCCTTGTCTCATCCCGGCCGTGTTTTCTTCTCAGGATATAAATGTCATACTGTGAAGCTAAAGCTTTTTACCTTCTTGGAAGTGCTACCAAAGGAATAATTTGCTTTCTAATTTGCCAAATTGAAAACTCGAGAGACAATTTCCAGTGTGCCCATCATTGTGATATGTTGGGTTATTTTGAAAACAAGTCTATAATGTCATGGTGCTGAGAATTTCATCATGCTGATTTTTCTTCTCTCATGCTGCCTACTTTATGCTGAAGAAGAAGAAAAAAAAACTGAACCTATTTTAAATAACGATATCTGCTTCCATGTGTTATCTAGAAATGATGATTCTTTATCTAAGAGTGTTTTAGTTAGTCCTTTGATTTTTCTGGATTTATTCCATTAAAACACTAGCTGCCCCCTCCGGTCCTGTAGCCTCCCTATTTTCCATCTGTTTGCTCAGATAAGTCTGGAATTGCTTCCATTCCCTCCAGCTTCCGCCTGTCCTCCAAGTCCAGCTTCAGTGCATGGTGTCCTGTGCCCTAAAGTGGTTTTGGATGTGTCATCCCACAATAAGTAGCGTCTCCTTCTGAACTGCCATTATCCTTTCCAATAGACTTGCCTGGTGTCCATGATCCTTTTATATCTTACATTTTAGGATTTTGGTGCATGTTTTTTGCTCTCTAAATTGAGTAACTGTGTAGTTTGTCATCCAAACTAGGCATAATCCAAGGGCTAACCAGGATGTACAGTCGACATTACTTCTAAGAGAGTCTCCAAGGTAGAGACTGTCGGCACTCTGAGCATGCTCAGTGAATATCCAGTCAATGAATGCCCGGATGAGTCCTTGATTGTCTTTCTTGTGAATTTATTGAACCAACCAGTTCCTTTTTGAGTGTTTCCCTACCGACTCCCTTCTTGGCTAGAGAATGAACCATCATAAATCATAGGTACACTGCCAGCAACCTCACCCCACCCACTTTTCCCCACAAACACCTCCCTCCCTATGATTTTGCTTCCCCACTATTCATGTTGGCCTGATACAGTGTTCACCCAAACACCATTTCTAAATGCTGAATGATAGCCAAGGCCCTGTGACATTTGACTGTGTGCATCAACACAGTTCTTAGTTGTTTAGCTGACTTTTGGAATATACTGTACTTTGAAGATGCCTGGGCAAAGCATAGTTTAATATTGCTGTAGGAATTTTAATAGAAGCTTGCTCTCACTGTTCTGGCACTGCTCATTCTTGACAGGTCTGGTGGGCGGGACCATCAGAGCACGGTATTGACACAGTGGAGGGTCTCCCCGTGTGTGATTAAGAGTGCAGGGCAGGTCAGAAGGTACAGCCTGCTTCCATTTTCCCAATGTGTTTGACTAGGGTGGCTTTTGTATTATTAAATAATCCATTCTATTTTGGTAGACCTTTTCTCCCCTCTTTTTTTAGCAGCGTGGTTTCCATACTAGACTCAGAATGAACTCACCTTCGCCAAGTGGAAGGGAGTGGTGGGTTGTATAAATATAGCTGTTGCTACTCATTCTTTGCCTGCACCAGGCTTTGAGTGATTCTGTGATTTTGATTCTGTCCAACCTAATTGCCCTCCGTGCAGATCCAGCCCCGAGTCCTTTATTCCCCTAAATATTTCCTCAAAGACCTTTTATTAACTTTTTCTTTTTTACTCTAATTTTTCTCCTCTTACTACGTTACCCTGCAGTCCTGTAACAATAGTGAGAAAGAAAAATATGTTCTGGTGGTGTGATCGGGTGAAGCAATGCTGACTTTCTCTTCACTATTAAAAAAAAAAAAAAAAAAGGACTTGGCACAATGAAATGGTTGAAAAGAACCAGCTTTCCCTAATTAAATCTTTCATTGTGAACATTAACTGGGAGAAGAGCAAAATTTTTTTCTTTCTAATTAGTTAGTTGTGATGTTTTAGGAGAAATTAAGGGAGGAGGAGATGGGAGGATTATCAGTTTTCTTGTGTAATCAGAATTGATTTCTGTGACACTCCAGTGGGGTGGTCTGCTGGTGTGAGAGGCTGCTAGTTGTCTGCCAGTTTCAGTCTACCTCATTTTTCTTGATAATAAAACTCCTCATTTTTAGCTGGCACACGTTCACCTGGAAGGGAGGTCCCTGCCTCCCTTGCAGCTAGACGTCTCTGTGTTACAAAATTTTGATTAATTGCTTGCAAATGCAAGTGCCGTGTGCAACTTCTTGGAAGTATCCTAAAAGAGGAAGACTTCTTTTTCCTTTCCATCTTCCTGAAGGGAATGCTGACATGATGGCTAAGCTCAGGCAGCCATCTTGGACCGTGAGGTGGGATCCACGCAGAGGGGATGGCTGGGCAACAAGATACGAGGAACCTCTGGACTGCATGTGTGTAAGTGAGAGAGAGTCTCCTGTTTTGTGTAACCCTTGTGATTTGTGGTTTGCTCTCACAAGAAGCTGACCGTAGTCTTAACTCATACATCTATGAATCTGTTTCATCTGCTTTGGTACGAGGGCAGCTCTTTGAGTTATTTTTTTCATATCAGACTGTATACCTGAGAGATAGAGGAATGCTTTATTTGGTGGACAAGGCGTCTTAACTCTTACAAATAAAGGTGTGTGAGATGTTCTGCAGTGACTAAAATCTTAAATGTCCTGTGAGAAGATACCATTGTGATTGTTCTAAAAACCACAAAAATGCTCTTCTCCTTCCACTTTGCCTTTCTCTTCCCCCTTCCCTAATGGTTCAGTCCAAAGCCAGTAAGTAGGACAGAAAGAGAGAGGTGCTTAGGGTTTGGGGGGCATGGTGGCCTCGAGTTGGGTGTGGGAACATGAGCGGGGTGAGGAGGGCAGCAGTGCAGGGTAGAGGAGCCTGGCTTAGGAGATTCAAGACTGGAAAGGGTGAGGAGGGCATCGCTGTGGAGGGGACAGGTGAGGAGGGCAACTCTGAGCAGATTGGGAAGGTGTCCAGGTCGGGTGAAGGCATGTAGGGGAGGTTGGTTCCTGTGTGGTTCACCACAGTTGAAAGGACTCAGAAGATTCCCCAGAGCCTCCTCACATTAGGATTTAATAGGCCCAAGATATGGTTTAGCAGGAGTGAGAAAGCACAGGTGAGCATCAGGGGCCTGAGGGGCTCACTGGTGACCCCCCAGGGTTGTTTCTCAGTTGCTCATGACATACTTCATTTCCAGCTACGAGCCATTAAGACACGTGCGAGGAATGTGGGGTTCAGGAGAGCCTGGGCAAAAATGCCCAGCAGTGTGTCTTATGCCCAACTGGTCATGCACCCTATGGTCAGATGTGAGCCGTCAATCTGCACAGCCCTAACCATGTAAACAGGCTGGCCCTGGGCGCTCCAGCGTGTTCTCAGCGTTCAGCGGAACGGTACACGTCTCTAGCTAGGCTGCTGGTCCTGATCTTTATTTATTTTTATTTTTTCCCCCCCAAAGCCCCAGTAGATAGCCGTATGTCATAGCTGCACATCCCTCCAGTCGCTGCATGTGGGACGCGGCCCCAGCATGGCCGGAGAAGCGGTGCGTCGGTGTGTGCCCGGGATCCGAACCCGGGCCGCCAGCAGTGGAGCTCGCGCACTTAACCGCCAAGCCGCAGGGCCGGCCCAGCTCGTTCTGATCTTGATCAAGAATCAGTACCAGACCTCTGAGTGTCCCTGCAGATATGCATAGCGCTGCCCCAGTCTAGCTGTAAGAGAGCTGTACTTGATGCAGTTATATATAGAAGTATTGATTACATAAGTAGGTTAAAGGTAAAAGAAGCCGGAGTTCTCGCTGTTAGACAAGGGAGTTACAGGTGTGGAAGTGAAAGGATTAGCATGAACTGTGTAATGTATTGGGATTGGATGGTTTTCACTGATGTAAATAGTGAAATCAATAAGGGTGTGTGTGTGTGTTTATTCTCTAGCTCTGTCCGCTGAGACGGGCTGAGAATATTGACCCCGCAAATAGCCACGAGCATATCTGGTGCCCAGATTTTGGCTTATAAATACCATTGTCCACAAAAGAGAATCAGAGCTCATTGGAGAAATGGCTGATGCCAGGCTGTGGCGGAAGAAGTACAGGATGAGCTCGAATCTTGTGCCAGAAAGTGAGGAATTGCTCCAAGAACCATGGGGACATGTCAAAGGGACTTAGCAGCCAGCTTGGATGGGCTCCCACTGGCCAAATCAGGGGCAGTGTGAACATCAACATAAATAATAATGATCATTTATTACCCATTCACTAAAATAGGAATCCACAAGGCCACGCAAGTATAAATAAATACATCGTGATTTCTCAGCAGCAACTCGACTGATGTTTTGGACTGGATGTTGTGGGTCGGCTGCCTTGAGCATTGTAGAATTCTCAGCGTCTCTGGTCTCGCCTGCTAGATGCCACTGCTTTAGACCAGTGCTGTCCAACAGAAGTATAATGCAAGCCACATGTGCAAGTTTAGATTTTCTAGTGGCCACAGTTGTTATAACCAAAAATGTCTCCCGATGTTGCCGGATGTCCCATGAGGGTCAGAATTGCCCTGGTTGGGACCACGAAACACACAAATAAGTTGGAAGTGTGGTAAGGGACAGGACATTTATATAGTTTCAAAGTGCCCTCCCTCTTCATCCCCACTACCCCCTCACAAAATACTAGTTACAGAGAGGAAAAGAATAAATTTATAGTGGAGAAGCCTGGCAGACAGAAGTGATCAGGGAAGATCATCAGTGATGGGACAAATTGAAATCGGGTGCTGCCCGATAGGATGCAGTGAGAAGAAATAGTATTTCTTTGATATTCCTGCCCAAGATGCTTAATCTAAATCTAATCAAGAAGAACCAAATAACAATCCACATGGAGAATATAATACACAATAACTTGGTCTGCAAGCTTCACAGTTGCCAAGGTCATGAAAGTCAAGGAAAGAGAAACTCAGACTAAAGATGACTTAAAGAGCTACATGCAGTGTGGATTCTGAGCTACACCTTTTTTTGTGAAAGAAATGATCGGAACATTTGGTGAAACTTGGATGAGGGCTGAGGTTTAGATGGTAATGAGGTGTCGTGTTACGTTTTTGACTGTGAGCGCTGCACTGTGGTTATGTAGGAGAATGTCTTTATTTGTAGGAATACCCTAAGTTTATGGGGCATCAGGCCAGCAGCGTCATCTCAGATGGTTCAGGGCAGGAAAACAGGTCTTTGTACTGAATTTTTAGCTTTTCTATAACTTTCTGATGGTTAAAAAAACAAAAACACTCAAGTTTTGGTCAAGAGTGATCCACACTCATTTTCTTTTAAGCATGCTGGGCTCCAACATTGAGACGTCAATTTTTCTTGAGAAAAATTTTTGCCATCCCATCCCCTTAGGAAAAAGCTCTACTATATTTATATAATCTTATAGAAAGAATACTGGAAAAATGTCTAAATATGTTTCTTAACATAAATTATAATTATATATATAAAACATATTATTTATGTATATATGTCATGCTGATCATACGGTGAAGTTTTAGAACCCAAAATGGAAGGCAGGTTACTTTTTTCTCGGGCTTTTTTTGTGTGTGTGTGGATCTGTGTCTGTTTTCCTTCTTTATAGTTAGAAAAACCATCTTTTAAGCAAATCTGATCTTGTTCAGCAGAGTAAACCTCTGTGATAATGTTTGAAACTGGTGAGCAATCTGCAGGTGCTGTGAAACGTCAACCAAAATAGTTTTAGAGAAAATTTGGGGTTTTTTAATTCTGATCATCTGATAGTGTGCAGAAGAGTTTCTGGGTTGACAGTGGACATAGATGCAGTCTGGTGCTGCCAGGCTTCTGTCACATGGTCTTTCCGTCTTGATGTAATGGGTTTTAGCACAGGTGAGGGCGTGTGCCTCTCCACACTCCTGGCCGGTTCTTCTGACCAGCACTCGATATTGACATGGGTCACTGAGGCTAGGCCGGCAGACCAGGTCTCCCCGCACAGCTAACTGGCCCTTGTAATGTTTGATCTGTGACATTAATCTCATTAGCTCTAACTTGCTGTGCTAATGCACCGCTAATTGCGTGACTTTTCTTAATTTGGTTTAACATTTAACAGACAGTGTTATATGAAGCCTTGCTTCTATTTTTGTGAGCGGTAACACTTCAACCTGCGAGGATAATTTAGCACGTCACCTTGTGGGAGTGTAGGTATAATTTGGGTGCATTTACTGACTGTGTGATTTTTTTTTTTTTCTTTTACAGTCTCCTTGTCCCACATCACACAGCTGGTCCTCAGCCACAACAAGCTAACAAGTGAGTTCACTTCATCATTTGTTACAGTTGCTGCCTTTTAGGTAATATGGTGATACTGCTGATTTTCTTGTTTCCTTTAAAGACACTAATGACAAATGATTATTTCGGGAAACCTAAAATTTATTTTTGTGACGCTAAGATACAGGAGCATACTGTCTTCCGTATTTTGTACTTTGCTCTATTTTGAGGATCATTTTCCTATCGTGTGTAAACTGAAGAGAGAAGATGACACTGTTTCTCTGGAAATGGTCCCATTCAGGGATGCTAGAGGCTGCGGTGACCTGAACTGCTGGGCTATTTGGTAGTATTTCATGAAAAAAAACTTATCAAAAAATATTAGAGGGCCAGCCCTGGTGGCCTAGTGGTTAAGTTCGGAGCGCTCAGCTTTGGCGGCCCACGTTCAGTTCCCAGGTACAGACCTACATCACTCGTCAGTGGCCATGCTGTGGCAGTGGGCCACACACAAAATAGAGGAAGATGGGCACAGTTGTTAGCTCAGGGTGCATCTTCCTCAGCAAAAAAAAAAAAAAAAATATATATATATATATATATTTATATTTTTATATATATATATATATTTATATATATATGAATAAGAGTTCTTGGCTTTCATCTTCCTCCTTTGGGATATTTAACTGTTTTATACTTTCCTTCCCTGATTTATAGGGGGAAAAAACCGACAAAGTTGTATAAATTATATACATTTGCATTAGTTTTTTTCAAATTTTTGAGTCTGGTTTCCAAGAAAAATTCTCTGGGGCATTGGTAGTACCATGGTATGGTTACCATATAGTAGAATTAATGTCTGTTTTTGTAAGAATATCTCATGTGGATGATTCTGGGCCGTTTTATTCTTGGGGCTGTGGCTTTAAAGATTTTAATGACGAGGACCCACTCTCCTTTCTTGTTCCTAATTGACTGTCACTTCCTTGTGCTCGCCATATTTCCTGCAGACTTGAATGATTTTCTAATCGTGTGGCGAGAATTTGTTAGGGAGCTTTCCGGGTCCAATGACATTGAGCAGAATGTCATGTTGAGGGATTTCTGTCGTGAATTTATGTGTGTATGTGCATTATGTACAGCTCGAAGCCATGTCACCGAGCTGTTGATTATTGAGAATTAAGAGTGGCAGTCAGGGCCCCTCGTGTGCAGGAGACAGGCAGATTAGTTCATTTTTAGCAAAGAGCGCCTGTTTGTAAGGCAAAGGCAGAGTGGCACGATTGTCGTGTTTGAGGCGCAGTGGCCACAGAAGCTGAAAGTGGGGGCTGCCGCTCACGTGTGATCATTTTTATAACAGGTAATATGCTGCCACTTCATGGCTTTTGTAGCAAATGGTCCTGCTGTCCATTGGACCCTGATCCCAGTTCAGAGGGGATTTGCAGATTGTTCTGAAGGGTGAACTTTGTGATCCCTAAATTCCCCAAGATTTTGTGAGCGGAAATTCGTGAAGCTCTCCATCACATAGTTCATAAAAATACTTCTTAATTGCCAAGCTTACCATTGTTTAATCTACATCATTATTAGAGTAAAAACAGTTTACATTTGTACAAAAAAGCAAACCATGTTTTATTCCTTTTATATCGTTAATTGCTCTGTTCTTTAAAAAAATCTTTCAGATAGCTGTAGTTTATTCCTTTTTACATGTCCACAAAGATAGAAATCTCAGGAATCGATGGATCACTTTCTTTCTCCGGGCATATAATATGAGATCAGCTTAGAGAGGCATAAATAGGGAGTTAAATTGTGTCGGCTACTGAATTGACTGTGAATGGATCCAAACTTCATATTTCTTCCTTCCCTGTTTTTCTTCTTTCCGTTTGAGACAGTCTTGACCTAATCCCGTAAACTCTAATTAATCGTCTTGGTAAATTCTGTTTCAAGCCATTGTGAGTGGTGTCAGTGACACCCGATCTGTTCCACTAAGGTCAAATTAGCATCTTTTACTATTTTTCTGGCATTTAAATGAATGACTTTGCTATGGTTTTTCAAGTATTTATAGTAAATATGTCCATTTGATGGAAATATAAATATGCATTAAATGTAGCTGGCTGAGTACACCCTCCTGTCACTTTTTATTGTAATCAGTGTCTTTCACTTGCCGTGGTTTTTAATAGGGACTGGCTGACAAAGCTACATTAAAACCACTGGGACTCAAAAGATAAACCCCTCAGCACTGCTTCCATCTTGCAGAAGTATTTGTGTTTTTCTCTTAGTATGCCAATTACACTGTCCTCTGACATTTCCCCTTGTGTACTAAAGGAAGGAATGACTGGCTTAACTCAAACTGGGACCTTGATTTGGGGACACCATCTGGCTCCATGCACTCGAATCAGTGTCTGTGGGGCCATCGAGACAGTGTGGCCCTGAGGTGACTTCCTTTCCTTGCTGGTGGTTTTGACATCGACAGGTCCACTGAACACCGTGCGAATGAGGCCATGAGGAAGCTGAAAGTGATCCTTAAATTAAATTCCCCGAGATTTTGTGAGCAGAAATTCTTCAAGTTTTCTATAATAGAGTTCTTAAAAGATATTTCAAAATTGTCAAGGTACTCGCTGTTGGGGGTTCATTGTTGTTGTTGGGGATGCCATCGAGTGGATTCGGACTCCCGGTGCCCCTGTCTGCAGCAGAGCCGAACGCTGCCCAGTCTTTCTGCCCCAGCCTCTCCCCTTCTGGCCCAATATCAGACAATGCTCTGCTGCTATTCACAGGGTTTTCATGGCCAATTTTGTTTGGAAGTGGGTGGCCAGTTCCTCCTTTCTACTCTGTCTTAGTCTGGAAGCTCTGCTGAGACCTGTCCACCGTGGGTGACTCTGCTCATACTTCACATACCATTGGCAGAGCTTTCAGCATCCCAGCAACGTGCAGCCGCCACAGTATGACACCCGACAGACGGGTGGTGTGGTTCCCTGCCCTGGAAAGGAACCCAGGCCATGGTGGTGAGAGCCCGGATCTTAACCGCTAGACCACCAGGGCTGGCTACCTCATTATTACAATGACACTATGTAAATTTAAACCTGGGGGATTGGGGCAGTGCTGATGGGTTTTGGTGGAGTCTGTGGGGAATCACCGTGCCTGCAACAACTTTCCTGTGTATGTGTGACCATGACGTATTTAAGGAGACGAGAGGCAGAGGAGCAGGTGAATCTTTTCCTTCCACCTTTCTGTGTGACTGCACAGGCACTATCTGGGAACCCAACAGAGGTCCTTTCTGGCCCAGTGGGAATGGTTTCAGAGTAAAGATGAGGTTCTACTACCAGACTCTCTTTTTGGAAACACCCCTTTTCCTGAGATACCACACATCTGGTGGAAGACGCTCAGTTTGTCTGACCTTCAGAACCTGCCCTAATCTGGCCCCCATCCTACAGCCTCTCCTCCCCACGTGCTGATTCAGGAAGACTGATCAGCCTTCTGTCTCCATGCCTACCCCTGCCTCAGCATCTGTGCTACCTTGTCTCCTCCCTTCTGCTCTGCAGTGGCCTCCTCGCCCTCATCCCCCGTCCTCTCCTCGAGGCTCCCCTGACTGCCCTGGCCAGCTGGAAATCTTTCTTCCCCTTTCTTCCTCTTGTACATGGACTCTTAACACCGTTGAAGCACTTCCTTGTCCTATTGCTTCATGTTTCTTCTCTCTCTCCAAATAGATCTTTATCTTTCTGGAAAGCTGGGACCATTTCTTATTCTTTTTTAATGCCTGTTCCTGAGCACATAGTGGCTTCCCAGGAATTACCTATAAAAGGCAGTAATGGTGGAGGGGAGGAAGCAGCAGATGGCGGGGAAGGCCCGAGAGAGGTCAGTGGAGAAACTGGACGGTCTCTTCAGGATTAACTGGTAGAGGGACTGACTAGATGTGGCCATCACAAACTTCTCTTTCTTACTCATTATGGGCTTGTTTCAAATGTGCTGGACTGTGGGTGCTCTAAAGAAACATTACCTGATGTTCTGGAAACTGATGTCCCTATCATCTTTATAGTCATCGGAGCCTTTGACAGTTAAGGAATGATGTGCTGGGATGACACTCCTCAGGCAGGTAGGAAAAGGTGGTATCGTGACCGACCATGGATACTTCCTCCACCTTGCAGCCCTCCTGGGCTCAGCTGAGTTCCGATTCTCATCAAGCCTCCGTTTACTGTTCTAGGTGTCACGGCTTCTGAGTCTCATACTCTTTTGCTTAAAGTTAGTTTTATATATTAAATGTCCCAAATTATTTACTAATTTCTTCATGTAATTAGTTATATTACAGACATGCCACGCTGTCTGAGGAACGTGTCGTTACGCGATTTCATCATTGTGCGAACATCAGAGTGTATATTTACACAAACTTAAATGGTATATAGCCTACTGCACGCTTGGGCTGTTTATGGTCCTAATCTAATGGGACCACCATTGTATACGGGGTCCGTCATTGACTGAAATGTCATTAAGCGGTGCATGACTGTATAAGTTTCTCAAGGTCAGGAACCCTGTGTTATGCTAGTTTGTATCCCAACCCACAAAGGTGCCAAAAGCATGTTGAATATGAAGTGGGCACTCACTCAATACCAGTTGGTTAATGGATTGGTGGGTGATGAGTTGTGCTAAGTCTGAGCCAACTGAGATGATCCACCCGAGGGCTTGCTTGCTCTCAGTGTTTCCAAAGATGGAAACGGAGCAATTATTCCAAAGGCTGTCTTCCTGTGTCTCTGCCCTCCTCCTCCATCCCCTGCCTCTGTGATTACCCTCTCTTGTAAGATGGTGTTAGCTGAGTCTTCTTCAGTTGTCTCCTTAATGTGGTCCTTGGTTGTTATGGTGTTTGGGAGCATTAGTTTTGTACATGTCTGTCTACTTGTTTTAGTTCTTCAAGAGGAATTTCTTTTTGAGACAGCCATTTTAAGACTTGTCCACTAGGGGTCACTGTTGAGATATGTATTTTTTCCCGGATCTTGCGCCTAAAGATTAAAAACCAAATTTGTGTTATCAGATGAATGTTTTGCAAGCTATTCGGCTCTGTCCAACAGGGCATGTTGCTATTCCCATTTGCATAGTGATGTCTACCAAAATTAAGGTAGATCCTTCTATAAGGAGGTATGTTATTTTTCTGTTTTGCTCCTAAAATTATACGTTCAGTTTCACATATAATTTTTGTGTTTCTTATGGCTACTTGCTCAAGTTAGAAACTTTTAATTTCTTCTATTATCTTTAAATTGGAAGAATTTTATTGCCTTCTGTAGTATTTTGTATTGAGGATATGTGAGATTTTTGTTTTCCCTGTGAAAGAAAGTTTAAAATATGTGTGTACGTAACCAGATTTTAAGTAAAAAATAACCATGTAAAATTCAGGAAAATGTGCATTTTGTACATATTTATCTGATTCTACTACTAAATGCCATTGTGTAGGGAAGAATGCTATGCATTATGAAATGAATTACATTCTGTATCAGTGATAAAATAATCTCTGAGCATTAATTTTTTAATGTGAAGCTTTTCTTAATTTTAAAAATAATTTTATTCTTACAGTCTAGTCCATATACAGATATTGTTAGCCCCTTAAATATGACAATGGTATTTTTCATTTTGTGACCCATGCGTGTGGAGGGTTAAGTACAAGAAATACAGAGGTGCAAGAAATACAGAGGATATCTTTTTGCTCTGTGCAAACATTGAGCAGCCAGCTGTGTGTCAGCCTTTCCTAAGTGTGGGTCTCTATAATGTGGTTGTTTAGTTTTATACTTTGAACTTTTAACTGTCATGTAAAACCTTATCTTGAGGTATTAGCCATTTGGCCTGCAATTTCAGGTCTTAATGTGACCATATCTTGTCATTTAATGTATCGGAAACAGCTAGGCAGGCAGTAAGCCTAAGTTTTATGGCAAAATGTGTGTGTGCGTTTTTTTTTAACAGACTATTTCCTATTAGTTATAGCTTGTGTATGAATTTGAAATTATAGTGAACAAATGCTAGGCTATTTTTTTTAGTGATTTCAATCATTTCATTATCAACGATAATGTTCTACAATACATCAAAGTTAATATAATGTTTTAAAGTTTTATGCAGATGTGTATATTGATAGCGTATCTACCATAAGTGTTATTATAAATGAATTAAGCAGCATGCTCCACATGAAAATATTACATTCTCAAAATATGCAGATCCAATTATAATGAAGAAAATTAAGCAGTTTCTAAAAAGCATAATAAATTGAAACCTTTTTCTACAGACATGATAGATTGTTGAGATGAATGAGAAAAATTAACTGTCCCAACTCTTAAGAATGACCTTCACCAGTCTTCCAGCACCTTCCTGTTCCAAAGTGTCTAGTTATTTCCCCGTTCATAGTTTATTTATCATACCTTATGCAAAAGTTCTAGGCATGGCTTGTATGAAATTAAACTATGAGGGGGGATATGTAAAATAAATTGTTTCTGTGTCACGAATTTATCTTGTGACGATATCAAAACAACTTGCTGTTTGCATTTTAACAGGGTATAAATGTATTTATAATACAGAGGCTTTGATCAATAGCTTATTTTTTTAATTAGTGCACATTTATCATTTTGTTACCGTGCCATCATTTGAAAGATTGGATTTGAAAAAATATATACATAGTATTTTTGAGTCTGACAGCTATTAATTAAACACTATCTATTGGATGGTACCAGTGGTTAGGTTACCATAAAAAATTTGCCTGCAGTTGGGAATTTGTTGTTATTTTTGGTTTTAGTAAGTAAGTATGCAAGATGATCATGTGTAATAATCGACTGGTCCACAGTCTAAAACCAGCGCAGTGTAAGACCGATGGGTGAAGTTGGAGATTCTTGGTTCTCAATGGTATGCCCTCGACTCAGAGACAGTGGTCCTTTGATCTCTTTCTTGCCAGCCCCATCCACCAAAATGTACCTATTCTAAAATCCCTTTTCTTGGAGTCCTGCTCTGTACCAAGAGAAAACGAGTTTAAGTGTAGTGTATCGATTCTTCACATTATATTTGTAAATGGAACAATTTCAATTATGAGAATTACAGCATGGTGGCAGGCTATGGAGAAAATAATGTGATGGCAGGTTGAACCTGTCATTTTCCAAATCAAAACTAGCCCTTTTAGGGAAGCTGATCTTGGAAAGGGTTTCTTTTACTATTTACCATAAAATTCTCAAACAGAATTGATTTAACAGCAACATTGTATGTATAAATCATCTGTTGACTGTCTCTCCTGGATAACGTGTGTGTGTGTATGTGTGCAGTGTAGAGGAGGGTAGAGGAGGATATTCTAAGAGGTGCAGTACTTGGGTATATACGTTCTTAACATTTCATAAGTCACTGACTTTTTTTAAGAATAGAGTGAAGGCTGTGTCCATGATCCCTAGAAAAATGCACATAATGGTTAGAATTTCGACAGGTCTATGGATCCTGTTAAAACCATCCATGAATCCTTTCGAGGTGCATGTATCTCAGATTTAGAAATCCTACCGTAGTGGAAAGATAACATTAGAATATTTGCAGTGTAGGGCGGGCCCCGTGGCTTAGCGGTTAAGTGCGCGCGCTCCGCTACTGGCGGCCCGGGTTCGGATCCCAGGCGCGCACCGACGCACCACTTCTCCGGCCATGCTGAGGCCGCGTCCCACATGCAGCAACTAGAAGCATGTGCAACTATGACATACAACTATCTACTGGGGCTTTGGGGAAAAAAAGGAGGAGGATTGGCAATAGATGTTAGCTCAGAGCCGGTCTTCCTCAGCAAAAAGAGGAAGATTAGCATGGATGTTAGCTCAGGGCTGATCTTCCTCACACACACACAAAAAAATAATATTTGCAGTGTAGATGCTGATGCTGTTACTTAAAGGACATGTTTCCTGGAAATTTGTACAAAACTTTAAAAAAGATTATTTTTAATGCAATGTGCAACTCCTTCTTGATAGCTTTTTAAAAATATTCATAAGCTTTACTCAGTTTATCTGCTTAAATTTAAATTTTGTTAAATAAGAATTTGTGATCTTGAGTGGAATGCATATATATATTTTTTTCAACTCCAATAAAACCTTGAGGATGCCTTTCCATTTCAATTTTTCTTTCTCTTTGTCAATCAGTTTAATAGGACAAAACACCACTCTGATACAATTGACCACTAATCAACAAACTCATCGTCTTCCTTGTTAGCTATTTTCATTCTGAACCCTCTCGTCTAAATTTTTGCTGTTCCTTTAGCTTTTTTCTCCTGCCTGTATATTCTCTGTTCTGATCACCTGATTCTTCTCTGAAGTGCCTGCCCCTCTCTCCAAATCTTGCTCATCCTTTAGAAAGTTGAGATGAATTCTCACCTTTCTCCATGAAGCCCTCCTTTCCTGTCAACTGAAGCAACGCTGCGTGGATAATAAAATATCAGGTGCCCCCCCCCCATGCCCCAGCTTATTAGAGTCTGAAGGACCACACCCTACATATACCATGACTTCGGGGTGGAGGGAAGGGGAGAAAAGAATTAGGGTTAATTGACGCCCTGCTTTGTCCCTGGTGGAAGCAACAGGCTGAAAGTGGTCAGGTAACTAGAGCTGGAAGGTGGCAGGGCTTGTTATGGCTCCTGGACCTCTGTGCTCCCATTCCTCTGCTGCCTCTGCCAGCGATGCATGTGCGCAGTTCCTATGTCCCACTCAGTTAGGTAAGAGCTCTGTGGTTGAAGCATTTCCATGGCTCTGGGTCTTGACTTGTTCACGTGGGAAAGCAGGGAGAATTCCTAAGGTTAAACAGCACGGTTGTTATTGTTGAGGGCAGAGTATCAAAGCTACTGTGTGGGTTTTGTGGATTTTTCTAAACTGGGCATCTCTCCCACTCTTCCTTCCTCCCTCCCTCCCTCCCTCCCGTAATGGAAACATGAGGTGAAGAATGAAGAGAAGCAACCCAGTGTGGCCTCCTGCTGAGGTCATTCTTCATTGTAAAAGAAGGCGTGAACTCTTGGCAAGCATGTTTTGTGTGTGTGTGAGAATGTGACTTGTCTACTGTCTCCCTTTTAGTGTTAATAATGGAGGATCGAGAGTGTGTGTGTATAAGATATATTATAATGTTATTTGTTTATTTAAGAGCCTAGAGAACTCTTTTTATGTCTCTGAGCTTGCATTCTCCATTGATTGATTGAAGGTTTTTCAAGTTTCTCCTTTTCCTTAGTGCCCTTTGCGGGTTTCAGAACTTCTTAGGCATTTTTCCTCAAGGAGCCTCTGTCCTTCTCTTAGCCCTTCACCATATGCCACTGCTTCCCAGGCCATCGAATGCCATTGCTTTTCGTATTAGTCCTGCTTCTCTGACCGAGCACCCAAATTAAAGCTATTTATTGAGGTGTTGGCTTGCTAGTGGTGTAGCCCCTCAGCGCTGGGGTGTCGTTTAGAAAGTGTGTTCCTGAAAGAGGTCAGGGTTTGAGAGTCTTCCAGAAGATTGCGTAGACCCTTCCTTGGTTCTCTCTGGGAAGTTAATGCAAGATTCAGACGTTAAGTTTTGCATCCTCAGAGGAGAAGAAATCCATGCTTGTCAGTTTTTTAGATTTGTGTGGCTGTGCATACACACTTTTTATAGCCCAGGGACATATATTTTTGCCTATTTGACTTGATACTATAAAATCTACCTTACTGCTTGCTTGTAACTTTTTTCCTTTAATTTTTGTATAATTGATTTTCTCGTTGCTGCTGAAAGAGTAGGACCATTTTTTTTTTTTCTTTTTGCAGTAAATTGAGTCAGGGATATTTTTGGTTAGTAAAATACTTAAGCTGCAGAATGTTAAGGAGGCCCATGACAGAATACAATAAGTATACACTTCTAGGTGTGGGTGTTCAGTAAATACTGTTGACTAACTGAAAGTATTGTCATTTATAAAGCTAATAATATTGGGGGGATGTTGGCCTTTATTGCGTGAGTTTTTAGATATTTTGCTGTTTTATTTTTGCCTTGAGGAACATGTAGATCCTTTTAAATGAGAATTTGCTTTACTGTTTCATAAGCTTTATGTTTTTAAATAACCCGTAACTAGTGTAATTCACTGTTTTAATAGCTGCTTTGGGGGAAATCCCATAAAATCTGTAAAGCTAGTTATCATTAGTCTACTTTTGAACTTCAAATACTTATGCTAAGATATAATTAGTTCATTATCCACCTTGTGTTTTTGGCCAGAAAACAAAAGTCCTTAATCACTATATGTACAAATGACCTTTTTTTGCATATAAAATTCTGAAGAACATAATTATTTGTATGCAAGGGTGAAGAGATTCTTCTGTACACGTAATCAGTAAAATGGCATTCAAGACTAGGATTCCTAATTTGCTGAAAGAATTGGCATCTATATAATTAGTCTAGACATCGCCTCTGTGGTGTGAATAGACTAACGTTTTGCAGCCATTGTAGCTAAGGATTAAAAGAGCTGTCCTTTTATTTTGGCCAAGAATGCTCCAAGTCATATTTCGGATACAGTCGTGCATCGCTTAATGACGGGGACGTGTTCTGAGGAATGCATCAAGCGATTTTGTTGTGTGAACATCGTAGAGTGTGCTTGCACAAACTAGATGGTATAGCCTACTACACAGCTTGGCTATATGGTACTAATCTTATGGGACCACTGTCATATGTGAGGTCCATCGTTGACCGAAACGTCGTTATGTGGTCCCATAGTAGTTTCTGTTAATTTGGCTTCTTCCCACCTTGTCTCATTCAGGGCAAAGGGGGAGGGTTGTTATCCAGTATCACAGTGTTCAAATATTGGGGAAAAAAAATGTTTAAATGTTTGTTTTCACTATTTCTTCCTAAATGGTCACCCCACCCTCCACACTGTGTATAATGAATAATCTCACCTAGTCTCATGTTGTTTGCAGTTTTTCTAATAACTTTGTTGTAGTAGTATAACTTAGGAATCTAAATAACTGGGCTCATTTTAATATCTTCTACTATCCTTTTATCCTTCTCTCTTAAAGACGTTTTTTAAAGCAGCAGAAGTGTGTAAAAATCTGACTGGGCATTTTCATTTGTTATGGCGACACACAGAAATCTCCTGTTTTTATATAAATGTGTCAGGTTTTGGGAAGCAGTGCTATTTGATTTATTTTGCTTTACCTTATCCCGTATGGTGTCTTTGGGCGTTGTTTGGTCCGAGAGTCATTGGCACTTTGGAGTCACTGCAAATGGGCACGAGACAGTAGAGTTTCACGCGTTGCATGGCAGGGACGTGCCCACCCCGGGCCATGTACCAATATGTGTCCTCGCTGTGGGCAGCTGGTTCCCACTCTGAGTCTCCCTCTTCTTGCACTTGGGGTGGAAATCCCAGGTTTCCCATAAAGGAGGCAATGGCTGAACCGTGAATTCGGTTTTCCAGGAGACACGCAGGTGGGGTCCCCTGGCTTTCCTGCCCTAGCCTGGTGCCTCTCCTTTGCAGGACTCACCAGAGCTAAAAACTGTCTGGGTGCTTCTGCGAAAGGAGTTGGGCAGAGCGTGGTTCTAACTGCTCAGAAGTTTGGTGGAGGTGGTGGGTAGAGTTCACCTCTGGATTTCATGCCTGAGCTCATGATGAAAACCTACATGTGTTCTGAGCAGCTGCTGGCTTCCCGGCAGCCGTGGGTGGGAACGTGGTGCAGGGTCTCTGACTACCCTTTTGTAGCTGAAGGGGACCCGGCTGTCGGGGCTAACCATATGGCTCTGAAGACCAGCGCGTGACCCACCGGCCCTTCCGTGGGCAGCATGCAGGCGAGCCCCTGTCCTTATGTTTTGCGTGGTGCCTGCTGCTCCCAGAGCCTGTCACTCATCACAGTTGCGTTTCTTTGCCTCAGGGGCCGCAAAAGGCTTTTGCTCAAAAAGCCTCCAATCGGCTGCAGCCCAGCTGGTCTGTACTGTCGCTGCCACCCAGCACCCTCCAGTTAGGCCCCAGTGTTTCCAAGGCCAGACGTATAGCAAGTGACATCTCTTCACGTGGCCACACTTGGGCATGAAGAAGTTGCTGCCAAGTGACTTAATTTGATGAACTGGGGAGTTCAGTATTTTTTCCTCTTGAGTGTTGTCCATGTTACTTCATACTGATTTCACCGAAAAGATCTGTGTAGGGAAGCAGAAGTTGATGGGAAATGATTTGGTTGTAGCCGCAGGGTTGAGTGAATTACCATCTAGAGTGTCTTTTTTTTTTTTTTTTTTTCACTTTTTATCAACCCCCCAGGCTTAGTGGCTCACTGAGGTGACAGAGGAGTCTTGATCTGGATAAGATTGATTATTATCATCTTACTCAGCATTATTTTGTGGGGTAAGGGTCATATGTATTGGAGTAATGATTTTAATGTCACCAATGAATTAAAAATTTTCTGAACCAAAATATGATTCCCCAGACCAGCAGCATCAGTGTCCCCTTGGAACCAGGGGCAGATTCCCAGGCCCCATCGCAAACCTACTGAATCAGAAACTCTGAGGCACCCCCTCCCCCTCGATTTGTGTTTTAACGGGCCCTCCAGTAATTCTGACGTACTTGAAGGTTTCAGACCCTTTGCTCTAGAGCAGCCTACCCAGAACTTTCCGCACTGGTGAGAATGTTCTCTATCCATGCTGTTCAGTAGGGCAGCCACTAGCCACATGTGGCTATCAAGCCCTTGAAATGTGGCTAGTGTGACTAAGCGACTGAATTATTAATTTTACTTAATTTCAACTAGTCTAGATTTAAATTTATCTTTTCCTTTTTAATACCTTCATCCAGTTCCCACACTCCCCCACCCTCCACCTCTGGTAACCACAAATCTGATATCTTTCTATGAGTTTGGTTTTTTTTTTTTTAGATTCCACATATAAGTGAGATTATCCACTATTTGTCTTTCCCTTTCTGACTTATGTCACTTAGCATAATGCCCTCAAGGTCCATCCATGTTGTCACAAATGGCAGGGTTTCCTTCTTTTTTATAACTGAATAATGTTCCATTGTATGTATGTGTGTGTGAATACACACACACGTGTCATATTTTCTTTATTCATTCATCTGTCGATGGATACCTAGGTTGTTTCCATATCTTGGCTATTGGAAGTAATGTTGCAGTGAACATGGGGGTGCAGATATCTCTTGGAAATAATGATTTCATTTCCGTTAGATAAATACCCAGAAGTGGGATTGCTGGATCGTGTAGTAGTTCTATTTTTAATTTTTTGAGGAATCTCCATACTATTATCTATTCCCAGTCTAGATTTAACTGTAGCTATTTACATGTAACTAGTGACCGCATATTGGATAGCCCAGCCCCAGAGCATGCCCTGCTATTTATTATTGTGTAGATAAACTCCAGAATGCTTTAAAAATAACTTCTTGGTTGTAGAATTATTAATTTTTTATCCCAGAACAAAATGCTCCTGGAGTGGACCTCCAGTTGCTCTAACAATAGTTGATTTAGGCTTTTCCCTTGGGGGGAGGTGGTGAGCTGTTGCTAGCTAGTGAGGGAAGCATGTTCTTTTTTTTTTTTTTTGGTGAGGAAGATTAGCCTCAGCTAACATCTGTTGCCAGTCCTCCTCTTTTTGGTTGAGGAAGATTGTCCCTGACCTAACATCTGTGCCCATCTTTCTCTGTTTTGTAAGTGGGATGCCGCCACAGCATGGCTTGATGAGCGGTGGTGCGTAGGTCTGCGCGCAGGATCTGAACCTGCAAACCCGGGCTGCCAAAGCAGAGTGCACGAACTTAACCACTACGCCACTGGGCCAGCCCCGAGGGAAGCATATTCTTGAGTGTAATGTTGATTTTGTGACTACGCTTCAGCTGTGCGGTGCCTCGTAGCTATGCCTGTTGTAAATGTAACTGATGAGGACAGATACATGTCCCTTTAGAAGGAGTCAGCTGTTACTCAGGAATAGAGCTGGGGCAGCTGTGTCTTAGAGTTGGGGCTCTGGTCTGTCCACTATGTCCAGTTTTTCTGAGGCTGCCTGCCTGAGAGATCTTTATAAGGAGACGTTAATGCAGGAGATTAGGCGAGTCCCCTTCCTGGCCCCCACTTCTGAGCCTCCCGTGGGCTTTGGGCTTCTTGTTGTGAAACTGTCCAGAGACTATGCAGGGGCTGATTGCTGAGTGGGGCCGGCACACAGTTCTCAGATAGACGAAACTCTAGAATAACATTCAGATTCTTAGATTTAGGAGAACTTAGAGGAAAAGAGAGTCTTGCTGGGCTTGTTAGTTTGAATTGTTATAAATGCCGGAAGATATGCTTTGAGACCAGTCTCTGAACACAGTTCCTGGCATGACCACATTTTGTCACCTTTTCCAAAACACAGTCGAAGCTCTGAGCCAAGAGCAGCCCCAGCAGTCATCCGATCTCGTAACTAGAGCAGAATGTGGCATTTAGGAGCCAGGGAACACCGGAGAGTGGTTAGGGACCTTGCTCGCAAATCTAGCAACTGAAATCTCAAAATTAAAGCAGCCGTCATTGACGGAAAATGATGCTCAGTTCTCTGTCACAAGCAAAGTTCTACATGACCGAGCTCCCTAATTGAGGGCCCCATTTGTTGCATTATTTAAATTCATGTCATTGATTTTCGTAATCCAGCCCTTCTTAGAATCATAGAATGTTAAAGCCAGGTAGAAGAGAATTTAGAAATGGTTGTAATCCAGCCTTCCCGTTCTACACTTGAGGCCCAGAGAGGTTGTGAGTTGAATAAGGACACACAGCGAGTTAGGGCTGAGTCAGAGGACGCCGGAGCCAGCCCGAGAAGACCAGACCAGGACTCCTGTGTTCACGCATCTCACTGCTCTGCTGTTTCTTTGTGTGCTCAGCTCCTTGTTGTCTGGAGACCACGTGTGTACAGCTGGGGTCACAGTCAGAATCTGGACAGACTGATGAAAAGGAACGTTTCAAAGGCATAATAAGAAATATAATGCTCACTGTTTAGTTATAAAATACTTCTTGTTAACATGTCACATACATGTCTTGAAAAATTCCATGAGAATATTTTGACTGGTGATATATTGCTGCTACCTTTTCATATTAGCTAAATTTGTTCATGCTTTGTATATATATGCTTTAGGTATTGCACAACCTATATCATTAACTGGTGATTTTTTTTCTGGACAGTTTTGTTGGGATTAGTTTATTTTCCAAGCACTAAAGCTGTTTCCATTTCTCGACTCTGATACACCTTCTTTTGTAAGTTACTTTCTTTAAATAGCATGCCTCTCTTACTTTATCCCAGAAGTATTGAAATGCCAGGTGCTGAAAGTGTGGCACTGTGCACATAATAAGTATTCTCTAAATATTGGTTGAAAGGCTGAATATATGTTATCCCATCCAGACAGGTCTGAATGTGAATTTCTTTTGATTTTTACTGTGGCCAGGGGGAAAAATTCTATAGTTTAGGGAGAATATTAGCTGTGTAATTTTCTCCCCCTCCAGCTTGAGTGGAGTCTTAAAAAAATTCACACACATACGAAAAGGCTGCGAGAGCTTAGTAAATTGAATGTGGGGTTATTGTTTCTGTCCACAAAACGAAGCCCTAAATCACATTTAGCATAATTTGCAGTTTTAAATTGGACTGATTTAGCAAGGAGAGTGAAATAATCTCTCATCCTGTCAAAAGGGCGATACCTTCAGACCAGCATTTAATTGCATTGGCAAAGTAACTTTGGGAAGGCAGCAGTAATTCTGGCTGCATTATTCTTGGTTTGTGGCTAAATTGAGATCATCGTTTTCTCCAGGTTGCACTAACTTTCTTTATTGCTCCTCAAACTTATCAGATGAATGCAGTGGGAGAAGCTTAATGGTAGCTGGAGGGTGAATGGGGCAAGGGGTGAGGTCTCCGAGCAGGGTTGTAGTCATCTGTAGGGCTGCGCTCCACACACTTCATGGTCCAGGGACGGGACAGGTAAGCTGACACCCAGCAATCCAACAGGCACAGCCTGGTGAAGGTCTTCACGATCATTTGCGCAAAGTGAATACTGTTCATTTGCACAAAAGTACGTTATTGACTACGCACCTAAAAATGTGCTTTTGCAGCCAAATTGTACAGGTAAGGCTCATATGCATTCACGTTGGTATCCAAGAGTGCGGTTTCTCTAGGTAATTTGCAGCTGCCTCAATTATCCCTTTAAAATCTGTCCTTTTATCTCCATCCCCACAACCAGCCACTTTAGTAACTACTCCACACCTTGCTCATTTTCCTTCTGGACCACTGCGTCTTCCCAAGCACCTTAGTTCAGACTGATTCGTATTCTTCACAATCCCTTCCTCCAATGAGAGCGTTTCCCTTCCCTTTTGCCAAGCCTTCTTCCCGCTTCTTCAGGTCGTTGCTACCTTAGACGTTTTGTAAAGCTGAGAACAGCAACTCAAAACTCTGATGAACAGTGTGCCGTCCTCTTTACTTATGTCCCCCTGCGAGTTACACACTGGACTTCTTGGAATGGCTATCTCCTTAAATATTTTAGATGTCTGTTTGGAATTTTACACCCACCTTTGTAGTGGTTCTAAGCAAAGCTGCCCCCAGGTGTTCCCAGTCTTCTGGAGCACCCCCTGGAGGGAGCTGGGGGATGGGAGGTAAATGTCCTAACATAAGACATGACACTTTCCTAGGCTCTACTCAAGGCACATGTCAGTGGTTTCGGTTGCCTGGATAGTCTTGGTCTTAGAGTATACATGAACTGTGGACGAGCTCATGGCCAATAGCAAATCTTTGTAGAAGGACTGAATCAACGATTGGGATAGATGAAGTGCAATCTATTGAAAGTCTTTCTGCTACCAATTGAGAGTTAGTACTTCGAGGTAAAGTTGCCTTTGGCGTTTAAGTTGGTATTTGCAAGTATATACTCCAGGGAAGGAGGAACCTTTCAGGCCTCCAGTGGTTTATTTTCAATTTTGATCCACATACCAGTATTCCTATCATGCTACTGAGTTGTTTTTTCATATTTTTATATAATAACGGTGCATTGATCTCTTGCTAATCTGATGTAACGTGTGTGTGTGTTTCTATGTGTCTGTGTGTGTTGATCAAGGTGCAAAGGCCAGAGGCCAAAATCAGAAGCTAGGTAGGTTGAATATTTCATCATTTAAAGTTGAACTTAAATTCTTGTGATTTAGTGCAGTGTGAAGAGAACAGCTCTTCAGATATCAGATTATTGAAACAGCTTGGTGAATGTATCATGACTCAGGAAGGAATATGGAATTTGCTTTCTTCTGGTGGAGCTAGGAGGAAACCAAAAGGAAGAAAAACAATTGCACCTACTAGACATTATAGGACAATTATAAAAGTGTATATGCTTTGTAATATTCACTTATAGGCTGTTGATGGCACAGAAATTCTCTTCTGCCCTTTGAAGAAACATTTCCATTTCTACTTGGTGGTGAGTTACTACCTAAGAGAACCCTACAAAACATAAGTAAGATGTATATGTGAATTAGACGGTCGTGTTGGAGTCTCAGCTCTCTTGCATGTGAAGGAAAAACAAAATGTGCTGCTGGCATTCCTCGCGAGGAGCGAGGTTCCTGCATTCACACTCAGCATTTTTGTTTCCGTAGCCGTGCCGCCAAACATAGCAGAACTGAAGAATTTGGAAGTACTTAACTTTTTTAATAACCAGATTGAGGAACTGCCCACACAGATCAGCAGCCTTCAAAAACTCAAACACCTGAACCTCGGGTGAGTATCTGGGGAGGAAGAGAAGGGAAAAGAAGAAGAAAGTGGAAGGGGAGTAGGGGCTGTGGGCAAGAGTGGGGGTGCTATTTGTATTATTGCCTAGGAGGAGCTGGTTTCTAATTTCTTTTCATGTTTTAGGTTTTTAAAAAAGTTTTATTGTTTTAATACATCCTTTCCGTGGCCTACATTAGCACATATCTATTTGAGAGCTAATCGAGAAGCTAATTGTTGGCGCAATAAGGGAGGTTTTTTTTTACTGTATTTTGTTTCCAATAAAATTTTATTTCAGTTATGTTGACCGGGAAGGGACTTCCTGGCATAGCATTAACAGCTCAGACCAGTTGTAATATGGTTGATTCTTCTCTCTGTATTAAGTAGAAATAGTTTACAAAGCACCTTCCTTCTTCGGAGGGGAGGGTACATTTCCTAACACATCTTCATTGATTCTTGCAATTTTTTAATTTAGTCGAGACGTTACAATCCTGTGTCTTTCTTGATACAAAGGTGAAGAGAGGAGTTTTGATTCAGCTGAGATTGGAGAACCAGGTAGCAGTGAATAATAATAATACCATATATTGCTTTACAGTTTTCAAAGTCTTCATGCTGG
This sequence comes from Diceros bicornis minor, assembly GCF_020826845.1. Lineage (NCBI taxonomy): Eukaryota > Metazoa > Chordata > Mammalia > Perissodactyla > Rhinocerotidae > Diceros > Diceros bicornis. The sequence continues at coordinate 17,039,420 of NC_080775.1, read as the reverse complement.
TATTTGACCCTTTCAACAATGATGTGGGAGGGCGGGCATTATTGCTTTCATTTCATGGAATGGAAGCCAAGCTCCTTCTGGGAGGTTAAGTGACTTGCTCTGATTGCCCCTGAGGCTGGTGACCGAGCTAGACAGAAAACCTCCATTGTCATGGATCCATGCCCTCTCCATCAGACACCACAGATGCCACCAGAACTTGGGCCTCTGAATTCCAGCTTCCTTGTTGTAGCTATTAGATGAAACGGCCTGCTCATGCTTCATCCTCTTTGTGAAGTAGTATATTCATTAAATTATAGCCATGAGATGCTCTAGTTAGGCTAGTGAGTTACATGGAGTGGCAATAGAAGCTGGCCAGATATTTATCAACTTAATAGGAAGCCATCATGGAAAAAAAAAAAGTCTCATTCATGGAATGATTTTTAGTTCCTTCTTTGTACAGGGAGTTTGGTTAGCCACTCTTATTTTGATGTTCACTCTGGTTGAGAGACAATCTTTGTAAGATCTATCAGCATTCTTTTTCCTAACATCTGAGGGGAAGTAGAGTCTAAAGGAGGGGAAATATCACTTTAGATCAGATGGCTTTTTCTCCTGCAAATAATGGAGACTGTATACCCATCTGGCAAAGCAGCAAAGAAAAGATGCTCCATTTATATCTTTGTTTTGAAAATTATTAAGTCCTCAAGTTTAATGTGCATGTAAGAAAGAAGCTAAAACTAGATCTATATACTAGATAGATAAAACTAGATATATTCTTACTGTTAATTTCTTCATCATGTATTAAATGCTTTATTATTTGTATTTAAGGTGCTAGGAACGGTACCTGGCACATAGTAAGCAGTACATGTTAGCTGTTATTATCATCATATTCGTTTTATTAATTCATTCATTTATTTTATGACCCTGTAAGTGCCTATTCTGCATCAGGAACCTTGGTAGTGTTGGGGATCAAAGGTGAAAGTCACATTCCCTGGCCTTCAGTGTAGGGGCAGAGCCGGCTGTGTGTGAGCAGTGACAGTATACAGTTGGGTCACTGACGTGTTGGAGGTTGTCGAAGGGCAGTGGGAGAGGGGGACAAGGAACACATTAGTCCACAGGTGAGATTCTCAGAGGGATTCCTCTGGGGGGAACTGAGAAGACAGTAACGGATGGGATGGGACCATCCCTGGATGTCTGTCGTGGGCAGCTGAAATTTGAGCTGAGACTTGATGCATGAGAACGAGTTTCTCAGACTCACAAGCAGACGGAAGACAAATCAGATTGTGAGAATGACATATTTAAAAGCTCAGAGCGCTGCGTGTTCCAGGAATTGCGAGTTGTGTGGTGTTGCTGAGTGTAAAGTGTGAGGCAGGGAGCGGTGAGGTAGAAAGGTGAGGTAGAAGATGAGAAGCATGAATGACGCTATTCATTTAATGAGTATTTCTTGAGCTCCCAACTATGTTCCTGGCCCTGTCCTCAGTACCGGCCATCCTGCCCTTGTGGAGCATACATCACACTTGGGGACGCAGACTATAAACTAATAAATGTCGGTAAAGACAGGGAGTCAACGTGCTAGTGAAGGGCCTTGTATGTCACATAAAGGAGCTCCGATTTATCCTAGTGACCATAGAGGAGTTTGCACAGCGGAGTAGCAGTGTGAGATAAGGTCAGATTTCATATGAAAGATCATGTGGAGGAGAGGTTGGAAGGAGGCAGGACCAGGAGGTCAGGAGACCCGTAAGATGCTAGATTAGCATTCCTGATGAACTAGGGCAGTGACAGTGGAGGCACGGGAGGGTTTTATGTGAAAACTTGATAGGAGGTAAAACTGAGAAGACGGTAACGGATGGGATGGGACGATCCCTGGATGTCTGTCGTGGGCAGCTGAAATCGGGGTGTAGATGTGGACTCAGCTTCGGGAAAAGATAATCAGCTCAGGTTTGTTTGGCTGGGTTCGAGGCGGCTTAGGACAGAGTTTTAAACTTTCCTTTCCATCAAATGCGTCTTAGTTACCTCTTTGTCATCTTTGGAGCTGTTTCCATCTTTGGTTCTCAGTGCTTAATTGATTGTGTAAAGTTTTCTGTCTTTAATTACGTAGCTACATAGATAAGGGTGGTCAAAGTTGGAACAAAATTCTTACTCCTCTGGGAAAGGAATTGACATGGGTTTCAATAAAGGATACTTCTGTCCTCAGATGGCATAAAAAACTAAACCCGCACAGCCCTGTTGAAGGCAAGTCACGGAGGGAGGACTCCTTAGAACAAGCAGCCAGAATCAAACATACACACAGGAGACCCGGCAGCAGAGCAGTTAGCCACGTGTATGCATGATCCAAACAGCATATCCCACTAGAAGTTGCTTTTGAAATTTTGTATAGTATTTGCTGTTTATTCTGATGATTGCCAAGGCCTGAAAAAACTTATAGGCCATCTGAATAAATAAAGGATAGTTTAGTTATGTTATTAATTCTTTAAACGTGGTTCATTTTAGAGGGTTTACTTTGCAAAAATGTAAAGTCATATTCAGGCCTACGTGTTGGTAAGTATTTCTGTGTGGGATAATAAACCATGACCAACTCTTCTGGAATAACTGACCTAATGGGATGCTAGAGCTCATCTCGTGAGCACTTAGAAGTTTTCACCAAGCACAGTGTTGAGTGTTGGTGGATTTGGATTTTTTGGGTGGGTTTTTGGCTTTTTTTTTGCTAAGTGTGTGAGCACGTCACTATGGAGGTGAGAGACATTTTTGCCTTTGGCCAAGGAGGTTTTGTTGAAGCAAGAGGAGCCCAAGAGGACCTCCAGAGATCAAAATATTCCAAAAGGGAAGCATTAATGGGGGCCTTCCTAGCTTTTGAAAAAGAGAGAGAAAAAAGATACTGAACACCCTTCGACTATCTGGTTTTATAAATTTCTCCATCATATGCAGGTATTTTCCCATTTCCAATCACATTTGAAAAATGTTCAGAGAAGAATATACACCGTTTGGCATGGTTGAGCCATGAGCAACTTTATCTTTAAATACCTGGAGTGATTGGAGAGTAAGCTGGTGTGGTGCAAACTGGAAAACCATCCTTGATGGTTCAGACTCTCCACAGTGGTCTTCTCCTAATGTGAGCTTGTCTTTTTGAGGCTGAGTGAAAATTTCTATCCAACGTCCTGAAAAATAATTGGAGTTAGAGCTAACATTTCTTGAGAACCCATTTATAGCTACGAATTCTGCTAGGTGCCTCATGTATTTTCTCTCTCATGCTCCTGGTGATCCTGCCAGGAAGGTATTGCTATCCTCATTTTACAGTTGAAGACCTTGGGTCTCAGAGAAGCTGACTAACTTCCCCAAGGTCACCCAGCTAGCTGGACTTCCAACCTGGCTTGTTCTTCACTGCCCCTCCTATAACCTCGCATGGAAACCTTGAGTGCCAGTGCTCTGGGAGAGGGCCCTGGAAACACGTTTCACATGTGTAGATGTTGATGGATGTTAGCACCCATCGTAGGGGAAGCCAGCACCTGTCGCCTGTCCTTCTGCAGAGAGATGTGCTTTCTGGTTGCTGTGCAAGCGCTGGTGTCCAGAAAAACTGCCGGTAGTCCCTGCAGCTCCTTGCATTGTTTGTAGCTGGGACTATTGTCAGCACTCCTTCTGGACCTTCAGAAGCATTTAATTTAGGGCTTCCTCTCTGCCTGCCGGGTTAGTGGGCCCACTGCCGTCACTTACTGCTTCAGCTGCGTGGGGGCTCTGCTGTTGGGGGTATTGGTTGGGGGCATTGGTTTATTGCTCAGGGAGAAAGAGAACCTGCAGTTTAGTAGATTCTTGCCACCAGGAGGTGGACAGGCTCGGCCTTGCTCTCGGATGGAGATTAGATGGGAGCTTTCCCTTTGGTGAGATGCCTCTTCCCCCTAAGAAAGTCTAACCATGCATTTCCTGCGCCTGACATGTCAGAAGTGCACTACTGTGTTTGGAGAGGAAAAGGTTATTGTTGATTTTCAAAAATGAGTATCTTAGAGCAATATTTAAAGAAAGAAGCACCTACTTTATACTTCTGTGCCTTTCTATCTGGTTTTCATTCGGTCTACTCAGATTCCTTGCACTGGAATCCAGGGATTAGGGCTGCCTTGGCTGCCATGCGTGCTAGGTGCTCTCAGATGCATGTTACCCTCATCAGTTGAGTCAGAAGTCCTTGGTATTTAACTTCTCATGGCCTGTTTTTTCATCTCAGCATTAGAGAGAGAATTATAAGCGCTGTCCTGCCTGTATTAGACGATGGGTTTGGTGATCCAGGTGAAATACTTGATATAAGTGTGCTTCAAAGATTGTGAATTCGCGGAAAACACTGGTTGTTGTCATTACAATAAATTGTCATGGAAGTTGTTTTGCTGAGTGTAGAGTGAACCCAGGACTTCGTCCCCTTCGAGAGGTGGAAATCACTCTTCTCCTGGCTTCTCCCTCTGCTAGCAGCTATTTCTTCTGAGGCCTGGTTGGTGGGTGTGGACAGGACTGTATCTAATATGAGAAGGATTGATTCTAGAATTATTTTTAGTGTCGCAGTCCCTCCCACCTTTCAATATCTGTCAGCCTATATTAGATTTTTTAAAAAATTATGTCTAAGCCGGCTTTTAAGTGTGCTCAAAGGGAACTGCATTACGAAAAATAAGGGTCTTGAAGAAAATAATAAAAGATAGTAATGGAAAAAAATTTCCCTTAGATTTCATTTGAGATAGATATGTTTTTTATTTTCAATTGTGGTAAAATACACATAACATAAAATTTACCATCTTAACCATTTTAAGTGTATGATTCAGTCGTGTTAAGTATATTCACATTGTTGTGCAGCCAGATGTCCAGAAGTTTCTCATCACGCAAAATTGAAACTCTATACCCATTAAACAACAACTCCCCATTCCCCCTCCCTCAGCCCCTGGCAACCACCATTCTATTTAGAGATAATTTTGAATGTTAGTAGTTGCACGAAAAAGTGATTGTTTTTCTCTTCTTGGGAGGAATAAGTGAAACAAAATAAAGCAAAAGTCTGAAAACTACAAGGCTTAATATGTATCTTTTGAGCTCTTATTATTTCTACATTCAGAAGGAAATTTTTCTCTAGAAGGACAGGTATTTTGTGATGATTTAAGTTTCTACGGAAAACAATAATTGAGCAACACCATTGGAGAAAATGACAACTAAGACATTTTCAAACGTTTCGTGAACATATAGATTCTCTGACCAAAATTACTAGGTTGGTTAAAAGAACATAAAGTGATTATAGAATTATGGCCTCTGTTAAGGTTTCAGCCTCTCACACCTGGCTCTTAGGCCTGTGACATAGAGGTGATCTGAATATTCTGTCTAAACATACGTTCTGTGTGTGACGTCTTGGATTTTTTTTTCCCCAACCGCAGCATGAACAGACTAAACACTTTGCCTCGAGGATTTGGCTCCCTCCCAGCTCTGGAGGTCCTTGATTTGACTTACAACAACTTGAATGAAAATTCTCTTCCTGGAAACTTCTTCTACCTGAGTAAGAAACTTTTAATTCTATAAATCTCCTTAAAACGGTACTTGACGTTCTAAAAGTAAAATTTATCTGCCAGGGCCCAAACTCCAAGAGAAATTATTGGAATATATATTTTTTTCTTTACAGATTCCTTTTGAATATTCCTTCATAGCTCAGCAGTATGTATATGTGATGTATAGTTATCTGACACCGTTGTGCTGAAGTGGACTTGGTAATGTCATATTACCTTTCTGGTAGAGATTATGTACCTAAATGAGATCAAGTCTCATATTTAGCTAAGGAACTTGACTTCCTTTTTAAAGAATGTGCAAAAAAAATAAACAACAAAAACGTGTCCTCTCATGTTGCATTTAACTTTTTTTTTTTTTTTTTTGCTGGGAAAGATTCTCCCTGAGCTAACATCTGTTGCCAGTCTTCCTCTCTCTTTTTTTTTTTCCCCTCCCCAAAGCCCTAGTACCTAGTTGTATACTCTAGTTGTAGGTCCTTTTAGTTCTTCTGTGTGAGCTGCCACCACAGCATGGCAACTGACGCATGAATGGTGTGGTTCTGTGCCTGGGAACCGAACCTGGGTTGTCGAAGCGGAGAGCACCAAACTTTAACTACTAGGCCATCAGGACTGGCTGTGTTTTTAACTCTTTGTAGGCTGTTTACCCAAGGATATTCCAAGCAATTGTTTATAAAAATAGCCTTTAATAAACCTCTCACAGAATTTTAAGTATTTCCAGCCAGGATTCTTGTTCTACGCCTTTTAAAAAGTGCTCTTATTGATAATAGTCTCTCTTGTCTAATATACAAAAAAAATTAAGAAATTGTTAGGCACAGATGAACACACTTTATATGCAAGTGAATTTCTTGCTGCAGATGCTCATAACGATTAAGAAAAACTGAATTTTCCGAGAACTCAGGAAATATTTAGGAAAGAGTTGCTTTCCTTCCATGAGAGTTCTGCTTTTCCAAATAGTGACATACATGGCATCAAGAAATTCTGAATTTTCTGAGCTAGTCTCTAACATTTCATTTTTTACCGTATGTATACTCTCTCTCTCAAAGTTTCTCAAGCATGTGAAACCAACTCTAAAATATTTTCTTGGGCCGTGTAAGCAATTGTTTTTGTTATGTATGTTAACGTACACTTCTGTCGAGTTTTCAGACATTGGAATGCAGTTAAATATCTGTAAACAAACAAAACATGCATCTGATTATACTCCTGCTTTTTGAATGCAGGTAAAAAGATGCTTTAGGGTGTTACTCTTTGGTAGATTGGGATCATGGTATCGTTGTGCAATATTGTTAACAAATTTCTGATGACTGATATTCTGCCTAAGTTCAGGTTTTGTTTATTTTTTAAGCTCCATGTCGTCATTTTAGCCCCTCTGTTTTCATTTATTTTTGTCATTAAGGCTATGGAAACAAGTAATAATAATTAGTCTGATTATGGAAACAATGAACTACGATTGTGGCCTCCATCACCGGAAAGTCTTTTAGTTATTTATCTTTAAACTGGTCGCATTTACACGAAAGAGCCCTTTTACAGCAAGTATTGATATAAAATGACACAGTGGTTTTCTTTGTTTTACTTTGGATGCAAATCAAGCAATAAATGTGAACCTGAAGTAATAGAAGAAAAGTAGCTATCTTTTCCGAAAGCGCATGGCAACTCCGTGCCAGAGACTGCTGGTGCCCACACTTGTTCATTGTGTCAGTCCTCTTGGATATAGATGTTTTCCTGAATACACCAGCCCCGCAATAAGCCAGTACATCTAAGTTTGACCTGCTTCTTATTATCGGGAGCCCTAGGTATGTCACCAGCTTTTCACCGAGCCAGGGTTATTAATCAAAGCTGACTCGCTTGTATTGATCAGACCTCCAATGGTTGAGTTCCGTGCCACCCTGTTTATATATTGCTGTTTAATTTGCAGCCACCCTGCGTGCACTCTATCTAAGTGACAACGATTTTGAAATCCTGCCGCCAGATACTGGGAAGCTCACAAAGTTGCAGATAGTAAGTAATTTATCTAAATTCTGAGAAAATCAATTCACTTCTGCAGCCCTTGTAGGAGTAGAATCAAGTCAATTTGAGCAGGAGTGTGGTTTGTTTTGCAGGAATAAACCACTACTCCTGAAATGGCTTCTTGTTCATCCACAGACACTTGTAAATAAATTGGAAGGATTGAGCCTTGTAAGAAGAGGGCATGAAAGAGGACAAGAGATTCTGTTGAGCGCCTCTTGGTGTGAAAATTGTTTTGACAACTCCTTGTTTTCTTATATTTAGCTCAGCCTTAGAGATAACGACCTGATCTCGCTGCCTAAGGAAATCGGGGAGCTTACTCAGCTTAAGGAACTCCACATTCAGGGGAACCGCCTGACCGTTCTGCCCCCAGAGCTAGGTAAGGTTGGTGATGAATGGTCTGAGTTCTGGGTTTAATTGATAACGATGATCCAAATGCAGCAATGCTGAACAACCGTCTCTTCTCTTCTTGGCACGTCCCCTCCACTGAGGCACCCAATTCTGATCATTTCAAGTAACATTTGTCATTGGCCAGAGGTCACTGTTATGGGTTAGACCTGTCCTGGTGCTGTGTTCAGCAGCTACAGCACCCAGTGTCTCAGAAACTGCTGATGAAAGATGACCCAGCTCAGCTGCCCCCCTGGTGTAGTGAAAAGAGCCTGAGGTTAGTGGTAATGGTCTTATTTAAGGCCCCTCCTTTACTAGCTGGTGATTTTTTTTCTTTTTTCTTTTTTGCTGTGAAAGATTAGCCCTGAGCTAACATCTGTACCAGTCTTCCTCTACTCTATACGTGGGTTGCCGACACAGCGTGGCTGATGAGTAGTGTAGGTCCATGCCCGGGATCCGAACTCACGAACCCGGGCTGCTGGAGCGGAACACACCAAACTTAACCACTACGCCACGGGGCAGGCCCCCGGTTTTTGTGTTTTTTTTTTTTGATCAAACCATCACACTTATTTTTTTTAATCTCTCAATTTTTTATTTTAATCCCTTGAAAACTTTTACCAAATAAAGTATGCATTATAGCTGCTTAAAAATACCTTTTCTAGCCGTGAAGTTGGTTGTCTCCTGATTCCATCTCCAGTGGGAACTGTTAAATATGTTCTAGCTGGGAATTTCTCAGTCCTACTCTCATAGTGGCTGAATATTACCACTTTGCCTGGTCATTCAGCTGGCCCAGGGTGGGCTAATGACCTCCCTCAGAAATAACATCCAAACTAGTTATTCTGTGACCGAGGTTATGCTGCCCTTCTGGAAGAGCTCCATGAGTTCACTTTTCTTTTCTCGTGCAGACTCTCAGAATCCTCTCATTTCTTCAATACATTGAACTGCATTGTTTCCCAAACTCGGACTATTTGCATTTCTGCTCCAAAATACCATAATTTTAAAACACACATTTAACCTGAAGTTCTTTGAGAAAGTACCTCAAATGTGTCTGGTGGTTTTCAAGAGGCCAGTTATTATCAATTAGGATGTAAGGTCCATGAGAGCAGGGGTTTACATTTGTCCCTGCTCTCTCTCCAGTGCCTACCATGTGGTAGGCGTGAAGGAGGCGCTCAAGGAACATGTGCTGAGTGGGTTAATGAAAGGAGGTGTTAGCAAGGTGCTGGGAAGGCTATGAGCAGGCAGAGTTTGACTTTTGTCCAGAGCTGTGCTGTCTGGTATGGAAGCCATGAGCCACATTCCAAGTCCTCACTAGCCACATGTGGCTCATGGCTGCCCTGTGAGAGAACGCAGATAGAGAACATTTCCATCAGCGCAAGAAGTTCTGTTGGGCAGCGCTGGTCTAAAGGAAAAGCATGCACCTGATTTTATGGAACAGATGTAAAGTTTCACCCCCACTTTTCCCATCTCCTTTAGCTCCTTTGTTGGTGTAAAAAATCTAGAGGAATTTGTGCTGATTTTAAGGGCTGGGGCAAGTCTCTGCATTCTCTTCACTGAGTTACAAGTAACCAAGTCTCACCTTAGAGGCAGGCTACAGGGTCAAGAAAAGATCTTTGCAAAAGTTATTTTAGTATTTTTGGTGAGGAAGATTGGCCCTGAGCTAACATCTTGTTGCCAATCTTCCTCTTTTTGCTGAGGAAGATTCCCCCAGAGCTGACGTCTGTGCCCGTCTTCCTCTATTTTGTATGTGGGTCACCACCACAGCATGGCTTGATGAGTGATGTAGGTCCGCGCCTGGGATCCAAACCCGCGAACCCCGGGCCACCCAAGCGGAGCACGTGAATTTAACCACTACGCCACCGGGCTGGCCCCTGCAAAAAATTTTAAGGCAAACTTGTTGTCAAAGGAAAGATGTGTATAGTGATCGTGAACCATTGCTGTTAGCATGACTAATACCTGGGTCTTTTGCAGAATACAAATACCTGCTCCCTCCCAATCTGCTGGATCAAAATCTCCATGCGTGAGACTAATTCTAGTGTAGTTGGTCAAGCTCCCTCAGTGCTTCTGGCGTGCATCCTTGGTTAGTGTGATTAGGAGAAATGAGAAAAAATGTGTATTTTGTTGCTGTTTTATTTCATTTCATTTTTCGAGCAATCAGGCACTGCAGGGCATTAGATTAATCAGTGATTTCTATCACATGATAATTTGTTAGAAAAATGCTTAGTTAAACCCATACATACGTAAATATTTTGAAATCTTACTCATATTGCTTATGCTATTTAAATACTGCATGTAGTCGTGTTTGTCTGACATTCCTGTTAAGCTCTCCAATAACAAATTATATATTTTTTTATTTGAGTAGAATTGAGAAGGAATGCTTTATTTTTGTGAGCCACACCTAGAAAAGCTTAATTTCAACATCTGTCTGGTGGGAATTTTCCCTAATTGCAGGCAAACACTTAGCTGGAAATAAATGAAAAACCCCCAGGAGTTTCTGTTACAAATCTAAACTCAAGATGAAGACAGATGTTTTATTTATTTTTGAACAGTGATTTTTTTTTTAAAAGTCAAGAATAATACTTAGTAACGTAATAAATAGCTATTATGATAACAGCCAGCGTGTGTTAAGGCCTCATGTGCCACGGCACTACGCTCAAGTGCTTTTTCTGCTTTGTCTTCTGTAATTGTCATAAGACTAGTAAGGCGACTTTTTAAAGGAGAGAAAACTGAGGCTAGGAGAGGGTTGGTGACCTGTCCGTAGGGACACAGTGAGCCGTGGAGGCGAGATTTGAACCCTGACAGCCTGTCCTCCAGGCCCAGTATATTCCTAACCACTGTAGTGTATTCCTTCCCATCTGTGTGCCACTAAAAGGATTCCTAGAAAGTGGTTTCCATGTTTGAACAAAACACAACACCTACCCATCCTTCCTCTCCCCACAATGGTGGCAGGGGAAGAGGATACAATGTGGCCAATTGCGTGGCTGGCTGTGCTGGTGTGGGAGCATCAGGGCTAGAATAACCCTGTGCAAAAAGCAGATGAGATGGCCTCTTTGAAAGCAATTGCTGTTCTGCTTTTCCATTCCAGGCCAGTTGTATTGTCCCTGTGGTTCTTTCCCCTGATAAACATCCAGCCGCAGGAGGAATGTCTTTTGTTTGTCTGTGTACTCGATACTTAAGGGGGTCATTGGAGCTGCCTGGCCGGTCGATGAGCACTGCTGGGGACTGGTGGACTTGAAGCTTGTTACGTCTGTCCCTGCTGCATCCGCTGGCTGCAGATCTGCTTCCGGTGCGCATTACGTTAAAGTGTGGATAACGATCTCTCCCCCATATTTTCATTTTTTTACATAATCTGAATACGCAAGGTAAAATGCTTTTGAGATTTCTGTGAAATTTCCTTTAAAAATAAATCCGGAGTTAACCTGAAACCTTGTTGGTAAGAGTATTTGAGCCAAGCAAGAGACTCCAGATGAGTTCTGACTTGTCAGATCTGAGAACGTGCAAGGATGACACAAAATAAAAGTCAGGGCCTTGGTGGGAGTTTTAATATGTAATTGTCTTACTTTCCTTTTGTTGTGCATCCCTGAATAAGTTACTTCAACCATTATGTCTGGTTCCTAAACAGGAAAGCACTTGATTTGATGTTAGTCCATATACCTATAGGAAATTAGATATGAGTTGGGTCTGTTATTCACCCATTCATTTATTCATTCATTCAGACATTTATTAAGTTCTTATTTTACACCAGGTCTTGTGTCCAGGAAATAAAGTAAAATTCACTTATTCAGCAACTGTTTATTGGGTCCCTGCTTCATGTTTTATTTCCTGAGGATAAACCAAGAGACAAAACACCCCTTATGACATTCTAGAGGGGGAGGATGGGTGGGTGGGTGGGTGGATGGATGGATAGATGGACAGATGGATGGGTAAATAGCAAGCATATAAGATGATGCTAAGTGCTCTGGGAAAAAATTAAGCATGGAGAGTATCCTCATGGGGGGATGTTATTGCTCTATTATACAGAGTGATCAGAGAAAGCCTCACTCTTAAGGTGGTGTCATGTAAGCAGATACATAAAGAAGGGAGGGAGGTTTCCTGGCAGAGGGAACAGCAAGTGCAGAGATGGGCTTGTGTGTTGAGGAACAGCAAGACGGGTGTAGCTGGAACAGAGTGAGTGGGGGGAGAGTCGGAAGAGATGAGCTTAGATAGGAAGTGGGACTAGGTCACATGGGACCTTGTGGGGCATTGTAAGGACATTAGCTTTTACTCTGAGTGAGATGGTTTGGTAGGCTGAATAATGGTCCCCTTGAGATACTCACATCCTTATCACCGGAACGTAGGAAGATGTTACCTTGCCTGGTAAAAGGACTCTTCGGATGTGATTTAGAATCTTGAGATGGGGAGATTATCCTGAACTACCAGAGTGAGCCCAGTGTAATCATAAGAGGCCTTAGAGGAGGAAGGCAGGAAAAGGAGAGACAGTAGTAGAAGATGTGATGACAGAAGCAATAGGTTGGAGTCCTGTGTGGAAGGGGCCAGGAGCCAAGGAACATGGGCGACCTCCAGCAGCTGAAAAAGGCAAGGGAGTGGAATTTCTCCTGAAGCCTCCAGAAGGAATGCAGCCCTTCTGCGTTCATGCAGATCATATTAATGGTCAGATTCTGGGTCTGTTTCAAAGGCAGAACTAATGGGAATTGGTGATGATTTAGATGAGGGGGGAGAGAGTGAAGATTGACTGTGAGGTTTTGAAGCTGGGGAACTAGAAGGATGGGGAAGATAGTGGGAAGGGTAGGTTAGGGAGATGTGGGAGGAGAGGAGCTAGTCATGAGCTGAGTTTGGGTGTCCTCGGTTTCAGATGCCTTTTGGATGTCTGTTCAAGAAGGCAACTGGCTATTAGAATCTGGAGTTCAGAAGAATGGTCTGGGCTGCGTGTATAACTTTGGGCATTATCAGCTTAAATGTAATTTAAGCCACAGATTGGATGAGATCCCTTGGACGTGACTGTAGAGGATAGAAGGTAAAGGCACGAAGCACTGGTTCCTAAAGACTGAAACCATAAGGATCCAGGACCTTTATGGGTCGGGCTGCCTCCCAGGCAAGCATCTGTGGCCAGCTCAGGGACTGTGGCACCCCTGGTTGGCCCCACGACAGCTCCCCAGTGCTAGGCAATGGGTGTGCTTTTGCTTCATAGGAAAAAGGGGTTCCCTTACGAGGCGGATTGAGGCTACCGTTTTTTCCTGGCAGCTGCTAACTCTGCCAGCAAAGGAGTGAAATAGACACAATTGAAATGTACTCCTGAGTCTACCTGAATCCAAAAGTCTCTTTTGGACCAGTGTCTTCAGCCAGCCAGTTCTACTTCAGAAAGCAGCAACGTGACTAACTGACGTTTCACCCACTTTTAATTAGTGGGAGAATTAATCAGCGGAGTGGAGAAAGGGTCTGCACTGGTAGGGGAGGAAGGAAAGGCAGATATCCTGACCAATCCTCGGCACAGATAAAGCCTCAGAGTAAACACCCTCATGGTGATTTCAGAGCTGGTGGCTCTGTGAGCCGTCTTCTCTTCCGCTTTTGCATTTTCTCGTTCACACGTGAGACAGTTGTAGTCTTGTGAGCTGGAGATGTGAGATGTATGTTTTTGTATGGTCTCTTTCCTAAGTTTTCCAGGGTTCAGTTAGTTGCCCTTGATGGAATCATTTCTGGTTTCTTGGCTTCGAGACAGTCGTGGGACCTCTTCTCCTGCATTTGTCAGCCAGATAATTGCCTTTGGAGAAGGAAATTGCGTTGGTCAGCTAGGCATGCAACAAAGCAAAGTGTTTTAGATGTCAGAGTCTTATCTACACCAATTTGAGCAGCCTATGGGAGGGAGCTAGCTGGTCTTATGTCCTACTGTATGTGCCAGTAATCAATAGCAATTTTCATTATGTATTCTTTCTAGCATGCTTGTGAAGGGTGGAAACAAATATTAATCCCATTCAGAGAGTAAGTGATGTCATGAATTGAGAATTTCCGTCCAATTGTATTCTCCAGAATGAACAGAATTCAGAAAGAGTGGATATACCAGCCTAAAATCCTTCATTACACCTCTTAATCCTTTTCTTTATGGGCGTTGAGCAGCTACAGAAAATCCTTTTTCTACTGAGGCAGGCAAGAAGGCAATGCAGCATTCTCACTTTGGTCAATCAAGTCCCAGATTGTAAGTGTCTTGTTTATCATCTCGTGTGTTATTGTCACTCTGTCAATTGATTCCCAATGATCTTATCCAGAGGTTTAAAACATGTTGTAATGTGTGCAGTAGATTGTAAAGGTTTGTCTCTTCATCACTAGGCTTGGGTTCCAGTCTCACTATCCCGATTCCTTGCTCTCTGACCGTGGATGTTATTTTACCTTCTGTGCCTCATGTGGAATGAGGGTAATGATAGCCCCCACCTCAGAGTGTTGTTGTGAGAATTAAAGTAATCCATTTAAAGAATTTAGCCCCGTGCCAGGAGTAAGTACAACTGCTCAGTAAATATTAGGTAAATGAACACAGGTACACAGGTGTGTGTATACATGTACACACACCCCTGTGGACTATTATACTATTAAACTCTGACTGTTTAGAGACTGGTTTTCTGAGAATTGGGCTCTTCCAAAACAGTCTAAGCATAGTGATTGCCCCACGTCCCACCTTTTGACAGGGGAGAAGCAGTTAGTCGCTGACCACCTGGTGAGCGAGAATGACCAAAAAGGTCCAAAAGCTAAAGTCTCTGTTACCCGCTGTGATTGCTCGGTTTATCAAGTGGCTAAAAGAAAGACTGAATTACTCTCCTGTGTGAAAGCTGAGAAGAAGCATGGGAGGTGTCAGAGATATGCACGGGAAGAAAAGGGGGAGGAGAGAGTGAGGGTCAGATGGAGGGGCTCTCATGGCAAACAGGGTGGACGAGACGCTGGCAAGAAGAGTTTCACTTTCAATCACATCGTAATTTTAATAATACACTTTTAATTTCACTAATGATTTTCCATGTCTGTGCCCTTTTGTGAGTTTTATAATTGAGGCTGAGAGCAGGTCACCTGGTTCTTCTACCTAGAAAGCTCTGTGGTTAGCTTTTTTCTTGGACCATTGGTTGCTTCATTCCTTCCTTCCTTAATTTATTCCTTCATTCATTCACTTGTTTACTTTTTGACATCCTTTGTATGACTATGAACTTGTCCCAAATTAGGCTCACTTTTTCATCCCATGTTGACATTAAACTGCCTCTCTGCAAGAGGCAACTTTGTTTTCCAATTGTTTAATTTGTCAGTCTTGTTACCTTTTGTGACAGTGCTCATTTCACTGATGATTTTTTCTCCTCGCAGAACTCATGATAATCACTGTTCTAAACTAATTGTTCACATTTTTTAATATTACTGATGTGTGCATACACTGTAATCCTTTTGTCACTTTTCTACATATTAGTAATTTGTTTCATGTGTACAGCACAATATATAAGTCCATCTTTCTAAATCTTTCTTATTTTTGTTATAAATTAGAACCACTAAAGATCCAGAGTGTGAAATCTGACTCTTCTGGAGTTGGGCAAACTAGTTTAGCTATCCTGTGCAGTCTTTTAACTCTTTTCTTAAGAAAAGGTGTAATGGCAATTGTTAACCATCTCCAGAATAATCGGACACCAAGGGCATAAGAAGAAGTTAAAAAAATTTTTTTTAGTCTAGATTCTCCATTCTGGAGAATGGAGAGAATTCTACCTGCCCTAACCCCAGGCCACTGTCTGTTGTTATCAGAATTGGTTTTCTCTGCCAAAATCCTTTACTTGTGAAAGGTGGAGATGGGTCATGATCTGTCTAGGCTGAGAAGTGGTACTACTGAATTTGCCATCTTTTCTACTTGTCTTCTCCTTGGTTTTGTTGATTTGCCCATCTTAGACTTGTGAATGAAGTGGAGACATGGGACAGCATAGTTGAGAGTGTGATATGTGGTGTCAGCTTGCCTGGGGCGCAGTCCCATCTCCAAGCATCACAGGATGAGTGACCTTGAGTGAATCACTTACCCACGTGTTAATCACTGGCTGTAACTAAGTCGCAGTTGGCCTTTTTCCAACTGGGGTACAATTTCTAGATCGCCAGGATCCTCACCTGAGCTACTTAGATTCCTGATAAAACGAAAATGAAGAAATTACGTAACAGAATTATACGATGTTTTGTATATTTTGTTTTCCTTTTAAAATGAATTTTTAATATACAAAAATATAGCACAATGTAATTATCCTGTTACTCACTGGGCAGTTGTAAGATTTATAAAATTTAGTTTGGAATGCTGCCGGCGATGTGGTCTGGATAGTGGTGTACAAAATTAAAATTATACAAGAAAGATAGTCTCGTTTCAAACTCACTTGTAGAAAATGCCCAGAATTTGAGACTTTTTGGAAGTGCTGTTGGTCCAGTTCCCTCACTTGCATTATTGTTTCTTTTCCTCCTCTTACTACATTCCTTTCACTGGCCCCTGTATATACTTGAGTTTGCAAACACTGATTTTGCTCCTGGACCGAGTCTCCCAATGTGGAAAACACAGGCCGCGTGCAGGAGTCCAGTGACCACGCACAGGAAGCATTCAGTGCATTTTGGCTCCATAACAACTGTTCCTGCTGTCACTCCTCTTATCATTATTTTCAGTCATACTCTTATCTCTGTCTCTACCCTTTAGACAAAGGAACTGATTCTGGCTCTGAGACGCTCCTGCTGGAAGCCCTCAGAGAAAGTTGCCATCAAGGCCTGGGTGTGATTGAGGAGTCTTGATCAGCAGGGAGAAGTGGATGCAGATGTCCTGAGAGGAGCCAGGGAGAAGGAGGAGAAGAGAGGCAGGAGGTTCTGGAGCCCCTGCTTGTTGTGTTTAACATCCTTTATGGGTTAAATATGTTACTATTTTGTTTTTATTATTTTAGTTTTTCTGTGTTGATCCAAAGAAGCCAAAAGGATGCAAGAGGAGAGGGCTAATATTTCTTGACCGCATAAACTGTCCCATTAGGCATTTTATACATATCTTCTCATTTAAATCTTACGATAGCCATGGGACGATGGAGCTTTGTCCCCATTTTGTGGGTGGGGAACATAAGGCTCTGAGAGGTTGAGTAACCTGCTGAGATCACATGGCCAGTTAGACTAGGAGCTGGCACGTAGAACTCAGGCCACAATCTGTGCTGACTACACCAGGTTAACCAAGGGTAGGACCGTTTGCTGCTTCTGTTTTATGCCTTTTCTAGGACAAAGTAAAATATGTTAGTCTATATAAGAAATAGCATTTTTTATGAAAAAAAGGCTCTGTGGATTAGATACCAATGAAGATACATACCCCAGAAGACACAATTGTTAGCCTGTGAAATGGTTGTCAAATGCCATGATATGTTAGCTTAATAGAGCAGTAAGTGGCAGGTACTTTCTGCATGGAGTTATAAACTGTGCCACTTGTGCAAAATTGAATTTATCAATTTATCGTGAACATTTTTGAAGTTTTAAGCTAGATAGAATTACATAAATACCTCAGTTTCTACACAAAATAATTTCATAGGCTTTATCTCAGTTCTATAATGTAGGCAAGGAGAGCTCTTTGGCCACTGTTGAAAGATGGCAAAACGAAGGTATGTAGGGAGATGGTGACTCACCCAAAGCTACATTATTGACGTGGCTTGTTATTGACAGAGTCAAATTTTTAGTTCATATCTTTTGACTTCAAAAATAAGTATTCCTCCCAATAGTATATCCATAAATGTATCAACACTGAGCCAATAAAAAGGCATCATTTATCATTAGATGACATATTGCAGTGATTCTAAACATATGCCTTATTCTATTCTTGAAAAATAAAGAAAATGCGAGGGATAGAAAATCTTTACCAAACTTTGAATTTTGACGTGAATTATATCACATGCTCTTACATTTTATTTCTGTGTTAATATTCCTTTTGCCATACTTGACAAAAAATAATGTGTCCTATTCTTTGATTCCCGTGGTCTTAGTTGATAATCAAAAACGACTCCCGTCAGGTCTCCTACATGATATTTTTTAACAAGTTCCATTTTATATATTCCATTTCAGTGAATCTTGAGCCCCGGAAAATGCTTTAAGTGTGGATTTTAAAAATGCTAAGTGAATTATATTTCTGCCTGGTGAGTTATTGCTTTAAAGGGGGTAGGAAGTTGCAACACATAAAATGTTTCCATTCTGTATTATAAATTTCAGGAAGCCCAATGTCTGGTTCACTGTGATTGAACGTGTGCATCAATCTGTGTTAACGCCGGCTGGGAAAGCATGCTGCTGTTTGCAGTGGACCATCCTTTGATTTAATAGGACACTAAATGTATTCTTGCCCTGGGAGAAATACCAGCAGTAGTGAGATTCCGGATTTAATTTTTTTTTTATTGCAGAGGCATATCTGTAAATATAGTTCCTATCACCTGAATACATATATAATATCTTACGTTTATGTAGCACTCCCTCAAAGAACCCCTTACACATATTATTATTCTTATATAAAAAAACAAACCATGTTCTACTGAATCAGACCCGAATGGTGCTGCATGTGTGAGTATGGGGTTCTTTGGGGGGCTGGGGCTGGGAAGGGGTGAAGGATGATGTCCTTCATGTTGTCCACACCAGAAATTTAGTGATAGACCCAAAAACATGCCTTATCATAACTCATCATGGATCAACCTTTCATATCTATGTTTATTTAGATCTTTCCAGAGTTGTTTATGTTTTCAACTGAGTATTAATTCCTTAAGTTGACTACCTACTGCACGAAAGCATCTGTTGGTGCCATTTGTGCTTCCATAAAGTTTTAGGCAGTAGCCTGCATTCTGATATTAGTGGACAAGCCCGTGCTCATTCTCAACACACGTTTGCTGATGTTCATAGGCGTCAGTACTCTCTCTGTTGCCTTTTACATTTGCTGTTTTAAAAAGAACGGCCCTTCTCTTGGACAGCCCCTATCTACGTTATCATGTCAGATTCTGACCTCTGGCCCTGTGTGTGGTGTTTTCCTGTAATCTGTTGGGTTTGGGGAATAGTGGTAAAGGAAATAGACATAATCTCTTCCCTCATGTGGGGAATCTTTGAAAGAAACAGCTAAACAAAGAGATGAAAATGACAAAATGGAAATTACGACTCATACCTGCTAGAATGTCAGCTCCAGTGTTAAACTTGAGCCTCCATCCTTGAGACAGGAGAGGACGCCGCCCTCCTCTCTCGCCTGGGTGCTGTAAGAACCTCCTCAACTGTTTTCCTTGCTTCCTGCCTGGATCGTTCCAGTCCAGTCTTCACACGGTCAAGGTGGTTTTATAAAATCACAAATTGGATTATATCACTTGGAATCTCTAATGTACGCTGTTGAGCTATAGGACCCCAGATGTTGAATACGAGTGGCAAGAGCAGACATCCTTATCTCATTCCTGATCTTAGGGGGAAAGCATCCCGTCTTTCCCCATTAAGTTTGTTTTCTGTGAGTTATTTGTAGATGACCTTTGCCAAGTTTAGGAAGTACCATTCTATTCCTTGTTTGGAGAGTGATTTTATCATGAAAGAGTGTAGGATTTTGTTAAATGCTTTTTCTGCATCTATTGAGATGGTCATGTGGTTTTGTTTTTTTCCTTTTTATATATTTCTGGATTTGATTTGCTAATATTTTGTTTAAAATTTTTCCACTTTGTTCAGTTCATGAAGGATATTGGTCTGTAGTTTTTTTCTTGTCTTACAGCATCTTTGTATGGTTTTTGTATCAGGCATATCCTGGTCTCATAAAATGTGTAAAATTGATACTTATTCTTCTTTAAAGATTTGAAAGAATTCATTAGTGAAGCCATATGGGTCTTGAGTTTCCTTTGTGGAAGAGTTTTAAGTTGTGGATTCAGTTTTTTCATGGATATAAGGCTCTTCAGCTTTTCTATTTTTTTAAATTTATTTATGTTTTTTATTATTTTTTGTGTGTGTGAGGAGATCAGCCCTGTGCTAACATCTGCCAATCCTCCTCTTGTTTTGCCGAGGAAGACTGGCCCTGGGCTAACATCCGTGCCCATCTTCCTCCACTTTATATGGGACACTGCCACAGCATGGCTTGCCAAGCGGTGTGTCAGTGCACGCCCGGGATCCGAACCCGCGAACCCTGGGCCGCCACAGCGGAGCACGCACTTAACTGCTTGCACCACCGGGCTGACCCTCAGATTTTCTATTTTTTAGTGTTAGTTGGTAATTTGCATATCTCAGAGATTTTGTATATTTCTTCGAAGTTGGTCTGTAGCATCTATAATGATGTCCTCATTTTTATTTGTGATAACTAGTAATTTATGTTTCTCCTCTTTTTTCCACTTTGATTGGTCTAGCTAGATTTTATCAATTTTTATTATTCTTTTTGAAAAACCAGTGTTGTTTCATTGAGTTCCTTTATTCTTTGTTTTGTATTTCATTGATTTCTTTTTCTTCTCCTGATTTTGAGTTCAATTTGCTTGGCTTTTTCTAGCTTCTTTAGGGGAAAGTGCAGATCATTGATTTTCAGTCTTTCTTCTTTTCTAATATAGCATTTAGCGAAATAAATTTCTTTCTAATCATTGTTTTAGCTACATCCCACAATTTTTTGTTTTCACTATCATTCAGTTCAAAATATTTTCCTGTTTCCCTTGTAATTTCTTCTTTGGCATGTGGGTTGTTTAGAAATGTTTTGTTTTCAAATATCTGAATATTTTATAATCGTTTTGTTATTGATTTCTAATTTAATTACATTATCATAAATCATAATCTATATGATTCTCATCTTTTTGAAATTTATTGACTTGTTTTCTGGCCCAGGCTGTTGAATTCTCCATGTGCACTGTCTATGTTGATGAATTTTCCATGTGCACTGGGAAAGATTATGTACCTCTGAGATTATGTACAGTGTTCTGTAAATGTCAGGTCAAATTGGTTGATATGATGTAATTTCCAGTAATATTGTTATAGTTTTTTCTTAAATTGGCTATCTTTTAAATTAATAAAGGAGAAAAAAATATTTAATGTTTACTGACATATTTCCCTTTTCTGGTGCTCTTCATTCCTTGAAGTAGATACGAGCTTCCATCTGGTATCATTTACCTTCATCCTGAAGAATTTCCTTTTAAATTTCTGGTAGTATAGTTCTTTGTGGCCACAAATTCTGTCAGCTTTTCTTCATCTGAAATATCTTTATTTTGTCTTCATTTTGAAGGATTTTTTTTTTCCTAGATTTCAAATTTTAGGTTAACAGTTGTGGTTTCTTTCCTTTCAACACTTCAAAAGTAGTGTTCTATTGTCTTCTGGTTTGCGTTGTTCTGGTGTAATTCTTACTATTGTTCTTTGTATGTAATGTGTCTATTTTTCTATGACTGCTTTTAAAATTTTCTCTTCGTCATTGGTTTTCAGCAGTTTCATATGTGCCTTTCTGTGGTTTCCTTTGTTTCTTCTCCTTGAGGGTTTTATGGAACTTCTTTGATATATGGGTTTATAATATTCATCAAATTTGATGTTTTCAGCCATTATTTCTATATTTATTTATTTACTTATTTTGCTAGCTAGCCCTCGTCTCCCTCCTCTCCTGGAAGTCAGATTACACTTATGTTAGATTGCTCGGTGTCTTCCACAAGTCATCTGCACGGGACTTTTTGTTTTATCTTGTTTTGTTTCTTTTCAACCTTTACCTCCTGCTTTGTGCTTCAGTTGGATAGTTCTTTTGCTTTGTCTTCAAGTTAACTGATTTTTTTCCTGCAGTGTCTAATCTGATAAGCCTCTTGAGTGAAATTTTCATCTCCAATCATGTATTTTTCAGTTCAAGTATATCCATATAGTTCTCTTTATAATTCCATTGCTCTATTAATAGTTCCTGTTTATTCCCTTATTATGTTCATGTTTTCCCTTAAATTTTTGCACACATTTTAAATAGCTGTTTTAACATTTTTGTCTGCTAATGCAATTTCTGAATCTGTTTCTGTTGGCTGATTTTTCTGTTGTTGATAGATTCCTTTTTTCTATTTCTCTACATGTCTACTATTGTTTTTTTTACTATATAGTAGACATTCTGAATAGTATATTTTTGAATGTGTGGGTGTTATCATCTCTCTTTGTAGGCTGTTGGGAAGCAATTAATTTGTTTGTCACCAGCTTGATTCTTTCAAGGCTTGTTTTTAACCTTGACCAGGGTTGGTCTGGACTAGCTTTTATGCCTGGGCTAGATCAGCCCTGGTCCTAAGACTTCTGGGATCTGTATCTAATGAGCAGGGTGTTCAGTGAGGTCTCTACTCTCTGGCTGATCAGAAAGTGAATGTTTCCTAGCCCTGTGCAAACTCCAGTAATTGTTTGGCTTACATCTCCTCTGTGGTTCTTTCCCTGTTTGTTTTTGTTTTATTTTTCTTTCCTAGCCTTGAGGAGTCTTGCCCTGGACACTGCAGTTATTATTCAGCCAAAGACTCAAGGGAACCCT
Organism: Diceros bicornis minor; assembly: GCF_020826845.1. NCBI lineage: Eukaryota > Metazoa > Chordata > Mammalia > Perissodactyla > Rhinocerotidae > Diceros > Diceros bicornis. Next base: position 17,017,097 of record NC_080775.1, on the reverse strand, counting down.
CTGCAGATTTCTGAGGCTCTTTTCCTTTATAGTTCCTTTCTTCCTACTACCCTGCCCCACAGATTCCCACTACATCAGTAGTCTCAAACTCTGATCTCTCTACAAAACCACCCTGGTTTGATCTCCCACTTCCTGCGTGACTATCTGGAAGTGCTTCCAGGAGAAAATTAGGGTAATCATGGGGTTCTTCTCATTTCCTTTCTCTCAGGGATCATAGTCTGGGGCTGTCTTGCCCAGTATCTGAAAGCAGTTATCCATTTTGTCCAGTTACTTCATCATGGCTCGAAGCAGAAGTCCAGATTAATTTTTGGTAATCTTTGGTGTGGGCAGGTGTAATATGGTGTAGGCGGGTGTAATTTTTCTGCCTCTTTCTTGCTCATTTACGTAGCCTCAGGAAGTTATTTTTACTCAGTTTATCCCCTCAACCTTGCACTCACTGGCTGGGTGCCGTAACAGACATGGAAGCATTGTCATGCATATCATCTTCCCTATTACTTCCAAATTGTTCATTAAGACCATTTCCACTTTCATTCTTGATATTACCACATTTTTAACCCCCAGAATAATCTCTCAGTCTTTATTACTTTTTGAATTGTCTCTTAACCCACTGTTATAGCTAAGACCAACTACATAAGTTTGTAAGGGCTGCCGTAAAGTACCACAGAGTGGGTGGCTTAAACAGTGGAAATTAATTTTCTCATAGTTGTGGAGCCTAGAAGTTCCAGATTGTGCTGTCAGTAAAGTTGGTTCCTTCTGAGGGCCGTTAAGGGAAGGATCTGTTCCAAACCTCTCTCCTTGGTTTGTAGATGGCTGCCTTCTCTCTGTGTCTTCATGGTTGTCCTACTTTTGTGCACACAAGTTTCCTCTTTCTATAAGGACCCTAGTCATATTGGATGAGGGCCCACCCTAATAACCTTATTTTAACTAAATCACCTCTGTAAGGACCCTATTTCCAATACAGTCTCATTCTGAGGTACTGGGAGTTAGGACTTCAACATGAATTTTTGAAGGGAAGACAATTCAGCCCATAGCACCAATTGTTTCTCTCATCTCTTTATTTATAAACCTTGGTGTAAAACTTGATGTCCTTTGAGATTGGTTCATTGTTCACATGCCTGTTTATGCCTCCAATCCCTTTTATTTTGCAACAGTAGGTCAAGTTCCCTTAAGCCATCATTTTTGATCTTTTCAAGAATCGCTGACCCCTTTGAGAAACCAGTGAAACCTGTAGAGCTGCTCTCCTCAAAATATGTATTTTCACATATGAAATTTTACATATAATTTGGAGAATTTTAAGATGCTCCCAAATCTGTCTATGGACTCTTCAAATTTCTACACCCCAAATATTCCTAGTTTTAACCCTTTGTTCTAGGTTCTATTAGCTGACAGTTATGGACGTCATTTATGTATACCTCCCAGATTTTCCTCTGAATCACATGCAGACAAAGAACAATGACTGAGCCCAGGATACATGAATGGACTGTGCATGAAGTTATAGCTGCAGAAAGAGAAAAGACATCCATCACTCATTTGATCGGTTCTCTTTCAAATCTAGTTCATAGGATACAGTGGTAGATGGTCGTATATAAACTTTAAAGAGGTGTTGGCTTTTTTCCCCTTGCATTTAAAAAGTTATGTGCTGCAATGTGAGACAAATAAATCATGATTCACTACAACAACAGCAGTCAGTTGTATAAATTGCCAGTGAAGCACTAAATCTGTCACTTTGTGTGTTCTGACCGTTTAACAATTGGAATAGTGTTAGGAAAGAGGGCTGCCTGGAAACAAAAGAAGCAAATATAGTGGCAGATGCAATTAGCAAGATCAATGGTTGGTGTTAAAGGTTCATTGTTTGGTTGTATCAGTTGACCCAAGCAATTGCTATCCAAAAGACTTTGCTAGCTGTAATTTGCTGTAAAAGAATGCAGAAAAGTGAATTGCCCCACTTTACAACCTCTTGAAGGATGTTATTTCTCAGCTTACTGTGTTCCTGGGACAGTGACCAAAAGATCAAGCTTGTTCCATTCATTCATGCTTTTAATTGATATTACAGAACTTTTGCTGACTCAGGTCAACTTTTTTTACTTAGCTGTTCACCTACTTCTTTAACAAAAATCTTCTGGTCTGTGTTTGAATCCATCATAACAGTTCTTTATGTTTGAATCTCAATTTATCACAACTTCCTCATTTTTCAGATTGCTAGATTTTGCACTATCAAATCATAACCTCAGGATAACTGCCTTAACTGTAGCAAACGCCACTTTGAATAGCACTGAATTATCTGTGTTAATAAGATTTTTATAACTGCATTTTGTTGTCTTAAACTGATCAGTTTTCATAAATGAATAAAGTTGAAAATGTGTCAGTGATGATGATGATAATGATAGTAATAGCTACGATTTATGAGTGCTTGCATCTCCTAAATAAGATATTTAATTCTAAATAAGATATTCCCATGAGGTGGAGTGACTGTTTTATCCATTTTACACATGAGGGAACTGAGCCTTAGAGAGGGTGACTTGCCAAAGTCACGCAGGTAGAAAAATCCCTTATCTGTCAGAATCCATGCTTTTAACCATTACTTATGTTTTCTGGAATCTATTAAATGTGTATTAAATGTTTATTCTCTCATATCTTTTCAGGCCTTGTGAAAGACGCAAAAGGTATGATACAGGTCTCTCTCCCACAGAGCTAATAGCCTAATGAAACCTAAAGAAAAGTTAAGGAACTATTAGAACAACAAATGTAATTGCAATAGGGTTGCAGTCTGGGCAAAGATAAGCATGGCTTCAGATAGTTTAAAAAGGCGTCAGCTTGGGCTGCCATAACAAAAATATCGTAGACCCGGAGGCTTAAACAACGGAAATTTATTTCTCACAGTTCTGGAGGCAGGAAGTCCAAGATCAGGGTGCCAGCTGATTGGTTCCTGGTGAGGGCCCTCTTCCTGGTTTGCAGGAGGAGACCTTGCTGTGTGCTCACATGGCAGAGAGAGAATTGTCTCTCCTATGTCTCTTCTGATAAGAGCACTAATCTCATTCATGAAGGCTCCACCTTTATGAGCTAGTTACCTCCCAAAGGCCCCACTTCCAAATTTCATCACTTTTGGAGGTTAGTGCTTCAGTAGTAATGGGACAAACGGTCCACAGCAAGCAGAGATGAGACGTCAGCTGGCCCTTAGCAGAAGAAGCAGCAATAAAAGAAAAAAGGAAAGCAGTGTTAATGTTAAATTCCATGACTTAAATACAAATTTAATCATCTCCTACTCTGTCTTCCTTCAGCACTCATCGAAAGTTCTGCCTTTCATTTGGCTAGGTGTTCTGTTGCTGGTTGGACAATTTTGAGCATCCCCATAGTGAAACCTGCTCATGCTGTTCTTCCCCATTTAGCCCAGTTGGTTCTCAGAGTTTATGAGATCATGGACTACTGAAGGAAGCTGATGAAAGCTATGGACTCTCCCTGGGGGAAAAAACTTGTATATATGAGCGTTGGAACTGGGTTTAAAAAACTCTGTCCTGGGGCCGGCCCGGTGGCGCAAGCGGTTAAGTGCGCGCACTTCGCTGCGGCGGCCCGGGGTTCGCTGGTTCGGATCCCGGGCGCGCACCGACGCACTGCTTGGTAGGCCATGCTGTGGCGGCGTCCCATATAAGGTGGAGGAAGATGGGCACCGATGTTGGCCCAGGGCCGTCTTCCTCAGCAAAAAAAAAGAGGAGGATTGGCGGATGTTAGCTCAGGGCTGATCTCCTCACACACACACAAAAAAAAAACAAAAACAAAAAAACTCTGTCCTGGCCCCACCCCACAGTATCAGCTTATCTTAACCATTCTTGGAGGTGTTGGAGATAAATGGCAGAGCTCCTTCACATACGTCAGTAGGGAAAAATTAGCAAGAACAGATGTTCACAAGAGACGATGGATGGCCAAGCATATGAAAACTGGTCAACCTCACCAGCATTCAAAGAAATGTGAGTTAAAACCAGTTGCTCGGGCCGGCCCCGTGGCTTAGCGGTGAAGTGCGCGCGCTCTGCTACTGGCGGCCCGGGGTTCGGATCCCGGGCGCGCACCGACGCACCGCTTCTCCGGCCATGCTGAGGCCGCATCCCACATACAGCAACTAGAAGGATGTGTAACTATGACATACAGCTATCTACTGGTGCTTTGGGGAAAAAAAGGAGGAGGATTGGCAATAGATGTTAGCTCAGAGCCGGTCTTCCTCAGCAAAAAGAGGAGGATTAGCATGGATGTTAGCTCAGGGCTGATCTTCCTCACAAAACAAAACAAAACAAAACAAACAAACAAAAAAACCAGTTGCCCTTTTTTAGTGTATCAGTTAACCAAGACTTTAGAAAGTAATCATATAAAGCAATGGTGAGGGTTTGGGAAATGAACATTTTCGTACATTGCTGGTGGATTGCAGATTAGTGTGATGTCGTAGACTGTATTTTAACCATATATATCAGGCACTATAAAAGCTTCCCACCTTTTGGGGCAGTATGTTCTTTTCTGGGACTTGGTCCTCAAGAAGTAATCACAAACTCAGACAAGTTTATACACATATGTTTTTTGCAGCAGTGTTTATAAGAGTGAAAATTTTGAAGCTACCTTCAAGTCCGATGATCTAAGAATGGTTAAATAAACTCTAGTATATTATGGAGTATAAAATGACATGGGAAATACTTATAACAGCCCATTATTAGGTTGAATTTATAGTGTGATTCTAATTATAGAGAAAATAAAAAGAAAGCTAGTAATTAGTGTCTTCGTATGTTGGGATTCTAGGTGATTTTTATTTTTCTACTTTTTAAAAAAAATTTTCAAAATTTCTACAATGTATTTGTATTAGCTTCATAAACTATATCAAGTTAGCTTTTACTGCATAACCAACTACCCCACAACCTAGTGTATTAAAACAAAGCCGTTTTATTTGCTCACACTTGTGTTGGTCAGAACTGTCTCAGCTGGTACTTACTGGGCTCCTCATGTCTCTGGGGTCAGCCGGGGGTTGGCTGATGGCTGGTGATCCTGGATGGTCTCACTCACATGTCTAGGGGCTGGCAGGCTGTTGACCAAGGGCTCCGCAGTGCCCAGGTGCAGGAGGCGCTTTCCAAGTCTGTGCTTGGTTCACATTTGCTACTGTCCCATTGGCCAAAGGAAGTCACCTGACTGAGCCCAGAGTCAATGTGCAAAGGAACTAAGGATGGGAGCGGGGAGGGGATTGTTGCAGCCATTTTTGCAGGCAGTCTTTGACCTAAACAATGAGATAAATGCCTTTAAAAAAATAAAAAGAAATGCCTAACTATCCTGAAGTCCTGAGTTACAGCCTCTGAGAGTCATAGCATCTTTATGTTTTGATGACATCAGCTGTCTCCTTATCTTTCATTCCTTTGTGGCTATAATGAGCAGGGAAGAGAGTCGTTTTCCTCTAGCTTTCTAGCTTCATCTCCCCCACCACACCCTTCCCCAGCTTCTGTAGCCAGGAGCTTATCTATTAATTTTTCTCTCTCTGAAACTCTCTACTATACACAGAAGAAAACCAATAGAAGGAGAACGACACGGAAGTTAATAGAAGTTTAACAGAACAATGCCTATTTTATGGATCTGATATGGAAATAGTATATATTTGTTTTGTGATATTGCTAATAATGTTTTATAGCTTCTGTAAGCATCAAAACATATTTAATTTGCAGATTTTCTGTGCCAAGATAAAAATGTGTTATGTTACGCTCACTTTGTGTAACAAGAGGCAACAGCTTTCATAGACATTTTATGAATAGTGTATGGAGGCCTTGAAAAGTTTCCTAAGCTGAGGAAGAGGACATTGTGAACAGCTGACAGAGCTAATGTAGTTAGTTACCCAGAATATTTTTGCAGAGTGTGTTAGTTTCCTATTGGTGCTGTAGTAGATTGCTATAAACTTAGTGGCTTAAAACAATATCAATTTATTCTCTTACTGTTCTGGAGGTCACTTGTCTGAAATCAGTTTCACTGAGTTAAAATAAAGGTGTCTGCGAAGTTGGTTCCTTCAGGCGGATGTGGGGGAGAATCCAGTTCCTTACTTTTTTCAGCTTCTAGCAATTGCCTGCCTTCCTTGGTCTGTGGTCCTCCATCTGAAAGTGCATCACGTCAGTCTCTGCTTCCCTCATCACAATGCCTTCTCTCGCACTGATTCCTCCCCATCCCTCATAGAGGGACCACTGCGATGACATCAGGCCCACCCAGATCATCTTCCTGTCTCAGGATCCTTAACTTAATCACATCCTCAGAGTCCTTTTTGCCATATAAGCTGACACTCACACATTCCGGGAATTGGGACATGACTATATTTGGGAGGCTCTTAGTCAGCCTATCGCATATAGTAATGTACACATGAGCTTCAGAATGCAGTCACATTCGTGAATATAATTTCTTTCCCCCACCTCTTGGTGGGCCCACTCTCAGCCTCAGAATCGTGTAAGCTGGCTGGTTTCATGGCACCTCTTGACTTCAGGATCCTGATTCCATTGGAATTTAGGTCTGGGCTTGATAAAGTGTGTAGGTGTATGTATGACTTGATTTTCATTATTCATATCGGGGAGATATGAAGTTTATACTGCTTGCCTCCCTCATTCTATATATTGATATTATGATTAATAGTTTTTGACACAAAACTATTTTGAAATAGGAGTCTTTGATGATGTATTTTGACAGCAGCAATGTCATAGTTTTAGCTGCTGTAACAGAAGTAAGTTACAGGGAATACTAGCTTAATATTTCGTACCTGAGTAATCAGCCAAAAGTGACGTGTCCAGAAATAACACCAAAATGTCAACCACAAGATCTCTTAGAATAATCTCATTCAGAGGACTGGAATCTTCCTTCCTTGCAGTTTTGAAATATCAGACTTTTTGAAGACAGGGAGCCCTAAGTTATTTCTTTTTCAGAGATGCCAGATGGATGTTGAATTAGGTCCAGTTTTTAGTTTTTCTTCAGATAATTTTTTTAAGTTTGTGGTGGAGTTTTGGATCATTATCAGTATATGGAGTGCATATACTGAGCCTCCTCCAGTCCCCCACAGCTCCCCACAGCCTGGCATCAGCATGGTTGCCTTGGTACCTATTTCTGAAGGATGTCTGCAGTGAAATTTGGTTGTTTAAATAGCACGACTTGTCATCTAAAAGTAGAAGTCATTAGCACGACGCTGCTTGGCTACTGGTGTCTCGAATACTGTTTTAAAATTTTTCTCATTTTATCACTTTACTGTTAATGTTTACTCATTTCACCACTGGAAATTTCAGGGCCCAGTCCACAGTATGACTCTCACAGTGAAAAATGCAAAAAGTTCTCCTTAAGAATCTCCTGAAACTTGTGCCAAAAAACAGTGGCCTGAGTTAAACATTGTGTGTATTTTGAGAGCTGTGAACTTTGAAATTCCAGCTCCATTGTTACCCTGCATGATCAGTAATACTGAGATGTGTGTGGCTGTAATCCACAATTGAGCAGCCTTCTGCCGTGTCTAAGGAAAATGAATACTAAAATTCTCACTAGCTTCGGTGTGAACTTTAATTGGCCCTCATTGTGTTTGTGAATTTGCCAGAAACACATATTTATGTCAGAAAAGTGGGAGTTTGTTTTTAAGTTGAATATAAAAGTTGAATTGGGTGCTTTGGGGGAATTTGCGTCCATTTGTCACCATCCCGGTTATCTCCTCTATGTAATTATTACTAAAGATGTGTCCAAGTGGAACACTGGCACTCTTCGCACCCAGGTGAGTCGACTCTGAAGTCGCCGGTGGCTGTCCCTGCAGGTGAGAGGGTAGCGACCTGCTCTTTCGCTGGTGGGCGTCTCGGCGGAAACTGACAACTGGCAGCCTGGGTTGGGAGGGATGTGCATTAATTATTTACTTGTAACTCTTCCCTCATTAACTCAGGTAAGTTGTTAGAAAAAATGTTCTGGAGTTCAGAGTGTTGGTTTTGATAACAAGAAAACAAGTTTAATTGGAATATGTCATCTTGTTGGTAAAATAGTCAAATCATATACAGTTCCTTTTCTTGTGAGGGATCCTATTTTGTCATTAAGGCGCTTGATCTTTCTTGAACCTAGTGGCTCGCTTCATCCAGTGGGTACATGTAGATCATAGAGCATGAGGTCCATTTTTTAGGTACATTTAATTTTGAGTCTTTTTTTTTTTGGCGGTAGGCAAAAGGAAGGGACACCATTTTTTGGTTCTAACTAACTCAATCTGGCAAAAAATAATATTGCTATTATGAAATGTTTTAGTTCTTTAAAATAATGAACATAAGTTATTCAGAAAGCTTAAAAGATTCACTTAAAATCTCACCAACTTGAAATAGCAATTATTATGTTTTGGTGACCATCATTCAATATATGTCTCAGCTACGGACAGAAGGGTGGGTTAAGAGGTAGAAAGGTAACTATATTGATAAATAGAAAAACATAATATTTTTTAAATGCTAATTTCTTTTTGAATTTAAGAAAAAAGTCAAAGGCAGAAATTACTGAAGGTTTACTACTTGAGCCCAATAATATGAAGATATTAATTCCTAAAAGATCACTCTAAAAGTGAAAATAAAAATTATGGACAATATTTAGGTGTTTTATATTTATATATGTGTGTATGTGAATCTATATATACACACACATATATATACATACACACAACTTTTATACATAAATATATGTAAGTACATTTTTAAACTATATTTTTCAAGATAGGTTGATAGCTTTTTGATTTGTTTAATTGGCTGGATTTAATTGTCAAGTTGCTTTTTATCAAAGAGGTTATTTTGTGTCCTGAGTTTTTGCATACGTGAGAATGTGTATCCTTTCTTATTTGATAGATAATTTGTCTGGGTATAAAAATCTCAAATCAGCTTTTTCCTAGAACTTTGTGGACATTGTCTTTTGACATTGAAGGTTGCTGGAGAGACATCAGGGACCAGCCTGATTTTTTCCACTTACTGGGAGACTTGCTTTTTCTACAAAGATGGCTATAGTATTATTCACCGATTATCTCTCTCCATCCCCTGTCTGCCCTTTCCCATCTCTCTGCCCTCTCTCTCTCTCCCCTCTATTTATTAAAGCATAACACATGTACCAAAAAGTTCATACATCATACGCTTCTAGCTTGATGAATGATCAACCTGCAAAAACTCAAGCAGCAACTACACAGCTCAAGAATAGAACACCACCAGAGTCTCAGCGTCCCCCTCGGGCCTCCTTCCAGTCAATCATTAGGCCTTCCTTTCTACCCGAAAGTAACCACTCTCTTGACTTCTAATGCTATTATTTAGTTTTTCTGTTTTTGAATTTTTATAAATGGAACCATTGAGTATGTATTCTGGTTGCTTTCACTCAACGTTATGTTTGAGATTTATTTATATTGTTGTGTATAGCTGTATTTTATCTTTTTCATTGTTCCCGTGATATGAATTATCTATGCCTCAGCCCCAGTTCTCCTTTGAGCTATGTATTTGCTGAAGCAACGTCCCCCTCACTGTTCAGACCTTCCCCATTTGGGGCTAGCAGAGGAATAAGAGGCTCTCAGGCTCACGTCAGTGTCACCACTGCATCCTGCTCCTCGTTCCGGTCACTTCCTTCTCACACAGGGCCGGTGCTCTTAGTGGCTCATCCTCAGCTCCTCTTCTGTTGTTTGCTGTGGAACAGGGTTTCTCTGGGGGTACTCATTGCTCTGTCTTCTCTTCTAGCAAACCCTCACCCTTAGATATTAGCACTTCAACCAAAGGCTCGTTGAATGCTGCTTCTAGGACTGTTACAAAAATCTGTATCGTTTTTGAATTCTGAGATGCTGTATGTCAGCTATCAATGTTCTCCCTCTTTTCGGTCTAAATTTCCCTGAATTCAGCCTCTGTTTGTCATAGTTTGTGATGTGAGGTGGTGACTTTTTACTTGTTTCATTTAAGAAATCATTCTCTTCCTTCTCCCAACAGATTTTTAAGGAAGGAGAATACAGAAAAATGCTTTTATTCCGTCCTGTTTAACTGGATGTCTCATAAGTTATCTTGGGAGTAAGTACTTTTACTGAGGCTGGTCGTGCAGATTCACCACTATGGGAGAAGCGTGGGTCGACTTTGATTTCTTTTGGTGTCACCTCCGTCAGCCTTCTTCTGTCTTACTCGCCCGGCATTGTGCCTCCACCCTTCCGGGTCCATCTTTCTGCAGACCCACCTCTCTTCTGTCCTGCTGTAGCCCTGACACCTGCCACCCTATCTGAAACTTCCCATTCTTCTTTGAAGTGGGCGATCTCAGAAGAGTGCTTTAACCAGAGGGGGTAAATTATGGTATGAGGCTAGCTGTCTGTTCCTTTATAGGATTTTAATATCAGGGAATGGAGAATTATTGTATGCTGCCTTCGCGTAGGAGCTTAATATTATCATTCATCATCAAAAAGCATCTAAAAACTGCCCTCAGAGTTCCTGCTTCTGTGCTTCATTGGACTGGAGTGAGGTGCTTTTTGTTCTCTTGTGCGTAATTTGGTGCCAACATGGCAGCCCCCTGAAGACAGAGCCGTAACTTTGACAAAGGAGCAGTATTTCTTTAAAGAATATACACAGTTGACAACGATTTCAAGTGACAGCGACATGTTTGAGGAAATATTTTATCCAAAGGATGAAAAAAACCTGGATATTATAGAATTAAAGAGAAATTTAACCTTTATATCTGATTGTATCCTTCCCTTTCTGATCCACCAAAATGGTACCCATAGTTGAAAATGCCAGTAAGAATAATTGAAGTCAGACCGCCACGCACTGTACTCTCCCAGCTCAAATTATGTCACTTCATATAATAAATCATATTATATATAAAATGTAGTAGTTTGAGTTATATACAGATAGTGTGCTCTTTGGAACGCTTGATTTCCTCTAACCTATATTATCCAGAATATTGGCTGTTTGATTCTTCTGTAAGTGTTATATGGACCTGTATCTTGAAGATGCTTAACTTTGTGAGTATTTTTATTCATGAGTCCTAGTTCCATATTCTCAACCTAGCTAATTCTCTGGCTGATATTCCAGACTAGATACCTTACTACCTAGTACCTACTAGTGGCTCTTTCCACATTGATGCTCCCCAGGTGTGCCACGTTTAACCTGGAGTTGTGCTCTTTTCCTCTTCCTGAATTCTGTGTTGAAGTTGGTGACACCACCATTCATTCATTTGCTAACTAAAAGCTTGGGTATCAGTTCCTATGCTTTTTCAAATCAGTTTTCTAGATCAGAAGTTCTCATCTTTTGTCTTTTTTGTGGTAATAGTCAAGTAGTGATAGCAATTGCTGTGGTAGTAATAGTATACATTTCTGTTGTATGTGCTGTGTGTCAGGCACTGTTCTAAAAGCTTTACGTTAAATAACTGTTAATCCCTTAGGAACCCCATGAGGTAAACAGTTAAAATCCTCATCTTGCAGACAAGGCAGCTGAGACTCACAGAGGATAAGTGACTTGTCCAAGGTCTTAGTGTTAGTAAATGTTGCATCTGGGATTTGAATGGAAATAAATGGAAATGGATAAGGATTACCAGAGCATTGTTTTCCCGTTGCAATTATTGGTATGCTAGCTGTTTTCCACCCATTTCTCACCCAAGTATATGAGCATATTGATATTAAAGAGTTAGTCTTGGATCTAGCCTAATTTATAAAGAACATTTTATAAATCATTCAACTATCATGAGTGACAAATTGCTTGGGAAACAGCTCAGAACTCACTGCCGCATTCCACTGTGTCTTTGGCAAAGACTGCTCTTCTGTACAGAATGACTAAAGTGCTCTATCAAAAAACGGGGGTCCCAGGGCGGGCGCAGTGGTGTAGTGGTTAAATTCACGTGCTTCTCTTCGGTGGTCCGAGGTTTGCGGCCTCGGATGCTGAGCGCGGACCTACACACCACTCATCAAGCCATGCTGTGGTGGTGTCCCACATACAAAATAGAGGAAGATGGGCACAGATGTTAGCTCAGGGCCAATCTTCCTCATCAAAAAACAAAACACAAAAAAATGGAGCTCTGGGCTCATGGCTTTCCTGTGTTAAACCTGTCAGTGTTTCAGAGCATGTGCAGAGAAAGCCCAAGCTCCTTAGCATGGTTGATAAGGCTCCTGATGATCCAGCCCCTGCCCACCCCTCTAGACTCAGCTCCCATTCTTCCCTGTTCTCATGCTGGTTTTTGCTTTTTGACTCTGGTGAGTTTCCCCTCTTCCTAGAGACTCCTAGAGACTGGTTAAGTATCACCCCTGGAGAGTCATTCCTAACCTCTGCCACCCTCTCTGCTCTGGATCAAGTGCTCTTGTCTTCGGATTATCTGTCTTGTGTGTATCCATTTAAACCACTGGACCATAAGCTCCTTAGGGACAGTCTCTTCTTTATCCTTATCACACAAATTACTAAACTAATGTTTGTGAATGGATAAACTACTTTGATTAATCAGAAGCAGATATCTAGAGCAGACTTTCGGCTTCTCCAGTTACTTGACTATTTAGAAAATGAAGATAGTGGCTCTTATGGACTGAATTGGGTCCCCCCTAAAATCCATATGTTGAAACCCGAAGCCCCAGCACCTTAGAATGTCACAGTATTTGGAGCTAAGACCTTTAAAGAGGCGATTAAGTTAAGACGAGGCCCTTAGGCTGGGCCCTACTCCAGTCTGCCTGGTGTCCTTACGAGAAGAGGAAATTGGGACAGACAGACACCAGGGTTGTGTTCCCACAGGGGAAAGACCACGGAGGACACAGTGGGAAGGTGGCCATCTGCAAGCCAAGGGGAGAGGCCTCAGGAAGAACCAGATCTGCTGACACTTTGATCTTAGTCTTCCAGCTTCTAGAAATAAGAAAAAATAAATTTCTGTTGTATGAGCCACTCAGTCTGTGGTATTTTATTATAGTAGCCCTAGCAAACTAATACAGTGGCATATAAAATAGCTTCTAAAAACCAATGTGATATCTGGAGTTGTGTGTGTATGTTCACGTGCATGGGCACACGTGTGAAAGTGAGACACGCAGTCCTTGGATCAATTCATTTTCTATATAGTAGACTTAGGAATTTGAGAAACTCCAGTATATGAGAAAATGTTTAGCAAGAATGAAAGTACGGCGGATTTTCTGCTCAACCTAAGTTAACCATGTAAAATTAATAAGACTTTTTCATTCCCTAAACATTCTTGGTGGTAATAATACGTGTTGTTTTGTCTTGTGAAATAGTCAAAGAGCATCTATGTAATTTGGCCACCATCTGTAGTGATTTAGTGTTTCTTTGCAGTTCTATTTGATATTTGATTTTTATTTGGTGTTTATATTTGTAGATACATTTCTGGAATATATATATAATATATATATGTTTGCTACCCAAGATATTTCATATGATAAGCTATACGTTCTATGTCATAACCATGGTTATGTGCTGTTTTAGGCATAATCAGCTAGTTGCCCTGAGCCTAATGCACATCGAGGTACTGTCACTGTCATTTTTTCTTTAGAGAGGAAGGAGGAAAAATAGGCAAGACTCACGAGAAGCAAAGAGAATGAGCAAACAGACAAACTGGTCCTTTCTGACAGTTGCCCTTGTCATGTAGGAAGGAGCAGACCTTGATTTGAATCCCAGCCCTCCAGTTTACTGGTCTGTGGCCTTCTAGAAATCACGGAATCCTCTCTGAACCTCATTTTCCTTAAATGGGAGGCATCTCCACAGTTTGCAGGTTCCGTTGAGGCCTGAGATCATATACATATAACATCGAAGGTAGTCTCTGGTATTTAAATGCACAAAAGCATTTTCCTCATTTTTGAATTATTAGATTATCACATAAGCCAAACATTTTTGTTTTCTTTTTATGTTTGCCTGAAGTTGAATCGCATATATCGTAAACAAGTGCTAAGATTCTGCCAATTTGACACACCTTTGAGTGCTTTCCATCTCTTTTCTCTGCCCTTCACAGCCAGTCCGTTCCATGCCCAGCTCACTCACATCTCTGAGGTGTCATTACTGTCCAATGGGCGGCAAGGGGGACATAGCAGAATCTGTGGTGGGGGCTGGGTGAGGTGTAGATAAATAAGTGTATGGTTGTTTTTAAAAACCTTTCCCTTTAGATCCTGTGAGAGACACCCTTAGAGGGATCAAATCTTATCCCATTTGAAAAGTGCATCCCTATCGTGTGCAAAACACCAGGGAAAGAAAAATGAGTAAGACAAAATTCCCATCCTCTTTAATGAGGGACACTGGAAGGGAAACAATTTGATTATAATTCCAGTTTGGTTATGTAATGGGAGGATGGCCACAGCAGTCAGTGCTATAAGAGGAGCTAGGAGGAGACTCTGAGAAGGGCCGTTTGCACTGGTGCCAGGCACCATGCAGAGCAAGACCATCATGGCCTCTGTGTCTGTGGAGTTTACAGTGGAGTTGGAGAAACAGACCAAGAAAAAAAAAGCCAGCAAAATAGTTATAAAATGTAATAAATACTGTGAAACAAACAGGTGCTGTGATAGAAAAAATCACAGAGATCAACTTTGTGGGGAAGTCCAGGCAGACTTCTCGGAAGAGGTGACACTGAATGAAATTACGGTTTGTCAGGAATGGCAGGGGAGAGGGCATTTGGGTAGGTGCTTCTAGAAGCAAGAAAGGCCACGGTACATCTGCAAGTAAGGCACGGTCATCACAAGTAAGTCACACACTGTCTGATGGAAAGTGAGTCTGGACTCTTGTGAGTGATTTTTGCATGCCATTGTTTTTAAACCACAGTTTGAAAATTGAAGCATGATTCTGACTGCTGTTTGGGCCTAGTTCGTTTATCCTGGACTTCACCATTTACTGTTTTAAATTTACATCATCGACTAAGGGGACCTGGCTCTTGATTAAGCCACAGGACACCATTTGTTCATATTTGCTGATGTCAAATTAGTGCCAAAAAGAAATTTTTCGCTGGCGAACATCTTTTTAGGTCTTCAGATCGTGAAGATTAAATAAAATGATAAATGTGAATAATGTATAAAATGTCACATATAAATAATTTATTTACTACTTAAGGTTATTTTTTTGTTAAAATAGTTCTTGCCATTGAAAATACATTAATTCTATTTCTCTTTTTTCTGAAACCAGTTTTCATGATGATAATGATAAGGAATAACAGGATAGTCAGAAATTTGGGAATTGACAATAGAAAGCTGAAATTTGGGGGTTGACAAGACTGTGTAAACCAGTAGCAACCAGTAAAGTTGTTTAGAAGTATGCCGGTGCCTGGAGCCAAGCCAGGGCTTGGCTAATTTGAGCTCTATTTTTTAGTGAATAAATTGAGCCTCTGAATCACCTTCACACATTAAAAATGATTTTGCAATTTGTTGATTGTTTTTTCCCCTGAGTAGAGTATCATAGTAATTTCCTTTTTTATTGTTTGTTAACTGTGACGGTATTTCATATTTTTAACCCAAGACAGTTGGCTTTCCAAAAATACTGGAAAGAAATTTCCTGATGTAATCATCCTCACCCGAATCCCCGATTGTGGTAAATCTCCCTTTCTCTCTGTTATTTATAGTTAGTGCTTTTTCATATGTTAGGACTGGTTAATTGTCTGAGTAGATCCTTGGGAAGTGTAGTAGAACTTTTTTTTTTTTTTTTTACCTTGAGTTATGTATATAGTTATTTTGCTTTCATTTTTCTTAAGCCTCACTGTTAAATTTTTTAAACATATTAGTTTATATCTTTGGCTTATGCTTGACTCTGAATTAGCACCAGACAATAAGACACTCTTGTTTATATTAGTTTGAGATGTTTATTTGCCTTATATCATTTGTACTGATAAAAAGTATGTAGTTATCTAAAAAAATAGAAACTTATCAATTTTTTTCTTCCACTACATGATTTTTCTGCAGTGGTATGTAGTTTTTCTTTTATCATATTTCTTAAGTCCTCAAGTAGGGTGACTGTGTATGTGGGTGTGTACGTGTCTGTGTGTATTTACACACACGGAAATATTCCTTTCAGATAGTTGTGGTTTTCTTCTCATTGCATCTTGCTTCTGAACTATTATTGCTAAACTTGAAAATAAGTGAAAGTAGCTTTCATCAAAATGCATTAAAATGGATTGTTAGTACATAACCTAAAAAACATTTGGCATATTTTTTAGTGTGAATAATTTTGAATTCACTGGAAATTAAGTTACAATTATTGCAGTTTTCCATGTAGACTTAGCATTTGTGTCACTCACAGTTCTTAATTATCTCAGTACATATTTTATATGACATAATATCTGCACTCTTACCATCTACAGCCTCTGCAGAGAGTATAGCACATGGCACCGAAGTAATAAAAATATAAGCTCTCGAGCGAGGAGCAAAGCCGAAACAAGCCATTTTTACATATAACTTAAGTTTAGGTTCTGTGTAGTAGGATGATCCCTTACTTAACCTTTAATAAAATTGGATTCAAGGGTATTTATATATAAATAAAAAAATAAAGTTAATTTCATTTCATACTTCCATATGAGCAAATGCCTAGTAATATATTACGACGACATTTAAACTTCACCGTTAGTCCTATTGGCTGGAAAATTGCTATACTTTTTTAGCAACTGTTTTTGAGGTTAGACATTAGAAAGATAAGTTGTTGCCATTTGGGAAGGTTATTAAGATAATTATTATTAAGATTATGCGATCATCTTCACACTGATTGAATCAGCCTATATTTGTTTGACCTTTTTTCTCCTATGAAGTTATCTGAGAAGTCATTTCTGCTTTTTAGATCATTTGAAAATTAAAAGTCGATGAAAATCGGGATATGTTTATGACTCCATCCTCACAAACCTCTCACACCCTCCAGACTTTCCTTAATGGGTTCTCGAGTTTACTGCATCCAGATCTTGAGCAGATTCCATCTAAGTAATGTTCCGGGTCGTATGTTTGTACTCATGGACTCTCAAAGTACAGTTACAGACGTTGGGTGAAAAGGGAAGAGTCTCAGATCTGCTGGCCACGTCTAAGCAGTGTCTTCATTTGGTGCTGATGTCATAATGTGGCAGGAGAGTGGTGGGAGATGGGAGTCAGGGGCATAATCCCATTGCCTTCCACCCCTAACTTTCCCTAAAACTATCAGAAACATGTGAGGCCTCTCAGAAGGGCTTATAATGAGCCATGGACATTGTGAAACATGAGTCATGGCTATTTCTCTGCAATAGTGTAGGAATGTCCATTTTTATAAACAGATTAATATAGACCACTCCAACATCCACACCCCGACCCTGGCACCCACCGCTCCTAACCTGTCCCCAGGGGCTTGTCTGTGATGGTCCTACCCAGACTCAAACCTATTCCGCCTTTTCCTCTGATCAAAATTTCCCGGGGTAGGGGGCCAGCCTGCTGGTGTAGTGGTTAAGTTCACACGCTGCGCTTCGGTGGCCTGGGGTTCGCGGGTTCAGATCCTGGGCACGGACCTATGCGTCGCTCATCAGGCGATGCTGTGGAGGCATCCCACATACAAAATAGAGGAAGATGGGCACAGATGTTAGCTCAGGGCCAATCTTCCTCAGCAAAAAGAAGAAGATTGGCAACGAATGTTAGCTCATGGCCAACCTTCCTCACTAAAAAAAAAAAAAAAAAAAAAACTTTCCCTGGGTAGTTTAAATTTCCGTAGTCATGTAGTGATTTCCCTAAAATGCTTATTTTTAAAATGAGGTAATACTTTCCATGCAAGATGGTTGTGACCACTTGGAATAATGTATGCAAAGCTCCTAAAAAAACATCTGGTACATAGTGTGTGTTCAACCAATAATAGCTGTCATCATTATGATGATGATAATGGTAAGCATTCGTTGGTTTGTGAGTTGGGGTTTTCTTTTGACACCTTTAGTGGAACTGGTAATACTATCTAAAAATTCAGATTTCTTTTTCAGTACTCTAAGTAGATTTAATCTTCTTTTGCTTTATTTAAAATTTTAATAGCTTTGGTTGTTCAAATATTTTTTAACCTTAGTAAGGAATAATTAACAAATATAATTGTATATATTTAAAGCATACAACATGATGATTTGATATACATTGTAGAATGATTACCAAGATTATTATTACAAATAAGCAGTGATTTTCTAAGTGTGGTCCCTGGGTGAGAAACATCATCATCCCCTAAGAACTTGTTAGAAATGCAAATTCTTGGGCCTCACCCAAGTCCTTCAAATAAAAAACTCTGGAGGTTTTAACAAGGCCTCCAGGAAATTTTGATGCACAGCCAAGTTTGAGAACCACTGCTTTAGAAAATCTGAGAAACACAGAAAAGGGTAACTTTCATGATCCTACCCTCCAGAAATAATCACTGTTAAGATTCTCAGTATATTTCCTTCTAGTCTTTTCTCTATTCATGGGTGTATACACTTAGGTGTATATTTTCTTCTAGTCTTCGTATGTGTGTATGTGTATACGTATGTTTTTTTAAAAAACATATGATCATACTATATAAGTTTTATAGCTTACTCTTCAACTCAACATTATGTCCTGACTGTTACCCCATGTCATTAAATTTTATTTGAAAACATTTTTAATCATATGGCTGCATATTATGCCATCGTATCAGTGTCTCATAATTTATTAACCAACTCCTTAGACTTTTGAGTTGTTTACAGATGTTCAAGAGGAACATAAGCAACACTACATTGAAAATTTGTATTCATAAATCATTGTGAATATCTATGATTATTTCCTTAGCATGAATTTATTACCAGGGTGGAATTACTAGGTCAAACAGTAGGAACATTTTTATAGCTCTTAATATATATTGCCGAATTGCCTTTCAGAAAAGAGGTGCCAATTTGTACTCTGACCAGCAGTGTAGGCAAGTGTCCAGTCCTCGAACCCTGGCCCACTTGGGAATTACAGTCCTTTTGAATATGAGCTGGTTTGATAGGAGGATGTTTATGAACTGTAAGTGAACAGCATATAATGACATTTTCTGGTCTTTGTATTGGCTGACAGCTTTGTATTCACAAACGTAAATGGTAGACACTGTCTTGGATCTTGTCTCTTGGTCGTTAAGCTTGTTAATTACTAAAGTTTTTCTTCCATCCTGCCTGCCCCTCGCCTCCCAAGGACTCTGCAAGTGTTGTTGAAAGGGGACTGTGACTCTTCTAAAGATGTGCTGTGGAACAAAAATAACTGGGCAGCTTGGATGTGATGGTGAGCCCGGGTACCTCGGGCTTTAGGGAGTCACTAAGGACCAGAGGGCCTCCTAGGAAGAGAAAAACACATTGTTTCTGCCTATAGCATCACAAGTCAATTAAATATTAAATCTTGCTAGTGAGGGAATGGTTGAAGGGATCTGAAATAGACTGTTAACTAAATGCTCAACTAGCTGAAAAAATCTGTCATCATTAAGGCCTCAATCCTTTATATGTTTAACTTAAACAGCTATGATGAAGGCTGGTTTGTGATAACTTAATCAATCCTGTGAACAGTTGTGATACTGAAACTTATTCTTTGAGCATACATTTATTTTAGTTTGTGTTGCATTAATCAGTGTCTTCTCCCTGGGGTCTCCAGGGTAACTGGCGCTCCCTTGGTGCTGACATTTCCAGCTTCTCAGGTGGTCGGGAGGGTGTCCTGAACTCAACCCCCGTGGACTGGGGGACTTGAGTGAGGATCAGGGTGAGGGAGTGCCCACTGGGATCTAACTCAGACTGCTGCTGTTTAGAAATCATTCAATCTTCTAGGAAATGAAATCAGTGTTCCTAAATTTCATCTTAATCCTACTTTTGATCACAGACCTTTGAGAGGCTTATGAACAGGGGCCCTTTCCCCAGAAGAGCGCCACCATGCAAATAAAAACTTACTGTGTTTTCAGTTTCAAGAGGTTATAAATTCCTTAAGCAAATCCCTGTTTTAGGCAAATTGTTTTCAAATATACATTCTCTCTCCTTTGCACATTTCACTTATAATAATGAATAATGAAAAGAATATTTTATATTTGTATAGTATTTTCCAGTTTATAGAGTCATTTTATGTACTTTTTGGCTCCTGTCCACAATCCTATCAATTGGTACTGTTATCCCCACTCGGCAGATAGAAACTGAAGCTCAGCAAAGCATAAGAATTTACCCCGAGTCTCTTGGTCACCAAGTTGATGAATGGTACTTGGGATTAGGAGCCAGGTCTTCTGGTCACATCCACTGGGCTCTTGTCTGTGCTTGATAGTATACATAAACAATAAAAGGGAAATCTGGCAAGCAAAAAAAAGATTACCTCTCACATTGAGAAGAATGATTAGGAAATCTGACATGAATACCAGGTTTAAAACATGAATTATTTATTTAACATCTGTAGAGGGGGACTTGCAAGATAAAGCGATGGTAGTAGTGTGCGTTGGGAGTGCCCACTGCTCTGTTGCTGGGAGTCATATTTATAGGTGACTGGGAGACGCTTCTATTCCATCTGACCCTGAGACACAGATATCAAAGGGCCAAGAAGAGCACCAGAGGGAAACCATGTAAAATGCTATTTGTCTTCATTGGTAAAAGGGCGTCTGGGCATATTCATACGGGCATACGCATAAATCAGATGCCGCTTTTGTTGGACCCATTTGGCAGGGTGTTTTTTTTAAATCTTTTTTATTTAAATTATACTCTTCCCCTGACCAGATCAGAAGAGTAACCGTTTATTAAGTGTGTATCATAAAGGAACAATGCATTGTATGTATTAACTGAACAAAAAATGAAAATGTGTTACCAGAAAGGCTAAGCAGACAATTGCCAGAATGACAGTGTGGTCTCGAATTCCCTAGAGAATAAATTTGAGAGCTGTCATGAGGCATCCCAGCTTGCTTTGATTGCATTGATGATGCACAGAAAGAAAGACAGCTTCAGACCTAGATTCTCACTCCCGTGAGGGCGTCATAGACCATCATCTATGAAGAAAGGTGTTCACTGCGGTTGGATGATGCCATTTCAAACAAGATGCACTTCTTTGTACTAATTAGTGCATCTCACGTATTTTGGATTTGTTTTTGACGATTTCCTTTTAATGCGCTTGATTCGTTTTTAGTTATAAAAATAAACCATACATGTAATAACGTGGAATTCTCGAAAGAGAAAATTAATAGTTTACCTTTTGTTCTGCTGGTTCATATCCTGGCCCACCTTAGTTGGGAAACCAACTTGAGGAAACCAGCGTTAACAATGTAATATGTATCCTTCTCTTCTTTTTCTTTTTCACACGAACATTTCCTTATACACGTACATGGGGTTTATTTCTTCTGTACTTTTTTCAAAAATTAAATCATAACAAACTTAGTATACCCTTAAATTTTTTTTATTATAGTGTTGACCACTTTCTAGGTCAATACATGCAAATAAATCTAGCTTATTCATTTTAATAACTGAATAACATTTCATTGTGTGGCCATAGCATATGTTATTCTGCTTACCACCTGTTGATGAACATTCTGGTTGTTTCCAGTGTTTCATCACTGCAGACATTTACTATTACCATATAAGCGTCATTTTATAAGCCTTCTGATCACTTTCCACTCAGTAAAGTGATGAAAAAGTAGGACCCGTCCATCTTTAGCTATTATCTATTAACATGCACTTCTATAATTAGTAGTCTAGTGTGTGGCAATGAGAATTATAAAGTTTTATGTGTAGAATCTCCGTATATGGAGCGGCCCTAAACATCACTTTTGTTTTGAAGTCATTTATGGTTCGCTTCTGTGTGCGGATTCACTGCAGAGCAGAAGTGATCTTTCAAGTGTCATGGTGTCCCAACTAGGCTCCTTCAAGAGTGAATCAATTACCTGGGTTTGGGCAAATCTAGTGAACTAATGATAGACTGCCCAGTCAGCCATAGTTTGCTCATTTTACCTTGTTAGTCCATGGTCTTAGATTTTTATGAGTGAGACAGTCTGGCTTTTAGAGTGCATTAATTTAAAAAGCACCCTGTGGTATTTTGGAATTAGGAAGGGAGGGAACGCTGCTTTGATGACGTGAGAAATTTGCCAAGATCCCCTCGCTTGCTTAATATGTGATAAATAGTGTTACCGGGCCACATGTTTCAGGATTTTGAGTACTCAGGAAGAATTCTTAACAGTGTGATTATGAAAACAACAGATTTCCATGAGTGAAAACGAGCATGCTTGTTAATGGGGCCGCAATTGCCAATTGCATTCAATCACATCCATAACTAGCAAGGAGAATGATGGTTTTGCATGATTTAGTGTTTACAAAATTATAGTTGCACGGCAACGCTCACTCTACTAGAGGCTTTGGGAAGAAGCATATGTGGTCCTTTTGCAGGTAATAAAATGGAAAATCCAATTTGCAATTGCAGAATAAGCCTCTGAGTGATATATGATCTTCATAGCGGCGTCAGTCAGAGGGTCACTGCTAATCACGGCGCGGGCTGGCTTCCCCTGTGGCCTGGGCCTTCCCACTGAAGAGTGAGCACAGTGAATCTCTGTCTGGGAGCCAGCCAGCGTGTCTGTAGATGCACCACTTTCTAGCTTATTAGATCCTCTTTGTCACAGTGCTTAATCCTGCTGCCTGATCCTTGTTAGAACACCACCGGAGCGCCGCTCAGGCTTCTAATAAAGGAGATGGGTGAGGGCTCCTAACTAGAGGCACTGAAGCGTGCGGCGGTTACGGCGATTGCTGCTTGACTGACAGTGGGGTGAGATGCTTCCTGCATGTGATTACTTAAAAGGGAACCCACCTCAGACAGCTGACAGATGAGCCTTGCTGAGGCAAGGGTAACTTGTTGCTAGGCCAATATGAGACGGGTGTCATCTTTTCACGCAGTATAATGACCCAGCTTTACTCTAATTGTATTAACCCTCTTCTGAAATTGCTGCAGCCCGGGCTGGCACCGAGTGAGGTAAGAAAGCCCGAGACAAATAGCCGGCTGGGAGGATTACAACTGCACAGAAGCGGGTATTATGTTATCCACCGGTGACATTACGTTGAAAAACAAAATAAGCATGCCCTGTTATGCCAAGCCCGGTTATAACTTTGAAGAGTCAGTGCTCGGTGTGGCTCGTGCGGTTTCCATCTCTGTCATCTGCCTGCTTTAAGGTTTGCTGTGGACGTTAAACATGGTTCTTTGTTAAAAAGAAAGCACAACATCAACCATAAAGCTATTGTTTTGTTTTGTTTTTTTTCCCGCAGTGAGCCTGAATTGTTTTTTTTCTGTTAGGCTCCCCAGTTCTGGTAGCTCTACGAAGCACCTGTGAGTTTGACTCAGTAGCGTTGTTAGATGCTAAAATAAACAAATGGGGGTGGGGGAGGTAACCCAGCCCCTCCCCGCCCCCACTCCAGCTAGAATGTGCAGGGGACTTTGAAGTGATGTAAATGAAGACGCTCATGAATAGCCCATGGTCCTCTCCATGTACCCCTACTTTCAGACATCAGCATGAGACTCCTTTTCCCCGAAGGGAGTGTGTCTAGCTCTCATCCTGCGTTTCCTGCCTGCTCCAGTTAGCAGATGTCATTAGCAATCCCCTATACCTCTTCTGTCTCCACTGACAGCGCTTAGATAGAGACATTGCTAAGGATTGACAGATCTCCAGGGGGTTCGAGTCTGCAGACAAAAGGGCCCAGAGAACATGGCTGACCTTTCTTGGTGTTCTTCCCCTAGGTCTGTCTTCCACGTGTGGCAATCAGGGAGCATAGAACTTGAGTACATTACTTTCAGAGGATTACCACTAAAAGGACTGCAGGGTTAATAAGAGGCTGTTAGTAAGTTAACAAGAGGCTGTTTACCTTCCAGAGTGGGTTCGTAGGTTGTTGGTAGTAGAGTGCAGGCTCTTCTTTCCCAGAGCAATGTGCACCTGTATGTTAAGTTCAAGGATAATCCATTAAAGCCTGCTTTGCTCATAACATACCTGTACTTGTGGATTATTGGAGCAAGCCTTGGACATGGGTGGAAGGGAGCTTATGATGCAGCCTGGAAAAAAGAGAATCTTCTTCCTCACTGTCTCATGGACCTCATCCCTGGGAAAATTTGGAATAGCTGGGGCTTCTCTGTGGGATCCTTCCTAGGTCCTCTCCCAGGTCCATGTTGCTCTCACATTGACCCAGGGCCCTGAAAATAACAGCAGGCTGAGAAATGCTCTGTGCTCCAAATATAGCTCTTCCCACTCATCCTCTACAAAGGAAAAATAAATAAATAAATAAATCATATTCCCATGATTCCCATCTAAACCAGATATCAAGGGGGAAAGCAATCCATTTGAGTTAATCATGGTAATGTATGAATGATGGGGAGTCCAGGATGGTTGTTCAACAGATAAAATCCTACCTATTAGAAATTCAGACTGTATTTCTCATTAGGATAACCAATTTGGGGGGACTAGGAGGAAAGATATTTAGGGCAGAGTAGCCACTAATAGGGAGATCCCCTTTGCTCAGGAATACATTCACTTCCTTGTGCAATTTATGCTTTTCGTGGCTTTTTTTTTCTTATCCACTTTGAAATACATATATTTTTCCAAAGGTCTCAGTTGTTTTTTTTTTCATAGTGGATTCTATGCTGATGTCAATGGGCAGAGCTTAGAAGCAGGAAGATAGTTTTATGTAAGCATAGGTGGCTTATTAGGTGGATGTTTTAAGAGAGATGTGTTCACCTCTAGTGCCTCCACCCCCAACTTACTGGTGAATTGCTACACCATGGTACTATTGCCCGGTATGTAGGCCCTTCTCCCAGTGAGTGTGCTTCCTAAGAACAGTGGGCAACGTATACACTGTGCATTTAAAACATGACAATCCAGAAATACAGACTTGTTTTTCAATGGAAGACTTTTTCCAGAAATTTCTATGATATTCATTTTTAAGAAGAGTGGAAATTGGAGAAAAAGAAGTAATGAGAGAATAATATGGAAGACAGGACATAGAGTATAGCCAATGAGATCCTAAGAGGAAATAAGAATTATAGAGAAATTTAAACAAGCAATCGATTTCATTCCTGGGAAGCTAAAAACCCCCTCTCCCAGTAAAGATAAAACCAAAAAAAGATAAATGGCAATCCATTGCCAACAAGGTCACACCCAGTAAGATACCCAGCTAAGCAGAATATGTGCAATTCTTGGATTTTCATTTGCCCTAGGCAGTTTTCTGACTCATGGTTTAGAGGATAAAGCCCATTAATTTCCCAAATGATTTAATATCTGCCTAATGATGTTTAACCATTAAGATGAAGAAATTGACAATATTGATAATCTTGGAGAGAAATGTATCTGCTTATTTTTCGACTCAACACCAACAGATTCTAAGTAGCTTTGGAAAGATCATGATGAATTACCCACTCTTAATATTTAGTAATATCTGTTTTCTTTGCAAGCATTTTATGAAATTGTAAACACTGTTATATTGGTCCTTTCACCATTTTTCTGAATAGCTATAAGTTCATATAAAAAGAAGAAGACAGATTCAAAGGATCACTTCTTTTGTTTTAAGAAGAAATATTACATCATCTTCCTAGAAAAAATTTTTATTTATCTTTTCATTTCTAAAGCTCAGATCAGCTAGGAAATTATGTGCCTCATGGTATACTTGCATCCCAGAATGTGTTTTCATTATCTTGAGTTACCAGTTACAACAAAATTGGCAGTAGAGCCTGAGAACAGGACAAACGTGTTACTTTGGTTGTATCTTGGGAAGAATAATTCCTGGATATCTGTGTTCAAATAGCCTTGGATTGTAGACTAGGAGTCTGAAAATGGACTTCCTCCGTAGGACTTCTGGAGAAAGGCCTTTAGTAAGTCTGCTGCCAAGTAAAACCACGTACATCTCTGCTGCTAAACTTCTCTGCCCTGTGTCTTTCATAGGTGAGCATGTTATAGGGAATTCTTTTACACACTGCCTTTTCCATATTTGAATATACCAAAAAGGAAAAAAAAAAATAGAGTTGACCAATCATCAACAGATGCAGCGCACTTGCTGGCTTTTTTCTGTCAGCTTCATTAACTCATCCTTGGTTGACCTAGATTGACATGTAACCTTGAAGGTTTCACCAGACATAGGAAAAATACGAGATTTGGAGTCAGAAGCCTCAGGTTCAGATCCCCACTCTGACGTTTTCTCATCTTGGACGTATTAGTTAATTTCCCGCAGTTTCCATTTCTTCACCTATAAAGTGATGTTAATACCTGACTTTAGGGATTGCCGGAGAATCAAATGAGGAAATGCTTTAAAAAGGTAATTTGTAAAGTGATAAGGACTCTACAAATGTGAGTTTCCATCACTACCATGTTAATGAGGTTCATTTAGTGCTCATTCTGAGATGTGCTTATGGTACCTGAGTAATGCAATAATAATTTTACTTGGTCAATATTCTTATCTTCCTTTACTCATATTCTACTTTGGCTGGTGAAAAAAGTGGTGTTGATCTGATTGGGTGTAGATCAGATTGGACAAGCGGTGATGTACATTGATAGAGTTTCAGAAGGTTTTCGTATTATCACTTCTCTCAATCTTGGATGGGGTCATTTTAGTGTCTGTACCAAACACCTAGAAAAATAAAGCATATGTTACATTTGTAAGAATTCCTTCCAAGTTAATTTCTTCCTACCTTCTTCCCTCCACTACTTCTCTCTCTCTCCTTCCTTCCTTCTTCCGTTCTTAATTGCTTGGACTAGGAGACTATCACCAACATTGCTTCTGTACCAGTAATGACTTGGGATAAGAAATTCAAAACAATCAAATCAAATGACCCAAAAGGTACTTAGAATTGTGCTGTGGTTACTGGTAGGACTTCTTTCCTGATCTGTGTTGGATGAAATGACCGTCACCTTTTTTTTCCTCCATCTTTTCAGGAAACTTGGATTTAACTGGTCAGAAGCAGGTTTTCAAAGCAGAGAACAATCCCTGGGTTACCCCAATTGCTGACCAATTCCAGCTTGGCGTGTCCCATGTGTTTGAATATATCCGTTCTGAGACATACAAATAGTAAGTAGACTATGATTTTTTAAAGTAATAGACTGTGGTTTTATAGTATTTGTAATTACGCCATTTTAAAAACTATCGTGTGACATTGTTGTATTGGTGGCAGTTAGCTCATAGCATTTTCAGATGTTTTATTAATAACCACCTGTAGTAATTGTCTCTGTTATTTATAGATTATTTTTAAGTGACAATTTCAAAGGGAATTTGTAGCAATTTTGTTTCGAAAATTTTTAAGGTATTTTATTAGTTGAATATTCATGGCACTAAGGAAATTCGCCAGACACGTTAAGATCAAAACATACTTTTTTCTCCTTTGAAGGCGAAGAATAACAAATGTTATGAGCAAAATTGTGAAGCGGTTTATTTATAAAATCAATAGAGAATACGAGGAAAGCATCATTCTATTCTTTAGAAGCTTTTGCTCTTGTGAGATGATAATCTCTCTGAGAGAAAAAAGAAAGGCAGAAACCGAGGAGGAGGAATCAGCTAGCTTAAAGTCACAGCATCAGAGTCTCTCAAGTCTTCGCCATGGGACAGGGGTGGCTGAAGAGAGCCAGCCCTAAAACGTAACTATTCCCACGTCTTTCTTCCTCACTGTGTCGGGGTTGGAAGGAATTCCACCATCCCCACCTGCTCTCTTGTTGTTACATCTTCTGTCATTATTTTCCCTTCATCTCACCCCCTGACATTGAAATGATCATTCATCTCAATGCTTCAATGACCCCTAATGCTGAAATCTAGTTACCTCTAGTTTTAAGCAAATTCAAAAGACTTGAAAACATCCAGAGTCAGGTTTAATCTGTTTTTGTATCCTTTACCAACTTTTGAGAATTTAACATCCAACTGTTAGAGGAGAGCTGGAGGATTGTTAGAGATCACATTTGCTTAGGAGTCTCTTTTTTTTGGTATCGGAAAATGCCCCCAACTCAACACAGCCCTCACGGAATCTCTGCTGGGGCAGTGGGTCAGTACTGACTGAAGGGATGGGATCCCTGTCTTTGAAGGGCCAGCTGTGGCTCTATAGCCCTCCTCCCCGGACGCCATGCTTCTGGTTACACATCTAGGGCTTAGCATGCTCATATTTCCATGTGACAGCATCACAGAGAAGATGAGCTGTGAAGAACAATTGCCTTAAAACTAAATAGGTTAAAATGACTGAAATGAGAGCATATTCTCATATATGAAGGCAGCTTAAAGCATGGTTTAGATTTCTTCTAAGATAATACCATGACATTTACAATATATCTTAAAGACTTACGTTAAGAGTAGAATGAGACAAATATTGGATGTGTGTTATTGTTTCATAAGACCCATAGTTATGTGCTATTATTATAAATATGTAGTTTTTAAAAAATAAAAATATAGCTCAGCCTTGGAAATTAGTTACTTATGAAAATGTGTGAAAATATAATTGCAAATTAGCAGATTATTGTTCATTTTGTTCCTCTTAAATTGTTAATCATTGCTATCATCGGTTTTAGATAAAGGTCTAATTTTTTTGTTAGTAAATGGGAGGCTACATAGAGCTTGGTTTGTAGGGTATCTTTTTAGAATCATTGTATATATTTTAACATACATAAAAATACACAGACAAGCTCCAATTAATCCAGAATTGGGGGAAATACTCTGTTTATAATTCTGGTTAACCATTTTTTATTTTACCATACATGAGTTTGTAATTTACAGAAAATTAGAATACATTGCATAAGAAAGTGCATCTAATTTTAATTTCATTTTAAAAGATTAAGTTGTGAATTTATGCATTTTGTATTACCTCAGAGTCATCATTAGGCAATGAATTACCATTATACACTATTGCAAACTACCTCTATTTATTTGAACATGGTTAGGATTCTGGATGAATGAGAGGTGCGTTGCTTTGAATGAGTTAATGGCTCGGTTATCTGAAAGGGAATATATGACAACATTTTAATCAGTAACATAGTTGATGTATATATTCTTATCTCTATTGTTAGCATCCTATATTTGAGGATTGGAGTCATCTAAGCAATTTGCCTACCAGCTCATTTTTTCTGTGCTTGATTTCCTCATGGAGAATTATATTATCTTTTATACAGTTAGACCACCATTAAAAAACTTGAGTAAGCATAGGAGAACCATTTCCCCCTAGAACGGGGACCAATCAGTACCATGATCACTGCTGTTAGAGGTGTCTCCATGAGCATCTACTGGGAGAATACACTTGCCATGAGCTCCTGGAGGGCAGTGGCGCTTGGTTAATTCCCCTTGAGTTCTTCTCTTCTCTCTTCCTTGGGAAGAAGAATGGTGACCACTTCTGTATTTCAGCTTTTCTGTCCTCCTCGCATTTTCCCATAGGAGTTATTTCACTCCTTTATCAAACATACCAGCCCAAAACATGGGCTATTAACTAAATAAGACACTAAGTCAAACTCTTAGTCTTTTTTTTTTTCCTTCTCCCCAAAGCCACAAGCATGGTTGTATATCCTAGTTGTAAGTCCCTGTAGTTCTTCTATGTGAGCCACCGCCACAGCATGGCAACTGACAGGTGGGTGGTGTGGTTCCACGACCAGGAAGGGAACCTGGGCTGTCGAAGCAGAGCGTGCCAATCTTTAACCACTAGGCCATCAGGGCTGGCTCTGTTAGTCTTTTTTTAAAAAGTACTTGTACAAAAACGCCACCGTATGTTTCACTGATTTTTAAAATTTGAAGTCCTCTTTTATATGAATAGATATATATCAATATATCCTCATGTAACTAGAATCCAACTTCTTTAATTTTTTTAAGCAGCCACTTCATAGTTAGAGGAGTTTTAGTATCTGAAAAAATATATTATTCTAATTAGTAGGTACTTGGCTACTTTGTAAAATCTGTACACGTGATGACGTTCAAGGAGGCAATTTATTCATTACACTTGTGTTGTTTAAAGTGAGGAAATTTTACATTCAGTACCTTAGTCTTAGATCCTGTATTCTAAAACCTGTAGTTTCTAATCTTTGCTTCTTTGTCTGTTTTTATATAAGCCACATACAGCCCCCCAATAAAAAATCCTTTGTTTATGTATAGATCTTTAGACTGCCATGAAAGCATATTTTAATTTTGTTTTGGCACTTAGAATACCAGTGGCTCTCCTTCCTTTTTTTTTTTCTTTTTTCTAACCAATTGACCCGTTACCTCAATGAGAGCAGTACAGAACTTACTGGCATTCCAGTTTCATTTCTGTTCACGTCTGTGGTCGACTTTCACAGCGACCTTCATGTTCTAAGCACATCCTCAGAGGCCTTCCGAGTCTAGAGCAGTGACAGGCAGAGAAGATGGATTATCTGATTTCCAGGCTCTAATGGACTCCAGGAGGAGACATGGACATTTGAAACAAAACAGTGAAGTCACTGTTTAGGAAGAATTAAAATACTTTGCGCTGATTTAACTTGATGGCGATAGAAACTTGTGCAGTTAAGCAGGAGGAGATGTGGGTAGGTGTGGCTGGGAGAGTGTTGAGGTATAGTTCTGCAGAACATTGTTCTTTTGAGTACATTTTGGGCATTCGTCATGTCTTCATCATCATTTCCCAAGTAGAGATTGCTCTTTGTTTATTTATCATTCTTTCAGCAAAGGGAACGTGTTGGCTGGTGTTACTACATTGCCCGTTCATTATCAGTTAATCTTCCTCTGTCAAAGTAAAAGGATTTGCTCAGTCTGGTTGAGGATCAAATCCTAAAAGCATATTAGCATTTTCGGGCTGTTGTTGAGTTACACAATCCCCTTTTACCTCAGTATCTGGTGGTGGTTTTCTCCATATTTGACTTCTTTTATTTCCGTGGAGCAGAATTATGATAGAAGAGTCACCGCTTGTTAACTTTCTAGAAGGTAGATTTTTTTCCCCAGGAGGAGAAGTCAGATTGGAGTCAAGATTCTTGACAAGATTCTTTGTGAAAGGGAGTAACTCACACTTTTCACATTTCCATCAAGGAAGGTGGATAGAAACCGCAAGCCATTTTAGAAGCTGACAAGTTAACTCTTAACAAAAGAAGAGGTTTGACAAATGTTAGGCTGAAAATATGTGGCTGAAAGAGGCATTTGGAAAACAGGCATCCTCATGAAGGCTGCAATTTGCAAAGCATGGCAGTC
This sequence comes from Diceros bicornis minor, assembly GCF_020826845.1. NCBI lineage: Eukaryota > Metazoa > Chordata > Mammalia > Perissodactyla > Rhinocerotidae > Diceros > Diceros bicornis. The sequence continues at coordinate 16,986,095 of NC_080775.1, read as the reverse complement.
CTAAAGCCTCATTTCCAGAGTGGCATGACTTGGAGGAGGCTTCTCCATCATTCTTCCTGTCTTGTGACTATCTTTTCTCTCTAGGGAGAGGTGCCACACTCACTTGCTTTTTATTTTGTTTTTTAATCTTAAATGAAGATGGCCATACTATTATTTGTGTTAGTTAATGGAAACATTTTAACAAAGCAATGCTTGGTGAATGGTGGGCAATGATGAGGAAAATGCTGGCAATTTCTCTTCACTAGAAACCTAGCAAAATAAATTGTCCTGTGTGATTTATAAGGAAGAATACTTTACCTGCTGGTTATTGTTTCTCTAGTTGTTTTACTCGTAGAATTAAAACTAAGGAATGTTTTTTTTCTTCCTGTACTGTGTGAAAACCTGTTAAAGCTGTAATGGACATAAATGGGATTTATTAAACAACTACTATATCCTCAAGTGACTGCTGAGTCAGTGGCCTAGAAGATCCTTAAATAACAGATATATCTGGTCTCCCAAAAGGCTAAAGCATTTCAAATTTAGTAGGTGATCCCATTCATATTAAGACAGCTCTTTGCAAAAGGAAATCATGTCTAACAAAACTGTGTAAATGTTATTATTTTCTGATGAAGTATAAATGGGTGCACAGAACTAGGAGATGGTTTTATAAATATTGCAGAAGGATGGAGGAGAGGGTTACTTTCCAGCGGTTAGTGAATTTTACATAGTGACAGTTGATATGCAGAACAATGTAGACTTTTCTTTTTCATTACTGTATCTGAAAATAGCTCAAATTAAGCCAGAGAAAAACAATATTTATAGTAGACATGAAAATGAAGAAGTATTTTTTTCCTAAAGCTTTTAACATAAAGCTTGTTTTTATTTTAAAAAGTTGACAATGTATTGGGTTCCTGATAATTTATATTTCCTTTATAGATGGTGCATATGTATATTTGGGTTCCTGTTAAGTTAATAAATGTGTTATCACATTTCCTCCATAATACAAAATATGATTCAAACTTTTGACATCTCTGGACCTATTTGCATGCAAATATGTTGCATTTAACGAATATTGCTAAGAAATATCAAAGAGAAAGGGGAAACCCATAAAATATGTTATATTTTGGGTAGTATGATGTTACATCTCTTATCTCGTGTTTACTTTGTGTGGTAAAATTACATAGTATTCCTTTTTGTCAGAGTAGTATGTTGCAAGTGTGAACAGTTAAAGAATGTTTATTCCACTGAATGAATGTTAAGTCAGGTCATCATATCAACTGTTGATCTTTGACTTAGTCACTCAACTGTTTCCCATAGTGGCCATGAGCTATTAATTGCTCTGATAAATTAATACCTCCCCTCTTAAGGTAACAGGAGGAAAACAGACTATTTGAGGAAGAGTACATAACGGTTTTCTCTCTGCCAAGTTTTTTTGTTTGTTTCTTTGTTTGTTTATTTGCTGAGGAATATTTGCTCTGAGCTAGTATCTGTTGCCAGTCTTCCTCTATTTTGTACGTGGGTCGCCGCCATAGCATAGCTGCCAATGAGTGGTGTAGGTCCATGCCCGCGAACTGAACCCAGGCTGCCGAAGTGGAGCGCACTGAACTTAATTAACTACTAGGCCACAAGGCTGGCCCCTCTTCCAAGTTTTTTGGTAGATTGCTTAATGTATTTTACATTTAAAAGGATTTTGGTTTTTCTGCTTTTGAACTTGTGTAGGACTATTATTCAGATATACTTCACAGGTAGTTAATATGTTTTCTTTTTCTTTGTGCATTTTCACAATTTCTTTGATACATCGTTTTTACAAGCTTTTATAAGGCTTCACTTTTCTATAATTTCATAGCTCATGCAAAACAGTTCAGTTGTTTCAGTGGAAGGTGCTTCCCATTTGACCTTTCCAGTGCACCTGGATTCTGGGAGAGTTACAGAAGGGACCCTCCACCCCACTAAACCTGTGAAGGTCAAAGGTGAACCTTGTAAGGGTTTAAACACCAGCTTCAAGAGGCTCACTGGTATTCCTGAAGGCATCTAGGAAACCCCATCCTATGCATATTCTGGAATGTTTTTCACTCTGACGTGCCTTAGATACAGATGCAGTCTTGGCAAAGGTTCTCTCCATATCCACATTCATTGTCTGGCCCTCTAATGTGGTCACGCCTCCGGCACGCTGTGCTGGCCTGCCAGCTCTGCAGGGACCTGGTGGGATCTGGCTGGACCAAAGAGCAGGAGCTCTGTCAATCTTTCCGCATTTTACTCAATGACTAGCACACGCATCATTAAAGAGTTGTGAATAAATTTAGAGGGGTGAATGGGGAGAAAACACAGCTGCTACACCAAAGGGAGACGAGTGATGTTTACTCTGAACCTCAACTACGAAAGGCTTTTACATATGATTTTAAAGAGCAGAACAATCGTGTCTCTCCCCTCCCACCCCTTATCTCCTCCTCACTTGTATGTCGACTGTCAAGCTTACGTTCAGCCTGTCTTGTATGGCTGTAATGTACAGGGTGATACATTACAGTATCAATTTAAGGTAAACAGAATATAGATAATTTGTCTCACTTGACAGAAAGAAAATAAACACAGGCTAGACTCAGTCTATGTCCAAAAGGAAAATGTGTCAGGTTCCTTCCTCCGCAGGAAGAGCTATTTTGAGTTCCATTTTTAGATGACATTCCCTTGTTATAATCATATTGAACTATTGAATATTGACCTACTCAATGAAATGAAATTGGTCAGCCCTACATATTGGTAACCCTTATTAACTCCCAGTGCTCTTAAAGTTCAATGCTTGATGCTTTCTATCCAGCCGAGATGAGTTATTGCCTGCATTCGCTGTGTTTATTTGAGAGATAAATTAAGTGGCGCTTTTATAATCAGACAAAACTGTCTGATTTCTATTCTCTACACAGTAATATCTTGTTTTATTACATGCTGGTTTTTTATTGAGCTCCGGTCTCTTATTCTGGTTGGGCATTGTTGGAGAGTTTTTTGGGTTTTTTTGGTAATTTTGGGCAGTTAAGAGTATTGTCAGATATTTTGGTTTAGAATGCATAATATTATGAAAGGAGTTGTAATCAACTTTATCAGATAAAAAGCTTCAAAGTGAATTGTGTTCACAGGAGTTTGTTGATGCCCCAATTTATTCATCAAGCCTTAAGGAAATAACTTCCCATATTTTATTCTACTGTGTTTGTACATTATTTCATATTTTTTTTAAGACTCATGGTATAAAAGGTTTGTGGTCAAGAAAATCTCATTTTCCACTCTAATAGTTAATTTTTAAATAGTCTCACTTGGAACATATGCACTTCCATCACATTTCAAATGTACAGACTTTAATTCTCTACCCAATTAGATGGTGTTTGTTTAGAGAGTAAATAAATTATTGTTGAGGTTTTAGTTATTTTACATGGCAAGTCTCCTGAATAAGCACTGTGGCTTTTTTTTTTTCCTGCTGATATTTGAATTTTGGCTTGTTAAGCTCCCCCAGCAGAAATTTATTGCCTCACAGTTCTAGAGGCTAGAAGTCTGGGCCAAGGTGTCAGCAGGGTTGGTTGTTTCTGAGGGCTGTGAGGGAGGGATCTATTCCAGGCCTCTCTCCTTGACTTGCAGATGGCCATCTTCTCCCTGTGTTTTCACATCGTCTTCTCTTTGTGTGTGTCTGTCTCTGTGTCCAAATTTCCCCCTTTTATAAGGGCACCAGTCATACTGGATTAGGGCCCACGCTGATGACCTCTTTTTAACTTGATTACCCCGGTAAAGACTCTGTCTCTGAATAAGGTCACATTCTGAGGTACAAGGGCTTAGGACTTCAACATGAATTTTTGCGAGAAGGACGCAATTCAACCCATAACGCTGTTGTTACTCAAATGCCCAGAAATAGCATTCAGTTCCTTATCAGTTTGTTCCACCTTCTCTTTGCTCTCTTCTTCTGTAGCCCCCACAACTTCATGGGTAGGCAAATTCCGTTTATTGATGAATGTGTTTAAATGACTCCGTAAGGCTTGATCCACTCCCCGCCCCCATGCCTCTCTTCCATGCTTGGCTTTCAGAGTTGTATGTTCCACCAGGACATGGAGATTTACCACTGTTTCATTTTAGGGACACATAGGATAGGCTCTTGTTCCTGGCACAGGGGTCAGTGTTTGTATTTCTAATCTTTAAGAATAGACTGTGTTAAAACAGAAGCTGGTTAGAATTTAAAGTGAAGATCCCTTGGCAATGAAAGGCACCTAACAAAATCTCCTGCTTGGTCATATCTGGCTAGAGAATTCAAGAAGGGAGGGACAGAGAGAGTACCAACCACAGACCCCATGTTATTTGTTTCACCAAAATCTTAGGGAGGGAGGATGCAGTGTGGAGGACTTCTGTGCCTCCTGGCTGTTTGTTCGATGGGACCCCCACTAGTAGGCATGGAATCTTCTCCCTGGGACTTTGTGGTCTTGAGTGGCAGCTACTGGAATTTGCCCTATAAGGTATGGAGTCAGGGATTTCTTGTCTCATCTTGGAGTTCCAGTAACCACATCTGGAGCCCTGATAACTTTCCATTTTTCCTGCCTTGTCTCAGGAAATTTCTTGAGTCTTAAAGGGCAAGATTAAGACTAATAATAATGGGTCACAGAATTCTCTTCTCATGTTATTAAAGCTGATTTGCTTCCCCAGTGTGGAGAGAGACATCAGAGATGGAGTGCGTATTTTCATATGATGCACCGTGGCATGAAGACACGGTGACGTACTTTGCTGTGACACTGTGAGGGAAAAGAACAGGAAACAAAGTCTGTTCTTAGAGGACTGGAATTAGAGGTGGCTTCTAGTCTAAGTCTGTCAGTGGCAGATGACCTTATCTCACCCACTCACAGCTTCCCCATCTTCAAAGCCAGAGGGTCAAGCTAGATCATCCCTGCGAGTCCCCCCAGCAATGATTCCTAATTCTGATTTCTTTATTTTTCTGGGAAGCATGTTTTAGTGTCCATATCAATTCATTATTTTTTAAATTTACTTTAATTCTTGAATTTACCCCCCATCTGAATTTACTTTATTGATTTTTTTTTTTTTAAAGGCAACGGAAGACGATGATGACCCCAGATATAAATTGTTACAGGAAAATGGTTACAAGATAAAATTACCAGATCAACCTTTTTATTCTACATTTTATGGAATACCTAATCTATGTTTGGCAGTAACTTATTCGTACACATGAATTCCTGACACTTTCGATTCTTCAGACTTATTAATCAGTGTAGTCAGCACCAGAGCAATTTTATGAGACTTACCAGTCATCAAAAATTTATTATCATATAAATCAAAGAAACAACGAGCATCTTAATAGGGTAGAGAAAGTGGCATGTAAAGGATCGTTTAAGACTGTGCTTTTTGTCGGTTGTGTGTTATGTTTACAGCCAGCATCAGAGAACTTACTCATAATTTCATGCAAAGACTCAGCAGGGTGGTAGTTCTCTTCTTTGGTACAACCTTTTCTCTTTATTTTTTTCCAGTAGAATATTGTGTTTGGTCTCCCTGTAAGACTGAGGAAGCTAAATATACAGAAGGTAGGAAGCATCATGTTCTAATTTTAAGCTTGTACCGTTTGTTTTGAAACAATATCTACATTTTCTTGAGAGTTTCATTACGGTCATGAACCAAAGTTAAGAGTTATCAAGCTTAGTCCTTCCCTTGGGGACAAGGTTGCTAAACTTGAACTCTTTGAAATGGCATGAGGAAATAGCAGCAGACAAATTATCCTTCTTGTGGACGAAATTCATGTGTACCTTCTGACAAATGGGAGCCATGGGCTTCTGTCTACTGTATTCTTGGCACTGTTTTTGACACCATCCTGAAGGTATAGTAAAAGACTTGGATTTTCATCATGTGAGATGAGCTACTTGGAGGGGAGTTTTTCCATCACCCTAGCCCTGTCTTGAGTGTACTGGAGTCTCACGATCCTCTAGGGCGGAAGGACCATGGCAGTGTGCCCAGGAAGAGTTGAGCTGGCACTGGAGAGCCTTGGTGCAAACCCGCTGGGAATCGACCCAGAAAGACAGTGGGTTACTTCCCATCAAAGATACCACCTGCTTTCCACCTCAGATCTCCATAAGTGCTGTTTTCTCTGTCTGGAATGTTCCTTCCTCCCATATTTACCTATTGAATGCCCAATTATTCTTCAAGTATCCAGTTAAATATTGCATTCTCGGAGACCTTTTTCCTGAGTTTTCATCTACTCTGGGTCCCTTTTGTCAGCTTTCGTCAGAGCCTTTACTTTCCCTTAGTAGCAATTTTAATAATAATCATAATGTCTGTCAGTTATTGAATATTTACCGTATAACAGACATCGTGCTGAATTCATATGTGCTGTTTATTAGTTTATAACTCAGTATTTATTTCTGTAAATACTACTTGTATGGGGTGGTGCAGTTATGGTATGTTTTCTATGTTTTCTGTCTTTTGAGAGACTAAAATCTTCTTGAAAGCAAGACGCATGATTCCTTTGTGACTGGGCTTGCATGTGGCCTGCCCTCAGTGTCTTACATAAATGACCTGTCTCATGTAGAGGAACCTCTGACAGGTTGCCCTGATTTCTGAAGGGAAGAACCATTCTGGCATCCAGAATGGACCAAGTTATAGTTCTTTGTTTTTGCTGGTACATGATAAACAATACTCGAAACGTTAAAACGCATTCTGAATATATAATATTAAGTGAAGATCAGATTGTGTCTTCACAATAGTCTTTCATTATTTATATAGATCTCTTCTTTTTACCCCTCTACTCTCATATTAGAAATGAAACGGTTCCTTAACTTCACAAGTAAATGAATGATGTTTGAAAGGGAGACCTTCCTCTGTATGAATCTGCAGGCTCTGTGGTCGTTTTGTGTGCCTTCTCCTTGTCCTCAAGAGAGTGTTTCATGGGGTGTATGGACTGTGTGATTGTGTTTGTAAAGGTTTGGAATATTTCTGAGGGAGACAGTAAACTAGGATGTCTGGTTATCTTTAGGGAGGGAAACTGGATGACTAGAGGCGGGGGGGAGGGCATATTCTCTTCACTTTTTACCCTTTGGACCTAATAAATTTTGTATATGTATTCTCTATTTACTGGATTATTACCTGTAGGGCCCATGAAGTTAAAAAGGAAGAAACCACAAAGAATGTAGCTATAGGATGGGTTTCGTCTGCCGTGATGGCCTCTTTCCATCCGTTTGCCTAGATTGAGTGGAATCCTTTTTTATCAGTCTCTCTTTAACCAGGTACACCCAAAATCCTCCAAGTGATGTCACCTCTTAAACTGTGTCCTGAATCTTGGAAAGGGACTATCTGAATGAGAGCTTAAGAAGGGGTTTTTCACTTAACGCCTCAATCATTCTTGTTCTTGGATTAAGCATTGTGAAATTTTACATAGTTTATAACACCTCTCAGATAACATCAGGCTTTCCCGTATCCTTGGAAGAATCTAGAGCAATCTGTTTTTCCTTCAGAATTCAATGTGAAATGGGAAAAGGTGGCCATTCACAAACACCTAACAAAAACGAATAAGGAAAAAAACAAGAAAATGTACTTCTGCATTGAGCTTCTCTATATAGGGGCATTTTCTCATCTAAGATTTTGCGTAGTGGAAAAATAAGCTTTTCTATATTTGAAAGGTCATGAGGGTTTGAAATAAGAAAGAATGGATCTTGGAAGAATTGACTGCATATTGGAGGATGTGATTGGGCTCCAGGTTCCCATATTTGAGACGTGGATTTTTTTTGTTTTAATTCTTCTCTCTTGTTTCACTTTTTTGGCTGTAAGCTAAGATGATGTGTGTGTTTCAGACTGTTTGTGAGATTAGGAGCATTTTTAATCTGCTCTTGTGGCATTCTCAATAGAAACTGCGTGAGTGGTGATCTTTTAATAGATGTGTCTTGCAACTAGCAAATTTATTTCGGTACTACATTCTAGAGAATTCCTAAGGAATCTGAATTTTGTCAATAAAAGTTTTTGTTTTGAAATACTTAAAATATTGGAACTGTATGTTTTTAAGTTTTCTGAAGCCAGCTTCTGCTTGATTTTTACAAGCTTAATTGACAAGACAGGGCAACAAGAAAAATATTACCTCAAGCTGATGGAGTAAAAATACTGTTAATTTTATGCTGTAACATGGTTAGAAAAAGAAACAATGCCATATAGGGAAAAGGCTCCTTCAAGACCACCGTGTGACTGCATTAAACACGGTGGCTTTGTTTTTACTGTGGTTGAAACACGAAGAATCTTGAGCATCTTTTACTGGAGAAATTCAGAACTTGCACGATAAAGTCAGCTACTCCCAATATCCCCACCTTCCCCCATTTTTCTTCTCTTCTTGGACTCACATCTAGGTGGATTAGTGTGTGACAGAGGTTGTCTCAGTTACACTAAGGAGAGAGAATTGACATTCATCGACTTCCTGCTGTGGTCCAGGCCCTGTTGGGCTCCACATGGGCTTCATCTCCCGTAGTCTCATGACTCCATGAGATGTAGGTGTTCACCCAGCTTTCAGATGAGAAAATGGACAATCGCAGGTTAAGTAGAATGACCAGTGGTTAACCCGAGTGGTAGAGCCAGAAATTAAACTCTCTCTGATAAAAGAACACTATCTCGTATTCTCCTTGTTGCTCTGGGGTAATATCTGGGAAGAAAAGGAGGAAATGCTGAGTTTATGCAGACATTATCAAAGAGAAGTTAATGTATGCCTCTTTAGGGTACGTTCATAAGCATTCGACTTTTCTGGTCCTTGAATCAGACACAGCCTTCTGCAAGGCCACATCCTCACCCTAGAGTAAGAGACACAGGTAGCATTCGGGGTCCCTAAACATATCCCTGCGGTAGCTTTTCAGTCCCTGAAAACCTATCTTCCTGCATTTACCCTGATTCTGGTTTAACATCCTCTTATGTGAGTGGTTCTGGTCTGACAAATACAAATCCGTTTTCCTGCCGGCTACCCCTCTGGTTCAATGGGCGTGTATTCATCCGCTGTGGGCTATGTGTTTATATTGTTTTATAGCTGGACTTCAGTCAGTTAATGCATATTTGAGGGTGTGGCCTTTCTCTACCATACTGTATTATTGATCTTTTTGGGCATCATTATGGCCTCCTGGACTCTCTCAGCTCATCTCTTCATGTCTTTGTTTTCTTGTTAGCTCCAGACCCAGGTTTTTATTCGTTTATCCCAACAAAGAACTGACTCTTATCTAAGGAGTCCTGGTTCCTTTAAGTGGAAAATAGCATTAGAATCCAAAATCTGAGGTCCAGGAGTGCGTGTTTTCCAAATAAGCATCGAGGGTAGAGTAGAGTGACATGAGAGCTGCCATCCACTTAAGTGACAAAGCAGAAAAATTACCTGTATTCAAAGGAGCATGCATTCGTGTCGATGGTTCCCATTTACCTGTATCTTTAAGTTTGTTTTGGCTTTACTCTACTGTTAGAATTTATTAATCCAGTCCCCCCTTTGCTATACCTACTAAATCATTCATGTGTTTACATGACTAGTAATCCCACATTTGCATGTCTTCATTTTCTTCTCTTCCTGTCTCCAGACTCAAATGTTCTGGAATCAGTTGCTAAACATGTAAGTTCAGAGAATCTTGTCACTATCCCCAGAATACCTGAAAAGAAAAAGAAATAGTAACTTCCTTCCAGGTTTTATATTAAAGAAACCAAAAGTGTGGGCCACTCAGTAATATAAAGACGTAGATCACCTGGTGTCTAGATAGAATTCCATTCAGTTAAGAGACAGTAGCAGTGAAACAGGGAAAATGTACCAGTACAACCTTTTGAGGTTTTGTCTATTACCTCTTCATTTTCTTGCACTCATATTTGGCTTTTTTTTTTTTTTTTTTTTGCTGAGGAAGACTGGCCCTGAGCTGACATCTATTGCCAATCTTCCTCTTTTTTTTGCTTGAGGAAGATTAGTCCTGAGCTAACATCAATGCCAATCTTCCTCTATTTTTGTACGTGGGTCACCACCACAGCATGGCTGATGAGTGATGTAGGTCCACGCCCAGGATCCGAACCTGTGAACCTGGGCTGCTGAAGCAGAGAGTGCTGAACTTGAACCAGTATGCCATGGGGCTGGGCCCTCATATTTGTCTTCTAACATAAACAGCTTTACTCTGATACTCAAGTTCTAAAGGGCCTTGGCTTGTTCCTCCATCTCATTCGATTTTCTGCTCAGATGTCATCTCAGCAAAACTCTTTCCATATCGCTCTATCTGCAATGGACCCCACAGCCCACCGCCCACCCCTGCTCCTAACTTTATCATCCCTCTTGCACTGATCGGCCCTGCTAGAATGCGGGTCCCTCCAAGAGTGGAGACTTTGTTGTATGCACTGCTGTGTCCCAGGAGCCTCAGAGAGTGCCTGGCACTGCTCAGCTCTCAAAATACTTGATGAATGAGACTTGTTATTCTTTCAACTATACATTGTAGCCCACAGTTGAGACATTTCTGCTAGAGGAAAATTTTTAAAAACCTTCCATCACACATCCATTACACATTTTTAGTGTTTCCCTTTTTCTTCTCGTGTGTGAGTTGCTAAGATTTCATGATATTATTAGAGCTGCTTCCATCACCATAAATGTTTCTATGATGTTTCCAAGGCTGCAGCCTTCCCTAGCCAGCTATTTCCCATCAAATCTAGTAGCTCTTTTTAGCTAGGCTTTGAAAGAAACTCCGCACATGAAATTTTAGAGGGTGATGTGGGAAAAAATAACAGAACTGTAAGAGGGTATTTGACCTGGACTCAGCCCGTTAGCCCGTTTTCATTTTTGAATCAGCCAGGCTCCATCCTCTAACAGATACCTCGTGTGTCGGACCTGGTGTTGGCTGCTGAGCACCTCAGGATGCAGGTGTGGCTTTTGTCCTTCATCATGATAGTGTGAGAGTCTATAAAAGGTGAATTGGCAGGCTTTGAACTATAGTAATTGCTTGGAAATAAACAGCAGAGGAGAAGAGAGGGGAGGAGAGGCAGCTTTTCCTCCCGGCCCTCAAAATGTGTTTTGTTGATAAGTCAGAAAAACCATTTTTAACACAGTCTCTGAAGCTCAGAACCTGGATGTGAAAGGGCCTAAGGAATCCCTCGGTGGTCACTCAGTCTTGGAGAGCCAGAGGTCTCCTGATCGCTGCATTGAGAAGGGGCCCTAACCTGCTGTAGGTTGTGTGTTGTTACTTATCTCCCTCACCTGTGTCACTGAGGTGCAGTGTGACCTGTTGAACTCAAGAGATGCCCAACAAAGGTGAGGAGTGATGGTGTACTTAAAGAAATATGTGGCTTGTCTATACACAGAAGGATCTCACTGTCAATACCCCACTTCCAAACTTGATACTAAATTTTCTCACAGTTGGCATTAATTTTGTATATTTCAAACAAAATTCTCCTAGTCAAATTTTCGTTGTTAACTAAATGTTGAGGAGAAAAAGATGGCATTTTAAGTATTTTTCCTAAGATGGTGGAAAGTGTGGATTAGTTTTAATTTTGTGCACTACAAAAAAAGAAAAGTGGTGGGGGGAGAAAGGAAGAAAGAAATGTAGCTGCTCTGTTTACATGATGCCAAAATTCCTGCTTTTGAAAGTAACTAGAGTTGCCTCCTTTACAAGAGAGAACCAGAGGCTGCACAGCAGCTGTCAGAACCGCAGCCAGTGTCACCTGGCTTCTGGTCTCAAAGCCCTGCCAGGTCCTGGAAGTGCACACTTCTGCCAGCGGAACTTGGGGACTCTGGAGAAGCATTTCTGTGGGGCCAGAGGGCTTCTGAATACCCTCAAAGGAACTGTAAATAAATTGTGAAATGTCCCATGGAGAAGAAGCTAGCTTCAGGAGGCACACAGAATTCCCCTCTGCAGTATAGACCAGTGGGTGTGAGCACTGGCTCTGGAGAAAGGATGCCAGAGTTTAAATCCCACTCTTACCTTTTGTGCTAGTTTTATGACATTGGGTCGATTAGATTTTTTAAAAAGTTTAAGACCTTTATTGAAGAGCAATTATGCACAGTAAAGTATATATCTAAGGTATACAGTTTGTTACATTTTGGCATATATATACTTGTAAAGTAGTCACCAGAATCAAGATAGCGAACCCGTTCGTCATCTCCAAAAGTTTTCTTGTGCCTGTATCCCTCCCTTCTACCCCTCCCTTCATTCCCCCATCCCAGGCAACCACTGACCTACTTTCTAACTATATGTTAGTTTGAATTTTGTAGAGTGTTATATAAATATAGACATATAGCATGTACTCTTTTTTTTAAAAAAATCAGGCTACTTTCATTCAGCATAATTACTTTAAGAGTTATTGTTGCGTGTATCAGTAGTTCATTTCTTTTTCTTGTTGAATAGTAGTCCATTGAGTGGATATACCACAATTCATTTATCAGGTTGACTGTTGCTGGACACTTGAGTTGTTTCCTGTTAGGGGCTGTTACACATAAAGTTTCTATGAGCTTTTGCGCGTTGTCTTTGATTCATATGCACTGTCACTGTAAATACTTAGGAGTGGAATGGGTAGATCATATAGTAGGTATAGATTTACCTTCTCAAGTAACTGCCAAACTGTTTTCCAAGTGGTGGTATCATTTTATATACCAACCAGCAGTGCCTGAGATTTCCTGTTCCTCCACATCCTTGTCCATACCTGGTATGGTCAGCTTTTCAATTTTATTTGTTCTAGTAGTTTCTCATTAGGTTTTTAAGTTGCATTTATCTGATGAATAATGATGTTGAACTTTTTCCATCCGTGTATCTTATTTAGTGAAATTTTTGTTCAAATCTATCCATTTTTTTAATAGTTTATTTTCCTATTGTTTCGAGATTCTTTATATGTTCTACATATAAATCCTTTATCAGATGTATGCTTTGCAAAACTTTTCTCTCTTTCTGTGGTTTCTCTCTTTATTCTCCTAGCAGTGTCTTTTGAAGAATAAAATTTTTAATATTGTTGAAGTTCATTTTATCAATTTATTCTTTTATGGATTGTGCTTTTGGTGTCATATCTAAGTGTTCTTTCCCTAATCCAAGTTCACAAGATTTTCTCCTTTGTTTTAGTCCAGAAGCTTTATAATTTTAGGTTTTGCATTTAGGTCTATGTTGCATTTTGAGTTAATCTTTGTATATGGTGTGAGGTATGGATCAAAGTTCCACGTGGACTTCTAATGGAGGTCTAATTGTTTGGATGTGTGGATATCCAATTATTTTTGCATCATTTGGGTCAGGTTTGTTGAATGTGTTTTTATGAGTCTTCTGTACCCTTACTGATTTTTCTAATTGTTGTATCAGTTATTGAGAAAGAGCGAGATTGAAATCTTAGACTATAATTATGGATTTGCTATTTTTTTTCAATTTTGTCAGGTTTTGCTTCATATATTTTGAAGCTCTGTAGTTAGATTCATAAATGTTTAAACTTGTGTATGTCCTCTTGATGAATTGACCCTTTTTTCATTATGAAGTGAAATTCTTTAACCCTAGTAATATTCTTTGGCCAGAAATCTACTTAGTCAAATATTAATATAGCTACCCCATCTTTGTTTTGATTAATGTTAGCATGGTATATAATTTTCCATTCTTTGGCTTTTAACCTATTTGTATCTTTATATTAAAGTGGATCTGTTATAGGCAGCATATAGTTTGATCTTGCTTTTTTATCTCATCTGACAATCTCTGTCTTTTAATTGGGGTATTTTGATCATTTACATTTAATGCGATTAGTCATATGGGTAGGTTTGAATCTATCCTTTTACAATTTTTTTCCCCTATTGTTCCATCTGTTCTTTTCCCTCTTGAAGCTTTTGTGTCTTTTGGGGTATATATTTTTTAGGATATCATTTTATCTCCTTTGTTGATTTATGAGCCATGATCTTTCATTCTTAATTTTACTGTATGCTTTATTTAGTGTTTATAGTTTACATCTTTGACATTTCACAATGATGTTATAGCACTTCACATATAGTGTAGACATCTTAAAATAATGTACTTTCATTTCTATCTCCCAGGCTGTATGCTTTTGTTGTCATATATTTTACTTTTAGTAATGTTATAGACTCCATGTTACATTTTTATTCTTTTTAACAGTCATATATCTTTTACAGATATATAAATAAAAATAAAGCATCTGATCTATTTAGTTATGTATTTACCATTTTTAATGCTCTTCATTTCTTTGTTTAAATCTGTTTCTGTCTAGTATAACTTCCTTTAACTTTTCTTGTCATGTGGCTCTGCCATGTATGCATTCTTTTAGATTTCATGTGCCTGCAAAAATCTTTATTTCACCTTAATTTTTGAAAGATATTTTCACTGGATATAGAATCATGGATAGACAGTTTTTTATTTGTCAATACTTTAAAGATTTTGTTCCACTGTCTACACATGTGTATTGTTTCTGACAAGAAATCTGCTGTGTCTTTATCTTTGTTCCTTTTTATGTAACCCTTTCCCCACCTTGGCTGCTTTTAAGATTTTCTCTTTATTTCAGCTTTTCAGTAATTTGATTTTAGTGTGCCTTAGTGTGGTTTTCCTCTTCTTTTTTCTTTTCTTTTTTTTTTTTTTTTTTGGTGCTTGGGGTTTGCTAAACTGCTTGGGTCTGTGGGTTGATAGTTTTCATCAAATCTGAAACTTTTCAGCCTACTTTTCTCCAAATGTTTGTCTAACCACCACCCCCTCTCCCCGCCTCTCTTTTTGGGACTCCATTTATATGTTCTAGCCTCTTGTGGTTGTTCCACAGCTCAGTTGTGTTCTATTAATTTGTTTAATCCTATTTTTTCCTCCTGAGTTTCGTTTTAGATCATTTCTGTTTGTCTTAAAATTTGCTATTCTTTTCTTTATCTCATACATTAGAGTTTTCGTCTATTGTGATTTTTTTTGCCTCTTTTATGTCATTCAAAAGTCAGGATACGGATTAACTCTAGAGGAAAGGGAAGAGATTTCAGGGAGAGGGGCTCCACCTCATTCTTCTTGTCCTAGGTGATGGTTATATGATCCTTCATTTTTAAACTCCTGTTAGTTCAATGAACATACATGTTTTATGCACTTTTTGGTAATAGTTATATTTTCACAGTTTAAAAAATGTTTTAAATGACTTGAAAATACAGTGATTTGGTTGTGCATTTTGTTGGATTAAACCCCAATGACAAAAAGCACTGCAAAAAATAACTGTTTTCAGGTATGTTATTAGTAATAACATTTTTATTGCTTTTGAGATGATTGCGTATTATAGAATAAAGAAAATAAGTAATTATGTTAATATCATTAGAGACTAAAATTTTCAGCAAAAGAGAAAGGAGATATAAATAGAAAAATGAGAAAAATTAATTAAATCCTACAGTCTTAAATTTTAATTGGAAAGATAGGAAGCACTCATGATATACTTTTTTCCTTTAAAATTTTTTTTGTTGTTCTGTCCACCAAAGAGGCCTAGAAAAAAATGATGAACACAGTAGCAGTGAGCACACCTAGCTCCCCTAGTTCCTGGATCATTTTATTTAAATATCATTTTCCACTAAAAGAACTCTGGGGTCTTTAGAAGAATGCCTAATTCCAAGTCTCCATCAGGAGCCTGAAATATCTTGTCAATCCAGAAAGCAAAGAAGCTATCAAAGACTGTGTCAAAGGAACCCAAGGTGCCAACTTGAAGAGGCTCCTATTGGCCAAAAATAGATAGTTTGTATATCCTTAAGAATGATAACTACAATGTATTAAAACACTTCTGGGGCTGACCTAGTAGCGTGGTGGTTAAGTTCACATGCTCTGCTTCAGCAGCCCAGAGTTCACAGGTTCAGATCCCTGGCACGGATCTATGCATTGCTTGTCAAGCCATGCTGTGGTGGCATCCCACATGTAAAGTAGAGGAAAATGGGCACAGATGTTAGCCCAGGGCCAATCTTCCTCAGCAAAAAGAGGAGGATTGACAACAGATGTTAGCTCAGGGCTAATCTTCCTAACCAAAAAAAAAAGAAACAAATAAAAGAAAGCCACTTCCAACATGGCTTTTGAAAAGCTCATTCAAGCAAACAGG
This sequence comes from Diceros bicornis minor, assembly GCF_020826845.1. NCBI lineage: Eukaryota > Metazoa > Chordata > Mammalia > Perissodactyla > Rhinocerotidae > Diceros > Diceros bicornis. The sequence continues at coordinate 16,970,105 of NC_080775.1, read as the reverse complement.
GTATAAAAAAATTGTTTGGAGATAATCAGGAAATTTGAATACTGGATATTTGATGTTAAGGAATTATTAATTTTTTATGTGTGATAATGGTTTATGGTTATATACTTAAATGTTTATGGATGAACTAATATAATTTTTGGGATTTGCTTCAGAATAATCTGGTGGCAGTGGGGGGGGGGGTAGAAGTGAAAATGAATGAAACAAGACATGCCCTGAATGGATCATTTTTGAAGCTGATGATGGGTACATGGGGACTTACATTGTTCTCTTGACTTTTGTGTATGGGTAAACTTTTCCCAAATGAAGTTAAAAATATTTTAAATATAATAAAAATATTAATACTGCCTGTATCATAGAATTATAAGGACAGTGCCTATAAACTCGTTATCACATTGCTTGACCTTAAAAAGAAAATAAAAATAGCTCAGATCCCATGCTCTCCACCCCAATCCCCACCAACCCCCCCAGCTATAAAATATTCTTTCTTTTCAGTCCAATTTGGAGCCAAAAAAGTTCCCTGCAGAGCTATCCATGGTGCTGACCAGTGCTGATCCAGGGCACACTAGAAGAAAGCAGAGGAGGCAAGGCAGGGGGCATGAAAGATGGATTTGGTCTTAGATACACCGAATGTGAGGTTTTTGGATACTCCTAAGTGGAGAGATATGTAATAAGGGAGAGGTTTTATGGGCGTAGAGTTCAGGAAACCAATTTAGGCTGCAGGTAGAGTTCATCTTCCTTTTGGCTAAGTCCTTCCAGGGCCCCTGTTTTTACTAGTCGGCAGCCTGCCAACCCCTCATTGGAGGGTAGCCCAAGACACTGCAGCAACAGACTGTTCTAACTGCTGGGTTATTTGCTCTGAAGAGGTAGGTTTTCAGCTTATCAATTCATGTCTCTGTGTTTATGTTGCTAGCTGATTTGAGGAATTTGTCAGAGATGGAGGGCCTATATTTTGGATCTAATCATGGAATGAAAAGGAGTCCTTAGCATGTACAATTATGTAGCAAGCACGGGGAACATGGGATGAGTTCTATTTCTTCTGCTTTTAGGTACCAAACCAGAGCCCCTGTGCTCGCCTCAATAACTTAAAATATATCAAAGTTTTTCTCCTTAGTTGGTCTCTGGCATAAGGAATGGGAAGCAAACTCACCTGGTCAGCTTTAGAAAACAATTTATTGAATTGATTTGTATTACACGGGCCTGAATAGAACCTGCTTTATCTAGATGTTAGTTTTATCGTATAAAATTTTGCCCTGGAAACCATTTGTGATCAGGCTGTACTTTTTAGGGACCTCTCTCAATCAGGCTATGAGCTATTGTGGACTGGGTTCTGTTAAATACCAGCACTTTTGCCTTGCTCTAACTGCTGGTGTATAAACAAGAAAGCAGAAGAGAAGATGAAGAAGTGGCTGCTTTTGTGAATATAGTGTCACTGTTAGGCAGAGAGAGTCTTCTCTTTGATGAGCTTAGAAGACGACATTGGCTTTCCCTAGGATGGGGAAAGACTGCAAGATCAGCAGTTGGTGGAAATTCCAAAATGGAAGTTAATGAAAAATGATTAAAAAGCAGTGTAGTGCTTTGAAAAAAAAAAATGAAAGAAAATGTTAACTTCAGGAAGACACTACAAGAGAACATGTGTGGGCTTTTTTAGAGTGAGGTATGCTTTGATTTGAATCACAGCTCCGCAGTCTGGGTGGCCACATTTTCGTGAGTACACTATTTACGTGCTCTGAATCTCTTTGCTCTTCTGTAATGTATTAAGGGCTACAGGATTATGGCTAACCCTAGTCTGACATTTGGTTATTGAAAATAAGCTCTGATAGCACCAGCAACACACAGTTCTGAAGATTGTACAAATATTCATCTTAAACATTAGAATTTTCAAATACGCTAATAGAAGGTGGGTTGAAATAGTGAGGCTTGACCTCCTGCACAAAGCACTGTACAGCAGTGTTGAAGGAAAAGCCCACTGCTTCTCAGTGAATTGACATATCTTATGGCCATAAATATATACAATCTTATACGAGTTTGGTAAGTTTAAACATGTTTCCAGCCATGTTTGTATACAGCAGACCCTTTGATATGACATGGCTGCCTGGAATCATGTCGATGGATAATTCTCCTGAAACAGAAAATTGACATTACAGTTGGAGAAATGTCAGCTACCTTCAAAGATAGAAAAACAGGTCGCTGCAGTGTGATTCTTTTTATTTACAGATGTAGGAAAGTTCATAATGAGGGAGATCAGAGCAAGGGGAGTAGAAAGGAGATAAAATGGGAATGTTCTGAAAATTTACGTCTAAGGATCTATTGGCTGCATTTAGAACCAGGCAGAGGAGTAAAACATGTCCAATTGAAGTCCCTTTCAAATGTTTTGTTTTATTGTGTTCAAATTTTATGGAATTATAAAGATCATGAAACCATAGGGATAATCTGATTTCCCTCCTTATTTTTCACATGACGAAATCGAATCCCAGAATGCTTAAGTGATCTATCTCAGATAACCTAGCTAGTTCATATCATATTGCACTCATAGAACGTTTCAAATGCTTCTACCTCTGCCTAAAACACTTGTACCCAGCGCCCGTCCTCTGCCATTGCCTGGTTAATTCCCACTGTTGTGCAGATTTTAGATCATATGTCCCTTTCTCTGAGGAATCTGCCGTGACCACTGCCTCCACCCTTTGTCAAAGTCAAATAATTATAATAGCAGAAAACAGCCATAGCTGTTTATTAAACACATAATTTAATCATCATGACAACTCTATGAGGTAGGTACTGTTTATCCCCATTTTATGGAAGGAGAAACTGAGATACAAGGTGGTTAAATAACTTGCCTAGGGTTACAGTTACTAAGTAGTGGAACCAGAATTCAAATCCAGACAGCCTCACTGCAAGGTCTGAGCTCCACTTACCACACTATTCTATCAGTCATCTGTTATTAGGATACCTTGTAACTCTCTTAGCACTTACTGCTCTTACTGTTGTATTTATTTGTGTGATTAGGTAATACATTTTTTCCTACTGGATTGTAACCTTCAGGAGGGCTCAGATCGTGTATCTTTTGATTCATCATTTTTGCGTAGCTCCTGAGTGCCTAATGTCTATCTAGCAGGCTCACTACGTATATTTTTCATATGTAAAATGGAGTTAATAATAGTACATTTTGTAGTATTATTTGTTCTAATTGCATTGTACGCAGTACAGTTGCATATGGTACTAGAGTACAACTGCACTGTTAGGAGAACTAAGTAAGAAAATGCACACACAGTGCTCACTAGTTCACATCACTTGGTAAATACACAGTAACTGTGGGGCTATAATAAACAGGCTTAGAGGTAACTTCGCTTAAGACCACAAGACAGAATCTGAACCCAAGTGTTCAGTGCGCTTAACTTTTATTCTCTACTCCTTTTTGTACCTATAATGAACGTAGTTAGAAAAGTGAGTCTTAGAAAATATATTGCTTTGCAGAGCTGATTTCTTAACTAGACAGGCAGCTAAAGTATAAGTTTCATCCTTGGTAAGTGTCAGTTTCATCCTTGAGACCAAGACAAATCCAGAGGTAGTTAGATAACTTTCTGAACCGGTCTTCTGAGCATGGACGATTAGGAAAGGCTAACGTAAGTCAAATCAACATATTCTTTGAGGGTGTAGTTGTTCTGCCCTCATTCTATTACAGCAGATGGGTACTTGCTTCTTAGCCTTTCTTTGGTCTTTTGGATGCATTTGTTTCTACACATATTCCACGTCTTCCTGTGTATATTTTGTGTGATGCGGATAGGATTTATTATTTCAGATCATATCCATGAGGTTAGTTCAGCAGTGTTATCTCTAGGGTATAGAGATGCATTTGGCAAGTGATCAGCAATGTACTCTAGTATGCAGAACCTAGCTGTAGAATAAAAATTGAGTTATAAAATTAATCTATAAAATAGTCACAGATAAAATGGCAAAGAGATCAAAATTAATCTTAAAAAAAGCACAAGACAAAATGCAGATATCCTAGAATCAAAAATAGTGGTATTCATGAAAGTGACAATTAGTTACTTAATTCCAAGGACAGACACATTATAGTCTAAAAATATATTTCAGGTTCACAATTGACTAGTTATTTTATGTGGCAGAATACCAACTTTGCATATGTATTAAAATTATTCATAACTGTGTGGCTGCCTAGATGAACTGTTGAGTTCTTGTTCCTTGATCCAATATATTATCTTGTCTATATTTTCATGACACTGTAATAGAAATTTGTCTAAATTTTAGAGTGATCCATGGAATATTTTCAGTATCAGCATCTCCTAAATAAGTATTTTATCTTTTCCATTTTGCCTAATGTGATCTTTTACCTAGGTTGAGGAGAAATCATCCAGCTTATAGAAAAATTACACTTTTTTATGGAATAAATTTTAGACAAAAATCTTTATTCAGTGTAAAAAGTTATTATAAATTGTTAATATTTAGGTATCAAAATATTCCTGTTACCTAAAAATTTGGACAAGATGTGAATTCTTCGGCATAGTGGAAGGATAGTAGAAGTTCATGATCTTCGTGTGGATTTTATGGAGAACTGTGTTTGCTTTAGGTATTATTTGTTGAGTGTTAAACGTGTGGCTGTGGTCAGTCAATGTAACAGTGTGGTTGGGATGGTGAGTTCTGGAGTCAGACTGCCTTCGGTTCATATCCTAAGTCCACCACTTAGTATTGATTTTATTTAACTTTTTGAGCATTAGTTATCTGTGTAAAATTGAATCATAAGAATGACTGCCTTACAGGGTTGGTAGGGAAAATTCTGAGATAATGCATATAAAGTACTTAGAACTGGATCAGGCACACAGTAAGCACTTTATAAATATCAGGTGCTATAAGTGTTCATAAAAATAATGGCAAATCATGGAATGCCACAGAAAGTAGGGGCTAGAGTTTCAGCAATAACATATGGTAAAGAGATTTTGTCTCCAGTAACATGTCTCTAAACTGGTAAAAACTTCGAAGATGATGCTAGGAATGAAGAATAAATACAACTTTTTAAACTAGAATATTAATAACAATATACTAGAGTTCAAAGAAGCCTCAGATAATCTAGTTTTATGCCCCCTTCTCTTTGCATGGGTGGGACGTGCAGCTCCAAAAGGTTAAGCAGCCTCCCTAGGATTACCCCCCAGGAGAGCAGACTCTCACCCAGGTCTCCTGGCTCAAGGTTTAGTGCTCCATCTGTTTTAAAGCACTGGCTTATCGACAGGAAGCATTCATTGAACCTCTCCTAGATGTGGTCATTGTTTTAGGAACTAAGAAGTATTAGACATTTTACCCTAGTATATAACACTTCTTTGCTCCTCTTAGTTTGGTGTCCTAGTGACTATTAATCCTCTAGAAATATCTTTCCATACACCCAGGAGTCATGCAGAAAATGATTGACTGTCCCAGAGCTAGCACCATCCTCCATGAGTGTGAGCAGCTCTATCTGAACGCCTCAATGGAACGATAGCTGTAGCTCTGGGGCGGGTACAGAAAAGGGAATGGCCATGGAGTTGTCTAGAATTTCCCTGGAGATCTCATAAACTTCTAAAATTAAAATGAAGCCTTTCTTCCTTATAAAACAGAGTCATGTGTTAAGGAGATGGATTAGATGCTTCTGAGCCATATATTTTAGTAGGTTCTATAAAATTCTCAATAAAGGAAAGGTCAGTGTTTGTACCATAAACAGTGTTCATGGAGACATATTTAACCCCAGTCCTTTTAGTGATTCCCGGAGCGTATCATAATTAAACTGCTATTCTTTGAAAGTGCCCCGTTACTCGTCACCTCCCAAAATGACCCCACTGTTGCCTGGGCACTCTCTTTCTTAGAGGTGCTAACCACCCCAGTTCTGGTGCCAGCCTTTCACCAAAGGGGAAAATGAAAAGAGGTGGTTTCACCTCGTTAACAGCATGGGCTTAGGAGCTTCCCTTCAGGCTCAGCTGCAGTTTTGTATTTGTGGTTAAAGTGAAAAGATTGTCATCATACCGATTTGTGTGTATGGCGAGGGGAGTCCTTCTGTGTTTTCATGGAGACCATGTGTGTGAAACTAAGAAAGACCAGTGGGTGATCTTTGCATAACTAATGACACACGTAGCTGTTACACTCGACAAGTGGCGATATTCGTGACTTTTTTGGTTGTCAGCGTAGCCTCCCAGCCCCCCAGCCTCCTGTACTGCATAATGAGAGAGCTAATGGTCCTAGGCTTGTTCCACAGGGCAGTGTTGAGGCTTAATTGGAGAATATTTTTAACCCATTACCTAAGAGCATTAGGAGGAAATGTTCAAAGAGTCTTGATGCAGCTCTTTCCATTGAAGAAAGTGGATACCCAAATAAGCAAATTGTAACCTTAGATAGTAATCCATCTTTATTTTCAACCCCTTCATCTCTCCAGGATAAAGACTCTTCTCTTTGAGGGCATGAAAAGGGGCAGAAGCTAGAGGGTTACAAACAATCCTTCCTCCTGGTGTACGTGAACACATAGTGTGCCTGTTAAGAACAGGATGACTTTGAATGGAGCATCCTGGATAAATTTTTCAGAATGATAGTGAGCATGTCTGCCAGGCTGGCCCTGGCACATACAGATGTGGCTGGGAGATATTTAAAGGTGTACAGGCCACATGAAGTGAAAAGCAACAGTCCGAGGAACATGAATGGGCTTTTCCTTACATCACTATTTCTGGTTCCTTTCAGTTTTTATACTGAGCAAATATGCTCTCATCCTTTAAACTTAGAGGGGTTTTTTGAAGGATTCCTGAGAGATGCCCCCAAAATTATTCTTATTACCACTGCTGACTTCTCACTCAGTCATGGATTATAGTCGAATTTAATCTTATCTTTAACTTCACAGAATAGTTAGTCATCTTTTGCTGGATTTCTTTGATTATTTTGTCTTTTAATTTTAAAATGGCAGGAAAAAATTGTTTCCAGCTTTTTCTTTAATTAAAATAAGTCTTTATGAATTAGCATATGAACTAACAGAGAATGTCTAACTAGTTGAGGTCTGGAAGCTTCTTTGATTTAAATGCACACAGACTTTCAACAGCATTTTCATTTTTTTATTTTTGATTTTTTTGTGTGTGAGGAAGATAGCATTTTCATTTATTGACTCTTCTTTCCTATATTCTGAGATTTTTAAAAAATGTACTTTAAGTCACCAAAAATATACTTCTAAAGCTGTAACTAAAATTTGCCAAAAGTAAGACACCCAAGAGTCTGTTAAGAGTTAAGATAGGTTAGAATGTATACATAAAGGACAGTCAAAAAGTGGCAGTGTAATTTTATTAGGAAAGTGAATGTAGAGAAGTCTTTGTGGAATCAGTAAGAAGCTCTGGTATATATTTAACAAAAATATAAGGTTAACTTCTCTTTCAAGTATGAAATAGTTTATGATGTCTCTTAAACAAATAAATATTGGTTCATGAGGATTTTCTAGTCTTTTGTTACATCATAAATTCATCCAAAAAGTTCACTGTTTCTCAAAGGGAAATGCTGCCTATAGACACTATGGGCATATGGGGTGAAGAGGTCAGTGGAAATGCTTTGTCATAAACTTATTGAACGTGGGAATCTCAGTCTGATAAATGTATTAGATTATACGATTAACATATAACCATCCAGATTAACTGTATGGGTGTTGCTTTATGGGTGAATGCTTTTGGTCTAAATTTTGTAGTTTACAGAAAAGCGTTATTTCAAAGTCTCTCTTGCTACTCATATGGTCAACTATCTCTAAAAGGCACTTGCAAAAAAAGGAAAAGATGCCCATTTTTTGGGTGTGTGGACAAAAAAGAAAATATAGAAATGATAGTTTATGGGAACCAGATATTCTGAAATCCTTCCCATCATGAAAGACTAGATCCAGAATAAATCAGAGAACATACTTTTTAGATGTACTGTTGAACTTATAGGAGAGTAAGGGCAATCCCCAAGGGGCAAAAAGTCTCCATAGGAATTTGAAACAGGAGGAGTGTGGTAAAGAGACCAGGACTGCCCCGTTAGCAATGCCTACATAAGGAATTCACAGCTCAAATGCCATGGGTGAAAAAGATGGCCAGACGTGGTGTCTGGGTAAAGTTGGAGGGCCAAACATGAAAACTCTCACAAAGCTAAAACATTCACAGAGACTACACACTCAGTCAGAGTCAGAGCTGGAAAAAATTAGCCTACCAAAAAAGGGAACAGATGAGGAAATCTGTTTTTGTTTCCGCTCGAAGGGGAGGAAAAACAGTAATTATCATAATCATCATCTCCGCTGAGGATTTGCTACTGTAAGCTTATTTTTGGATGAATCTGGGGTATAGACTTATAATTCTTGCAGGGTCGTGGAAACCTTAACCTAAAAAACTTAAATAAAATGATTCCAGATTGGTGGATCCCTCTGGCAGCTGGTAGAGATAAGCATAAATCCTCTCTGGAGGAAAGCATTAATAACCAGTACCCTCAGAATTTTTACAGATTCATCTTATATGGAGTTACCATAAAAAATATCAAACACTCAACAAAGCAATTACCAAACAGGGAATGACATAAACCAAAATTCACGCGAGTCAACAGAAACAATAAACAGATTTAGATCCCCTATGCTTTATGACACTGGGATGCTGAATACTGAATATAAAACAAATGCATGTGAAATATATCAAGAAAAAATTGAGCAAGGAATAAGAGGCCATCAAACATGATCAGTTACCCTGTTAAAAAAACCAGGCAAGGATGCCACAAGAAAAAAAATTGCAGGCCAATATCCCTGATGAATGTAGGTGCAAAAATCCTCAATAAAATATCAGCAAACTGAATTCAATGATACATTAAAAGGATCATAAATCATGATCAAGTAGGATTTATTCCAGGGATGCAAGGATGGTTCGACATCCACAAATCGGTCAATGTGATACACCACATTGACAAAAAGAAGGGTAAAAATCATATCATCATCTCAATAGATGCAGAAAAAGCATTTGACAAAATTCAACATGCATTTGTGATAAAAACTCGCAACAGAGCGGGTATTGAGGGAACATATCTCAACATAATAAAGACCAAGACAAGGATGCCCACTCTTGCCAGTTTTATTCAACATAATAGTGGAAGTCCTAACCAGAGCAATTACACAAGAAAAAAGAAATAAAGGCATCCAAATTAGGCAGGAAGAAGTAAAACTGTCACTATTTGCAGATACGTGATATTTGCAAATCATATATCTGATAAGGGGCTAATATCCAAAATATATAAAGAACTCATACAGTGCAACAGCAAAATACCAAACAATTTGATTAAAAATTGGGCAGAAGATCTGAATAGACGTTTTTCCAAAGAAGACATTCAAATGACCAAGAGGTACATAAAAAGATGCTCTACATCAGTAATCATCAGGAAAATGCAAATCAAACCCACAATCAGATACCACCTCATACCTGTTAGAATGACTATTATCGAAAAGACAAATATCAAGTGTCGGCTAAGATGTGGAGAAAAGGGAACACTTGTGCACTATTGGTGGCAATGTAAATTGGTGCAGCCACTATGGAAAACAGTACAGAGGTTCCCCGACAAATTAAAAATAGAACTACCGTATGATCCAGCGAATCCACTTCTGAGTATTTATCCAAAGAAAATGAAAAGACTAACTCAAAAAGATACATGTACTACCTCCGTGTTCATTGCAGCATTATTTACAGTAGCCGAGACATGGAAACAACCTAAGTGTCCATTGATAGATGAGTGGATAAAGAAATTGTGGTATATATATGTACAATGGAATATTATTCAGCCATAAAAAATGAAATCTTGCCATTTGTGACAACACGGATGGGCCTCAAGGGCATTATGCTAAGTGGAAGTCAGACAGAGAAAGAAAGATACTGTATGATCTCACTTATGTGTGAAATCTATAAATATATATAGTAAAAATAAATCCAAGCTCAACAGATACAGAGAACAGATTGGTGGTTGCCAAACACAGGGGGTAGGAGGTTGGGAGAAATGAGTGATCTTTGTTTTTTTTTAGTTTAAGTAAATTGAATGACAAAAAATGGTCAGAAAGATTTGAAAAAGAAGTGATAGAATTGCAAGAAATAAAAAATATAATCCTCTCAACTCAACAGTAGATAAGTTACATGGAGGATTGTACACAGCTGAAGAGAGAATTAATGGCCTAGAGGATCATGAAAAAATTACCCAACATGAAACAGAGAGACAAAGGAGGTGAAAAATAGTAAAGAGAGAGTAAGACGTAGGGGTGACAGAATGAAAAGAATGTAACATTTAGACATAGACAGAATGTAACATTTGTCTATTTTGAAATCCAGAGTGTTAAAATATTGAAAATGGGGGATGTCAAGAACTGTGAAGGGTCTGGAATTTTATCATAATAAAACTTTATAAATAAATTTTATAAACAATTTTATTTTTGTTTTAATAAATTAGCTTGCTATAATTTCGTGGATGCTGTTTTAAGACACGACACTCCTGGGTCAGAGACAAAGGACTTTGTTACAGCACAATGAGCAGCGTGAGCTTTGTGTTCAAGCCAGTTCTTCCTGCTCCCCAGATCCCGTGGGGGTGATGCCTAGTTGTCCGAGTGGACACTGGGCATCCAGTAAGTCTGAGTCACACCCAAAGACACTTCAGCTTAGGAAACCCCAGTCTTTTAAAATGGACTGTAAGCAGATCTGCTCTTTGCCCTGGCAGGAGACATCATCTTTACTCTCCAGGGCAGTAAACAAATCTGTCCTCTGCTCCACTGGGAGACTCTGTCTCTGTCTTCTAAGGTTGTTTGCTGTACAAACATCCTTGAAAAATTATCCTAGAACTAAAGCTGTCAGTGCCTCTGCTCACAAAATGTGCAGAAGCATGAGAGTCCTGTGGAGAATTATTTCTCAGTGGTGGAGAAGCAATTCGTTTAAGGTATAAGGACAGAATTTTCCAGAAATGTTGAAAGATTGGGATCCTCTATAGAAGGAACACATTGTCTACCAAGCAGCATAAATAAATCATATTTAGACATATGGTAGAACTGTAGGATACCAAAGACAAAAGAGGAGACATTAAAAGCAGCCAGAGAGAAAAGAGAGTTGAAATTGACAAGCTACTCCTACAGTTGTTTGGGAGAGTGAAGGGTCAGAAACAACCAAGACCTTCCAGAGGAAGAACCAGAGTAGGAGACATGGGAATGTCTTGCCTTATAGAGACCGCGGTCTGTTATAAAGCTGTAGTAATTAAGACAATGTAATATTAGGGTATTAGTGTAGGTATGAACAAAGAGACCAATGGAACGGGCTAGAAAGCCCATACATAATCCCATGCATATGTGAAAACCTGATTTATGACAGGATGAGTGTTGCAGATCAATGGGAAGAGGATAAACTATTCAATAAATGATACAGTTACAAGATTATACATGTGGAGAAAGAAAAATGAAACCAGATTGTGACATACAGAACATCAGTTCCAGGTAGATTAAATATTTGAATCCGTGAATCACAAACAGAACGTTTTAAAAGGAAAGGAAAACTATAGAACTTGCAATGAACCAAAAAAAAAAAAGAAAAGAATATCTTTATGACCCCAAGCTCTTTCAGAGCTTGAGGAAGAAACTGGCTATAAAAGTGATTACTGAACGTTCTCCATCTGTTATATGTGGATCTAGGTTTGTCAAACTATCACACACATTGTGACAGAAACTATTAATGGAGATGAGGCTGAAAGTGTAAGACCTAAGCGAAAGCCAGGGGCTGGAGAATTTGTGGGAGTAATTTTGTTACCAAAGAATGACTTACTGAAGAGACTTGATGCTCTGGTACCTGAAGAACATCTTGTGGTGGATACAAGAGTCTATTCCTATGCTGTGGCGTGGAAACATGCAAACACAAAGCCATTTGAGGGGTCCCTCCTGAAATTTTAAAATCAAAGGACGATGGTCGTATGTTTTTGCAAATGAGATCCCCAGGCCTCCTTCATTAAGACTTTGTATTCAGCTGTTTAATGTAGATTTGAAATTAGCTTTTTCATAAAATAAAAGCAATACAGAATGGGAAAAAAAAAGTGGGAAAGGATTTCTTAACACAAAAAACAAATTGTAAAGGAAAAAATCGATAAATTCAACTACATTAAAGTAAATTTTCGCTTTATCAGAAAGGTACCGTGAACAAGTTGAAATTACTAGCCACAACTACAAGTAGTCTGCAACGCGTATCACTGACAATAGATTTGTATCTAAAACAGATAAATTATATGAATAAAGTAAAAATAGGTAAAAGGTGTGAATCAACATTTGAAAGAAAACATGAATGGTTAATAAACATGAAAAACGATCAACCACATTAGTAATCAGAGAAGTGCAAATTAAAACCACAATGATACCATTTTGTATCTACCTGGTTGGCAAAATTAAAATTTAGAACCATACTATCTGTGGGCAAGGACGTGGGGCCACAGGAATTCTCGTATTCTCATAATCTCGTCCCTCAGAGACCCAGGCAGGCAAGTAGAGTCTAACTTGTCCTGCGTTGTATCAAACATAAGGAGAAAAGTAGTTTAACAAAAATGTTACTCTGCTTTTCTTAATAAGCGCCGAGTTATCTTTGAAGCCAAAATACTCTCTGGTCAAACCTTGAACATTAGGACAGAAGTGTTTTATATTTTCAAGGGGAAAGAAATATCTGCAGTGAAAGATCCACAACATACCAGATGACACCCATCATTTTTTTTCATCTTAACCCCCAAGGTTGGATAATTCAAAAGAGAACTTCAAGGAATAGTCTTCTAAAATATCAATATTTTAAAAATATAGAAATATTTCTAATTTCTAAGAAAATATAAATTATCTATATAAATGTAGATTTTAGATATTTAGAAATATCAGAATACCATCAAGTTGGCTCCCACTGCTGGCGACCCTATGAATGAGTGATGTCCACAATGTCCTGTCCTCAACAGCCCCACTCAGCTCCTGTAGACTCATGCCTATGGCTTCCTTCATAGAGTCAATCCATCTCATATTTGGTCTTCCTCTTTTCCTGCTGCCTTCTACTTTTCCCAGCATTATTGTCTTTTCCAAAGAATCCTGCCTTCTCATGATGTGCCCAATAGATCAGCCTCAGTTTTATCATTTTTGCCTCCAGCAATAGTTCAGGGTTATTTGCTCTAGGATCATATATAGGACCATATATTGGGCTTTTATTTCTGTTGTAATTGAACTTGACACATTGGCATACAAAATGAAAAAATTAAAACATAAGATATACAGTGATGAAAAGGCATAAACCACTAAAAATCCTTGTGTTTGAGATGAAGAGAAATCATGCCACAAAACCTAATTATGCACTAGAAGAATCCAGTAGCGGATTAAGTTGTGCCGTGTCGTGGACCAGTAGGGAAGGATTATGAACTTTGATGACCACGAGTACAAGAGCTGTCTGTAGGGATGGCCTCCAGAGCAGCTCAAGAAGGTTGTGGAAGAGGGGAAATAAAGGGAATTCAGTTTATGCAAACAAACACCAAAGTCTGATCTAGAAGAAGAAAATCTAACCTAGAATTGTTCTTTTTGTTAAGTATGATAAAGATTTATGGTATTAAATGGTATTAATATTAAAAAATTTTTTAAAAAACCCACAAAGCTAAAAATCTAACGTAGAATAACTACATGGATGATATTGCCTAGTTCTTTTGATTCTGAGTTTTTGGATAACTTCCATTATCTAGTGAGGTATATGTGTACATACTCTTATTACCCAACAGCCTGTTTATTAAAAATTCTTAATGCTTGAATTAAACAAGATAATCAGGTTAGTTACCTGATTAGCCAGATAAGCTAATGGAAGTACTAGAAGTTACCATCTTGGGGAGAAATTTGCCAGTTCAGATTTGAATACTTGTCAAACTTTGTGGCGGTAGGCTGGGTCTGAATCAATATTTCTGCCTGGAAGTCACATAACCTCTATGAGAGATTAATGTGGTTCCTGGTGGACCCTGTGTTCTCCATCAGCTAAATATGTGCACTTGTCATTCATATTTTGTTTTAGCTTGTTACATTGACAGAAAAATCTCTGAGGAATAAAGAACCAGTTTTCTGAGCATATGAAGCTATATTGTATTTGCATATTTCCAGGATTTAAAGTGAAGGGTGTTCTTCCTTGAAACATTATTTATCTGTTTGGTTCTTCTATTTGTATGGTATTGAAAAATATTGACAGCTACTAAAATGTCTGTCTCTCATTTTGTTTCTGTTGATTGCTAATTTTGTTGATTAAATAGTACAAGAAATAAGGAAATTTTTTTTTACTAAACAACATATTTCCAAAAAATTTTCTTTAAAATGCTGGGTAAAATTTCTGCCTGTTGTTAAACCCACTTTTCTTTTTGTATTACATAATGTGTCTATGAAAGTACACTGAAAGCCAATTCTATTAGGTAGGTCATTCCAGTTTTACCTCTGTTAATTCAAGTACGCGATTTGGCATATGCTGTGTACACTTGGTTGGTCAAGGCTGTGTGATGGAAAGGAATTCTGAAGTTACCAAGAAATCACTTGTTTAAACACATTGATTTCCTAACAACCCCACCCTACAACCACTGGCTAAAACCTTAAGAGAAATGGAATTCTTTAGCTGGTGTTCACTTTATTTTGTACATGAAGTACTCTTAACAAATAAACAAGCAAACAAAAATTTAACCTCATTTATAATAGCAACAGTTGGAAATAACAAAGTCCCTCAATATATGATGAGTAAATAAACAATGATATGATTGAATGCTGTGCAACCATTTAAAGTTGTGTTGCGTAAGACTAATGACTTGGGAGAATTTTTATAACATATTACCAATTTAAAAAGCAGGCCATATACCTGTATGCAAATTTGTATTAAAAATAAGCTTTAAGGGCCGGCCCGGTGGCATAGAGGTTTAAGTTCGCTGTTCCGCTTCAGTGGCCCGTGGTTCGCTGGTTCAGATCCTGGGCGCGGACCTACTCACCTCTTGTCAAGCCATGCTGAGGCAGTGTCCCACATAGAAGAACAAGGACCTACAACTAGGATATTCAACTATATAGTAGGGCTTTGGGGAATAAAAACAAAAAAGAAGAAGATGGGCAGTAGATGTTAGCTCAGGGCCAATCTTCCTCAAAAAAAAAAAAAGTTTTAAAGGATATACCTTAAATATAATAGTTTTCTGAGGTGGTGGGATTATGTATAGTTTTGTTGTTTCTTTACACTTTTTATTACTTTCTAATTTTTCTCTAATTACCTGTAACTTAATTATTTATCATTTTCACCAACATGCAAATATTCTAATAAAATTTCATAATTAAAAAAGTCTGAAGGAAAAAAGGAACCTCATACTTCTTGTATTTTTATCACAGCAGTATTCAAAATACTTGAGTTGGTAATTACATATGCATTATTATGTGTACATATACACAAAATTATATATAATTATATAGCTGTTGAACATGTATGCCACATACTCTGCTAAGCTCTTCATGCAGGTTTTCTTATTGATTCCTCAGAATAATCTATGAAGTTGACAGAAAATAAAGCTCTGCTTCATAGATCAGCATACTGAGGCGTCAGCGGATTAAGTTCTTTGCGCTCAGTAATGCAGCTACTGGGTGACAGAGCCCAGCTTTCAACCAGAGTCTGTCTGAAGCCCAGGCCCGTGCTGTTAAGCACCACACTTTTCTGTATTGTATTATTTTGGTGATTGTTGTATATTAGCAGTGGTTTTGCCTTCATCGTCCCATTTCTGGTCTCCCGTTTCTCATTGTGGAAGAAGATAAAATTTCGTTTGAGAGAAAATTTTAAGGATTGTCACACTTGAATTGAAACAGATGGTTCACACCTATATTATATCCACAAGTATCCATTGACTAAGCATTAGGTTGCATTTTGCACATTTTATTGAAAAACACCAAATAGATTTTTCTATTTAGGAAGGAAAAAGTGCACACGAGTTGTATCGAGGATTGTGACTTTGAAATCCACACTAACAGATTTCCTTCATTTTGGAGTGTGTGTGTGTGTGTGTGTGTGTGTGTGTGTGTGTATGTTTTAAGTTGAGAGAGGCACAATGAGCCAAATACAGCACATCATTTGTGCTTCGAGGTCACGCTGACCCTCTTAGGCTAGGCAGTTGGAGTTACTGCAGGGCGTATGGAAAGAAGGGCATTATTAATGCAGAATCTTATTTGTGTGTTTAGGAATCCGAGGGGTCTAAGTGAGAACACGGCTTCCAGGACCAGCATCCATTAGCTCTGGGTCACATTCGGGCTTCGGTGAACTTGTATGAAATCCTTTTAAGAGTACCATTCTATCCTACTTTTTATAAGATTTTCAAAAAGCACAATCCAGAGAAAATGCAGTCTTGTCTGGCATTACCTTCTTCCTTCTCTTCTGAAACCAAGTAGAACTAACAAATCAAATCGTAATAAAAGTTTTACTAAAATAATACAATTATTCTCAACATTTCTAGTCAAAGAGCCCTTTAGACTGTAAGTATTCAGCTGATACCTATTTGCCTACCCAAGTGTAACTTTGCAGATTTTTAAACCAATGAATGAATGAATATTTAAGAAAAAAAAATTCTTGATTGTTTTAGTTCATGTGCTTAGGTTTTAACACATTTTCATACTCGCCCATCCTTTGTAGAGGCGAGGCAGGAAGCCTCATCATTACTATATAAAGCTAACAGTGGTTTTATTTTTATGTTTTACACACCACACACACAACGTGCACACACAGTATTGTTTTGTGAGATGAAATTGTGTGTGGGAGTCTTACAGATCTATTTGTATCCTGGCTCTTTCCTAATTGTATATCCTTTCCTGTGTATCCTTAGGCACATCACTGAGCTACTCTGTATATTGCATCAACTTTAAAATGGGGATATTGTTAATAGCCTACTATAACACAAAAGCTTGTTTATTAAATGTAGATAATATACGTCAGAGTTATACGAATATCAGGCATTATTCCTTCTCTTTTTTTCACTTGCTTCCACGAGTACTATTTGAGCCTTTGGAAAGATACTTTTTTTCAGTGGTGACTCAAAGTTTAATGATTTATCTCTCTGTTCCACTCCTATTTTTTCCTCTAGATTTCCTTAGCTCTCCCTTTTATGTTTTTCTGTTACTTAAGAACGATTTTTAAAAAATTATTAACAGAATGGGGCCGACCCGGTGGCGTAAGCGGTTAAGTGCACGCGCTCTGCTGCGGCGGCCCAGGGTTCACCGATTCGGATCCCGGGTGCGCACCGACGCATTGCTTGTTAAGCCGTGCTGTGGCGGCGTCCCATATAAGGTAGAGGAAGATGGGCATGGATGTTAGCCCAGGGCCAGTCTTCCTCAGCAAAAAAAAGAGGAGGATTGGCATCAGATGTTAGCTCAGGGCTAGTCTTCCTCACACACACAAAAAAATTATTAACAGAAGACTTAATTTTGCGTCTAATGCATTAAAATAAGCATATGTTGCTCATACATTTATAAGTTTTCTTTTTTTGATTGAAGTGTAATTTATAATTTACATACATATAATGCACAGGCCATAAGTGTATATAGTACCATGAGTTTTGACAAATGAATATATCCATGTAACCAGCACTCCAGTAAGATATAGAACATTCCCATCACTTTGGAATGTTTGGCAAAAGATTGTCTGTGTTTGGGTATGGTTCATTACTCCAGACTCTTACTTGTTTTTTTTGCCTTGGGGCAGGTGAATCACCTCTTCATGTTGTCAGGGCTCTTTCTATAGCCTCAGAACAGACTTTCTGAATTAGCTCCTTTTTCTGATGACATGGTTTTCGAATGGGAGAAAGTTTGCTTGCTTTTTCTATACAAATTTTCCTGTCTTTTTTTCCTAATGTCTCTCTTCCCATTTCTAACTGCTACTGGCAATATATTTTATGGTTTAGCACCACTGTGAATCAGCCTCCAGAGAGGTCATTTAAGGGTTATGAAGAGTTCTATATCAGAAACGTTTTAGTGTTGTCTCTGAAATTTGTCTTAAATTATCTGACCCCTGCCATCACTCAGAATTTATGTAGTTTTTGTGTACATAAATGCTTTTTTCCCCTGAAAAAATTGAGTGAAATGTAGTAAAAGTCTGGGTTATTGTCAGTTGTAGGAAATTCAACTCAACGGCAAACCAACCATTCCTTTTTTTTTTTTTGCTGAGGAAGATTCACCCTGAGCTAACATCTGTTGCCGATCTTCCTCTTCTTTTTTTCATGTGAGCTGCCACCACAGCATGGCCACTGACAGACGAGTGGTGTAGGTCCACGTCCGAGAACCAAACCCAGGCTGCCAAAGCAGAGCACGCTGAACCGAACCACTAGGCCACTGGGTTTGGCCCCAGACCAGCCATTCTTGTGCATTGGAAATAGATTTTGTTTATTTGCTTCATTTTTTTTTTCCTCTTGCAAATAGATGATTCTTGGTTAGTTCAAAACTCTTCATCTTCTAAGTCAATTATTTGTGCTTTTTTTAAAAAGCCTTCCTTAGATATAAAAGATATCCATAAGTCAAGTTTTCATAGTACTATTGAAAGTTGCCAGCCATCATTCTGTTTTCATTCTTTGAATCAATACCTAATCTGATACCTTTGGAGTAATATTTCAAACGAGCATTGCTTATTGGAACTGTTTTGAAAAGTATCTAAAGTGTGTTTATTCCACCTTCCCTGTGTATTTACACCTCTTCGATTTTGCTTTATGAGCAGCAAAAGCAAACTGTCACTATTTGCTGTAAATTGAAGCTTTTAATAACTATGTCTATTCTGCAGCGTTTGTCACCTTTGAATATTCTGTCAGTAGAAAATAAAAATAGCAGGGAGACTCAGCAGCAGTGACACTGAGAATTTATCTGCTTATGTTAACGGAAGGTAAAAAATATAATCTTGAAGGATGAGCATTTAGCATTTTTCCTTCAAATAATGTAAATCTGAACTGGCTTTTCCTTGAATAAAGTTTAGATGAAAAGTTGGCAAAATAAATGAATGAGGAAGTTTCATCATGAAACACAGAACACCTTTTAACCTAGAAAGAACAGAACAACTTTTAACCTAGAAAGAAAAAAATAGATTATTTCAGATCGTTGATTCAGTCATATTTGCTGTGTTTGACATAAGCTTGAAAAATAAGTTTTATAAAAACATAAAAAGAAACATGATAGCTCAGTAGTAAAAACTTTGACGCATATAGCATTTAAATTTTTAAACTATTTCGTAGTAAAAATTCATGTGCAGAAGATCATCTTGGATACGTGACAATAAAAAATTTATCTAATAAAGATGATGCAAGTAAATCAAATCTAAATAAATTCCTTCGTCCACGTTTTTGTTCATAAATTGTGTGTCAGTTATAAATATTAAAAACATGAATGAAATATATATTATGAAAAATTCACTGCTTTCTCTTTTTAGATAAAAACATAAAAAGTTTTTCAGGACTCCTTGCTGTTGCTGATTTTCAGTGTGTTAGGTTAAACTCAGTTCTTGCCCCTTCTTTTCTGTATCTGTCTACTTATAAGAGTCTCTTCTCAAAAGATACCTTTATCATTATCTTTCTCAATAAAAGTGAACATCTGTGAAGCACCTACTGTGTGCCATGTTTGGTAAACATTGACCATAGGTCAATAGTATTTTGAGTAGGAAGCAAATTGTTGTTAAAATGATGCTTAGCTGTGCTACTGTACAGTCTTCATTTCAACCTCTATTGTAACAGAAAGGTGATTAATGAGGCTATATGAACCTGCTTATGCCCCTGTCAACCCTGTAGCGTGCCTGCAAATAGAGGGAATTTAAAAAATAACCACAATGAAGCCAAAGAGATGGTCTCTGCTTTTACAGAATGGAGATGCCTGCATGTTTTAATTTAGTTTTGTATTAGCGTTATTTCATTATTATGGATTGAGCTGAGGGAAAGAGCGAATTAATTATTGTCAAAATTAATGAGATAATTGCATATGTGTAATTTTACAAAGCACTCTACAAGTGCATTTCTCCGTGATGAGAATTGCCCGGTCCTAATTCATCCTTTGGAGGGAGTGGAGTTTGAAACGAGTTTAAATGGCAAGATGTGTTTTGTTTTGTTTTTTAAACAAAAGTCCTGAAATAGGCTTAAATACCATAAAAGTTTTTGATAGTGGCAAGGTGGGAATTTGCTTTATCACCGTGTGTGCATGGAGTTTGTTTTTTCCGATAAATATCCTTGTCTCTTATAAAATTTCACTTCAAACAAGATTAAGGAGTGATTTCCAGTAAAACCGGGATGTTCGTCAAACATTTATAATTTGTGAAGATGGTTGTATTTTTTTCTGCAGAGGATTTTCTTACTGAGTCCAGTGAAGAATTCAGTTGTGTTCTCTCTACTGCCCTAGAAAAATCACTTGCCTGTAAAGAACTTAATAGAGAAGACAGGAGATGATTGTTCTATTCTTTGACGTTTTCCCCATCCTGATTTGCAAGATAGTGGTAACAAAGCTTTTGATTTAGTTTTCTCTCTTTTTGTGCCTCTCCCATACAGGGAAGTTAAAATTTTCATTTTTGTTTTGTCTTTTTTTAGTAGCTCTGATTTTCAGTACCTCTTAGGGTTTACAAAGCTGTGTCTTGGATTCTTTCAGGTAAATATTACTTTTTAAATACTGATAAGATTCTCTGCTTTGAATGTGCTTTTTCTTTTTAATTTTGTTAATTGATTTGGATAAATAAGTTATCCCAGTTGTTTGAATACTGAAGAAATAAGATGCCTATCTCAGAGAAGGAGAGTAATTTAATTCTCAGTGTTCACACATGCTGCATATTGGTGATTCACAAGGGCCACTTCTAATCTGCGTTTTGTTAGAGTATTTGTCTTATGAATAAATTTCAGTGAGAACCTTTTTAAGTTAAAGCTGCATTGATGGTTCAAAAAATAAATTAAAAATAAAGATGAGATTGTTTAAATCTCTGATTAAGCAAGTTCGTAAGGTTCTCATGGTATTTTTTTAAAGAAACATTTAAATGGATTTCCCTTAACTATTTAAAAGTCTCAAAACAGAATCTCATTTTATAGGACATCTAGTGGAAAGAAGAAAATGAATATACTACAGAAAAGTCTGTCTTTGTAAATAACTGAAATCTAAAAGTCATCTGCCATAACTAATGCTTTTCTACTTTGTGACATGGGCAAATTTAACATTTTTCACCCCACTGTCTCCTGTTTTTAATAGTTAGATTAAGCAAAGCTAGTAATTGAAAAACAGTATCTTGCTTTTCAACGCGAAGTGTGAATTACAGAAACTCTTGTTCTAAATCTTCTGTCTATCTTCCAGGTGCATTTAATTCTCTGTAAGCTGTTGCTTTTCAGTATGAGAGCGAATCATTGAATTTCCTATTTAATTTCAGAAAAAATGCATCTCACTTTGCTTTAGTCATCCATATACCTTCCTCCCTCCCTGTTGTCTCCTTCCTGCTTCCTCAAACAAGTTATGAACTTGACTGACTGGAGAGTTCAGTGTCTACTCCTGTAAGTGTCGCCAATTCAGAGACTCAGAGCAAGCTTTGGCGTATCTTCACAGGCAATATGGGGCAGAAAGGCAAGAAGCAGTATATCCAGAGAGTCAGCAGATTAGTGAGCATCTGAGAAATCAGATTAGCTGATGTTGATAGTTGTGACTGTCTTTGATCTGCCTTAGTTTCCCCCAGATGATCAGTTCTTGAGAGACTAAAGAAAAAAGTGATTCAGAGAGACTTCATCCTGAAGTAAGCACGTAGTTTAGCTGCTAGTTGCTGCACGTGTGCCAAAGAGCTCATGTATTGTTGGTTTTTATAATAGCTTTGTTGAGATGTAATTCACAAAGCATACAATTCATCCATTCAGAGTGTACAATGCAGTGACTTTTAGTATATTTATAGAGTTCGCATCTATCACCGCAGTCAATTAGAGAATATTTTTTCATTACCTCCAAAAGAAAACCCACACCCCTTAGCTTCATCCCCAACTCTTTCCCCAGCCCCTGGCAACCACTAATCTACTTTCTATCTCTATATTTCCCTATTCTGGACATTTTATATAAATGGAATCATACAATATGTGGTCCTTGGTGACTGGCTTCTTTGACTTCAGCATAATGTTTTCAAGATTTCATCCATGTTGTATACCATGTATTAGTAGTTCATTCCTTTTTATGGCCAAATAACATCCCATTGTGTGGTTGTACCACATTTTATTTATCCATTCATCAGTTGCTAGGTATTTAGGTTATTTCCACTTTTTTGGCTATAAGTAATGTTGCTGTGAACATTTGTGTACAAGTTTTTATGTGGACATATATATTTTCATTTCTCTTGGTTTTATACTTAGGAGGAGAATTGCTGGGTTTCACAGTATCTCTCTCTGCTTTTAACCATTTGTGGAACTGCCAGACTGTTCTTCAAAGCGCCTGCACCTTTTTTCATTACCACCAGCAGTGTATGAAGGTTCCAATGTCTGCACATCCCTGCCAACACATGTTGTTTTCTGTCTTTTTTATTATAACCATCCTAGTGGGTATGAAATGATATCTCATTGTGGTTTTAATTTGCATTTCCCTAATAGCTATGAAGTTGAGCATCTTTTCATGTGCTTGTTGACATATTTTAATTTTGTTAGTTACAGTATCTTACAAACTGATGCTCACTCCCGTAGTACCTGATGAAACTAGTACTCAGAAGGATCTGAAAACATGTGCCATGGCTGTCCTAACCCCTGAAGCTGGAAAGAGCTTTGGGCCCTGCCTCAGTGACATACACGGTAGGAGGAAGGAAAAAACATGTTAACAAATACATGAAATAAAGTCTTTGGGGAGCTATGATGGAAGTGTGGGCAGAGAACATTGGGTACCTAAGGGTTCAGTTCTGCTGGAGAGAAGGGGATTGATCAGGAAGAAGAGTCACAGAGGCAGTATTGGTTTATCTGTGAACAGTTATGTCTCTGGCATTGAACCAAGAAGGGGGATACAAGGATGAGGAGACATGGCTCCTGACTATATTAAGAGTGATCAGTGGCTCTTGTGGGTCTTGATTCTTGACAGTTCAGATATTTTAGGCTACAGTTTAACGTAGCACTTCCAACCTGGTGTTTTCCTTCTTTACTCCAACCTTCTTGACTGGGGAAAGTGCTTTCTCGTATCAGGTAAGACCGGGCAAGAGATCACAAAGCAGCTAAAGAAGAGCTGGGTCCATTTGGTCCAGAAACTGCTTTTGTGGTTGTTTCTGCTTCTGAATGCATGTGAGAATCCGTTTTATTGCCAGGTTGATAGCTGAAAAAAAAAATTCCTTTTAGAAAAAAACGTGACTTGTAATCTTCAATTTATGAAATATGAAATGACCTCCCTAGGTCCTTTGCATATGTGAAAGAAATTTTTTTGTTTTGAAAAATGTATTACTGTTTGCTTATGATTAAATGGTTTGATTTTCAGAGTTTTTTTTATTATTATTTCTCTTTCTGATAGCTTTTATGATGGTTTTTGGAGAAAAAAGATCAGTTTCTGGGAAGCGTGAAAAAAAACCCACTTTTTGTACTAAATTTCACCTAGAACGCTTCTGTCTCTTAAAGACTCTCCCAGATCGTCTTTAAAAGATACACAGGAAAAGTGACTTGCAGCATCCTTGACTTGCTCAAATCCTTATTTACGTTTACTAAAATTGCAACTCTGACACGATATTTTAGAAAGCCCTATAAAGTGATTTTGCCCATTGGTTGTGACATGAGATGGCTTGAGGAAAAATAAATGTGTCTTGAAACTTCTGGAATCTTTCCAACATCACTGCTTTTTTTCCCCCCTTAAGAAGAAGTTGTTGAGAAATCAGAGCTATTAAATATTGTCACACAATTTCTTTGATTTTATTTTCCTATAGATAAAATTAGATCAGGAACAAAGGGTTTTCTGCTTTGCTTTCAGGAAAAAATAGGCTATTGCAGAAATGCCGTAAAATAATTATAGCTCAGTTATTAGTACTAGTGTTTTCTTAAATGTAATTTAACATATCATAATACATGTTTTTGCTTAAAAAATCACTTTTATTAGTAGCACTGAGAAAACTTTTATTCCTAGTCCCTTCTGCTATGAGTATTACTCTACATGTCACCATAAATATTCCTTTTCCTTTCCTTCTTTTTTCAGACCGATTTAGTGTGCACAAATCAGAACTTTGCTCTCTGTGTGGCGGTTAATGCCACAGGCCTTGGAGACCCATAGTCTGGTTGAGATCCTAGCATCACCAACTTTCAGCTCTGTGACTTTGAGCAAGTCCTTGCACTTCTCTTACATCTCGGTTTCCTCTTTTGTAACGTGTAAAATCAGTGATAGTACACACATCCTAGGGCTGCTGTGAGGAATAAAGAAGACAGCACATGGGGAGCACGGGGCAGAGTGCCTGGCACATGGGACATCCGTGTACCACACCAATCATGTAACCTACGATTGAGGTCTTTGTGGTTAAATCTATTTAGTGGGAAAGGAGAGTGTTTAAATTCAGATCCCTTAAACTATCAAGAAACATTTTTATGGTGATGATAACTCTCTTTGGAAACATGAACTTCCTATATAATTTGTAGGTCATCTCCATCTGGGAGTGTAGTGGATCAGTTGTTGGTGATGATCACCATAGCTTATATTCGTTGAGGGCTGGGCATGTGGGCATTTATTGGAGTGGGGTGGGGTGGGGGGACGGGACTGTTCTTGTATTTTCTAATCTAGCTTAAAAACTACCTTACCAGGCAGGTGTTCTTATTAACTCCATTTTGTAGATTTGGAAACTGAGGCACAGAGAAGTTGGGTAACTTTCCCAAAGTGACATAGTTAATACAGGTGGCACCAGGATCGATGGATCACTGTACATATTGATCACTTTATGTTATTTGAGTGGGAGTGAATTATGATACAGAAGTTGTTTGTCACTTTAAGTCTTGGAAGGAGGCAGAGTAAGGTAACAAATTCACCATTGAATTGTTCCTAGACTAATTTTTTATATAATATATAATTCATACAATAATGTACTTTAAGCAGTTCATTCATTATCATAAATGGAACTGTGGTTCATAAGGTGCAGAGCTAAGTAATTTAATGAATTCTTTAATATATGGGCATTATTCACATACTGAAAATAATTTTTATATCTAAAAGTGTCCACTAAAAATCCCCTCTGAAGTAAAGGGTGGCCATCATGGTATTTCTCTTCTCAGTAACAGATCACGTCTGTTATCCTTTTCTGTAAACCATCGTTATATGTTCGACGTCGTCCAGACAAATCTGTGTGATCCACGTGGCTGGGTGTTACTGGACTGACTTCTCATGCTGCACTGTGATTCTTTTTTTTTTTTTTTTTGGTGAGGAAGATTCACCCTGAGCTAACATCTGTGCCAGTCTTCCCCTATTTTGTATGTCAGTCACCTCCTCGGCGTGGCTGACTAGTGGTGTAGGTCCACGCCCGGGATCCAAACTCATGAACCCAGGCTGCCAAAGTGGAGCGCACCAGACTTAATCCCTATGCCATGGGGCCAGCCCCTGCACGCTGATTCTTAAATGAAGCAGTTCTGTACAGATACTTAGCTACCCTTCGTGGTAGTGTCACTGAATAGCCATCCTGTTTTATAAATCCCTTCATTATGAAAATACTGATCCCTTTTTTTGTCTTGTGAGCAAATTAAATAATAAACATATGCACTGATCAAAAAGGACTTTCTACCTTTTCGTCTCTTAGAATTACCATTTTAATTTTAGAGCATTGATAGATTTTTGTTCTGGCTTGTTATTTAAAGAATCAGCCTGAGATTTTGCTGTGCATGAATTATATCCTAGTAAACCTGACTTTTAAAAAGTAAGGGAGAACATAAATGTTTGAAATCTCAAGACGAGCAAAGAATCATATATAAATTCAAAATAGAGAATTCACAAGGATTTTGTTCTATATAGTGGCTAGTCTTGGAAATAGGGTTAAGATTAGTACTTTTATTTGGGGGTCTTTTTAAGAATATCTATCTGTATGAATAGAAAAGAATGTTATAGATTGGGTTTCAAGAATAATGGTCTAATTATACACAATAGTGATATTCCTCCAAAGCCACATGAATGATGTTTCTTGTTTACTTACCATATGAAAACATGCCATCCTAGATATAATTAATGGCCAGAAAATTTAAGACAAAAGAAAGTGGCTCCTCCTCAGCACGCAGCAGACAGTCTGTGAAAAATCACTGCTGGATAAAGTTAGAGACCCAGATTCTGTAGCTGGTGGTAGATTTCGATTGCTACCCGGAGTCCCAAGTCAAAGGCTGGCATTGGTGCAGTTTCCACCGTTAAGACGCCCTCTGTGGATCCACACAGAGAGCTCTTTATTGTTCTACAGCTCTTCTGGATCATTCAGGGTTTGTTTTTCCAGATCATCTATGACCACGTCCGTGGCTTCTTTCCCTCCTCCCCTACCTGCCTGCCTTTGCACATCTGATTGCTTTTTAGTAACTTAATTAAAGAGAAACTGAGTATCAGTATTCTCTATCACCAGGTCATATCTTAGGTGACAGAGAAAGTCAGAGTTAGACTAAAATCAGACTGCCAGCCGTGATCGGTTCCATCCCGGTTTCCATATACATGAAAAATCAAGAGCAGGTTATGTTTTTGTAAACATATAATGCCAAGTTTACAACAGTGAACTGTATCTTAGACTGTTAGAGCTGAAGGGAATCACCTAGGACCCTTTTTAATCTTACAGCAGCCAGCGTACAGGAAGCCCTGTGCCAGGCCGTGGACCCCTGCTCCTCGGCCATGTGGGGCAGGTTTCTGATCCCCGCCTCGAGAGCCAGGTCAGTTAACAAGGACCATGTCCTCGCTCTATGAGTGTCCTAAGATGTATTTACAACAACCAGTACCATATATGGGAGTGTGTGTGTGTGTGTGTGTGTGTGTGTGTGTGTGTGTGTCTGTGTCTATGTATAAATAACCTTCTTTAATTCTTCTCTCTGAGGAAAAGAACCTGATAACATAAACAGCTAGTTGGTGGGAGGTTATCCTGTTGGATGGTTCCCTGTGTGGCTCTACAGAGCCCTGATTTTAGTGGTGGTGATGGTGGGAAGGATGTTAGACGCCTTCTTGCCCAGTATTAATGCCGTGAGAGGACCCCTTGTTGAGCTCCATTCGAATCTTCAACTGCATTGACTTAGCACCAATTTTAAATTCACAAGATTCATAGGTGAAGACTGATAGGTCCCCTGCCCATGGGAACTGTACAGTGCAGTAGGGGAGACACACTCTAATAAAATAGTCTCATAAATAGATGTATAGTATAACCTGTAGTAAATGTGGAAAAGGAAATATACACCATGCTATAAGAGCTTGAACTAGGGGACTTGACAACCAAACAAAGCTCTGAACAGTGACAGGAGTGAACCAGGCGAAGGAGTCCAGGGGTGAGCCTAGAAGGATGTTCCAGGCAGAGAAAACCACACATGCAAAGGCCCTGTGGCAGCAGAAGGCAAGGCCCCTGTAAGGAACTGACTATGCTTGAAGCAAGGAGAGTGGTCCCAGATGAAGTCAGAATGCCTGGTGGGGATCGCCTCATGCACCTGGTAGCCCAAGTTGAGAATTTTTATCCCAGAGCAAAGGGAAATGGCAAGTGTGAAGGGCGAGGGTGTGGCCAGATTTGCTTTTGAAAAGATCACTTTAGACTACGGTATATAACTGAGTGAAGGGGCCAGTAGAAGTGGAGAGACTCCTTGCTGGGCCATCTCAAGGGCCTAGATAAGAGACAGGGTAGCTTGGACCAGGGGGTGATGAAGAGGTTGAGAAAGTTATTTAAGGTTGAGAATTTGGCAGGACTTACGTGATGATTGGATAGGAGGAGGGTGAAGTGTCAAAGATTGTTTTGATGGCTTGTGTTCTCGCAGGCAAAATAAATATGGAGTCTAAAATTAAAAGTTCAGTTCAAAATAACCAGAATCCAGCAAGCCTTGTGCCCTGTTCCCCCCTTTTCCTCCTCTTCCCCCGTCCTTCCCTTTCCTTCCCTCCCTCCCCTTCCCCTCTTCCCCTCCCCCTCCCCCCCCCCCCCCCCGTTGTGTCTCTCTCTCTCCCCCTCCTTTCTCCCCCTCTATCTTCCTCTTTCCTCCTTTCTTAATTTTCCTAACTTTCTGGTTCAACTCCGGCAGAAAGATTGGGTGCTTATAAAGAAACTTCGGTCCATAACTTTGCAGAGGTCCAGTGCTAGATCAGTTCCTGTTAATCTGAAATGGGGGTTTGGTATGAAACCTTTCTAAAATATATTGTCTCATTTATATTAAAAGCATACAACTTCTGAGCACTCATTTTAAACCCGCTGGCGAGATAAAACATGAGCTGGCTGGGTTGTTTCTAGGTGCTAAACCGAATGTCTGCATGAATTGCAATGTTGCTGTAAATATTTCTGGGCGCAGACAGGTAGATGCAATAGGAAAAACCCGAACAAATTCTTAGGATGCCAATATTGTCACAAAGTCTCCATGCAGAATGAAGTTGTTTGACAAAGTGTTTCCCTGGTGATTTGGTTGCAGATGAAAATATCTTCAGCAATAAAATTCCGTGCTTGAGTCTCAGAGCTGTGCTCTCATCAGTCAGCAAATGACATATCAAGGATCTTTTTTGCTGTATTAGTTAATATGGTGGCAGAAATATGTGAAACATTGTTATTCCCCTCAGTTTCTGTGCATGGATTTTTTTCTACCTTTAAACACACATTAATTTTACCAAAATATTTGCCAGCTATAAGTCTATTACTGATCCATAGGATTGCATTAGAACAGATAGAAAGTTTTTTATTACGGGGTTTTGTTAGTTACCAGTACTAGAAGATGTATGATAGCAAGAGCTGCTGTTTTGCCATCATCTGCAAACGGTTTCAGGGAAATTTGAGGGTTTATAGGGCAATTAGTGATGAAGCATATTTTAATTACAGTAACTGGATAAGCTGCATATAGCTCTATGAATTGACACATTTTTGACTAATAGGTCTCCGTCACGTGTGATTTTAATCACACTTATTGTAGCCACAGTTTTATTAGCAGTGGTGTTTTGTAACTTAATAATTTATACATAACAAGTTCAGAAGTTCCATTTGCATAACATTGAATAAATAATTTGCCCCATATATTACCACTCATCAAAAGGAACAGAGTCCTTCAGGATCACTGCCAAATAACTGTCCGAGATCGTTTGGCATAAAAAG
This sequence comes from Diceros bicornis minor, assembly GCF_020826845.1. Taxonomy (NCBI): domain Eukaryota; kingdom Metazoa; phylum Chordata; class Mammalia; order Perissodactyla; family Rhinocerotidae; genus Diceros; species Diceros bicornis. The sequence goes on along the minus strand of NC_080775.1, from coordinate 16,940,883 downwards.
GGTACTGTTAATAATGAGATCATTTGACACTGAATTATGTTATTCCTGTAGATTCCAAGCCTGAGTTTCACAAAGTCGTTTAAGAAACTGGAAGCAAGATGAATCACAATAATTTCACACGTATTTAATAAGTATAAATTATCCAGTGAGGTCCACATCCATTCTTTCAGTTGGGAAGACTATAGGGGGTTTGAATTCGTGCTCTCTTGTAGAATTTCTTCTCTACCACTGCCCCTCCCCCCAGTCCCGCCAGGCTTCTGTGTGTGTCAGAAGCTGTTATTTTAATGGCATGTGTGTCATGCTTTAACTAAGGTTTTGGAAAGCCTCCGTGCATCCTCGCCTCTGGGCGTCCGTTGCCATCTCAAGGAAAGCACAGTCTTCATCTCATCTAAAACTAACGTCTTCAAGAGCCCCTGTGAGAACACCTTGGGCCCCTGACCCCACATGGGAGCAAGGAAACGCAGACTCCTGATTGACTGCTTTACAGCAGACAGGTGTGGGGCTAGTTTATACTTGTCATTTTCATAAAGATTTTATTTTAAATCATAAATCCCTGGGGGCTTCAGTTCTAGAAGGTCTTTCGAAACCGTGAAGTGATATTGGAGAATCTTTGGGGTAGGATGCTCTGCGTAAGATGCAAAGATATTAATAGGTTCTAAGCCAAAAAGGTATTATGTTCAAATAAGCTTGAGAAACCTTGGGGGAACTTTTTTGATTTGCAGGCGTTCATCTTTGGTGTCGGGGGAGGGCATACCCAAACTTTCTTGACCATTGAACGGTTTTTGGAAGAGTATCTTACTCTCAGTTTCTTATTCTATAAAGTATATAAATATAAATAAAAATATATAAAACACGTAAAAAGTATATAGTTCCACCATTCTGTCCACAGCACAAATTTTGTCAAAGAAGTAATGTATGTTCATGTGGTTTTCAGGCTATAAAGTACCATAAAGCTGTAACAGATTATGGTTATTTTTCTGCTTTTATCTGTCTGGAAATAGAGTGTCAGAGAAACAATGTGCCAGATTCGTTAATTGTTCAGGTTTTGGTGACGTGGATACTGCTCTTTGTGTCTGTTCTTCCTGTCACTTTCCTCAGTGCTGGGAAAATCTCCTCTTTGTTGGAGGGTCCATATTGCTAATTGCAGAAAATTATCATTAGTCTGTGGTTTATTGCAGTATTCATTTTCAGTGGTTTTGCTAGTTGTGTTTATGCTGCCTTCTAAGTGTTCACTGTCATTTATTAATAATGCCTAGAGTGGCTTTTCTTTATATTACTGCAGCCCTGTGGTTATCTGTATGTTCCCTCTGTTTTCTGCACTAACTTTTCTAGATTGGTCTAAGCTTTTGAGAAGGTGGGGGGAGGCGGAGGATGGACTTGACAACAAATTTCCACCACACAGACAGGGAGACAGTGAGCCCTATAAGAAACCTCCTCTGGCTCTAGCTGCCTGCCTTTTCCTCTTTACTTCACGTTCATAGGCACATATTCATAAATGTTGATTGAATTAATACGTAACTTTGCATATCATAGATACTATTTTGATTTCGTATGGAGGCAAGGTTGAATTTCTTCATGGTTTGCTTTGATGCCACTGATTCTCTTAGGGTCATTGGGAGAACAGAGAGCTTTCAGCGGAGGCCTCAGTGAGCTGAGGTGTTAATGGAATTTGTTTATAATGCTTCTCTTGCAAGAAGTAGAAGGAACAGATTCCACTCAATACAAAGCCTAGTATTCTTTTGTATTCATTTATTCTCTCAACCAGTATTTATAGTACCTATTACTGGCCCTGGAGCCAACAGGGAATAAAACACGATCCCTGTCCTTGTGAAGTTGGTGTTCTAGCGGGGGAGGCGATCAGTGAACAATGGGTGGGTGTTATGTTAGATGCTGATAAGAGGGAGCGGGTGGGGAGAGTCAAGGAGGCCTTAGGGACCTGAAGGATGTGCAGAAACTTAGGGAAAGACTGCTCCAGAAAGTGGGGCTGGCAGGGGCACCCACTGGGGAGAATCAGACTTGTGGCACAGCAGCGAGGCCATTGAGAGGTCAAAGAGGTGACAGAGGGGGCTGGCCCAGTGGCAGAGTGGTTAAGTTTGCATTCTCTGCTTCAGCAGCCCAGGTTTCATGGGTTTGGATCCCAGGCATGGACCCACACACCTCTCGTTAAGCCATGCTGTGGCAGCGCCCCACATACAAAATAGGGGAAGATGGGCACAGGTGTTAGCTCAGGGCCAGTCTTCCTCAAGCAAAAAAAGAGGAACATAGGCAACAGATGTTAGCTCCTGGCCAATCTTCCGCACCAAAAAGAAGAAAAAGGGTGACAGGGACAAGAGTTTGGTTTTGTTTTCAATGAGACAGGAAGCCACTGGTATGTTCTGAGCAGAAGAGTGTGAAGAGCTGGTCACTTTTTCAGAAGGATCGCTGCTAAGTGAAGTGAAAAGTGGAAGTGAAAAGTGGAGCAGAGAAAACAATTCAGAGGCAATTGCAATAACCAAGCAGGAGATGATGGTGGCTTGGCCCAGATGGAAATGACAAGCAGTGGAAATGATGAAGTAGTACAACACTGGTTATTTATTTGGAGGGGAGGAGGCTGACGAATTTGCTGATGAATTGGATGTAGGATAGGAAAGAAAGAAAGGAGTCAAAGATGATTTTACATTATAGCAGAGTAACTAGAAGAATGACGTTGGCATTATTAAAATGGGGAGTCCGTCTTGGGAGTGGAGTGGATTTGAGAGAGGGGGAGTTTGGGAACAGTTAAGGGGGAGCTGCCTCTCAGACAGCCAAGGGGAGAGGTGTTCAGTTGGCAGGTGGCCCTACTGGTTTGGAGGCAGGATTGGGATCTAGGCTGGAGATAGAAACATGAGTGTCAGTGGTGTCCAGAATGACTGATAGTCAGGAGTTTGGAGAAGATCATCGAGGAAGTGTGTGTAAAGAGAAGAGAAGTCAGAGACTGAGCCGAAGCACCCCAGGAGTCAATGAGAGGAGGAAAATCCAGCACAGCGAACTGAGAAGGAGATGCCAGTCACGAAGGGAACCAAGAGAACGCAGTGTCCCAGAAACCACATGAATGAATGGCCTCGAGGAGGTCTCAAAAGCTGAAAGGCTTTGCCGATTGCCGTTGATAATTGGAGTAAGACAAGATTGAGGTTGGCCGTGGAGTTAACATTGTAGAGGTCTCATCCAAGCTCAGAGCTTGTTTTGGTGACGAAATGAGGTTGGAAGCTTAGCTGGAATGGGTTCAACACAGATAAATCTTTTGAGAGTTTGCTCCAAGTGGAGGTGAGGAGATGGGCAGTCCCTGGAAGAGGATGCTGGGTTAAGTAAGGGATGATGTTTTCAAGATGGGCAGTAATACAAAGTGTTTTAGGTTAATATGAATGGCTAGCAGAGTGGGGGAAATAGATGATGTAGGAGGGGCAGTTGCTGGAGGAGTGTCATCACTTGGGTAAAAGGGATTGGGATCTAGAATGCAAGTGGAGAGTCGGCCTTGGCTAGGGATCCAGGCAATTCGTCCAGAGTGACAGGAGAGAAGGCAGAGTGTATGGAGCAAACACGGATAGGTTGATAAACTGGTCTTGGGAATGGATGGAACTTCTGTAGAGTGTTTCCATTTCCTTATTGAAATAGGGAGCAAGGTTATCAGCTCAGAGGGAGGATGGATGAGGAAGTATCAAGGATTAGAAGTTTGAGAGAAAGAAGAGAGTATATAATAGTTGGCTAGGAGAAGGAGAGTGGAATGAAGAAATGAGATAGGATGGCCAGGAATAGAAAGGGCTTCTGGTGATAATTCGAGAGACTTGGATTATCCTTTTTCTTCTTAGTGTATCGGGAGAACTTGCCCAGGATATCTGCAAAAGTAACCACTATTCCATTGTAGAAGTATACCACAATTTGTTTATCCATTTACCTATTATTGGACATTAATGTTGTTTCCAATTTGGGGCTGCTATTAGTACAGCTTCTGTGAACGTTCTTGTACAAGTCTTTTTACGGACATATATTTTCATTTCCCTTGGGTCAATTCCTAGAAGCAGAATCACTGGGTCATAGAATAGATATATATTTAACTTTGTAAGAAGCTGCCAGTTTTCTAAAGTGGTTCTGCAAAAGTAATCAGGCAAATGCTTCACCCTTTTGGGTAGAGAATAAGCTATAGTAAATGGAATGTGCAAGGGAGTTGAAATTCAGAGTCTCAATTTAGTCGTTAGTGAATCAAGAAAGTCACTGAACTACTATGGACTCAATTTCCCCAAAAGCCACATGGAGGAAATAAACTAGGTAATCTGTAACGTACCTTCCAGATCCCACATTCTATGAATTTTGGTGAAATTCAATGACATCATAATAAACAGACAGAAAGCCACATCTCTGCACATTTTTAATCTGTGGGAGTTGAGCGGCATTTAATATACTGGACACAGGAAGAAAATCTAGAACATATGGTGCAGAGGCAAAATGATTAGGCTTATATGATGCACATATTTGTGTGTGAAAATCACATATTCTTTAAAAGAAATCGTCGTAAGGTGATACAGGATTCCACTCAAAATTTAAGATAAAAAGTTGTATACCTATGAATAGCTCCCATTCTGTTCTGGTTAGAACAAATATTGAGAGATGCAATTGGATGTTTTAAGAAAAAATGTTTACACATCCACTGTTGGATGGCTGTGGCTTGCTTTGAAACTAAAATAACAAAGCACTGGCCTCTGTTACTTTTGCAGAACTACTGGGCAGGTGTTCTGTTTACCTGGGCTCTCTCCAGCGAAGAGCAGAGAAAATTTCTCCGTTTCCTTCCCGCGACAGCAGCGATAGCCATCTTGCACTAGATCTTGTCTGTAAACGTAAATGGACGTTGGTGCAAATCTCCATCTGCGACTTCCTGGCTGCCTGTTTTTGTACTTTAGCACTGCATGCTGAAGGTTGCACTTCGGCAAAGACTGAGGAGTCGTGATTCCCTTGGTTGAAGCTGTCTGATAAGTAGAGGATGGTAGAAAAGACAGATTGAACATCAGTGTGAGATCACTTTCTTCTGTAATTTGTCTTTCAGTTAATGATGATTAGGACCGGGGAGAGGAGAACCATTTGGAGATAGCTCTGAACCAGGTGGGGAGCCTTGACTAAACTGTGGGCGGTGGCGAAGGTAGATGTCCGATTGGTGTCCTTCACCCCTTAGAGTTCTGCGGTTGTGAGATCCTGACCCTAACAGGGCAGGGCGAGTGCCCTCTGCTTGTCACAGCTTTCTCAAAAGGGACCCTGAAGAGTCTGAGCATTGAAAGGCATTCATAGGCGCATGGAATATTGGGTTTGAACATTAGAGGTCAGTTAGACCAAACTCTTGAGGCATGTAGAGTCCCTTCCGCAGCATCCCTGGCCTAATTGTCATCTGGCCTCTGCTTGAATACCTAGAGTGACGTGGAACGCACTACCTCAGCACATTCACTAGGACACGCGTGCTTTCCAGAACATTCCCTCAGGGTGCAGCCTCACCAAGCTAGTGCTGTGTAACCTTTCTTCCATGAAATGAAGAAAGAATCTAAAAACAAAAGCATACCCCCAGCTATCATGGGGTGGCAGCTCTGTTTGGTTTTCTTTCTCCCCCCCAGCTGGGGGTGGATCGTGGGCACCATAAACATTTTATTTCTGTTCTTTCTTGGTGATCTGAAGAAGCACAGATAAGCCTTTTTCTCCCCAGTCAGGGACCATCATATCCTATGTGGTCCTGATTTATCTTTACATTGAGCTGTGAAGATGAATCCTTTCTCACATTCATCTAGTGTTCTTCATGGCTGTTAAAAAGTCCATTTATTTGTAATTCTAAAGCAGCGATTCTCAACCAGTAGAATTTTCTTCCCCAAAGGACATTTTGGTGGCCATGTCTGGTGTGGGGGCCTACTACTGGTGTCTAATGGGTAGAGGCCAGTGATAGAGGCTGGTAAACATCCTACAGTGCACAGGACAGTCCCCACAATAAAGAATTCTCTCGGCCCACGATGCCTTTGCACTGGGATTGAGAAACTCTGGTCTACAGGAACCAGTAGTTCCAACCAACCAGTAGTACCATCCGATGGTGGCCAGCACAGATGACAATTTATTGCTCTGGCACATGGCTTTATTTGTATCTAGGAAGATTCAAGAGTTTTAATTTCAAAAGCAGAAGAGCTTCTGCATTTATATTTGTCTTCAGGGTTCTTACAGGAGAGTTAGTAGAACTGAGCAGTTTGCTTTGGACAGAATGCATTGAGCGTCATTTGTTGGGCCTGGTTGTAATACGATGCTGGTGACGGTGCTGTTTGCCTGCTGTAATCCGTGGTGGATGCCTTCGGATCCTAAACAGGTACTTATTTTTAAAAGGCCTTCCAGGTTTTTTAAGTTATGTCCAGCGTACTACTAATAAACCAAGGAGGTATATGTTCCCTCCACTTAGAAGAGAAGAGTGAACAGTCGGTATCAAAGTGTTTTAAAAGGCTTTGCTTTTTCAGTAGTTGATTCAAACAGTTTCAGAAAGCAATTGGTTTTCCATAGTTTACCCAGAATTCTAAATCTGGTTTGTTGTTTACTGTTGGTAGGGGTTTTGTTTCTTTGGTTTTGTTGTGTAGTAGGGGAGACAAAAGGAAAAATTTTTGAAAGAAAATCCTGAGTTTTTTTTCTTTCTTAGATCATCTTGAGAAGGCAAGAGTAATATCAATGCAAGTTTTGATATGTAATAGTAGTGTGACAGACATAAGCATTGAATAATTTCCCACCCACTCTTTTTGGGGTAGGACCCATGCTGAGAGAGGACGCAGAAGAGCTTGTCAGTCAAGGCAACAGCTAATTAGATTAGCTCCAGTGCCTCTCTGGACGGCTTCTAGAAGCACACACCCTGTCACATTTCCATGGGTGTCAGTCCGGGCTCCCTTCTCCCCCATTCTTTTGGCTCAGACCAATCCAAGCTTGAAAATAGATGGAATAAACCTTTCCAGCATGCCCACTCGGTGCTGGACTATCTGTACTAGGTATGTGGTATTAGAAGAGAAACAGGAAGCACACAGTCTCCAGGGGTACAAAAGTAGGGTCAAGGAGGAGTCCCAGGCCCACCATGAATGTAACTCAGTGAAATAATACAGTGGTAGTACACCGGCAGTACAGACAAAGGGCTATGGGATTCTGCATTGCCCCACCAGATGAGTTTCTCTTTTTCTTTTCTGGCTTGTAAGCCTAATTATTGAATGCCTATTTTCACTTTAAATGAAAATGGCAAACCTAAAATTAGTGAACTGTTGTTAAGTGATGGTGGACCCATTGGAGTTTGAAGGTGTTCTAGAAATCCTCCTTTGGTAGTGCTATTTATTCATGGTAAAAAAAAAAAATCACCCCCCTGTTTCCTCTTATTATGAGGCTCATGGAAATACATGGCAGTGGTCCTGATGGTGGACGCCACTGGGCAAGGGCAATCTCTAAAGAGTGACTGTGCTCCCTGCCATGCTAGCAGGACCCAGCGCCGCTGCACCCTGGGCTTGTTTGTGGCTTAAATCATCTCAGTGCTCTGAAGGCTTCCCCCTGGAGACATGCTCTCAACCGTCCCCTGCCGACGATGGGATTGCAGCTCTCATGCAAAAGCTTGTGTTCTGATCCTCTCCCATGGAACATGACAGTTTTCTCTGTGATGGCCAAATTAATTATCAGAAATGGTTTGCTGGCACACAGTTGGATGCTAATTATGGTTGGAACCTTTGGGGCCCTTGAACCCAAATCTGTTGATGTTTGTTGTTGGTGGGAAAAATGAAAAACCATAAAATATGAAAGGAATATTTTTTTTGTAACAACTGAAAGCAGTGCAGATTAGGCCAGGAAACTTGGATTGAGTTAACTGTGTTCTGAGTTAAAACTACTCAACCCATGGTTGTGAGGAAAGGGATTGAAGAAGTGGTTAATTAATTTTTACTTTCTGGTGAAGAGAAGTTTGAGTTTGGTATTTCTGTGCAAAGCAGAAAACTGGCATTGATTAAACTTGAAGTGACATTTGGGGAGGTGTTCTCAGAATGTCTAAGTTTGATTATCCAATTTGACTTCACACTGTGTCCCAGGTTTGTGAAATCTTTCTAGCAGGTTCCACCTGGGAGGAATTATTTTCAATTAAATGGATCATGACCACTGGAGAAAGAATCATGAAAAGCACCTCTAGTGTGGGGTCATGTTGTGAACAAAGCTGCCCAGCTCACAAAGGGATGGTTTGGAAGTCAACCGGTGCTAATACTGGCTTTGGGTATCATTTAATTCTTTGCCATCAACAGTTACATTAATGAGGTGTAGACGTGAAGGCAGGTGGGTACTTCATGGAGGCCGTGTGACGCAAGAACATGGATACTTCACTGGCTCTCATTGGGGGCAAACAAGAAGGAGGCCATCAGACCCTTGATCATTGGAAAGGATAATAATCCACTGGGAGATTGTCCAAAAGTAGGAAGGGGATCAAGTATTAGTGGGGAAAGCAGAAAAGTAGAGAAAATAAGAACAGGAAACTTCCTGCTATTTCATACAGGTATGTGAATAAGCTGGCTTTCTTTAGCAGGGCTTATGATATGACACAGGCAATGTTCCAGCATACATTCTAGAATAATCTTTAAAGAATAAGTAAAAAAAAAAAAAAAAGGCACCTACTTTTTTTTGAGATTCCATGGATTTTATAATTAGGCTTTTTTCTCAAGGAAAGTTAAGCGATTCATAATTTCTTATTAAATTAGGTGGCTAATATAAAATAATATAAAATAAGGTTTGATTAATGTTGCATCTCAGATAATCATCAGACAGACTGTCTAGCAGAAACATAAACTTCCCTTTAGGTTTTTACTTGGAAATGCAGCAGTACGACGAGTCACTGTTCATGAACTACTCTTAGCACAGCGTCATTTCTCGGGGAAAATTAACACACAGACAAAGACAGGTGCGTAAAAATAAATCGCATTGTTCCATGGCAGAACAAGGTGTGGTTGAGGACACAGTTCTGTTATCAGGGGCTATTTTAAAGTCCTTGAAATTTTTCTCCAATTACACTTTGGGTTGAATTTCCTGATGTTTTTTTCTTGCTTCCAAGGTACAAATGCAAGATAAGATGAAAGGGAAGTTTAAGGGAGTTGTATTTATTAAATCTGATTTCTCTTTGCCTTTTCCAACTTTTTCTTGATAATTTTAATTCTTGCCGTGCAGCAATTCAGTGACCTCAATTCTCTCTCTCATGAGCTGGAGAAGAAGGCCTTCTGTGTTTAAAGAGACTCAGAACCTCCAGTCTGTCCTAGTTTGCTCAAGGGAGGCTGTGCCGGGGCAGAGATCCACCTGGCACAGGTGGAGTTGGCATTGTGGCTGTTGGGAGGGCTGGGGAGGGTGGTGACCAAGCCAACAGCATGAATGCCTGGATGTATTCATGAGTTTCCATGTTCGTTTATTCACACACTCCTTCACTCACTAACTGGTTCACAAAAACTTGCTGAGAGTTAAAGAATGCCAGGAACTATACCCATCTTGGGAAAGAAAACATGGGCCCCCCACCCCAGGGGTTCAGTTCCCAACTGTGCTTTATGGCAAATCTCTGGCATTCCACAGAGGAGCCAGATAAATACTACAGCCCAGGAGCTGTGTTACCAGCTGGGCACGTGTCTTTTGAATGGAGACAAGAATCATAATTTCGCACTTCCTAATTTTCAAATATTAGAATACCACATACATCAGCAGTTTAATAGGTGGATGTCTCTGGATTCCATCAACTCTGTTTGAGACCTTCTGAGTGACTTTGGGCAGAGTGATGCTGTCAATCTGAAAAGAGCCTGGACTGGCGCCTCCAGTAGGTTCTGAGCCCCTCTGTGGCACTGACCACTTCTGTCACCTTGGCCAACTCACTTGCCCCAGCCAAGCCCCAATTTCTCATCTGTAAAACAAGACGTTTAAACAAAGTGAGTTTAGATCATCCTAAATTTTTAAAAATATATGCTTTTTTATTTTAATGGGTAAAAACCAGTGATTTTAAAGTTTAATCCAATGACTTTGTTACCAAAATGGGGAAGAAAACCCAACAAAAAAATGTTTTTTTCCATTTAGGACAAGATGAATTTCAAAAATACCGTCATCTGAGTTGCCTGAGGTCAGAGCTGGGGTTTCAGTAATAACAACTGTCATCTATTGAGTAATTACAACATGTCCAGCCTAACAGACGTGATCTCATTTAATCCTTACCACAACCTTGGAAGGGAGGTTCTGTTATTATTTGGTACCCTTATCATGTGTGTACATTATATGTCCCCATTGTACAGATGAGGAGATGGAGGCTCAGATGAAGTAACTCTATAAGTTCACACAGCATGAATGTTAAGATGGGATTTGAATCCAGATCTTCTGTATGAAGAACCACTTGACCAATGTTCTAATCAGCTCTCTGGCCACAACACTTGGCACAAAGGATCAGTCCAGTCATCACTGGGTGCATAGTGGGTAGAATAAGATTGAAACTATTAATGCGATCACTTTGAAGACGTGTACTCAGGTAGCCCTTTTTATGTCTTGTTATTGAATATTTTGTGTCACTGCGCAGAGGAGGCAGTGCTGCCAGATCATTTTCCTGCCAGTGGCTCTAGTTATAAACCTTCACTCATTAAAATGTGACATAATCCTCTAGCCCCTGATATTCCAGTATAGTCTCCTGACCAGCAGCGTTCACATCACCTGGTAACTGGTCAGCCGTGCAGGATCTCGGGCCCCACCCCAGACACCCTGAAGCAGAATATGCCGTGCACAGGTTCCCCGGTGATTCCTACGCACACTGAAGTTTGGGGAGCTCTGCACGTCTCCAGGTCCGCAAGTGAACTCTGGGCAGAGGAGCACACTTGAATGTCGTTTCCTGATAGCAATATTAATAGTGTTGTGGCCAAGGGTGAAGCATTTGAGGAATATATATAAGGTGCTGAAGAACGTGACACTCAGGAGGAAAGAACGTGACCTGAACACAGAAAATGTAAAATAAAAATCTTTTTCCATGGACCTTACTTTTTATGTAATTGAGGAAGAAATGGTTGTTTTTCTTTGGGAAAAAAAAATCATTTTAGATTGTTTGCAAGTCAAACAATAAAGTCAAAGTAATAAAAAATAAGAATTAATCAAAAGAGAGAAGGCAAAAACTTCTCAGGGCTCTCCTTTGTAGCTAACTGCAGGATGCCCTGCCCCTTTGTTTTTTCCTCTAAAGGTTCACATTTTTTATAAAACAGCTCCAAAGTGAAAAAATCATACATGTTGTATAAAATGATTACTCATATTTGTCGTTAAGAACAAATACACAGTATGCAGCAACAAATGCCTTTTGTCCTTGTCTCATGGCTGTTTCTAAAATGCACAAAATTTTACACAGTATAGAGTAAAAAATAGAAAATTTCTTGCAATCAGTTGATTCTAACTCGTAAGTGAAAATTGAAGCTTAGCTCATTTAGAGCAAGTTAAATTATGTGTTCAGTGAAGTCTTTAAGGTTTATATTGAAAAAAATTAGGTATTATGTGCAAAACATAAATTGATTATAAGGTAAATCGAATCTACTGTGAAATGTGTGCATGTAAGTGTGTTAGTATGCGTGTATACATAACGTGTTCTGATACGGAGGAAGATTATTACTCCTTGATTTTGTAGTGTGTTGATATTTTACAGAAGGTTAAAGCAAATGGAAGTGTTGCAAGGATTTCCAGAACTATCCATCCTAACTTCTGGGTTCATGTTCTCCAAACTGCTAATTAATGTAGAGTCAGCTTCATATATTGAGATGTTTAATCAATTGGCAGGTTGCTGTCAATAAATATGTGTCTTAAGTGGTTTGTAACAGACAAGCTAATGAAGCACCCTCTGTGAGTGTCAGAGCTATTGGGAGAAATCTCTCTCCCTTCTGGGCGTCTTGCCATACGTTATTAGTCTCCCTCTGATGCAGAGAAGAATGCCCTTCACCGTCACCGATCTCACCTTTGGATGGAGTATCTGGAAAACCAGAAAGTGAATTTCATTTTATACTCATGGGTAGTCAGGCAATGTGAGGTGGAAAAGGTGGTTACTGGTAATATTAATGGTATTAATAGTAACTAGTGTTTCTTGAGCAGCTACTACGTGCTAGGCTCTGTGCTCAGTACTCTGATTTCAGTTACCTCATTTAATCTTTTCAGCAACCCTGTGAGAAAGGGCACTGTTTCTCAAACCTCTCAGATCCTTTATGTAACCAGTATTTTTGTCATGCCACTACAATCCTGAAATAGATTTCGTAGATAACATAACCTTCTCCACATGTGATTTTTTTTAAAAAGTCATTGTAATTCCCCAACTATAACATAAAGGAGAAGTAAGAGGAATACAGTTTATTATTGAATCCATTCAGTATATAAATGCTTGCTCCTGGCTACACTGGAGGATGGGAAGCAGTAGTCACGTGTTTGCATCTGTGCATAGACATCCTCTGTGGGAATTTGACAGCGCTCCCTGCAGACTGATAGAGGTGAGATGTACTAGCTACTCAAATGTCGTAAGTAGTCTCGATGTCAGTGATGTGATTTTCCAAAATGGGGACCAATTCTTAGTAAAGCTTCAGAAACAAAACAAAATACAGTCCCACCTCTATTTGCACAAAAATTGCATTGATACTGGACAGAAAATATTTGTGTTCATACATAAAACAGATTTAAGTTCTAGGGCTTCCATCTACACGAATGTCCAGTGGACACTGAGAAGTCCTGTACCCGGGAAGACCACTCTTAACGTTGCAGGCCTGGCCTGTTTATCCAAAGACACAGCGTCCCACACCTTCACCCAGTAAATGCTGATGGAGCACCCTAAATCATCAGGACAACCACACACACCCCCACAGATTTCTAGCAATTCTGCAGGAGACCATTGCTACCCCAAGAGGCAAGGCTACTGTGGTTTTCATGCCTATTTTCCGCATGTGGCGACTAAAGCATCAGTAATTTTCCCAAAGGCACATAGCCAGGAAGTAGCGGACTGTTCCCCCTGACTCCAGAATCCCTGTGTTTAACCCACTGCTCCATCTTCCCCGGCGCGTCAAGACAGGCCAGCGTCACCAGACGAGAGCACGTGTGGGCTTTGTGGGTCGTTTCTTAGAATTGTGATGTTCGGAGGAAAAGTGTTTATTGAAAAACCATTGCTTGCTATCTGGTGTGTCCAGGTGCTTTGCACACATTATCTAATGTTCACAGCAACTCTCCAATGTAGTTTTTATTCCCTTTTTGCAAATCAGGAAGCTTGAGTCTGAGCCCCTGCCCCAGGGTCACCTCGCCTCTGAGGAGCAGAACTGGGTTTCACATTCATTTTGACTTCGAAGGCAAATTCCTCCTCCCATTCCTTAGAGCTGGAATGGGCCCTCAGGAGGCGGGATTGTGTCTAACCTGTTGATACCATTCACCCACGCCTTCTTGATTTCCTCCTACTTTCTTGTTACCTGATAAGTAAGGTGACACAATTGATTGGCCACTCTTGAGAGTGAAAGTGGCCTCTGTTGTACTGGCCCATGGATGTGGGTCACGCAGTGATGCCCATTCCAGGGCCTTGAAGAAGGGAACACTCACCAGTTCATCATTGTTGCTCACATGCAGAGCAAGAAAAGGACCACGTGCTTCTCAATCAGAACACACTGGGGACTCTGCTCTCACGGAACACTGCCTTGCTACCCCCAATGGCTGTGTGACCATCTTGAGTGGGACAGTGACTTTTCTCATTTGAGATCTTTTCCAGTTTAAAAATTCCACACCCCACCCATACCAAGAGGGCATGAGGCCTGGACAGGGAAGCCTTGATTATTGAGTATCAGGGCATCATGAGAGTAGGCGGGGGCAGGCCTGGTGGGGACACACTGGCCCCCTGGGGGCAGAAGTTCTTCGTAGGTGGTGACAGGGGGAGAGAACCTGCTTTCTGCATTGAGCCTTATCTTCTTCCTCTCAGAAGCAGGACCATTCCTTCAACTTACATGTAAAGCTTGTACTAAAGGAGTACAAGTGACTGATACTGCCTGAATTTCCCCAAGCTCGTGCACTTGTCTTTGTTTATTATATTAATAAATACTATGCAACTAATGTTCCCATCTGGCAGGGCAGAGAAAAGAGCGTAAAGATGAAGTTGTGGTTGCATCTCTCAAATACTAATGAAGGTGGTACCTACTTGGCATGGTAGAAAGGTGGGCCTTTATTTTAGAGTTCTTAATTAAGAACTGCCAAGTGACTAATATTAATTAGGAAGCCAGCTGTATCCTTCAGTTTTGTGGTATATTTCGTCTTAGAAACTTGTGAAGGGAGTAAGTTGGAGCCTCTTGTAATCAATCAGCCCATGAGCAATTATCTATTAAGTATACTTTGTGTGTACAGCACCAGGCTATGCGGACAGAGATTTATAAGATGCTGTCTTTGCCTTGAGGATCTCCATCTAACTGAGGAGTGTGTATCAACAGAGAGTGCCAGTATTTCAGGACAGTGAAGTAGAAGCATCCTCTGGGTGGTATCAGTGGCATAAGGGGGAGTAGGGCAGTGCGGTGGGAGGGAGCTTTTCCAAACTACACAGGGGCCCTTCCTCTGCCAGGGTCGCAGGAGCCTGCCAGTGTAGGTGATGGGGGGTGTTATATCCCCGGGTATGGTGGGGTGGACAGAAGAAGGTTGAGGACCACCCAGCAGACTGGCAAGTTGGAGTTCAGAGGAAGGAACAATGATCATGGGCAGAAACAGTTGAGATGACTACAGCTGTGCTCTGAAGTGGAAGGACAAGATTTCCAATGAGAGAGGAGCCATGGGCAGCCCACAGAGGTGGAAGGAAAGAGAGGAGGCCACCCCGAAGTAAGGGGCATCGTGCCAGTACGTCCGCTTCAGCTCTTCAGTGCCGAATCTCTTCACCAGCTGTTGCATCAGTGCTTCTGTTGGTGCTGCTCATGCCTACACAAACACATTATTGTATAGGGGAATATTTCCTAAATGTTTTTTGTGCTGTACACCATGCAGTGGCCACATACAGCATGTACTTTCAAGTTTAATCTGCATTGTTAACATGTTCTCCATCACTTTCTTAAGTCTAGATATTCAGCAATACCATGTATCAACCCATGATTTGTAGTGTTTTCCAGTTTCCCTGGTGTAAACACTCCTACCGTGGCCAAGGTAAAACTGCCAGCAGGATGTCATTGAACATGGAGTTGGGAATAGTGGCCAGTGGTACACCATTATATTCTGTTTTTGGCATAGTGATACAGTAGCTGCAAATAACCTCAAGAACATAGAAAATAATAAAATGTGTAATAAGAAAATTGACTCAAAATAACCTGTACCTACTTAAAATGTAAAAAAAAAAAAAAAAAAGCTGAAACATGGCCTTCTGCAGAGACTTAGTACCCTGAGCTAGAGATGGGGGGAGTGGTTGAAGCAGAAACTCCATCCACTATGTGTTCCTGACATGATCACTCAGCTCCTTAATAAAATTATACCTAGAATGAGGGGCTTAACATGAAGCACCTCAAAATCCCCGTCCATGTTCCGACTTTCTAAGTCTCCTTTGACATTGATGTATTAATATCCACTGTAATTCTAGTTCCTTGAATCACTAACAATTGAAGAAGGATTATATGAAGATTCAGTTGTAATGTACTTTCTTTCAACTTTGCCTTACATAGAATGTTAATTTTCACAGGTTTTTTTCCGAGCTCAAATTGTAGTCCAATTTGCAGTTCTCTCTTAATTTCATACCTGGAAACTGAGATCGCTGAGTCATATCTATAGATGGACAGTTGTGTTAAATCGCCTGGCGGAGTGCCGTGGGTCTTCTCATGCAGGGGCCTTGGGTCCAGAAAGCTGCAATTCTCCATGCTCCTTTACAGACTTTCTTGGCTAGTTTGTATTTCTTCCAGATGATCCAAGGAGAGCTCTAAGTCAAGAATCCTTAACCTCGAGCCTGAGACGTGGTCGTTCACAAGTCATCCACATTCTGGGTCGACATTCTCAGATTTAGACTCATCTGAGGGAGCTGAGTTTGATGAGCTTTTCTCTCCTCAAACTCTGCCAATGAACTCTTTCTTTTCACATCTATTCTAATTGAGTGCTGGGTTCCGTTCAGGTTGCACTTTTGTGTGTGTGTCAACCTTCTCTAGCCCTAGTTTGTAAAAACAACCTTTTTTAAATAAATCCAGACATCCAGAGCAATCTTCTTCCCAACTAAGAAAGTTTTTCGCTGAGTGTTTCGGAATCCTACCTGTTGCTTAAGATAAAGTCCTGATCAGTTGCCATCTTCGGAATGCTGTCCTAATGCCATGGTCCTGAAATCCCTGACTATTACCCCAAGCACAGTTCCCTTCAGAGAAAAGGAAACCTTGGAAATAGCAGATCTGTGCTTTTCTTTTCATTTCGTAACTTGGAGAGTTTTACTAACCTCGTGGCATCATCAGCCTTTTATTGAATTTAAATGGCTACATGTGAATGGTATCTTTATAAAAAATAAGTACGGAAACTTAGGAGAATGATTTTGCTATATCCAATAGCACTTATGTTATTATAAGGTTTAATATTTTCCCTTAAAAATAAATTTAAGGATGTGAATTGATTTAAAAGAAACTGTATAGCAGCATTCTAGATGATAGATTGACATCACTTGCAGTTAATAAAAATATATGCATAGTAATTAAAATTGAAAGCTTGCGTCTGTGTACATGTACAGTCATCTCAGGGAACACCTCCGGGAAACATGGCTTGGCGGAGATGTTGTGTTAGCGGGGGCTGAGACAGGATGAGGGAAACAGACCTATTTCTCCCTGGCTTTAACATTCAGTAAGGGCTTCAGGTTTAATTTTACTGGTAAGTTTTGTTGACAACAGGATTTTTCAGCCTCAACACTATTGACCTTTTGGGCTGGGTAACTCGTTGTTGGATGCCGTCCTTTGCACTGTAGAATGTTTAGCAGCATCCTTGGCCTCTAACTATTAGATGCCAGTAGCACACCTCCAGGTGTGACAGCTGAAGATGTTTCTAGACATTGCCCAATGGCCCCTGGTGGAGGGGAAAATGGTGACTGGTTGGGAACCACTGTGTTATACATGAGTCGTTGTGTTGCTTTTGTTATCCTTGTTGTCTTAAATTGTTACTTTGTTAAGTATGCATATTTAAAAGATGCTGTACTTTTTGAGATGATGATGTAGCGTTTTTGTGACTATCCCTGTCACTCTCCTATCCCAAAAATGAAAGTGGCCCTGGCCCCTCCTAAGACCTCCTGGGGCACACCTAGTCCCTTCAATGTAGAGGCTAGTTAGGTCTCCGCCCCGGATGTCAGTTCCCAAAGGCCTCTCCTTCGTAAATGAAAGACAGGATCTTCCCTCCCCTCCTCCTGTGTTTCTAGCTTATATACAGATATGCTTCATTTTCAGAAAATCCAATGGAAAATGATTTCATGTGTTATCCCTTATTTATATCAACAGGACTACATTTTTGCAAGGTATTAATTTAAATGTATTATCTCTTTTAGCTTCCACAAAAGTCTAATGATGCTGGTTAATATCATTTACCCTTGTTTTTTTCATTGAGAAAAACTGAAGCTTAGGTTAAATGACTTGCCCCAAGCCACACTGCTAAAATGGCTTTTCTGTTAAAGAAGAATGTCGGAAGCAGTCTGTCCCCAAGCAAAGAAATATTTACATTAATTATGAAACGCAGTATGAATTCATAACTAGCCTGTCAATAATTGTGTTTATGATTATGTGGCAAATACTGATGCTATAACTTTTGTTCAAAATTATAAACCTAGTTATAAAATTGTAAACTATGATTAATACTGTTTAAAAAAATACTTTGGATGTAAACGTGAAAGAAATTTACCAAAATACTAATAGAAATTATGTTTTAGTTGGAGACTTCTGGCAGTTTTCTTTTTAACCCTCTTCTGAATTTCTAAATGGGTTGCAATATATTTCTATTTCTTTGAAAAAATGGAATTTATAATTTACAAATGAAGAAAGATAGAGTTTGCATTACTGCCCAAGTTCCTTTTTCTCTATAATTCTAGCTAAGAAATGTCCATGTTCTGCACACGTACAAGTGTTCATGTGTCAGTGTCTCTGGGGTCAGCAGTCTTTCAGAGTCGATTTGCTGTACCCTGGGGCAGAGGGCTGGCCTGCCACCTCTGGTTGAAAGAAAGAAACGTACAGGATACGTCCTTGGGGTACCCCGCCAAAATAATATGTACTGATGGAAACAGGCAGTAGGTCTGCTCCTTCTCTTTGTTGTTGTTGTTTTTTAATACAAATGCCTCTGGGATGAGATTGAGCCTTACCAACCGAAAAAAAAAGGTCAAGGAACTTGCTGTGTGCCTAGATTGGTTCACTCTTAGTGACAGAGTTACAGTCATGCATCACTTAACGACACGGACACGTTCTGAGAAATGTGTCATTAGGCGATTTTGTTGTTGCGCAAGCATCACAGAGTGTACTTACACGAACCTAGATGCTATAGCTACTACACAGCTCGGCTATATGGTGTCCTAATCTTATGGGACCACTGTCGTATATGCGGTCCATCGTTGACTGAAATGTTATTATTCGGAGCATGACTGTACTCATGTCGCCGTCACAAAGGGGTAATTGATAGTGAACTAAGTCACCATCAGCCTTTCCACTAGTGAAGACTCATAACTATAACCAAATTGACAAGACTGTGAAGTGGAAACGTGGCGTACTTTGTTACAAAAGAAAAGTAGATACTTGTTTGCTGGCAGAATGTATAGAACATTTTTAAACTACATAAGTGTTATCTCAAATGATTTTTTTTGGTGAGGAAGATTGGCCCTAAGCTAACATCTGTGCCCATCTTCCTCTATTTTGTATGTGGGACGCCGCCACAGCATGGCCTGATGAGCAGTGCATAGGTCTGCATCCGGGATCCGAACCTGCGAACCCTGGTCCTCTAAAGCAGAGTGTGCAAACTTAACCACTACACCATTGGGCCAGCCCCCTCAAATGATATTTTTATTTAAACATCCTTCAATCTATCCGTTCACTTTAATTTCTTATTAAAGTGCGGTTTAATTTAACCTCTGCGGTTCTGTATGATGTTACATTCCTGAGTGATTCCTCTTGATAGGGGGATAAATCTATGGTTCCATTCTGAAAGAGCTTCTTTTTAGCTTCTGGTGTGTGTAATTGTTCTCGTCAAATGCTAGCTGTTTCTCGATTTAATATCTGCTAAAATTTTCTGATGCTTTTTGCTTTTTTACTGTTTTCATGTGTTACGCTTAATTTGAAATGGTGATTTTGGTTGATTACCTACCCAGCATGATTATTTCCCTTAAGTACAGGGGAACTTGGTTTGCCAGTTTTGTCCTCCTTGTTCGTAATGTTAGGTGCGTACAGCTCATCTCAGCATTAAAGGAACCACTCTCCTTCCCTGTGTTCTGAACTCTTTTCTTCTGGCCTTGATTCTGTGCCCACGTTTCCCACAACTACAAAATTCCCCAAGAATATGACCTGGTGTGGAATCGTTTCACATGTGTTTATGGTACGTGTGATCTTCACATCCGTCAGTAGATAGTCTTCTGCACTCACCAGAAGCACTGTGTCATGTCTGGAAGAAAGTTTTTAATGTTATTTTTAAAAAGCTGTAGACATTTTAATAAAAGTTTCTTCTCAGCTTTTCTCTGATGTGTATCAGGAGGAAAGTACAGTCACAGAGAATACGGCATTACTGCAGCACGCCTCTCTGAATACATTTCAGTTCATTGAGCTAGATTTCCCTGAAAAGGGAGTATTCTCAGCCAAGTCTGGTCTAAAAAGATACCCAGAGTGGCGAGCCCAGATCTTTGGTGCCTGCAGGTGCTATTTTCTTATCCTTAATATTTTAAATTATTCTCTGGCACCGTGGCAAACAGGATGGAGGCTAATGGCCTGATGAACAGTAGCGACGCCCAGTATCAGATGGGCTGAAGCTGCATACCCAGTAAGAGTGGGAAAGCCTGCAATTGTTCGTGGCCGAAAGTTCATAAGCCTTTACGCTGGTGACCTCTGAGGCGTGGCAGTGACGTGGTCCCTCTGAGGACCCACAACCTACTTACAAGCAATTGCAAGAGCACAAAGCACAGAAGACATATGGAAATTCTGCTCTCAAGCTTAGTAGACAACATGCAAAATGAATTCTTCATATTGGGTTTTAAAAAATGGCAACATTCCAGCCTTCCCTCGCTGGTGTCCCTTTTGGAATTACTGCCCTTTAAAGCAGCCAGAGGGGGGAATGACTATCATGTGAGCACAGTGGTGTTTGCAAGTGAGAGCTATATGAGAGGGGATGATGATTTTGGAAACATTAGTCTGGGTGTCGAATTGAATGAAACATCATTACTGAAGGAAAAAACATCCAGAAACACATTGTTAGTACTTTCTCGGATTTGGGCCTGGAGAACCATACTGTGAATTGAATGGAAGGTAAATAGAGAGAAAAATAGCAGATTAAGGGGACAAACAACCAGGGGGAAGAAGGGGCACCCGCTGGCATCAGCAGAGAACATATAACCAGCATCTGATGCATTTCCTTAAGAATCAGTGTGTTTGCAAATTGTTCCGTTGCATCTTAAAGGAATCTCATCTGAGTAACGAAGAGCTGACTTGTGAACATAGTTGGATGAATTCCCTCAGTACTCCTGAAATATAACAGAGCAAGGAACAGTATAATGAAAAATAACAGAGAGAGTAGCTAGGGGCTTAACTTCTGATCAGTGTTCATTACAACAAATGACACTTTCCCTGCAGAGTTACCATAAAGATTATTGACTCTTACGTAATGTGGTTCCCATCTGAATAGACCTGAGAACAGCTTAGCCTGTGAACGGAGGAGCTGAAGCAAGAGGAGGACTGAAGATGTACTCAGTACCCTTATTCATTTTTTCGATTAGTGAAATTTCAATTGGTGAGCTGCCCGTTCAGAACCCTGGACAGAGCAAAAGAGAGCGAACCTTCTTCCAGGAAGACTCTCCATGATATCTTTGGCATAGACTAGCATGGTTTTATGTCGTATTCAACAAAGACCAGGCTCAGAAAGTGACTAAACTTGTTGGTAGTTTTATATCCAAGACTCCCTCCTTACATTCTCTGCCATTTGATATTTTCCTCAAGCATACATGTTACAACATTTAAAAACATGTATCTCTTCGGGAAGAAACTGTGTTTTGCAGAAAATGTTGGGCACACAACCATAAGGCATTTTGCATCTCTGGTTTCAACCAAGTTTAGAATGGACAACCCAGTTCTGAGCACAGTGCATAATAGCCTGGGTTTACTGGGCATCCGTTTGGTACCTGCTAAGCACTTTTTGTTATTTCGTCCTCCCAGCAACCCTGTGACGTGTATACTGTTATGATCGGTCCCATTTTCCAGATGAGAAAGTATGCTCAGAGAGGTTGGTAACTTCTCCAGGGTTACCCAGCTGCCGGTTATTAGAGATAAACTTCAAAACCAGGTCTCTCTAGCAATCTGCCAGACATTTTTACTTCCACACAGGTGTGTGTGCTCTCCCTCCCTCCCTCCCCCTCCCTCCCCCGCTCCCCTCCCCCTCCCTCCCCCTCCTTCCCTCTCTCTCACTCTCACACACACACACACACACACACACACACACACACAGGAAAAGCAGTCTGGATTTTGAAATCAGACACACCAGGGCTCGGCCCTTTCTTTTCCATTTGATATAAGATCCTACAAAAGTGACTTAACCTCTCTTACAGTGGTTGTAATGAAGAAATGTCTCATGTCTCACATGTGGCCAGACACAGTGATAGGCTCTTTACGTGATTTCCTCATTCAGCCCTCACAATTGTAAACGGTGCATCCAAGTGTAATTCCTGTATTAAGATAAGAAAACTGAGGCTCAGAGTAGGCCAGGCTGCACAGCCGCTAAGTGTGTCCAGGACCCTTATGTTCAGCCCTTATTCATGAGTCGGACCAGCCTTTCTCACTGTGGGCAGTTTCAAAGTCCACTCTGTGAAGTGTCCCCTACAAGAGAGGCTCACCATCGATATCCCCAGAGGCAAGGGTGACGTGACAGCCCTCAGTGACATGGTCAATACAAGCAGAGCAGGGAACCCAAAGAGGCTCGCGGGTGAGGGGCTGTGTCATTACAGGGAAAGAAGCAGTGGTATGTGGGAACAAGTCAACATTGTCAGGTGAACAATGAGGACATGTGTGGGAGCTCAGTAGTGGACAAGTCTATGGGTCTCACGCTTCCTTTAGTTTTCGGTTTTGTATTTCTGAGTTTTATGGAAAAAGTACCTCAACAAGGAATGGGAAATTTAAAAATACTGTTGTCCCTGATGCAGGCAGCAGATTTCATATTTGTCCTCTCTCTCTTCTAAGCACCTTATTCTCTCCTTTATAAAAGCCTGATTGTGATGTCCCACCTCGGGGCCACCTGCAGTGGGCTTCTGTCATGTCCCTGCAGCCCACCCCCGGGCCTGGCGCAGAGATCAGAGACGGGCAGGGAGGGGGAGCAGCAGGAGGTGCCAGAGGCTAGATTTAGTGTTTGCCACTCCAGAAGAGCACAGCTCGGGAAGGAAGTCCAACTTGCCTGGGAAATGGCAGAACTCGTGAATTCCATGGCCTGTAGCTCCTGCTGCCTGAGCCCCGTCTAGTGTAGGCCCCACGGATGGTGCGCTCCGGCCAGTGCGGGCCGAGGGCCTGTGGCTCTTACAGTTGTTTGATGTTTTCTTGCTTTAGGGGAAGAGAGGGACTAACTATACTTCCCTGCACCCAAGCAGTCTTCATGGACTTAGGAGTTATTTGTATTGGCCAGAAGACCTTTCCAGGCTCATTTTCAGAACTACTACAAATGACTAAAGATATTGGGAGAACCTCTAGATAAATGGGGTTACTTAGAAAATAAAATATGGAGAGAGAATGTGCGTGTGCATGTGTGTATATGTATGTGTGTGTTTGTGTGTATGTGTGTGTATATATTATATCCTTCCTTTTTCTAAAGCAGTGAAAGTAACCAAATGGCAGTGGTCCATCAACTTTCAAAATGCCTTTCATCTAAGTCCAAGAAGATGGCTCATTGCACCATATTCACGTGGTCTCTATCTGTGCTGTGCGATATGGTAACCACCAGCCACATGGGGCTATTGAGCTCTTGATTCTAGCTCATCTGATCGGGAAGTGCTATAAGAGTGAAATATTCACCAGATTCCAAAGACACATAGTACAAAAAATTTTAAATGTATATGATAAATATACTAAATCATTTATCATTAAATTAATGATAAAATAGATCACCCATTTGTATATTGATTACATGTTAAAATGATTATATTTTGGATATATTGGGTTAAATAAGATATTAAAATTGATTTTGTCTGTTTCTTTTTACTTTTTTAATGTGGCTACTAGAAAATTTAAGGTTACATTTGTGGATCTCATATTTCTGACAGAGCTATTCTATACGTATGTGAGAGTATAGAATATGTCTCTACAAATTGGAAGTACCAATATGGTTTAAAATGAGATTTTAAAAATAACTTTCTGAAATATTTATGAGGGGAAAAAAGGACCTCATTGTAGGTATTCAATATAGTAGGTACTACTGACTAAAAGGGGCTAATTTTACAATTCCGTGGAAAATAAGTTGATCAGCAATCTTGATTAATAGCTATTTAGGGGAGAATATTCTTTCATGAGAACTTAGGTCAATTTGAGTCAATTGTTACAGAACGTGGTTTGTTAATATTTGAATAACTGTCGGGCACTCATAGCCTTTGTGATTTTTCACCCAAGTGTCATCACGTGGGCCGCATCATGGTCACAACCATTCAATGTGTCACAACCACAGAGCAGCCCCAGGTGGTGATCCACAGAGGCCTGGTCTTCTGGCATCTCTGCCGCATGTTTATCCTTTCACTTCACGTTCACCATCTGTGTTTAGGATGCTCTGACACCTTCCAGGAGTGTTTTGTGGGTGGGATTCCTGGATAAAACACTTGAGATTCTTGGATGAAAAGGTCTGTTGTGACAAGCTTTAGCTCTTCTCTCCTCTTCCACAGCCACAGTTTTGTGAGTCTACAAGGCCTCTTGGGGCAGCAAAACACTAAAGACTGAGCCCCGAGGGAGAGTCTAGTCCTCCTCTTGACGTATTCCTAGGGTGCCACCTAGATGTATTGCCGATGCGTGGAATCCTGTACTAGATCGTTTTTAACATCAAGCATAAACCACAAACATCTTAGTTCTTAACATTCTTGCACTTGAAGACCATAAATTTCTCTGAGAGTCTTAAAAATCTGATTAAAAAAAACTAGGAGGAAGTGGATGACATATACTAAATGTGCTGAATATATCAGGGCTGAGAGTATTTTTTAATCCTCCATTCCTTTTTGGAGTATGTTTTTTCCACAAAACTCAGAAACATGAACATGAAACTAAAAGAAAGGTGGAATCCATAGACTCATCATGGATGTCTTCTCTGTGATTCTTTTGACAGTTGTTGGCTTGTTCCCAATACCACTGCTTCTTTGCCCACCCAAAGCTGATCTCCCCCACTTCTGCTAGCCTCTCCTTACCATTGGTCAATACTTCTAAGATTGGGGTCAGGAATGGAGGAAAAACACAAATCAGCTTGCCATGCCGCGTTCCAGGGATGGAGTTTGCCACTTCAGAGAGAGCCTGGCTTAGGTGAGGGAATTCGGCTTTGCCAGGGAAATGGCCTAAGAGAATGAATAGAGTTTAGCTGCCTGCATCGGCTTCTTCCTAAAGTCCACCTGGTGAGAGCCTCGTGGCTAAAACACTGAGGGAGTAAGTCCCCCCGTAGGTAGATGGATGCTTTCTGGTTTTGATTCCTAAGGCTATTATTTTTTTCTCTCTCTCTCTTTGCTCTGTGTGTAAGTGGAACATGACTCGCCTTATGGGAAATCCATGGCCAGGGAAGAGGGGCAGATGATACAATGCTGACTGAAATCTCAGGCATTGTGACATAATGTGACCAGAGCACAGGGGGCACCTTAGGTTTCATTTAACACGATTTTGCTTAAGGGTTAAATGGGTTAAAAGGAAAGCACTAACAAGTTTCATATGGAATGTGCGTAAGGCCACTAAAATGGCCAAGTCTGAGCAACTTGAAGCTGTTGCCTGGAGCGTGCCAAGTGGGCTCTGGGTGCGGTCTAGGTGCCCCATCGCTGCATGAGGGCGTGCGTGCTGGATCGTTACCACTACTGTTTTAAGTCCCAACACCCCACTTTCTGTCTAGGGAAACAAATCACCTGGTTAGTGGATTTATTCCAAAGCCTTCCAAGTCCCAATTCAGAGCTGCTTGCCCTGCACTCTGGCACTTACTGGCTTATCCTTAAATCAAAAGAGATGTCTAGCTTTCTGTTGACCTGGCCGTGAGTCACCTGCCATGGTCAAATCATCAAGTCACCTGGGCTCAGAGAAACACAGAGGGAGGAATAGTCTCAGGAACAGAGAGTCCAAATTGTTAGCTCCAAAGAGGAGGAGAAATACTAGTAGTAATACCTCTATATGTGCTTTCACTATTTGTCGTTATAGTAAAAGCAAAACAAAGGAAAAGCAAAGGCTTCTGTGTTTAGACACTAGTATTCCTAGTTCTGTGACACTAGCTCTGTATTTGTAATATCCTTTATATCTAGAGCCACAGGACAAATGTGCATGGTTTTGTTCGTGTGGTATTGTGTAAGGCTTAAATGAGTGACTGTATAGAAAATGCCATAGAAACTTCATGTGTAAATGCTAATGTGTAATAAGTGTTACGTGAGTTTTGCTATTGTGATCATTAGCTTGATAACTTCAGAGGTCGTGAACAATGCTGAGCTGTTCATGAAGGAACCACATGTGGCCAGAAAGACTCTTATCCTTCCATGATAATAAATATTCATTCTGATTTTTAAGTTATTTGTCTAAAGGAAAGGATTAAAAAAAAAAACCCACTGTTTTTATAATTTTCATTTTAACTTAATTCTCTTTTATAAACAATTACTATCTTTAGCTTTACCAGTATCAAATGTGATTAATGTGCAGTAAAAGCCTATTGTACCTTAAAGGAATTTAATGGAAACCCCTGGTTACAGCACTGTGAAAGAGGATCTCCACATGAAGGTGAAGGAATGGGCTCCCAATGGCCTCAGAATGGCACCCTGGAGCATTTACTGCCCAGTCTCACCCTCAGCCTTTCAGCCTCAGAAGTCCTGCAGAAACTGAAGAGAACACAGAAGAAACTGATAGAGGACCCAGAATTCCATAACAGAGGATAACTGCCCCCAAAGACTAGAACTCTTGCCTTGGCCTGCATAGCACGTATTCTTTGGGTAGACAGCTCTAAATGGGAAACTGATGTATAATTACTCGGAGCACATGGAATTGAGAACTTTGGGAAATGTTCCTTGGCTAAGATATTCTTTTAATTCACCAGTGAATATTTATTGGGTGACTAGTGTGTGGCCAGCACTGGAGGAACAAAATGATTAAGACTGTCCCTCATCCAGTTGGGAAGACATTCTCGTAGTTGGATATTTCTATTACATCCTAGTAAATGCAACAATGTATGCTTTCCTTCAGTCAGTCAGCAAACGTTCATGGCATGCCCATGGCATACCAGTCACAGAAGATACTTAATAAGACAGACAAGGTTCCTGCTCTCTTGAAGTTAACGTTCTGTTAAGGGAGGCAGGAAATAACAAGTAATCAAATAGACAAAATAATGTTGTGACTGTTGGTGTGATGGAAATGAATGTAGTCAAAGATAGATAACGTGGGCAAAAAGATCTCTCTTAGGAATTCACATTGGAAGTAGACCAGACTGATGTGTCAGTCAGCACTCAGTATTCCTTTGATTGCAGGAAACACAAAGCCTAAGAGGAGTGGGGATTATTTGGTTATTTTATACTAAAAATAATCCAACAATACGATAGACTTCAGGCATGACGTAATGTCAGGGCTCACTGTCATTGGACCCCATCTCTCTCCACCTTTCAATTCTGCTTTGTCTGGGCTGGTTTCTCTCCCAGGCAGGCTCTCTTTACAGGATGTCAACATGGCTGGTAGCTCCTATTCAAGTAAAATAGGAAAGAAAGGACTTTTCTTCCCAACGGTTTGTGCTAAGGTCCTAGGTCTTTCTCTAGTTGGCTCAAATCGGCCACAGGCTCATGTGTGAACCAGTTACTGTGCCCAGGGTAAAGGGAAGGGGTTGAGACTGAGTCTTGTTTTGACACTAAAACTGGGTCAGCATAGCCATTCACATCAAAGGTATTTAAGCTCTCTGTGCATCCATATCCTCACTGTAAAATGGGGGTGGTAATAGTGCCTATCTCAGGGAAACCTGGGGAAGAACATTCCAGGCAGAGTGGATGGCAAGTACAAACCTCAGAAGTGGGTAGGGGCCTGACTTGTTTACCGCATGGGCTGGGGATTGGGAACGTGGAGGGTAGTGGCAGGAGGCTGGACCACACAGGGGTGGTGCCATGTTTGTTTTCTCTGCTTCCTCTAAGAGACAGAGCCCTGTCCGGGCGTGCATAGAACTCCCAGCCCAGGTCCTCGCTGCCTCTCTGGAGGATGCTTAGATGCCCACTGCCAGCATTTCCCCATGACCAACACCAGCACTCTCCTGATGGACAGATTCTCTCTCCACCTTTGTTAATACCCCTGGTCTGGATCTGGTCTAGTCTTGCTGACTAAGAGTTGTGCTGTGTAATTTGGGGGGACTTTTCATGTTTCTGCTTTAATCCACTTTGTGTTGATGTTATCATTTAACACTGAGAGAACATTCTTATTGCCTTTAAATTCAGGTTTTTGGGTAATGCCTCACTCTAACCCCAACTGTCATAATCTCTCCAGCCAAGTCCGTTTGGCAGGATGTGAAATTTAAAGTGGATTATATGATATGGACAAAAACAATAATTTGTGCTTATACAGTGTTAACATATGTCCACGTTAAGAGATCTTTTAGATAATTACTGTTTCGCTTTTAAGAGCCAGATTCAAGTTAGTGAATTTTAATAGTAATATTTTTTTAGGATTAATTTTTGAAGGGGATAAATGCACATATAAAAGTAATTCCTTCCTTCATCATATTTATGAATAGCTTGTATATCTATGTGTTTATTACAAACACATACAAACATATATGGTAGGGGTGTCTCTTTTTTAATCTCTATGAATGCCAAGGATTAGATCACAAAATAATAATTTTCATAAAAAATATTCTCCAGTGCTCCAGGAATGAAGTGTATTAAGGAAGTAGCTTGTTTAGAAAACTTACAAATACCCTTAGACTTGTTTCCCTTTGGCTTTTAGTTTATTCTGGAAATTGCAACATTTAGCACTTTGCAGTTTAATTTAAAAGGATTACCTATTTTCTTAAATGCTTAAGCAGGGAAGCAAGTTGCAGTTATCGATTTTTCTCTGCGTGTATTCCGTGAAAGCTGTATGTGCTCCTTCCCCAGGGAGCACACCCCCTGAACTGCATGCTTGCTGGTGACAGCTCAGGCCTCTGATACATAACCGAAGACCTTGCCTTAATATCCTTGCAACTGCTCGGGGAATTTTTATTAAGTGAGAGCATCATTAGAGTAGACAGGATGATGAAGTTTAATGAGCATCTTTTGTGCATGAGATTGTTAGTTTTGCTCTGCCAGCATCCTCATTTCTCCCCTCCAGTGGGGCAGATAGTGAGTCTAGAATATATGGGGTATTTTTAAACCTGCTTTATATTTTTTTGTTTTTGTATAGCCTAATATCTGTCCTAAGCCAGGTACAAATTCCTTTTGGCTATATGGATGCCATTTGTACGTGTATGTTTATACTTTCTTTTTACATTGTGTGTTGGGGATGGAGAGCAGTGAGGGTTATAATGGAGAAGAATGTGGAAGACATGTATGGCCATTAGTGAGTTGCACGGAACCATCTCTTGGAAGTTTGATCTCAAAAAATCATTGCCTTTTGAATTAATGAGACTTCTCATGGGAATATGGTGACTGTTAATTTTTTTTCCTTTAAGACTCAGCAATTTATGTGTTAAGGTTCTGTCACCAGCCCCTCATAGCTGCTAGATGGGATAAATAAAGATATTGCAAATGCTTATTAATAATCCAGGCTTCACACTTTGTCCACAGATTTATTTGGGGAGATTTTAAATTTAGCATCCTACCATAAAATTACAGATTATAAACAAAATTATTTCTCTCCATTATTGTCACTGGCCATATACTTAGATTTTAAAATTGGTTCTTTTCTTGGTCTGTATAAGGACTTTCCATGGAAACACCCAAAACAACAGGAGGGATGCATATGACATGAGCAAATGACTTAAGAACAGCATATTGTACCTCTCATGTACCTGGCATTCTGAAACACAATATTTACATAGCACACAATGTGCTTCCAACATTCTTGCACAAAAGAAGTGAAGTCTGCAGTCCCTGCCCTCAAGAAAATGGTAGACTTATTAAGAAGACAAAACTGAGAAATCCAAAAGGATGGGAGACGAGATAACTTAGTGCATTAAGAGTTTGAACTTTGGAGTAATTCCCTGGGTTTGATCCAAGTCTAAACTTCCTAAGCCTCAGTTTCCTCATTTGAAAAATAATAATAAAAGCCCCTGCCTCATTGGATTGTTGTGACGTGAAGGCAGATTGTATGATATCAAGGCATTCTACTGATGCTTCGAAATAATGAGCCAAGAGCAGGAATCACTTTATGTATCATCAAAGACTCAATGGTGAAATCCTGATAAATCTGAGAGTATTTTGTGAAGGCAGAAATTGGGGTGGGGTTGGAGGAGGAAACAGTGAAAGACCTAAAAATATGGATGAGATCTGAATTGCAGACAGGACCCAGGCTGGCATTCCAGGCAGTGGTAACACAGATTGGCAAAAATCAGAGACACCCAAAAGAATGTTGGCTGGCAGGGAAGGCGATTCCCAGGCCTCCCACTAATTTAGCCCTTTTTTATTTTTCAAAGCACTTCAGTGAGCCTAAGCCAGTCTGATTGCTAAAGCACCTGTGAGGTAGACAGTGAGCAGATATTCGCATTTTCCGGGTAAGGTAACAGGTTCTGGAAGGATATAGGACTCAATAAGTTTACTCAGCTAACAGGTGGAAGAACTCACACTTGATCGATCTTTCCTGTACTCCACACGGCCTCCTCTGGACCAGCGTGACTGTACTCGTGTCAGTTAGTAGAGAGAGAGAGGTGAAATTGGGTAAGTTAGACATTATGTGGCATATTCTGTGGCTGCTCTATGCCACGTACCAGGCGGGGTATTTGATCCAGTGGGCAGTGGATGCTGTTTTCTATGTATTAACTAAGGGGGGATTATTTTGTCAGTTGTGTGTAGGACGCATTGGAGGAGGGAGGGGATCAACATCAAGGAGACCAAGAAGGAACCCGTTATAATAATCAAATGTCCATGTGATATGGGTCTGTATTAGGGTAGAAGAAAAACAGAATGGATAAAATCATAGGATGGTGGAAATAAGAATAAGCATAAATCGGCTAACTGATCCATTGAGTTATGAATGTTTTGGGAAGCTGGTGAAAGCTGTGTTCCCTTTCTGCTGAAAGATACACATACAGCTTTGCTTGGAATTTCAGATGCTTCGCTGGTCCCAGGCTAAGAATTTCTAAGGTAGAGGAAGCTTCAATCACACTTGTTCATATGATGAGCGAAAAAAAGAGGCAAAGTCAAAATGACTTGAACGTTCTGATCCTGAAGGTCTGGGGATATAGAGGACAGACCTGTGGAAGTTGGGGTGGGAAACTATTATGTGCTTTGGTTGGGTTTAATAACTAAGCGTTCCAGTGGGAATAAGGCAGAGCAGGGGTTGAAGATGGCAGTGCCTTGGAGGGCTGCTGCTCGGAGATAGTTGTTGAAGCTACAAAATTCGATGATCTTTCTAGGGAAGAGAAGACAAAGAGAGAGAAGCAGAAACACAAGGGCAGAAGAAGTCTTGGGAGAGAGGATAAGAACCAGGATAATGCACTGCAGCCAAGTGGGGAAATATTCAAGAAGAAAGTGGCTGTCCACTGTGACTTCATTGCTGCAGCCATGAAGGGGTTGAGGGTCTACAAGAGATCCTTGGATCCAACGGAAACGATAAGACTCATATGGATTTTTTTTCCCTCAAAATGAAGATGCCCATATTAGATAAAATTTACGTATCAGTAATAGAAAAGCATGGATATCATCCTGCTGAATATAACGTTTATTGCAAGGTTTATTCTGATTCTGGCGGACTGGAGTTTTTGCTGTGTAATCTTAGATGTCAGTGAGCTCTGGTGTTCAGTGGCATGGAGCTTAAAGTGGCCTGTGCGCCTGCTGCTTTAACAAGATGCCTCTGAAGTGATCAGTCTGGTGACCCCGGCAGTCTGTGGAATCATTTCAGAATGTTTCCCCCAGAGATAGTCCTCAGGGATTCTTCAGGGGGCTGCTCAGGACAGGGCCCACTCCCACGCAGACGAGGATGGAGAGCCCTTGTGAGCCGAGCACTGCTGCTGGCTCATCTCCCACAGCGGAGAGCATCCATGGGCATCCTGCCTTTGAGACTCTCTCCAGCGACAGAAGACTGCTCATCAGAGTCTTGAGCATTAGTTGGTCCTTTCCTGTCACTTTAGATTGCTCTTTTTTGATTTTTCCCCTCGTTAATCATCTCCCAGTTACCCTGTATAAACCTCAGATTTCCGGGGAGAGAAGATTTTCTAAGATTCTGTGCCATAGGGTCCTTCCATTTTCTGGGTTGAGCATTTTGCCCACTGGCAGCTGCTGCCCCTTTGGTGACCTCGAGCCAGGCTCCCTTTGTCAACACTCAAGCTGGCCTGGCCAGATTTCAGTACCCACCAACAGCCTCTCTGAGAAGGGATCTGCTCCAAAGGCACGTGACGGCAAAGCAGGATTCCTGGCTGTGCTCTGTGCGTGGAGACAGCGTCTGAGAAGTGGAAGCAACCGGCCATCTTAGCCTGAGTCTTGGACCTTTGTGAGAGGTTAAAGGCGGCAGCTGCCATTCTGAACGCGTGCTGTGTGCCTGCACGGACAAGACTTTTTCCATGTCTGGTTTAATCTTCCCCCAAGCCCTGCAAGGTAGCTGGGAATTTTCATCCTCATTTTGCCAATGAGGACATCAGACTCTGGCAAGTTAGTCGCTTTCCCAAAGTGACACGTTATTCAGGATGAAGCAGGGTGCTAGAGTGCAGAGGTGACTGAAGCCCTGGGACTGTACCCCGGTATCCCCAGGGCAGGGTGCTGTGGGCTTCTCTGGGGCAGGACAGGTGGACCTGAGCCGAGCACTGAGGGGACATGCTGGTTTGGGAGGTGTGCTTGTCAGGGTCTGCGGGATGGTTGGGGTTCACCCAGGTGGAGGAGGTGGAAGGAACAGGCTGAGCAAGGGAAGCTGTACTCACCAAGGCCCTAAGGGAAAAAGTACATCCTGAGAGGAGGATATGGGGCAGTCAGGAGGACAAAAATCCATGCTGAAGGCTGTGGGCTGTATTAATTAATCATGTTTTTTGCTTCCTGTATTTTATGATACTTTGACATCTTCGGGGTCTCGCTGGCTGCGGAGAGACTGCCCTTCCCTGGCCTAGCTTAACTCCTAGAGACAGCAAACAGCTTCTCTGCTAGCATGCCTTTGATATGGAAAACAACCAATACAAAGCCTGTACCTACAACCACCTCCTTTATCTAACTCACAAACCAATATTTCCCCTGCCCTAAGTCATCCCAGGCCCAGGTGCCAGACGGCTGGAGACCACCCCTATAGTCCAGAGCCCATGGCAGTTATTCGAACTATCCAATCCTAAACTTGCTCAAACTTGCCTACCCTGCCTCACCCATTCTTCCCATGAAACCACAGTCAAGACTCTGGGCCGTGCTCCCTCCTTCACTCCTTCTGCTTCCTGACGAACCCTGGTGCTTCCCCACATGGCCCTTTGTGCCATGGCCTGCCTCCTCCTCTTGGGAACTGCATATAAATATAAATAAAACTTCTTTCAGTGGCATTGACCTCTCCATGTCATCACTCAGTCACCTCTGTAAATTAAATTCTAGGTATATTCAAAACAAGCACCATGGATGTTAGCTTCAGAGAATGGAGGGGGCAGGGACCATCCAGTCTGACTGTAGTGGAGAGGGGACAGTTTGCCTGCCTGTTCCCATTCTTCTGGTCGAAACAGCACCCATCTTTCCTTTGGGCATACTTTGTGCCCTTTCTGAAACTTAATTTTTAACTTGTCCTTCTTTTCAGTGAGCTGCTACCTCAGAAATTTGCCATTTTTTCCTGCTGAAATGGAGCAGAATTCTCACTGATAGGCTGCCCTGTCTGGCCCAGAGAGGTTTACTTAGTGTATTAGTTCCCTGTTGTTGCTGTAACAAATTACCATGAACTTGGTGGCTGAAAATAAAACAAATGTATTATCTTTTGTTTTGGTGGTCAGAAGTCTGAAATCAAGGTGTCCGCAGGGTTGCGTCCTCTTGGAGGCTCTAGGGGAGAATGTACTTCCTTGCCTTTCTAGCTTCTAGAGGCCACCTGCATTCCTTGGCTGGTAGCCCCCTCCTTCATCTTCAAAGCCAGCAATGTAGTATGTTCAGATCTCTCTCTGACTCTGACCCTCTGGCATCCCTCTTCTAAGGACCCTTGTGATTACCCTGGGCCTGGGATAATCCAGGGTAATCTTCCCAGCTCAAGATCCTTAACTTAATCACCCCTGCAGAGTCCCTTTTGCGATATAATATATTCACAGGTTTTAGGGATTAGGATGTGGACATTTTGGGGGGCCATTATTCTGCTTACCACACTTACCAGATGGAAGCCCCATGGCTGTTACTGGTAGAGCCAGGAAAGGAGCCCAATTTCGGACCCTAAGATGCTTGTCGTTACTGCTCTGCCACAGCAACGTCTCCACGTGAGAACAGCCACTCAGTCAAGCGCTGACTCCCATCTGCCCACTCCGCTGGAGGAGTGAAGGGATCACGCAGACGAGGGCACAGTCATCCCAGCTCTGTGGTGACTCACCCAGGAAGTGGGGCGATGCTTTAGCTCTGCCTTAGTTGGGTTCTTCAAAGAGGATTAAAACCTTTCTCCCAGAGATGCTTGGGGATTTGGCGTGGATAGAAAATTCCATGTTATTTTTCAGAGGAAAAAGCCCTAAAGAAGTAAAGTGATCATAGAATTATCTTTATTTAGTCACTCTGACTATAACCCCACATCAATCCTCTTTTTCAACAAGCATTCACTGGCCACTTCCAGTAGGCTTGCCATGGTGCAGGGCTTATTTAAGCACCATGGCCACCAGGCGAGGAAAACGACATCGTTATTTTATAGATGAAGAAACTGAGACACAGTGGGGGTTAGGGTTGCTAATCATTTGCCCGGGACTGCTGTCTCCCATGTGGCCCTTTATAGTGTAGCCCCAAGAAGCCCAGACACACAGTGAGGTCTGAATATTAAAAGGCAGGCATTGGGGCCAGCCAGGTGGCGCAAGCGGTTAACTGCACGCGCTCTGCTGTGGCGGCCCAGGGTTCGCCGGTTCGGATCCCGGGCGCGCACCGACGCACCGCTTGTCAGGTGCGCCATGCTGTGGCGGCGTCCCATATAAAGTGGAGGAAGGTGGGCATGGACGTTAGCCCAGGGCCAGTCTTCCTCGGCAAAAAGAGGAGGATTGGCAGATCTTCCTCACAAAAAAAAAAAAAAAAAAAAAAGGCAAGCATTAAATACTAGAACATTCCAGTTCCTTCCTGAAAAGGAGAGGAGCCTTGCTGAGTCCTGAGCAGCTTTTGCAGCCCTTTCTGAAATGACATTGCCAGATTACCACTGTCGGGGCCCAGCAAAACAGCCACTCCTTCTGGAAGCCTTCCATGCCCACTTTGGCTCTTACTCGTTCAGGTCATGGCACGTGGCAGGCCCTTCCAAATCTTCTCCTCTCCCTCCCCTCACCTCTTATTTTTGTTGATACCACTTTCCTGACACTTAAGTATCGCCAGGTTTCCAGGTGCGTGAACCGTGGAGTTGTATTTCTGCAGATTTTTGTAACCCTTAAAGTTTGATGTTGTCATTGAGTAAGAACACGTGTATTTTTTCCCTTATGGGATAAGGGTTTGGAAAATGGAGGAAGATCCTGAGGCTATTGTAAGAAGGCTGTGTAACTGAAGGTACTGAGACCGCGTGCATGCACAGAGCACACTCAGACCTGTGCTTTGTGCCAGGTGAGAGGAGCTTGGCGACCAGAGGCCTCCAGGACATGTCACACTGCAGCGCTAAACCCTGAGCTTGAAGAAATCAACATCCTAGGAGGAGGGGAAGGGCAGGGACTAGTAGAGGATAGGTATGTTTCAGTGTGTGTTGATAAAGGTGAAGAATATAAAGGATGAGTCTCCTTGGGCTCAGGGTTTCTTCTACCTATTTGATGCATCTGGGAGAGATGCTGGAGGAATGGTGAGGGAAGCGGGTGCACGCATTGGGCCCCTCTCCCCAGATAATGCAGGATGATCTCCCCATCTCAAGAGCCTTGACTTAATCACCTCTGCAGAGTCCCTTTTACCATGTAAGGTGACAATCACAGCTTCCAGGAATTGGGACAAGGACACCACTAGGGGTTGGGGCAACAACAGCAGTAAAGCTGGGGCGGCTCAACTTTCCTCTCTGCCTGAGCTAATGCTTCTTTACCTGGGACCCAGGCCCCCCGGGTGTCCATGACATAGACTTCAGGGGATCAGTGGCCCTTTTCAAAGTGTGGGGGAGGGGGACCTGTGTAGGTTTAAAGATCTGTTTTCCTGGGTAGCAAGTTCTCTTGGGGAAGGAGGTGTTTCTCCTGTGGGCACACAGGGTGGCCCACTGGCAGGCTGGGCAGGACTGGGCCTCCCTCTCCGTTAGATTAGCAAAAAGCCTTCTAAGCAAACTTCTACAGAAGTTGAAAGCTAGCTTGCAGGCTCTAACATTATCTATCTAGGACATATGGTACCTCCTTGACACAAGAGATGGCCTTCTCCTCGACCTGGAAAACATCCCCAAAACCTGGCTGGACATACATTCTCCAGCTTGTGGGTCTGTCTGCTGCCAGCTCCAGATCCGCATTCTAAACTCCTCGGGAGCAGAGACCTATGGTCATGACCACTGTCGGTGGAATCTGTTCTAAGGAGATGCTTGGACTCTTCTGGTGAAGATAGAATACAGTATAACCTATCAAAACCCTAGTATCCAACTTTCCCTAACCACTCAATCAGTGGGACAACTCTCTATGCCAGTTCCATCCCTTGGCCATCACCCATGGTGTTGGTGTCGTCGAGAGCATCAGTATATGCCAAGTAGTGCCACACTGTGCACGGCCACCAGTTTGCCTGGCAAAATGCGAGCCTCAGGAGAGGGTGTCAATTCCTTGAGTGGACCTTAGAACAAGGGATGCCTCGCGTAGGGAGGTCAGTCTTTGTGTCAACCCTCGTTCACTTGGCACAAGGCAATTGTAACAAGCAGAGTCAGCCAATGCCTTTCCTCTGGAGGAACTGAGACCCCCCACAAGGCTTTCTCAGGGACACAGTTATATCAATAAAGGGGAGTTATGGTTGAGCTGTATTTATTTTAGGATGGCTTTTAATTTAGTTTAATCAGAATTACTCATAAATTATCGATTAATTACTATCTGCTGTTCGGTTCAATCCTCTCAGCCACAGAGCTAGCTTCGCTCTGCGATGAATGCCGTCTGCCGTAATTGTAGGGCACTTTGTCAACATTTAATCAGCCGTACTTATTAACGTGGCGTTGATGTGTGGTCGCCATCCCAGCGCCATCAATCATGCGTGAGCAGCCAGAGCAGGCTCGGACGCCATTGCTCTCTGTCACATTATCCAGCCCGTGGGCTTTTGGGCCAGGCATGACGCTCGCTTTTCACTAAATGGACACTCGATCTCTTCACTTCGACCCAATTTGTGTCACTGTCGACTTAAACACTCCAAGCCTTTTGGGCTTCAGTCTGGAACACTGGGCTGAGCATTATTGGTTCTCACAGTCCTGGGTCTCTCTTCCTGCAGTGTTTCACACTCTGCTGAGTTAGTGTAAAATGCCAAGAGACTTGTCCAGAATTGGACTTCATGATGTGCTCTGTGTGTGTGTTTGTATAAAAGAATTTTAAATTCTTAAATGCAATGTATGATCCAGAGAAAACAGAAGTGATCATTTAGTTTTTTTTTTTTTGGCTTACTGAATATTCCTGGAGATTAATCTGTTGTTTAAAGCTCTACCAGTAGAAGCTTATCTTGTGTTAGTAAGGTGGACCTCACTGTTTCCCTCCCTCTCTCTTTTCAGCCTCTACGGCAGACACATGCAGGCAAACCCAGAACCGCCGAAGAAAAATAATGACAAATCAAAAAAGATCAGCCGGAAACCACTGACAGCCAAGAACAAATAAGGGGTTGGCATGAGCTGGGCTTCTGGTCGCTTCTCTCATTGTGACTTCCGTTCTCTTCTGCTCTGTCCCACAAATAAATACAATGTGTGTGTGTGTGTGTGTGTGTGTGTGTGTGTGTGTGTTTTCTCCTTTTCACTTTCTCTTTCTAGTGCTTTCTACCTTACCTTTTAAATCCTTTTGGTAGGTGCTAGATTTTTATAAGTTCTTAAAACGATTTCCATTCATTTCCTTAAAATTATCAAAGGCTGGAAACAAAGCTGTAATTCAACTGCAAATTCCATAGTAGGCACAGGTTTCAGTTCCTTGAATAGATGTTCACAAAGTTGCTTGTTATCAAAAGAATAATTAAAATCATGTAATCATTTAAATGTCACAGTTAACACTGTTCATTCTGTTTATTCACATAACTCATTATTTTGCTTTATTAAAAGTTTTCCTTCACCACCAAGATATGCTAACTTACAAATGATTTTAATAAAATCTTGCATTTGTATCACACGTTGCCTCTTGAATAGAATAAAGAACAATCTGATCTTGGGGTATACACATTTTTGTTTACTTTTTTCCCCAAAATTATCTTGCCCAATTTTATTGGTTGTAGATAAGAAACTCTGAAACTTTCCATGAAAAAAATGCAAAATTAAATCAGAGTTAGTTTCTTCTCACATCGATTTGTCAGGTTTTTTTTTTTTTTCTTTGAAGACTGTTTCTAAATTAGGTAGGAGCAGAAAAACAAATCTCTAGGGGATTCTGCCAAAGGATTTTGGAACGCAGCATTTCTTAGCTGAAGAAATGGTGACTTCTGCCAGTGGCTGGTAGACAAGAGCTGTGAAACGGAGAGAGAAAAAAACTCAAGTATGTTTCTTGTCACTGCAGAAAATCTGCTCACATCAAAGCGTTCTTCTAAGTGACTTTGATGATGCCAAAGAAGTCGTGTTAATGTGCACACTCTTTACCACACCCAGTGTAGAAACTGCAGTTGCAGAGTCATTAAACACCCAGTTGTTTAACATCTGTGATAGGCAGCTTTGTTCTAATCAGCAGTAATAAGTATGTAAATGAAAATAAATCCAAGCAGTTTTGTACTAACAAGAGGGCTGTCAACACCAGAATGTCTTGAAACAAAAGATGTGTGAAGATGTCACCTACTCTCAGATGGATCGTGGTTACTCTGCATCATCTCCTTTCAGTTTTACAGTTGAACCCCCAGGACCCGGACGACTGGAACATGTAAAAAGCCAGAATCAAAACCAAAACTCCTGAGTTACTTAGTAATTGGACTTCGCATTTAAATAAGAGAGGGCGCCAATCAAGGTCTACACTTCTAGTTTCTGGATGACTTCCTGATAGAATTCGCTGTGGGAAGAAGAATTCCAGATGCCATCACCTGTTTGGGGGTATATGGTTCATGTGAGTTTTCTAGGTGCAATCTTTGCCTCAGCCTGAGTTTTTAAATTCATTTTTGAGCGTATGAAATTGCGGGAGGAAGATCGATGCCTCTACTGCTGTTGATTGGAAAGACTTCATCTAAAACTAGCAACAAAGCATTAGTAAAAATATAACAATATACACTTAGGAATAATTTTTTAAAAAGATGAACAGTCTAGATAGAAATGTAAGCAATACACAAATTCACAAGGAGGAAGATCTCCAAGAAACATGAAAAAAAGTCGAGACTCACTAGTCATCAAAAAAATACAAAGCAAAAATAAGATATGTGTAACAATGGGAAATGTGCAGATATTTTTTTAAGGCAGTATTAAGTGGTAAAGGAGTAACGTGAGCTACACCTTCTTATACACTAGTATTGGGAATATAAATTTCTCTCCAGAAAGGTGGTGGTAGTTTGACAATCTGTAGCAAAACCTTAAAGTTGTATACTCTCACCCAGGATTTTTATTTCTAGGAATTTATCCTGAGGAAATTAGCAGAGATGCACAAAAAGAACAGTGTTTGGAAAGGGCCGTTATAGCATTGTATACACAATGGAAACATGGGAAAAAGCCAAATGCCTACCAATGGAAGAAGGGTTAATTGTGGTATCCACGTGATAAACTTTTATGAAGACATTAAAAATAGTTGAACAATACCTAAGGGCAAAGGAAGCTAACCATATCATCCAGTTAAGTAAAAAAGCAAAATTTAAGAATGGTATATAAAGATGAACCCAGTTGTGTAAAAAGGAAATTGTGTTTATAATGTGTATGCACGGTAAAATGAAAAGAACTGTGGCTGATAAATTATCTCTGTATGGTAGGTTAAGATTTTTTTCTTAATTTTCCTTTTTATACTTATTCTGTACTTTAAATTTTCTATAATAAGCCTGTATACTTTTGTAATCAGAAAATATTAAATGCATATTTTTTCAAAATGAAATTGGTATTTTATGCAATCCGGAAAATATCACATTTTTAAATTCAAATTGTAATATAAAATCTCAGGGTGGTGGTCTTTTTTTTTTTTCTTTTGTCACTAAAGTGGATTTTCAAACCTTTTCATGCACTCTGTTACTTGATATCTGAATTAACAAAATATCCACAGTTGAAAAGGTAGCTTTTTTCCCCTAGTTTTCTTGAGATTGTCAATTATGACATACAGCACTGTATAAGTTTAAAGTGTACAGTATAATGACTTACATATATCGTGAAATGATTACCACGATGAGTTTAGTTAACATCCGTCATCTCATACAGATACACAAGAAAAAAGAAAAAAAAATTTTTTCCTTGTGTTGAGAATTCCTAGGGTCTACTCTCTTAACAACTTTCAAATATACCATACAGCCGTGTTAACTATAGTCATCATGTTGTACATTACATCCCTAGTACTAATTTATCTTATAATTGGAAGTTTGTACCTTTTGACCACTGCCATCCAATTCCATCATCCCCACCCATTGCCTCTGGTAACGACAAATCTGATCTCTTTTTCTATGAGTTTGGTTTTTTGTTTTGTTTTAATTTTGTTTTTTTCTTTTTTTTAGATTCCACATGTAAGTGAGATGATACAGTATTTGTCTTTCTCTGACTTATGTCACTTAGCATAATGCCTCAGGGTCCCTCCATGTTGTCACAAATGGCAGGATTTCCCTTTTTATGGCTGAATAATATTTCATTGTGTGAGTATTCAGTTTTCCCAACACCATTTATTGAAGAGATTATATTTTCTCTTTTGAATATTCTTGGTTCCCTTGTCAAACATTGGTTGACTATATGTGCATGGATTTGTTTGGGGGCTCTTGATTCTGTTCCATTCGTTAATGTCTGTTTTTATACCAGTACCATACTGTTTTGATTGTTTTAGCTTTGTAATATAGATTGAAATCAGAAGTGTGATGCCTCCTGCTTTGTTCTTTCTCAGGATTGCTTTGGCAATTCGGGGTCTTCTGTGGTTCTGTATAAATTTTAGGATTGTTTTTTTCTACTTCTGTAAAAAACACCATTGGAATCCTGATAGGGATTGCATTGAATCTGTAGATGGCTTTGAGTAGTATGGACG
The DNA here is from genome assembly GCF_020826845.1 of Diceros bicornis minor. Classification (NCBI taxonomy): domain Eukaryota; kingdom Metazoa; phylum Chordata; class Mammalia; order Perissodactyla; family Rhinocerotidae; genus Diceros; species Diceros bicornis. The sequence continues at coordinate 16,899,987 of NC_080775.1, read as the reverse complement.
TTCTAGCAATATCAATTCTTCCAAACCATGAGCACAGGACACCTTTTGTTTATCTTCAGTTTCTTTCATCCATGTCTTAGAGTTTTCAGTGTGGAGATCTTCAGCTCCTTGGTTAAATATATTCCTAAGTATTTTATTGTTTTCAATGCTATTGTAAATGGGATCATATTCTTTCTTTTTCAGATAATTGGTTGTTAGTGTGTAGAAATGCTACTGATCTTTGTGTGTTAATTTTGTATCCTGTAACTTTACTAAATTCATTGATTAGATGTAACGTTTTTTTGGTGGAGTCTTTAGGATTTTCTGTATATAAAATGATGTCATCTGCTAGAGCCAATTTTACTTTTTCTTTTCCAATTCTGATGCCTTTTGTTTCTTTATTTCTGACTCCTCTAGCTAGGTCTTTGAGGACTGCGTTGAGTAGGAGTGGTGAGAGTGGGCACCCTTTTCTTGATCCTGGTCTTAGAGAAAAAGCTTTCAACCTTTCATCATTGAGTATGATATTAGCTATGCGCTTGTCATATAGGGCCTTTATTCGTTCCTTCCATACCTAATTTGTTAAGAGTTGTTACCACGAATGGGTGTTGAATTTTGTCAAATGCTTTTTCTGTGTCTATTGAGATGATCATATAATTTTTTTCTTTCATTCTATTAAATATCACATTTATTGATTTGTGTATGTTGAACCATCCTTGCATCCCAGGGATAAATCCCACTTAATCATGGTGAATGATCTTTTTAATGTGCTGCTGAATTCTCTTTGAATTATTGAGAATTTATTGTTGTTAGTGCTGTTGAGTTGACTCTGGCTCATCATTGACCCTGTGTGCAGCAGGGTGGAACCTTGCCCAGTCTTTTTGCACCATCCTCTCACCTTCTGGCACTATATCAGACAATTCACAGGGTGTTCGTGGCAAAGTTTTTCAGAAGTGGGTGGCCAGGTCCTTCTTCCTAGTCTGTCCTAGTCTGGAAGCTCCACTGAAACATGTTCACCACAGGTGACCCTGCTGATATTTAAAAGACTGGTGGCATGGCTTTCAGCAGCACAGCAACATGAAGCCACCACAGTATGACAATCATCAGACAGGTGGCATGGTTCCCCGAATGGGAAATGAACCTGGCTTGTGGCGGTGAAAGCGCCAAATCTTAACCACTATACTAGCAAGGCAAGCCTTATTGAGAATATTTGCATCTGTATTCATCAAGAATATTGGCCTGTAGTTTTCTTGTCTTGTAGTGTCCTTTTCTGGCTTTGGTATCAGGGTAATACTGGCCTTGTAAAATGAGTTTGGGAGTGTTTCCTTCTCTTCAAATTTTTGGAAGAGTTTGAGAAGGATTGGCCTTAATTCTTGGTTAGATGTTTGGTAAAATTCACCAGTGAAGCCATCTGGTCCTGGGTTTTTCTTTATTTGGAGATTTTTGATTACTGCGTCGATCTCCTTACTCCTAATTGGTGTGTTCAGAGTGTCTATTTCTTCCTGATTCAGTCTTGGTAGGAGGTATGTTTCTAAGAATGTTTTCATTTTTTCTAGGTTGTCTAGTTTGCTGGTATATACTTGTTCCTAGTAGCAACTTAGGATCCTTTGTATATCTGTGGTATCAGTTGTAATATCTCCTCTTTCATTTATAATTTGGTCGAGTTGGGTTCTCTTTTTCCATTGGTTAGTCTAGCTGAAGGTTTGTCAATTTTGTTTATCTTTTCAATGAATCAACTCTTAGTTTTGTTATTCTTTTCTGTTCTTTTCCTGTTCTCTATTTATTTCTGCTTTGATTTTTATTACTTACTTTCTTCTGCTTTGTTCATTTTCCAGTTCCTTGAGGTGTAAGAGTCAAGTTGCTTATTTGAAATCTGTCTTGTTTCTTCTTCTTCTTCTTCTTTTTTTTTTTGGTGAGGAAGATTGGCCCTGAGCTAACATCTGTGCCAGTCTTCCTCTATTTTGTATGTGGGTCACTACCACAGCATGTCTTGATGAGTGGTGTAGGTCCTCACCTGGGAACCGAACCCGTGAACCTGGGCCACCTAAGCAGAGCACGTGAACTTAACCACTGTGCCACTGGGCCAGCTCCTCTTGTTTCTTGAGGTAGGTTTTTATCACTGTGAACGTCCCTCTTAGAACTGCTTTTGCTGCGTCTCCTAAGTTTTGGTATGTTATGTTACCATTTTTGTTTGTCTCGAGATACTTTTTAGTTTCATTTCTTTTTTGATCCATTGATTGTTCAGGAGAGTGTCTAATTTCCATATATTCATGAGTTTTCCAGTTTTTCTCTTATTAATTTCTAGTTTCATTCCATTATAGTCAGAGAAGATACTTGGTATGATTTCCATCTTCTTGAATTTGCTAAGACTTGTTTTGTGGCCTACTGTGATCTATCCTAGAAAATGTTCCATGTGTGCTTGAGAAGACCATGTATTCTACTGTTGTCAGATAGAATGTTCTGTAGATGTCTGTGAGGTCCATTTGGTCGATAGTGTTGTTCAAATTCGCTGTTTCCTTATTGATTCTCCATCTGGATGATCTATCCATTGTTGAGAGTGGGGTATTAAAGCCCCCAACTATTATTGTATTTTTGTTTATTTCTCCTTTAATCTCTGTTAGGTTTTGCTTTATATATTTAGGAGCTCTGACATTGGGTGCATAAATATTTACAATTGTTATATCTTCTTGATTGATTGACCCCTTTTTCATTATTTAGTGACTTTCTTTGTCTCTGTTTACCATTTTTAGTTTAAACTCCATTTTATCTAATATAAGTATAGCTATCCCTGCATGTTGTTGTTATTACCGTTTGCTTCAAATATCTTTTCCATTCCTTCACTCTCAGTCTATGTCTGTCTTTAAGGCTAAAGTGAGTCTCTTGTAGGCAGCATGTCATTGATTGTTGTTTTCAGGGGTTCATTCAGCCATCCTATGTCTTCTGGTTGCAGAATTTAATCCATATACATTTAAAGTAATTAGTGATAGGTAAGGACTTACTATTGCCATTTTGTAAATTGTTTTCTGGCTGTTGTCTAGATCCATTGTTTTTTTGCTTCTTATCCTGCTATTTTTTGTGTTTTGATGTCTTTTGGTATCAGTATGTTTTGACTTCTTTATCATGTTCTTTTGTATAATTACTACAGGTTTTTCCTTTATGATTACCATGAGGCTTACATAAAATATTTAAAATTATAACACCCTATTTTAAACTAATAACAATTTAACTTTGATAGCATTCCTAAACTTTACACTTGTACTTCTCCTCTCCCTCACATTTTAGGTTATTGATTCTACGGTTTACATTTTTTGTATTGTGTATCCAATAACAGATTATTATAGTTATGATTATTTTTGCTATGTGTTTTTTAATTTTTAAACAACAGTTGTAAGTGAATTACACACCACCATTATCATATTACAGAATATAACTTTCACTATATATTTACCATTACCGATGAGTTTTACATTACTTTCTTACGTTTTTATGATGTTAATTAGCATCCTGTTACTTTCATTCAAAGAACTCCCTTTAGCATTTCTTGTAAGGCAAGTCTAGTGGTGATGAACTTCTCAGCTTTTGTTTGTTGGGCAAAGTTTTTCTCTTTCCTTCATTTCTAAAGGGCAGCTTTCCTGTCTATAGAATTCTTGGTTGCCAGTATTTTTCTTTCAATATTTTGAGTATATCATCCCATTCTATCCTGGCCTGAAAAGTTTCTATTGAGACATCGGCCACTAGTTTCATGGGGGTTCCCGTGTATATATCTTGTCTCTTTTTTCTTGCTGCTGTCAAAATTCTTTATCTTTGACTTGACAATTTATAATGTGTCCTAGTGTGGTGCTATTCGAGTTCAGCCTATCTGGAATCCTTTTGGCTTCATGGGTCTTGATGTCTATTTCTCTCCCCAGGTTTGGGAAGTTTTCAGCCATTATTGCTTTAAATATACTTTCTGTCCCTTTCTTTTTCTCGTGTCTCTCTGGAATTCCCGTAATGTGGATATTGTTTCTTTTGATTGTGTCATGTAAATCCCATAGGCTTTCTTCACCCTTTTTTGTTCTGTTTTCCTTTTGCCCCTCTGACTGGATAATTTCGAACGTCCTGTGTTCTAAATCATTGATTCTTTCTTCTGCATGGCCACTTCTGCTTATGGAGCTCTCTATTAATTTCTTTAGTTCAGTCATTGTACTTCTCATCTCTAGCATGTCTGTTGTTTTTTTATAGTTTCTATTTCTTTGTTGAACTACTCATTTTGTTCATGTATCGTTTTCCTAATTTAGTTACCTGTACGTGTGTTTTTGTAGTTCTCTTAAGTTCTTTAAGAGAACTATTCTGAATTCTTTGTCTGACAGTTCATAGATCTCCATTTCTTTAGGGTCATTGGAGTTATATTAGTTTCCTTTGGTAGCGTCATATTTACCTGATTTTTTATGATCCTTGATTCCTTGTGTTGGTATCTGTGTGTTTGAGTAAGTGGTCTCTTCTTCCAGACTTTGTAGGTTTGCTTTGGCAGAGATAGTTCTTTACCCATCATCTCAGTTTAGGTCTCTGCATGTGTCCAGTGGTAATGTCCTTGGGCAAGGAGGGCTTGCTTTCAGGATCAATTTTTGGGCAAGGCCACTGCTTGAGCTTTGAGGTGGGGGCGGATCGTTGCCACTGGCTGAGAACAGTTGGTTAGGACTACTGGCTTGGTTCCCTGCCCAAGTGAAGCTGTAGAATGGGTTCTGTGGTTGCCTGGGCTCTCTGGTCAGGTGTTCTAGATAGTTGGTACTGGGTACTATACTCAGAGGTAGGTGGGGCTATGAATTAATTTCCCTGCCCTGGTGGAGTAGCAGAATGAGCCCCAAGACTTGTTGATTAGGTACCCAAATCCTGCAAGACAGTGCACTGAATTCCCTTGCCAGAGGAGACCACCAGTTTTGCTGTGTAGATGGGGCAAGCCATGGTCTGTGCTCTCTGTTCAAGTGACACTGACACTGAACAGGGCTTTTGGGATGGGCTGTGCAATTCCTGTGTACTCTGCGTGGGTTCCCTGGTTGGCCAGGCTGAAGGCTGTATTCAGCAATGGATGGGGCTGTGAATTAGTTTCCCTGCCCAGGTAGAGGGGGGAACCAGCTCCAAGCTTGGCAAGGCTCTTTTTGGTTTTGACTCTGGCAACCTGTACCCCAAGTTCCCTGGCTGAATGGTGCCACTGGCTTTGCTCTGTAGATCAGCTCTGCCTGCTGGACCCTACATGCCAGTGTTGCTGGACTACACAGCTTTCCAGGTGTTTTGGTCACGCGAGCTGGGAGCTACACTCAGCAGTGGGTGGGGCTCTGAATTAGCTCCCCTTTTTGGGTGAAGCAGCAAAGTCAGCTCCCAGTTGCCTCCCAGGTTTCCCAACAAGGCTTTCTGGTCAGGTGGGGCCCAGAGCTACACTTAGCATTCAGTGGGGCTATGATTAGCTCTCCTGGCTGGGTAGAATGGGAGAGCCAGCTCCAAGCCTAGAAAGGCTCTTTTTTTGTGATCTTGACTCCAGTGACCTCACCCCAAGTTCCCTAGCTGAATGGTGCTATTGGCTCTGCTCTGCGGATGATTAGCTCTGCCTGCCCAACTCTCCACTTGAGTGTTGCTGGGCCAAGTAGCTTCCAGTTGTTCTGACAAGGCTTTCTGGTTGGGAGGGGTCAGGAGCTACACTCAGCATTTGGCCAGGCTATGACTCAGCTCCCCTGCCTGGGCCCAGGGCAGACCAGGCTCCAGGGCCAACAAGGCTCTTTGTTTGAAGATCCTAATCAGGCAGACCTGTCCCCCACTGAGCTCCCTGGTCAGACTGCACCTCAGTTTTAGCTCTGCAGATGAGCAAAGTCACTGGTTGGGACTACTACTTGGGCTCTACAGGTAGGAACTCATTCTGCCAAAATTCAAGCACTGGTTGTTGCAAGCCTCTCCCCCCTTCTCCATCACAATCAGATTCCCAGTGGTCAAGCCCTGCAGATTCCCCTGTATTCCCCATGAGAATCCCCCAGAGTGGAGACTCGCAAGAAGCAACCTACCGGGGGAGCTGGATGTCTACCCTAGGCTCTCTTTTTCCCACTGGAGGAACTGTAGGCTCAGGGGAGATCTCTCTGTGTGGTGGTGTGCTGGTCTGGGGGAGGGGCAACTTGGTCAGTGTGTAGCTGCTCCTTTTACCCTTCTAATGCAGTCTCTGTGGTGCAGGGGGTACTTCAGCCTCACCGCCGTGTTCTAGGATTTTCTCAGTGGTGTCTTGTCCATGAATAGTTGTTAGTTCTTCTTGTGAGTGGGGAGCAAAGTCAGGAACAACATATGTCGCCATCTTGGTGATGTCACTCTCTCTAAAAGGTAGCCTTCTAACAAAGATAACCTGACCTTTTCAGGACAACGATGAGATTGGTTGTTGCTGGCGATGCCCTGTAGTTTCTCAAAGTAGCCTCTGCTCCAGTGCTCTGAGCCTGTGTGGGAGCCCATGGATATTTTTGTATTCCTCGTTTGAAACATCTTTCCTCGTTCTTCACCTCTTTATATAAAACACTGGCCTTTCCCATGTGCTGGATACCTTAGAGATGGTGTGCAAAATACTTTCATGTACATAATTGCATTCGGTCCTTGCAACTACCCTGTGAGATAGGCAGGGCAGGATTATTTAGGAATAAATTGTATAATGGTTCTTAGGTCTAGAAGAGAAGTGTTTCTCTTTCTCTACTGAAAGTTAAATGTTCAGTTTATTATGAGTCTATTGATTTTTTTTTTCCATTAAGATAGGAGCAAATAGAGAAAGTGAAAGCAACTGGAAGAGATTGGGGTTGGGGAGAGAAGTTGGTTGTTAAAGAGATTTTTGGGTTTTTTTGTTGCAGAGACTTTGCCATCTTACTGGGCATTTTTTATCTCTGAGAAGGAGCTATGGTATGCTGGGCAATTTGACCACAGAACCGCTTTTTTCACTAAACATTACAATGCAGTTTTAATCCGTGGAACCCATGTTGGGAAACGTTCCCTATGGGATCAAGCAACTGACCTGGAGTCACATCAGATTCCCTCTGTGGAATCGAAGCTGCTTGGAAACCACTCAGCATAGGTGAATCCTCACTTTGATAAATTGGAATAGATATAGAATGAAAATCTTATGAATCCGGAGGGAACTGGGCTCTCTCGGTCACTGTTTCGATGTTAATTGCTGGAAATATAGAACAGAAATTGACCCTAACTTTCTATGTTTTACTTACTTACAGTCACATACTATGTTTCTTGTTTTACTTACACTCAATACTTGTTGCACTGACTTGCAAAGTTAAGTTTCTGACAGTTAAGTTTCTAACAGAGCTTCATAATAATATCGCACGTACACCCTGTTCGGAAGTCCTCTGAGCTCTACCTTCAAAATATAACCAAACTGCAGTCTTCTCACCTTCTTCCACCCTGGTCCAGCCACCCTCACTCCTCACCTGGATTACTGCACCATCCTCCGCTTGGGCTGCCTACTTTCACTCTTGTCCTCTTACCCTCTCTGTTCAATAGTGATCCTTTTAACACAGACATCACAACACACTTCTGCTCAGAATCTCCCACTGGTGTCTCCTTGTCTCCTTTCACTCAGAGTAAAAGCCACAGTGACTGTGGTCTGCAAGGTCATACATGATCGGCCTTCCGTCTCCCACTTTTCTCACTTGCTCTACTCCAGCCACCCTGGCCTCCAGGTTCTTCCCACTTCAGACCTTTTGTGCTTTTGATCCTTTTTCCTAGAATGTTGTTCTCCCAAATATATCTCCCTCACCAGCTTCAAATCTTTGTTAAAAAGTCACTTTCTCAGTAAGGTCTACCCTGCCCACCCTGTGTTAAATTGTAGTTTATTTTTTTTATTACTTGTCTTCCACCCCCAGAATGTAGGCTCCATCATCCCTAGAATATAGGCTCTATCATCCCTACAATGTAGGTTCCATGAAGAAAAGAATTAGCAAACTATGGCCCACAAACCAAATCCAGCCCGTGCCTATTTTTGAAAATAAAGTCTTACTGGAACACAGCCATTCTCATTCATTTACCTCTTGTCTCTGGCTGCTTTTGTGCCACCACAGCAGAGCCGGCTAGTTGTGACAGAGACCGTATGGTCCACAAAGCCAAAAATGTTTACTGTCTGGCCCTTTATAGAAAAAATCTGCTGATTATTCCATTAACTGTTGTATCTCCAGAATGGTGCCTGATATACACTAGGAGCTCAATAAATGTTTGTTTAATTAAATTCAATACTATTGTCATTAGAATAATATAAAGCTATCATTAAGGAAGAAGGAAGGGGAAAATCTTAGACATTCCTTTAGAGTTTTCTGTTTTGTACTTTGAGTCCACTTTATCAAGGCCAAATGTCCATAAGGGAAAAATAGTCTCTGAATATTATAGGTGAGACTTTATTCAACCCTGTAAAAGTTCAAACAAACTTTTACCTGAATTTTCGGGTTCCTGTGTAAGGATCCAATTGTTTCATACTTGATTATTTAAAACCTTCCTCAAATAACCATTAATCTCTTCTGTTGCAGCTTGAACTTGAGGGGTGCTGCACCCCAATTTACCTGTTGTGAGTCCACAGGAAGGGTCCAAAAGCAAACTCCAAAGTGCTCTGGTCAGTGTGAGTCAATTTCAAAGAACCTGTGGATTTTCACCAAGATCCACTTCTCTGGAAAGTGATGTTTAAACACAGCAGGACCAGCAGCCAAAGTACTACTGGTGTCTGTTCTGTTCTGGACACTTTGTGACCTCAAATTAGGCATTAATATGTGTATATTTATCCACCTAGAATATGATCAAAAGATCGTGCTATATAGTATACTATGTATATGTATATATAGTGTATATATGTGTGTCATTGACCTTCAAATATAGTGTATATATGTGTGTATAGATATAAATATATATGTGTGCATGTGTATGTCATTGATCTTTCCATCAATAATAATAGGAGACCCCTGTGCTCTTTAAAAATGTCATGTTTCTATTAATACTGCATATAAATATTTTGTGACATTACCTCTTACCTCATGCTTATTTCATACATAACAGAATTTGGTAATTTGCCATTGCTTAATTTTTTTCCTGAATATGTTTTATATTACTCATAGCACTTATTGAGGAACTTGCATGTCTCAGGCATTTTTTGTGTGTGTGAGGAAGATCAGCCCTGAGCTAACGTCCATGCCAATCCTTCTCTTTTTGCTGAGGAAGACCAGCCCTGAGCTAACATCTATTGCCAATCTGCCTCCTTTTTTTTCCCCCTTTTTCTCCCCAAAGCCCCAGTAGATAGTTGCATGTCATAGTTGCACATCCTTCTAGTTGCTGTATGTGGGACGCGGCCTCAGCATGGCCGGAGGAGTGGTGCGTCGGTGCGCGCCCGGGATCTGAACCCGGGCCGCCAGTAGCGGAGTGCGCGCACTTAACCGCTAAGCCACAGGGCCAGCCCCTCAGGCACTTTATTTATGTTTTCTTTCATTCTCACTCAGTGGTCATCCTCATTTTATAGGAAATTTGACTCAGAGAGGTTAAGAAACATTCGTAAGGGACCAAAGATAGTGACAGAGTAAGGATGTAAAAGAAGGTTCTTTTGATTCTAAAGCAAATATTCTTGCCTCAACCCCGCATTGCCACTCTGCTGTCAAGTAAGACTTCCTTAGTCTCTCCAAAAGGCAGCAGTTTCCCTTCCCATCATCTCTTAAATTGGAGTTTCTGCTTTTGATCTCCTGAAGTGTTCGTTTTATTAACACGTTAAGTCAGTGCATGATGACAGCCAGGTTAGTGAAGCATTGTCCCATTTGCTTACAGGCTGGACCTTTGGTTTCCAGTGCCTCTGTCCCCCATGCTTGGTAAGGTGACAGCGTCTCTCTGACGGCCCAGTGATGTATTGACCAAAGCAAGATAAGCCTGACTCCTGAGAATAGCTCTGCCTTTTCCTGTCTCATCCAGAAATGCATTTCATGCTTTACACACTGTCCCATCAAGGAAAGATTTCACTCCAAAGGAGATTCTCTCACATGACCCACCCAAAGAGCAGTGCTCCTGAAATAGGTGGCAATGTGTCTTTGGGTTTCAATTTCAAGCAATTTTGGCCTGGCATTATCAGACCCCTTGTGACTTTGTTTTTAGGGGCTCAGAGACCAAGGGGAGATCCCATGTTATTCACCCTGGTATCCTCAATAAGTTTTCAGGACCAGGAAATGGGAGTAAACTAAGTAAACAGGGTCAGGTGAGAAGGTAGGGTTATCAGAAAAGGCGTTTAGTTAGGAAATTTGCTCATCACCAACTACTTAAGAACCATAACGTTGGTTACGCAGCTGACAGTACAGACAGCTCCCTGAGGTCAAGAATTCCGCTCTCCCACTCCAGAAAGCCTCTCAGTTTCCACATTCACAGGACCAACTGTATCTGTCTCCGGAGGCACCATCTTCTTGGTGCTTCTACTGCCCAGCGTGCTCTGAAATTGGCATTCTCCATGTACAGGTGTTGTCAGCAAAACTGGCTCATCTCTGCCCCAGGAGGAAAGCAGCTTCCACGGCTAACAGCTGAAAGTAGGGACAGCAGCCCAATCCATTCACAACTCCCCCGGAGTGCCACCCAAAATAGCCCTGCCACACCAGGCGGACAGTCTCGCTGCTTGTGTGGGCGCTGTATTTGTCACTATGCAACCACGATTTTAACAAAGAGCCACTTCTTAAATCACACAACGCGGCTGCGAGACCGATATTTCCATTAGGGAAGGCCCTGGAGACGGGGTCTGAGCTCCCGGATTGTCTAACCATTTAGCAGCTCCAGTATGCAGCTTTGTTGTTGCTATTTTGTTGGGATCAGTGATGGAAGGGACTTGGGTGAAAGGCAATAAAAATCACACCTGATCCTGAACAAACAGTGTGAGAGAGTGGTGGCTTAAATTGCAGGAGCGTGGAGGACACACATGAAGATACCGGGGTTCCCATGGGCCGGGAAGAAGTTGCTATGGGAGGGAGCCATCCACATTAATGGAGGTGTTCAGATGAGCTTAGCCTTTGGCTTTTCTTGGTCACAAGTCATCTGCCTTGGGTATTAGGCTAGGTTGAATAGTGTCCCTGCAAAGTTTCATGTCCATTGAACTTCAGGATATAACCTTGTTTGGAAATACAGCCTTTGCAGACATAATAAGTTAAAATGAAGTCATACTGGATTAGCTGTGCCCTAAATCCAATGACTGGTGTCCTTGTGAGAACACCATATGAAAACAGAGGGATGCACACAGAGAAGACGACCAAGTGACCATGGAGACAGGATTGGAGCCATGCAGCTACAAGCCAAGGGATACCAAGGATTGCTGGCAACATCAAAAGCTGGAAAAAGCAAGGAAGGATCCTTCCCTAGAGGCTTCAGAGGGAACATGGCCCTGCTGACACCTTGATCTTGGACTTCTCACCTCCAGAACTCTGCGAGAATACATTGCTGTTAGTTTAAGCCACCAAGTTGGTGGTACCTTGTTACAGCAGCCCTAGGAAATGAATGCAGGCATCTAGAACCAGCTCAGAGCAGAACTGGGCTGCCTTCCTGGAAGAGGCCAGCGAGGACCACAGAACATAATGCATGGCCAGCAGCGATTGCCCCTCTGATCAGAACGGAGAAGCCAGAGCCAGACTACGGCTGTCTGCGGTTTTCGTTCCGTTGTTGGAGGACCTCGACTGTGTCTGGCCACCATCCTAGGATCCAGCGTATCGGCCTGGACTGTGAGCCCCTGAAGTGCTAAGAGAGATGCCTTACCCTGTTCCTGGCTGTGCATCCAGTTCCCCAATTAAGAACCTGGATGATTCCTATGTCATCAAGTAGCTTCTCTTCCTGCAGAAAAGGCTAAAAATAGAATGATCTCTTTTGAGGAAAGAATAACTTTTGGTTACCTCATTAAAGAAATCTCATTTTTTTATAGGTATGGGGTGACATTCTGTATTCACGCTTATTTTCTGATCCAGAGCTATAAACAAAGACAAAAAAGACTCAACATGAACAGACTTTTTTCCGAGCTGGCTAAATTATCTTATTTTTTTCTTTTTTGCCTAGGTACAGTTTTATGAACAGAATGAAAAGCTCACATCCAGTTGCTCCCTAAGAATCTTTCACAATAGGTTTGTGATAATAGAAGTGATTCTTTCATTCATTCATCAAAGAACATTTATTGGATATATGTGGAATATGTGCTTATTCTCACAGATTATCTCTGGAAGCATATATAGGTAACAGCAGAGGTTGCCTCTCGGGATAGAAACTGGGGATTTACTTTTCACTGTCTATCTTTTTTTAAAATTATCTACATGTATCAAATATTTAGAATAAATAAATAAAATTTTAACTTTAGCATGCCAATGGTTGCTCTAAAATAATTTTTAAATATTTATTGAGCATGCATTATGTACAGACAGTGTGCTAACTGTGGAGTATATAGTTTTAAACAGAGCAGACACCATCCCCGCCCCCATGGAACTTAATAGTCTAGCCTAACGAGAGAAACCATCTATAAACTAATATTCACACAGATAATTATAAAATCACAAATGTGATAATCCTCTGAAAGAGAAGAATTTGGTACAAAAGAAAGAATAATACAAGGGACCAAATAAGATTGGGGTGTCGCTGAAAACCTGAGGGAATGATGTTTTCTCTGAAAGAAGGTAGAAGTTAACCAGACAAGAAGAGGGAAAAAGAGGTCAAGCTGAAACCTTGAGCAGAAGAGGAGCTCGGTACGTTTCTCGAACTGGAAAAAGGCCGGAGTAGCTGGAGAAGACTGAAGAGGGAGGAGAGGTGAGCAGGCACCAGATCACACAGGATTTTCATTCATTGAACAAGTGTTCATGGAGTACCTACTACGTGGCTGGTACTGTTCCAGCACTAGAAACACAGCAGTAGATGAACACAGGGCTTCCTCAGCCGTCTTATGGAGTTTGGATGTCATCAGGAGCCCAAAGGGAATCCATTGAAGGATTTGAAGCAGAGAATTCATATGATCTGATATAGATATTTAGAAGACCACTTTGAAGAAGCAGAGAATAGATGTATCAGACTGCCTTGGCATAGTAACACCTGGGTGATGAGCTCTGTCAGGCTACTTTGCTGCCTGGATACCAAGGTTAACAATACCAATGTTTGTTTTACTGGCCTCAGATAGCAAAATGGCGGCCATTCTATTTCACAGCAATGGTGCGTCCATTCTGAAAAAGTTTTTGTAGGAAACCAAAAACTGAGAAGCAGTATTTAATCTGGTTATTTGTTTTGGCCACTAACTTTTTAAAAAGATAATCAATTTCATTTTACCATGAAGAGCAGTTAACACAAATTAAGTTCCCCATTGCACCATCATTTAGCAAACTGTTATAAATGCAGGGCTATATAACAACACCAGAATAAGACCAGGCACCAAATTATCCCACTGAATCAATTAATATTTCTGTTAAAACTTTTATTTTGCTGTTTTACTCTTCAAGGGCAGTTACACAGCCCTCCTAGCAGCTCATTGATTCTTTTTCTCTGTGATTTCTGACTGTAAGAGAACAGAGATCACCAACTTGATAAAGTAGAGATCATATATATGCATAATAAGAGTTCTTACCACATTTACATTTTTCACATTTTCCCAAGAAATGCTTCCTTGCATATAGTTAGCAACTTATGCCATTAGATGTGGAGACAAGGGTAGATATAAGTTCCCTACTCAGCCAATTTTGTTTAATCAAAGCTTTGAGAAGTAAAATATTGCCATCTTATTCACATTCCCCCTCCTCTTAAAAAAAGATCATAGTATAAAAACAGGATGTCAAAGAACCTGGGAGGATTCATTCAGATAAGGTTTTTGGAGACCATCTCATCCAAATCTCATGCCCCTGCATTTGGCAGAAGAGAAAACTGAAGCCCAGAATCAAGTGATCCCAGAAACTCAAAACTCACACCTACTTAGCGGCCAAGTCAGGACAAGAATCAGGCTATCCAGACATAATTCAGGGATCATTTGATAAAATACTAAAGGGAAAGAACAGAAACAAACCAGGGAAAGGTATGCTAATGTGGTCTGTCCTCGGAGCTTGCATAATCACCATATGTAAGTGCACCTCGCTTCTCTCATCCGAAAGGTGAGAATGACAACACCTGTCTCTTCTGTCTGTTGTCTGAGGAGTTGTGTGATGTAGGAGATCTGATGTCTGGGGAGGACTTGGAGTCACCAAAGGCAAAGCATCAGAGCCTAAGAACATGGCGTATCAGTTACTTTGCTGTGGTGCAAACCCCTCAGCCCCACCTGTACATGTGGAGCCAAACCCCTCAGATCAAATCACAGCTGGCTTGATGGCCACATGGCAAAGCCCTCACATCTGGAACGTGATATAACAGGATGTTTATTTGGATAATCTCAGAGATTTATTTGAGTTGGGGGAAAACACAACCCTAAAAAGCAAAAACAAACCCCCTTCATTAGCTATCTGAGAAAATTGAGCGTAAACTCTTCCAAAGATGAGCATTGTTTGTTGGCAAAACCTAGAGAAAGATCAAGTACAATCAAGGGCTAGTGAAATGGAACTGGTGGTTTTGTACACATTTTGAAGATTGCCTGAAGCAGAGCACTATATTTGAGTAAAAAGCCATCTAACCCGACTTAACAGAGACATATACTGTCAGCGGGTCTCTCTAGGCCAATCTGTTCATGTCGGGACTGGATTTCCCTCCCAAAGTAACAAAGAGATAGAAGACCAAGAAAGGAGACTCTCTCTCGTTTCTCCTCGCCCCTAATATGTACCTGGGTCTTTGTGTGTTGTTTCACTTAAACTTAAAGAATCCCAACATAATATGGTGGTGCTAAATGATAGGTTTGTATATCTCAGTTCATTGCTCTTTTATCATTGTTCTAGGATGGCTTAAACATTAAATCTGGTTGAAATGCACAGAAGCATCTTACTGTACTTTTGTCTCTCCTGCTCTCTCTTCCAGCCCTTGGCACCCTCCACCTCTTCCAAGAAAATGTTACAAGCCCTAAGCAGCTCTCGCTAAGTAAGTGGGAGCTTGAGTAAATGAAAAACAAGGAGTGACCAGAATAAATAAGCATCTAGAAAGATGTTTGAGTGAAAGTCCTTGAGTAGGCTGGTTCGTGGGCATCCAACTCCTCAAACTACTAGAATAAAATTGAGGAGAAAGAGAAGGGTAGCAGAAAGATGGTCATGAAAAATCTGCATATCAACAAAATAATTTGGGTCATTAACAACTGGAATGATGGGATTCACATTTTATTCCATATTATTTGAAGTGACAGTAAGTAATAATTAAGTCTCCTTCATCACACTTCCATTTTGGACATGCAAATTAAGTTAAATTATTTTTGGTTTCCAGCCATATCAATGGAAATCTTCCTGTTAAGAGACACAAAGCGCTTTACAAGTGTGGTGTTAATCCCCCTCCAGGGATATATGGCAAAGCAGAGTACTTCCACCCTCTTTTTGATAGAAAAGTTTCAAATGGTAGACGTTTTTAGAATGATGTTGTCTACTATAATTTTATGCTTAGATCTGTGTGTGGCGCAAGTAGTTGATAAGCATCAGTAAAGGCTCTAGCTAAATTCCACTACTTAAAAAGGTGCCTAGGGGGTGGGATCTGACGCATGCAGAGTCATAAAAGGGTTCTGCCCTCCATTGAGGGGGTTTATATTACGGAAGAGTCTGTGATAGATGTGAATCTATTACTGTATTTCAAAGGCTGTGTTTCTTGAAACATTTTAATGTTCTCCCTCAGTTGGAATCATCCAACTGAGTCCAAAATAACAAATGGTCCCATACTTTTTCCCCTCTGTACCTCAGGAGGCTTGCTTTTTTGAAGTAGATGGAAATTGGTTTGGAAATCATGAGGGAGGTCCAGAGAAGACTAAAATCAGCCGTTCAAAGCTGCCGACAACCCCTGGACCCCCCTCTAAATTGCTATTTCCATGTCACAGAGTTTTTTCACTTTAAAACATTCTGAGATATTTTCATGGTGTTGTGGCTAACCATTTTTAGTCCGTTAAAAAAAAATGCCTTTATCACCTCCCACCAGGAAACTCATGGAACACACTGTTGGATATGCTAAAACTTTCTGCATTTCTCTTTAAAAAATATTAATGGTAAGCATTAAAAAAGAAAGGAAAAGTATTTAATTTGGTTTTCAGAAAGCTTCGTTTGAAATTAAAAATTGTACGTATACATGAATAAGGCATCTGTGAGTAATCACAGTGAATAAACCTGATTGTTTTACTTGAATGGCAGGGCAAATGCCGAGTTCTGCATCCCACCGGGTGGGTGCGGAGAATGTGCCAGGTTGCACGAGTGGAAGCAGCTCCAGATTGGATGGTTCAGATTTGCAAAATTAAAAAGCTCCGATTCCTAAACACTAGTAGGTGTGGTGGAAAAGGAAGAGGGAGGTAGACAGAGGCTGGGCTAAGTGAGGGAGCTGAGACCAGACTGATTCTCAGCTTGGCATAAGGAAGAAGTCTGCATCCTGCTGGGAAGCAGGAGGGAGAGTCCTATTAGGTCCCCTCTCAGCTTCAGTCCCTTTCCAGAAATGAAACCCAGGGCTCTCTTCCATCCAGCTTTTCTCTAGGCCGAGGACAGAGCAACTATGGCCCTAGGTAAAGGAAGGACAGGCCAGGCAGATGGTCTTGGTGTTTCCCTCAAGCAGCTGAGAGCTCTCACACGACTTTTAATAGCTTACAAACTCTTCCTGCACCCGGGAGAATGTGTGAGTTGGTAAAAAGTATTATGCTTTGTTTTACTCTGTGATAGACATAAACCATGGCCGAATTCCAGGCACAGTCTCTAACAGAAGAAAAGGATGGCAACAAACAGGAGCACATTCGTAGACTCGTGGCCATTGGTTTTCTCCCCCATGTTGGGAAGAAATGCAAATGAACACAATAGGATTTGTTTTTTCTTTTCTTAAAAAGAACAAGAAAATAAGTGAGATGAAGTTGGAGGGGAAAAGAGTAAAGGAAATAAAACCAGGGGAAGACAACATAATTCTTTGTAAAAAGAGCTCAGTATATGCAAAATTTCCCTCAATGGCTTTCTCCTCCAAGTGGATCATAAATCCACCCGTAGTCAGAGAAAGGGAATTTGCTAACTAGAAGAGAGACCTAGTACATGGAACACTTGGCCAAGTTCTTATTTCCTCTCTCTTAAAGAGGAAATATTTCTTCTTTTTTAAAAGGAAAAGTAAATAAAGACGCCTGAGCTAAAGCACATTGATAAGCAGTGTAATGGGTTGAATTGTGTCCCCCACAAATTCATATGTTGAAGTCCTAACCTCCAGTACCTCTGAATGTGAACTTATTTGGAAATAGAGTCATTGCAAATGTAATGAGTTAAGATGAGGTCATACTGGAATAGGATGAGCCCCTAATCCAGTATGACTGGTGTCCTTATAAAAAAAAATGCCAACGAAGAGAAACACACACAAAGACAATAATGTTAAGAAACTCCAGGAAAAGATAGACATCCACAAGCCAAGGAGAGAGGCTAGAACAGATCCTTCTTTCACAGGGAACCAATCCTGCTGACACCTTGGTTTCAAGCTTCTGGCCTCCAGAACTGAGACAATAAATTTCTGTTGTGTAAGCCACCCAATTTGTGATACTTTGTTATGGCAGCCCTGGCAAACTAACACAAACAGTTTCTCTGGAGCAAAATAGTATGACATAATATCGAAAAGAAGAAAAGCTAACATCCATTGAGTAATGTCTATGTGCCAGCACCTTTATAATCACATTACTTCTCTTAGGTCTCAGAGTTTTGATCTAAATTGCTCGGAACATGATGCCTGGAGCTGTGGCAGCCATCTCTGTCCATGAAGAGGGACAAGCCTAAAGACTGAAGCCAACATGCTGAGGATGTCAGAGTAGAAAGACAGGAAATACTTGGGTCCTTCCTGATGACACAGGGCCACTGAATGAACCAACCCTAGAATCTTCTACCTTGAGACCATTTTTGATGTGAGATAATATCTTTATTATTTAAGGCATGTTTTGTTGTATCTTTTGTTGCTTGTAGTCAAGAGCATGCTTATTGATACATTTCCCTCCTATTATGTTATTTTACCAACTTCCTCCCTCTGAAGGTAAGGGTTATGTCACTTTCATTTTTACATTTCTAGATCCACTCACAAGGGACCAGCATATGGAGGTAAAATTCAATCAGTGTTTGTTGAATAAGCAAATAGATGAATGTGTCCTCAAACAGATAATCAGTGGCATTTAACAGATGGAGAGATGAAAACTCCATAAATTGAATTGATTTGCTGAAGATCATGGAGTGATTCTGTGATTCAGTGGGGTGGCGGGGTCCCCTGACTGCCTCATTTTCATGTTGCATTGCTTTTGGTGCCCTTCTGTATGATTATGCAATTCTCTCCCCAATACTACTCTCCTCCCCAATGCTTTCAACTTGTACACAATATGCATACTTCCTATTTCTGTGTTGTTTGGAATTTTTTATTCTATCTGTAAATACCTTACCTATTTGTATAAGTAAGGGTCTAGAAGCCAGGGACCACATCTGTGCTGTTATCTTTGTGCAGTACCTGATATAGCTCGAGTTTAATTTGGCAATAAATAAATCCCTCTGGATGATGATGATATCTGAAAACATAAAATGAATTCCTCAGAGAAATAATCTTCTCTTCTCAGCCTGTATGCTATATGCTCTTCACGAGGGAATGGCTAAATGAGAAATTAATAGGATTGAAAGTGTTTTGTACCTGTGGTCTGGGCCACATCAGTGGTGGTGGTGGTGTTTTTTAAGTTTGTGAGTTTAAGTTCTTTGTGCTTTGTATAAGTTGTGTTTGCAAAAAAAAGATTCACAAACCCACAAACCATCCACAAAATTGATCTCACCATTTTGAGGTCATGTCTCCACATTTGGGACTGGTAAATGTAGAATAATTATCGTAATACTCTGGTCTTCATCTCCAATGGTCTTGTCATTTCCATTTGGATGTGTCATTGTGACCTCAAATTCAACATGTTTATGGAGAAACTCATGATCACCGATGAATGAAAATTGGCTTCCTTTTTGACGTTCCCACTCCTGTCACTTTTACCCCCCTCCTTGTGGTCACATAGGATCAAAAACTTTGTCACTTTTGATCCATTGCTCTCCTTCACCTTCCATATCAAGCCGAGTCCTGTCCGTGTTCCCTATAAAATATATCTAATTGCCACTCCTTTCTGTTCCCATTTGCACCACCCTATTTTACTCCCTTAGCTGCCAAGGGTACTGTTATTTCTCCTCAACTTGTTTCCCTGAATTCAGTCTGTCCCCGAGAAAATCTATCTTTATAATGCAGATGAGCCAGTCTCCCTTAAACGCTATGTCATCATGATATTTTCCTATTCAAACTTACAGTGGCCTCGTATTTCCTTTCATACGTAAGTACATCTGTATTTCCAGAGCCTTATCCTACTTTGCCTATGTAACCATATTTTCCGCTGTTCACTAATGTGCATTGGTTCCATCAGACTGGCTGATTTCCTGCCCATCTCCCCAAAATGGATAGTGTATTTTACCTTCTCATCCCCTATCTTAATTGCTCCCACTTTCCTCTTAATCGATCCAAAATCAGCCTGGTCTAGTACGGTGTTCTCAACTGACAATGATTTTTGTCCTCCCGGGGACATTTGGCAATGACGTTTGTGATTGTTACAACTGGGTAAGGGAGTGTTAGTAGCATGTAGAGGGTAAAGGCCAGGGATCCTGCTAAACATTCTGCAGTGCACGGGATAGCCTCTCACAATAAAGAATTATCTGGCCCAAAATGTCAACAGTGCCGAGATTAAGCAAACCTAGCCTAGCAGAACGAGTACAAGAGACAGGACTCAATCAGAGCTCCACTGAGTAACTTCAGTTTAGCTCCCTAAGGAGCTCATGTGTCAAATGAGGCAAGTGGGCTGCAATGCCATGAGCTCTGTCTACTCCTTACATCTTCTCTGACGCTCCTTAATGCCTATAATGCTTGTCAGTCTGTATCACACACCTTAAACCTTCAGCAGTTGTGTAGGATATTGTCTCCTGTTCCTTGTATGTGTATTTCTGTGTTCAGATAGATCCTGGCCTTCTCCCTGAAGGTGAATACCCTGTCTCATTCTTGTATTTCACCCTAGCACCTTACCTACCAAGCAAAATGAATGTCTAAGAAGTCTGTGTTGATTGATTGGATGAGAATGTTCCCAAACAAATATTCCCAAGCCATCTGAGACATAAGAAGATGCCTATGTATGCTCAGAAAACCCACACTCCGTTTTGTTTGGTCAAGCCAAATGTTTTAGGTTGAGAATGTGTTGTTTTGCCTAATGAGATAAAGGAAAATCCCACTCCTTCAGTCTAACCTATTTGGGATGGCTGATAGAGCCAAATTCCAGACAGGGGGATGTCTCTCCAGGGACTCACATAATTTATGATGATTATTAAATTAATGCATACTCATTAAGGAAAATTTTCAAGTATAAAAATATGTATACACAAAATTAAAAATAAATCTGAGCCCCACTATCCAGATGTATTCAGTTTTTTTAATGTATATATATGAATATATTATAAAAAGTAAAGAGCAATATAAATTCAAATACTTTGCTTTTATTTAAAAACACACACACATTCTCATCACAAACATGTAGGAGTACCTAAGATGACAAAAGATTCCTCTCCCTCATCTCATCAATCTTTTCCCACAGAGATAACTACTGTTAACAGTTAGCATGTATCCTTTTAGATTTTTCTATTCATATACAAATATATATCTTTTTATTTTTACAAAAATAGTATACATATTGTTATGCAACATATGCTTCCACCTAATATATTTTGGATAACTTCCTACATCATGTAAACCTACCTCTTTCTTTTAAACCTACAAGGTAATGCCATTGAATAAATGTAGCAAAACTTTTTTAACCAATCCCCAATGACGCCTCCTTGGATTGTTTCAATTTTTGCTCCTTTGCAAAGAATGATCACCTTTGCAAAGAATGTTTTTGTACATATATGTATTTCGATATGTATACAAGTTTTGCTGTAAAATGGATCCTAGAAGTGGACATACTGAGTCAAAAAAATGTACAATCTAAACTTGGTTAGATACTGCCAATCTGCCCTCCAAAATATTTGCTAATTAGCTCTTAAAAAATGAATTTATTTGGATCAAACTTGTTGAAAATTAGTATAGTTTTAGTAGAGGATTAACATATATAACAACTATTCTTATTTTAATATCCTTGCAGTAGATTGCAAGGTCAAAATTATATCCCAAATGGACTTTTAGATTTAGTATGAGTCTATTGCATATTCTCTGTGCAAAATCTCTCTCCTGTTGCACATGGTCTGACTGTCCTTCATGCCTGAATAAGTAGCCACCAAGTTACCCAATAAGAAAAGTAGCATGCCTTGGTGATTTTGGAGTCAGACAGATTACATTCGACTCCTACCTCTTCTAATTATTTGCTGTGTGTCCTTGGGGAAATTATATAACCACTCTGAGTCTCAGTTTTCTTTTCTGCAAAATGGAAAAAATAGTAGTCAAGACTACTTTGTAGAGAAGTTCGGAGGATTAAATTAAAACTCTTTCCTCAGTGCCTGGCAAACAATAGGCACTTGTTTCATTTTAAGGGAGTGATGGATGTGGTTCAAGCAAGAATGAAACCTATTGCTCAATATGATCCCAAAAGAGATGCCAGAGGTAGATGCTAAACCAAAAATCTTATTTTCCACGTCAAGCAGGGTCTTGGTGTTGGTTAACTCCAGCAGACTTTCAATTCATTCTTATCATTCAGTTTCCCTAATAGCTACATTTAAAACAAAAGGTGGGCGTGAGATCTCTGCATCCCCTAACACTGCAGTCTGTTGTATCTTGGGACCAAAAGGGACCTTTTTTGCCACACCTTGGTTGACAGGGTTATAATCAGCACCTTTAGCATGAACTAGACAAGGAACATTCCGCAAGGATTAAGACAGCAAGGAAATATCATCATTCTTGGGTAACTGAGGTCTGTTATTTTGCTGTGAGCAGCGCTCCCTGCAGTAGAGTGACGATTTTTGCTCCCTGTGGATACACCAGAGCCCAAACTTTTCACGAAAAGGTAATGGCAAGAAATTCCACAAAAGAATTGAGTGACAGTAATTGGAAATAATTTGAGTGGAAGGGATATGAAAAAGTAGCTTTTTTTAAATTATTAATTCTCTTTTTATAATATAAATGATCATTTGTAACACATTTATTTTTACAGTCGTCCAAGACTTTAAAAATATTCCCATGAACCAGTTATAAACTGTGGTAATCAATTTCTTGGAGATTATACTGATTAAGGAAATTATTCATCTCCTATATTTTTCATCTCAGATATTTTTCAAGTGTCACTTAAGTCTCTTAAGCTTAAAAAGCCTTGCTATTAGCCAGTATGCACAGTAAATGAAAAACTGATGGTACAAATATTATGAATAGTACCTCTTAGGACAAAATTTGATTTGTTTGAAGGCAAATGACATTATAAAGGATAGTCAAGATGTCAGTAGAGGGAGTTGGTATGCTATTTGATTTACTTAGCATCTTTGTTGCTTTATAGATTGA
The DNA here is from genome assembly GCF_020826845.1 of Diceros bicornis minor. Lineage (NCBI taxonomy): Eukaryota > Metazoa > Chordata > Mammalia > Perissodactyla > Rhinocerotidae > Diceros > Diceros bicornis. The sequence continues at coordinate 16,877,406 of NC_080775.1, read as the reverse complement.
GCTATGATTGATGGTAACATTAATATAGAAAGTATGTTAATATTAGAACAGGCTTTAAGATCACCTACTAGAAAGTTCTCCCCCTCCTCAAACTGATATAATTTGGAATAAAATTCCCTAAGGATATAATGCCTCTTAGACTGCACACCCTTTGATGTAAGGATTCTTTTTTTTTTTTAGAAAGTTAAATCAATTTTTTGAGGTATCCTTTATACAATAAAATACACCCATTTTAAGAATACATTTCAATAAGTTTTGGTAAATTTATACACCCATGTAACCACCACCACAATCAACATATAGGACATTTTCTTCACCCCAAAAGTTCTCTTGTCTCTTCCCAGTCAACTTCCCCTCCTCCTCAGCCCTAGGCAACTGCTAACCTATTTTGTCAATATAGATTGGATTTGTCTTTCCTAGGTTTTATATAAATCGAATCTTACAGACTGTGGTATTTTGTGTCTGACTTTTTTTCACTCAGTGTAATGCTTTTGAAATTCCGCTATATTGTTGCAAGTATCAGTCGTTCATTCCTTCTTTTTTTTGGCTTCTTAGTATTCCATTATATGAAGATAGCCCATGTGTGTGTCCATTTTCCATTCACTTAATGATGGACATTTAGTCTGTTTTCACTTTTTGGTTATCATAAATGAAGCTGCTTTATACATTCATGAAGAAGTCTTTGTGTGAGCCTATGTTTTTATTTCTCTTCGGTAAATATGTAGTAGTAGTGTGGTAGGACATGTGGTAAGTGTATATTTAACTTTATAAGAATCTGTCCAACTGTTTTCAAAAGGGGTTGAACAATTTTATATCCCCGCCACCAGTTGTCCCGTATATTTGCCAACACTTGGTGGTGTCAAGTCTTTTTAATTTTGGTTATTCTGATGGGTGTATAGTGATATCTAATTGTGGGTAATGACTAATGATGTTAAGCATCATCAGATAGATAGATAGATAGATAGATAGATATAGCAGATATTTTCTCCAGTCTGTGGCTTGCCTTTTCATTTTCTTAACATTGTCATTTGAAGACCAGAAGTTGTGAATTTTGATGAAAAGGGGCTCTTTTTCATACCTACTCTTGTCTCCTCCACAGCTTTGAACTTTGGCTAGAGCTTTTTGAACACAAACATAGACCCTTAGTGAATCTTTGTTTATTGACAAACTGGGAAAACCAAAAACATTAGCTCTGAAGTGAGAATTCTATTTTAAATATTGACATTCTGGTTTCCTTCAAGGAAATTATACAGGTTTTTAAAAGCAGTCCCACGAGGTAGATAAAAATATCACTGCTCCCATTTTATAGAAAAATAATCTGGGGTGTGACAAACTGAAGTACATGACCTGAGGTGATGAAAAGTGGCTGAGGCAGAGCAGGGAACGCAGGGAAACTAATTGGTCACAGCAATGGGCCTGATCCAAGCCCTTTGGGGTCCATCCCCTGGTGCCCAAACCAGTTGAACTAAATAATTACAGCAAGGCCGGGGCCGGAAGGGATCAGCTCCCGTCTGCTGCCATTGATGCTTTTCGTTTTGTGTTGTTTCTTTTCTCCACCCTCCCTCGCTTCCTTCTTTCTTTTTCTTTTTTTTCCTTTTTCTGTCTCTTTTTCTGCCTTGAGCTCCATTATGTGCTTCACTCAGCTATGCTTAGTTTTCCAATTCTTTCTATCTTTCTTTCTCCCTTTCCCCCTTCCTCATCCTCCTCCCCTCTCCCCATACCTCCCTCCTTCTCCCTTCTCCCCATCCCTCCCTCCTTATCCTCCCCCTTCTCTCCCTCCTCCCTCTGCATCTCTCTCTGCTTACTTATCTTTTATAACTAATCAAAGCCTGATTTTCATGTTGTGCAGGAAAACACATATTTGACAATGCCTATGTAATCTCCTGATGGTGGTAGAACCAAATGCAAAAACCAGAATCCACTTCAGTGCCACAGATGCCAGCTAGGGCAAACATACTGACTGCATAGATGAGTCCAGTAGGACTGAAAAAATGCACCTCATTTCAGGTGAAAACCCTATGTTCTATTTTTTTTTCTCTCTCTCTCTTTTTTTTTTTTTTGGTGAGGAAGATTGGCCCTGAGCTAACATCTGTTGCCCATCCTTCTCTTTTTGCTTGAGGAATATTGGCCCTCAGCTAACATTTGTGCTCATCTCCCTCTAATTTGTACGTGGGTCGCTGCCACAGCATGGCTTGACCCCAAACCGTGAACCCCAGGCCACCGACACGGAGTGCCTCGAACTTAACCACTACACTGCCGGGCTGGCCCTTTGTTTCCTTTTAAATTAAGTTTACTAGCAATGATTATTTTCCTCTTAAGAGGAAAATTATTCGCCTCTGTAAGACAGCGGCCACTTCGGTAGATTTTTAAAGGATTGATAGTTTTATTATACAAATCTCATCACATTTCCCTGCTTCAAATTTGGATAAAGTCCTCAATGCTTGAAGCAGCCTGCAAGGTCCTACAGAATTAGGATCCCTTTCTGTCCTCACCTCATCTCTGGCCGCTCCCTCGTGTTGCACTGTGTCTGTCTGTCTGTGTGTTTCCATGCCAAGCTCCACCTCCTCCAGGCTGTTCTCGCACATCCTCCCATTGCGTCAATGCCCTTCCTCCTGCCAGCGGCGCCTCCTCCTACGGCTTCCCTCACCTTCCTTCTTCTTCATAACATAATAACTATGTTTGTTTACAAAAAAATATACATGCTTGAAAAAAACTCAAACAATACAGAGAAGTTCAAAATATAATGTTTAAAATATTAACCCACCACTAAAAAATAACTATCATTCACATGTAACATTATTTCAAACGGTTTATATATACACATGCATATATATATTATATATAATATAATACATATACACATACACATATATACAAATAAAATGTACTTTGTGTATATTTCTACATGAGTGGCATGATAGAGTCTTAAAACTTGATCGAAATGGGATATTATACATAGTACTTTAAGTTAAAAATTTTACATTTATGAATTTATAAAAAAATTTAAAACCTAAGGGAAACTGAAAGGACTAAACTTTAGATACAGGTTTCTTCACCATAAGTAATATTATTTCCTAGAAAACCTCTCTAAAGTTAATAAAAACACAAAATATTAGTAGAATCATTCTGTTTTATAACAGCTTTATTGAGGTATAATTGACTTACAATAAGTGGCACATACTTAAAACGTACAATTTGGTAAGTTTTGCGTGTGTACACACCCCTGAAACCATAACGACCCTCAAGATAGTGGACATACCCCTCACCCCCAAAACTTTCTTCATGCCCCTTTGCAAATCCCTTCCTTTTCCCTCTCCCTGCCTCCCCTCCCCAGTCAAAGGGAGGGGCTTTCTATCACATAGATTAGTTTGAATTTTCTAGAGTTTTGTATAAATAGAATCATACAGTATGTACTATTTTTTTGTCTGGCTTCTTTCACTCAGCATAATTATTTTGAGGTTCATCTGTGTGCATCACTGTGTACATCAGTGGTTTATTCCTTTTGATTGCTGCATAGTATTCCATTGTATGTCTATACTACGATTTGATTATCACTACCTGTAGATGGGCATTTGGGTTGTTTCCAAGTTGGGGTTATTACAGTGATAAATTGGACTTCATCAAAAATGTAAAACTGCTATTCAAAAGACATTGTTAAGAGAATGAAAAAACAAGCTGCAGACGAGGAGAGGATATTTGCAGAGCACATATCTGATAAAGGACTTGCGTCCAGGATATAGAAAGACAACTCAAAACTCAAGAAAACAAGCAATGATATGATAATTTTTTTAACTACATATTTTGATTTTAACAGAATCTGCTAACTCCTTGCTACAAAAGATGAGGAAATTAACACACTTCCTTCTACGATTTCCCCTTCCTCTTCCTATTTTTGTGATTATGTTAGTATTTTTATGTTGTGAAGGTTTATAACATTTCCACTGTGGCCCATAATCATAATTCCCACTATATTTATTCTTAATCCTTTGTCTCAATAGATTCAACGCTTATGGCTAGTTGTTCCACCATAGTTTGTTCATTCCTAAAGGTTTCATTTTTATTTATTCTTGACTGGCTGGATCTTGTTAGCAAACAGCTTTGTTCAAGACGGACTTGTGGCTCTGTGCTCCCTAAGTTCTTGTGTGCTTGATCATCCTTTCTGTGGCTGTTCTTCCTGATTATTGGTTGTGTCTGCCTACCTTCCCTTAGCTCTCAGCCTAAAAATCTGTATCTTTAAAGTTTTCCATAACTTTAAGATTAGGTTAATATCCCTGTACTTTTCCTTAAAATTACATAAAATTATAATTAATTAATTAGTTGTGTGATTTTTGTTTAATGGTCTTCCCAGAGAGTATAAATTTTAAGGGTAAGAATCACATCTGTCTTATGATAGTGGTGACATATCCTCTAGCACAGTTTATGGCTCAAAAGAGGCGATGAATACATTTGTTCATGTCCTTAAGAAACGTTTACTGTTTGAGGAGCTGGACATATAGCAGTAAGTGAAATAGACACACACAAAAATATCCCTACCCTCATGGAACTTACATTCTAGCAAGAGGACGGGGGGTGGGGACAGAAAACGAACAAGTAAACATGTATATAGTATATAGAATATTTTAGAGAAAAAATATATAAATTTTTATAGATAATTTATATATAAAAATATATAGTATGTAGAGTGTTTTAGAGAAAAATGAAGAGAGGGGTAGAGATTATGGTGATGTGAGATAAGGACTGTTTAAACATGGTGGCCAAGGAAAGCCTTACTAGCAGAGTGATATTTAAGAGAAGACTCGAAGCAGGCAGTGTTCACTTAGGACCAGAATGAAGATGCTAAGGGGGAAAGAAAAACTATCACTGATACAAATATGAGAAGGAAGAAGGACAAATAGGAGGAGGAAGAAGGCAAGTTTAGAATGGGTTTCCATCTCTTCCTCATTACGCAAGTCCTTGTTCCACCAGGAAGTTGTACTGAACTAAGTTAGCAGAAATGTCATTTGGATTTTCTGATTCGCTTCTTTCCTTCAACCATCTCTGTTCTTGACCAAGGAAAGGGAAAGTGTTGCAAGGCGCCCTTAGGCCTCTTCGGGGTGGCCAGATCTCAGTCATAATTTGGGAACCAAAAGCAACAAGAAACTCTAAAACAGGAAATTTTAATAAAATAACTCCCAAAAGGTGAGGAGCTTCTATTTTCTCTTTATTTCTGCATAGAGAAGATAGAGAGGACTTCTTCATTCTTTCAATGAGTATCTTTTGAGCATCTACCATGTGCCATGAGATGTACAAAATCCTGGGGATGCAGCATTAAGCATAGCAGGTAGAGTCTGACTTGCCCTCATCAAGCTTTCAGCTCAGTAATTAACATTTGAGGGTTACATACTAAAATTTACACCATGGAAATTGACAAGCACTATAGATCTGCGCTTAATTTATTGTTTTGTTGATTTTCTAGACTTAAGATTAGGTGATGGAGAAAATGTTAACCATGTGCATTAAACTTAAAAGTTTGTTGTAGTTGTAGCTACTTCATTGTGAATAGCACAAAAAATGGAGGCAGTATTCTAGAATTCAAAAATTATTACCTGATTCAGCAAGGAAGTCACTCATGTCATTGATGAATGAGTGAAATTCCAACATGCATCTTCCTTCTTGTTCCACTTTCCTCTTACTCATTAACGTAAACAAAAATATCAACCAACAGTCATGTCAGAACTATGCTCATTTGTCATTTGTAGCCAGAGCTTGCCTACAGATACAAGAATTCGTCAAAAGTCAACAAAAGCATTCTGTAGAAACAATCGGCTCACGTTTGAATCCATTGTTGTTGGTTTTTCTGTGCACGGCATCATTGTGAGTTCAAAATCAAAGGTCAGAAAGGTAAGTGCTCTGCGTTGCCTGTTGATTTGTAACCAATCTTCTTCTCATATGGGCATGTCTATCACGGCCCCATGTGGGTAATGGCAGAAGCTGATTTCCACGCCATATTAATGATTCTCCCTAGCAACACTGGGTAGGCCAGCCAGTAGAAAATAAAACTTGCATATCAGGAGGTGGCTATACTGATCCTCCATTATGAGTTAGATCACACTGAATCATTCTCTCCTTCTCTGTCTGCTTAATGCTACCGTTGGGCTATTGATGAGTGAGGCATCTGGCTAGGTCTCGTGATTGAGTCAGCATTTATAAAACAGTTTACCTCTGTGAGAAACTGAGAGCCCATATGGAGCCCTCATCCACAGTCCAGGTCACTGACGGGCTGTTTAATACATACACAAATGTTAAATAAAGGGATGGTGCAGCAGCTGCACTTTTGTTGGGTTGTTGAGCATTTGTGTCTGAGTGTTCCTTCCTCTTAACGTGTTTTTTGTGTTTTTTTTTTTGTAAATTTAATCCATAAATGGCATGCCATAAAAAGGGCAAGAAAGTTGAAGTTTTATAATGGTCTAGGGATTCACCCCTTTGAGGAAGTGTCTCCATTTTACAGCAAAATATGCCAGCATGACCAATTGAGTAGGTTTCTGAAATGTCTTATTTTACTGTCGATGAAACATGTTGTCGAATGACCAGGATACCCTGGGTATCCCTGCTTCTAGTGCTTGCTAATTCTGGGCTTTGTGGATTTAGGCCAGCGATGCAAGTGCATGTGGAAGGCATGAGAGGATGGTGTGGGAGGAGGAGGAGGTAGAATTTTTCCCCAGAGTCCCTGGAACTGGCTCAGCTTATAGTCCAGAAGACTAAGGGCATCCAAAGATTTGTGAGGTCATAGGTTAGATGGCAAGACAATAAACTTGGGGTGCCCAATCAAATCAAAGATCGGTCTATGAAAATCTTCAGCATCTTATTTTCCTAAATGCAAGCAATGTATTCTTTTAGAAGTTTGTTACCAACCTGAAAGCATTCTGCAAGTGTTAGTAGACCATTGAACCTGCTTTAGCTCATTCTTTTACTAAAAAAAATTCATGTATACATACACATACATATGTACATATACATACTTAAATACATAGATGAATAGATAGGGAGGGAGGGAGATAGACAGACAGACACACACACACATGCATGACCCACGGGGTGCTCTATCAGGGTCTAACCAGGAATCAGAAACCATTTGAGTTTTTAAAAATAAGGACTATAATGCAGATAGTGGGTTACCCAAGTGTGGAATGGATGAGAAGCTAAATGGGGAGCAGTGAGATGAGCCAGAAATTGGCAACATCAGGGAGCAAGAGGGAGGGTGAAAAGAGGTGGGATTACTGGCACCTGCAGTCAGGGAAAAGTGTGATGAGCTTTTTCTCTATGCCTCTTGCCCCTTGTTTTTTCTACTTCTCTTTTCCATCTGGCCGATCACAGTTTCCGACATGTCGAACCATTAAAAGGGAAAAGGAGGAAGGGTATGGGGTGTGTCGGGGAAGACAGTTCTTACCTGACCCTGGTGGCAGCTGGAACCACCAAGGAAACATAGTGACCATCCCAGAGGCCATCCACGGCAGAGAGGCAGGGAAAATACCCTGGTTTCTTCCCCCCAGCACCTCCATCTCTCTGCAGCACTTCTCACTGACCAAACCCAGCTGGAGCCCAGCTGACATGGGAGCCTGGGAAAGCAGCCTCCCAGAATCAACTCTCCTGTATTAATTTTCTATACCTGTATAACAGGGTACCACAATCTTAGAGGCTTAAAACAACACATATTGATTATTTCATATTTTGCCTGGGTGGGAGTCCAGGCTTGGATTAGGTGGGTCTTCTACTCAGGGTCTCATGTGTTGACATCAAGGTGTTGACCAGGGCTGTGGTCTTATATGAGGCTCTGGTCCTCTTCCACGCTCATTCAGGTTGTTCACAGAATTAATCTCCCTGAGTAGGACTGAGTTTTCTTGCTGGGTGTGGAGTCTAGACAGGCCCAATAGGTCACACTCAGGTCCTAGCCACCTGGCCCTCTCACGAGATGGCAGCTTCCTTCTTCCATGCCAACAGGAGATTCTCCCTCTCCAGTCTGCTAAGGCAGAGTTACAACACGGCCTAATCAAGGGGCTGAGTATTCCATTATTTTCACAAATCCTGCCCGCATTCAAGGGAAGGAGATTGTGCAGAGTGAAGATATGTGGGCCATCTTAGAATTCTGCTACCACAGCCCTGAGATACTGACCAGAGTGGAGAGGGACAAAAAAAATGGATCTGGGGGCAACCAGGCCCAGGACCAGCACAAATGCAAAATGAAAGCAACTTTATTTCCCCTTTGCTTAAATTTCCTTGTGAGGCTCCTTCATTGTTTACCTTGGATGAAAAAATGTTAGCAGACCTTGTGACTTCTCTGATCATTCTTAGGTCATAGCAGACCGATTCAATTTAGCGATGAGAATGTCCAGTTGCAAGAGTCAATACTTTAAAGTTGGTCAAAGTTGATGCTTCTCCTCCTTCTCCCAACTCGGGCCTAGTGGAGTCTGGAAGTTGCCATTGGGGAAGATGATGTGGTTAGTTTCTGCTCTGTTTACTTACCTTGCCCTCCTCCTCTGCCGCCATGTTGCTAAGTTCTCACACCCCCACCATTGCAGCAGAAGGAAGGGAGGGGCCACAAAGAGAGGGTGGAAGGTGGGCAGGAAAGTTCTTATTTGACTGGGACTATCCAAGTTGGCTTCCTGCTTTCTGGGGCTGGCAGATGTTGAACACTTTCTCTCCCTTGTGGATGCTTCTCTGGATTCTTTGGAGACATCCTCAGGGCTGTTCCACCTACAGTTCCCTTATGAGGGAGAATGAGTCTCTCTTCCCGTTGGTCTCTAAGTGCTCTTTCCTCAACCTCTGTGAATCTGGATTCACCTCCAGCCTCTTTCCACTGAAGACCGTTCACCTGCTATGCAGCCATCTTAGAGTGGATTAAGAATATTGCTTGTCTGCTCTCTCCCACATGACCCATTTCCACTCTACAAGAGACACTGGTGGATCCTTTGCTCAAACTCTTGCAGGCAGGGTGGTCCCCAACTCAACCATCTTTCCTTCACCTAGCCAGCCTGCCTTCTGCTCTTTAGAAGTAGGAGCCCCACCATGTCATTCTAACTGTGGGGGTCCAGATGAAGCCCCACTAGGCTTGAAGTGCAGGGCAGTCTCTCCACCTTGCTCCCTTGAATGACTGTGGTGAAGTGGGGCTCAAAGCACCCTAATAGCTCTCTTTTATACCCTTTTTTCCCCTGGATGTGGGTGGGGGCTTATGAATCATGTAATCCTCTTTGGTTTTCTCTTTTGAGAAAACTTGCCTCTTAGCCTGGCACCTGACTTAGAAATATCATCTAATTAACTCAGTGCTTCAGTTGAAACTTTAATTTATTTTTTCCAGATGGGGAATCTTAAAATCAAGGCACTCTCTTGATTGTGTAGAGAGGACATACCCAAGTTTTGAGGGAAACTGATCTATCTTCCAGCCCCCACTCTTTTCTATCGTAGAGAGACTCAACTGTTGTGAGAAGCTGTCCCGGATAGACCCCTGGGAAGATCATTTGATTTTAGAGACTCCAATCCAACACTGTACTCAACGGCTTTCAGACCTATGCCATAATTCTAATAAACTTAATAACTTGGACAAGTGTCTATGAACATTATAAATCATGTTTCATCAGCAAGCTGTCATAAGCAACTTTGGTTGACTTACAGCCCAAGAAAAAGAATGGAATCAACTCGTTTCCCTGCAGCATTCTTGTTATGCCCTTGATGTTCCCACAGATTTCTCATGTCGCAACATAGAAACATCCATCTTGACTAATGGCAAAATTACACCCACAGGGTTTTACAAAAGATAAAAATTTGTCCTCATCTTCTATCTGCGTATCTCCTAGAATGTTTCAGTCCAGCATCTCTGGAATATCATGTTTGTCTGACCATGTTTATCTATGTGTAGGTGGTAGACCCTCTATGATTTTTCTTCTTCCTGTTTTGCTGATAAAATTGCATATGAAGACATTTTCCATGTGACACATTAAGAGGAAAATATCAAAGTTGTATCGAGAAAGAGGAACAAGTTGTTCACACGGGAAAACCAAAAGCCCACAAAAAATATAAAACAACCACACTTAGAAAGCAGTTATTTCACGATAAACTATTTGTTCACATAGGCACAAATCCTCCTTTCCAAACTTGTTTTCTGCCATTGTCTTATACATCTCTCATCACTCACAATTTCACATCTTTCCCAAATATCCATTTTCTATCAGATGTCCCCAATTCTCAAACATGTTTCTTTCTACTTGGAAAACCTTTCTCCTTTGTTGCCTGATAGCCAAGGCTTCATTCAAACATCTCTGTCTTTTTTTTTTTTTTTTTGTGAGGAAGATCAGCCCTGTGCTAACATCTGCCAATCCTCCTCTTTTTTTTTTTCGCTGAGGAAGACTGGCCCTGGGCTAACATCTGTGCCCATCTTCCGCTACTTTATATGGGACGCCGCCACATCATGGCCTGCCAAGCGGTGCATTGGTGCACGCCCGGGATCCGAACCGGCTAACCCCGGGCCACCACAGTGGAGCGCGCGCGCACTTAACCGCTTGCGCCATCTGGCCGGCCCCCAAACATCTCTGTCTTACCTGTAGGCAAGGTTGGTGCTCAATTCCTTATAATTCCCTAACACAGAGCACAGAGGTTGGCAAACTACAGTCCTGTGGGTCAAATCCAACCTGTCACCTGTTTTTATAAAAAAAAGTTTTATTGGAACGCAGCCACTTCATTTGTTTTTGTATCGTCTATTGCTGCCTTCTTGCTACTGTGGTAGAGTTGAGTAGTTGCAACAGGGACCCTAATAGCCCACAAAGCCTAAATATTCATCATCTGGCCCTTGACAGGAAAAGTTTGCTGACCCTTGCTCTAAAACATTTGCATATGTGTAATAGGGCCCTTGACATCTTGGGCTGAAATTGTTTGCTTATTTACCAGTTTGCCCAGCCACATCCTCATAGTCTTAGTCCTTGAGACCATGAAGAACAGGGGCTCTGGAAGTGGACTGCCTGGTTTCAAGTTTTAGCTCTGCCACTTATGAGCTGTGTGACCTTGAGAAAATTACTTCATCTGTCTGGGCCTCAGATTTCTCACTGGCAAAACAGGTATGATAATAACCTCACAGGGTTGCTGTGAGGATTAAATGAGATATTGCAAAAGCACTTCGAATGGCATCTGAAACAAAAAATGTTAGCTATAAATAACCTTTGAATCCCACACGCCATTAAAATGCCCCACACTGTTAGAATGCCCGAAATTAGTGCGTTCTCCGTAAAGGTTTCTTGCATTTGTTGAAGGAGTGAGGGAAGAGAGAAAGAGAAATATTCCTGGAAGATTAAAATAATGGAAAATCCCCAAAGTTGTAGACTAATTCCATGCACAAAGCAGAAGTTTGACTCAACATACTTAAAGGAGGAGCAATAAAGCAGAGACATAAAAGTCTTCGTAGAAGAAAGCGAAAAGGAAAAACTGGAAAGCTTTTGTTCAATAATAGAAATTCTCCTTGAGTTATGTGGTCAGTTAAATTACAGAAGAAAAATATAGACGTTGCAGGAAAGTTTGCCATCCACCACCCTCCCTTGTTCCATTGAGTTTAAAAGGAAGGAAGTTGTGACATCAACATAACCTTCACCTGCAGTATATGCTAAGGAAGGAGCTTCTCTAAATCCTTCTGTCCATGACTATTAAATTAACCAAATATGTACCTACGAGAAATACCTACAACCTGGCCTCGAATGGGACTAGATACTTCTCTGGCTTGTGTATATCTTGGGCCTCAACGACCCGTCTCTTTCCTGAGCCAGTGGCTCCTATGATTTTTAATCCTGCAGCTTCTGAGCAGAAGCCAAAGCCATAGCTCCCTAGCTCTGTCACTGCTAAGGGGAGCTGTGCTAATTTGCCATGATTAGAAGATCTTTGAAGGGCTTTGCCAGTTTTTATCAAGGCATAAAAAGCAATTATTACAATTAATGCAATTTACCATGTGTTACTCTTCCAGAAAAGCTATTTCAGGGTGGGTCTGCCATCTGTCCCTTTCAGAGCGATAAACCTTATAATTTAACTCAGTCCAGAATCCCAAGTTTTGCATGGAAAATCTCAGAGAGCCTCCTCAGAAGGATCCACTCCAGCGTTTTCTGTGGGGTCTCCGTGGTCTCAGGTTCATTGACCCTCTTCACCTCCATTGTGAGAAAGGCATTCGTGGCTGGGCAGGAGGATGAAAGAATCCAGCCTCTAAATGGATATTCAGACGTTTGTTTCTGCAGAGGAAGCCCACAACCGGCAGAGGGAGCCTACTTTTTGCCATCAGCAGCCCTTTCCCTTAACACAACACTGATGCTTGAAGATGCAGTCTACCAGCATCACTTTTGACAAGCAGGAAATATGGAGGAAACACCGTAGTTGGCATATGTTGTTGCCCAAGCCAAGGGAAATAGAAGGATGCTTGCCAAAGGGATCCAGGCTGAGCAAGAAAGAAAGGAAGAGGCAGAAACATGACTCCTAGTTTATATCAGGTGTTTTTGAAAAAAATTAAAAATGGGTATCTAAGGGCCAGCCCCATGGCTTAGTGGTTAAGTTTGGTGTGCTCCACTTTGGCGACCCAGGTTCAGATCCCGGGTGCAGACCTACACCACTTGTTGGCAGCTATACTGTGGCAGTGTCCCACATACAAAATAGAGGAATATTGGCATAGATGTTAGCTCAGGGCTAATCTTCCTCAGCAAAAACAAATAAACAGAAAGCAAATACAAAACAAAACAAAATGGACGTCTAAGATTAAAGTTCAACTATGGCAGATTGTGTTAAAATGTAAAGCAACTACTTGTTGTTATTATCCTTTTGGGAAAAAAAGACATTTGATTTCTGTCTATATCTTTCTTTCTTTTTAAAGAGTTTATTTGGGGTTCTTGGGGAATAGGAAGTGATATAAACCAATTTAACAAGCATGGTGCCAACCAAATGCTGGAAAACTCATACTTTGCTTCTCACCAATCTCCCTCGCTCCTCTGAAAGAAATCTGGCTGCAGAGTTGCTAAGTGTATAGTGAAAAGAGAAACAGGACAGCCTTTTTCCAGTGAAAACAGGATTCACAAAGACAGTGAGAAACAAACCAGTTTCTCTCCCCGTTCACACATTCAGTGGAAGCTGCCATTTCTCAGGTTTGGCACCTCTTTTCTTTCCAATAACTAAGAAGATTTTTTATGAAATGTTTATACATCTAAAAAGTACTATTGATATGTTTTTTTAATGACTAGATGCTTTTATAATTTTTTTTTATCCCAATTCTTTGGCTTGTACAAGAACTGTCTTTTTTGCTGAGATCCAGTGGCCCTTGCGTTTATGAGAGGTTGCTGGAAAATAAATTAGGTTCTTTGAGATGATCTTTGGAACTTGCAGAATTTGTTTTTCAGGAGACAGACTCTTTTCTCCTTGCTACCTTCAGATGAAGGCAAGGGACTGGGACGTGGGCATTTGTCTGAGCTGTAATGACAGTGTGTCCTTCAGTCAAAAGGGCTGTGGAGGGGCAGAGAGTTATGCTTCCTGTTGCTGGAAACTTTCAATTTTCCTCAAATCCTGTGAGCCAACGCCGTGCTCTCACTCAGGTGGCAAGGGAAATAGAGATGTCAGTTTTCGTTGTCAGCTTCTTAAAACATCGTTTAACCTGTCAATTTTTTTTTTTTTTTGGTGAAGAAGATCAGCCCTGAGCTAACATCTGTTGCCCATCCTCCTGTTTTTGCTGAGGAAGATTGGCCCTGGGCTAACATCCATGCCTATCTTCCTCTATTTTATATGTGGGATGCCTGCCACAGCATGGCTTGATAAGCGGCGCATAGGTCCACGCCCGGAATCCAAACCTGCGAACTCGGGTTGCTGAAGCACAGTGCGCGCATTTAACCACTACGTCACCATGTCAGTCCCAGCTACTTGACAATGTTTTAACCACGTACTTACTGTCACATTTTATATTTGCTATCAGGCTTTTGTTTACAAGTTAAGATATGTATTTAGAAATTACTATCAAGATGTTGCATTCAAGTTAAGATATATTTGAAGTTTTTAAACAAGATTGGGATTTGCATATACTATCGTATGTGCAAATGAAATATAATTGGCAAAGTAAATTAAACAAAGTTAATGGATATGAGAATAACCAATAAAGAGATCATCCTTGATATCTTAAGCTTGTGTCAACCCCTGTGTACCGTTTCAGACCATGAGTCTCAAGGAAGAACTTAAGTGGCAATTGAGATTCAAGTGAATGGGATGCAAAAGAAGGCATCTCGGGCATGCCTACCATGGTCACGGACACTCCAATTACTCCTTCTGAAAGAATGGTCTCTGACTGGACCAGTGGTGTGCACATGGCCCATGGGCAACCCCAGAGTCACTATTCACAACCTGTAGAGCTTGTGAGGTGGTCCAGGGCAGCCTGGGCATAAGTCTGTCCAATGACCTGAGATAACCTCGTCCTAAGGACTCTGCCCAAAGTCACTACACTAACTAAGCAAAGAAAACTAGTTCCCTCCAGAATCTGAGAACAGGTAAAGGAATGAGCAATTAGGACCTAGAGGAGAATCTAGGCCTCACACAGCATTAGGAAAGCAAGAAGGGATACTTAAGAGAGAAGGTGGACACTAGAAAAATCAAGCCAGTCTTTGGAGACATCTTTCTTTTTTTCTTTTTTCTTTTGTGAGGAAGATCAGCCCTGAGCTAACATCCATGCCAATCCTCCTCTTTTTGCTGAGGAAGACTGGCCCTGGGCTAACATCTATTGCCAATCCTCCTCCTTTTTTTTTTTTTTCCTTTTCTCCCCAAAGCCCCAGTAGATAGTTGTATGTCATAGTTGCACATCCTTCTAGTTGCTGTATGTGGGACGCCACCTCAGCATGGCCGGAAAACCGGTGCGTTGGTGCACGCCCGGGATCTGAACCCGGGCCGCCAGTAGCAGAGTGCACGCACTTAACCGCTACGCCACGGGCTGGCCCCTGGAGACATCTTACTTTTTGATGATTTCTGCTCTAGCCCATGTGCGTGTTTCTTTTTTCTTTCTTTCTTTTTTTTTTGTAAGGGAGATCAGCCCTGAGCTAACATCCATGCTAATCCTCCTCTTTTTGGTGAGGAAGACCGGCTCTGAGCTAACATCTATTGCCAATGCTCCTCCTCTTTTTTTTATTCCCCAAAGCCCCAGTAGATAGTTGTATGTTGTAGTTGCACATCCTTCTAGTTGCTGTATGTGGGACGCGGCATCAGCATGGCTGGAAAGGTGGTGCGTTGGTGCGCGCCCGGGATCCGAACCCGGGCCACCAGTAGCAGAGCGCGCGCACTTAACCACTAAGCCACCGGCCCGGCCCCATGTGCGTGTTTCTGACACACACTCTTTTGCTTCAGTTGCTGAAGTGAGCCTCCGTTCCTTCTTTCAGAATAATCCTAGTGCCACACATACGACCATAGATACTACTGTGATAGACTGCTATAAATAGCCTCAGGTAATCCCTAGAACAGGTATTATCGTTATTCCTAGATATCTCATAAATTACTCTTACACCCATATGGAACAAAGATGACCACTTTTCGTTTTCATGTGGTACTGTGTAGACTTGAATTCTAGGAATAGAGTCTGCCTGCCACACCAGCACTCTACAGATGATTCAGCAGTTCTCCAGAGAGTACAGTTACCTGGTACACACCGCCCAGAGAACCAGGTACCTCTAGAGACTTCCCTGGTCAGAATGATGAGAAAAAATTGGTATCTGTTTGCTTATGGCTGTTCCTTTTATTCAGTTTTTTTTTTAGCATTGTAGAAAATATGTAAATAGAAAAATTATAAGGTTTAGATGAAAAGGAAACACCAGGGAGCACGTGGCATTTTTCAATCTTGTGGAAGCTATGGGCATCAATGGGCTGGTTTTGGATGGTGTTGACCCGCATTCCCTGTGACATGTTCATGGAAAATAAAGGAAAGCTATGAGGTAATTCTCACCTTTCACCTGAGGACAGGTGGTACCAAGATTTGTAAAGGAAACCTGGAGTAGAACATAGACAGGAGATGGATGTATGTGGAAAGGCATAAAGTCATGTGCTTAGTTCATTATTCAACAAATATTGACTGAATTCCAGACACAATTTCAGATGCTGGGGATACAGCAATGATGAAAACTAAGTCCCTTCCCTCATGGAGCTTATATTCTAGTTCAGGGTGTCCCAACATGTGACCTACAAAATGCTAGCCTGTAGAGGGTCGGTAGTCAATAGAAAAAAGAGGGTCCTCTGATTTTAATTGTTGGAAAATACTTGGTTGCATGAAATCGCCCGGTAGATTTTCTTATGGCAGTTCTTCACAGCTGTATGGGTTTGCTGGGGCTGCCATAACCAAGTACCATAGACTGGGGGGCTCAAGCAACAGAAATTTATTGTCTCACAGTTCTGGAGGCTGGAAGTCCAAGATCAAGGTGTCAGCGGAATTGTTTCTTCTGAGGCCTCTCTCCTTGGCCTGTAGGTGGCCGTCTTCTTCCTGTGTCTTCACATGGTCTTCCCTCTGTGTCTGTCTGTGTCTTAATCTCCTCTTCTTATAAGGACACTAGCTATACTGCATTAGAGCACACCCCAATGACCTCATTTTACCCGACTTACCTCTTTAAAACCCTGTCTCCAAATGCAGTCGCATTCTGAGGTACTGGGGGTTAGGATTTCAACATATGAATTTTGGGAGGAGAAACAATTCAACGGGTAACAACAGCCTTGTGAACCTGAGTCTTCCAAAATTGTAGACGAGACCATGTCAGTTCCATCCCCCTGCCTGCGCTAAGGCCCCTTTAATGAAAGAGTGAACCGGAAACTATGGACTTTAGTTAATAATAATGTATCAATACTGGTTCCTCGGTTGTAACAAATGCACCACACTAATGCAGAGAGGTTCATAACAGGGGCAGCTGTGTGTGGAGGGCGGAGGGGTATATAGGAACTCCGTACTTCCCGCTCTGTTTTTCTGTACCCCTAAAACTGCTCTAGAAAATAAATTTTGATTTTTTTTAAAAAGGACAAATCCTATATAAACGTTAAAAAAAAAAAAAGACCCCTTGAATGGCTGCATATTATCAGAGACCTTGAGGAGCTGTCCCCTTCCCACTCCCTGACCTCTTCTCTCCCTTTCCTGACTCCGTTCCAGCCACACTGACCTTCCTTCTGGTTCTCTAGCACGTCAGTCTTGCTCACAATGGAGGGTCCTTTGCTAGTTACTTCCTCAGCCTGGACTCTTTATCCCTCCAGATTTTCCAAGTCTCACCTTATATATCACTTCCTCCGAGAAGTCCTCCTTGACTACCTGTCCTAAGGTAGTCCACAGAGCAGTGTTCCATCCCCCTGCTTTTATTTTCTTCACACAATTGATCCTTGCTTGGTACGTTTCATTTCTGTGTCTATGATCTATTTCTTCTTTTTCTGCCTCTGGGTTCTTGTTCTCACTGGGCTCTCACCGACCACTGCTCACCATTTCCTCTGAGACCTCTGGTTAAGCTGCCATCTGGCCTGATCTATTGCAGCAGCCTCCTAACTGGTTATCAATAAGATACAAATGAAGATGGGTGGGAGTCCTTGAAGATGAGTCCAACAATTTTGTCCTTTCAGTCCAATCTGAATTGCATTTCATACACAAGGCTTTCTCCCCCGCCTTTTTCTCTTGAACAATGTAGCTGTAAACAGGAGAAAAAAAAAATGAACGCCTTCTTCCCATAAAGATCTTTGTTTAGCATTTCAGATTGAACATCTTGGAACTGTTGGGATAGCCACCTGAGTTCATCTCAGCTGGGATGGTTGAGAAGGGTGATCCTGAGAACAGCGAGGATTTATGAGGCAATTTAGAAAAAGAGATTTAAAAACACTGAGTGTTCCTGGTAGATTTTGGAGCACAGGTGTACTTTCTTCTATTTGGAAAGAATTGTGAAGAAACGCGGTCCAACGCTGTATGTTAGCTGATGCAGAGCAACAGCTCCCCAGTTCCCTCAGAGCAAACGGCTTTAATGGGTGATTGGAGAGATCGGGGAGGGGGACAGGGCTTTTTATGCCTTGTTTTCTGAAGGGAATGACCCCTGTTTCTCAAAAAAACTATCACAGGAGTGAGTGAGTTAATGGTTTTGTTTTTTGTTTGTTTTGTTTTATGTTTGCGTTTTGTTTTGCAAACAACAGAAACACACTCAAACTAATTTAAGCAAAGGAAGGGGAATTGATGACAGGGACACAGGAGTGTGGGGTGGAAATGGAAATGATGGGCAGAAGGGGAAGTTGGCTTCTGGAAGCTCCTGGAAAGCCCTCGGGGCCCCCGTTGCTGCTCCTCTCTGCCTGACCGCATACTCCTTCGCTGTCTCTGTGACCTGCCTTTCCTTCCCTGTGCCACAAGGTGGGCCTCGACTGCCCTCCTTCCATTGCCGAAGTATACAAAAAAAGGCAGCCAGAAGAGGCCGTCCTGAGTCTCAGTCTCCATCCACGTGTCTGGGAGAAGTAACCCAAGAGGCAGAGTGTCCATCTCTGGTCCAGTATCTGTGGCCCAGGGGAAGAGGAGAGAGACTCAGGGTACAAACTCGCCTGTTTCCACCTCCATGCTCTGTACACTGTGGAGGAGAGACGGGGGTAGGGAAGTGAGAAAACCCTCGGAGAAGGGGGGTCATTGAGAACGGCGCTAATACTCCCCAGGGCTCCACAGAGTGTGGATTTGGGTCATTCGTTCATAGATTTATTGAGCCACTGCTTCCAGAGGGCAGACTTGAAGGCACTGAAGACCATCCCTGCCCTTTAGAAGCTGGGAATCAAAATATACATATATGGAAATTGTCAGGAAACATAAATAGGACATTTCTGGATAAAATATTCATTGAGCCTCTGCCATTTGCAAGATACTGCAGGTTATTAGGGAGTGAGGGTCATAACCAGCACTCCTCCTGCTTGCCCCAGTTCTAAATTAATTGAGAAATAATATAAAGCAAATGGAGACCAAAGTGCTACCTTTGTTACTGATACAGCTGGGGTTGGGATGCAGTTTTTATCTATAGTCAGATGGGCTTCCTTTGCTAAACCCCAAAATTAGGCAGAGATGGCTGGAGCCAGGCATATAGAATGGCATTTCAAACTCTATTTATTGAACACCTACCATATGCCAAGCACTGCTCCAGATATGGAGATACAGCAGTGAACAAAGTTAAGTTTCTGCCCTTATGAACTTGATGTTCTAGTTGGAGGAAATAGACAAAAAAATTTTAAAAGTTAGGTAGTGATATATACACATGCATTGGTCTGTTAGGGCTACCATTATAAAGTCCACAGACTGAGGGGCTTCAAAAACAGAAATTAGTTTTCTTACAGTTCTGGAAGCTGGAAATCTGAGCTCAAGGTGTCAGCAGAGTTGGTTTCTTCTGAGTGCCACGAGGAAAGGATCTGTTCCAGGCCTCTCTCCTTGGCCTGTAGGTGGCCGTCTTCTCTCTCTGTCTTCACTTGGTCTTCCCTCTGTGTGTGTCTGTGTCTTAATCTCCTCTTAATACAGGACACCAGTCACATTGGATTAGAGCCTACCCTAATGCCCTCATTTCAACTTAATCACATCTCTAAAGACCCCATCTCCAAAAAGGAGACAATTCAGCCCATAAAGAACCATAAAGAAAAACAAAGCAGGGTTATTGGATTTCGATGGATGAAACACTATTTAGACAGAACGGTCAGGGAGAAGTTTTCTTTTAATTGTAAGTCCCTTAAGAGCTGGGGCCTTTGAAGATATTCCAGATGAGGTAACATAAACAAGGACTCGGGCTGGAAATGTGTATGAGATACGTCAGCAGAAAGTGAGGAAATAGATCTAGGGGGACTCAGGGGAGGTTTTTTTAGGTAGCAATAGAAATTAAAGTCATATGCAGGGTATAGCGAGGTGATAAAAGTGCCCTTAGCATGAAGTTAGGAAGTGAGGATTTATCTTGAGACAACTAGGCTGACAGTCTTTTGAAGATTCCAGGAGATGGGAGGAACAATGAACACAGTCTCTTGGGAAGAAGAATCTAAACTCCGAATGTAGAATGAATGAGAACTGCGAGAGGCTGGAGGCCAGGAGATCATGCAGGAAGCTATTGTGAGGGGCCCGGCATGTGGTCATAAAGACCTGCTTTAGACAGCAATTGGAGGAAGAAAAATTCAAAATTAGAGATAATTTCAAAGGAAGAATCGACTGAGTCAAAGTCGGCATACAGATCTCTTAGTAACATGGAATAAGTCATACTCATTAAACTCCCTGGAAATGGTAACCTAGAGGGGAGCATTGCCTATATCCATAGCTCATCTGTTGCTGCAATTAAAATGCAGAAAATGCAGCCAAACTTGGATTGGAAACGCTGAACAGGTCTCCAGGCTCAAGGGATGGCAAGTCCCTGTCCCCGCTGGCAGTTGGAATTCTCATCATTCCTTTTTCTCTTGGGCATATCCACACCTAGACCATTAGTTATTGGCTGAATTTGTCCCCCCAAAATTCATGTGTTGAAGTCCTAATCCCCAGTACCTCAGAAAGTGACTGTATTTGAAGACAAGGCCTTTAAAGAGATAATTAAGATAAAATGAAGCCGTGTGGGTGGATCCTAATCCAGTGTGACTGGTGCCCTTATAAGAAGAGGAGTTTAGGACACAGACACACACAGAGGGAAGACCATGTGAAGACACAGGGAAAGGACAGTGACCTACAAGCCAAAAAAAGAGGTTTCCCAAGGAACCAACCTTGCCGACGCCTTGATCTTGGGCTTCTAACCTCCAGAACTGTGAGAAAACAAATTTCTGTTGTTTAAGCCCCCCAGTCTGTACTGGGGGGGTACTTTGTTATGGCAGCCTAGCAAAATAATACACCATTCTATTCTGATGCCACTTCTGAGCATGCCAGGGAGTTCCAGGAACCTTCCTTGATCGTCTTTTTCTCAGGTTTTGCTCACAGCCAATGGATAGGCTCATTTCTTCAATTTGAGTTCATTGCTCTTGTTCTATTCTTTAGCACAGAAAAATAATTCTGATCACCTTCATCATACTGCCCCATTCAATACTTAGCCACTAGTCACCTGTGGTTATTTAAACTTAATTAAAATTAAATAAAGTTAAAAATTCAGTTTCTCTGTTGCAGTAGCCACATGTCAAGTGCTCAATCCCACATGTGACTAGTGACTGCCTTATTGGACAGCACCTAGATATGACACATCCATCATCACAGAAGTTCTCTTGGACAATGATGGTATAGAAGAGAGCTTAACCCTCCCTTAAAGGCCCAAACTGGCTGTATTTGTTAAGGTTCTGTCAATTGTAAGCAACATAAACCCACTCTAGGTAGAACAAGTTTTAAAAAAATAAAGGAGAGTGACGTCAGCATCATGGCAGAGTGAGCTTTCCCGTGAACTCTTCCCCCGACCAGATACAACAAAAGCAACAGTCACAGACCAACAACGGAATCCCAGACAGTGAAAACCTAGAGCGGAGGGATCCACACTGCCACACATCTGAGAGCAGAACGTGCTGGGCCCCCGGAGGAAGTGGGGAGAGGTAAGGAGAACTCCGCTCCCTCCCCATCAGATCAGCGATCCCGGTCCACGCGGCTCCCAGAGAGGGGGGAGGGGCGGCCCTCGGTGGGGAAACCATGGCTCTTCGGACTCTCTCAGCCAGTGGGAAACTCCCGCACAGAGGACTCAGAGGAGCCACAGGGCTACCATCAACATCTGAGCACCCCAGAGAGCAGATAAAGAGGGGCAAACGAGAAGCCTCCCACGTCAGGGACCCAGAGGGCAAAAGAGAGAGCTCCCCCCTCCCTGCAACCTGGACTCTGCAGCTCAACCGACCAGACCTAGCGATCCAAGGCAGACCTGATCAAACAACTGGACCCGTGGATCGCAGCGGGGAAAAAAAAAAAACAAAACAAAACTGCGGATCGCAGCAGAAAAACCGGGGCAGAGCGCAGGGGGCTTAGACTACACAGTCCTTTACCACCAGACAGTGGCGGCAGGTGGAAATTGCAACCAGAGACTTCCAGGATGAGGAAAAACAAAACCAACACAGGAACCACAATGCAAAAATATATGAAATCACCAGACCAGAAACAAAATGACAAGCACCCAGAAATCAACCCCGAAGACACAGAAATCCATAAACTAAATGACAGAGATTTCAAAATAGCTATCATAAAAACACTCAACGAAATACGAGAAAACACAGACAAACAATTCAATGAGATTAGGAGTTTCTTCACAAAAGAGATTGAAATCATAAAGAAAAACCAATCAGTGCTGATGGAGATGAAGAACACAATGGAGGAGATAAAGGAGAATCTGGAATCTTTAAAGAACAGAGCTGACAATATGGAGGAAAGAATTAGTACTTTAGAGGATAGGAATACAGATATACTCCAGATGGAAGAGGAGAGAGAACTAAGACTAAAAAGAAATGAAGAAAGACTCCGAGAAATATCTGACTCTATTAGAAAATGTAACATAAGAATTATAGGTATTCCTGAGGGAGAGGAGAGGGAAAGAGGAACAGAGAGCCTATTCAAGGAAATAATAGCTGAGAATTTCCCAAATCTGGGGAAGGAGCAGGAAATACCAGTAAGCGAAGCCAACAGGACACCTATATATATTAACAGACAAAGGACTTCACCACGACACCTAGTGGTAAGGCTAGCCAGGGTCAACGACAAAGAAACAATATTAAGGGCAGCTAGACAAAAACAAAAAATAACGTACAAAGGAACTCCCATCAGGCTCTCAGCGGATTTCTCAACAGAAACTTTACAGGCTAGAAGAGACTGGAATGATATATTCAAAATACTGAAAGACAAAAACTTTCAGCCAAGAATACTCTATCCAGCAAAAATATCCTTCAAATATGATGGAGAAATAGTAACTCTCCCAGATAAACAAAAGCTAAGGGAGTTCATGGCCACGAGACCCCCACTACAAGAAATACTCAAGAAGGCCCTCAGGCCTGAAAAAAAGAAGAGAAAGGGAACACAAAGCTTGGAGGAAGGAGAAAAGTAGGTAGACAAAATCAGAGAAATAGTAGATCTTTACCAGAATAGGTTAGCAACCACTTAAATACTAAACTCAAAGATCAAAGGAAGAAATTCACCAAAAATAAATTTAACCTCATCACTGTAAGCACACAGCCACAACACAAGATAGAATAAGGTATAACAAGAACAACTTAGAAGGGGAAGGGGAAAGTGACTGAATTGACTTAGTATAAGGAAATAGGAGGCTATCAGATAATGGACTATCTCATACACAAGATTTTTTGCCCAAACCTCAAAGTAACCACTAAACAAATAATCAAAGCAAAACCACATATGATAAACAAAGAGAAAACTAGAAGAATCATAAGACAGAACAACCAAACTGAATTGGCAGTCCAAAACAAATGGGACAAGAAACAAAGGAAATGCAAAAGAACCAGAAAATAAGTGACAAAACAGCAACATTAAGCCCTCATATATCAATAATTACCTTAAATGTAAATGGATTGAACTCTCCAATCAAAAGATACAGAGTGGCAGGATGGATTAAAAAGCAAGACCCAACAATATGCTGCCTTCAGGAAACACATCTTAGCACTAAAGACAAGCACAGGCTCAGAGTGAAAGGATGGAAGACAATACTCCAAGCTAATGGCAAACAAAAGAAAGCAGGTGTTGCCATACTCATATCAGACAAAGTAGACTTCAAGATAAAACAGATTAAGAAAGACAAAGAAGGGAAATATATAATGATAAAAGGGACACTACATCAGGAAGACATATCACTTATAAATATATATATGCACCCAACATAGGGGCACCAATGTACATAAAGCAACTATTAACAAACCTAGAAGGAGAAATCAACAACAACACGATAATAGTAGGGGATCTTAACACCCCACTTACAGCAATGGATAGATCATCCAGACAAAAAGTTAATAAAGAAATATTAGACTTAAATGAAAAACTGGACGAGATGGACCTAGTAGACATATACAGAGCACTCCATCCAAAAACAGCTGAATACACATTCTTCTCAAGTGCGCATGGAACATTCTCTAGGATAGACCATATGTTGGGAAACAAAGCAAGCCTCAATAAATTTAAGAAGATTAAAATCATAACAAGCATCTTTTCAGACCATAAGGCTATGAAACTGGAAATGAACCATGAAAAAAAAACTGGGAAAGTGACAAAAATGTGGAGATTAAACAACATGCTACTGAACAACCAATGGATCATTGATGAAATTAAAGGAGAAATCAAAAACTATCTGGAAACAAACG
Source organism: Diceros bicornis minor (assembly GCF_020826845.1). Taxonomy (NCBI): domain Eukaryota; kingdom Metazoa; phylum Chordata; class Mammalia; order Perissodactyla; family Rhinocerotidae; genus Diceros; species Diceros bicornis. The sequence continues at coordinate 16,853,133 of NC_080775.1, read as the reverse complement.
AAAATGATAACATGCCATATCAAACCATATGGGATGCAGCAAAAGCGGTCCTGAGAGGGAAACTCATAGTGATACAAGCCCACCTTAACAAACAAGAAAAAGCCCTAATAGGCAACCTTAAATTACACCTAACAGAACTAGAAAAAGAAGAACAAACAAAGCCCAAAGCCAGCAGAAGGAGAGAAATAATAAAAATCAGAGCAGAAATAAATGAAATTGAGACCAAAAAAACAGTAGAAAGGATTAATGAAACAAAGAGTCGGTTCTTCGAGAAGATAAACAAAATCGACAAACCCTTAGCCAGGCTTACTAAGAAAAAAAGAGAAAAGGCTCAAGTAAATAAAATTAGAAATGAAAGAGGAGAAATCACAACGGATACCATGGAAATACAGAGGATTATAAGAGAATACTATGAGAAATTATATGCCAACAAATTGGACAATCTAGAAGAAATGGATAAATTCTTAGATTTATACAACCTCCCAAAATTGAACCAAGAAGAAATGGAGAATCTGAATAGACCAATAACAAGTAAAGAGATTGAAATAGTAATCAAAAACCTCCCAAAAAATAAAAGTCCAGGACCAAATGGCTTCTCCCGTGAATTTTACCAAACATTCAAAGAAGATTTAATACCCATCCTTCTCAAACTATTCCAAAAAATAGAGGAAGATGGAACACTTCCTAAATCATTCTATGAGGCCAACATCACCCTGATACCAAAACCAGGTAAAGACAATACAAAGAAAGAAAATTACAGGCCAATATCGCTGATGAACATTGATGCAAAAATCCTCAACAAAATATTGGCAAACCTAATACAACAATACATTAAAAAGATCATACACCATGATCAAGTGGGATTTATACCAGGGATGCAGGGATGGTTCAACATCCGGAAATCAATCAACGTGATACATCACATCAACAAAACAAAGAATAAAAACCACATGATCATCTCAATAGACGCAGAGAAGGCATTTGACAAGATACAACATCCATTTATGATAAAAACTCTCAATAAAATGGGAATAGAAGGAAAGTACCTCAACATAATAAAGGCCATATATGACAAACCCACAGCCACCATCATAGTCAACGGGGAAAGACTGAAAGCCATTCCTCTGAGAACAGGAACGAGGCAGGGCTGCCCACTCTCACCACTCCTGTTCAACGTAGTACTGGAGGGTTTGGCCAGAGCAATTAGGCAAGAAAAAGGAATAAAAGGAATCCAAATAGGTAACAAAGAAGTGAAACTCTCACTATTTGAAGATGACATGATTGTATATATAGAAAACCCTAAAGAATCTGTTGGAAAACTATTAGAAACAATCAACAACTATAGGAAAGTTGCAGGGTACAAAATCAATCTACAAAAATCAGTTGCATTTCTATATGCTAATAATGAACTAACAGAAAGAGAGCTCAAAAAGATAATACCATTTACAATTGCATCAAAAAGAATAAAATACCTAGGAATAAATCTTACCAAGGAGGTGAAGGACCTATACAATGAGAACTACAAGACATTATTGAAAGAAATCCATGATAACATAAAGAAATGGAAAGATATCCCATGCACGTGGATTGGAAGAATAAACATAGTTAAAATGTCTATATTACCTAAAGCAATCTACAGATTCAATGCAATCCCAATCAGAATCCCAATGACATTCTTCACAGAAATAGAAAAAAGAATACTAAAATTTATATGGGGCAACAAAAGACCCCGAATAGCTAAAGAAATCCTAAAGAAAAAGAACAAAGCAGGAGGCATCACAATCCCTGACTTCAAAACATACTACAAAGCAATAGTAATCAAAACAGCATGGTACTGGTACAAAAACAGACACACAGATCAATGGAACAGAATTGAAAGCCCAGAAATACAACCACACATATACGGACAGCTAATTTTCGACAAAGGTGCTAAGATCATGCAATGGAGAAAGGAAAGTCTCTTCAATAAATGGTGTTGGGAAAACTGGACAGCCACATGCAAAAGAATGAAAGTGGACCATGTGCTATCGCCACTCACAAAAATTAACTCAAAATGGATCAAAGACCTGAAGGTGAAACCTGAAACTATAAAACTCATAGAAGAAAGTATAGGCAACACACTATTTGACATTGGTTTTAAAGGAATCTTTTCGGATGACATGCCTACCCAGACTAGGGAAACTAAAGAAAAAATAAACAAGTGGGACTTTATCAGATTAAAGAGCTTTTATAAGACAAATGAAACCAGAATCAAGATGAACAGACAACCAACCAGCTGGGAGAGAATATTTGCAAAACATACATCAGACAAGGGGTTGATCTCCATAATATATAAAGAACTCACACAATTGAACAAGAAAAAAACAAACAACCCGATCAAAAAATGGGCAGAGGAAATGAACAGACACTTCTCCAAGGAAGATATACAGATGACCAATAGACACATGACAAGATGCTCAACATCACTAATCATCAGGGAAATGCAAATCAAAACAACACTAAGATACCACCTCACACCTGTTAGAATGGCTATAATCACCAAGACAAAAAACAACAAATGTTGGAGAGGATGTGGAGAAACAGGAACCCTCATACACAGCTGGTGGGAATGCAAATTGGTGCAGCCTCTATGGAAAACGGTATGGAGATTCCTCAAAGAATTAAAAATAGAGATGCCCTATGATCCAGCCATCCCACTACTGGGAATCTATCCAACGCACCTGAAATCAACAATCCAAAGAGGCTTATGCACCCCTATGTTCATTGCAGCATTATTCACCATAGCCAAGAAGTGGAAGCAACCTAAGCGTCCCTCGACAGACGATTGGATTAAGAAAATGTGGTATATATATACAATGGAATACTACTCAGCCATAAAAAAAGACAAAATCATCCCATTTGCAACAACATGGATGGGCCTGGAGCGTATTATGTTAAGTGAAATAAGCCAGAAAGAGAAAGACAAACACTGTATGATCTCACTCATATGTGGAATATAAACCAACACATGGACAGAGAAAACTGGACTGTGGTTACCAGGGGCAGTGGGGATGGGGGGTGGGGGATGGGGGGTGGGCACAAGGGGTGAAGGGAGTCATATATATGGTGATGGACAAACAAAAATGTACAACCCAAAATTTCACAATGTTAGAAACCATTAAAACATCAATAAAAATAAAATAAAATAAAATAAAATAAAGGAATAGGAAGGTGGTGGTGGGACTTACTGGGAGATATAAAATATCCCACAGGATCAGAAGGACAGTTGAAAGAAATAAGGGCAGCTCCAAGAACTTCAGCAATAGGCTTTTATGGGCCTTTTCTCTATGGAGCTGTCAATTTCTCTTTCTATTCCACATCTCAAAAATCAGGAAAGAGAATCTGAATGGCCCATTTTCAGACAAGGATCTACGCAGCCAAGTGTGGCTGGTAAAGAGATGGCAGCAGGGTCCAAGGGGATAAAATGGTCACAGGATATCCACCCTGGTGTCTTCCCAATGATCCCAGAGAACAAGGAGTCACTGTGGGTGGGGCCGCCATCTCAATCAGAGTCCACTGCTCTGGATAAAGGTTTCTCTTTAGTGGTTGATCCAGAACCTTCCATTGCAGAGTAAGCATTGCATATACTTTGATCTTTAGTTTTAGTTGGGGCACAGACAGCAAATATGATGATTCCGTTTACCTATTTGGCAACATTTGTTGAGGACTTACTTGGTGCCCAGGTGCTGGTAGAGATGCTATGGGAGATATAAAAGGGAAAGAGGTCTGTTATGTTAAAAGTATACCTAGTCCCTTAATAGAATCTTGTTCTATACAAAACTGAATAATTTGAGAGCTGAAGGGAGGCTGGTTTCACTGGATTCTTTGCCCGTTACTTTCACAACCCTAATAAATATTTTTATTCTTTTGCTGCTTCATCCCTGTGAAAAATTATACAAAACAAACAAACAAACAACCCTCAAACCTAGGCTTTTCCTTCCAAAGCAACCATCTCGTTTACTTTAACCAGTTTTTATTGCCAGGATCAGCTATAATGACATCTTGCCGAAGCCTGCAATTTTATGTTAGTGAGACAAATCCTGTAATTCTCCACTTTCACGAATAGTTCACTCAAAAAAAGTTTTCCATCTTCAATCTCGTAGATTTTCTTTAAGTCAGTGTATATATACCTCAATCATCCTATAACACTGAGCTCTATGATTGCAGCTAAAGTCCACACAAAGACTTCAAACCCCTTTAAAATATGCTATTGACCCTAAAGAGGCCACTTCATTTCAGAGAACTCAGTTTAGATTGAACTCTCTCCTACTTTAAATTAAAAAATGTTACACAAACGAATCATTAAAATAATTGCATTTATGGTTAAAAAATTAAATCACTAATGAGTCCAACATTAATAATCAAGAAACAAAAGGAGGAGTGTATTGAGTGGATGACAGCAAAAATGAATCTCCTAGCCAACAAAACAGGGAAGATTTTAATTTGGAGTTGCCCCACTCCCAGCGATCCATTCATAGTATGCATCCATCAAGCTCCTGATGAATATGAAGGACCACAATTTATCATACCAGTAGAGCGCTGGCTAAGGATATCAATAGATTTTGAGTGGGTCAAAGGATATGGCGGACACCTATATGGTGAATCTTCACTGTCTCTCTCTTTCCTCTCTATTGCTATTTCCAGTTGCATTGCTGAATAGTGTAATTGTCAATTCCAAGGGATTCCGATTCTTTAGATATGCTCACATTGCTTCAAAATCTTTCCATGACCATGACGAAATGTAAATGTCAAACTTAAATGTGCTGCCATATTTGAAACTTGAGTTATTCTAAGAAAGCTGGTATGGAAAGCTCTCAGAAGGAAAACCAGCAAGTCATTTTTCTCGCTCATTCAGATTCTCCTTTACTAGTTTAAACCACCTATATTTATTCTGGCATTTTTAGCTCCCTGGCTCCATTCCCTTTGGTGTCATGAAAAAGTATTTATTTTTCCCCTTTGTATTGTGTACTGTTTGTTGCTTTCTAAGAGCAGTTTGCCTTTTATCTTCTGCTGATGGGAGAGTGTTACCTTTGGAGTGGTTTCCCGTCCCGAGTATTAATGCACCCATCACAGGGATGGCGTTACCATCCACGGAACCCATCTCAAGTTCATTTCATTTCACAATACATATTTCTATATTTTTTATATTATATATATATTATATGTATTATATATTATATCTAAGAGGAGCTGAAAACTGTTAAAATTCGTCCTATACTGCATGCTCAAAAATCTTCAGAAAATTCATTGGCTGTCTCTGGAGTTCTGGGGTGCTTTTACCGTGAATACACTTGTCTATATTTTAGAGATTGTGCATAAATATCCAATAACTTACTCTAGGCTAAAATTAGAGTTCCTTAGGTTGAAATAAATACTCTTAATTATCAATAAGCAATTAAATGTGAAGGGATAAAAGTGATTTTTGTATTTGCAGTAAGTAGATCAGTGTTCGCATTCACGGGGTGCATACAGTTGTTAATTTTTTTCCCTCCCAAAAGCTGCAGTGCATGGTTGTATATACTAGTTGTAAGTCCTTCTAGTTCTTCTGTGTGAGCCGCCATGACAGCATGGCAACTCACAGACAAGTGGTGTGGTTCTGTGACCCAGAAACAAACCCGGGCTGCTGAAGCGATGAGAGCACCGAACCTTAACCACTAGACCATCAGCGCTGGCTCGGTTGTTAATTCTTTTTGTGTGTGAGAGGAAGATTAGCCCTGAGCTAACATCGGTTGCCAATCCTCCTCTTTTTGCTGAGAAAGATTGGCCCTGCGCTAACATGCATGCCCATCTTCCTCTACTTTATATGTGGGACGCCTACCACAGCATGGCTTGATAAGCAGTGCATTGGTGTGCACCCGGGATCCAAACCTGTGAACCCTGGGCCGCCAAAGTGGAGTGCGCAAACTTAACTACTATGCCACTGGGCCAGCCTCTTAATTTTTCATATGAGTAGTTCCTGCTGTCTATGAATATTGTTATCAAATAGTATATGCAATCATTTTCTGTTTTCAAAATTGGAGATTTAGGTGTGATTTAGTTAACTTCCTATCTGCTCAACATTGTGTTTTTATAATATGGATAGTAACACTTATATTTGTAGTAATTCACGGATCAAAATATTATAGGCATAATTTGGAAACCAATCTGCCAAATAGTTCAACTTTGTTTTTCTGTAGCTAATCACATTTGACTGATCTTTTCAAATTACATACTAAAAGGAAACAGAAATGTGGAATTTATCTGCATTTGTTTTCCCTGAGCTTCCTCACTCCAGTGACAGCGTTTACTGCGATTTGATTTTTATTTGAAAATGAGTCGTCACCTCTTCTGGTTTAAACTCCTCTCTCTGCTCTTGATCCCATTCATTCTGTTCTTGCTAAGTGTATATTTTCTGGGAGTAGTATTTGCCTCTTGTTCAACGTGTCAGCTTTCTTTGAATGAATTTCAAGATGTACTATGGTTGGTAAGCTGAATTAGATTTGGGCTGCTTTTGTTCGTCATTGGGGAACATTTCTTCATTTTTGGTAAAGCTGCCTTTGACTATTATCCATGATATGGTTTCATACCCTTCACTTCATAAATTCTTCTTAGAATTCTTTGATAGGAAAAATTCTTTCTCCTGAAAGACTGGTATGTTTCTTTGAATAAATCATGAGATCAAGGTAACTCATGGTGTTTCCCTTTTTGCCTTGGCTATTGGGGAGCACAGAAGTATTTTATTTTCTGTATAGCAGCTACTGTCCTGGACGTAACACTGCTGCTGCGATTCTTTCTCCCCTCTCCCCAGCTGTTCTTTCAGTCACATAGCTCTAGTTCTCTTATTTTTATTTTAAAGGAACTATTTTATATGTATTTTGGTTTTTTTTGGTCAGAAACTTCAAATACTTCATTGGAAACAGGTAAAGTTTAAAAGAATTAATATGATCATTTTGTACTTTAGAAGAAATATATCATCTCCATTTCGCGACACTAAATAGAGTATAGGCAGAATACTTTTCCACAAATCTTAAAGAAATGAGCGGAAGAACTCCATAGGAGATCCACCGGGGCATACAGTTTAGGTGGATCATATGGCCATCCTCTCTGAGGAATTCATCTTCCCTTTTAGTAATCACAGGTGAATTTCTGCTCCCCACCATGCACATGCTATGAGGCATTTTGAAAATTCAATAATTCAATGGTTAAACACATCTAGTACTATTTTTTTTTTTCGTTAAGGAAGATTCACCCTGAGCTATCATCCATTGTTAATCTTCCTCTTTTTTTTTTTTTTTTTTTTGGCTTTAGGAAGACCAGCCTTGAGCTAACATCCGTGCCAATCTTTCTCTACTTTGTATGTGAGATGCCTCCACAACATGACTGATGAGTGGAGTATGTCCACGCCCGGGATCGGAACCCTTGAACCTGAGCTCCTGAGGCAGAGTGCACGGAACTTTAGCCACAGGGCCAGCCCCTCTAGTACTATTTTTAACCTATTAGAACTGGTCCTAAATATCCATGAGTCTACAAACATCCCTTCCCGTATAGTCCACATATATGAGGTCTGACATCTAAGGCCCTCATACGTTTCAAACTCCAGCTCTTGTACAGGTTATTTCTGAGTTCTTATCTTTACTTCTTTTATAAAGAATTGATATTCATCTGGTTCTTAATCTAACATTTTGGGCAGTTTAAAGAGTATTCAGTCCTTGGAAATGTCTAATTTCCAGTCCAGGCTTGTTCACTATATCCAGATTTCTTCAATCTTAAAAAGCTCTTTTGAAAACTATGCTGTTTATTCCCAATTCAACAACTCAAATCAACAAACATATATTTAGCCCCTAGTAAACATGTCTTTAGTGCCTGTGGGTGGGAGCGGGAGGGGGAGATGGGGGGTGGCAGAGGGTGGGGGATGCCGAAGATGAAAAGACCTGGTAGTTCTCTCAGTAACAGGAGAAAGGACAGGGGCTTATAACAAAGCAGAAGGAAGTACATGCTATAAGAGGAGGGAAACACACCAGGCCTGGGAAGCACAGAGAAGAAAGATGCAGCGGGAGGGGGTGGGAGGGTGTCACGGGCGCTATCAGGAAGCGGGATGAAGACGGTGGCTTTGCAGTGGGGCTACCTGAAGCGCTGGAGGAAGGTGATTGCAGATGCTGTGTGTGAGATGCTTTGGAGATGGCAGAGACCGGAGGAAGAGGAGCAAAGTGCAATTCTCATCTTGCATGTTTTAAATGAAATTAAATTGAACACGTTAATGAGAAGGTAATAGAAGCGACTTATCCAGAGAATTCATTCTAACCAGTGCAGTCGGACACTAGATAAAACATAGATTAGGGCCTTCTGAGCTTGTTCTGAATTTCTGAAGGAAAAGTTAATTATGTAGTTTAGACCTGATGCTTGACTTTCTCTGAGAACCACACTTCTCCTAAAATCTCTTTTAATTAGCTCCTAATCTTTTTTTCTCTTTTCCGTTCAAGACCTTTTTAAAAAAGGAACATGTGGAGGCCCCCCTCAGCCCTGGGGGAAATGGGCAAAGAGGGCCAGTCAGTGATCTGTCTAATGCTAGAACAAACGTTCGTATGTGCTAGGGTGCCGAAATCATGTTTTTGGGCTTTTGACACAGAGAAACCATCATGGGTAGTCCATATCTGGCTCTCTTTATCTGACTATTGAGACCTTCTGCCCACCCACCAAAACAAATCCTTAAGAGTAAATGTAAAAGAAATCATATATATATATATATATATATACACACATACACACACATACATACACAGTCATGCATCACTCAACTATAGGAATGCATTCTGAGAAATGCGTCATTAGGCGATTTATCGTTGTGTGAACATCATAAAGTGTACTTACACAAACCTGGATAGTATAGCCTAAACTACATACCTAGGCTATACAGTACTAATCTTATGGGACCACTGTTGTATATGTGATCCGTTGTTGACCGAGACGTCGTTATGTGGAACATGACTGTATAGGTAATTGGGAATATAGACATACACACACACACACAAATAAATACACGATGGAAGCTATTGGATAATAGACATGTTCAGGTAATCCTCTAATTTAGCCAATAGTTTTAAATTTTTTTCCATGAAAATTTATCAAAAAAATCATGAAAGAAGGCATTGATAATAAAATGAAAAATTTTGCCTCTGTGAAGTTGCTGTCTTGTTGGAATGGTCCCAAAAAGGCAGCAGCAGGCAATAAAAGGCTAAAATACCCAGAATGATTAGCATCTGAGGCTCACACTCAGGCTCTTCCTGTCTGCTGATTGATATGAGAAAGGCCTGAGTGAAACCGTAGAACCTTCGTGGATATTGACAAGTGGAAGGATTTCCACTTGTATTTTGAGCTGTACAGAAAAGGAAAAATCACAAAACCCTGATCTAAGTAAGACCAACTCTTATTGATTTTTTCCACTTTCCAGAGCCAAAGATAAAGTAATTAATTAAATTATGAATTGTTACTAATACTTTCAGTGGGAAACACTGAAGTATACAACTACTTATATTGAAGGTAAAACTACCTACAATAGGTTGATTTTGGCTTTTTTCCCTCCAGCTTATGACAGATCTAAACTACCCCCACAATTTATTTTTAGCATTATGGTTTCAAATTATATCTATTTTCACATAGCTTAAGACTATTCCCAAGAAATTGCCTGCAATAGGGAAAAGCTGATATGTCTATTCGCCTACAAATACCCAAGGGACACAGTATTTAATTACAGGACATATTATTCATATTTGAAGGTGAGTTGCTCTGGGGTTGCACTCACATAGGAGTGGGGCTGAGTGCACCTTCATGTTCATGCCTCCTCCAGCCTAATTACTCTTAGAGCCAGACTCTAGAATATCGGCTACTCTTGGTAGGGTCTGGTCCTGTTGGGGATTCTCTGTAACCTCTGCTCTCAGAATGGAGGATGCTTTAGATGTTTTAAAACAAAACAAAACAATAACACTACCAGAATTCTTATCACTGCCCGCCCCGCTGATCTGTCTGCCGCCCAGCTCCTCAGCTGTGTCCCTCTGATGTATCTTTTGCTTGAAAATTCCCTGTAGTTTAATGACAGCCGCTTTCAGTTTCTTGGATTCACCTATGTACCTCGTATGACTGAGTTACCATGACTATAGCTTAGGAGGACTTGCTGATCTCTTAGATCTCATTCTTTGTAACTTTCCCTCCAATTCTACATTAAGTAGGATCATAGGGACCAAACATTCGACCCATGGCAAGCAAGTATAAAATATCGTATCCATTCTAGAGATTTCATCCTTCTCTTGATTGATGTAGCAATAATTTGGGACCAACTCAAAGCCATATATTGTAACTGAGTCTCACATAACGTGCTAGTTACCATCTCCATCTGGCTATTCGATAATTTTCTGTCAGCAGACCTCCAAGCTAGCTTTCCAACTCACTGTCTTCTGTGGAGAGTTTTGTGTTGAAAATCCCCTACTGAGTGTGGTTATGACTTAGGTCTCCTTCAAGGGGATTGCTCTTCTGGCTCACTGTACAAAGCAGCCCTCCACAGTATGTTTGCTTTGTTGAGAGTCTTCATCCACAGGAACAGTTCCTACGCAACTACCTCAATGATTTTTAAATACGTTTGCAACTTGTTGACTTGGGGAATTTTCCAGAGGACAAAAAGCACGTTCTATTGCTTCCTCCTAGGTTCTAAATCCGAAAACTTTGTCTATCAAACTTCAGTGAATTCAGATGACTTGCTATGGAAGTTTATTTTCTTACTTTGGAGAAGGGTAAAGTGATCCTTGTTTTGCTGTGCTTTATATTATAGAAGAATACATGTAGACAACTCTCCTGGAGAACTTTTGTGTTCTTTCTAATTTTGTCTAAGTCTGTGATACTTATTGCCCATTTGATGCCATTTGTCCTACGTCTGACCTTTTTGCTTTAGCTTCCTTTACTAAGCCTTGTGTGCTACCATCCAATTCATAAATACACACCCTACTCGGTAGTCCTACAATATACCAAGATGAAAGTTGACCTTTATCTGGCTCTCATTATGTGTTGAGTATCATTGTAATTATAAGCATTAACTCACTTAATCTTCACAACAGCCCTATGATTTAGGTATTAGTGTTATTCCCATTTTATAGAAAAAGAAATTAAGCCTCAGGGAGATTAAGTAACTTTAATAGCTACTAAATGAGGAAGCTAAGATTCCAATTAAGACCCATCTGATTCCAAAGCTTCCCTCTCTAACTAACTCCAAGCAGACCCTTTCTGGCTGGAAATCTACAGTTCTTCAGTCAAAAGAGTGTGTGTTCTAAAATACAACTTGGAGATCCAGAAATTAAAGATAAATAGCTGATCCAGTCCCATTTTTTTTTACATTTTTTATGTCTGTTTCTCTAGATAGCCCTTGGGTTTGTTACTTCATTTTTTCCCCTGATATAAGAAATACTATTTCGGTTTAAGTGCTGCTGGATTTGGAAATCATTCTCATGACTAAATATTTGTTTGCCTAGTAAGAGCCCAGTGTAGGGCTGTGCTGCCAATGGGTGCTCAATAAAGATTAATGGATGACCGTGCACGTCTGTGTGGGAGTCGTGTGCTTCAGATCTGCTCAGTTCTCCGAAAGAGACAGAAATGATGTGGGGAAGGTGGAAATCACAGGATCATCCCCCAACCCAGATCATTGGTTTCCGTATTTGACATTTAAGGGTCCCAAAGGCCCAGATGCTGAAGGAATGGGAATATGGAGTCTAGCGTTTTCTTCAGAAATGATTGGGAAGTGCTGTGAAAATTAGATTCCAAGGCCTACCTCCCAAATTAATATCAAATATGAGAGAAAACTCGGTTCTCAGATGAGGACTGCAGAGAATCAAATATTTTTTTAATTGACACATTTTCTATTATTATATACATATAAAGATGATGAGTAATATGCCATATCAGATGGTTTATTCAAACTGTCAGAATAAGGGCTGAAGCGTGAGTAACTTTCCAGTGAACCTTGTGAGAAATGCAAGCAGTGGAAAGTGGCAGTAACCAGCCATGAGTTCATCCACGGCCCAGTCATCCCTGAAAATCTTGGGTGAACAAAAAAAAGTTTCCCCCCAACGTCTGTGGTGGGACATTTCTAGAGGAAAGGAAGGAGACCAGTAATTGAAACTTACTTCACTAAAAAACCAAATGCCCAGGCACTGCCTGGGTTTGCACACTCAGTAGAGTAGATCAGCCATGTGGCCCGGGGGGTGATGCCTTCATTACGAATGATGACTACTGAGCTCCTTTCCAAATCTCAGCAGAACTCTAAGATGTTAGAGCCCTCACTTGCAAAAGCAAACTTTGCTTTGGCATCAGAGAAAATGGAAAGACGAAAGCCTCAATTACTGGGACCAGTACTGTAGGTCTTGGGCTGGGCTGGGATGTGTTGATATTGTGGTACAGAGGAGAGTGTACCAGCAAGCTCATTGGATGGCCCTGATTCCATGCCCAGTTCTGTGTCTCAGTCTCATCGTCTGCAAAGTGAGCGGGTAGAGAGTAGCTTTAGGGTCCACTCCAACTCTGCTATTTCATGTTATCCATTATGGGTTCCTCTCTGAGATGAGCATTCTTCGATGGAAAACTCCATGTGTCTTGAGGTTTCCAGTGAGAATTTATTTATACAATTCTACCTTTTAAAAACTCTTTTATCCCTCACTGAACTTCCTTCAGCAATAAAGAGGTCTCATGAATTTTGATAATTTGGCGCATCAGTAAAGAGTGTATTTCATTAATACATTAACCTCCATTGCCATCACACTTTACCATTTTGTCCCCCAAAAGAAAGGCTACTTTTGGGAAGCAGCCCATAAGGTGTGATAGGTGTTATGGCCAGGAAAGAACTTACTATGTGTTTGCTGCTTAAACATATGGAAATAATGTAGCTCATGTGAACAAAATATTCTGAACTCTCTCTATATAATTATGCCCAAGTTATAGACACACATTTATAAAACCACAACCCTAAAATAAAAGTTAAAGGTTTGAGAAGTGGGAAGGACTATTTTCCAGTAGCAGGCACAGTGGCTTTCTCAGCAGCCAGGCGGAGAGAGAATGTAGAGACCGGGGGAGGGGGTGGGGCAGGCTGAGCCCCACAGCCCAGCCCTCAGTGTTGATTCTCCCAGGAAAGACCTGAAGGAACTGCTGACATTTCTCTTAAAAGAATCAATGAATCTTTGTTGCCTTCTGCTTGTTCATTTGACCTTATTTTGTTTTGAAACAGAGAAGGAAAGAAAGAATGAAACTAGTGGGGTGGGGTGTGGGGTAGGCAGAAGGAATAGAGAAGATGTCCGTGCTGTGGAGCCCACAGACAAGATCACAGGCCACTGATCGTTTCGGGGATGTTATTGTTTGCTTGCTGTAGTGTTATTTGTTCCTGCTTCCCATTTGAGATTCTCGCCCTGATGTAATAAGTCACCATCTTCCCAGCCATCATCCCTGTATTGACAAGCAAATGTCACCCACGTTTGATTGACATCCTTTGCTCCTGAATGCAAAAGTATGATTTACGAATCTATTCTACTTGTTCATTTAAAGCTGTTCTTGTGTGTCTTATATATTTGTTGGTGGGATAACTTGCCTAATATCTACACTGGGGTGCTTTCCGTTAATATTATGAATCCAGGCTTTTCCTTCTCCTGCTCTTTCACTGCAAATGGGGCCCTTTCTCATATTTTTCCTATTTTCCCCATCCCCCATCCGACACGCAGGAAATGTGCTGTGGAGCTTATGTCTTTCCCTATCTTAGGAAAAGGTCTTGCCCCCCAGTACTTTTGTAAACACTGCTTGCTTTATCTTAAGACTTTTGAAGGCATTTTGACAAGTGATTATTTCTCATGCATGTAGCGCCTTTAAGTAATGCAACTTCAAATCTAATGCCAGTATCTCCTGGGCTGCTAGAATTGTAAGCCTGTGAGTAGAGTACATGCGTATATGTTCACCATTTGCAGCATTTGTAAAAAGAACCCCCCCCTCCCTTTATGTGGGCATGTTCATTTAAAGTCATTGAGAAATGTCCTTTGGCTTTTCAACACACCTTACTGTTCTCTGGTAACATCTTATTTCATTTTAGAAGGCTGGTGAGGAAAACTGAAGGTTAAAAAAAAATCACATCTACTGTCTGGAATATTCTAAAGGGCCGTGCTTCTGCTAAAAGTGGCATTTTGAAAAGCACCTGAAGCACTGATTGTGGGTGAGCCAGTAGAGAAATATTGTCAACCAAGCCACCCGCCTTTCAACCTTCACCTCCACCCTTCAACTGGGGCTGCTGGCTGTGGGGGAATAAGGGACTTAGGTGTGACCCGTGAGTTCTGAAGGCTACTGCACATCTGTCTCCCTCCCCCCAGGCATGTCCAGCGAGAGCGCTGCCATCGCCTGGGTTCAGCAAGGGAGTATTCAGGATCTCACTGTTCATCCATGTGCAGAGAGGGGAAAAAAAAGAGAGGCCGAAAAAAAAAAATCCCACATTGTCAGAGTAATGCCAAACTCGCTCTGAGTGGGATGAGCAGAGCAGATGCTGCTATGAGATGCCAAAGCGGCTCCCCTTCCTCTGTGCCTTGGGTGCCTATAAATTGCTCCGGCGCGCGTTTGTCAGCCTCCTCTTCTCCTGGCAGGTGGTACCCAGGCAGAATTCTGCGTTCAGTCTCTCTCGCGCTCCGCTCCCGGCCGTGAGGCGCTCGCCGCTGCTCGCTAGCTCCTCCGCTCCAGCCCGGAGCCGCGCCGAGCCGACCGTGCCCGCCGCCGCCGCTCCGCGCGCCCGGGGGGCGCCTGGCCCCAGCTCGCGCGGCCCGCGCGGGTCTCCGGGGGTGCGCCTCGGTTAGAGTTGCGGTGGTTGCAAAGGAGGAAACAACCAAACAAACGAGGCAGGGGAAGGGCGAACAGAGCGAGCGAAAGAAGAGAAGGAGGAGGCAGAAAAAGGCAACTTCAGACGGAAAGTTGGTGCGAACTGGCGCAGTCTGCAAAAACGGAAAAGTCGATGCAGGCAGCGGCGGCATAAAAGTGTGAGCGCCCGGCGAGCGCGAGAGGCGGCGGCTGGCTCTGCCCTCCGGGTGGCCGCGCCGGCGGCAGCCACAGGTGCGAAGGGGCTCGCAGGAGGCGAGAGGGCGCCCTGCGCACCCCTCCCCCCGCCCCCACCCCAGCTCCGGACTTCGGCTCAAGTCACTTGGCGTCCGAACTCCCTCCCCAGCCGCAGCCTCAGCGGGGGGAGCAGGAGCAGGCGAGGAGCGGCCGGCGCGCCCGCCCAGGGGAGTTGGGGTTCGCAGGGGGTTGTTTTCGGCTCTGAGGAGGTCCCCGCCCAACCTTCAAAATTTTGTCCAAAAGCAGACAAGAGGATCGCCCCGCGCTGAGCCGGCTGGTGGGCAGCAGGAGGCGCCTGATCGCCGCCGGGGCGCTGGGGGTGGTGATGGTGCTGCTGCTGGTCATCCTCATCCCGGTGCTGGTGAGCTCGGCCGGCACGTCGGCGCACTACGAGATGCTGGGCACCTGCCGCATGGTCTGCGACCCCTACGGGGGCACCAAGGCGCCCAGCACGGCCGCCACGCCGGACCGCGGCCTCATGCAGTCCCTGCCCACCTTCATCCAGGGCCCCAAAGGCGAGGCCGGCAGGCCCGGGAAGGCGGGCCCGCGTGGGCCTCCCGGTGAGCCCGGGCCGCCGGGCCCCGTGGGCCCCCCGGGCGAGAAGGGCGAGCCCGGCCGCCAAGGCCTGCCGGGCCCGCCCGGGGCGCCCGGCCTGAACGCGGCTGGGGCCATCAGCGCCGCCACCTACAGCACGGTGCCCAAGATCGCCTTCTACGCCGGCCTCAAGCGGCAGCACGAAGGCTACGAGGTGCTCAAGTTCGACGACGTGGTCACCAACCTCGGTAACCACTACGATCCCACCACGGGCAAGTTCACCTGCTCCATCCCGGGCATCTACTTCTTCACCTACCACGTCCTGATGCGCGGAGGGGACGGCACCAGCATGTGGGCTGATCTCTGCAAAAACAACCAGGTGAGTGCGGGCGGCGGCGGGGAGGGCGGGGAGGGAGCGCGGGAAGGTGCGGGCGAGAGGGAGGAGACCCCGGAAATGGGGGTGGGAGCCCGCGGAGGAAGGGCGCGGCAGCCCGGCTCCCGGGAGCGGCGCGAGGGGGGACGCTGTTCCACCTTGGAGAGGTGGGGGTCGTACGCCAAAGAGGGCGCCCGCCGGCCTGGAGAGGGCGGTCCCCGAGTCTAGGACCTGCACTCGGGGCCCGCGAGAGTGAGCGCGACCCTCAAGGGGCGGGAAACCCGAGCTCGGGCCCCTGGACAGCTTGTGCGCGGGGAGTCCCGGAGCAGGAAGCGTCCCCGGCTGTGGGGTCCTCAGCAGCGTAGGATAGCTCTCAGGCTTTGCCGGGAATGGGAGGGCTGGGGGTGGGGTGGGGGCGTCCCGAATGGGCGTGCCACGGTGACAAACCCGGGGAAGAAAGACAGGGGCCCGAGGGAGAAAGAAGGAGCCCGGAGGATCGGGTCCAAGCGGGGCGCGTCCAGGGCCGAAGCGGGACCGTGGGACCGGCGGTCGCAAGCCCCTGCGGTGTCCCAGACGGGGAAACTCACATATCGTCAAATTCAAGACGCAAACTCCAGTTTAGTTTTGGCCGCAGGAGAAGGGGGAGAGGTAGTGAGTGCTGATAACAAAAAGAATAGTTGCGAGTCCTGGGTTTATACCGTAAAACAGCCCCAAACACAGAACCCCAACTCGCCTGGCTGGAGTAGGAGGGCGCACAGGCAGGCGGCCGAGCCCAGCCCCGGGGCTCTGGGCCTCATTGCCAGGGTGACGGGCTTTCCAAGCCCTGCCTTGTAGCTCACGGCGGTGGCCTCGGCCTTGACTGTGAAATAGCCTCAGATGAGCCCTCGGCCACGGCCACGGCCACGAGGACTTGCTCTCCTGAGCTGGTCGGCGCTGCCAAAAGGCCACGGCTTTGCAGTTTTATGCTGGGGCCACTTTACCGTTTGCTTGAGAAATTCACGGTCACTGCAAAAGCGAAGTGCGTCTAATCTCTTAGTCACAAGAGGAAAATAATATTTGTAACTACCTAAAAGTGTAATCAGATCCACTGCACGCGCTGAATCAGCAGCCCCCTTGGGGCGAGGCCTTGCTGAGGGCGAGCCTGCAGCCTGGGCTGAGTTTTTGGCTTTACCTCTGCTCATTGGGTGACACAAGGAATGGCCCGCGCCCCTGCCGTGGCCAACTTTGACTTTACAAGGGCTATCCGGCTTCATGTCTCTCGCCCCTGGAATTCAGACCTTTTTAGCTATAACCCAGGTTTCTATAAGCACCGTTAAAGCAGAATTTCTAATTCTGACACCTAATTCAGTGTCAGAATTCTTTCAAAAGTGTAAGACAAATATCCTACATGTTTAAGAGAGAGGAAGGGCAAAAGATTCTGTCCCTCCCCCTTCCTGCATCCCCACTGTTCTAAAGGAATTTAGAAGTCAATGGCTTAAGGGACATTCTGTTCTATCTCAGGACAGGTAGAACAAAAAGAGGAGAAATGGCCACCAGGAGGCACTGACAGGGTTGTTTATTATAGTTATTATGCACGAAAATAATATTAAGATAAATAAAAATTATTCACAAAGCAGTGGGATAGTTGTAGGTAAATGGCTAAAAAGAGGAGGACTCACTGTGCACCCTAGAGCAATTGTGTCACGCTTACAGAATGGTCTAGGAACAACCCCTGAGTAGGCAGCAATGAGGCACCCATTTATTTACAAATTGGTTCTCTTCTGACTCAAAGGCTAGGTCTGGAAAATACTATTAGGCTGCAGAGCTTGTGTGTGGAGTTATTAGTTAAACTGGAATAAGATTCAAGTTGTATCAGCCAATGTATAAAAACGCTCACATCTTTAAATATCTGAAAATTTCAGTTGCATGAAAAACCAGGGAACCAGTTAGATTAATTTAAATGTTGATATCTAGACTGCTGAGCCCAGGTATGTTGCACCGATTCCAAGAAAACCATTCCATATACGTGTTCTATGGGCATTTTGTTTTTAAAATTAGTTTATTTTGGAGTGTAAGAAGCTCCTTGGTATAATCCTAGCATGTGGATTCTACAAGGATCAGGAAAAAAAATAAGGCAAAATAGCTGACCTTATATGTGTAATGCTTTCCATTGGCATGATTAAGCTGCTACTTTTGCGAAGGGTGTGCAACAAGTAATTCAGAAAAATAAATATAGTAGCAAACAATATATTTTCGAGTTCACCATGGACTATTTTCGAAAATGGTTGTTACAGTATTACTGTTAAGGAATTTAATCTCTAGAATAGAATTAGTTTGTCAAGTCTGATCTGCAGGAAGTTGCAAATGAGAAATCTTATAAAATCTGTTTTTCATTAATATTAAATAAATACTTTATCCTTGATTCTCAATTATGCTCTCCTCCGATCACTTTTTTGAATGGCGGTTTCCATTCTGAGCTGACCTAATTTGTTTTCATAAAACAGAAGCTCAGAGATCCATGTCAGCGTAATGTTCTGTGGATTAAGTGGATTTGAGAAGCACAAAAATTAAACTAAAAATGCAGTTCACTCTAGGATAGAGGGATGCCTCTGAACTGTAACCATATGAGAACCATTTTATTTATGCTTTGTGTTGAATGCAGAATCACAGATGGAAACATCAAAGACCAGTAAATTAACCTGATGTGCCACTTAACCTTTTGTTTATGATTCCACAGAAGTACAATGAAAATGAAATTATGAGAACATCAGTAGCAATTAATTAAATTAGCAAATGTTACCATAAATATTGTCTCTAATGATAAGCCCTCACTAATAAGATAATGCTAAAACTATACAACCTATTACGTAGTCACAAACATACCAGTAAAAGGACCACGGTTTTCATATTCCCCATGAAACCATCAACCTAAATTTAATCTCACCATTTGTTGAGAGCCCATGACAGTGCATATTAAAGGTAAAAGTTGGACTCAAATAGCTTTACATAGAGAAAGGAAATATTTTTAATATGTTTGCCTACTTTTAGCAGAAAACCTGAAGAAAAAAATATTGCTATTTGAATACAATCACTATAATAATCCACTGTAATAAAAACTAAAACTGGCTCAAGATTAGAACTATAAAACAATTAAAGACCAATTTTTACTCTAAGAATTTATTAGTTATGGCACCAGTGAACATAAGATATATTGGAAACAATGAATAGTTTGTGGGTTGATATTCATTTATTAGCGAGATTAATGAATTGTCAAATTAATTATCTTTTTAGGGGCTGTGAAACATGCACTAAAGATCAAGCAGAATCTAAATAGTTAACTTATAATATGAAAAGATTTTAGAGCACATTTAGGTAGAAATGGGTATATCGGGCTAAAGAAAGGATGCATCATATTCCCAGAGAAAATGCTGAAATCAGTGTACATTTAGACACCTGAAAATAGCCTCCAGGGTGGATGCATTACCTTCCTCAATAGTTTGATGGCTTAGAGGAAGAATTGCTGGAAGTCGCTGAGCTGGATACTAGAACATGAAATTTGAAGTCCCATTATACCTCTAGAGTATAATCAGGTGAGCAGACATACTAAAGTCATGCATATCACACTGGAGTATGGCAGTGCTTTAATTGAGAAAGTCTTATGGTACAGTATAGGTTCAAATCTTAGAGAATCACTTTCATTACAAAGCAGTCACACTGGCTTTATCCAGCAAAGGAGGTGAAAACTGAAAGGGTAACCTCCCAGTCTATGGGATCACACTAATGCATTTGCAGATTTTTGTGGTTACACCTACTGAATAAAAATGGAAACATTTACATGGGTTTGTGATTATACCCTATAGAATAAAAACTGCAGTGTGTATATATTTAAGATTATTGTCTCTAAAACAAGTGATTTTGATGAGTCCTGGTTCCCAAATGCATTCATATAGAAAACAATTTTAAAGCACAATATCTGTAGAACATATACTAAATACCTAAAGCACTAAATAAAATGTGTGTCTGGTTATTAATAATAGCTGAGAAGTATATTATGGATTGATAATTAATTAATATATTACAAATATGGCTAACTACTAGTTTGCATTTTAATTTTTCTCACCCATTAAAAATCCACACATTAAAAAAATCAGGTCATAATAGCGCTATCCTCCTTGTAGATTTCTTTTTCCTGGGAATTAATGACTAGATGAAATTAATGAATCAAAGCCTTCGACTCCTACAAACTTATGATTAATTCCTAGGAAATATTATGACATTAAATTATATTATTACTTAATGGTCAAAACAGATCACCTCACTAAATTGGTGTATACATTTGAGTCAGTGCTTCTAAGCATAATTGCATGGTATATGGCTTTCATTATATTAGTGTCAGCAGTGTTAAGCAATTGTAAATCCTTTAAGCTCTTTTCTCCTTTTGCTATACGATATCCAGAAAGAAATTTTAAAAATACTACTCAAATTACTTTACAAGTTCAGCAGTGTCAAAGAGCCTTCTCCTTTTTTAACATTTCAGCACTAATGTGAGAACATACCACATGAAAATTTAATTTGAAAGCCTATCATTTCAGTTTTGAAAGAAATGCATGGAAATTCTTGACTTATGTCTCATTTCTCTCATTTTGCCAAGTGATAAAATCCAGCATATTGTACCCCAAGTCATGCATTATTACATAGTGCAGGTTTACAAAACCACTAAATCACTGGCTATGTTATTCAGGGAAATATCATTAGAGTGGAATGAAACAAGCCACAAAGTAGAAGATGTTTTACTGAAATAAATCAAATACAAGTCTGCCTACTGAAAAATTTTTTTCCAAGCCAGAATCAAAATATAGCTAAATGAATATGAAGCCTAATTTGAGTTGAGGATGTGACAGAATGTCCATATTACTTGATGTGATAGGCAGTTTGACTGTTTGCAAGTGTCTATCAGCTCACTAATGAGATTACAGGCTCCACATGAGTGGATTATAAGTAACCTCTGTCCTCAAAGGAAACCACACATTTAGAATCACCTAGATATAAAGGGGTATTCAATGAGATCATTCGAAAATTCTAGAAATTTTAAGAGACCTCAAATCATGGAAATTTAGTTCCTCTTGTAACTTTTAGATATGTTGAAATTAAATAATTGATTTCAGTGCACACATCACAACTAAGTGATAAAAAGGCATAAATAGAAAAAAAGAACTCTGAAAACCTGAGTGATATAACAAGATGCTTAAATGAGTTAAGCTTCTGGTAAAAGGGGCTTTACTTGAATTAGATTTTGAAAGCCCCAAATCAAAAAGCTTTCTTCCTTTTTTTCTTCCTATATAGTAGAGTTAGAGTGGTGGTATTTCTCTGAGTCTTCACCTACTGTGGGTCTCAATTTTCTAATACACATGAGAACTAACTGAAGTTTGGATTGAACTTCTATACTCATAAACAGCTAGTTAGACTATTACTATTTGGTTTAACTTAAAATGCAAAAAAATACCATTATTTCCATTTCAGGAAGTGATTGGGCATAGAGAGTCAAGGAATTAGAAAAAGTAGTGATTTAGGAAGAGAATAGATTCGTATGCATTGTTTACAACATATAATAAGAAAAGAGCACTATTTTTTCTCCTTTCCATTCCTCCTTTACAAAGACTTAGTTGAAACTGTTACAAAGACATCCTTGTAAAGCTCCGAGGCCAAGGTGGACTTTCTCACGCTAAATTCTGTGCCATGGCAGCAAGTCTGCTTGTGATGCTGAGTGAACAGCAAAAAAGAAAACTTGAGAATGCTCTTCGACAAATTCTAATTCTTGTCTGTTTCACGTAGGTGCGGGCTAGTGCTATTGCCCAAGATGCTGATCAGAATTACGACTACGCCAGTAACAGTGTGGTTCTCCATTTGGAGCCAGGAGATGAAGTCTACATCAAATTAGATGGCGGGAAAGCCCATGGAGGAAACAACAATAAATACAGCACATTTTCTGGATTTATCATTTATGCTGACTGATAACACAGAAACTAAGCTTCTTAGTCTGAGTTTGGACACTGGATTCGTATGGCTAACGTCAGTGAATCAAGGATCCCAGGGGATGCCAGTTGCGGGGCACCTCAGTTGTGTATATGTGGGGAATTCAAATGCTACCTGACTCACATCTGTATACTCAGAAACATGATGTAAAAAAATATTAAAGGCAAGATAAGCAGATGTGTGATTCTCTACCGCCAAAGCAAATACTCCTTATCGTTAGTGTCCGTGTGAATGAAGTCCTCTATAGATCACAAATTTTTATAGAAAAATCTAAGACACTGAATTATTTCTTCAATATATATGATCCTTTGGTGTACTGTGATCTTGCTGCTTTTATCCATGTCAGCTTTGGTTCTTGTGAGTTTATCTGCTTATTATGATACCTGGAGTCCATTCCTAGGGTGGGGAAGAAGGATTTTACCCTGCAGGAGAATGTCTGATTGAAATAATGCTGCTTGTCCCCAAAGAAATCGTTTGCCTTGTACTCTTGTTAACTTTAGAGCTAGACCTGGGAATGATTCAACTTCAAGCCTTAACCTGGAATTTTCTGGATTTGAGGGAATTCCCAAGCATATGATCATTTTCACATTTTCTTTTTCTTATGAATTTTCTTTTCTCTTTTTTCTGGTGATAGTCTTTAAAAATAGAGGTTGAAATTGTATCATAGGATTACCCTCTCAGTGTGAAAATGTGTAATTATGTATGGTATTTAGAAAATCCCCTATGTGTCCATTTTGTCAGTGGAATGCGTTTAGATTTACTCGGAAAGTCAGAGAAATTTATTCTTTGGTCTTAAATCAGACTGAGGCTTTTGCTTTCTTTGGAACAAAAGATTATTCATAACCCAATGCACAAAGGTTTAATTTGAGCTAATGCATGCGTCACCAAGGGGACACTAAGTAAGGTCTTCAAACAGTTACTACAAGTTGTGGCCTGAGGTTATTTCAAGATGAACAATTTCACATATAAACAATATGACAACAAAGTGTATATATTTTATACAAATACCTGCTACATATATATGTGTATATATATATATATATATGTTAGATGAAATATAATATATAAATGGCTTCAGACCATAGGCACAGTGGCTGTATAGCCTCAAAAATTTAATTAAAAAAAAATGTATGTATAGTCACACACAAACATGCATAAATTATTTGACATTTTGGATTGAAATATATTTTGGATGACAAAAATATATGGAGTAGCAAAATAATTTAAATGACTTCTAAGAGTTACCCAGAAAATTAAATTTCAGGAGGTTACAATGCCCTATACATCACATGTCTGTAGATTAAGCCTATGGCTTCTTGATTACCATATGCCAATCAATACTTTCACTGCATTCTGTGGCAGACTGTTAATATTAGGACTGCAGAAACAAAGTGGCTCTCCTTTGCCATGTTTATGAATTATATGCATTTGAATTATCAATTTTTTTCTCTTTTCTCAGGTGGATTGTGGCTGACAGTAAAGTAGATTTTGAGAGTAGTGCAAATCCTTTCTCTCTGGTTAAAATACACTGCCAAAAGCCATCTCTTTAATCTAAGACAAAGATTAAAAATGCATGTTGATATAACCTAACTATCAGACAACTTCCACTATTACAATGAAAAATCTGTTCCCCTCTTAGTTGTCTTTGCAGACTTTTTGACAAGTAGATTTCAAAAACAGAGATTTAAAAATCTGCTTGTTTCACTGGCGAAGGACATTTGCATTTTTTTCATTTAAAGGAATTAGTTTGTTCTCCTGGCTCATTCCTCTTGGGTACTTTCTGTTCTAATACACAGAAAGCTTGATCATCTTTGATCCACAGAAATATCTTTTATTTAGCAAACCTCAACTTTCCAAACGAGTTGTGTGTGCTGTTCCCATCTGAAGGTGCTTGGTTTAAATGCCTCGGTCTGAGCAACTGTCATGATTTATATGATTAAAAACACTTAGCCCATTCCTCAAGAATAATGACTCATTCTATTTGGGATTTCTAATATGTAAGATAAGGAGTTGTAATGGATTTTATTTCCGTTTAACAATATATATTTATCAAAGAGGAATTGGCAGAAAGGATTTGGAGAATTTTTTTTAGATAACAAATACCATAGTAAAGATTCAACCAAAAGATTAATTTATAAACAGCATTGCACATCAGCTAAGAGTTTTAACTAACAGTTTTTAAAAAGGCTTTATTTACACAAAACTTCAGGGCTGGGTATCTTTTAAAGAGTAGGCTCCAGAATCAGACTGTCATTTCTAATAGATCTGACCTTTCCTTCACATAAATAAGCATTATCTTTTCTGTTGAGGCCCAAGGAAAAAAAATAAAAGGCAAAGGAAATAAAGGGACTATATATAAGGCAAACATTTCTTTTTATTTGCATTATATATTATTCATGAATTAAATTGTGGCCTTTGTTATTATAAATGTAATGATTCATTAAACTATATTATGTAATATATTTTGACTTCTATGATTGAATTTTTATAATTCAGTACCATGTTATATGTTCCTGCCCCCTTATGCAAATTTTCCAAAACACAACAAAATTAACAGCAAAAATGGACACCAGAAATCCACAGGCAACAATACTGATTTATTATAAGTATATACAGATAGGTGGACAGCAGACAATTAACCCTCCACACTATTTTTTATCATTGTGAATTGGCAATTGTATTATAGTATCCTTTGGTAAAAAAAAAAAGTCTCAAAATTTAACTTCCCTTGCTGCAGAAGCTATTTTAAAGTGCCATATTATTCATTAAGCATTAATTAAAGAACAGCAGGATAATGAGTAGGATCATCGATATTATAAGAAACATTAGATTGCTCCAGAGGGGGGTAATTTAACTAGAAACACTTCAAATTTTCTCAAGTAGTAGAGCTGATAGATTAAGAAAACAAAACAAAACAAATTAGGGGATACAGACTGTAGATAATTGTTTGGAAATCGGTACTTCTGTAGTTATATTGTTAAGGCAAAACAGTAGGGCTCAATTAGGCTCAATAAATCCCTAAAGGTGCAGATGTAATAGTCGGCCAGTTTCTGAGAAGACAAAACTCTTCTAAATCTCATAAAAAGGAAATGATTGTTCATTAGTCCTACGTAGCTCTGATTAACATCTCACAGAGGGTTTGAAATCACTGAATGTTCTCTGCAAGCTCTATACTCAACGTGTGAATTCATAAACAACCATCCTATTTGAAAGTTAGCCATTGCTTAGGGTTCTCTATTAGTATCTTATCAAGTACGTTCTCAGTTATACCTCTAAGCAACATTTTAGGAACAATGTTGGTAAGTATATGAGAATAGCCATGACCTCCATATTTCATGAGCCGATGCTTCGTGTGTATGTCATGTGCCATCAGAATTCGATCTTCATAGCCTTCATCCACCAGAAGACGCACCCTGTGAAAAATGTTAACTCATTATATGGCATTTGTCTCACATTTAACATTTTCAGGGTGCTTTAAACTTTTTACTCATAAACCTATTGTGCTTGTCGTAAAGATATCGCCTTCCACTGTGGCATGTGTACTGGGAGACCCTTAATAAATGTTGCGTGGTGATGATAAAGATTTTGCTGCATCCTAGTAGGAACACGATCTTTATTCCATGCACTCAGAGGTTTCTAGCCTGTGATACTTATGACAACGCCTGGCAATACTGCATTAAAGATAGCCTTCAGCAGGATATGCCAGTGTGAATGAATGGCCAATTCAGCATTTCACTAAATAACTGTTTTGGATTTGCACCCAGCTCTCAACTCTGAGATACCTCTCTTAGTGGGCCCATTTTTCAGATCTCATTCTCTCTCTCCTTTTTTCTAGCAAATAAAATCAATGACTATTTGTGGTTTAAACAGGGAAACAGAAGGACTCTTCATACAAGTAAAACATTCTGAGACTAAAATCAGTGAGTTTGAAAGAGAAGGGCAAATGATAAGCTAGATGGTCTTTTTTTCTTTTCTTTGCTGAGGAAGATTCGCCATGAGCGAACGTCTGTTGACACTCTTCCTCTTTTTGCCTGAGGAAGAGCTGCCCTGAGCTAACATCCGTGCCCGTCTTCCTCTATTTTGTATGTGGGTCGCTGCCACAGCACGGCTGCTGACAAGTGGTGTAGGTCTGCGCCTGGGAACCAAAGCTGGGCTGCTGAAGTGGAGTGTGCCGAAGTTAACCACTAGGCCACGGGGCCGGCCCCTAGATAAAAGGTCAGCAGTGGTCCCTGTGTATTTTGAGCATTTGTCCCTTTGAAGTCTATGAGAATTTTGACTTAGTAGTCTTAGAGCATTGGATTAAATTGACCAAATAAAAATTTACTCTGTCTTCTTCCCATTTCAACAAGATTGCTATAAATAATGAGCTGTTCCTTTAAATTTATAGTCAGTTGACTAAAGAACACCTTCCTGGCTACTGTCTAAGCATCTAATCCTCTCTGCTTCGTTAAATGCTATAATCTGTGGTGTGAGTCACCTCCTGACAGCCACCATCTGTATGTGTCTGGACTCTGGGCAGTGTCTGTCGTGACTTCCATGGGTCTCTGAAGGCAGGAGATGCAACTTGGAGACAATGGCTCTTCTCTGGCATTTTCTATATAGTCTTGTCAGTCTTCAGATTCCCAAATGGGTCTAGATGCATCGATGGATAGCACCTTCCTCCAAGGGCTAATTATTTGAATGGTATCCTTTTCATTTTGACAGCATTTCTTGGCATTCCGGTGCATGAGTCATATTTAATAACTAGTCCAGTAAGCAAAATGTGGGGTACTGCACAAAAAAACTCAAGCACAAAGCCCTGCCCTCTGAGAATATACATTTTAAAATGAATTATAATCGAAGGCTAGAGCTTGTGTTTACAGGTCAAAGGAAGGCAAATGCCACAGAAGAAAAGCCAACCTGGGCATTTTGTCTAGAAATCTGCATTCACGTCACATGTACCCCATGTGTGTCCTCTAAGAAGATGGAATGCTATTTGTGTCACCATGGTTTATCTGCCTCTTTACAATTTGTATAACATCTTGGGGGGCCGGCCCGTGGCCTAGTGGTTAAGTTCGGCACATTCCGCTTCAGGTTTGGTTCCTGGGTGCAGACCTACACCGCTCATTGGCGGCCATGCTGTGGCAGCGACTCACGTACAAAATAAAAGAAGACTGGCACAGATGTTAGCTCAGGGCGAATCTTCCTCAGCAAAAAAAAAAAAAAAAAAATTGTATAATGTCCAAAAGTTCTGATCTGAAGTTTCTTTTGGAACAAACTCTCTTTAAGGGAATTATCTAAGAGAGTTATATAGTCATTTATTAAAAAGAGAGGAAGATTTGACAGAATGCATATACAATGCTGAAGCTTAGTGTGACAAACCTTGATCCACAACTGAAAAGGAGAATCCTGTTACAGAAAATTTTAGGGTACACTTTCGCCCTTATATGTTCTGAGCATTTCCCAAAGTTTTTGTCTCTTTTCCTTGCATGAGAAAAAAATATCTTATTACTACAGAGGCATATCATATGGATAAACAAATCCCTGTAAGAGGCCTTGTGTCATCCCTGAAACACAAAGTTATTGAATTGTGACATAGTAAGGAAAGAACGTAATGGATAAGATGCTCATTTGAAAATGGGAACCCTTAGAACTCATTAAGTCAAGAATCTGGAGACTAGTTCTCTCTTAAGAAAGATAATGCCGTGGCTCTGGAAACATAATTATATCCTGACTACCAAGAAAACTGCCAGTCACTCCTAAAATAAGAGATCGTCTCTCATGCTGTGCCATTGTATGGAAGAACAGTAGTTCCAGAGATGCCGCCAGAAGGAAGGAGCCACTACAGAGGAGAAGACAAAAAATCACAGTAATTATAGAAATACAAATGAGTTAGTGTTTTGCAAACAAATATTAGAGAGAGACTACAAAGTGTGAAAAGGCAGAGATATAATAAGATTTGAGAAATGGAGCATAAGATTGAAAACAGGTGTTAGACACAGAATTGCTGGTGCTGAAAACCAGAGGTAGGCAGAAGCCTGCTTCTGTGTCCTTGCGCTTCAAAGCTTTACGACTACTAAGCTCAGAAAAGCACCGCCGATGAACGATGAAAATCAAGCGCCCGAGAGCTGGGGGAGAAGGGGTACTGGGGCACACGCAACCCAAAATGTCATTCAGTAATTACCGTGAGCTGCACTTGAGTCAAGTGATCTAATGCATGGTTTTAATTTAAGGCAGATTAAGTATACATACATACACATATACATAGAGAGACACAAACACACCCATATATTATATATAATTTTTGATGTATTTCCATACATTTAGAATATTTACATTTGACACAATGAAAGCTGACCAAAATTAAGTTCTTTTTCTTGAATTAATACCCAAAAGAAATACTGGGGAGCTGATGGTCATCCTTCCCCCATATCTCCTTCATAGCTCCCCCTCTGCAGATCCCCTCTCTTATTCCAGAAGGTCTGGGAGAATCATTGAAGGCACAGGGGTGCAAAAGATACACCTGACTGCCACAAAGGACCTTAGAAAAAGGAAGCAGGTCCTGGAAGCAAACTTCCTATTTCCAAGATGAATTGTAAAACGTGTGTTGAGAGCCTTCATCAGAAAATCATGGTTTTGAGATCATGAAAGAAGAGAAAGACCTACCCCACCACCCCATTTTAAATTCCAGAGAATATTCACCTCTGAGTATGGCATGCCTACTAGGGCCCTAAGGAAACCTGTTTGGCTGTATTGAATGATGCTCCTGGGCAAGTAAATTAAAATCATAAAATAAAATAGACAAACAAAAAAGAAACAATAAATCTGTTTATCAAAAAAAAAAAAAAAAAGGACCTAGCAGGGGCTTGCCTGGTGGCGTAGCAGTTAAGATCCTGTGCTCTGCTTTGGCAGCCTAGGGGTCGTCGGTTCCGATCCTGGGCATGGACCTACACAGCACTCATCAAGCCATGCTGTGGCGGCATCCCTATAAAGTAGAGGAAGATGGGCACGGATGTTAGCCCAGGGCCAATCTTCCTCAGCAAAAAAAAAAAAAAAAAAAAGAGGAGGATTGGCAACGGATGTTAGCTCAGGGCTAATCTTCCTCACAAAAATAAATAAATGAATGAACGAATGAGTGAGTGACCTAGCTTTATTGATCGAGACAGTCAAAGCAGATTACTCATGTAGAGCTGAGTGTCTCCATATTTATGTAGCTAATGTAACATTGATCAAGTAGCTCTCTCTAATAATATTAAACTTGAAGCATATTTTACTGCTAGTGAGGTCATCAAAGAAGAGTGCCAATACACAGGGACAGCAGAAGGCATACAGATGGAAAGGTCCACTGCCCAGGGGAAAGATCCTAAGGCTGTCTCAACTGTGGCCACTGGCTCAAGATCTTCCCCTCACCCCCAGTGTGGGTATGTTCAATGATTGCTCCTTGAGCCTCACAGTGTCTGGACATCACTTCTCTACTTCGGCTTTGCATACTCCCATTCCAACCAGATTTCTACACTCATGACCACATTCTGGTCCTGGTCATCATGGAGAGCTACTTCCATGGAGAAATCTCAATCTTCAGTTTCCCCCTCTGACCACAAGTTACATCTTCCTGCTTTTTCACTCACCCTCTTCTACTGTATGTATTCACCCACTTCATTAAAGCTTCCTTCCATTTGCCCCTGCTATGTGTTCCCTATATATCTTCCCATTTCTTTCTTTTTTTTTTTTTTTTGTGAGGAAGATCAGCCCTGAGCTAACATCCATGCTAATCCTCCTCTTTTTGCTGAGGAAGACCGGCTCTGAGCTAACATCTATTGCCAATCCTCCTCCTTTTTTCCCCCAAAGCCCCAGTAGATAGTTGTATGTCATAGCTGCACATCCTTCTAGTTGCTGTATGTGGGACGCGGCCTCAGCATGGCCGGAGAAGCGGTGCGTCGGGGCGCGCCCAGGATCCGAACCCAGGCCACCAATAGCGGAGCACGCGCACTTAACTGCTAAGCCACGGGGCTGGCCCTCTTTCTATACTTTTTTCCCTCCAGCTTGGACCTCATGACTCTCATCTCCTTCCTTGTTCCCCTGGCCACCAACTACATTTTTCAGACCGAATCCCAACCCTAGATCTCTCTAACATTTTTTTGCTTCTACTCACAAAGCTTCTTTGGTTCTACTACCAAAATACAAAACATTTTTTTGGGAAAATAATCAAATCAAGTGCATTGGTGCCAATATACAGTCATGTAGTCATGATCTCTAGCCTCAACTGGATCTTGCACATGGCATGTCTCTAGTCAGTATCTCTCTCTCACTTGCCATTGATTCCCAACCTTCATCTTCCTCTACAAGGTCCTGCCCTGAATCCACTCTTTCTTTCTCAGGGATGACCATGTCTGCTTCACCGGCACATTAGAGAACATATGCGGCCATATGTCCTCAGTTTCCTATTCCTCTCACCAAGACATTTATCTGCATTCACCCCATTACTTGCCTCGCCTCCTCTCATTTCAATGGAGAAAGTATACCTCCTTTCAACCAACTTTCTATTTGCTTCCCAGATTCCATCTATTTGTCCTATTCTTTAGGAGCCTTGCTCTATATCTATCTCTCCAGATTTTTTTCAGTTGACATTGATTGACCACTTCCATGTTCTATACCAGACACTCAGCTAAAAACTTTGCATACTTTATTTCACATAAATTCTATCACAACCCTGTAGAATAGGCACCACTTCCCTTGATTCATTCTCTGTCTCTGTCCTATCTCTCTGCTCTTGCTCTCAGCCACATAAACACTGCTCAACTCCTAACAAAACTTTCCCTTGATCCTGTCTTGTCTTCTAGCTTCAGCCCTGCCCTCCTGCTCCCCTTTACTACCAAGCTTCTTGAAAGAGTAACCTCCACATTCTCTCTCCCCTTCCTCACTATCTGCTACTCATTCCTCAAGACTTTTCTACCGAGACTGCACTTACTGATTGTGAAATGAGAATTTCCTGGTTCTGAAATCCAATAGATACTTTTCAGTCTTTATCTCACTTGGTATCTGCCACCTATTACAAGTGTTCAAGCCCTTCTGCTTTAAGCATTCTTTCCCACCAATTTCCATAACAACGTATTTCCCTGACATTCTTATCACTTTGAAAACTTCTCAGCCTGTCCTTGAGTGACTGTTCCTGAGTTCACCCCTTAAATGTCGGTGTTCCCCAGGATTCTGTCTGCATTCTCTTCTCTGAGTGATCTCATTCATTCCCACGCTGCCAACTATCACACACAAACCAACCATGTCTAGATTTATGTCTCAGTCCGAATCTCTGCCCTGAGCTTCACACCGTTATCCAAGGGCCCCACTGGAGAGCGATACTTAGATGTTCCCAAACTGAATTCATCCTTATCAACCCCAAATCTATTTCTCCTTTCAGATTCCCTAACTTGGTGCATTCGATCTTCATATCACCTTGTAACTAAGACAAACCAGGTAGCCATCCATCCTTGACTCCGCAAATTTTCCACCGGGTTGCAGAGAATGACCCGTACAATTGTTTGCTTTCCCCACACATTAGACAAATTTGAGAGGTTGGACTTTATATGATGTTTGGTCTTTAGACATTATACTTATAGCATTTAAGTTGCAATCAACTTCTTCAGTGGATACTTTTAATAAAGCCTTTCAAAAATTCATTGTAGGAAGTCATGAGTTTAGCGTGGTCAACCCGGGAAAGAAACAGCTTACTTCATTAGGGATAAAAAGAGGAAAACGTCTTTTGTTCTCTTCTTGTCATGGCAGGGGTTGAATATTATTTGTGTTTCCTGTCAGCTGCCCATCTGCACTGAGCTTCTAAGGCTCTGCTAAGCTTTTGCCTACTTAAGATGACTCATTTTGTCCTTGAAATAATATATAGAGATTTTCTCCCTGAAACAATATAGATAAATTTTTCTCTGCAAGTCTCTGGCTCAGCTTGCTTACTGTTTATTGAATCTTTGCTAATACCTACCTAGATATGAAAAGCAAAAAAAAGGCTGGCAAAAGGGAACGCTATGAGAGATTTCATCCTATTTACCTTTTAATTCTTTTATTATCATTGGGCATGTCAATAGCCGGGTTGAATTGGTAATGAAGGAGTTCGGTACCAAAAAGATCAAATTCCAAGTAACAGCCAAGTTGAGCAAACTCCAGTAGTTCCTTCTTATCAAGTATAGTCCTAGAAAAAATAAGACAGACATATTGTTGTTATCAAGAGCATATTTTGCACATATACAGATTAAAAGTTTTAAGCACACTATGTACTGAAACAGTTTAAATCAAGTAAAAGAACTTTTGAGTTTGCTCTTATGATGTGACTATAAAACAGTAAGTTCAATTTGTTACCAGAAATAAGAGAATTTAGCCATCCAAAATAGGAGTTTTCCCATCTACAGTGCTTGGAAACTATAGACATTTTAATTATTCTGCCATTACTCAAAAACAATTTTGTAATTCTTCTTCAGAATTGTCTTCAAGATATGTTCCATGTTCTTTTGAAGATCTTGAGTGGAACTGCTGTGAACTACGGAAACTATCAAAGGAAATTGGCATCAGGTCTGGTGAATTGGGTGAGTAATACTAATCTGGGTAAAGCATGAAGCTAAGAGAAGGTAATAGAGAGATTTTCTTGTGAAGATCATAAAGTGGTTCTAAACTTAATTCCAAAGTCTATGTGACTATCATTGCAACTTTTTTAAAGGGGGCAACATTCCTACAGATATTTATGTTCTGGTATGCTTATCTTTTACATAGAACTTATTATTTTATGATAACTTTTATGGATATCTTCTCACTTCAATAGAGATCACAGTAAGAATATCACTATTTAGGATGTAAGACTATGTAAATGAATGAGAAAGGAGAGAAACGTTAAGAGAAGTACAGGCTACAGATAGAGGAATAGAGGCTAGAAGAAGGGTAGATTATCTCAAGAAATTTAGATTATAACAAGTAAAAAGGGATGCATTAACTTGACCCCAAAAATGCCATGGTAGAGATTCAAATACAGAGAGAAATAGGAAAGAAAGACAAAAAATCCTACCGAAGACAATATGGAAAAAATGTGAGGAAAAAATATACCCCCTTAGACAATTGTGAGGGGAGTTAAGGACCTAGAGAAAGGAAGTGATTGGGATCCAAATTGGCCTGGAGAAGAGCTGGAATGTCAGACAATCATTGTCTTATTAGGCTTTTATCTGCTCTGATATTCTTTTACTTTGGCAACTCCAGGATGCACGGATTAAAGCACTATCATATGTCTATAAATCTGCTTCTAAGAGGTCACAAGCGTTTTCAAAGCCTTTCTTCCAAACCATAGGAGGACCAATTAAGCCTCCCTGTGTCACAAGTGCGAGAAGTTTCTGCAGTACTGGGATGCTTCCTGGGAGTTGACTATCAACTTTCCCTTGGAGCAATCATATGGTAACTGGCTCCTTTTTATTCTTTTTTTTTTTTGATAGCAAATTTTTTACATTTAATAGTGACTTAAATTTGTCTCTTGGTTTAGAATTTATAAAAATCTGTTCACCAATTTAGCCTAACTTATAGTTCACAACGTTGTTTAGGCAGGGAGGCTAAAAGATCTTTCCTTTATGCTATAAAATGTGCATCAGTTCTGTGCTATCTTCTATTAATACTACTTCTTTTCCATCTTCTTACCGTGGAGACCATCTTCTGCTTCCAAAATTACTAGGCTAAAAGAATGTGTGTTTTTCTATAGCAAACATATTCTGTTTTCCCCCAAAGAACCACCATGCTTAAAAACAAAATATACACAATTAAAATAACATAAGGGGAAAGGGATAAGTTTAGCATTTTTCCTTTTGAGTCAGTTCATTCAGTTTGTTAATTACCAGGAGGGGCAAGGTACTGGGGGGAGGAGGGGAGTCCAGAAGGGGAAGGGAAGCACCAGTAACAGGTTGGATCAGACTCTTACATCTGCTCCTTCTTTTGGCCTAATGCCTTAAGACTAAGTTTCTGAATTTTAACTGATATATTGAGGAATACATTCAATGAAAAGTCCATAGTAAATGAAAAGCCACAGGAAAATCTTGAGTCTTAGATCCAATTGAAAACAAAAAGTGAAGTTGCTTATCATTGTCGTGGTCATCCTAGCTGAAAATTACAAGAACTTACTGTGCATCTGGCATTGTGCTAATTGCTTTATGTTTATTATCTCATTTAATATTCTCCCTAATCCCATCAGATCTCAGTTTTACAGATGAGGAAACTGGGTCTTGAGAGATTAGATATTCACTCAAGGTGATATGCTGAAACATAAATTCAGTCCAAGGCTAGAATCTGTGCTCTTAACTATCATACTATATGACTTCTCCTATTGCTAAATATTCTGTACTCAAAGGACATTTTCAAGAATTACATTGACTGGGTGTTCACATTGTGTCTTTTAATTTTAATTTTGAAATTTAATTCCCTTCTCACAGTACCCTCAAAGTGCACTTGAAAAATAGAGAATTTACCATAAAATTCCCTATTGGGAATTTTAGCCTGGGGCCAAGGGGGTGATAAGCCCAAAAGTAAGAGAGAATTACTTTGTCAAGGTCTTTAATTGCTAACTTAGAGTGTAACTACATCTAATAGACAGGATCTGATCATTACAGTTATTTTGGACAATTTGAATGACGTAGTCAAAGAAGAAGAAGGAACTATATTAATCATGACCGTTGCTTACTTTCTTACTAGGAGCCTGACATTGCCCTAAGCCTTTTACAAATATTAAGGGGCACATATTAAGGGTCTTCTATCACCAGACCAGATCTCTCTCCTGCCGTCCAGACTTGCATGTCTGATTGCCTGCTTGCCATCTCTACTTGGATGTCTAATAGACAGCTCAAGTTTAACATGTCTCAAACTAAATCCCTCGTGTCCCACTCTAAACCAGCTGCTCCAACACCCTTCTCTGTCTCAGTTGATGCCAACTCCATCCATCCAGTTGCTCAGGCCAAAAACCTTGTAATCCTCCTTGACTACTTTCTTCCTCTCATACTCCACATCGAGCCCATGGGGATAAACTTTTGGCTCAACTTTCAAAATATGACCCGAATCCAGACAGGTCACCACCTCCTCTGCTACTCCCCTGGTCCAAATCACCATCATCTCTTACAGGATCCCTGCAATAGATTCTCACTTGCTCTCCTTGATTCTATCTTAGTTCTACTACAGTTTATTCAAATACAGCAACCAAAGTCTGTCTTCGCACCTAAGTCAAATCAGGTCTCCCCTCTGCTCAAAACCCTACCAATGGCTTCCCATTTCCCTCAGAGAAAAAGCCAAAGCCTGACAGTGGTCCACGAGGCCCTGCATGATCTCTTTGGATGTGATCTCACAAAATCTTCCTTTAAGGAAGGAATGGGGAATGTAGGGATCCAATACTCCAGATGTCAATTATATATAAATGCTACTTATATTATAAATGTTACCTGAAGAATATCACCATAGGTAGAGATCTCTTTCTAGAGGAAGACTAACATGTTCAATAAGATTCATCTACTGATGAATCTAATAATTTGAAACATGTAAGTTTCAAAAGTAACCCCTGGGAATTCTTATCCTATAGAACAGCATATAGAAAGAAGTATGATTTTGAGGGAAATGGTCCCTCTGTGAAACACTCTCAAAAATTTTACAGTAACAGGTAGGGAAAGAGAAGCAATTAAGCTGATATTTTGGACATTAGGAAAATGCAATTAAAAAAGGCGATAGAAAAATTTGCTGTCATTAAAAAGCCAGGAGACAGATAGATAAATTATTATTATTATTTTTACGGACATTTAGTGATGTGACGCCCTCTGGATAAATGAACATTAGTGTAAAGGCAATTAAGAAATGAATTCACTTAAATGCTCCTTACTAAAGTGCGAAATCCATGGGGAAAAAGTAGTGTCAATAATCATACATATTTTTCAAAGGAAAGTCCTGAAATAAATAGAATTTAGTATTAGATGTTAATAAGGAGTAGGATGGGAGAAGTAGGTGAAGCAAGAAAATAAACAGTTAATAATTAGCAGGTATTTAAAACAGCCCTTTCTCATTTAATACTTACAAAAACTATATGACAAAGGTATGATCATTCCCATTTTATAGATGAGGAAACTAAGTCTCAGAAAAGTTAAGTAACTCAACTTCCAAAGTGAGGAGCTGTGAACCGAGATTGCATTTGTCTTCAGAAGCTATGTCCTTTGAGCATGCTGCCCCTTTTGTGATGAGAGCACCCACCCACCACAGCAGCTCCATTCCTTCTCACCAGCACTCACCTATGGGGAAATACACCCCATTACAGAGACATCTCGGAGCACCCTGCACCATGAATGCCTAACAAGGTGACTTAACTACATTAAATTGACATTCAGTTGGATGACTTCCAGGGACTTTCAAGGTGCTACTGAAGTTGCATTTATGCAAGTGACTTTTTTTTTTCACTTGGAGAAAGGATTGACCCCAGATGTCAGAATGGTACCACGGGAAAATGTACTCTGCTTGACGTCTTTCAGATGAGGATTAAACAGAGGTCCTGCCCCTCCCAGTCATCAATGATCTCATAGCACCTCTCACAAGAGTAGAGGTGTCAACCTCAGCCAGTTCTGCTCATTCCAAATTCTCTATCCATGAATAATTGTATTCTTTCTTATTCCAATCTTCCCCAGCATTTAAGGCAAGTATTTTTCATCTCTTGCCCTAAACAGTCAGTGAGGTGATTGTAAGATACAGAAGAGCCAGTGCATCCATCTTCAAGGTGGAGGAAGTGGTTGCAATGTCATTTGTAAAATATCCTGGGATTTCCCAGGAGGAAGATGAGATTTTTGTACCAAGTATTTGTTCTTGTCATTCATATTGTATCATTTCTTCCATTGCATGTTTTACACATTTGCTTCTCAATAAACAAATTCTTCTATATAAGGAACAGGTATAAATTTTTGACAAACATATTGCCATCAGCTAAGAAAATGGTCTCTAAAGCAATTTGGCTCTCTTCATTTTCAGAATACGGTTATCACTTACTAGTGTTTTAAGGCTGGTACTAAGCAAGACAGTTGATTCTGTTTTTCAAACCTCTTTATATTCTAGATCTTATCCAAGTGCTGAGGGGTTTAGTTTAATGTCAAAATGCACTCTGACTGGGAGCAGAGAAGCCTGTATAAAGTGATAATTTAGACAAGGGTCTATCTTGGTAGAAAGAACTAAGGAGCAGAGGAAAGGATATGATTCATGGGGGTGATCAAGATGATAACAATACCTAACATTTGTCTTGGGCTTTATAGTTTCAAAGAACTCTCAAATACATTATTTCATTTCATACATTCAAGCACATCTTCATGAATTCATTCAGCAAACATCTACTGTCCTGGACTGTCACCTACCTCGCACTAGCCTCTGTGCTGAGAATACAGATATGAATACGAAATTTAAGCTACTGTCTCAAGGAACTTAAAGTCTAGGAAAGGAGAGAGATATTTAAACTAATAATTACAATTAAATGTGTTGAAAACTTGTTATCGTAAAAGCATTCACAAAGCATTATGAAAGAATGATAATAGAAGCGGCTCTTTTGAGTTGAGTCTTGAAGAATACTACTCAGATAATGGTTGGTGGGGTTCAAGTGTTGGATGAGGGATGGATGATCCAGAAAAATACCTGTTGAGAGGCAAAAAAAAAGAGCTTTTTGTTCTGGAAGATAAGGCTGTAATCGATCAGAGCATGATAAAGTGCATGAGAAGAGAAGCATCCATCCATCATCCATCCATCCATCCATCCATCCATCCATCCACCCACCCACCCACCTATCCAATAAGAAATTGTTGCTCATCTACTTATGACGAGATATGAACTGGGAAAACAAAGACAAATAACACAGAGTCCCACCCTTCAAGAAGTTCAGTGTCTATTAGGGAAGAGACATGAAAACAAATAATTGCTTTACAGACCTTACCGGTGTAATACTAAAAGTACTTCTAGGAACTGGGTTGGCACAAAGAAGGAGATATCAAACTCTGCTTGGCTCATTCAGGAAAAGCTCCATAAAGAAGAAAACCTCTGATGAGTGGCATATTGAAGAAAGACTCTACCAAGTAGATAAGGGGGAATAGGGTATTTGCAGCAGAGGGACTAGCTTGTGTGAAAAACATGTAAGAACCATCAGCACGGGGCACTCAAAGTCACAGTCAGTTGTGCCTTTAGCCCAGATTCTGTGTTTGCACTGGAGGCTGAGGGGAGATGAGGAGGAGGGCTGGGTGGGGACCAGATGACCAAGATGTTTGGATTTTGTGCTGAAGGTGAAGGAGAGCCATTGAAGTGTTGTAAGTCAGGGTGGAGGAATGTAATCAGATTTGCATTTGGAAAGATCAAAATGGTAGCAATATGGAGGCTAGACTAGGGAGCAAGACTAAGGGAGTGATTCCTGTTTGGAGACTATTACAATAGTTCAGGTGACAAATGAGGGCCTGAATTAAGATAACAACAGAGGAATGGATAGGAATGGATCTCTGAATGTATGCAGAGACCTTAGTGAGGCATACAGGTCTTCACATATGGGGGTGCAGGGGGAGGGAGGAGCTCAGGCTAGCATCTGGGTGAATAATGCTATTGTTGACCAGTCTAGGGTGAGCAGCAGGGAGAGTAAAAGATGGGGCTCTGTCCCATAGCGACAGCAATGGAGAAGGAGAATCAGGGCCTGTCTTGGACAACTGATTCGATGTTGACGTCATTAAATGATACCAAGAACATGGGAGGAGCAGGTTCTGAAACTCACAGTCAACTGATGAAATAATTATGCTATATATTAATGTTATTGCATAAATGAAGAAATTAAAGCTTGGGTCTTTTAAGTGATCAAGAACTCAGGTATTTCTATTCCTAGGCTAGCGCACTTTCCATTACACTGTGCTGTGACTTTGTGGTAATTCATCAGCCGTTCCAATCTGTGAATTCCTGGGCCTAGAGAGTAAGCACCATGAGAACAGCTCTATTATGAGACCAGACTAGCTCAGGGCCTGATATGTATAGAAGGAAGGAATACATTCGATGCTAAAACTTAGGACCTTGACCAAGTAATTTTTAAAAATTGGCATATTAATACAGTAATAAGGAGATACTTATATACAACTGATTTATTAAACACAATGTTGAATTTCAATTGCTGATTATTATAAAAATTGTTTATCGGGGCTGGCCCGGTGGCATAGTGGTTAAGTCTGCACGCTCCACTTCAGCGGCCTGGGGTTCACAGGTTCAGATTCCGGGTGCAGACCTACGTGCCACTTATCAAGCCATGCTCACGTGGCAGGCGTCCCACATATAATGGAGGACGATGGGCATGGATGTTAGCCCAGGGCCAATCTTCCTCAGCAAAAAGAGGAGGATTGGCAACAGATGTTAGCTCAGGGCTAATCTTCCTCACCAAAAAAAAAAAAAAAAATGTTTACCACAAAAGTAATTCCAAAAACACTCTTTGTTTCCCTCCATACTGAATTCCTCAATTTAAAATCAAGGGATATTTATACTGATAGTGTCTTGTGGGATTCTTTATTATTTTACAAGAGCTTTTCAAGAACATATTAAAAGAATTACTAAACTCAGCTAGAACTATTCATGTGATAACCTAAAATAAATTTTTAAATATTTATAATACAATGTTTAGAAGAAATTAATATATAAATTACTATAATCTAATAAATTCAATGTTAATATAATTTTAAAACACTATTCATGTATACTCCTATACTGCTAATGGCAGTCCCACCTTAACTATAAAATCTGAAAAATTCTTAACTGATGAATTTCAGTTAGTTAATTTTTTAATGTCAAAAATAAAAACTAAATAGAATGATGTAAGTTTTTAATGTATGGGCTAAACATTGTCTATGGTTAGAAAGTATAATTTGTTACTTCATTTAAATATTTACTGGGAACTTTGGTTTCACATAAACTCAAAACCATCAATTAGAAGGGTGGTATACATTAATATACTAGTTTATTTTCACATATGTAGGTATTTTACAGGTTCATTTATCTTTTTTTATAGGACTCTTTTCATCAAGGCATTACTTTTATGGAAGTCTTTAAATATTAGAAAATAACTGGGAATGAAAAACAATAGAAAAATAATTCAGATTGCCACATATTTATTTTATTCCCCATTATCTATATTTGAACAGCATCTTCTTCCTGCATTATTCAGTTCTCTGACTCCTTGGGTCCGCACCAGATGTTTAATGACATCATAGGAAGGAATGATGTCACACTTTCAATATTATGACTTCAGTGTAGGCTTAAGCAAAAGGAACAGATGGCTGCAAGAGAGAAAAACCCTTGTTTAAATAAGACTTACACCAGAAGTTGGCTCCGAATGCGAAATGTAATTAAAACTTTATTTTTAAATACATTTCACAGTTTATACACCCTAGGAAGGGCTTTTTACCATATGAACTTTCCAGCTGCCACACAGCACAAAAGAGGTTGCGTTTTTCACGTAAGGCAATACACAGTTCAAGGAATGATGGTATTGAAGAGAGTGAAGATAAATCTCATAGACATGGCAATCCTATTTGTTAAAATGTCACATTTCATGGGAATGGTGTCAGAGTCATGAAAAATTGCTTTAGAAGAAAAAAATTACTAGTGGAAGGTTTTGGTGAGTATAATGTACTAGAGAGACTACATGGCCAGCGCCTTCCTTTGCCCTGACATTGGGCTGGTCTGCCCAAATGTCTCTGTTAAAGAGAGCAATTTGGGATATTCAGCAAATATCAATTACCAGCATAACTTAATTGTATTTTATTTGGCACTATTTATGTATATTGAAGAGCTGTGCTATATTTCAGTTTGTTAAATGTTTGTCTGGATTTTCTATTTCATTTTAAATAGGTCCTGCAGTGAAAGGAAATTCATGATAAACAATAATGGGGGGAAATTTGCATAACACTTTAAAGGTTAAAAATAATTTTTCTTAACCGCTTTTGACAGATGAGCAAAAGATTTGGAGGCTTGAGTGACTTACTCAAGGTCATGCAACAAGGTCACGCAGAACTAGAATTAGGCAATGTGACCCCAGCACCCCTATTTCTCCATTGTCCCATGCAGACGTAGAATATACATTGCCTTGGGCCGCCCCGTGGCTTAGCGGTTGAGTGCGCGCGCTCCACTGCTGGCGGCCCGGGTTCGGATCCCGGGCGCACACCGACGCACCGCTTCTCAGGCCATGCTGGGGCCACGTCCCACATACAGCAACTAGAAGGATGTGCAGCTATGACATACAACTATCTACTGGGGCTTTGGGGGGAAAAATAAATAAATAAATAAAACCTTTAAAAAAAAAAAAGAATATACATTGCCTTAATGAAAGAAATAGCTGCTGCCAATGTCATCACACAATTTCAACCTGAAATATATTCAAGGTTTGTGTTTCTGTGTCAGTGAGTACTCGCTATAAACCAGCGTAGACTTTTATGTAAAATTTAAAGTCCTTTTAAACAGGCCGTGATGACTTGTTTAAAAGCATCTAATTTTTAAAAGCATCTAAAATTTCTTATATTTTCCTATCATCTACATAGTAATAACAGAAGAAATGTCAGTGGACATTAGTAAATGGAAAAAGGGAAGTGTTATTAGTAAATATTATCTTTTAAAAGTTTTCACTTGCTTATCAGGCCTCTACTTTGTTGCCTGAACTAATTTCTTTAGTTCTGAGCCCATATAACTAAATAAGTTGTCTATATTATATATAACGTACACAACGTATATACTATACTATATATATATGTATGTGTATACTATACAATGCACACCCATTCTTCTCATTGTATACTATACATTGTGCACATAATGCATGCATATACATAACCCTAATAATAAACTGTTAAGAAATACAGCATCGTACACACAGGATTCTAAATGTTATAAACCGTTTCATGTGCATAACATTCCAATTGTTCTTTTTTAAAACTGCTACCATACTACTATTTAAATATATAAAGATGTTTTGCCCAATTTCAGTTTGCCAAACATTTGCCTGAAATTGTTTTTGAATGGTTTCACATTAATTCACTAGTATTCATAGGAATTAAAAGCACACAGTTCCAAGGATTCCAGAAAATTATTTTTTGTGGCTTTATAAAGACAACCTTAAGGTTAAAAGTCACCATGATTATAATTAAATAATCATTTTGAAGGCAGAAAATGGGTCTTGCTCCCTGCTACATCCCAGTGTCTGGTATATGGTAATTAGGCACTCAATAATTATTTGTTAAATAAATGAATAAATGAAGTGATATTCCACTCATTTACTTCATCTAATTAAGTGCATGAAAAAAAATGTGTCAAATTTGTGTCCTTGGAGTGGTGGGCGAGTTTGGAATGAATAATCAGGGATAAAGAGAATGAAATGCATTGTTAGTCGATCCCCTGTTGCAGAAACTCTTGGGTCAAATTCCTCCACCTTCCACAGGGAGCAGTGTTCAAAGAGAGAGATGTGCCATTTTCTGCACTTAATTATCATTGTGCCCCTAATCAGACTCTAGGCTCTGGATTTCCATCAAAGCCCTTTGGTTTGTTCAATAGATAGCCACGTAGAAAAAAGATTGAGGCATAGCACCTGTCTATTGCTTTCCCGGGGGCTCAAAGTTTAATCTGTAAAGAGTTAGTACCCAAATACCTTTCAGCCCTGTTATTTTACCCAACTTTCCTTGGTAATGAAAGAATTGTGTGATCATAAAAATACTTTAGGCTACCCTATAGTACAATACGGATACACCTTCCTTGGAGATGAATGGCAAAGACTACCCATGCGGTGTCTTTTTCAATCGCATATGCCCCGTGTTAGACCCGGGGTGGAGGCAGTGCTGTGATTATATGCCGCCTGGAAATGTGGATGGAGTTTTAACAGGTAGCAAAATTATAATAAATGATTAAAAGGCATAAAGCCTCTGTAGATTAAAAGCCCAAACAGGAACACTTAAGTGCTGGTGTGATTTTCCAATAAATGTTGACTTTGGGTGGCTATAACTGTCAAGGGCAGCCCCCTACGATGTTCTCTAGGGTTAACTTCACGGCAGTCAAGGAGTGCTTCCACAGGCCCGTATTTCTTAAGGAGAACAGATGGTTAGGGGAGGGCCTAGACACAGAAGCAGATTTATCTTGTCAGGCTGTTATCTCCAGGTAAATGACCTTAAGCACGGCACACATGGTCACATGAC
The DNA here is from genome assembly GCF_020826845.1 of Diceros bicornis minor. Lineage (NCBI taxonomy): Eukaryota > Metazoa > Chordata > Mammalia > Perissodactyla > Rhinocerotidae > Diceros > Diceros bicornis. The sequence goes on along the minus strand of NC_080775.1, from coordinate 16,809,885 downwards.
AACAATGTGGTTCAGAGGTGTCCTAAGGTGATGGCCATTTGTTAACTCTTCCCTCTCAGGGTCCCAACTGCTCCTTTTGGATAGGCATATAGCAGTTTTGTTGTTGTGTGTGTGTGTGTACAATGTATTTTAAGGCAAAATGCCTTATGCATGAATGCTAGTGATGATTTATATACCTTCAAAAATACTTGCATCAATGGGATTGTGGACATCCTGGAATATTTTATTTTGTATTCTCAAATACTAGAAATCCTACCTTTAAGAGGATAAATGAACAATTTTACAGGAAGTCGAAGCTGAGCATCAGTCCTGCTGGAGAGCCCGGTGTTCTAAAAGGGGCCTCAGGGCAGAGCCAGTGCCTTGACTTGCTACCTCCCCATCCCAACAGCCGGTGGGTTCAGAACCTTCTCTTTTGTGCCTAAAAAGGCAAGGTGGGAAAACTGAAATGATTTTTTTTTTTTTTTTGGAGGCCTTGTTTTCAGGATGCTCTTCTTTTTTTGTGTCGTCCGTGCATTTTGTTTCATGAAACACATGCCCTCTTGTGATTTGTCCCCATTAGAAAAGCTGAAGTCCTTGCCCTTTCAGTACAGATAAGATTGTGTGTGCAACCCAGCAGACCTCAGAGCATCTGTGAAAGGCTGACCTCGTCAAACTTCAGCCTGGCAACTGTCTTGCTGTGAACAGTCACATCAAAAAGCTCAAGTTGCCTGCATCTGCCTCCCTGATTATTTTTTTTTCTGTTACTTTATTTGGTTTGTTTTTCCAAATGCACTACTTGTTCTAAAGCCATTTCCCCCAGCTGCCTCTCCACTGAAATGTTCAGACTTCTATGTTTTTCTTTTTTAGGCACTGGAACCCTGAATAATCCCTAATATAGGTACAGAATGGGTGGCTGCTCTAGAAATGGTCATAGGATTTTCCAGGATGCTCTGAGTTTGTCTGATGTTAGGTCAACCTCTCCATTCCATTCTGAGCCATCCTAGAGGGAGGCATTGAAACGGCAGCCAATGAAAATCAGATAACGTAGCTTTACTGTTTAAAAGAAAATACATATACGTATGTGTATGCATACATATACGTGTGTATACCTATATATATATATGTTGATTTTATGAGCAAAGAATATACATATATATATTTGATTTTATGAGCAAGGATGTCCTACTGTGCTAGGAGTTAAGATTTATTTCACAATTTCCAACAAAACATTTTCTATTAATGCCAAGCATAATTTTCTGATTTACTGACATGTCTAACTGTAAACAGAGTTAGAGAGATTCTTCTTTAAGAATCATCCTGAGCCAGTCCAAGTAGTATGGCAGATTAAACATTCACAGAAAACCTTTCCAGCATAGTACACGTAAAATCCTGAATACAATGAAAGGGAAAAAACCCATATTTTTAAATGCTTGGTAAAGCTGTTGGGAAAGTAAAGGACCTCCTCAGGGGGCAGAAACAACAACAGAGCAGAGAAAATGAGGAGGAAGAGGAGATCTAGAGCTAGCATTGGCCTGGGGGTTTTTAATGGGCCAAGTGAGGCAGAGCTGGGGCCTGAATGGGGCAGGAGATAAAATGGAGACACAGCCTCCACCAGCACGTAAAGGGAGCGCCCCTGTCACCCAAAGACAACACCCATGTGGAGGGACTAGGTAAAAACTGGGCCTGCAGAGGGAGTCTTTGCAGATTATATGTCTTTTTCAGTCTTGTCTTCCCGTGCAAGGGAGGCAGGTTGAGAAAAACGTCCCTCCTGAGAATCCATAACCACAAGCCTGCACTCACTGAGTTTAGGGCCAGAATTCATAGCACCTGGGTGGTTCTAACCCCTCAAGTCAAAAGTTTAGTTTAAGAAGTCACAAAAAGACACACACTGGGGGGCGGAGTCAAGATGGCGGCGGAGGCAGACTCTGAACTCACCTCCTCCCGTGGACACAGCCAATTTACAGCTACTCGTGCAAAAATTACCCCTGAGACAGAACTGAAAACTGGATAAGAGGAACTCCTGCAACAACGGACAATCCTAACTGGGGTGGAAGAGGCAGAGACTCCCTTCCGGAGAGGAAAAACGCCGCCTCCACAAGCCGCCAGCTTCACGGCCGCCGGGAGCAGCTCACAGGTATGCAGCCTCCCTGGAGGCGCGGGGCCCTGAGCCGGGGAGCGCTCCTGCTGTGGGCATTTTGTGGACCCAGCACAATCGAGACCAGCGGCATAATATCTGACTGTGCCTGCTACTAAAGCATTGGGGAGCACCCCCAGAAAACCCGGTTCACAAAGAAACTAAAACTGGCTCTTAAAGGGCCCGCGCACAAACTCACCTGTTCCAGAAAGCATCCTAAAATCACCAGAAAGAAAGGTGCACAGTGCTGGGGTGAAAAGAGACTCACCTAATAGGCCCTGAGTGCATCTCGGTGAGGGGCGAGACCTCTCCAGGGACTGGGACATTGGCGGCGGCCATTGTTGTGGCCTGGTGTGAGCGTGTTGACACAGACGCCATTGGAGTTCTCCCTGAGGCCTGCTAGCCCAGGGTCTGCCCCACCCGCTAGAGCACCGATCTAATCCAGCTCAGCCAGGGCAGGCAGCCCACCCTAGAGACTGGCCCCACCCAACAACAAGCCCTCAGGCAACGTGTGGGCCTGCATAGATTGGTGACTGGATTCTCTGCAGCCTGGCAACTGAGCTGACTTGAGCGGGGCAGGGTGTGCACAAGGAGCGGGTGGAGAGAGTGTGGGGCGGTGGCGGAGTGTGTGGGGCTCCCGCCGTGGAGAGACTGGGTCCGCTTGGGGGTCAGGGCGCTCACACCGGGCAGGACTGTGTTGACTGTGTGTGTGGACCTGTGGGCAACAGGGCTTGTCAGCTGCAGAAGACTTGTGCTTCTCAAAGACCCACATAGGAGCTTTGCCCCACCTTCCAAAGCCTGAAACAATTGGGTGCTCCTGTGCCTGAGGCCAGCCCCACCCAGCTGCAATCCTCAGAGAGCTGACAAGAGACCTAATAGGCTAGAGGCTTACAGCAATTGTAAGGCCCTGAGCCTAACAACCTGCCACGCTGGGGGCCTACTCACTTAAAAGAAATACTGCAACACAAATGTGGTATTAGAACTTGCAGCCAACTGTGCTGGGGCTCCCCACACCTGATAAAGAGACCGAAGGGCCCACAACAACTACAAACAGCTGAGCATTACAACAGCTGGCCAGGAGCATAACTCAGCCTCCCTGGGCGCCTACAGGGAGAGCTAACAGGCCACAATAGAAGGACACACGTAGCCCACATAGGGGTCACCCCTGGAACATTGAGAACTGAGGGAAGGACACTGGAAACCTCCTAAGGCATCACTTACATAAGGTCACCTATCCAAGAGCAGGAGACGTAGCTGACCTACCTAATACCTAGACACAAGCACAGGGAAAGAGGCAAAATGAGGAGGCAAAAGAATACATTCCAAGTAAGGGAACAGGACAAAACCCCAGAAAAGGAACTAAGTGAAACAGAAATGAGCAACCTACCTGACAGAGAGTTCAAACTAAGAGTGTTAAGGATGCTCACTGATGTGGGGAGAAGAATAGATGAGCTCAGTGAGAATGTCAACAAAGAAATGGAAGATATAAAAAAGAATCAATCAGAAATGAAGAATACAATACTGGAAATGAAAAATTCATTAGAGGGACTCAAAAGCAGAGTAGAGGATACAGAAGAACGGATCTGTGAGCTGGAAGAAAGACTAGAAGAAATTACCCAAGGTGAACAGGTAAAAGAGAAAAGAATTAAAAAGAGTGAGGACAGTCTAAGGGACCTCTGGGACAACATCAAACGCACTAACATCCGTGTTATAGGTGTCCCGGAAGGAGAAGAGCGAGACAAGGGGTCAGAGAATCTATTTCAAGAAATAATAGATGAAAACTTCCCTAACCTAAGGAAGGAAACAGAGATCCAGGTACAGGAAGCACAGAGAGCCCCAAACAAGATAAACCCAAAGAGGCCCACACCAAGACACATCATAATCAAAATGTCCAGAATTAAAGATAAAGAGAGAATCCTAAAAGCCGCAAGAGAATGTCAAGTTACATACAAAGGAAACCCCATAAGGCTATCAGCAGACTTCTCAGCAGAAACCTTACAGGCTAGAAGAGAATGGCACGATATATTTAAAGTGCTAAAAGAAAAGCCTTAGAACCAAGAATACTCTACCCAGCAAGGTTATCATTCAAAATGGAAGGAGAGATCAAAATTTTCCCAGATAAGCAATAATTAAAGGAGTTTGTCACCAAGAAACCAGTGCTACAAGAAATGTTAAAGGGACTGATTTAAGGGGAAAAGAAAAGACCACAAATAGGAAAAATTATCTATTTCCATGATTAGAACGTAATGGATACAAATGCACAAAAAAGAGGTTAGATATGATATCAAAAACATAAAAGGAAGGAGGAGGGGAGTTAAAAAGTACAGCTTTCAGACAGAGGTCAAACTAAAGTGACCATCAATTCTGTATAGAAGAAGTAAGGAACAGAGAAGGACTACTACAACACTGAGGAAAAAAAAAAAAAAAAAGTTAAAAAATGGCAGTAAGTACATACCTATCAGTAGCTACTTTAAACGTCAGTGGACTAAATGCTCCAATTAAAAGGCATAGGGTGGCTGACTGGATAAAAAAACAAGACCCATATATATGCTGCATACAAGAGACACACTTCAGACCTAAAGACACTCACAAACTGAAAGTGAAGGGATGGAAAAAGATACTCCACGCAAATGGCAATGAAAAGAAAGCTGGGGTAGCAGTACTCATATCAGACAAAATAGACTTTAAAACAAAAACTGTAAAAAGAGACAAAGAAGGGCATTACATAATGATCAAGGGAACAATCCAACGAGAGGATATAACACTTGTAAATATCTATGCACCCAATGTAGGTGCACCTAAATATGTAAAGCAATTATTAACAGACATAAAAACAGAAATAGACAGTACCACAATAATAGTAGGGGACTTTAACACTCCACTTACACCAACGGATAGATCATCCAAACAGAAGATCAATAAGGAAACATTGGCCTTAAACGACACACTAGAACAGATGGACCTAGTAGATATATACAGAGCATTCCATCCAAAAACCGAAGAATACACGTTCTTTTCAAATGCACATGGAACATTCTCCAGGACTGATCACATATTAGGCCACAAAACAAGTCTCCATAAATTTAAGAAGATTGAAATAATACCAAGCATCTTTTCTGACCACAACGGTATGAAACTAGAAATCAACTATAGGAAGAAAATCAGAAAAGCCACAAATACGTGGAGATTAAACAAAATGCTACTGAACAACGACTGGGTTAACGAGGAAATCAAAGAAGAAATCAAAAAATACCTGGAGACAAATGAAAATGAAAATACGACATGCCGGAATTTATGAGATACAGCAAAAGCAGTTCTAAGAGGGAAGTTTATAGCGATACAGGCCTATCTCAACAAAAAAGAAAAATCTCAAATAAACAATCTAACAATGCACCTAAAGGAACTGGAAAAAGAAGAACAAACAAAGCCCAAAATCAGTAGAAGAAGGGAAATAATAAAAATCAGAGCAGAAATTAATGAAATAGAGACCAAAAAAACAATAGAAAAAATTAATAAAACCAAGAGTTGGTTCTTTGAAAAGATCAACAAAATTGACAAACCTTTAGCTAGACTCACCAAGAAAAAAAGAGAGAAGGCACAAATAAGTAAAATCAGAAATGAAAGAGGAGAGGTTACAACAGACACCTCAGAAATACAAAAGATTATAAGACAATACTATGAAAAGCTATATGCCAACCAATTCGACAATCTGGAAGAAATGGATAAATTCTTAGAATCATACAACCTTCCAAAACTGGATCAAGAAGAAGTAGAGAATTTGAATAGACCAATCACCAGTAAGGAGATCGAAACAGTAATCAAAAACCTCCCCAAAAATAAAAGTCCAGGACCAGACAGCTTCCCTGGTGAATTCTACCAAACATTCAAGGAAGACTTAATACCTATCCTTCTCAAACTCTTCCAAAAAATTGAGGAGGGGGGGAAGCTCCCTAACTCATTCTACGAAGCTGACATTACCCTGATACCAAAACCAGACAAGGACAACACAAAAAAAGAAAATTACAGGCCAATATCACTGATGAACATCGATGCGAAAATCCTCAACAAAATACTAGCAAATCGCATACAACAATACGTTAAAAAGATTATACACCATGATCAAGTGGGATTTATTCCAGGGATGCAGGGATGGTTTAACATTCGCAAATCAATCAACGTGATACACCACATTAATAAAATGAAGAACAAAAATCACATGATCATCTCAATAGATGCAGAGAAAGCATTTGACAAGATACAGCATCCATTTGTGATAAAAACTCTGAATAAAATGGGTATAGAAGGAAAGTACCTCAACATAATAAAGACCATATATGAGAAACCCACAGCTAATATCGTCCTCAATGGTGAAAAACTGAAAGCTATCCCTCTAAGAGCAGGAACCAGACAAGGATGCCCACTGTCACCACTCCTATTTAACATAGTATTGGAAGTCCTAGCCAGAGCAACCAGGCAAGAGAAAGAAATAAAAGGGATCCAAATTGGAAAGGAAGAAGTGAAACTGTCACTATTTGCAGATGACATGATTTTATATATAGAAAACCCTAAAGAATCCACCAGCAAACTTTTAGAAGTAATAAACGAATATGGTAAAGTTGCAGGATACAAAATCAACATACAAAAATCAGTTGCATTTCTGTACACTAACAACGAAGTAGAAGAAAGAGAAATTAAGAATACCATCCCATTTACAATTGCAACAAAAAGAATAAAATACCTAGGAATAAACTTAACCAAAGAGGTGAAAGATCTGTACACTGAAAACTATAAAACATTTCTGAAAGAAATTGAAGAAGACACAAAGAAATGGAAAGATATTCCGTGCTCTTGGATTGGAAGAATTAACATAGTTAAGATGTCCATACTTCCTAAAGCCATCTATAGATTCAATGCAATCCCTATCAAAGTTCCAACAACATTTTTCACAGATATAGAACAAAGAATCCTAAAATTTATATGGAACAACAAAAGACCCCAAATAGCTAAAGGAATCCTGAGAAAAAAGAACAAAGCTGGAGGTATCACACTCCCTGATTTCAAAATATACTACAAAGCTATAGTAACCAAAACAGCATGGTACCGGCACAAAAACAGACACACAGATCAATGGAATAGAATCGAAAGCCCAGAAATAAACCCACACATCTATGGACAGCTAATCTTTGACAAAAGAGCCAAGAACATACAATGGGGAAAAGAAAGTCTCTTCAACAAATGGTGCTGGTAAAACTGGATAGCCACATGCAAAAAAATGAAAGTAGACCCTTACCTTACACCATACACAAAAATTAACTCCAAATGGATTAAAGACTTGAATGTAAGACCTGAAACTATGAAACTTCTAGAAGAAAACATAGGCAGTACGCTCTTCGACATCGGTCTTAGCAACATCTTTTCAAACACCACATCTGACCGGGCAAGAGAAACAATAGAAAAAATAAACAAATGGGACTACATCAAACTAAAAAGCTTCTGCACAGCAAAGGAAACCATCAACAAAACGAAAAGACAACCTAACAATTGGGAGAAGATATTTGCAAACCATACATCTGATAAGGGCTTAATCTCCAAAATATATAAAGAACTCATGCATCTCAACAACAAAAAAACTACCAACCCAATTAAAAAATTGGGCAAAAGACCTGAACAGACATTTCTCCAAAGAAGATATACAGATGGCCAACAGACACATGAAAAGATGTTCAAAATCACTAACTATCAGGGAAATGCAAATCAAAACTACAATGAGATATCACCTCACGCCCGTCAGAATGGCTATAATTAACAAGACAGGAAACAATATGTGTTGGAGAGGATGTGGAGAGAAGGGAACTCTCATACACTGCTGGTGGGAGTGCAAACTGGTGCAGCCACTATGGAAAACAGTATGGAGATTCCTCAAAAAATCAAGGATAGAACTACCATATGATCCAGCTATTCCACTGCTGGGTATTTATCCAAAGAACTTGAAAACACCAATTTGTAAAGGTACATGCACCCCTGTGTTCATTGCAGCGTTATTCACAATAGCCAAGACTTAGAAGCAACCTAAGTGCCCATGAAGGGACGAATGGATAAAGAAGCTGTGGTATATATACACAATGGAATACTACTCAGCCATAAGAAACGATGAAATCCAGCCATTTGTGACAACGTGGATGGACATTGAGGGTATAATGCAAAGTGAAATAAGTCAGAGGGAGGTCAAATACCGTATGATTTCCTTCATTAAGTAGTAGATAATAACAACAATAAACAAACACATAGGGACAGAGATTGGATTGGTGGTTACCAGAGGGGAAGGGGGGAGGGAGGAGGGTGAAAGGGATAATTCGGTACATATGTGTGGTGATGGGTTGTAATTAGTATTTTGGTGGTGAACATGATGTAATCTATGCAGAAATAGAAGTACAATGATGTACACCTGAAATTTTTACAATGTTATAAACCAATGTTACTGCAATAAACAAAATATTAAAAAAAAAAAAAAAGACACATACAGTATCATTCCACTCGTATGAGGTACCTAGAGTAGTCAAATTCATGGAGAAACAGTAGGAGGGTGGTTACCACGGGCTAAGGGGAGGCAGAATGGGGAGTTGTTGTTTAATGGGTATAGAGATTCCGTTTTGCAAGATGAAAAGTGTTCTGGGGATTGGTTGCACAACACTGAATGTACTTACTACTGAACTGTACACTTAAAAGTGGTAAGATGGTAAATTTTGTGTTATGTGTATTTTACCACAATTAAAATTTTTTAATTTTTAAAAATTTAGTTTAAAGTCATCTCAGGTTGGTACTGCCCCCTAACTGCCTATAAGAAACAAACAAAACAAACAAATAGGAAAAAAAATCCCAACTCAGGACTCATAATTTCCAAGGAATCTAACATCAGAATAAAAAAAATTTTTTTAAATACAAGGAAATAAGCTCACGTGAATGAGACCCAGAGGAACCAACAAACTGTAAAATTAGAGTAAAAAAGACAGTAGAAATTGGATTTATTTAATTACAAGGTAAACATTGTATGCTTAATATTTTTTTAAAGATTGAATTGAAAACATGTTGAAGGACAAGGAAATTATCAAAATTAGCCAAGCAGATTTGAAAAGTAACCAAGTAGAACTTATAGAAATGTTAAAAAATTATAGTTCTTAATATTATAAACCAAATTAATAGGCTAGGCAACAGATTGATTCTGCTGGAGAGAGAAGTAGTAAATAGGAAAATAGAACTGAAGAAATTACAGCTCAAAAAGGCAAATGGATGGAAATATGAAGGAGTGTTAAGATACATGGAGGACAGGCAATAAGAGCCTACATATATAAAATTGGAGTTCGTGATGCAAATAGTAAAGAAAATGTGGATGAAGCAATATTTGAAGAGACAATGGCTAAAGTTTTCCAGAAACAATGAAAGACACATCCTCACATCCAGGAATCCCAAGCAAACACAATTAAAAGAAATTCACACTGAGATAGATCATAGCGAAAATACAGAATACCAGAGAGAAAGATATTAAAAGTAGTCAGAAAAAAAGGCATATTACATCAAAGGAAGCTCAATTAGTTTCAGCTGATTTATCCACAGCACCAATGTATGTCAGTTGAAAGGAAAATCTTTAAAGGGCTTAGAAAAAAATAACTTCTAAATAGAACTATCTATTGTAATTAATTATTATAAATTATCTATTCTATTAAATTATCTCTTATGAATGAAGGAATAAAGTCATTTTCAGATACATAAAATCTAAGCATTTATTACCAAAACAGATCTGCACTAAAGGAACTTCAAGTGATGTACCTAAAAAAAATCAAGGATAAAGATCTAAGATGTAAGAGGGAATGGTGAGCAAAGAAAATAGCAAACAGAAACACTGACCATTTATATGTTTTATAATAATAAAATAGCGTCTGGGGCCAGCCCGGCGGCGCAAGCCATTAAGTGCACGTGCTCCACTGCGGCGGCCCGGGGTTCGCCAGTTTGGATCCCGGGCGCGCACCGACGCACTGCTTGGCAAGCCATGCTGTGGCGGCATTCCATATAAAGTAGAGGAAGATGGGCATGGATGTTAGCCCAGGGCCAGTCTTCCTCAGCAAAAAAGGAGGATTGGCAGATGTTAGCACAGGGCTGATCTCTTCACAAAAAAAAATAAAATAAAATAAAATAATGTCTAGTCACTAAGATTAAAAAAAAGATCACATAGACACAACATCCTGGAAAAAATAGCATATAACTTAGATGGTGAGTGACGGTAAAGGGTTCTAAGGTCCTTGTATTACTAGGAAGGATGGTAAAAATATTTATTATATTTAAATTTTGATATCATCAATATACATTTTAAATTTTCTATTATGACCACTAATAGAATAGAAATAGTATATACACCTTCCAAAGAATTAAAGCGGAAAAATAGAATAAGGAGGTGAAAAAAATCAATATAAGAAATCAAGAAAGGATAACAAGAACTATGACAAAAAGAAAAAGTGGAACAAGTTATATCAATGTAAACATAGTCAATGTAAATAGTCAGTGTAAATAAACTGAATTTTTCATATAAAAGAAGGGACTGTCTGACTGGCTAAAACCCAAAACCCAGCCACATGCTCCTTATATAAGACACATCTAAATTATAAAGACTAACATAAAAAGATTGGTATGGTCACATTAATATCAGATAAAACAGCATTTAAAACAAAAAGCACTACACGAATTACTAGAGATAAAGCAGTTCAGTATATGTTGATATAAGTTTCAATTCACCAGAAAGATATAACAACTTGTATGCACGTGATAACATAGCTTCAAAATACATAAAGAGGGGCCAGTGCCGTGGCATAGTGGTTAAGTTTGCACGCTCTGCTTCGGCAGCCCAGGGTTCGTAGGTTCGGATCCCGGGCACAGACCTGCGCACCCTTCATTGAGCCAGGCTGTAGCAGGCATCCCACATATAAAATAGAGGAGGATGGGCAAAGATGTTAGCTCAGGGCCAATCTTCCTCAGCAAAAAAAAGAGGAGGATTGGCAACAGATGTTAGCTCAAGGCTGATCTTCCACCCCCCCCCAAAAAAAAAATATATATATATATAAAGAAAAAGATTGAAATATGTACAATCAGAAACTAAAAGTCCACCATGATGGATTTTAACATATTCTCTTAGTAACCAATAGACTAAGCACTCAAAAACTCAGTAGGAATATAGAATATTTAAACAATATGATTAACAACTGTAGTCTAATGGACATGTATAAAGCATTTATATAATAACAGCTGAATACAGTATTTTCAAGAACCTAAGAAATATTTATAAAATTTAAAAATATGTATTATCTCTACTCATTTGTATGTATGACCTACTTCACACTCTTAAAAAGTATTTAAAAATCATCATTCTTGATTAACGATGTTACATATGTTACATGTATTCTGTATCATACAGAGTAACATTATTAAATATGTTATTTTAAATTCAAATGAAAGTACCCAAGATCTCAAGGCAAATAGTAGAGTCAAGATTTACAAGTAGGTATATCTGGGTCCAAAGATTCTATTCATCATACTACGATGCAGCATCTACGAGCACCCCTCTATTTTATCAGTACAACCAGAAGATTCCAGAAGATAGCCAAGTACTGATCTTGATACCAACCCAGTTGCCAGGAGAATTTCCTTTACCTTCATGTTACTCAGTTTCCCCATTAATAACTGGCTTCTCTGTTCTGCCACAATTATAACTTGTTTTATTTTTTCTGCATAGGATTTTACAATATTTTTATTAAGTAGAAGCATGTTATCAATACATTCTGTAGGATCGTTAGTTTGTTAAATCGTAGAATGTCAGGTATGATGATGAGGATTTATCAGTCTGTTAATATGGCTTTATTCCAATATGCAAGATAGAAGTAACTGCAATGTATTATTAGACTTATTTGTACTGTGTTAATTCCTTAATCAATTCAATCTAAAGGCTAATGTCTAGCCTTTGCAACATTGTTAGGCTTCTTCATAAAATTAACCGCAGCCAACATCTGTATATTTAGTCAACTATTTTGCTGACCCCTACCCAACTATATAATGTGTAGGGGGTTGAGCAGTGGACCCCAAAAAGACATGTCCATGTTTTATCCCTCTGAACCTCTGGAAGTGACTCTATTTGGGAAAAGGGTCTTATAGATCTAATTAAGGATCTTGAGATGAGATCATTCTGGATTATCTGAGTGGGCGTTAAATCTAATGACAAGTGTCCTTATAAGAAACAAAAGAGGGTCCAGCCCTGTGGCATAGTGGTTAGGTTCGAGCACTCTGCTTCGGCAGCCTGAGGTTCGCAGGTTCAGATCCCGAGTGTGGACGATGGCCCGCTTGTCAAGCCATGCTGTGGTGGCGTCCCATATAAAGTAGAGGAAGATGGGCATGGATGTTAGCCAAAGGTCAATCTTCCTCAGCAAAAGGAGGAGGATTGGCATCGGATGTTAGCTCAGGGCTGATCTTCCTCACACACGCACAAAAATCATGAAGGAAAAAAAAAAAAAAGGAGGAGAAGACACAGACAGACAGGAGGAAGCCATGTGAAGACAGTGGCAGAAACTGAAGTTATGCAGCCACAAGCTAAGGAATGCCTGGAACAACTAGACAATGGAAGAAGGAAGGAAGGAGTCTCCCCCAGAGCCTTTGGAGCAAATGCAGCCCTGCCAACACCTAATTTCAGACTTCTGGCCTCCAGAACTGTGAGAAAATAAATTTCTATAGTTTTAAGTCACCCAGATTCTTATTATTTGTTATAGTTGCCATAGGGAACTAAGACAATACCACCAAACAAATAATATACCTATTACTATTATTTTTTATAATTGCATTTCCCAAAATTCAGATGATTCAAACCACCAGTCACAACAGCAAACTTGAACATTAATATTTGTGGTTTTCTTCAGGGTGAAACCATTCGCTTTCCCTTCCCTTTATATTTGCAGATAAATTTATCACTCTAACTACTAGCAAATACTGAGTATGTGGAATTGGCAGCTACTGTGATGTCAGACCCTGAAACAAAGAAGTGAAGTAAACAGTGACACCTACTCTGAAGGGTTATGAAGGATTAAGTAAATTAAAAGAAATGACTCATGCAAAATACCTAGGATACTCTCTGACATAGAGTGGGGACAGACAGAAAAATGGCGGCATTGACTTTTATTAATGTTTACTGTAACACTTTATAATTACTATCTTCCAAGTAGCTAGTGGTTTTCTCTAGGTGATTAGTATTTGATTGACCTGATGACTTTATTTATTTGATCAGCCATAATCATCTGATGGCTTGCAGTAATTTATAGATATTCTGCTTACCTATCAAGGTGTGACATAACCGTTCTGGAGATATCTGCTCCTGCTTCTTGCAACACTCGGATAATCTGAAATGGTGCACTTGCATTCCTTCCAGGATGAACGATAACAGGACAGCCAAGCTGAGCCTGAGCATGAGCGGTTGCCTGAAGAACCTTTCTTTCACTCTCGGTCAGAGGCCAGGAGCAACCAATTTCCCCAATAACACCACACTTGATACTGGTTCCATCAGCTCCATGGAGAATTTCATTAATGAGGACATCAGTAAGCTAAGGAAGAGTAAGAATGCAAATATTTTACAGACTGTGGAATTGTAACATAGAGTTGCCACAGTATGTGAATGAATTTATTTGTTTAGGCATTCATTCTTTAAAAAATGTATTCATCATTCATTCCACTAATACTGGCCAATGAGAAAGGCATTTTGCTGGCCAAATCTCAAATTCAACAAGTTATTCTAAATGAAAGATTTAATAATATCTTACTGTGTTTATTTAACAAGAAATTCATGGACTTAAGAAAGTCACCATAGGGGAAAAAAGTGACTTAATGAAAGTACATTCAGATTGAGAAAAAAATCTATAATTTAACCTGAGGAGCATCTAGGACATAGAAAGACTGCCCTTGAATCTATGTCAATTGAATAAAATAATTTTTTTTTTCTTGGTGAGGAAGATTTGCCCTGAGCTAACGTCTGTTGCCAATCTTCCTCTTTTTTCGCTTGAGGAAGATTATCCCTGAACTAACACCTGTGCCAGTCTTCCTCTATTTTGTATGTGGGTCACCGCCACGGCATGGCTGATGTGTAGTGTAGGTCCGTGCTCGGGATCTGAACCTGCGAACCTGGGCCACCAAAGTGGAGCGTGCTGAACTTATCCACTATGCCATGGGGCCAGCCCTTTCAAGCAATTCTTTAATTCTCCCTTATTTATTCTGTCCTTTACCCTATACAGCATAGCAAATCCACAGCACACAATACTAATATTATACTTTTTGATTCATATTTATATTTACTGATAAGAGTGGTTGGAAGAATGTGTAATCCCTGACATCGGGATACTCTACAAATAATATAAATATATAAAAAGGGAAAGGCCTAATTGGAAAATGACGCAGATAAAATTTTGAAATACAAAGTACTTCAAAGGTCAACTTTGCAAAGACTGTAGCTGACAGTCTATGCCCATCAAACAGGCAATGGTAGATACATACGAATATATACATATATGAATAAACACATATAAATACATACATGTATGTATAGAAAGAGAGCATAAACACGTGCAAAAAAAGCTTCGCAGCTTATGCTTTCTTTTTGTCCATGAAAGATTTACTTCCTCCTGCCCATTCTTGCTTAAGATCATATTTATGACAAAAACAGGGGAATGGATTTTCTTCCACCCCTCCTGGTTTGTAAAAGGAGAAGGAAACATATTCGCAAATGTGCCAAGTCTCTGCCTGCCAAGTTTCACCCTACAGTGAATTTTTATTGCTGGTTATTATAAAATCCAGAAAGAAAATCGAGGTTGCATAACTGAAGCCTATAATGGAAAATCGAGGTTTACAAACACACTGGGGCACTACTACTGAGCATAGATACGATATATACAAATCTAAGTATTAGCACGGGTTTTTCGGTGAGCAGTGCATTAGGATCTCCTTCCTCGACGGTTTCTCTTTACGAAGTGAAATGTTCCTAATTTGGGTCTCAATTGGCAGATGTCTTTGCTAGCTAGCAGATTTCTGTAGCATGCCCAGCTACCTCTGAGCCAATGACACTTCCAAATGTAGATGACACGTAGGGATAATCCAACTCTGACGTTCTGGCTATTCTGAAATTATACACGAATATTGTCAAAGACCTTAGGGCGTTTTACCTGCTCCACTGACATGGCTCTGGTCTCTGAAGAGTGAGTTGCATCCACATAAAACCCAGCTCCGGATATGATATGGATGCCAGTCTCTTCCGCAAGCCACTTCAAAGTCTGCACATCTCGGCTAATCCCGGTGGTTGTGTTCTCCACCAAGGCTCCTCCGCCTTTGGCTTTAAAATACAACAATTCTTCCTTTATGGCTTCTGTCTCCTGATTCAATTGAAGATTCTCTTTATGGGAATAAGGGTTTTTCTGAATCCAAAATAAATTTTTCATCATAATAGGTTCCTTAGAGGTAGCTTCATGAGAGGGAGGAGGTGGGTAGTAAGAGCAGTCAAAGGTCATTGTCAAATGTTCATGGGTCAGAGTGCGGCCCAGTTCACTTGGCTCCACAAGGCCCAGGACGGTTTGGACTTTCCCACTTAAGGAAGACATTTCTGACGTCACCGGGAGACCTAAAAAGAGTGCTTTCTGGAAAAAAGAAAACTATATCAGAAAATTTAACACGCACATAAATTCTGTCCATAGGGGATGTGAGGCTGTGAACGTAGACTCGTGTAAGAAAGAGAATCAATGAAACTAGAGATACGATCTCTCTTATAATCCTGCCAAAGTCAGAGTCTGTCCCTTGTAAATTGCTTAAGTTCACTGCAGCTCTAAGCGACATGCATGGTGTTAAATGTCCCTCAACCACTTCCACTGGGACTCCGCTGCCTGATTTAATCCCAAACTCATCTCCTAGAAATATTTCTTAATATCTAGTTCACATTTTTTTTCTGCTTAATATTATCTCATTAGTCATAGCTATACTTCCTTGGATAATTCAACAATAATCTCCATGAAAAAAAACTCTTCATAATCAATAACATATCAAAACCAGCCATGTATCAGAACTGTTTCATTTGTCATTTTTCAGCCAAATTAAATACGCTGTGGCTACGGATCATTCCATTACTCATTCACTGTCCAACTGGACAAACTTCTGTGGAAGGTCCACCATGTGCCAGAAATGGAGCTATAAAGAGGCAGAAGACAAAATCTCTGACCTTGAGGATTTCACAGATTATTCCCCAAAAAATAACTGGGGAGAGCACACCTAGGCTTACTAACGAAAAAACAAAAACAGAAACAAACAAACCTCTCTACTCTAGATGTTTTATTTTGTCAATGGCACACAGTCAGAAATACACTTCAAAAATACGCAAAAGCAGGCTGACTCGTGGCATAGTGGTTAAGTTCCGCACTCCACTTCGGCAGCCCGAGTTTTCGGGTTCAGATCCCAGGCATGGACCTACACCACTCGTCAGCCATCCTGAAGTGGTGACCCACATACAAAGCAGAGGAGGATTGGCATGGATGTTAGCTCAAGGCTGATCTTCCTCACCAAAAAAAAAAAAAAGTATATGCAAAAGCAAAAGTTCTTAGCCATAATGGAAGTGACTAGGATTTATTGAAAATGAAATCTGCTGTCTCTAAAAAGAGGAAATATCTCTCTGTTTAGCTGTTCACTTTCATTTGGAACACAAATCAAGTATTCACCAAGTTTCTATCACTGATGGCAAGAACCCCAATTCTAGTGCTTCCATTTGAAAGTACATTTCCTAAATGAAGGGATGTCACTTGCAAAGTAAAGGCCCTACTGGAAGAGGCAAACACAAGCATGTGAGCAAAACCGTGGTCAGAAAGGGTGTTCCCCACAGAGCACTAGCCAGACACACTCCGAGGACGGCGAAAAAAATGGACTGGGAACTGAGTAAAAGAGAGTGTCTTTTGAAGCTCTCAAATTGTCCCTTTAAAAGACATTCTGAAATCATTTTTCCCCACATCCCTTTGAAGGCCCTCTCTGACTTTCTGAGCATCAATTTTCTCATCTGCACATTAAAATAATAATGCATGTTTCATAGGCTGTCATAAGAATTAAACTAAATTTGAGACCACAGGTAAAAAGACTTGGAAATGTGTTTGGCACATAGCGCATGTTCAAAAAATAGTAGCTTTGTTATGCTAGTTCTGGGAACTATTATGTATTTCCTAAGTAATTTCTTTTCAGAGGAAGTGGTTGATTAGGGAGGAGATCATGAGAGGGAGCAGTGGGTATAGGACAAACTCATAATGGGTCTAGTGCATACATAAAACAAGGTGAAAACCGATCAGCATCAGAGAAAAGGGAGTACTGAGCTATAGGCTAATTTACATCAAGCCACTGTAATTATCTGGAACTCAGGTATTTGATATATACAGTCGGCCCTCCATATCCAGGGGTTTCGCATCTGTGGATTCAACCAACTGCAGATCGAAAGGCTCACAGGGGTTGCATCTGTACTGAATGTATACAGACTTTTTTCTTGTCATTATTCCCTAAACAATACAGTATAACAACTATTTACACAACATTTACATCGGATTAGGCATTATAAGTAATCTAAAGATGACTTAGAGTATATAGGAGGATGTGCATAGGTTATATGCAATTACTACCCATTTTATATGAGGGATTTGAACATCCGCGGATTTTGGTATCTCTGGCAGTCCTGGAACCAATCCCCCGCAGATACTGAGGGATGACTGTACTGGCCCACAATGCAATGCATAAAAGATTGACTTAGACTGTTTGACAAAGAACTTGAGCACTTATGGCTAGCATGGCCTCTCATTTTTTTTTTTTTTTTGATAGTGCTCTTCTGCAAGCCACACTTTCAACATCTAAATAATTCACATGGCGGCCATGACGAAAGAAGATGGCATCTGTTTAGAGAATCACTGTGTAGCTGCCAGTCACTACACAGGGCATTATTTTTCATCGATGATGTTGAAGAACTCACTGTTCCATGCCTTATTCCTTGTGACTGAAAGCAAGGAATATGTAGCTGGTTCCTTCAGTTGATGAAATTAGAGTACCATTAATAACAGATTCAATCTTCCATATGGGTTCATTTGCTCTTTCCTTCCTCTGGCTGATGGTCCTACTGAGGTGATTCTAGAGAGTCACTGGGGGGCCAGAAACTTGGATAAATTGATCAAGCACTATCACATACCAGAAAAGTACCAAACTGCATATTTAATTGATACAGATTTGAAAGATAAATGTTGGTAAGTTTCAAGCTCTCAAGCTGTGAGTCTTCGTGAAAAAAAAATCACTTAAGAAATGTCATCTCTTCTGGGAAATTCCTCTTAATGCTCTCAGGCAGAACTAGTTGGTGTTTCCTATGATCATACACAATGTCACCCATACTTAAAGGATAAGAAAAGATTAAAGAACAAACTGCAGCCAACACTGCTCTAAGCTGGAATGTGTCTTTTAGTGGGATAAAATATGTGTGTGGAATTCACGGTTCCTGCGCAGCGAAGGAATCCCTTTTCGGTCTACACTCAGCCTGGAAGTTGTTCTCTTCTCAGTATAGAGGTGAAGGGCTATTAACGACCTTCCACCATAGAGATGAGAGTTCACAGAACAAGGAGGAAAGTCACAGAGAGTGAGAGGTTCAGTGCACAACCGTGCAGACAGGAATAACCCCCAACACAGAAGGCAGGCTTAAGGCATTTTGCAGAGCATCCACAGGAAGCTTCCGCGTTGCACATACCCGCACAGAAGGTAGTGGGAGAAGAGATAGCTGGAGCTATAAACACATTTGCGAAAAGCTTTGTTGTACTTCAGATGTGAAATCTGAGCAGTCGAGAGACTGAGGGTAGTCTGCAGTTACTATTACAGCCTGGTCAAAGGAAACGATCCTTCTCATTTCAACGGATATAGAATCAAAATTAAGACATTGAACTTTAAAGGGAAAAAACGACAAAAGAAGAAGAAAATCAGAGAACAATACTACAGCACTGAGCTGGAAACCAGAGACAATATGTAAGATTTGTCTTTTTTGAAAATAGACGCATAAATTAACTTTTTTCAAATATATAGCAAATTTGCTGAATTATTGGTGATTTGGTGGTGGGTGGGCAGTCTAGGGGCAATTCTAGTTTAGTTTGACTTAGATTTTTGCCACAGCTATTTCATCCTGGCCATTATAGTTAAGATTTTTCTGTCCACCTAAGTTGAATATCCATTTCAGTTACACTTCACATTTCAGAGGGTAGGACTTCTAGAACTCTGAATGTTTGCCATCTGAATGAGTGGAATTTCTCTTAAATGCAATGCTCCCTATTTCATAGACATATGCCCTTTTCCTGCCCTGCCTCTGCTGCACCTGCTCTTAGATCTGGTTGAAGGTACTCAATTTACAATTTTAGAAGCAATGGTCAAATTGGTAAGTTGATGTTTGGTGAACTGATTTTCAGTTCACTTCTCCAGCAACTGTGTACATTCTAATCCCTATCATAAATCCCTGGTTCCGTTTCACTTATAGCTGTTTTCTTTCCCTGATCAAACCCTGATAAAAAGTAGGAAGGCATTTCACAGTTTTATGCAGGAGATATGAACTGAATAACCTGGCAGCCATGTGGAGTATGGATAGGAGGGGGCCAGTGAGCCTGCAAAGAGAACAGCAGGGTGTTGAGAGAATCTGGAAAAAATCAGATGGTGGCCTGGTCTGAGGTGACACCAGTGGAGATGGTGAGAAAGCAGAAACATAGAAGTAGAGCAGATGAACGTTTCTAACTGGACTTGCTGGTGCTATAAAAGTATCCCCCAAATAAATGGGCTCCTCAGAAGAAAGTGCTGTCTGGGGAAAATGAGTGGGCACTCCCATTTTTTATGGCTTATATCACAGAGCGGCCATACTCTATAAACACTGCACTTAAAAGCTGACATTTGATTTGTGACCAAAATAGTTTAAAAACCACACAATATTTTTTAAAGCTTGTGTCAATACCTCCATCATGTGCGGGTTCAAACCTGTGACGTGTCTTAAATAGCATCGGTCTGGTGGCTGAACAGTGGTGACACACGATTTCCTCCTAGCACACATCACCGCACGTCCACTTGCCCAGATATTTACGGTTAAATGGCTCTACTGCATGGAGATTTAGAACTTTTCATATTAAACACTGTCAAAAAATCAATAACCACGCCTGAATAAAGAGAAAGAAATCCGACCACTTGACTACAGAGAGCAATAATGGGACCCAGCAAGTTCTTCAAACTGTGACGTAAATAAAACAAAACCACTCTGAGATATAAATGAGCCGCTTGTATGTTGCGTTCAGAGGAAAATGGTAAAATTTCATTTCCAAGTTTGTTTTTTTTTTCTATTTGACTAAGGGAGCAAGAGAGACAATCTGGGGATATTTCCAAATTCCAAGAACAAATATGAAGATGGTGGCAGAGATGTACCCAGGAAGTGACACTCCTGGAAAAAGGCATTCAGACAGGGCTGCCTGGGAAAGGTCCTCTCCTCTGGGTCAGCTCAGGCCTTCCCTATCCTGCCCTCCTAGAAGTGTACAGTTCATCTAAACTGAGAGGTCACTTCAGTCAAGTGCTTGTTAAAGTCAGACATCACATTGGGCCACTCAACTGAAGGGAGCCGGCTTGGGGCTTAACTGACTCTTTAGTCCAACATGTGCTAACTGGTCAGTCTTCAAGTCACACACACTACAAGTTTGGTCAATAGTACTACTGGCTTCTGGAATTTGTTATCTGTTTAGTCAACAAACTGAAAATATTTTCTCCTTAATAAAAGAAAGGAAGAGAGGGAGAGGTAAGGGAGGGAGAGAGGAGGGGACGAGGAAAAACCCAGTATCTCTACTCAGGTCAAAGTGCAACATTACTCACTGCTTATAGTAACATCCAGAGTTGGGACAAATGTAACGTTGTTGAAACGCTACCTGTAGAACTGACCTGTATGGTTTTCTTCCTTTGAAAACCAGATCTAGCTCATCTCAGCCCTTCTCATTCTCAGGGGAAGGTTCCACACTCAGTGCTATGAGATGTTTGATGTAAAATTTTTGATTTACTACTAGCATATAGGCCTGGAAGTGAAACATATACCAAGTGACTGGATACAGCAGTTTAACTTATGTTTCTTCATAAAGATCTCTCCAAGTTGAAGTTAGTTCTCGGCTTTTTATAGAAGGAATTTTCTCTTCCATGGATTCCTAGCAACAGGTTGTCTTCCAGAAACAATATTTTGAGCAAACTGCACAGTGGGTCCTTAACTGTGTTTAGTCATTACAGAGCTTAAGATCTGTGCTACTTTTGATTCCTGGCAAATCACATATTGATTTTATTTATTTATTTTTTTGCTGAGGAATATTGGCCCTGGGCTAACATCTGTGCCCATCTTCCTCTGTTTTGTATGTGGGACGCTGCCACAGTGTGGCTTGATGAGCGGCATGTGGGTCCGTGCCCAGGATCTGAACCCGTGAACCCGGGCCACTGAAGCAGAGTGCATGAGCTTAACCACTACGCCACTGGGCCAGCCCCACAAATTGATATTTTAAACATATAAAATATCTATATTCCTCACACAATTTCATTTGGAAGGCTATTCTCGAGGTGACTTGTTTAGTTGGAAGAACAGTAGGTTCAGAGTCCAGAGCTCTT
This sequence comes from Diceros bicornis minor, assembly GCF_020826845.1. Classification (NCBI taxonomy): domain Eukaryota; kingdom Metazoa; phylum Chordata; class Mammalia; order Perissodactyla; family Rhinocerotidae; genus Diceros; species Diceros bicornis. Next base: position 16,788,050 of record NC_080775.1, on the reverse strand, counting down.
GGCTCTTCCACTGAACAGCTGTGTGACTTTGGGCAAGTAACTTAACCACTCTGAGCCTGCTGTCTCCTCTGTGAAATGAGGGGTTGGACCAGATGACTTCCTGATGACGTCCATGGTTCCATGATAACTTGAACTTGGAATGGATATTATTGACTTTCTGTAGATCATTAACTATACATGAAGGCAGTACTCTAAGAACAGTTTTTAAAATGTCTATTTTATATACATGTACATACATGCATACATATACATGTAACGAGAGAGAGAATGAATGAATTTCATTCATCAACTATCAATTTCATTAATGAACTACCAATGAAGGCTGTACCTTAAGAATGGATTTTAAAATGTATATTTTATATACCTATGAATACATCCATACACGTACATGGAGAGAGAGAGAGAGAACGAATGCATTTCAGTTGCAGATCCTTCTAAGTATAAAAGAGAACTCTAGGAGGGATGGGTGGTTTGAAAGAACCCTGAATTTGGAGTCCTGGCTCCAGCGTTTCCTAGGTGTGTGATTATGGAAAATTTAAAAGCTTACGATGAGTTCACTGTCTCACTTGAAACCTGGAATCATATCTGCCTGACCTACTGCACAAGATTTGAAATTAAAAGCAAATAAGATGATACCTAAAAGCACCACCTAAATTATAAGACCCATATATTTGTTTGGAATTATTATGCTAAATTTTGAATGATTTTCCAAATATTTGCTTGGTATCCTCAAGCAAATGAACCTAGACTTGTTCTTTAAAAAAACTAATGACAAGGTTCAGCACTGAAGTTTATGAATCAAACTGAGGCTCTAATTTGCTTATAAATGAATTCCTTTACTGGAGGCCTGTGATTGTTAAAAGCAGATTGACTGTTGCGATTGACATCACAACTCATTAGGCTTTTGGAAATGACCCACTGAAGTGATTACAGCGAGAGGAGGTCCTCATTATCCGTGAGTAACTGGTCCTGGAAATGCCGTTTTAAATGAATTCGCTTAATACAGCCTGTTAGCTGGCCTCCATAGGTGGCTTTCAGTGATCTGTGCCTTCCAACATTCACATCCTTGGGCAGCCCCCGTCCATACCGAACCTAAGCTGGCTTGTGATTCGCTTTAGCCAATAGATTGTGGCAGAAGTGACGCTATGCCACCTTGGGACCCAAATCTTTAGAAGGAGCTTCTGCTTCTGTGCTGTGGGGAACCTTGAGCTGTAATGTAAGAAGTCTGGCTGTCTTCCCCACGTGGAGGAGGAGAGGCCCTAAGACTACCTGGAGACAGAGAGAACCCCCTGCTCACACCAGGGTCCCCACTGAGCTCAGCCTTGTGGCTGTCCCTATGAAGGTACCAGGTAAGTGAGTGAGTCATCTTGAAGATTCTAACCCAGCCAAGATCCCACAAGACTACAGGCCCAGCTGCAGCCAACCCAGCAGAGTCTGGCCAACCCACAGAATGATGGGAGATAACAAAATGATAGTTTGAAACCTATGTTTTGGGGGTGGTTTGTTACACAGCAATAATAACCAAAATATACAGAGACCAACATTGACTAAGAAGTCATATTTAAAGGACTTGATTAATATTTCAAATTAGAAAAATAAAATAAATATTATTTAAAAAGTCATAATTATAAATATGTCCTAATTCTTAGAATGAAGAATTAATTGAATGGTAGATCTGGGGGGCAGGGGGTATAATTTTTATGACAAAATTATGTGATATGACATCCTTTACTTGACTTTTGCACCCCAGTGATGAAAAATTTTATTATTATTTATTATTTTTGCAAAAATATTTCTGAAGACTTTATTGTTTTTACTGAGGTCCTCTATTAACCAGTTATTGCAACTCATTCTCTCTCTTTTATTTTTTTTGCTGGGAAAGATTCGCCCTGAGCTAACATCTGTTGCCAATTTTCCTCTCTGTATTTTTTCCCCCTCCCCAAGGCCCCAGTACATAGTTGTATATTCTAGTTGTAAGTCCTTCTAGTTCTATGTGAGCCACTGCCACAGCACGGCTACTGACAGACAGGTGATGTAAGTCTGCACCGGGGAACCGAACCCAGGCCGAAGTGGAGCGCACCGAACTTTAACCATTAGGCCATCAGGGCTGGCTTGCAACTCAGTCTCTTTGGAAGCATTCATCCTGACCTAATCCATCCCAATTTCTCCTCTTGGACTATTACTGTGTCACATCCTCATTTGGTGTTGTATATAGTTTAGCATTTCTCCAATATCATTTTCATCAACTTCATGACTTACTGCATCTTTCTTTCTTTTTAAGTTTTCAATTTTACTTTGCAATCTACTTGTATCATATTACTTGATATTTATGAATATCTACAGCAATCAGCCAGAGATGAAGAAAGTGATGCTGAGATGCTAGGCAGAAACAGAAATTAGTATGAAGGAAATAGGAATGCTTAAATGAGAATTAATATTTGAATGGTCAACCCATAGACTTGGTTTATCTAAGTCACCTATTAACTGGGGGAGGGGCACTCATAATGAATATATCATATAACGAGATTCAAGAGATTATCTCAGCACATGTCACATTGTACTGAACTAATCTATTCAGGGATTTGTCTTCATTTGACTACGTGCTCTGTGCCTGCGTGCAAGTTGGAGGGGAATGGGGGGGGTCTCTCTTTTATCCTCTAAACTTACATAGTATCTACCATTTGGTTTGCATTTGTGAAAATGAACTGAACTGAGTAGAGAGAAAGAAAGTAATTAGTTTGTGCCTTAATTAAAGAATGAGAGAGTGGAAAGTTTTGTTCTAAAATGAATAAAATCAAATGTACTATTACTTTAAAATTCACATATGATTAAAAATTTCCTTTTCTTTTTTTTTGTTTTGGTTGAAGTTTGAAAGTGGAACTGGCACATAATATACAGAACCAGACTCCAAATCCCATTGTATTAAAATATCCCACAAATAATTACTTTTTTTTATATACAAACAAATGTGGCAGTCTAGTTTAAATTACTCCTTCTCAAGACACAAAGAAATGGAAAGATATTCCATGCTCTTGGACTGGAAGAATTAACATAGTTAAGATGTCCATACTTCAAAGCAATCTATAGATTCAATGCAATCTCTATCAAAGTTCCAACAACATTTTTCACAGAAATAGAACAAAGAATCACAAAATTTATATGGAACAACAAAAGACCCCAAATAGCTAAAGGAATCCTGAGAAAAAAGCACAAAGCTGGAGGTATCACACTCCCTGATTTCAAAATATACTACAAAGCTATAGTAACCAAAACAGCATGGTACTGGCACAAAAACAGACACACAGATCAATGGAATAGAATCAAAAGCCCAGAAATAAACCCACACATCTATGGACAGCTAATCTTTGACAAAAGAGCCAAGAACATACAATGGGGAAAAGAAAGTCTCTTCAACAAATGGTGTTGGGAAAACTGGATAGCCACATGCAAAAAAATGAAAGTAGACCCTTACCTTACACCATACACAAAAATTAACTCCAAATGGATTAAAGACTTGAATGTAAGACCTGAAACTGTGAAACTTCTAGAAGAAAACATAGGCAGTATGCTCTTCGACATCGGTCTTAGCAACATCTTTTCAAACACCATGTCTGACCCGGCAAGAGAAACAATAGAAAAAATAAACAAATGGGACTACATCAAACTAAAAAGCTTCTGCACAGCAAAGGAAACCATCAACAAAACAAAAAGACAACCTAACAATTGGGAGAAGATATTTGCAAACCATACATCTGATAAGGGCTTAATCTCCAAAATATATAAAGAACTCATGCATCTCAACAGCAAAAAAACTACCAACCCAATTAAAAAATGGGCAAAAGACATGAACAGACATTTCTCCAAAGAAGATATACAGATGGCCAACAGACACATGAAAAGATGTTCAAAATCACTAACTATCAGGGAAATGCAAATCAAAACTACAATGAGATATCACCTCATGCCCGTCAGAATGGCTATAATTAACAAGACAGGAAACAATATGTGTTGGAGAGGATGTGGAGAGAAGGGAACTCTCATACACTGCTGGTGGGAGTGCAAACTGGTGCAGCCACTATGGAAAACAGTATGGAGATTCCTCAAAAAATCAAGGATAGAACTACCATATGATCCAGCTATTCCACTGTTGGGTATTTATCCAAAGAACTTGAAAACACCAATTTGTAAAGGTACATGCACCCCTGTGTTCATTGCAGCGTTATTCACAATAGCCAAGACTTGGAAGCAACCTAAGTGCCCATCAAGGGACAAATGGATAAAGAAGATGTGGTATATATACACAATGGAATACTACTCAGCCATAAGAAACGATGAAATCCAGCCATTTGTGACAACATGGATGGACATTGAGGGTATAATGCAAAGTGAAATAAGTCAGAGGGAGAAGGTCAAATACCGTATGATTTCCTTCATTAAGTAGTAGATAATAACAACAATAAACAAACACATAGGGACAGAGATTGGATTGGTGGTTACCAGAGGGGAAGGGGGGAGGGAGGAGGGTGAAAGGGATAATTCGGTACATGTGTGTGGTGATGGGTTGTAATTAGTATTTGGGTGGTGAACATGATGTAATCTATGCAGAAATAGAAGTATAACGATGTACACCTGAAATTTTTACAATGTTATAAACCAATGTTACTGCAATACACAAAAAATTAAAAAAAAAAATAAGTAAATTACTCCTTCTCAGTGATAAATGAAGAGATCAATGGCTACATACATAAAATCCTCATGCCTACAAACTAAACCTAAAGCATGATGTATTTCTTGAACATAATTTTCAGAGGATACAACATAATAAGAAGCTGTCCAAATTTCAAATAGCTGTCTAAATGTCCAAATATCAAATAACTGGGATATTTATTTGGAATTACTGCAGCCAGATAAGCCCCAAAACATGGTGGGGGGAAAGGGATGCTTGCTTTCAGTTTTGTGTGAACAGTGCTAAATAATAAAAACATTTAAAATGTATAACACATTTAAGGAACTTAACTTACACTTGCAACACTGGAAACGTCAAATAACCATTTGTAATTTCTCATGAATAGAAATCCAGCTTCACATTGCAGGAAAACAGCTTTCCATTTTAAATGGCAACTTGGTCCTAAAAGTTAGCAGAAGTGGTCACATTGTGGGGACGCAACAGAAACTATCATTTAGGAGACAGTTAAAACAAATCCGACCAAGGGTTCACTGACTGGTTGGAGAAACAGAAGCAAGATTATAGTGAGTGTGATAATACAACAGCCCTCCCACAGGCAAAAGCTGGAAAGGTGCACACATGCCCAATTTTTCTAAAAAGCGGTTTAGCAATATGTATCTGGAGTCTTAAAATATTACTTTGCTGTTGGGGATCTGTCTTAAGAAAATATTTCCATACATGTAAAAAATATTTATGCACAAAGATTTCATTGTGGCATTATTTATAGGATAGTGACCAAAATATCTCATAATATGGGAATGTTTACATACATGATGGAACATTATGCAAACATTCAAGTTATATTTTTAAAAAATATTTAATGACATAGGAAAATGTTCTTATAATGTGAAAAAAACAAACTATGAAACTGTATTGTAAGTATTATAAATGTATGGAGAGTGTATGTATCTACATATACGTAGAGCTTAACTAGAAATACTAAAATGTTATGTGTATCTTTGGGTGGTGGAAGGAGTAAAGATAGTTAATTTTTCTTTCATTACAATTTAATGTATTTTTCAGTGTTTTATGTTTATCTGTTTCATTTATAATCAGTAAAAGGGACTAAATGGGAAAAGATCAATCTTACCAGTGTAAATTATCTGATGCCTATATGAATGTCACATGTAAAATAACAGAATATAGATTTTGAATCCTCCAACTGAAACACACAGATAGGCAAAGATTTATGAACTCAAAGCTATTTCAAATTCTTCTTTATTATCACAGAGTTCCTAATTGCCAGTCATACCTGAGATTTGCTATTGTTCGTGTGCAAATATTTCCGATCAAATTACATGCCTTTGCAGTGGCTATGGTTCACTCTGATTAAATTCAAGCTCTTTGACCGAGTCCTTCATGGACTCATCTCGACTCTAGTGGAGGTCCTGGAGCTCAGCAAGAATTTTGGAAAAGGTTCAGCAGCCTGAGTAATTCTTATCACAGTCAAGCCACACAGGGACCAAGATCCCACTATTTAATACACCCCTTTGTGGGGCTAGGAGTGCAGATGGGGGGTTGTCAAGGAGACATTTCCTGGGAAAGTGTCAGAAATTATGAAGCATGGGTCATCAATTATTTATAAGTGAAAAAGAGGGATCAAACAAAATAAATTTTAAGAAAAGATAAGCCATATAAGGACAGAACCATAAAAAGAATCTATTTTGTGGCCAGCCCTGTGGCCTAGTGGTTAAGTTCAGTACATTTCACTTCAGTGGCCCAGGTTCAGTTCCCGGATGTGGACCTACACCACTTGTTGGCAGCCATGCTGTGGCGAAGACCCACAAACAAAATAGAGGAAGATTGGCACAGATGTTAGCTCAGAGGGAATCTTCCTCAACAATAACAACAAAAAAAGAATATATTATTTTAAGGAGGGTTAACAGCCTTCTGCAGGTTAGCAGAAAAACAATAAGAAAGATGAAATAAACAGTTATCCATTCACTGGGTCCTCCTCCAATTTGTTCTCCATAGACTAGAGATCCTGATAAAACAGAGATTCGATCATGTCTCTCCAGCTTAAAATTCCCCTAGAAGTTTCCCATTTCCTTTAGGATTCAGTCCAGAATACTTGGCATAACCTATAAGGCACTGTATGATCTAGTTCCTGACTGTTTCTCCAAACTCATTCCACACTCCACCCTTTCTCTCTGATCCCTCTCCTCCCTGGCCTTTCAGTTACTCAAAAACGCGACACTCTTAACCTCAGGGTCTTCCTACAAACTTTAAAGTTTGTGTGTTTTCTCCTTGTCTGATTTTCTGACTAAATTCTCAACTTAGTTTCATTTCCGCACAAGCCTTCTCTATTTTCAAGATTGTCTGGTCCTAAGGGCACCTTAGACCTGGTTCCCTAGATACATTCTCCACACCCCCTCCTGGTCACAAGGCACTTGGGGGATCTTCTCCCCAGAGCCCAATCTGCCTCTGCACAAACCTCCACAAGTTAACCCTTTAGCATCCAGCTTCTCTATCCATTAAAAAAATAGTTATCATAGATTCGATAAATATTTATTGAGCATTCCGTAAGGGTAAGACCCTGTGCTGGACAGGTAGGGCCTATGGGAGATACTCAACATGTTGGCACCTGTCTCGAGGACTTTGTGTTTCTGCCTCTTTTTTCTGAGTTTCCAAATCCAACTCACTCCCACTCCACTTCCTCAACCCGTTTCTTACCCTGGTTAACTCATACCAGGCTTTCAGGATGGGGCTTTGGCATCATTTCTAATTAGAAGCTTTTCCTGACATTCTTCCTCCTTGCTCAAGCAATCTAGGTAAGATGCTGATTCCAGGTTCTCTCCTAGCACCTTGACACTCACTTCTTATGTTAAAGTCTCTCCCTCAGACTGTGAGCTCCTTCAGAGCAGAGTCCATGTCTGTCTGTCAGTCCTCAGCCCCCTGCAGTGCCTGGCACACAGTTAGTACTTAACATTTATATGCTGCCTTGTTTTAGTCCAGCCTTATTCCACAAAGGATTTGAGGCCATTTGCACAAAAGACACATCAAGTAGCAAAAATGAATATCAACGTGGGAGCAAGGAATTATAAAAGGAAGTAGAATCAGGACCAGAAAAGAAAAACAGGTTAACGGTTGTTAGAAAAGGGCTAAAAAGAATTTCCTGGAATATTTATTTAATATATTTCTGACAATAGATAATTCTAAGATCATAGCATACCCCTTTTATGGCATATCACAATATTTCCCTGAGTCAAAACAGCTAAAAATTATTAAAAAGCGTGGAAAATATTTTCCCCAAATCCATAGATTTTGATGCCATGTTTGTTTTTTCAACTTTCCTAAATCTTCACACTCCAAACTCTCAGAAGATAGTAAACATGCCATTTTAGCTTATTCTTCTGCACCCAAGACAATACTACCTAGGAATACATATGTTTTTTTTTCTTTTAACTTTCCTTCATTTAATAAGAGCGAGACTCTTGAGCATATAAAAACAACAGCAAGTGACTTTATCTTTAAGATTTCTTATCTGAATTGATAGAAGCCAATTATAAATCAGAAAACTAAAATACTTAGTAAAATTAGTACAGGTGATTCATGGCTGTAGCCATTCCTTTACAAGGAGTAAAACTGGGTGACGGCTCTTAGGCTAATTTTCTAAATGTATGGACCATCTGCACTAATTTCTTTTTAAGGCAGTTTAATTTTAAAATAATCTTTCTTGAATCACAGAAAGGCTTCCAGTAGCATGGAAAACTATATATCTAAAAGGTCTTTCCCACCAAATCATCTCAAGTCCTTTATTTTGAAGACCACATAGTAGACTCATAGAAGTCTTTTTTTTTTTTTAATTTTTTGTTTATTGCAGTAACATTGGTTTATAACATTGTAAAAATTTCAGGTGTACATCATTGTACTTCTATTTCTGCATAGATTACATCATGTTCACCACCCAAATACTAATTACAACCCATCACCACACACATGTACCGAATTATCCCTTTCACCCTCCTCCCTCCCCCCTTCCCCTCTGGTAACAACCAATCCAATCTCTGTCTCTACGTGTTTGTTTATTGTTGTTATTATCTACTACTTAATGAAGGAAATCATACAGTATTTGACCTTCTCCCTCTGACTTATTTCACTTTGCATTATATCCTCAATATCCATCCATGTTGTCACAAATGGCTGGATTTCATTGTTTCTTATGGCTGAGTAGTATTCGAGACCTCTGGGACAACATCCAGTGCACTAACATCCGTGTTATAGGTGTCCCAGAAGGAGCAGAGTGAGACAAGGGGGCAGAGAATCTATTTCAAGAAATAATAGATGAAAACTTCCCTAATCTAAGGAAGGAAACAGACATCCAGGTACAGGAAGTACAGAGAGCCCCAAACAAGATAAACCCAAAGAGGCCCACACCAAGACACATCATAATCAAAATGTCCAGAATTAAAGATAAAGAGAGAATCATAGAAGTCTTGACTTGTGCTACCCTGCTTAGCTAATTTAGAGTTAACAAGAATCAGTGCCATGTATGTGCCTTTAGATCCCCAGGCCTAGCCTGTTTGGTGTAAAAAATGGTAGTCATGCAGACAAAGGTCTGAGAGCCACTGCAAGGAGAGCAAGAGGCTCTTCCAGCCTGATCCTAACCCTCCTTGTCCTGTTCTAGTGACTTCCAAAATGTGATCTGCTGCCTACCTGGACACCTGTATGAGAAATGCCACGCCATGGTTGATGAAAAGGAGTCATACGTATACTAGCTGTTGTTTTGATAACCACTGTAATTCCATTCCCACACACGGAGAAGTAGGTACCAACTCTGAGCTGTATTAGCTCTCTGGAAGAAACAGATGCTCACTAAGTGTCTGTTCAACCAATGAGCAGTTTTAGTTCTATCCGCCCTTCAATTCCCCACTGATGGAACGTAATTTCAGCCAAAAGCAATCTGATGTTCATTAGTATTGTAGCCTCTTTTTAGGCTTGTGACCAGCCTTGTTCTTTTTGAAATATTAAGAAAAGCAGCTTTGATTTATAGGTTTGAGGGGAGAGCTTGGGTCTTAAATTCTCAGAGCATAGGAAGGCAACATCAAGGAGCCTGCTTTCCAGGCACCCACAAATTTTACCTGAGTTCGGTTCAATGTAGCAAATGTTTGCTGAGGACCTACTATGCCCTAAGGAGGATACTATGGGAAACAAAGATGAAAAAGGAACAACCTGAGGCCGGCCCGGTGGTGCAAGCGGTTAAGTACGTGCGCTCCGCTGCGGTGGCCTGGGGTTCGCAGGTTCGGATCCCGGGCGTGCACCAACGCACCACTTGGCAAGCCATGCTGTGGCGGCGTCCCATATAAAGTGGAGGAAGATGGGCACGGATCTTCCCAGGGCCAGTCTTCCTCAGCAAAAAGAGGAGGATTGACAGATGTTAGCTCAGGGCCAATCTTCCTCACAAAAAAAAAAATAAGAAGAAGAAAAAGGAACAACCTTGCTGTAGGAAGCAGAAGAGGCCAAACACAGTGCCCGGCATGTGGTGAGCATTCAATGTGAGATTGATATTTTCTCTAGATTAGTGGGACACTTATGGTATAAAGCAGAGTGCAGTAAATGTTAGAAAAGAGGTACAAAGCAAGTGCTCTGGGGAGTATTGTCTGGACAATATTCACCAGTACTGGAGACACTGGGAAGGCTTCCTGGAGGAGGTGGCATTTAGCTGAAGCTGAAACATTAAGAGGATTTTTACAAAGAGGCATTCCGGTGACATGAGCAATAAAGGGTATGTTTGGGAATTTGTGAGCAATCTGTAGAGACTCATACACAGGTTGCACGGCAGGTCCATAGTGGAAAACACTGATGCATGGGCTGGACCCAGAGGATAAGACCTGTGTTGGGATGGTAACTGAATGGGCAGTATGAGCATAGGCTGAATGCTGGAGACAGGAGGCCAGGAGATGAGTTAGGAAACTAAAACAATTTTCATTGTTCCTTGGGAGCTTTAAGAGCAGGAATACATTTCAAGGGAGAGGAAGCCTCGATGAGCACTTTCTTTTTTTTTCCTCTCTAATTTACAAAAGTGTTAGAATGATATCTGTGTAAAGTATTTTTCATAATCATAGTTTGAAAACAAAATTGGAAAGTCTTAAGAGTTGACTAAAAACAGCATGACTTGAATACTTAGTGACCTCCCGTGTGTGTTATTTACTGCTGGGAAAACATTAAATCAAAATACTTAGAACAGTTAGAAAGTTCTAGTAATTGAACTCTGAACTCTCCAACCCACAATGGCGACGACTACTAACATCACATTGTATGGATGTGTCTTCATAAAACTCTAACCGTCCTGAAGCCCTGGCTTTATATATTGCAGGGTCATTACCTTCAAGAGACTACGGAATATGGAAGGTATGATCTACGCTGATAATGCTGTGCGTTTCTCTAAAGAGCTTAGGGCACTCCACACTTTAATTAAATCTCCTAATGTCCTTGTGAAATGGGCAAGGGACCAATAGAAGTGAGTCACTGAAAAGTACCCAACTAGAAGACTGGACCATAGGACATACTTTGAAATGAAATTCACTTTTATTATTATTGTATCCATTTCACCAATGAGGAAATGGGATGATTACAGAGACAAGGATGATGAGCTATCTTCCATTTTCACTGGAGGCAGAGTACACTGCTGTAGGCTCTGAAAGCACCCCCCCGGGGGACCTTTAAAAATATTATATAAAAACCATGACCTCTGAGGTTTCTCCTTTGAGATTCAACCAACATTTACTAATGAACACCTAAAATGTGCAGCAAAGAAAATATACATTGCCCTTTTCTTGCAAAAGAACACAGGACAAGAATCCCAATTTATCATGATGTATAATCTCTTATCTATGATTGGCTGGTTTATCAGAAGCTTGGCTGAGTTCTCTCACAGCCTCCTTCCCTATATTCCCCAAGCTCCCCTCAGCAACAGAGAGATGAGTGGGCACTGGTCTTAAGGAGGTCATATTGGAAGGAGAGCTGTTTACGGTAAAGACACAGTACAAATTGCAGGGGTAGAAAAAATGGAAAACGCCAGAAAACTGAACAAGTCTTGACTCTTGGTTCTACTCTTAGGATAGTGGTATAGATTCTAAAGTCATACTCAAAAACAGACATGCAGTTATCATATATGATCTAGTTTATAAACCAACTCTCCTTCTTAGAAAGGAAATCAAAGAGCCCAAACCACTTTACCAGGCTATGGCACCACTCTCTCAATCTAACCGCCTTCTGATGTCCCAGGAAATACAGTCATGGCTCCCGGGGAAACAGAGATCCCACTTTGAGGAAAAAAATGTCATAAAAAAGATAGATGCTGTGGTTTTAGGTAATAATTTTGTATCACTGAAGTCTAAAAAACATGGAGATACCAATAATGAAATCCTATGGCAATATTTGGTTGTAAGATGGTTATATTGATCCAGAATATGCTCAGAATTGTTTAGGTTTTCATAAAAATGAAAACAGAATAAAAAGTTTTGTAGAGAATGTGTGAATCCTTAAGTTTGAGAAAAACTGCTTTAGAGATAGCCTTTATAAATGAGTCTAGAAAAGAGGGCAAGATAAATTTTGCTTGGTCCTAAGAGAGTGTGGCACCAGACACAGAAATCTCTTTTTGGGGAAGACTAGTATTGGATGTACTAAAAATAAAGTAACAAACAGCTTATTTCTACTCCTGAAAACTGATTTACTACAATGGGATCAAGGGCAAATCTGTAATAACTACATGTGTCACAGAGTAATAATCACTCTTTCCCAATCTTTGAGATGGCAGAAAAAATGTTCTAATGGAATTCTAAATTCTTCAGATAAAAAGCCTCACAAAATTAGGAAAATTCCCTACAGCCAAATAACAAATTTTTAATTAACTAATCCCTTATCACATATATGCATTTAAATATAAAGGGAATATAATTGTTTATTTATTCTCCTCGTAAAAATAAGGTGCCCTACAAGATTTAGAAAGGTTGTCAAGCACTATATTTTAATTTGGTACCTCAATCATTGCTATCACTTGCTTCCTAAGAATTCACAGGAAGTCATATTTTAAATATTATTCAACACAACTGTTTATCTATATACTTGTACAATTATGCAAGCAGAAATTAACTTTCATTGTAGTTCTAACTGTATTTTAACAATATTGCAGGTATACCAAAGGACTATAATTTTAATTTCTTCTTTGGATTAGATTTATATCTGCAACTTTAATAATTTTCATAAATTTCCTAAATAAAAAAGACATTTGTAAGTCAAATTAAAAATCTGCTGAAACACATCAAATTATTAAATGTATCTAAATAAGGTATGATTTTGAATTTGGACGAATGGTTTTAAAGTAGGCAAAATAAATATTTTTATTAATATCAATATTAAAATGCATAATATTTATCATTAAAATATCTAAGTTTCAATTAATGTTAATTACTATTTGATCTCAGAAATTTGAGCTGGAAGGGACTATGGAGATTGTTTAATTCAAAGACTTCATTTTTAGATGGAAAAACTGAATCCTTGATCTTTTTTTTTTGTGTGTGTGTGAGGAGATCAGCCCTGAGCTAACATCCGCCAATCCTCCTCCTTTTTTGCTGAGGAAGACGGCCCTGGGCTAACATCGGTGCCTATCTTCCTCCACTTTATATGGGACGCCGCCACAGCATGGCTTACCAAGCAGTGCGTCGGTGCGCGCCCGGGATCCGGGCCAGCGAACCCTGGGCCGCCGCAGCGGAGCGCGCGCACCTAACCGCTTGCGCCACCGGGCCGGCCCCTGAATCCTTGATCTTTTGAAGGCCTAAATAGCCCAGACTGGAACCCAGTCTCCCAACTTGTCAGTCCAGTGTTCCTTTTATTTAAGCATGTAAGTATTTATTATAAACATCACATTAAGTGAGCCTGGTGTCCGTTAATGTGGAAGTACTATGCAGAGGTAACATCACTCATTGGTCTAAGGAAGAAGCTACAAGTATCCAGGACCAGAGAATTGAATCCCAACTCCACTGTTGACTGGATGCTGTGAAGCAAGCCATTTAACTGCACTGTGCCTTCCTTTTCCTAATTAGAAAAATAAGGACTTGAGTAATTTAAACTTACCTACTTAAATTGGTTGTCGCAAGAAGTGGTAATAAAAATAACTCTAAAGCATACAGCATATTTAAGGGCAAACTAAATACTTAATAACAAAAAACTCATCTTAACTATATTTAAACCAAGGAGCAATAACCACTTGGAGTCATAATTAGGAGGGAGTATATAGTAGCTATTGTGTGTCCGTATGACATCTGAAAAAGTGAATGCTGGGGGATAGCTAACAAGTTCAGTAGCTCCTAAGTTTTCCCAGTTTTTTGTAATCTATCTTTATGTTGACCTAAGCCATATAATACTTATCACTTGAGAACAAACTAGAACTCTATAATTTCTCCAATGCAACATTCATTCCTAAAGAGAGAGACCGGCTAATGAAGTACCTATAGTGTTGCTAATAGACTCTGAAGAATTTCCTATAGAACCATCCTGTAACTGATCTATGCAGAGCAGAAACCCTGCCAAATACTATTCCTAATAATGAAATATAGTTTGCTGGGTGGCATGTAAAATCATCCAGCTTGAGCTGAAATTTACGAACAAAAATTTATCAACCGGATTCTTTTGGATAAGAATAGATCTGGGGGGCCGGCCTGGTGGCGCAAGCGGTTAAGTGCGTGCGCTCCGCTGCGGCAGCCCGGGGTTCGCAGGTTCGGATCCCGGGCGCGCACTGACGCACTGCTTGGCAAGCCATGCTGTGGCGGCGTCCCATATAAAAGTGGAGGAAGATGGGCACGAATGTTAGCCCATGGACAGTCTTCCTCAGCAGAAAAAGAGGAGGATTGGCAGATGTTAGCACAGGGCTGGTCTCCTCACAAAAAAAAAAAAAAAAAAAAAATAGATCTGGAAGGGATGGGATGAATAAATAAGTGGATTTTTAAAGTACTGTATAATACCAATTTTTGAAGAAAAAATGTGTACGATATGCATACAGAATAGTCTGAAAGAAAATACCCAGCGATGCTAATACTGGTCATTTCTAGGGAGTAGAATGTTTTTTAGTTTTTTTCTTTTTCTCCTTTGTACTTATCGGTTTTGTTTGATTTTGAAGATGAATTAATTTTGTTGTATATAAAAAAGGTTACTTTTAATGGAAAAAAAATAATTTGCTTTAGTCTCTTGATAAGGTACTATTATGCCCACTTCAAACATGAAACAAGAAGGCTTGAAATGTTAAGTGGTGGGAGTGATAGAAATGGGAGTTAACACCAGGATTCTCGTGTCCTGATACTGGTTTTGGTTACTTCAGAGGGCCTGCAGAGAGGGAGAAAATCTGGGGAGGCCACTTCGATGTGGGCTTTCACACCTCGTAAGTGCTAAAGGGCAGAGTTGTACATGGTTTTCAACCATTCCTAAGCTCATACTTGGCATGCATTCTTTACCCACAGTTTTCATTTCCGGATTGTATGTCTCCGTCTTAAATTTAAACAAGCATTGCTTTCAGTGTTTAATTACAATTTAATGGAAATACTACTTGCATTCAAATTAGCTTTTAGTTTTCACGTCATGAATGTGCATCCCAGTTATTGTGTCATTATAATCTCATGTTATAATGGCTTCATAATGCAAGTCCCTGCAGAGTTGAATTAGTAGTTTCCTATGGTAATCGCCCATCACTATAATATCATAATCACATAAGCACAGTCCCCCACATGCTTCCACCGCAATCATTTTGACATTGTAAGAGCATTTTAATAGTATTAGCATAGATTCTCCAGAGAAATCATCTCGTTGTCACTGCATTACCATATAAGATTAATTGTGATGGAGCCATGTTGTTATGATATGAAAGTTTAAAAAAAAAAGTGATACTCAGCAGTAAAGCATTTCTCTTCTCAAAGGTTCAGTGCATTTTGCAGTAAGGTTTGCCATACCACCCTTAACTGAATACATGTCCTTTCACAAGATGTAAGTTTTTCGTTTTGGTTTGTTTTTCCTTTTTGTTTAGGAGTCACACAACAGTAATAAATGTAGTCAGTCCTTCTCTGTGGTACAGAAAGAAAAAGCAGACATGGTCCCTGTCTTCAAGGAGTTTACAATTTAATCAGGTTTACAACAAATTATATGTAGCGTATTGGCAAACGCAATTAATACTCTTAGGATCAAGTACTCCGAAGTAACTGGCATTACATAGGGGTGAGAGAAAGCGAATAAGGTATTCCTGCAGAGAAAATGTTTGATAATTACCTAAAGGGTTAAACATATTAAACAGAAAGACTAGTTGGCAGAAATGGGGTGCATGTTGTCAGGGCTCATAAGTCTGGCTAGTGTCTTTGTAGTCACTAACTCTGGGAAGAAGGAAGGCCGCCAAAGACACTAGTGGTGGACACAGCCACAGCCCCTCCCCAAGGAGGAAGCGAGAAGAACAGGTTATGGGCAGGAAACCTCTCCTCAGTACGTATCTCTACTGCTTTCAGTGCAGAGAGTGGAAGCCAGACCTTGTTCTTTATTTCTAAGAGAAGGATGAGCAGAGATGTTCTCTTGAAGCATCAGGTCAAGGGCCAGAAAAAGGAAACTCCTGCTCAGAAAAGCACTGCCCAGCCCTCAATACTCTCCTTGGTTTGAAGCCACAGTGCAAAATGACTGTGTTGTGTCAGTGACAAATGGCACACACTGCAGAGACTGGCAGGGTATTCTGCTCATTTGAGGGGCCTCTAATCCTCTGGTACGCTCTGGGGACACCCCGGGAGAATTGCAAACAGATTATCATAACTCTCAAGGAATCCTCTCTGCTCAATGTTTAAGTGAGGACAGCGTCACAGCCAGCATTTGGCACCACCACTGGCCCATAGTGGGCATTCTATAAATGTTTAAGGATGGATGAGCAAATTAACATGACTGGAAAAATGCACCAGTTTCAGAGCTGCTGGGTCTGAAAACACAAGGAGCAGATTTGGAATAAGTCCTCTCCAGCAGCATTAACAGCAGAGGAATTAACAACTGGCGATGTCTCTTGTATTATTAAAGACTTGCTTGCCTTCTTGGTTATGGCAAATCACAGCATGCTGAGGGGTAATGATTGCTCATTTTCCCTTTCTCGACTTGTGTGGGCCTGGGAGATCTCAGTGCTACTCCGTGGCTCAGTTTCTGAAAAGAAGTAATAACACTTTTTAAATTGGAACACAATGAGGATAAAGATCTGCTAAGTACTCAAAGCTGCTTTCACCAACAAGCTGTGGAGCAATATAAACTTATTACATAAACACAATTAGCTATCCTTCCTTTAGAAAGTTATTTTTAATTTCACAGGTAAAGTCAATGGCACCTGCTATCCTAGTCTTCCTTTTGAGTTCCTGTTTAGGCATCACAGGAAACTAAACTCTCACTTCTTGGCCTATTCGTCCTACTAACTCATTTCATACATTTTTCATTATAAATTCATATCGAAACTTACTTTTATTACATTTGATTATCACTTTTTATTATCTGCTCTGTTATTAGACATACAGACTAAAAATCAAGAACTCAGGATGTTTGAATCCAACTGCGGTAAGAACAGAAATTTTATTTACTATGTAAAATGTATCTTGACACTGCTTAAAAAAATACCTTGACACTACTCTCGTTCAAATGTATTAAAGGCAACAGAAATGATTCCTGATAATATTCAAGAGGTTACTCTCTTATTTCATACAAACAATAGTAGCTACAAAATATCTTCAGTGCCACTAAAAATTAATGTTAACTTACTATATTTCAAAAATGGAAGAATACACCCAGCTGAGACAACATAATGCTCTTATGAATATATCACTATTTCCCCAATAGGAAGAAAAGCTAGAACTTTACCAACTACATAATTACCAAAAAGTTGATATGCTAAAAGTCCATCTTTGGGCAAATCACTTAGACTGTGGGCCTCAGTTTTCTCATTAATAAAACAAAGGAGTTAAACAAGGTGATCTCGAAAGTTCCATCAGATACAAGCTGTATGATTCTATGTGAAGAGCCGTTAAATAACCTCTAAACGAGCACGGCCACAGCTCCCCATTAGTTCACCATGTTTAGATGTTAAATGAACGGCGAGACATGTGTAGTGGAAAATCAGGCAGAAGATTTCTATCCACGGAATGTGAAACCTGTTGATATCTCTTTCTACACTAATTCTTTTTCTGATCTCCCATCAGGGCAAACTACACTCTAACGAACTATATAATATTATTTATTTTACTATAAACTTCAGATTATCTAACAGATGAGTGAAAAAAAATACCTCACAACCCAGATTATTACTTTATTATCACTCTTTATACTGCTCATGAATAAAACAGAGGCACTAGTATAAAATAATGGTGGCTTCATTAGCCTTCAAATAAATGATGCTGATGGTCTCAGCAACTGAAAACTCTTGGCTATTTCCCAAATAACAGCTAAAACAATCCATTATCTATCTATGTACATGTGTGTGTACATATATATACATATACATGTGTATCTATATGTATAGTTTCAACATTTTCTAATCATCACAATACAAGCACAGAAATTATTCTTAAAATTGTTTTGTGCCAACTTTACAACTAAGAATTATTTTATTCTTGGGGCCAGCCTGGTGGTGTAGTGGTTAAGTTCACGCGCCCTACTTCGGCGGCCTGGGGTTCGCAGGTTCAGATCCCAGGTGTGGACCTACACGCCGCTCATCAAGCCATGCTGTGGTGGTGTGTCCTACATACAAAACAGAGGCAGATGGGCACAGATGTTAGCTCAGGGCCAATCTTCCTCACAAAAAATAAAAAATAAAAAAACGTTTACAACTCTGATTTGGGCTTTCAAAAAGCAAAAGAATTAAAAATTAATCTTTTTGACCTCACTGTATCAAGAATAAGCAGTAGTATTAGGTCCATGAAGTATTCCTAATGCTAGAAACTGTATATGTTCTTTTGCATATTTTAAATCGAACAATTAAATGAAATTCCACAGACAAGAATATATAGAACTATATAGAATCTTCACGGAGATCATTTTAAACTTGGATCTCTTCGCTTGAGATATTTTGATCTTTCTACTGAAATACACTGATAGACAAAAACCAAAAAGACAATTCCTGGGAGGAATGAAGAACGTCAAAATGGGGCACCGCACCCCATCTGCCAGAACCTTCTCCTTCCCCGTACACCCACCAGATCAAATATAGCTGTCAAGTCAAAGTCTCAATAAGGTCACTACTTAAAACAGCAAATTCTTTACCTTTTATGCACTGAGCTGCTCCAAAATATTTAGTTACACAGGAGAAAGAGGAGCACCGTGAAGATGTACTTTCCTGAATGATAATGGGGCAAGTTCAAAGCAACACAGAAGCAAAAGGGAATCTACGTCAGGCCTTAAACTTAGGCAGAGATGTGAGTGAGACTCACAGGCGAGGCCCAGGACAGTTCCTAATCCTGTGGAAGCTGGGAGAACTGGATTGGTACCAGACCTAACCGGCAGGAGACAGGGCTTGGGGGTAACAGTCCTCAGAAATACTCTCAGAGGAGATCTTTTCTTGCCTAGTGTCATCCTGTAAAGATCCCTCCTGCAATAGTGGAGGACATCTTTATGGAAAGTATTGGGCAGAAGGCATTAGCCGGGCAGGGTACCTTGGAAGCAAGTGGCCTTTTCTTGACTTCCCACGTTAAATGGATTTGTACAGTGGCGAACGGAAAGTCTCTGGAGTTAAAGACTGAACTTGGAGAAAACACAGCCTGGGAAGCTCTAGAACTGGTAGAAGCTGACTCATGAAGTGATAGACACACCATACGCCAGGGAGTGATAAATAAAAATGTGTGTCAAATAGACACTCTTTCCTGGGTAAGGGTTTCAACAACGGAGCGACTGGTCGTAAAAGCCATGCTCTACTTACAGGTGCATTGTCTTATATATGCATGCATATCTCATGATTCAGATTTAATCTGTCCCTGAAAACGGGATGGGAATCAAATTTTGCATTGCAGGAAGCTATATATTTCATTCATTTCTTCTTTTTAAAAAAATTTTATTTTATCTAAACTTTTTAATATGGACATTTTATTTTACTCATTTAAACTTTTTGATATGGACACTTTCCAAAGTTTACAAATGTACAGGGAATAGTATAATGAACTGCTGTGTATCCATCACCCAGCTCCAACAATAAATTCCAAGAAAAGTAGTTTTTAAAGGGAAAAATAATGTTTGGCAGCTTGCTCAAAACTGCCAACGAATTATCGCAAATATTACTAACATACTCTTATATACCCAACATAACAATCCTCTAAGGATTTCTGGCTATTAATTAACTAGAAAATACATTTTTTTTTAGAATTAAAAAAGCACTATTATTCTATTCTGGAGGAACATTGTAAAGCTTTCCAGAACACTGTAGAGGTTTCCAGAATCAACTATTGTACGCGTGGTAGACGTGGACGGGTAATGGTTAAACTGAGGTCTTTGATGCTTTCACATTCCCAATATTTCTTCAAATGTAAGAGCTTTTCTAGCTTCTTAGGCTCATCATCTCTCTTCAGAGACTCTTCTGCTTTCTTAGATATTTTCAGCTGATAATATGGAGGCAATAATGCACAATACATTTAAACAAGGTGAGCACAAGATGTCACTCTCCAGGGTGAAGATCTGAGAAAGGAGCACAGTGTACTCTATGTCCTGTTGCCCTTTTTGATGGCACAAGTACGTGGACTAATCATAGCAAGTTTTCGATTCAGAGAGGAAATTTTGGGTAAAAATATTTGTGAGTTGTTGCAAGGTATACTTGATTATATACACTTTATATAGAATACATTTAATAAGGTTGCTTCAATTTTTATCTAATTACTTCAATGTTTTAAGTCACAAGCATAAAGCTCTCCTCCAAGTAATGTTAAGAAAAAGTTCCTTAACTGAGCGGACCCTCCAAGATTTGCAGTCATCACTTGGTTGCTCAAATTTGATAATAAAAGAAAATAACTCTAAAAATGGTAGTTTCCAGAGACCATGATTATTGTAGGTCAGTATTATGGGCTGAATTGTGTTCCCCAAAATTCATATGTTGAAGCCCTAACCTCCAGTACCTCAGAATGTGACTGTGTTTGGAGATAGGGTCTTTAAAGAGGTAATTATGTTAAAATGGGGTTTTTAGGGCAAGTCCTAACCCAATATGACTATTTTGTGTAGTTATATGAAGAAGAGATTAGGGCACAGATAACAGAGGGAAAACCATATGAGGACACAGGAGATGGCCGTCTGCAAGCCAAATAGAGAGGCCGCGTAAGAAGCCAAATCTACCGATACCTTGATCTTAGATTTCTAGCCTGCGGAAATTAGGAAAAAATAAATTTCTGTTGTTTATGTCACCCAGCCTGTAATATTTTCTTATGGCAGCCCTAGCAAACTAATACAGTCAGTAATGGAGTTTGTCTAATTCAAGCTACAGAAGTGGCCTTTAATTACATGTAGGGGCTCTGGGTCTATAAAGTGAGTAGAAAATTCGTCAAAAGGGCTGACCAGGCATATGCAATTCAATCTAACCCTTTTTGACAAATTTTGACGACAATCAGGTGACAGCTCAGTGCATGGACTCAGAGTAAATAAATCATTATTTCAGTTATTTGTCAGTGCTTAATAGGAAAGCTTGCTGAAAATCAGATCCCACACACAACATATGCAGAAGCTGTAGAATGTGAAATACCCCTGAAATGGAGGGTCCAGCTTTATATCGCCTGCAAATTTTTAGAGAACATGATTGCTAAAAATATAACTTTCAGATATTTAAGGAATGTCGTAGATGAGACATAGAAATGTGATGGTATAACATGATAATTTTGAGAGTTGATGAAAACATTTTAAATATTTCAAAAATCAATACATATACAATTTTGAAAATAGTAAGCAATATTAGGAAAGAAATCTTTGCCAGTATACAATAATACTGATGATTTTGTGGATGCAGTAGACTTTCAGTTACACAAAGGAGCATTAAATTAACAACAATATTTACCAATATTCTCTTCAAAGTGCTTTTCAAAAACTAAATAATTACCCAATTAAGCCACTGTAAGATACGCTGTTATTACTCTGGATTTAGTGAAAAGGACTAATAATTACTATTTTAACAGTCTCTGTGAAGAAAGACTCAATGTTTACTGAATGTGACTGTGAGAACACCCCACCCTTTTAGTGAGTAGGGACCAGAAAAAACAAAAGGTTGATTAAGTAAGTGAATTCAGGGGAAGACAGAGATGATTAAGAACTAAGAACCATGACCTGTGAAAACAGAGAATTTAATATGCAGAGCGGAGACCAAAATAGGCAGAAGGCTATTTATGAATCCTGCCAATATTCAATGTTGCAGACTGACAATGGAGAATCTTCGGTCATGCCCTGAACAACATAATTCATCATGCTAGAGCTTGGGGCAGTCATGTCCAAGCAATTTATCATCATCATATCACTCGTCCGAGTAAGAGAGGGGGAGAACTTTGATTGTTAACCCCTAGGGAGAGTGGATTTATAGCCAGCATCCCTAAGAATGGAGCACAGCTCTGCCCAAAGCAAAACGCTCCCCGCTTTACTTCTGTGTAAGTCAGGGCAAAAGAGTGGACACATTGCCTCCAGGACGTTGGGAGCAAAACCTAGGTCTGACACTCTCAGATCCGAAATAAGATAGCCAGGAAATCATACTGAAAATACCCTTGAAGCTGCTTTAAAACAATGAGTCAATGGTAAGTATGGATGATTCATTTCAAATGTCCTTTGGCAACAAAATAATTTCTGAAATGCATCCATGGATAACTACATTTGGCAAGAATTATCTCTTAACAATGAACCCATGAACATTCCTCTATATTGGAAAACTTGGAAGGATGCTGAAAATTTTAAAAAACTGTATATAAATTATTTATTCACAGGCATACCTCATTTTACTGTGCTTCCCTTTATTGCACTTCGCAGATATTGCATTTTTTTTCCAAGACTCTCCGCGAAAAGGTTACAACTTGCTGAAGGCTCAGATGATAGTTAGCATTTTTTAGCAACAAAGTATTTTTTTTTTTTTTTTGCTGAGGATGATTCACCCTGAGTTAACGTCTGTGCCAATCTTCGTCTATTTTGTATGTGGGTCGCCGCCGCAGCATGGCTGCCGATGAGTGGTGTAGGTCCCCGCCTGGGAACCAAACCCAAACTGCTGAAGAGGAGCATGCTGAACTTAACCACTAGGCCACGGGGCCAGCCCCAGAAATAAAGTATTTTTTAATTAAGGTATGTACATTGCTTTTTTAGACATAATGTTATTGCACACTTAATAGACTACAGAATAGTGTAAACATACTTTCATATGCACCGAGAAACCAAAAAATTCGTGTGACTCACTTTCTTGTGATATTCGCTTTATTGTGGTGGTCTGGACCTGAACCTGGAATATCTCCGAGGTAGGCCTGTATCTAAACACTATATATTTATTATATATATTTTATATATATATAGTTCTCTTCAAAATAAAAATGAGAGTCTTAATTCCCATCCCTTCTGAGCACTGAACCTTTATGTATTATACACTTTAACACTGGCTGCCCTTACAGTGTGTAAACATCTCAATGCCCTTTTGCCACCTTTGATTAAAATCATGACGCTGAGTTGAGCATTATGGAAACAAATACACCTGCTATCTCCTCAACAGTCAGAGAAGAATCCGTCAAAACAGCAAGCCTCCTACAGCATCTTCCCTCCTAGGCTCCCAAGGTGTCTGGTTCACTGGAAACCAGTAATCCCTGGAGGGTTGTGGCTCATGTCTTACCTGAGTATATTAGTCAGGATAGGCTAAGTTATGCAGCATTAACAAACAAATCCCAAAATCTTGGATCTAAACACAACAAATGCTTATTGCAAGCTCACACTGTATGATAACACAGGGTGACAGGGATTTCTGCTCACTGTCCTCATTCCATAACCCAAACTGACAGAACAGCCACTATCTAGAAAGTTGGTGGTCACGCTGGCAGAGGGAAAGAAAGTGTGACAAACCTCTCACTGGCTCTTAAAGCTTCCACCTGGAAGTGATACATGTCACTCCACTCACATTTCATTGACCAAAGCAAGTCACATGGCCATGGGCCATACCTAACTGGAAGGGGACAGAGAAATGGATAACACTTGTGACTCCCAGGCTGAGCAGGCAGAGACATTTGTACCCAGGCAGATATTGCTTTCATGAAACAGGCAGTCAGAACCACAGAGCCAGTTTATGCCAGGTGGGCAGGTGGAAGCAGTATTTCATGTTTCTTCTTCCTTTATTTTTATTTTAAGTGAGAGAGGGATGTCTATGAATGAGAAGTCTCTCTTTTTTTTTAATGAAGGTCTTTTTAGAAAAACCTGGACCACTGAAAATACATTATAAAGAGCAGCTAAAGAAAACAGAACGAGGCCACATTGGTGTATGAAAAACATATTCAACAACCATCTCAGGTCCTCCTGGAACAGTGAAGTTCACAGGGCTGTGGAGCAGGACACAGTTTCATCAGGAATTCTCAGCATTGTTACCATATGGTTCACCGGGTTATTTAAGACATTTGAGGAGAAGACTCCTCATATAGTAACACTTTAAAGCATGTGGAAGCAAGGATGGGCATTTTCCAAGTTCAGTAGCTCTCCTGTGTTATACAGTTCACGATTTTGTCTCCAAGCTTAATTCCAAGAGCAACCTCTAGAATCCTCACATAGGGGTTCTCTACCTATATGATCCCAGGGCTCTTATCGCCAAGCCCCAGGCCCAGAGGGCACTGAATACACGGGCATAGACCTCTCAAGACTCTAAATGTTCTATCTATATATGGGCTCTCTTGTTCTCTGCTCCCAGCTGGGTCAAACTTTACTCACACTTCGAATTGTATTAAATTGCATTTTTTCAGAAATTCTTTTCATTTCAGCCTTATTCAAGGTATTTTCTGCCCTTCATGGGGAAGGGGAAACTTGTCCAGTGCAACCTATCTTGTAGTTAAGTCACCCCCAGAATACACATCGTCCTGATTCTCCTTCTGCCTCACTGGCCATCCTCCTTTGCTGGCTCCTTCTCCACTGACCTCTAAACGTTGGGCTCTTAGGGACTGAGTTCAGTGTCCTCTTCCCTTGTCTATCTATTTTCTCTCCCTGGGTCCCCTTATATATTTCCAACAGCTTCATATATCATGATGAATGGCTTCCAAATAATTATCTGCAGCCCAGATCTCTCCTGTGAGCTACAGTATAATATACCCAACAGCCTATATGACATCTCCCCTGGGACATCTCATAGACCTTGTGGTAGGCAACCTATACTATGGCCTCCCCCGCCCCCGCCCCTGGTATTCACACCCCCGTGTAGTTCCCTCCTACATTGCACAAGGGTTGGTCTGTGTGACCAACAGCATACAGCAGAAGTGATGGTATGCCATTTCTAGACATCATATTCTAAAAAGACGATGGCTTCCATCTTAGGTTGTCTTTCTCCCTTGGAACATTTCTCTGGGGGAAGCCGCATCAGGAACAGCTCTATGGGGAGGTCCATACTGTAAGGAACTGAAGTCTCTGGCTAACAGCCAACTGAAGTCTGTCAACAGCCATGTGAAAGAGCAAAGAAGCAGATCTTACAGCCCCAGTTCAAACCTTGAGATGACTGTAGCCCTGGCTGACTCCTTTACTGTAACATCATGAGAGATCCTGGGCCAGAACCACCCAACCATGCCATGCCCAAACTTCAGACCCACAGACACTGTGAGATAATGTTTGTTAGTTTAATGCTAAATGTTAGGGTAACTTTTTTAATGTAGTGATAGATAACAATCCACACATCACAGATTTAATGTGCACCAAATAGAACTTTCGATCTCCCCTACCCCAATTCCCAATCTGTTCTTTCCCTAGGCTTCCTCTTCTTCTTAATTGACATCGACGTCTGCCCAGTTTCTAAGCCAGCATATTGAGAATCATCTTTGGTTTCTCCTTTTCTTTCACTGCCACATCCAATTCATCAGCAAGTTCTAGGGAGTCAAAATCCAAGACATTTATTAAATCCATTCATACTACAAAATGTATTAAGAGCCCACTTTGCATAAGTCACAGCATCAGGTGCTGGAGAAACAGCAGTAAACAAAATATGTGAACCCTGCCCTCACATAATAGACATTCTTATGGGAGGGAGTAAATAACTTACAAATAAAATATACAGTATGTCATGTTAGACTAGGTAGTATGGAGGAAAGCTAAAGTAAATAGGAGAATGGGGAATGCCAAGGTGTTCGAGGGGTGTTCAAATGTTATTTTAAATAGAGTTGTCAGAAAGGCCTCACTGATAAAGGGACATTTGAAAAATCCACATTCTCTGCCTCTACTGTCACTGCCCTAGCCTGAGCCACCATCACCTTTTGTTTGGGCTTCGTCATAGCCTACTTCATGTCACTCCTCTGACTGCAACCCATCAGTGGCTTCCCACTGCTATTAGATGAAATTCTAGAGCCCTCACCAGGCTTCACAAAGCCCTGCATGACCTGGTCCCAGCCTGTGTCTCCAACTTCATCTGGAAACTATCACCCAAGCTCCAGCCACAAAGACCTTCTGGCAATTTCTAGAGGATGCCAGGTTCTTTCATGCCTCCTTTGCCCTTGCACGTCCCATTGCAAGCAACGAACATAGCTAGGTCCTTCTCATCCTTTTAAATCAGAAGACCTTGGGAAGGCTTCCTTTTCACCACCATATCCAAAATGCCCCTCCACACCCTCTCCATTTTTCTTTGGTACAGCCCTCTGTTGACAATTTGCAGCTGTTTGTTAATTAATTTGTTTGCTGGTTCCTTCTTTGTTTCCTCAGGCCCCTCTGCCTCCCACCTGAGTATAAACTCCAAGGGGCTAGAGTCCTTATCTGTCCTGTTCTTCATTGTAGCTGCAGTGAGTCCAGGTATACAATACACACTTATTGAGTGAATAAACCGGCCCTTCATGACCACCCTGTAATTTTAAATCTGAATGTGACTAAAAATATCACTAAATCATAAAAGCAGAATCTTATCTTCACAAATCTATAGATTTTTAGATGTAGTAGAGACCAAGAGATCAATTACCTTTATGTGCCTAGAAAAGATGAGTAACTTGTGCAAAGTCACACAGCTCGAACAGAACCAGAATGAGGTTCCACTCATGGGTCCTCAGAGGTCTTTGAACCAGCAACCTCTCTTACTGCCCTATCTACCAGTTTACCCTTAGTCCCTGTTGGACACAGCACACTTGTGACAAACTAAGTACTGGCGGCTAAGGGATAAGAGCACAGGTTTTGGAGTTTGAAAGACATAGCTTTTTTTCTTAATTTTCCCGCGGTGTGGTCTCACCCTTCTGTGCCTTACCTTCCTCCTCTGTAACATGAGACTACCTCATAGGGCTGTGGAGAGGATTAAATCAGAGTGCACAGGGCTCAGAGACAACCTCTGGTGACTGGCTTTTACTAACTGTCAAAAAATATAGGCTGGGGCATTCCTGTTATGATTCTAAGATCAAGGAATGGAAATAAAATGTATTTTGCTCTTTTATTCCACAAATCTATATGACATACATTTTAGTCACTTTTACAACAATAAAGCAACATCTAGCCTCCACAAATGAAAACATGACTTAATAAAGTAGCACTTTGTGAACTTTGTGTTTAAATTATCATCTTTAAAATTAAGTTGCTATCTTGCTAACAACAGTCAGCAAACTGATCTTTTTCTTTGCAGTGTGCATTGAGATTTCTTTTTGAAGGGGGTTGGTTATTTCTGGAATTACATCAGGCCTTAGGATAATTGCTGTACCCCCTATTGTCTATGTAAAATAAAATGTAACTGGCTAAGTAGGTGTCATAAGTCTTAGAGCTCTTTTCTTCCTGACGTTCATTCTATATGACAATGACTGTGATGACTCTTTAGGATAGGAGTAAACTCGTCAGTTTCCTCCACTGTGTCAGTGATTTAAGGACGAATGGACTCGTGTTTTTACACAAGGCAGAAGTTCTCATGTGTAAACGTGCCCCCCAGGTGTAACTGCACCTGAGGTGCCTTCACAAATGTCACCACTTCGCGCCTGTAAATCCCATGCGCCCGTCCATAGGGAAGGCGCGCCTAAGTGTGTTTGGAATATATTTGTGATAGAAGAACCAAGAAAAACGGTAAAATAAAGAGCAAAGCTGAGGCCAAGGCTTAGAGGTGTGGTTTCAAAGCTTATTAAAGGAGAACCAGCACGGAAGAGACGCGCCCCACCCCAGCACAGCTGCCCGACGACGACCCGGAGCATTTCTGTCGAGCATCAGAGCTCGGGCCACGCGGGGCCCTCGGGCCTCTCGGCCTCGGGTTGCAAGTGAGGCTTCGCCGGACCAGACTTCGGGGCAGCCAGTTCCACGCCCAGGCCAGCCCCCTAGGCCTCGCGCGGCCTCACGATCGCCGTCTTGGCAGCGTCCCCAGCATTTGGGGAAAGGCTCGCCAAAGCGCGGGCTGATTTAAACCTCCCTCCCCAGGGCGGGCCTCCGCGGAGCTCCCCGCAGGACCCACAAGCAGGGATCGGCCGCCGCAGCTCCCCGCGTGGGACCCCCACCTTCCTACCCGGCCTACAGCTCCCGCGCCCGCTCCGGCTCCCGGGCGCCTTCCTCCGCTCGTTGCGCGCCGCCTTCTCCCCCGGGACCCGCAGGGCAACTTCCCGGCGCGTAACTTCTCCCCACGCCCTCCCTCTTCACCCTCCCGTCTAGTCTTCTCCCCGCCCCTGCGTCCCCGGGCCCAGTCCCGCGGCCCCGCCCCGCCCACCCCGACCTGAGGCCACGCCCACCCCCGCCCGGCCACGCCCCACCCAGGTCCTGGGCCACGCCCAGCAGGCGCCTGTCGGGGCCCGCCCTCGCCTTAGAACACGCTCAGTGGGCTCCTGCCAGGCCTCGCTCTGGACTCTCGGCCACGCCCAGGGGCCCCTGCCCCGCCCCCCCCCCCCCCCCCCCCCCCCGCCTCCAGGCCGAGTCTGGGCTCCGGCCTGCAGGCGGCCTGGCCTACCCCTGAGCCTGCAGCAGCCTTGTAGCTGCAGGATCCGCTTAGCGGCTGGGCTGGGAGCCCACTTCCTCTGCGCAAGGGTCTATTGTAGATACCCTCCAAATATCCAGGAAGGAGAGGTTTCTCATCTTTCTCTGGTTCGGCTGAGTTGAAAGGATCAGGGGCTCCAAGAGGAAAGCAGCAGCTGCGTTTTCCCCGGATCCCAGTTCTCCTCCATAGAAAAGCCTGGAACATGGAGGCTTGAGTAGCTATTTTAGTTTTCTCCAACGATAAGAAATCAGAGGGGGTGCACTAGCAATTCGTTGTCACAGGTTTTGGATCACCATCCTGAACCAGACAGCTTTGGGTTTACTCCTCCACTGTTTCATGCCGCTGGGCCTGAGGTTTCTCATCTTTAACGTTAGAGTCTGTCCTGGAGCATTGAACTGGCCCCAGCCCTTCAGGTGACAGATGGGCTTAGTGAACATGGGTGAGTCAGTCTCAAAGCATGGTGCTAGGAGCACTTGTCACAATACAGAGTAGTACCTTTAAGTATTACACTGTATGCAGTTAATTTCATCCTGAATTCTGAGACAAAAAGGATGAATACTCAGATAGAAGAGGCTTCAGGTGTCATTAGAAAGGAAAGTAAACAATAATAATAATAAATGATGTTTCCCGAGGCCAACTCTGCTACTGTAGGTACTCTGTATATGTTATCTTGCTTAATTTTTAGAACAACCTACATGTGGCAGGATCAATTTTTGTCTCCAATTCCAAAAGATAAGAAAACAGACTTGGAGAGAGAAGTGCCATGTGCGAGGGCCGGGACTAGAACCCAGTTAGTTTGATGTCACTACATCATGCCTTTGTGGTAGAGACTGGGGCACTTTGATAGGAGGCTAGGAAATTAATAATTCAGAAAAAGAGGATAAAAGGAAATAAAGGAGGTTTTTTTGTATGTATTTTTTTGTTTTTTAAGGAGGGTAAAAGTGTGAGAAGTTGGCTGGTAAGGGATAGGCAAGGAGAAAATACAGTTGAAGAGCAATGGTCCTTACAGATGGTGGCTGCTTAAATCTAAGGAACAGAGAAGGGGATAAAAATAGGGCCCAGGGGTGGGAGAGACGAGAATAGATGCAGAGGTTAAGAACTCCAGAGGGATGAGTATTGAGCGAGTTGAATATTGCTGGGAATGAGTGGGGCTCACACTGAGATGGTGTAATGAATAGATGGATCGAGGGAGGCTTCCAGAGTGATTTCAGTGCTGGCTACCACTTTGATTGCCTTGCTGCAACCATGAAGCAGTATAAATGTGTACTTGACAATGGTTGTTAAGGAGAAACCTAAAAGTCCATTATTTATAATGTTATGTATTTTACTAGTCCACGCTGCCACACGTGAAATTACACACAAGATTCATGTTAAGAAATGACTTCAGCTTTTCTTCATGAAAGTTACTAAATTCTCCACTGCCCACATTACACCTATTGTGGAAGATTTGTGATGGATTTCACATGCAGGCTCTTCTGTCTACGGCTTTACTCCGTCAAAAGATAGTGTTAAAGAGAAACTAGTCTGGATTTTATTTCTCTGAAAGAAGTAGCTTCAAACAAACCTCAAATTAATATGCAGGAGTTTTGTTTCAGGAACTTTATCAAATTTCCTGAAATAAAATTATTTCAGGAAATAATTTTGAAATAATTATTTCAATTATTCAATAATTATTGTGAACACACGTGTTCACACCAGGGGAGAGAAATTCATGCAAATTCAATGCACAACAGTGAAAAACTTTGGTAGCAGATAGCATTTGAATATATACTGTAATTCCATTTGACGTCATAAGTGATTTAAGCACTACTGATAGATAAGTACCTATCTATTTTAAAATAATTAAAATATGGGCCGGCCCCGTGGCTTAGTGGTTAGGTGCGCACTCTCCGCTGCTGGCGGCCCGGGTTCGGATCCCGGGCGCACACCGACGCACCGCTTCTCTAGCCATACTAAGGCCGCGTCCCACATACAGCAACTAGAAGGATGTGCAGCTATGACATACAACTATCTACTGGGGCTTTGGGGGAAAAAATAAATAAAATTATAAAAATAAATAAATAAATAAAATAATTAAAATAAACATCCTTCAGTACTGGCCCCCACATCTACTAGCCCTGAGAACTGGCAGACAAGAATGGATGAAACGGGTCTTTTATGATCTTCTGCCATCAAAATTGATAATCTAGCATCAAGCCTTGTGCCCAACTTCATTTTTTAGCATTTCTTCCTGGAAGAGCTTAACTTGGAGATATTTTTTGAAACCCAGAATATCAGTGCACTATCATATGTCTGTGATAAAATAGCCAAGTTAAAAATCACATTATCAAGGAACCAAAGGTTTCCAAATCAATCTCTCAGTTAAGAGTTTAGTTCAAATGCACTCTCATTTCTGCTGTACCTGCTTTTCATTTTCATAGGGTCTTTGAATTTTGACAGTACCTGTACTCAGAAACACTAAATTGGCGGTAAGATTGAAATCAAAACCAAACATCAAAACCCCCTCACTGTTTGGGTTAAACTTCTGGAAAGTGCTCAGGTTTTCATCACTCTAGTTAGTTGTTTTAATATTTATGCAAAAATAGTCTGTAGAAAAACATCTGGAGAGGACAAGATATCAAGTCATCTGGGTAATTGTCAGATGAGCAGCAGAAAAAAAGCACAACTAATGATTTCACTTCGTAAATGCTCTTGCTGTCAGGTTGTAATTGTTAATTGGAAGTTAAAATTTACAGTGCTGCAGAGATTTTCTTCGTTTAAGTTTTAGTCATGGTGTGATAAAATAGTGCCATCACCGTTAGATATCAGTGTCACAGAAAGGCTAGGACAGAGCTTTCAACAGGCATTTTTCTACCAAATTCCTATTCTTTGTACCTCCCAGAGAATACAACTAACTACTCAATATAGTTGGTTACTTCACCTAGAGGCAAAGGAAAAAATGAAATTAAAACTATTCTAGTTCTTAAAGGGCTGAATTGAAAACATAAAATCCCCTAATTTAGGAAACCTTTTAATGGGGACTATTCTTTTATAAATGAGTCACTACAATCTTTTGTAGAAGCTGATTACAAGTTTGTCTTTAAAAATAACATGACTATACAGCAACTGTGGAACATAGTAGAACAGTTCCTCAAAAAATTAAATACAGAATTACCATATCCAGCAATTCCACTTCTAGGTATATACCCAAAAGAAATGAAAGCAGGGACTAAAACAGGTATTTGTACACCCATATTCATAGCAGTGTTATTCACAATAGCCAAAAGGTGGAAAAAACCCAAGTGTCCATTGATGGATGAATGGATAAACAAAACGCGACATATTCATCATACAATGGAATATTATTTAGCCTTAAAAGGAATGAAATTCTGATAATGCTGCAACTTGCATGAAGCTTGAAGATATTGTGCTAAGTGAAATAAGCCAGACACAAAATATTGTATGATTTCACTTATACGAGGTGCCTAGAGTAGTCCAATTTACAGAGACAGGAAGAAGAATAGTGGTTACCAGGGGCTGGGGGGAGGGGAATGGAGAGTTACTGTTTAACCGTGACAGAGTTTCAATTTGGGAAGATGAAAAAATTCTGGAGACGGATGGTGGTGACGGTTGTCCAATAATGTGAGTGCAAATGCTGCTGAACTGTGTACTTAAAAATGGTAAAAATGGTAAATTTTATGTTATGGATATTTTACTACAATAAAAAAATGTTTTGACTTGAGACAGCCATTTGTAAATAACTTGCAAAAGTTGACTTGAATTTAGAACACCTATTACTCTCACTAGATTTGCTAGTATAAATAAAAAAGTCATAATTTTAATTATATCACCATTAATTTAAAAAATCTTTAAATGGAATTGCCTGTTTTTTTTCTGGCCTGGCGATTCCTTTTGGTATTTGTGACAGAGACTCAGTGGTATTTGGTGGCTAGGTCCTCACTAAACTGATTTCCTCCTCTTCCTGGGCACATAGCTATACTACATTTCTCAGCCTCCCTTGCAGATGGGTGTGGTCCTGCCACTGAGTGCCAGCCAATGGGATGTGGTAGAAGTGACATGTGCCTTCCCGAACTGCCCATTCAAAAAACCTCCCACCCATCCACCTTCCTCCACTCTTTCTCCATCCATGGGCAGGGTGGAGAAAATTCCTAGAACCTGGGGATGGAGCCACAGGAAAGAAGGGGGCTGTATCTGAATGGCCGTGTGGAGCAGAGCCCTCCTACCAACTCCAACTATGAGAAAATATGAGTGAAAAATTTACTTTTATTGTCTTAAGCACTGAGATGTGGGGATTCCTTGTTAGAGCAGATAGCCTACTCTGATCAACATAGTATTTGTCCTGTTAAGAGAATCAGGTAGTTCCGTGTGCAAATTGAAAACCACCCTCCTTTAGCCAGCCATTAATAACTAATATTAAATGGCTTCCATGATGGCTTATAAATCCTTGAGAGAATTATTTAAGTGTTAGAGGCATCTATTAGCATGCAATAATGTGATTATTGATCTCTAATAAATACAGTGTTGAGAGCTAAGTTAAACAGGATGAAATTAAACCCTCAAAAAAGCAGAGGAGCTATTCATTAACTTTAAGTCCAAGCATGTGTGTCTATGAAGACTACCAAATGGTAGTTTTCTCAGTGTTGAAAAACAAAACAATGTGGACTTGAAGCAAACATTTAAAGGATGACTTGAATTTATAATTCAAACAACTTGACATTTTTTTCCTTTAAGTAATATGGATAATTTCTTTGTTTTCATTTCAGGATCGTTTATAAGTGTGTGTGTATGTTTTGCCATGGAATTAGTTTAAACTGCTATTCAGAAAGCTTGTTTAAATACTGGTTTTAAATATCGTGCGCTATGTAAGGAACACAGCCTTTGCAACGTTAGTCGCTAAAGAACTCTTCCGTATGAGTAGTTGGCAAACTTGTGTCACTTAGTAAATATTGTTAAGGGAGGTAACAATATACGAAGGTATACAAAAATATACTAGGGTATATAAAAATCATGTTGTAGCTAAAATAACTGAAGAGAAGAGTTTGCTTCAAACTTCTAGCTAGAATAAGGGGGAAAATCAGGCCTTCTGTTGGAATGAATCTCCTGACAGAATGTGCTGGGGTTAGCTCCATTCTCAGAGAATGCGCAGAACCAGGCAGTACTGACCAGTACCTTCAGAAGTAGTTCTAGAGTCTGACAGACCCTGTCAGCCAGCAATTCCTGGCTCCTCTACTTTCTTGCTGTGGGAACTCTAATTTCCCCGAGCCATGGTGTCCTCATATAACATGAAAATACTATTACCTCCGTCTGGCAGCTTACTGGTTGTCCTTAAGATCCAGTCTCCTTTTCTTTCACACTAATAATTTAGCAGGGTTCATGGCCACCCAATTAAAGATTACACTTTGCGGCCTGTCGTGCAGTTCGGCCCGGCCACGTGACTTAGCAGATATGGTATGTGCCCCATCCTGCTGAGAGATGATGAGAATTGAAGAAGCTGCCTTGGGACCAGAGATGGAGTTTGTGTATTGAGAATGTCCGAGACCCTGTACCGTCGTAGGATTTGTGTGTGGATTAAGTGATGTGCCTAATGAAAGTGTCTTATCTGGAATCTTCAGAACAGTACTAAGAGGTTTGCTAGATAGGAGGGGTAATTAGGGTTAAGTATAGAGAAGTCAGAAACAGCAAACAGAATGAAGTAAATAATGCGCTTTTATTTACGGTTTTTTCAATAATTTTATTTATTTATTTATTTTTTCCCCCAAAGCCCCAGTAGATAGTTGTATGTCGTAGCCGCACATCCTTCTGGTTGTTGTATGTGGGACGCAGCCTCAGCATGGCCGGAGAAGCGGTGCGTCGGTGCGCGCCCGGGATCCGAACCCGGGCCACCGGTAGCGGAGCACGCTCACTTAACTGCTAAGCCTTTTAGATAAGAGGGTAGGTGGGCCTCAGGCTGTGGTACTCAACGAGATCGCCTAAGTGAAGAGCATCAGACAGAAGCCCAGGATCCTAAGGTTCAGGAGAAGGGATTCCACACCCAGGCAGGCGGCAGGAAAATCAAGTATCAGAGCCTTGGGCGAGGAGCCTAGGAGCAAGGATTTAGGAATATTGGCCAGTGTAGTGGCACTGGCAATAATGCTAATCATAGTAACAAAAATAACTATCATTTGTTGACAGTCTGTGTGCCAGTCTCTACTCTAGCAGCTCTTTGTAAACATTTTTAAGATTTTAGATTTATATAATCCCCACTTTACAGATGTGGAAACCGAAGCTCAGAGATGTGCAGTCTTTTTGCTTAAGGTCTCATAGCTAATAAAAGGCTAAGCTGAAATTCAGATCTAGGACTAGCTGACTCTAAAACCCAAAGTCTAAGAACTAACTACCCAGTGATCCAGGTAAAGTGCTCAGCATAGGACATATCCAAGGGATCAGTGAATGTTAGCTGTGATTATCTAGACAAGAGAGTGAGTATCTGGCACAGATCCAAAGAAGCAAAATCACACCTAAACTGGAGACTCTGGGAGGCCAGGCTCCCTATATACCGTGTGTGTGTGTGTGTGTGTGTGTGTGTGTGTGTGTGTGTAGGGTAGGGGAGAGCACCGTGGAGGTGGTAGGACATAGAGGTGGTCTGCTGGTGATTCACATTGGAGAGTAAAAAAGTGAAAAGTCAGGAGGCAAAATCATTCCTAATTCCAAACATTATTCTTTCTCTTGAATTGTGTGGAGAAAGAACCAGATGCTTTGAGAACAGGGAAGCTGGAAAGGCAACCAAACACTTTCCTTGATTGTCACAGAATTGGAGATTTTTAGAGCCAGAAGAAGATCTGAAAAACAATCTAGTATCCCACCCTCTCCTCTTAGAAGGAGGCAAAGGACATGCACTGGGATTTCAAAAAATCACTGACTGCTGAGAAATGAGTAAACTCAAAAGGGCTTTTCACTCAAAGAGTCTGAAGTTCCGGAGAAAAGTTTTGACTTTAGAGAAGCAGAGTGAGTCAGAAAGCACTCCATAATCACGGTACGTGTGTGAGATTAAGGTTAAAATACGTGTTAATAGTAACAGCTGTAATAGGAAAACTTCTATATTAGGCTTTGGCATTCTTTTTTGTAAGGTTCCTTAAAACAGAGCATTTCATTATTCTGATGTTTAGATGGTAATAGGATGTGAGGGTGGTGTGATCATTTTAATAAAGAGATATCTTTTTTTAACATAAGGTGCATAAATGTGTAGAAGCTTTAAGAGAGTCTTATTTAAGTATCAGGCATATTTTTAATTGATACAGAAGAATATATTTAATAAATATAATGTAAGTTATAAAGCCTAGTAATAAAATAGACATCTGTGAACCCACCACCCAACATTACCAGTACCATTGATGCCCCTTGCATGCTCTTCTCTGGTCCCATTACTCTCCTCCATCCCCCCAACCAGGGGCAGCCACTCGCCTGAATTTTATGTTAATTATTCTCTTGCTATTCTTAGAGACACCCAGTATTTCAGGCACCTCCACCACCACCATCTCCTGGATGTAGGATTCCAAAGAGTAGGGCAAGTATGACAGTCATAAATCAGAGTTGCAACGTGACAGCAAATGCCATATTTCTTAATACAGTTTTCCCAAATTTAACTTATCTTTAAGATTAGCTAATGATGGTACTTCTCTCAGACATAGAAAATAAGGCAGTAGTGACTTTTAAAAGTTCCTCCAACAACGGAATTAAGCACATAGTATGCTAGTTAAAATCCATAACAAATTAATAAACTTGATTTGGCCTCAGCCTTATAGGGATTATAATTTCCCAAGGAATAATGTCTACCATAGTTACATCTTGAGAGGACTATTTTAACATTAATACTCAAAATTCTATAATGTACAAAGCTTGAGTATACAGAGGCTTTAAAAAGTCACAAAATATGTATTTACAAGAAAGACTGCTTTGCATTTGGCAGATTTTGAATGATGGAGGAAGACCTCCTGGCTTACTCCTCTGCTCCTTAAATCAGAGATCCCAAGCTTTTCCTGGTGAAACACTATATGGTATTTCTCACAAAGACTTCCTTTTTATAGGTGTGGGGCAAGGAATTTTTGCAGAGAGGATAAGAAGTTGATGGGAGGAGTTGTGTCCTCACTGGCTTGCCTGCTGGAATTAGGCCAGGGGCAGATCTGGAGAGCCTGAGCTTGGAGCAGCACCAGGAAAGACTTCAGATCCACCGCAGGTCCTGCTGGACCTCGTGTTAATTTCATGGTACCTGATAAATACCACGGATAGTAGGTGCTCCACCTTAATACTGCCTGGGATCTCCCAGCTAAACATCCTGACTCAAGTCATTAGACAGAAAAAAACCTGGGAACCAGAGCCAATGATGATTTGAGATAAGAAGGCATGCAACTTTGTCAGCGAGTGGAGGGGGAATGGAGAAGAGAAGACAATGCGAGCCAGTGCTGGCTCTGAGTTTTGCTCCCCACAAAAGGGCAATGACGTTAAATAAGTTGTTTCGTTATTTGATTGGAGCAGTATTTTTGTATCAATGGTCTGAAAGGTAATGTTGGTTGTGTCTTATTTTGCAACAAATTTTGGTACCCTTCTAAGTGCGTTCGGTTGTGTGCTCTGGAAAGGATGATCCAGTGATGGCACCAGCAAAGCTCTCAGCATGGAGATGCTGATGGTTAATATGTGTCTGCTCCAAGACAGTTATGTTGTACTTTGTTTAAAAGCAGCCATGTGCTATTAAGAATCTACCTGATCAGCAGATTGGACAGAAGTCCCTTAGCCTCTTTTGGGAGTTGTTTCTTGCCTGTGAACTGCATGAAAATCTGCTTTGGCTCTTCGTTGCTCCCACGTGACCCCACCCTAAGTTATTCCCGTGGTTCTGCTCAGATTCATGATCCTAAACCAGCCTTATTTGAAGATGACTTCCTAATCCGTGGGGGATAAACAGAAAGACAAAGAGGAAAAAAAGGTGGAAAACACAGGATTTGAGATTAATCAGGAACTTATTTAAAAGGACAAGCTATTCTCACTTCATTGATTATAGTAATAGAAAAACCACATTTTTTTAACATTCAGGCAAATTCGATATTTTCAAATAAATCATGTAGGAATAAAATATCACTTAGACCCCCTCAGAGATGGGATTATTACTTTCCTACTGGCATGGGTGTAGTCATAGAAATGTTTATTTCTCTAACTTTTTTGCTTGCCTTCTTTCCTCTTTCAGATAACAGGACAGCGAGGCTTATCAGCATAAAAAATATTTCTGTCAGCATCCGGATACCA
Source organism: Diceros bicornis minor (assembly GCF_020826845.1). Classification (NCBI taxonomy): domain Eukaryota; kingdom Metazoa; phylum Chordata; class Mammalia; order Perissodactyla; family Rhinocerotidae; genus Diceros; species Diceros bicornis. Next base: position 16,749,981 of record NC_080775.1, on the reverse strand, counting down.
TGGAGTAAATGTACAAAGAGAGGAGTTATGTCAGCCTGCACTTTTAACCTAAGACTAGACACGAAGAACTTCACTAAATTAAAAAAAAAAAAAGTTGCAAGCTGTCATGGTAATTAACAGTTGGTAAGGTACAAATATCTTCACACATCATATAACAGGCAGATTACGCCTTTTGACAGGCAGTAGAAACCTCACATGAAAATATTTCATTGAATGTGAGTATTAAGGTAGAAAACATGACTTTAGGTGGGAAGAAGGAAAAAAAACCTCTTGCTATGCCAAGACACATTTTTTTCTTCAGTTGGAAAAGGATACAGTTCAAAGTAGCAGTCCACACATGGATCATGTCTTCATTGAATTGTGGTGCTGGCATGATATGCTCATCACCCCCAGTAAAACTTCTGTCACCACTTTCTTTTGAACTACGTTCAGTTATAATGAGAGGCAATGTGCAGAAGTTGCTTTTAGGTTCAAGTGAACCCCTAACCATTTAAAATATTTGAGAACTTTAATTTTAAAATTAGAATGGTGTCTACATATGAATTCAGAATCTTGACTAAAACTTCACTTTACAGTAGAAATGAATATCCTATGGGAAACTATTATAGTTACTTTCCCTAGGAGGTGAATCTTAAGCTCTCATCATAAGAATAAATTCCAAAGACAGAATTAAAAATTGTGTGGTTTTGAGTAATGGTTTTAAAATAGTGAAATGAACCGTTTTCTGTAGAAGGGAGGAGTTCAGATGTGGTTGACGTTAAACTTCAGAACATTGGAGAGTCACAGTATACTAAATGTTAGGCATTAACTTTGTATTCCTGAAGGTCTCCACCGTTTTGCACACTGTAATTATACTCATTTATATTTGACGGCAGAAAGAATTACATTTGGAGGACTTAGAAGTAGGGATGGCTATAATGGCTGGCTGCCTCTGGAAATACAAAATAATAAATTTTTTTCCTGGTAAGTATAGTCTTAGGCAAAAGGTTTCCATGAACAAAAATTGCCTTTAATGCCTCCCACCATTTTCCCTATTTGCTTCCATTTTAGTCTGTTTGGTGATTGTCACTCATGCTGTCTGGACTCCCCATTGTGCACTCTCTCCTCGCTCTGGGATTTGTAGTAATTCTTACTGGGTAGTGCCGCACCTGATTCGACCTGCCCAGCAATACTCCTCACCCACTGCCAGCACCTTCTAAGTACCACCCATTCTCATTCAGTCACACCAAAATGTAAATCCCTTGTCGATGCAAGTTTCTGTTCTCAGAAGCTAGTTATTTTGATGGAAAAGAATTCCATGCTCAATCATTCATGAATGATAATGAGTTCATGAGTTGTCCATCTAGTTAGGACATTTGCATACTATTAAGGGTCATCTGGAAAAGATACATTTTCTCATCTGAGAAAAACAGATCTAATAAGATACGTTGTAAAAAAAAAATGTCCCATGGCCAATCAAGTTTGGAAAATACTGCCTATTTATATCCATTATTAGAGATTCATAACACTTTGTAGTTTTTCCAAACATGGGTAAGTTCCACAGTAAAGATAGCTATTTGTTTATACCTGTGAATTTCCCAAATTTATGAACATTAATAAACATATCTGTCTGTGTGTATTTTTTTCTTAGTATAACACCTATTAATGCTCCACGGTGAACATACTTAGAGATATACTTTCTTAAATGAAAGTGGTGATTTGTCTGATGGTGTGAATTTCAGATACCTTGCTGGTGCCTAGGGTGAGCATTTTGGAGTTAGATTGTTTTTCAATACTTCTGAAGTCACACTGTGTGAATAGCTGTCTTCTCCATCTATGAGTATGTGACTTTCCTATCCAGTTTACTGTAATAGATGATCAATTCTGGTTTTAAGTTTATTCGAAGAAATCATTCATCTGTCGTTTTACATCATCATTGAACTTAAAGCCCTCTTCAGCAGCTCATCCAAGACAGAGGAGTGTGTATTTTCTTTCTACAAAGAATAAGTGTGTATTTTCTTTTCTTTCTACAAAGAAAGGCCTCATTTTGTTTCCTCTTGCCCATTATGACCATTTCTCTTCACCTAGAGAAGAGAATCTGTGCTATCAAGGATCATTGCTTTGGGCATGTAATGCTCACCACATCAAATCCAGTAGACCAGCGATCACTGCTGTAATCTAGAAAACTGAGATAGGCAATGTGTTTCCCTTGACATGCATCAGCTCTGTTGAAGAAGCTGTGTGGGTGGTGGGGTGGCTGCTTCTCAAGGAATCAAGTTGCCATTTCAAAGCTGAACTGTCCAAGTCTGCATGCGTCTGAAATGGCTTGCTCTTATTTGGAGCAGTTTCTTTGTGTTATTTAAGGTTAGAATGGAGAGGCTGTGCCCAGGAAATCACGTCTCTCTCCTGGGCTTGTGGCAGAGCCACTTTTCACTTAGGATCCGTTTTCATTCTCCCATTAGCAACTCTGTCTGGAGAACACGCCAGCTCTCTACCTAAGGGCTTAAGATCACCTGGTGAATCTGAACCTTGCTTGAGATGGCATCAATAATTTTATTCCTTTATAAGTTCAGTTGGAAAGAGAAACATTAATAGAAGCATAAATGCTTATCAGTATAAACTAGTGTAGGATGTATAATTTCTAGTGGAAAGTAGTGTGCACTGCTTTATGAAGGAAATAATACTATAATAATTTACTGAAGAAAGGTAGCTTCACCCATCAAATAGTACTTTTCTTGAACATTATTTGAAAATTTACCGGGGAAGATATTGTTCTCCAAAAGCAAACCAAACCAAAACAAAATTAAAGACAAACGAGAATTGGAGAAAAAGACAAACGTTAGAATCTTAACGTTTGTCCTAAAGCAATGGAAAAGGTATATTTGTCTATATTTCCTTAACCTTTAATATAATTTTTAGGAAACATTGCTCAGAAATTTCAAATATTACTAATAAAAACAGATTAGAGAAATCGCTTAATTTTAAAAATGTACAGTTTTTAAAATTTACAATAAAAATTTTTAATTTAAATTTTAAAAGGTACAGTACTCAACTAACCGCAAGCTTTGATGAACTCCAATGAGTGTCAATCTACCTCTCTGTAAAAGGGAATAAATACTGGGCATACAGTAAGTTTTATGGGTTATAATAATGTGAAAGTATTTTATAACAGAAAAATATTAAGCAGATCAAGTTACTATTATTATAATTCAAATTGGTTTTAAGGGAAAGTTACAAGAAAGCAAGCTATTCTATTCAGAAAAACACAATAAAACAAAACCACAGCCCCATGCCAGTATACCATCAACCCATCCATGCCTTCAACATCCATGCTCCAACACAAGAATTGGAGTGCTGAATGCTTCTCTTAAAATACTGGCAGACCCTGTACTGGCAGATTAATAAGAACAAACTAAAGAATATTTTGTTTACCTTCTAAGAAAAGAATTGATGCATTTTGGAAAGATATTCAATAATAAAGATCGAAATAAAAAGGCTTTCTGCCAACCTGGAGTTAAACAGAAGGTGTTAGTGGTTTATTGTCGTTAAAAATTACCAAACACATTCCAACTGATCACAATGCCTTTCAGTGAATATTTACTCTAATCCAGGTGAATAGTGACCTTTCAGAAAAGGGGTACTGAGTTTTTAATCCTTTTTGTTTTGACAATGGGACGTGAGGGATGACAGAGTACCCCACTGTCATTAAGCAATTCTAATTTAAAAAGTGTTTCCCCAGTATATTCATGAATTAGAGGTTCATTGTGTTACACTAATTCCAGAGAGCAATTGCCCTCTGGATAGACTCAACCTCAACCAGTACAATAGGCCTGTACCATTGAGAACAGTGGTGGGTAAGCTTTTGTCTTGGGTCCCTTTACATTCTTAAACATTACTGAGGATTCCAAAGTGCTTTTATTTATGTTGGTTATATCTCTCAATTTGTATCATATTAAAAATTGAAACTGGGATTTTTTTTAGGATACAAGAATGCCTAACACACTTTCCACGAGCTGTCAGAGCAACGAAGTCCTCACACGGCATGTGGTCTCTGAAAAGCTCCCACTGTAGGCTTGTAAGAGAATAAGAGTAAAAAAGGCAAATAACATCAAAGTATTGATGTTATATTATATATTATCAGAAGAGTTATGATCTCAAGGACTCCTAGAAAGGGACCCAGGGAACCCCAAGTGACCTAGATCGCACGTTGAGAACCACTCTTGTAATATAAACTGTTTCTTAAAGTCTAGTCCTTTTTGCATTTTGGTGGGCGTAGGAATCACAGGGGTCAGGGGGAAGGTAGCGGTTAAAATGCAGATTCCTGGGTTCTGCACCAAGAGATTCTGATTCAGTTAATTTGGGATAATGTTCAAAGAATTTTCCTAATTAAAAATCACTACCCCACCCCTCTTACCTTTCACCCCCCTACACCACGCCTTCTTGTGATTTTCATGCAGGGAGTCTGGAAATGCGCTATGACAGACCCTGCCTGTATTTTATTGTTGGGTTGTTAATATTCATCTTTATCAAATTTATCCTGAATAAGCATGTGTGGTATTGTGGATCAGAGACAGATTTCATATTAAGTATCTCATAGTAAATAATAAGTGCCTCTGTCCCCCTTGCCCCATGGATCAGTCTTATCCCTGAAGGGATGTGATGAGAGCCAGGTCAATTGTCCTACAGGAGTAGGCGAAAGATGAGAAAACTGATTTTTGCCTGTTTATAAGGGTGTGGAAGGTAGCTGCTCTCTCCCCCCTAGAAAGGGTCTCCTCCTCACTCCAGTCCTTTTGTATGCAAATAATGTCTCCAGGAGCCTGATAGCCCCGGTGTTTGTGCTTTTATGACCTTGAGAACTCTCTAAGTTCCTGGGGTCATCACTAGAGGAAATGCAAATCCAGAGGGAGATAGCACTCCGGTCTTCCAGACACCTTGGGCTTAGCCTAGGGACCTACTGGGACTGTAACTATTTGGTCCACTTGGGGAGATAAGAAAAGTTAGTACCCTTTCAGATCAGAGCAATTAGCTAGACAAATGGCTGCAGATCAAATTCTCCTGGTATCTGAAGACCCTTAGAAGGCAACATGCAGGACCACAGAGCCAGTCTGGAAAAGGCAGCCCAGCCACTGCTGCTCCCCAGGCAAGCAGCCACTTATACCCACACTGCCACTGGTTCAATGCTGTTGTGGGTAGTGCTGCCCTTAAATCCAGGGCAGAGCAGTCCCTGCCCTGGGTCCTGTGCATTAGAGGGCCACACACACTACACACACACACACACACACATTAAAGAACATATAGGCATCGCTGGCATTTGGGATCTGGTGCTCAGTTCTGTCACTGCATGACTTGTAATCATAAACATCCATTCTTGAAACTAACACTGTTTAGGCCATGGGAAAACACTTCTCCATATCTCTTGCCCTGCGTCCTTGAAACAAAAGGTGACTATACCCAATGCTGTGAATGAGGGTGGCGTCCCTGCCAAGATGCCAGATGGACACTGCTTCAGAGAACAAGGGGAGTTTGGGCAGCAAAAGAACTTAGGTATGAGAAGAGAGAAATTAACTTGTACCGTCATTCTCAGATACTATCAGTGCAACCTAGTCTTACATTGGGAAATAACATTTCTTAGCAATACTGAACATCCATTTTTCTGCTTCTCTTCATGTTCTAATTTGCAGCACTGAAGATACTCACGAATTAATATGGTACGGGCATACCTTGGAGATACTGCAGGTTTGGTTCCAGACTACCGCAATAAAGCAAATACCTCAATAATTCAAGTCACATGAATTTTAAAGTTATTTTTACATGAAATATCACAATAAAGCAAGTCACACAAAAGTTAGTTTTACATTATACTGTATTAAGTGCATTATGTCTAAAAAAAATAATTAAAAAATACTTTATTGCTAAAAAATGCTGACCATCATCTGAGCCTTCAGTGAGTCATAATCTTTTTCTGTTGGGGGGGGTCTTGTAAAAAACACAATATCTGTGGAGTGCAATAAAGCAAAGCACAATAAAATGAGTTATGCCTGTAGTTGCTATAGTTGCACATGGTAGCTGAGGAAATTTTGCAATATTAATTCATGTTATTCTAACATGAATTAGAGTAGGTCTAATCTACCATTATTACCTCTGAAAATGGGATGTTGCTGCCACTGCCAACAAAGGATTTGAGTCATTAGCTCCCAATTCAAAGTCAAGAGTTTATGTACTGACAGATCAAGGATACCTATGCACCAATGCCTAGCTGCAGAGGAGGTGGTGAAAGTGTATATTTGGTGTTTTGGGCTTCCGTGGTAGGAGGTAGGCTTTGCCTCCTACCAATTCCCAGATGATGAATGTTACCCAAGTATAGGTAAAGATACAGATAGTGGACGGCCAAAAAAGAAAACAAAACAGAATGAAAGAACAATTAACAACAACTACACAAGTAATTCACATTGTGCTGTGTGGGAAATAGAACTGTGCTACAAGAGTGGTATATGCCCAGATATGGAATGATTTTCTCTTAAAAATCTTATCAGAAGACTTGCCATTGCTACCATTGAAAAAGGTAGCTTTTAGGAGGGGTTCCGGTTCAAGATGGTGATGTAAGAGGATCCTGAACTCACCTCCTCACATGAATACACTAAATCTGCAGCTACATATGGAAAAACTTCCTCTGACAAAAACCCTAAACACTGGCTTAGTGACACCTAGGCATCAGATGAATGAGAGAAGGTGTACATCGAAGAGGGTAGGAGAGGCTGGGGCACAATCTCGTCATAGACCCTACCCCTGGCATGGCGACCCATAATTGGGAGGGAACTCAAAACATGGACCTTCTCCCTGAGGAGTGAAGAGTTTGAACCCCACATCGGGCAACCTCCAACTTTTAAGCCCTGCGCCTGAGAGAGGAGCACTCAAAACATCTAGCTTTGAAAACCAATGGGGCTCACATCCTTGAGATCCACAAGGCTATAGTGATCTGAGAAATGGCTCTAAAGGGCTTGTGTGCTCAGACTCACCTGCCTCAGGGTCCACTGCAGAAGCGGCCAATTAAAAGACACTTGGATTTTGTGTGGGAGAGGATCCTTTGCTTATCTTAAAGCATTGGCCTGAGGGGCAGGCATCTGATTTGACACACATTTGGGGGTCTGCTGGAGTGCTCTCCAGGGACAGAGATTGGAGGGCACCATCTTTGTGCTCTCCCTCTGCCTTTTGCCAGCTGCTGAGTGTTATGTTTTTTTTTTTTTTAATCTAGACTGTTTTTTTTGGTTTGTTTCTCAGCCGGCACCATCTCTATACTCTCCCTCTGCCTCACTCCACCCAGTGGGCACCATCTTCATGCTGTCTCTCAGCCATGCTCCAGAGCACGTGTATTGCTCAGAGGGGAGCTTGTACACATATCTAGGGCCCTGGTTTTTAATTCTGATGCCCTGGTCTTTGCAACTGCTGCCTAGGGGATACCCCTTGATTGCCTGGCTCTGGTGGCCAGGGGGGGCTTGCAGTCCCATAGAACTGTGTATATTTGCATACTTTAAAAGCTTCTGCTGAAGGATCTGGCTTCCAATCAGCCTGAATCTAGGTGCTGCCTGAGATCCTGCCCTTTGGGACACTGACAGGTCTTGGCACACCCTCAACTACTGGGAGTCACTAAAGATAGAATAGGCTGCTGGACAATCACAAAAGTTTGAGAGACAGCCAAGAACTATGGCAGGGCTGAATGATAAGATTCATCTCCTACACGGGGCTGCTCCTTCAAGACCAGAGAAGTGGCTGTTTCATCTAATGCATAGAAACCAACACAGAGAAATGAAGAAACAAGGAAAATGAAGAAACAAAAGAATATGTTCCAAACAAAAAAACAAGATAAAAATAAAGGGAAAAACCTTAATGAAATGGAGATAAGTAATTTATCTGATAAATAGTTCAAGGTAATGGTCATAAAAATGCTCACTGAACTCAGGAGAAGAATGGATGAACACAGTGAGAACTTCAAAGAACATATAGAAAATATGAGGGGGGCGAAGTCAAGATGGTGGTGTAGGCAGACTCTGAACTCACCTCCTCCCGCGGACACAGCCAATTTACAACTACTCATGGAAAAATTACCCCTGAGACAGAACTGTAAACTTGATAAGAGGAACTCCTGCAACAAAGGACAATCCTCATTGAGTTGGAAGAGGCAGAAACTCACGTCTGGAGAGGAAAAACGTCACCTTCACAAGCCGCAGCGCCTCACGGCCGCCGGGAGCAGCCCACAGGTCCGCAGCCTCCCTGGAGGCGCGGGGCCCTGAGCCGGGAGCACCCCCACTGTGGGCATTTTGTGGACCCAGCACAATCGAGACCAGCGGCAGAATATCTGACTTTGCCTGCTACTAAAACATTGGGGAGTAACCCCAGAAAACCTGGTTCACAAAGAAATTAAAACTGGCTCTTAAAAGGCCCACGTGCAAACTCACCCGTTTCAGAAAGCAACCTAAAATCACCAGACAGAAAGGTGCACAGTGCTTTGGTGAAAAGAGACTGACCTGATAGGCCCTGAGTGCATCTCGGTGAGAGGTGAGACCTCTCCAGGGACTGGAACATTGGCGGCGGCCATTGTTGTGGCCTGGTGTGGGCGTGCTGACACAGACGCCATTGGAGTTCTCCCTGAGGCCTGCTAGCCCACGGTCTGCCCCACAATGTTCTCCCTGGGGCCTGCTAGCCCAGGGTCTGCCCCACCGGCTAGAGCACCGATTTAATCCAGCTCAGCCAGGGCAGACAGCCCACCCTAGAGACTGGCCCCATCCAACAACAAGCCCTCAGGCAACTTGTGGGCCTGCATAGATTGGTGACTGGATTCTCTTCAGTCTGGCAACTGAGCCCACTTCAGTGGGGCAGGGCGTGCACAAGGAGCGGGTGGAGAGTGTGGGGCGGTGGTGGAGTGTGTGGGGCTCCCGCCGTGGAGAGACTGGGTCCGCTTCGGGAGGTTGGGGCGCGCACACGGGGCAGGACTGTGTTGACTGTGTGTGTGGACCTGTGGGCGGCAGGGCTTGTCTGCTGCAGAAGACTTGTGCTTCTCAAAGACGCACATAGGGGTTTTGCCCCACCTTCCAAAGCCTGAAACAATTGGGTGCTCCTGTGCCTGAGGCCAGCCCAACCCAGCTGCAATCCTCAGAGAGCTGACAAGAGACCTAAAGGCTGGAGGCTTATAGCAATTGTAAGCCCCTGAGCCTAACAACCTGCCATGCTGGGGGCCTACTCACTTAAAAGAAATACTGCAACACAATGTGGTATTAGAACTTGCAGCCAACTGTGCTGGGGCCCCCCCACACCTGATAAAGAGACTGAAGGGCCCACAACAACTACAAACAGCTGAGCATTACAACAGCTGACCAGGAGCATAACTCGGTGTACCTGGGTGCATACAGGGAGAGCAAACAGGCCACAACAGAAGGACACACGTAGCCCACATAGGGGTCACCCCTGGAACATTGAGAACTGAGGGAAGCACACTGCAGGACTCCTAAGGCATCACTTGTATAAGGTCACCTATCCAAGAGCAAGAGACGTAGCTGACCTACTTAATACGTAGACACAAGCACAGGGAAAGAAGCAAAATGAGGAGGCAAAGGAATACATTCCAAGGAAGGGAACAGGACAAAACCCCAGAAAAGGAACTAAGTGAAACAGAAAAGCAACCTACCCAACAGAGAGTTCAAACTAAGAGTGTTAAGGATGCTCACTGATGTGGGGAGAAGAATAGATGAACTCAGTGAGAATGTCAACAAAGAAATGGAAGATATAAAAAAGAACCAATCAGAAATGAAGAATACGATACTGGAAATGAAAAATTTGCTAGAGGGACTCAAAAGCAGAGTAGAGGATACAGAAGAACGGATCTGCGAGCTGGACGAAAGACTAGAAGAAATTACCCAAGCTTAACAGGTAAAAGAGAAAAGAATTAAAAAGAGTGAGGACAGTCTAAGGGACCTCAGGGACAACATCAAGCACAATAACATCTGTGTTATAGGTGTCCTGGAAGGAGAAGAGTGAGACAAAGGGGCAGAGAATCTATTTCAAGAAATAATAGATGAAAATTTCCCTAACCTAAGGAAGGAAACAGACATGCAGGTACAGGAAGCACAGAGAGCCCCAAACAAGATAAACCCAAAGAGGCCCACACCAAGACACATCATAATCAAAATGTCTAGAATTAAAGATAAAGAGAGAATCCTAAAAGCTGCCAGAGAAAGACAAGTTACATACAAAGGAAATCCCATAAGGCTATCAGCTGACTTCTCAGCAGAAACCTTACAGGCTAGAAGAGAGTGGCACGATATATTTAAAGTGCTAAAAGGAAAAAACTTAGAGAACCAAAAATACTCTACCCAGCAAGGTTATCGTTCAAAATGGAAGGAGAGATGAAAAATTTCCCAGACAAGCTAAAATTAAAGGAGTTTGTCAACAAGAAACCAGTGCTACAAGAAATGTTAAAGGGACTCATTTAAGGGGAAAAGAGAAGACCACAAATAGGAAAAATTATTTATTTCCATGATAAGATGGCAGTGGATACAAATGCACAAAAAACAGGTTAGATATGATATCAAAAACATAAAATGAGGGAGGAGGGGAGTTAAGGAGTAGAGCTTTCAGACAGAGGTCAAACTAAAGAGACCATCAATTCTGTATAGGAGAAGAAAGGAACAGAGAAGGACTACTAAAACACTGAGAAAAAAAGTTAAAAAATGGCAGTAAGTACAAACTTATCAATAGCTACTTTAAAAGTCAATGGACTACATGCCCAAATTAAAAGGCATAGGGTGGCTGACTGGATAAAACACCAAGACTCATATATATGCTGCAGACAAGAGACACACTTCAGACCTAAAGACGCTCACAAACTGCAAGTGAAGGAATGGAAAAAGATACTCCACGCAAATGGCAATGAAAAGAAAGCTGGGGTAGCAGTACTCATATCAGACAAAATAGACTTTAAACAAAAACTGTAAAAAGAGACAAAGAAGGGCATTACATAATGATCAAGGGAACAATCCAACAAGAGGGTATAACACTTGTAACTATCTACGCACGCAATGTAGGAGCACCAAAATACATAAAGCAATTATTAACAGACATAAAAAGAGAAATAGACAGTAACACAATAATAGTACGGGATTTTAACACTCCACTTACACCAAGAGATACATCATCCAAACAGAAGATCCATAAGGAAACATTGGCCTTAAATGACACACTAGAACAGATCGACCTAGTAGGTTTATACAGAACATTTCATCCAAAAACTTAAGAATACATGTTCTTTTCAAATGCACATAGAACATTCTACAGGATTGATCACATATTAGGCCACAAAACGAGTCTCCACAAATTTAAGAAGATTGAAATAATATCAAGCATCTTTTCTGACCACAACAGTATGAAACTGGAAATCAACTCTAGGAAGAAAATCAGATAAGCCACAAATACATGGAGATTAAACAAAATGCTACTGAACAACGACTGGGTCAACGAAGAAATAAAAAAATACCTGGAGACAAATGAAAATGAAAATACGACATGCCAGAATTTATGGGATACAGCAAAAGTGGTTCTAAGAGGGAAGTTTATAGCAATACAGGCCTATCTCAACAAACAAGAAAAATCTCAAATAAACAATCTAACAATGCACCTAAAGGAACTAGAAAAAGAAGAACAACCAAGCACAAAATCAGTAGAAGAAGGGAAATAATAAAAATCAGAGCAGAAATAAATGAAATAGAGACAAAAATAACAATAGAAAAAGGAATCCTGAGAAAAAAGAACAAAGCTGGAGATACCACACTCCCTGATTTCAAAATATACTACAAAGCTATAGTAACCAAAACAGCATGGTACTGGTACAAAAACAGACAGACAGATCAATGGAATAGAATCAAATGCCCAGAAATAAACCCACACATCTATGGACAGCTAATCTTTGACAAAGGAGCCAGGAACATACAATGGAGAAAAGAAAGTCTCTTCAACAAATGGTGTTGGGAAAACTGGACAGCCACATGCAAAAAAATGAAAGTAGACCCTTACCTTACACCATACACAAAAATTAACTCCAAATGGATTAAAGACTTGAATGTAAGACCTGAAACTATGAAACTTCTAGAAGAAAACATAGGCAGTACGCTCTTCGACATCAGTCTTAGCAACATCTTTTCAAACACCACATCTGACCGGGCAAGAGAAACAATAGAAAAAATAAACAAATGGGACTACGTCAAACTAAAAAGCTTCTGTACAGCAAAGGAAACCATCAACAAAACGAAAAGACAACCTAACAATTGCGAGAAGATATTTGCAAACCATACATCTGATAAGGGCTTAATCTCCAAAATATATAAAGAGCTCACGCATCTCAACAGCAAGAAAACTACCAACCCAATTAAAAAATGGGCAAAAGACCTGAACAGTCATTTCTCCAAAGAAGATATACAGATGGCCAACAGACACATGAAAGGATGTTCAAAATCATTAACTATCAGCGAAATGCAAATCAAAACTACAATGAGATATCACCTCATGCCCGTCAGAATGGCTATAATTAACAAGACAGGAGACAACATGTGTTGGAGAGGATGTGGAGAGAAGGGAACTCTCATACACTGCTGGTGGGAGTGCAAACTGGTGCAGCCACTATGGAAAACAGTATGGAGAGTCCTCAAAAAATCAAGGATAGAACTACCATATGATCCAGCTATTCCACTGCTGGGTATTTATCCAAAGAACTTGAAAACACCAATGCGTAATGATACATGCACCCCTGTGTTCATTGCAGCATTATTCACAATAGCCAAGATGTGGAAGCAACCTAAGTGCCCATCAGGGGATGAATGGATAAAGAGGATATGGTATATATACACAATGGAATACTACTCAGCCATAAGAAACGATGAAATCCAGCCATTTGTGACAACATGGATGGACATTGAGGGTATTATGCAAAGTGAAATAAGTCAGAGGGAGAAGGTCAAATACCATTTGATTTCCTTCATTAAGTAGTAGATAATAATAACAATAAACAAAGACATATAGACAGAGATTAGATTGGTGGTTACCAGAGGGGAAGGGGGGAGGGAGGAGGGCAAAAGGGATAATTCAGCACATGTGTGTGATGATGGGTTGTAATTAGTATTTGGGTGGTGAACATGATGTAATCTATGCAGAAATAGAAGTATAATGATGTACACCTGAAATTTATACAATGTTATAAACCAATGTTACTGCAATAAACAAAAAATTAAAAAAAGAAAAAAAGAAAAGAAAATATGAGAAAGTACCAAATAGAAGTCACTGTGCTGAAGAATACAATAAATGAACTGAAAAATACACTAGAGGGCTTCAACATCAGACTAGATGAAGCAGAAGAAAGGATTAGTGAACTCGAAGACAGAGAAGTGGTACTCAGCCAATCAGAGTGGCAAAATGAAAAAAGATGAAGATAGCTTATAGAACTTATGGGACGCTATCAAGCATACTAACATTCATATTAGAGGGGTCCCAGAAGGAAAAGAGAAAGAAAAAGGGGCAGAAAAATTATTTGAACAAATAATGGCCGAAAAGTTCACTAACCTAGGGAAGGAGATATATATCCAGATCCAAAAAGTTCAGAAAGTTTCATGTAAGATGAACCCAAAGAGACCCACACCAAAGACACACTATAATTAAAATGTCAAAAGTTAAAGACAAGAAGACGGTCTTAAAAGTGGCAAGAGAAAAGCAGCTTGTTATTTACAAGGAAATCCCCATAAGATTATCAGCAGATTTTTCAGCAGAAAATTGGAATGGAGTGGAACAATATATTCAAAGTGCTGAAAGAAAAACTTCCAACCAAGAATACTCTACCAGGCAAAATCATCATTCAGAATTGAAGGAGAGATAAAGTGTTTTCCAGACAAGCAAAAGCTAAAGGAGTTCATCACCTCTAAACCAGCCTTACAGGAAACGTTAAAGGGACTTTTTTAGGCTGAAAAGAAAGGTGACTAATTAGTAACAAGAAAACATATGAAAGTATAAATCTCACTGGTAAAGATTAATATATAGTAAAGGTAGTGAATTAATTACTTATATAGCTAGTATGAAGATTCAAAGACAATATTAGTAAATATAACTAAACTACAATAACTAGTTAAGGGATACTCAAGATAAAAAGACGTAAAATGTGACATCAAAATAATAAAACATGGGGGAGGTAAAGTAAAATGTAGAGCTTTAGAATAGGATCAAATTTAAGTTGTTACCAATTTAAAATAGACTGTTACAAATATAAGTTGTTATATGTAAGCCTCAGGGTAACTGCAAATCAGAAACCTATAGTATAAATACAAAAGAGAAAGAGAAAGAAATCTAAGCATAGCACTAAAGAAAGTTATCAAACCACAAAGGAAGAGAGCAAGAGAAGAAAGGAACAGAGAGGAACCACAAAACAGCCAGGAAACAATTAACATAATGGAAATAAGCACATACCTATCAATAATTACTTTAAATGTAAATAGACTAAATTCTCCAATCAAAAGACATAGAGTGGCTGAATGAATAAAAAACAAGACCCATCTATATGCTGCCTACACGAGACTCACTTCAGATGTAAGGACACACACAGACTGAAAGTAAAGGGATGGAAAAAGATATTCCACACAAACCAAAAGAAAGCTGAGGTAGTTATACTTATATCAGAAAAAACAGACTTTAAAACAAAGACTGTAATAAAAGACAAGGTCATTACATGATGATAAACGGGTCAATCCAACAACAGGATATCACATTTGTAAATATTTCTGCACTCAACATAGGAGCACTTAAATATATAAATAAAATATTAACAGCCCTAAACAGAGGAATAGACAGCAATACAATAATAGTAGAGGATGTTAATACCCACTTACATCAATGGATAGACCCTCCAGACTGAAAATCAATAAGGAAACATTAGCCTTAAATGACTTGTTAGACCAGATAGACTTAATAAATATATATAGAACATTCCATCCAAAAGCAACAGAATATACATTTTTCTCAAGTACACATGGAACATTCTCCAGGATACTTCGTATGTTAGGCCAAAAAACAAGTCTTAATAAATTTAAGAAGTCTGAAATCGTATCAAGCATCCTTTCTGACCACAGTGGTACGAAATTAGAAATCAATTACAAGAAGAAAACTGGAAAATTCACAAATATGTGGAGGTTAACAACACACTACTGAACACTTCTTTCAAAGAAGAAATCAAAGAGAAATCAAAAAATATCTTAAGAAGAACGAAAATGGAAATACAACATACCAAAACACATGGGATGCAGTAAAAGCAGTTCTAAGAGGGAAGTTCGTAATGATAATTGCCTACATCAAGAAACAAGGAAAATCTCAAACAACCTAACTTTACACCTCAGGGAAGTAGAAAAAGAAGAACAAATGAAGTCCAAAGTTAGTAGACGGAAGGAAATAAAGATTAGAGAGGAAATAAGTGCAATAGAGACTAAAAAGACAACAGAAAAAATTAATGAAACTAAGAGCTAGTTCTTTGAAAAGATAAACAAAATTGACAAACTGTTAGCTAGAATCACCAAGAAAAAAAAAAAAGAAAGAGGACTCAAATGAATAAAATCAGAAATGAAAGAGGAGATGTTACCACTGGTACCACAGAAATACAAAGGATCATAAGAGACTACTATGAACACTTATACATCAACAAATTTGACAACCTAGAAGACATGGATAAATTTCTAGAAACAAACAACCTACCAAGACTGAATCATGAAGACATAGAAAATCTGAACAGACCAATTACTTGTAAGGAGATTGAATCAGTAATCAAAAACCTCTCAATAAACAGAAGTCCAGGACCAGACGGCTTCACTGGTGAATTGTACCAGACATTTAAAGCAGAATTAATACCAATCCTTCTCAGATTCTTTCAAAAAATGGAAAAGGAGAGAACACTTCCAAACTCATTTTATGAAGTCAGCATTATCCTGAAACCAAAATCAGACAAGGACGCCACAAGAAAAGAAAATTACAGGCCAATATCCCTGATGAACATAGATGCAAAAATCCTCGACAAAAGATTAGCAAACAGAAATCAACAATACATTAAAAGGATCATAAACCATGATCAATTGGGATTTATTCTAGGGATGTAAGTATGGTCCAATATCCACAAATCAATCAACGTGATAAACCACATTAACAAAATGAAGGATAAAAATCGTATCATCCTCTCAATAGATGCAGAAAAAGCATTTGACAAAATTCAACATCCGTTTATGACAAAAAACTCTCAACAAAGCGAATATAGAGAGAATGTACCTCAACATAATAAAGGCCACATATGACAAGCCTACGCTGATATCATACTCAGTGGTAAAAGCTGAAAGCTTTTCCTATAAGATCAGGAACAAGACAAGGATGCCCACTCTCACTACTTTTCCTCAACATAGTATTGGAAGTCTTAGCCAGAGCAATTAGGCAAGAGAAAGAAAAAAGCATTCAAATTGGAAAGGAAGAAGTAAAATTGTCTCTGTTTGTGAATGACATGATCCTATATATAAAAAATCCTAAAGACTCCACCAAAAAACTGTTAGACCTGATAAACAAATTCAGTAAAGTTGCAGGATACAAAATCAATATGTAAAAATCTGTTGCATTTTTATTCACTAATAACAAACTATCAGAAAAAGAAATTAGGAAAACAATTGCATCAAAAGGAATAAAATACCTAGAAATAAATTTAACCAAGGAGGTGAACCTGTGCACTAAAAACTGTAACACGTTGATGAAAGAAATTGAAGAATACACAAATAAATGGAAAGGTATTCCATGCTCATGGATTGGAAGAATCAATATTGTTAAAATGTCCATAGTATCCAAAGTAATCTAGAGATTCAATGCTATCACTACCAAAATTCTAATGTAATTTTTCACAGAAATAAATAATCCTAAAATTTGTATGGAACCACAAAAGACCCTGAATAGCCAAAGCAAATCTTAAGAAAGAACAAAGCTGGAGACATCATGATTCCTGATTTCAAACTATATTACAAAACTATAGTAATCAAAACAGTATGGTAATGGCATAAAAACAGAGTCATAGATCAATGGGACAGAAGAGAGAGCCCAGAAATAAACCCACATGTAAATGGTCAATTAATTTCCTACAAAGAAGCCAAGAATATACAATGGGAAAAGGAGAGTCTCTTTAATAAACGGTGTTGGGAAAACTGGTCAGCCACATGCAAAAGAGTGAAACTGGACCACTATCTTACACCATACACCAAATTAACTTAAAATGGATTAAAGACTTGAATGTAAGA
Organism: Diceros bicornis minor; assembly: GCF_020826845.1. NCBI lineage: Eukaryota > Metazoa > Chordata > Mammalia > Perissodactyla > Rhinocerotidae > Diceros > Diceros bicornis. The sequence continues at coordinate 16,732,666 of NC_080775.1, read as the reverse complement.
CCTGAAACCATAAAACTCCTAGAATAAAACAGGCCATAAACTCCTTGACATGGATCTTGGCATATGAGACTACATCAAACTAAAACTCTTCTGCACAGCAAAGGAAACCATCAACAAAATGAAAAGGCAACCTACAGAATGGGAGAATATATTTGCAAATCATATATGTGATAAAGGGCTAATATCCGAGATATATAAAGAACTCACACTACTCAATAGCAAAAAAAAAAAAAAAATTAATTAAAAAAATGCAGTCCAATTAAAAAATGGGTAGAGAATCTGAACTGACATTTTTCCAAAGAAGACATACAGACGGCCAACCGATACATGAAAAGTGCTCAACATCACTAATCATCAGGCAAATGCAAATCAAAACCACCATGAGCTATCACCTCACACCTGTTAAAATGGCTATTATCAAAAAGACAGGAAATAGTAAGTGTTGGCGAGGATGTGGAGAAAAAAGAACCCTAGTGCTCTGTTGCTGGGAATGTAAATTGCTAGAGTCATTATGGAAAACAGTATGGAGGTTCCTCAAGAAATTAAAAATAGAACTATCATATGATCTAGCAATCCCCCTTCTGGGTATTTAACCAAAGAAAATGAAAACACTGTCTTGAAAAGATATATGCACCTTCATGTTCATTGCAGCATTATTTACAATAGCCAAGACATGGAAACAACCTGTGTCCACTGATGGATAAATGGATAAAGAAAATGTGGTATATCTATCTATATCTATATCTATATCTATATCTATATCTATATCTATATCTATATCTGTATCTGTATCTGTATCTATATCTATATCTATATCTATATCTATACCTATACCTATACCTAGATCTAGATCTAGATCCACATATATATATAATGGAATTTAATTCAGCCATAAAAAAGAAGGAAATCTTGCCATTTGTGACAACATGGATGGACTTTGAGGGCATTATAGTAAGTGAAATATGTCAGAGAAAGACAAATACTATATGTTCTCACTTATATGTGGAATTGAAAAAAAAAACGAGCTCATATATACAGAGAACAGATTGGTGGTTGCCAGAGATGGGAGTGGGGAGTGGGGAGGGTGGGCAAAGTAGGCGAAGGGATCAAAAGGTGCAAATTTCCAGTTATAAAATAAATAAGTCCTGGGAATGTAATGTACAGCATTGCGACTTTGGTTAATGATATTCTTTTGCATATTTGAAAGTTGCTAAGAAAGTAGATCTTAAAAGTTCTCATCACGAGAAAAAAATTCTTTGTAACTATGTATGGTGACGGACGTTAACTAGACTTATGGTGGTGATCTTTTTGCAGTACGTACAAATATTGAATCATATCTCAATAAAAAAGAAAATAATAGCTTTTATACTCTTCTTATTCTCCACCATCTCCCATACATTTGCTGAAATTAAGCTTCTAATTGCTCCTTTTATTTCCTTTTTTGCTTCTCTTTAGTTTTTTAAAAATTCTATTCCTGGGAATCAAGATTATTCTTGGTAATCTGTTTTCCAATGCTATGCACAATCTCATTTCCTTTTTATATTTTCTCAAGGAGGCTACTGGATGATTGTGTCAATCACATGAGTGCTTGTTAAAAGTGACGATTCCTGGATTCTTTCATAATCCTTCTACATTACTGTTTCGAGAGTGTGGCCTCAAAATCAGAATTTCCAGAACATTCTTGTGCATACTGAAGTTTGAGAACTACTTGATTTTTTAAACTTACTTTTCACATTAGTTTCTTTTATTGCAAATGGGAAAAGAGAACTTTGCAATCCCCAAAGAGCCTATTTTCTAGATGACGGAGAATGAAACAAGTAGTTAAGAGTGTATGAACATGCATTATACAATCAAGTTCTTGTATTTTTTCTAAAAATCAGGACCTGTGCTCATTTTGAAGTGAGTCTAGACATAGCCCCTCCTTTGGTATCTTGATGAATTATTCCTGAAGAAAAGAGAAGGTACGAGAATGGCAGAGTTGGCAAGCCCTTCTTTCTTTTGAGGAGGTTTGAAATATAGATAAGGACTAGATGCCCAAAGACCCAGCTATTGTGTAATCTTGGATGGATCCCTTCATTTACCTGGGTTTCAGGTACCTCATACATAAGGTGAGATGATTGAGCAAAATCATCTCTAAATTCCCTCTGAGCACTAATGAATAATCTCTCTCTCTTTTTCTCCAGGGAAGCATCAAGTTGAGTTAAAGGCAAAAATTGAAATGAAGATAGAAGTTCTCTTAAACAACAGATACTGAAGATGTATGTTGTTTTACAGCCAATTTTCCTTTTATTTTTTTTAAAATAAATAATGTTACAATACTATACAGCAGTGAAAAAGAATAAAATATAGCTATACACACCAAGTTGGATGCATTTCAAAAAATAATATTGAGTGAAAAAATCAAGTTGCAGAAGAATCCAGACAGCAATTCCATTTATATCAACTCAAAACATTCAACTCGAAACTACACATTGTTTGAAGGTATCAACATATATGCCAAACTACAAGGAAAAGCAAGGGAATGATAAACCAAAATGCAGGGTAGTGGTTTTCTCTAGGGAGGGGCAGTATGACCTCTTGGAATGGCACATAGGATCCCTCAAAGGTGCCAAAAATACTCTATTTCTTATCCTGGATAGTGGGCACCTGGTTGTCAATTTTATTGCAATTCATCATACCTTATACTCTTGTTATAATTATTCTTTTGTATCCATTTAGTTTTTAATAAAAGCAATTAAAAATCAGTCGAGAACATGCATGTCTTGATATATAGTAAATTTTTCTCCTCTATCGTGTGTGTTTTCATATTCTATTCCTTACAGACTTCCATGTTTAAGTAAATAAATGTTTCATGAGAAACATGAAACAGAACCCTGTACTTGGTAGTTCTTCATATAGAAACAAAATAGCATCAACAACACAAGGTAAGAGAACATCAACAAATATGTAACAGATACCTTTGCTAAAGTAAACTGGAACGGTGTAAACACGGATTGTGAGAGCTATGCATTTCTGCAAATAGAGAAATCTGGTGCCAGATTTCCAAAGCATCGCCCTCTAGAGCTACTATTAGCTCCTTACATTTGAATAACACAAATTCCTTTTATTCACAAATATTAAAAATGAGGGCTTACTCTTCCCCATCTCCTTGATCACGAATGCCATTATTCATTTTTAAATATCATTATCCAGGCATTGCTGGGCAAGAACTATTCTTCAAAAGAAACCAGGATGCGTGAATGTTGAGTCTGGATTTCTTGGCCACACTTTTGAACCCAGAAGTCTCCTGCTAGTAAATCAGTGACTTTTGAGGCTCTGGAAAATGTTAAATTAGTCATGATGCCCCTCCTGCCGTTGGCCAGGCTTTTCTGCTCATCAGAGAGAAAATACGTAGTGAGGCAGGAAAACAACAAAACAATGAGGTCTGAGATTTTAGAACGTGTGAACTTTCCCCTAAGTGTAAACACCATCAACGATGGCCACCACGTTCCCCAACATATGAACACACTCTACCTCACTCCCTTCTTCACCAAATCCCAGCCAAGATTCGGATCCTAGAGGTCATAAAGCTGTGTGTGTGTGTGTGTGTGTGTGTGTGTGTGTGTGTGTGTGTGAGAGAGAGAGAGAGAGAGAGAGAGAGAGAGAGAGAGAGAGATGGAACAGCTTCCTTAAACATATGTCTAACTTCTCTATATCCCAGATTATATAAAAAGAAAATAACCTCATCTCTCGTGTGAGTACATAGTACAAGAATTTTACTTCCTTGAAATTCAGTATCTAACACTGGTCATAATTAAAAATAGTTAGAAAATAGAAATAATTTACTCAGTTGGTTTTGAGGCACACGCTGTAAATTTTACCTATCTGTGAATGTTGCGGGAACGCATTTAACAAGCAAAAGTCAAAGTAGCTTGCAGTCATTTATCCCAGAAAATGCAAAAGAAAGCCATGTCCTTTCTTATATCTTGTTGCTATGGAAAGTTTCACAGTCTGGATACGCACCCTAAACTGTTTTCAAAAACGGAATAGACAATGCCATAAAAGTGAAATTCATCATTGTTCTAAATATTTAAAACAGAGGTAGCATTTAAAAATAAAACTTAAAGGATTTCTCTTCTATTAAGATGGAAAATAAGTTGTCTCCATTTGTAATTTTTATAGAAGTAAGATCTCTTTTGTAGTAGCTCGAAAACAGAGCGATAAACCTGGATATAACAGAGATAACATACATGACCCTTAAAAATGGATATGGAGAGGGACATACAGAGCAATGGAAGAGACAGGGCTGAAAGGATATGCACAGAATACTGACTTGAGGAACCTCATAATTCAGTGGGTTATTACCAGATGCGCATTCTCTGCTTTCATTTCAGTTTAAACTGAACAATTTAATGAATAGAAAAACAAGATAATATCTTGTAGGAGCCCAACCTTATATATAAGTCAAATTAAAGGACCCCACAATCAACATGATCAAAAGAAGCTGACATTTCTCACAGAAATAAGATCTGAAAATTTTGGTGGAACTTCTTATACTTCTCTTCAGACTCCCAGAGAAAGACCCTATTAAGGCAAACGAAATTGTACCAAGTGCCTTAAAGAGGTGCCTGTCTGTTTTAATTTTCCTGACACTCCTCAGTGGGGCTTGGTCTAATAGTGATTGTGTAAAGCTGTTAGGAATGCATCTGATAGAAAAATGCAATTGTCAGCTAGTGCTTTATTATTTTGATGCTATTCAATAATTTCTCTCATGACTGTTGTTACATAAAAGGATATATTGGTCTACCATCTCAGCCCCTAATTAAGCAACAATGAAGTTTTATACTAATATTGGATTTAAAGGGAAGATTGTAACTGCATTTATCTTCCAATCTTACCTAATTATTGTTAGTGTACAATCCTAAATATAAAGAAATCCATTTTAGAAATGGATTTAACAATGCAATGCATTTTGTATTATTTTTCTGAAGTCTAATTCTCCAAACTTATTGAGTTTTTAATGCTTACCTTTCATTTAAAAATATAGATTAGAATGACTTGATATGTGACTGACAGATTTTCAGACACCTTTTTTTTTTTGCACGTATTACAAAAATAAGTGCTATAGAAATGTCACATTTCATTAATATTATGTTTTGATTTTGGAGTGATGAACCAATCAGGGAAACACTGAGCAGGTAAAAATTAATCTAAAGGAAATAGGAAATCTTTTACAAACAGGTGACCATTTCCAAATTAGCAAGAAGATCAATGAGATGAAAATAGTTAGCTAGTGCAATACAATGAAACAAAAAAAGGATTGATCATCAATCTACTCCTTGATTCATTTGTCTCTACTTTAGGCACACATAGTGTTTTCTCTTAACACCAGCTATTTATAGTTCCATCTTTGTACACAATAATTTGATATTTCCTGGCCCTGGCCATCATAATCATTAAGCGCTTGCAAATACCAGATGATCTGTGTTCACCTGTGTTCCTGCCTATCTTTCCTGAAGACTCCTTCATTCTCAGTACTAATGATTTTGATTCTTGTCCTAGTTGGTCAAATACTATGTCAACTCCAACTGGCCTCCTGTTACTACCCTCAGATTATTTCTTTGTGTCTAGGCAATATATTTCCAATTTCATAAGCTATCATGAAATAAGTACCTCCCGATGCTGGTAGGCGCTTTACATATAATATCCTTTAATCAGCAACATTGCTATAGGGTAGATATAATTATTCTCTCTCTTTTTTTTCATATAAGAAACCAAAACTCAGAAAAGAAAACGACTTGCCTAAAGGTCTCACAGCTTCTAAGTGGCAGAGGCAGGATTTAAACCCAGGGCTTGCCAACTTTGCAACAAGTGCTCTTTAGACGCCTTAAAACAGTTTGGTGGAGTTGTCAGCCCAGTGCCTGAGAAAGCAAAATGGTCTACACAAGGACTGTCTAAGAGGAAATAGAGGGTGATTAACTGAGGATAGGCTGGGTTAGCACATTTTGAAGTGAGGACTGAGATATTTGAGAAATTGCTGATGATGTCAGATAAGTCTTATGGGGTATCTGAGTGGGCAGCAGACTACGGATTAATGAAAAACAAACCGCATTTAGGGCACGGGTTTTCAACTGGGGTGATTTTGCATCTTCCCTCTCCCCACTGCCGCCCCACTGCCCTGGGAAGATTTAGCAATGTCTAGAGACATTCTGGGCGGGGGTGCTACTGGCATCTAGTGGTTAGAGGCCAGGGATGCTGCTAAACATCCTACAATGCACAGGACAGCCCCACAACAAAGAATTATCTGGCCCAAAATGTCAATGGTGAAAAACCCCAGGCTAGGGTGATTTGGAGGTGTCAGAGCAGGAGAATATTGCTCCAACATGGTCCATTTCACTGCACTGATTTTTCTTCGTGGGGCCAACTGTTTTCATTTAATTATGTTCAATAAATTGGATTTAAATTATTTCAAAACAAATGAAGCAATGTTTAGCTTGTTCATTTCTGATGGATTGATAGCTGATTTGCTGTTATGCTATAGATGCAAAGTCTTTAGGAATCTTTCTTCGCTCAATGTTCTTTGACCCTAGTAACTTTGAAATAACTACTCACTTAAAAATAGCACTCCTATTTGTTTGTGCTGGGGGGAACATCTTCACTCTTTCCATTGTTTTTAAACCGGAGGTAAAAAAAAAAAAAAAAAAGTGCTTTCTCTGCAACCTCCCTTCTGTTTGTGTCAAATCCTATAGAAATTTGGGATGCTTTTATGGCTGGTGACAGGAGACAACTTCTCAGAATGTAGTATCACACTCTCCGGTCTTTAAGTGGAGACACTTCCTCTTCATTCTCTGTAGGTTTCTTTTCAAAACACTACAATGAAATCACTCCTTTTCCCTCCAAGACGGAATCTTAGATACAACAGAGTATTAGCAGCTTGTACATTCATGAGACTTTTTTTTTTTTGAAGATAAGGTTTCTTCTGTGTCGAATATGAAAAGGCATCTTAATGCTATCTCTCTGACTTGTTCTCCGTGCTATTCCCTTTACATGTTCACATTATTCATAGCAATACCCGCTCTTTTTTCTTTTTAAATAGTGTGGCTTTTAAGCTGGGCAGACCCAGGTGGAAATGATCAGGGAGGATTTTATAGAAATATTGCTTCCACAGCAGAGCTTTCGTTCCCTCCTAACAGATTGAATGAGACAGTGTTTGTCCTCTCTCTGCTCCACAGCGCAGAGAATGTTTACCATCTTATCAAAATCCCCTCCTCTGGAGGTCTCGAAAGATGAGTCAGAAATAAAGATTTTTCTTTTTTTTTCCATTTCAGCCATTGATAGGCCATTCAGGGCTAAAGGATATTGATATGATCTTGGATAGAGAATAGAGCATAAGGATGGAGAGGAGCAGTTCTCGGCTGCATTGCTCATTTTTCCTCTGACAAGCTGCTGGCTTCACAAAGCAGAGCACTCGGCAGCATCTCACTGGGGGCCTCCGTGTCCTCATTTGCTAGAAGTAATGCGAGCTGCCCCTCTGGCCTCCCCCGACTCTATACAGTGTACTTGATGTTCCACAGATAAGGGTGCAGAATAGCTACAAGATTATCAGGAAGATCAGCTATCCACAAATATTTATCAAGTGCTCACCAATAAACAGAGTAATGAGAATTGTGCCCACTTGTTCACATGCAAAGGACGTGGTCTGCTTCAGATCAACACCTATTGTTATTGTCATCATGATTAAGTTCAAAAGGCCAGAAGCTGTGAACCATATTTTAAAGATCAAAGGTCAAGAGGCAATACACTTCACTTAAGTCAAAACCTTCTCATTTCCAGATAACTGTTCCAGGAGTGGTAACTGACATGAGGGAGCTAGAACCTGCTGGTAAAGTATCATCTCATTTGCTCTTCTGTGCAGTGACTGTAAGAGTCACCTCTCTCTACAGCTCCCTCCTACCCACCTTGCCCACAAAAGATTTGCTCCAGTCCAAGCAGGCACTGTCTCTCCATATAACGTTTCCCCTTTGCTGGAATTTTCTCTAGCAACGTTTCACCTTCATCCTTCTAATATTTATTCAGCACCAATTGCATATGAGGCTTAAACATTCTGACATTTCCAAAAAATAGGTGATTATTAGCTCTCATTTTCCAGGTAGGAGACTGCAGTTTGGGTAGTTAGCAACCTGCCCAGCGTCACACAGGAGTAAGTGATGTCACTCTGAACCTCTGTGGTTTAACTTCAGACTCAGTTATGCCTACTCTATCTGACGGACTGGCTTATTCTACCCAACCAGAGAAACGAATCAGTACTTGATGGCCTTCTTTCTCTCCTAACCATCCTGGTCATTATTGCTATGGGGACCTAGAAACAGTATGAACCATGTCCCCACCCTCATAGATTGTTGAAGATCACCCTACTTACTATGGTGAATGGGTAGTTCTATAGTTTTTACTAAGAACTGAGCCCTGACTTATAGTAAGGAGTCGTGAAACTGGAATCAAGATCAAAATTTGGGGAAAATGCTAAGTTCTTTTCAAAAACAAAATACATCATAAATAAATTAGGAATAATTCCATTTATTCACAAACTCATACTTAACATTAGATAAAAGAAGAACCAGAGGCTTCTGACTGGAGCCTGGCTTCCTTTATTCCCATCTCTAAGTGAGAAGGATGAGGTTGTTTTCTTCTCCAGTTTCTGAGATGCCTTTCCAGGAGTTTCAGTATTTTATTTTCTGGGAATTTTCTTGGGCCCTGGGTTAATGCACATTGCTTCTTACACATGTTTGTTTTCCCATATTGCTTAAGTTAAGTGAATTCTTTTTTCTGCTTTGGTCCCTGGATAAATCTTCATTGTGTTTAGAGAAAATTGAAGGCTCTTGTTGCTAAAAATAAGAGAGATGAATCGATAGTTAAATGTATTAAATAAAAACATTATACTTGGCTGAATGTGAGATTAGCAAAGCATAAAAAGTACCATTATAATATATTCCACTTCCCTTAATTTGACACTAAACTGCTTGCTTTCCTTTATACATAGTCTACATCAGCTCACCAGAAGGTTGGTAGTTAAGAAACAAGCTGTTAAATATTAAAGCTGTATCTATGTAATTGAATGTTTTTGGTATGGCTGTGTTCTAAATATATGCTATTAAGATACTGTTCTACAAAGATATTTAATTACTGACATCTAATCATGTTACTGCTGTTTCTTTAACCAAGCAAAAATATGAAGTGCTGAAAACAGTTTCATTTTAAACAGCAACATTTTATTAATCTCAGCAATGAAACCAAACTCAAATCTCCAAATGAAATCATCCCACTTTTAAAGATAGCACTTCTCAGTTTGGTAAGCTTTGAGTAATGCTGAGATAGATGGCTATACTTAACGTGTTAAAACATCCCCACAAATAATGTGCACAATAAAAGTTAATTATACTTGTTTATTACATCATTACATCAAAATAAAATCTAAACTATGAAATTCACAAGGAGAATTTCATAGTCAACTACGGAGAACTATTATAGATGTTTATGACCACAATATTTTTAATACCATAGACAATTTGGGAAGACGTTAAGGTGATAATCAGATAATAGTGATATCTTTCACTTGTATGGTGTTTGCACAAATTCGCAAACATTAGCTCATTTTATCATAACAGCTATCATAACAGGGCTATGAATTAGGAGAGGAAGATATTGTTGTAATAATTTTACATATGGGGAAATTGAGGCCATGGGAACTTGTGTGACTTGTAGTTCATACAGCAAGTGAAGTGGCAAAACTGGTATTATGACCCAAGACTCTCAATTTCAATTCTTGAAACTTAGAAATTAGGTTAAATGTTAGTAGTTTTATAATAGTGGTTTCTGATGTTCAGTCTTACATTTTTTGAAATTAAAAGGGTATTGTTTAAAGTGATATGGAAAAAATGACTTGACCAATAAATATTTTCTCTCCGACCAAATATACTAAAAGTTCTAACTTCGTGCAAATACCACAAATAGTGGCTTTTGTTTTAGTTTTTTTTTAACTACAAAGTCATCTTTGTTAAGAGATAATATTTTAGAAAATTTTTTTTTACTTCCTGACTTTTCTTTTCATCCTCATTTTATTTCCTCTTACAAATAGGTTAATTTTTATCAAAGAGAATTGAGTGGCTATTTCTCCCTAGTGTCTGTGAACATATTTAGAAAAAGCAAGTAGGAAGTAGAAATGATCATCTTGAATGCTGAAATAATTTCCTAAGGGTGCCAGTGTTAAGCATTGACAAGTCGATTTGGTCTTCATTCATAAGGAAGGAGTTAGGAAATTTGAAATTTGATCATTGGGTAAGAAATTGGACATACTACTCTCCTATCTCAGCTATCGTTAAGATATTCAGAGCAAATCAACTGACCAGCATTGTAATTTCATGAATGGATTCGAATATTGGTTTACTAATCTAATAGGTATGAGGGTGCCCAGCTAAATAGTTGGGCGTTCAATTACCATGATAGCTTTCAGAGGGGTTAATCTAACCTGCCTGGAACAAAATTCTGATTTAATCTTCCTCATTATCTATATCAGAAGTCAGCAAACATTTTATGTATAGGGCCAAATACTAAATATTTTAGTCTCTGTTGCAACTACTCAACTCTGCCATTGACACAAAAAAGCAGTCACAGCCAATATGTAAACAAATGGACACAGCTATGTTCCAGTAAAACTTTATTTAGAAAAACAGGTGGCCACAGGCTATAGTTTGCCGACTCCTGATCTAGACCTGTTGGATTTTGTTGTTCTGCGATTATCTACGAAACGTTATGCCAAAATGTTGAATTTGATTGCGTTTTTCCAGCCATTTGTTTTGCATCCATTGTAGACACAAAAATTCTTTTATTATATTTTCTTGTCAAATAATAGCCTTATAGTTAAATTATCCTCACTCTTTTTTTTCTCTGAGCTTCTTTTCCACAAACATTCAATTTGATTTATTAATAACTGCTAAGTAACAAGCAAAATTCCAGGCACCAGAGAACAAACTTAAAGACCCAAGGTACCTCCTGGGAGGCAATAGCTTGATAGGGAGACTTTCATAAACATAATGCATCTGAGTGTTATGCAGCTGGCATGGACATTTGAAACAGGAGAGTGGGACTTCAAAAGGAGGAATGTTAGACAGAATAATGGCCCCCCAAAGATGTCTAGTCTTGATCCCCAGAACCCGTGAGTGTGTTACCTTACATGCAAAAGGGACTTTGCAGATGTGATTACATTAAGATCATGAGATGGGGAGATTATCCTGGATTACCCAAGTGGGCCCACATAATGGGAAAAGTCCTAGTAAGGGAAAGGGGGAGTGAGAAGAGTCAGTGTTAGGGAGGGAAATGTGAGGGAAGCAGAGATCAGAGTGATTTGAGGAAGGGGCCATGAGCCAGGAAATGCAAGCAGCCTCTAGACGATGGAAAAAGCAAAGAAACAAATTTTCCCCTACGGCCTCCAGAGGAACTCAGTCCTGCTGACACACTGATTTTAGGACTTCTGACCTCCATCACTGTAAGATAAGAAGTTTGTGTTGTCTTAAGTCACTAAGTGTATGGTAATTTGTCACAGCAGCAGTGGGAAATGAACCAGAGGAAAGCGTTAATTTCTCTGAGGTGGAGTGGATGTAGAAAGGATCACGGGGAGGTGATTCCTGAACTGGGGTTTGACAGATAAGGGAGTATTCTGGGGCCCGGAGAGGGTTGGGGAAGGAAAGACCATTCCAAGCAGAGGGAGCAGTGCAAGAACAGATTCAGAGGCACAAAAGAGATTGATGGTTTGGGCAGTTTTGAAATTTACTAATTCACTTGCTAATTCCTCATCGAGGTTCTGTTCAAGCAGGGCTATGGGAGAGAATGACGATAGAATAAGGTAGAAAGGATACATTTGTGAGCGATTGTGGTGGAAAAGCGGTACTGCTTTCTCTCATATGCCCTAGAGCCCTCAATGTCCTGGTTAGAAGTGGACCAACGAGCACCTCTGCTCACTGTCACTGAAATTTGGTAACTAGAGGCTGCTGCTGTGTCCCTCAGTCTTCCCTTCTGAGTCATCTCTCAAGTGCAGCTTGCAACAGCAGGGATGGGAGAAATGTTGCAAAAACTGTATTATGATCTTAGTGCTAATTTATTGAACAAATGTTTTTGGGCCAGAAAATAAACTCTGGGAGCCTAACCTAAAAGAAAAGATAGTGATGTGCTGGGAGAGTGCTTCCACAGCTGAACTACCTCTATGACTTTGCTCACAGCAGATCGTTGGCCCTTAAGCAGAAAAGGCAAAAAGGGGTTGGTGTTTTTAACTGAGCACGTTATCAGATATTTATTAAAAATAACTACGTACCTTACACTGTGCTCATATATGAGATATATCCCACCAGAAAATGTCAATCTGGAGTTTAGTCATGCGTGTAGAGATTAGTTTGTTTTCCTAGGATATGCCTCTTTGGTCACTGGTTCTGTCATAAAAAATGTGTTAAACAAGTGTAATTGATCATTTGAGAAACAACTTTGCTCTGATTATACTATTCGAGAAATGAAAGCAGATTTGAACTTTTGCATTTCAAACCAGGAAACTAGTCCCAGGAAAAAAAATTTCAGTTGAGAATAGGTCTGATTTAGACAGATATTGTCAAAATAGAAGGATGAAGAAGATAATTTATTAGTGTTCAGCTCGCACATATGCTCCCTTTTCCTTTATAAAGTTGGAGTTCTACTTCCCAAGTTTATTCCAGAGTGCTGTATTTGAGTGTAAGCTACTTGAAGGTGAGAATCATAACTATCCTTAATTGTCGCATCTTTCACAGTTCCTAATACAGTGTCTTACACTCTCTAGGTGTTTAAGAAAGTGAATGAATGAATGAGGAAATTAATTAAGAATAAAGGTAGAGTTGGAATGGAGAAAAGAATGCAAACAACAGTAGCATTTTAATCCTGTTGCTTATTGCCATATTTTCTTATGTTTTCCAAATATCTTGTTAAATTGGATTTCTTTTCTCCACTTGCCTCCTTCCTTGTTATGAGAATAGCACTCTCTTTTCTAGGGACTGGTGAAAAAAATATCATGAGGTTACATCAGGTTCATAGAGCTTTAAACGGGAATTCAATCCAACCCTAGCAAACTATTGAAATTCTGATCTCTTTCCCCATCCATGTCTGTGCTGTATGGGAGGATATCATATTGCTGAACTTGTAATAAGATTCAGTCATTCTGATAAATATAAATTATTTATCACTTACTTCCAATTTTATGGCCTTGATGGTATTTAGAATTATATTACCCGGCATCATAATGCTCCCTTTTCCACTTCTCACAGTATTGAGCCCCTCTGCTAAAGGGACAAGTTGGCAAATGCAGCATAAGAGTGACAGGCTTTCAAACAGATAGATGACATGATCGTATAATTTAATCCCAGCCACTTACTGCATAGAAGCCTTTATGAAGGAGAGAATCACATTTTGCTATTTTTCCCCTTTAAGGATGTAAGCAAAGAGACATTAATCTTCTATGATCGAGGCATTGGTTTGATTGGTTACAAGGATGCAGCACCCTTTACCAAGAGTGCAGTACATAGCATGAGCTATGTGAGTTGTTAGTCTCCCATAGCAGCTTGATGAGGAGCTCTCAGATAGTTCAAATCAGAGACTGTCTGGGAAGAGGTCCCCTGGCAGATAACTGAGATTCTAATTCCAGGGAGAGAAATATGAGTGCACTAGGAGACTAGAGATCAATGCATAGTGGCTTGCTGAGGTTGTTAACTCACACACCCTCACAGTTGACCTCCAAAGCCCAACAACTCTATTGCTGGAAGTGAACAGAATGGAGCAGAAACCAGAAAGAAAAGCAGAGAGAAAGCGGGGAGTTTATCTGATTATGTGAGACTCTAAGAGCTAGAGCCATTCACTTCCAAAGATGCCTGTGGGCAATGAAGAGAGAGTCTACCTTAGAAGATACAAACGTAAACTTAACCAATGCTGGAACTGGGATTTGGCAAGGTGTTCGAAGTTCTCCTAAAGCAAGCCAAACAGAGTCAGGGTTCAAGAAGATAGTTAAGCCAGAGATAGGAAACAGCAGCTGTAGGAGTTAGGCAGCTGAATATGTGATTGATATGTCTTTGGTCTTTGGAACACCAAAGATGTACACACTGATAGAACCAAGAATACATTAATTAGAAAGGAGGTTCTGCCCAAAAGACAAGAAAAATGAAATAATCAATAAGTCAAGGGGAACTTGTTTGCGGTGATGGATGTAACATCTGGTAGGTGGTGACCTCCTGTAAAGAAGTCAATATTAATAGAGTCAGATGGTTATTTGGGGATGTTTAAAAAGGGGATGGGGCCAGAAAATGTGCCCTCTCTAAATAAATAGACTGCAATGCTTTGGAGGAGCCTGGGAAATCTTAATAAGGAATAGATTTCATTGATAAGTGATCTTGGGATTGATTTAGACTGAAAAGTATTCATTCAAATAAGTCCTCCTTGGCACCCTTATGCTTCCCTTTCACTTCCCACCTTTCCTTTTACTTCATTCTGCATTCTCATGGCAGGAGGAAATTACCAAACCGCCTCTCATAATTGTCTCTTAACACAATATAAGTTCTATGAGGGCAGGTCTTGGGGTTGAGTTTTTTTCCTGCTGTATCCCCAGTGTCTGGAATAGGGTCTGTCACTTAGTACCTGCTCCATACATACAGTCATGTACCACATAATGACGTTTTGGTCAATGATGGACCACACATATGATGGGGGTCCCATAAGATTAGTACTATAGAGCCTAGGTGTGTAGCCGGCTATACCATCTAGGTTTGTGTAAGAACACTCTTTGATATTCACACAATGACAAAATTGTCTAATGATGTATTTCTCAGAACGTATCCCCGTCTTTAAGATGCATGACTGTATTTACTGAATGTCTATTTAGACGGTTCCCGACGTATGATGGTTGGACTTACAAATTTTCAGCTTTACAATGTTGCGAAGGCGATAGGCATTCAGCAGAAACCATACTTCAAATTTTGAATTTTGATTTTTTCCAGGGCTAGCGATATTCAGTACCATCCTCTCTCATGATGCTGGGCAGTGGCAGTGAGCTGCAGCTCCCAGTCAGCCATGTGATCACGAGGGTAAACAACCGATACACTTACAACCATTCTGTACCCATTCAACCATTCTGTTTTTCATTTTCAGTACAGTATTCAACAAATTACATGAGATATTCAACACTTTATTATAAAATAGGCTTTGTGCTAGATAATTTTGCCCAACTGTATGCTAATGTAAGTGTTCTGAGCAGGCTAGGATAAGCTAGGATGTTCAGTAGTTTAGGTGTATTAAATGCATTTTTGACTTAGGATATTTTCCACTTACGTTGGGTTTATCTGGATGTAACCCCATCGTAAGTCGAGGAAGATCTGTATTCCCCTTTTGTTTTTTCTTTCTGCTCCTAGTTGCTTTCTTCTCACTTTCCCACTTCAACTTGCTGCAAAAACTCTGAGCTACAATAAAACAAATAATAGAAAGCTTTCTGTGGAGTTGAAAGCATCTCTGATTTATCCACTCTCCTCTCCAAACAGTTATCAGTAGAGAGAAATCATTTTGTAGCATTTCTGGCTGGGTCATTATTTAGTCCATGCTTGATTACATTTACAACAGGGAACTCACTTCCATTCTGGATTCTCCATTGCATTTTTGGAGATATTTAACTGTTTATTTCATTGTCTTTTCTTACACTTAATATGCCTTCTTACGACTATCACATACACCTGGTTTTGCCTAGCACCCACAGAATAAGTCTACAGAAAATCCATTATTTGAAGAGAGACAAATCTTTTTTTTTCCCAAAGCTATCATAAGGAGTATACATTAGTTTCTCGACTCTTCACCATCCTAGTAATCCCCTTTTGTCTGCTTGGTAATTGGAGGATGTCTCCTCTTAAAATGTCACGCCCAGAAGTGAATCTGTTCCAAAAAATATTGTTTGACCAGCACAGAATAGAGTAGAACTATTCTCTTCCAAGTACTGGAAAAAAAAATGCACACATAAGAATAGCAGTAACAGGGGCTGGCCCGGTGGAGTAGTGTTTAAGTTTGCGTGCTCCACTTTGGCGGCCTTGGGGTACACGGGTTCGGATCCTGAGTGCAGACCTAAACACCACTCATCAAGCGATGCTGTGGCAGGTTCCACATATAAAAATAGAGGAAGATTGGCACAGATGTTAGCTCAGGGCCAATCTTCTTCAACAACAACAACAGCAAAAATAGCAGTAACAGATTTAAACTAACAGTATTTTACTGTTGGCTCAAACAAAACTTGTGTCAATGATACCCTGCTGAAGCAGTCCTGATTTTCTTTTCTTTCCACTTGTGCATCCATTGATTACATGATCTTATTGTTTTTGATTCTCATTCCAGTCCTTTGGGATTACTTTGTAGCTTGATCATTTTCCTTTCCTGGGCATTTATTCCTTCCATATTTTGCATCATCAGCATATTTGTAAGCATGCTTCCTGGGTCTTCGTCCAAGTTATTGATAACACGGTTGAACAGGACAGAGCCAGAGAGCAAGCATTTTGTCTTTCCATTAGAAACCTTGTTTTAGGCTTTTGTGGCTGGTAATCCACCTTTTTCAGGAGGATTGTATCTCTCTGTGCCATAGATCCACATTTCAGCTAACATTAAATCATCTTATCCACAAGTATATAAAGGAATCTGATCTTGCTGAAATTGTGATATATGTCTGAGTGGTATGCTCTTTATCTACAATTGTAAGAGACCTATCAAGAAAGAAAATGTACAAACCAGACACTTGCCTCTAACTGTGGAAGAGAAGAGTTGTAGAAAATTGGTCTTCTTCTGAGCCAGGCAGGAAAATATATGGAATCCTGAAAAATATCTAATTGGTTGTTTATTTCAGGTTTAATCCGTAAGCAGTGGTTCTTAAACTAACTGGAAGTCAGAATCACCTGGGTGGGGTAGCTTGTTAAAAGAGCAGAATCCTGGTCCTTACCTCCAGAGGTCCTGATTTAGTGGGCTGGGGAACGGCCAAGGAGGTTGTGTTTTCATCAATGTTCCTTAGGTGGTTCTGATGCAGATGGATGACATGTGGACAAATAATGTCATACTGAATCCATGGAAAGCATCGGTCTTGACTCTTGTTCGTTAGCTCCCCTACTCCCTCCATGATGAAGCCTCCCCTTGGTACCCTTGCAAATGGCATCATTTGTTCTTAACTTTTACATTTCTTCCTTGACATTTAAGTTGACCCATCCCGTGATTCATTTGCTTGGATCCTAACTTCCTAATACACCCAAATATGGTTACACATTTAATAGCAAGGTTGAAACCAAATGTGTTGCTAGGGGTTGGTTCAGGCATCTTACGAGGCTTCGGTGTGGCATGTTTTAGAATGGGTTAAGCTTTATATAACCTGTAAGCAATACCATTATGCGTAATGTGTGTAGCCTTCTCTGCATTTACTTAATGCCAGATCCAAGCATATGGCCTGTGAGTCTGGTGACAATAATACCATTTACTGGACGATTGCTATGAAACGGTTACCTTATATTTATCTTCCTGTTTAATTATCAAGGGTAGATCCAAGATTTGTGGGTCCTGAAGTGTATACAAGCTGAGAAGCTCTGTTTAAGAAAAGGAATAAAAATTACAAATACAGCATTAGGTACAGGGCCTTGAAGAGACCCATGCCAGTGAACGGTCCTGGAGATGAAGCTTCATTAGCTCTACTGTAAATCCACCTGGGTCTTTGACAATGATAAGAGATAAATGTCTATAACCCATGCACGATTGAGGAAACTGAGACTTGGCTAGTTTGAACACCTTACTGGGGATCACACAGCCAAACATGGTAGAACTGGGATTTGAACCTAGATGTGACTCACTCCAAATGTTACACCCCCAAGCGACAATGGAGCTCTTCAAATGACATGTGCCCATGGCTGCCCTTGATTTTGGTGGTATCTTGTTTTAGGATGTCCCTGCACACCCTGAATTGAGGACAAGGAAGAATGAAGCAATTTGAAGGGAGACAGGCCATTTAGTTGATTCAGAAGAGAAAAAGGTCTGTGACGAGGTTTCTAGAGGGGTATGTTCTGCCTCAGTCCCTCTACTCGATTTCCCAAAGATTCATTAAATTATGGTCCAAGGAAAAACTACTTTTTCTTTTGCATCTTGTTCTCATAAAATAGCCAATAGAACTAAAATAGAATTTTATTATTTAAGGATATTTAAAATAATGTCTTGACAAAAAGATTGTTAGTGAATGGGAGAGATAGGTAACATATTTTTTTTTGAGAAACTATTACTTGCCAAGCATGTAATTCTCACCATGGACCCATGGCATAGTTACACAAATCTCAATTTCTCCAATGATTGAGGAAACTGAGATTCAGAGATTAAGTAGGTTTAGTCTATACTCCTACCACAACTAAGAAGAGGCTGCTATTTATTTTAAATAAAGAAAATTTCTACAAAACACCACGTCAAATACACATTTATTTTAACACAAATTAATTTAACACAAGATATGGTTTTCTGAAAAAGAAAATAATGAGTTTTATTTTCACAGATATAAGACATGATTTATCCTATACGGTATAGCATCGGTGAAACTCTTTAACTGCCGTCTATTTAAGAGGTTAGTTAAAAAGAGTTGGAGGACCTATTAACACCCAGTACAAAAATGTGACAGAAAAGTAAGAGAATAGACAATTCCAACTTCTAATTGTGAAATCGTTCTGTTTGGGTTCAGTGCAATTTTCAGCAAGCTCATTAAAGTCCTGTAAGGGACCATCTCTCTACCCAGAACTGATTGCATGCAGCCTCCCTGAGAAACAGTCTGACTGCTGGCCTATGTCTTTCCTGTCATACGGGGCTACATGGCAGCCTCTGACCTTACCAGAGTGGGAACGTTCCATGAGGGCTTAGAAAATATTTCTCTCCCTTGATTATCTATAGAGAATGGTCCCTAGATTGTTCTCAACACTAAAGGCAAGTAATGGTTGTGAATGCACACTCTGAAAGCCTTTGAATGCACGGAGTAACAAAGAACAGTATGTACGTGCCTTACAATAGGTAATAATGAGAATGCATACATTAACTTCTGCGTGGAATGATTTTATCCAGCTTTGTGCGGTGCAAACATGCCAACTTCCCCCAAGACTAGGAAACTAGATTTTTGGTTTTGTTTGGCCCACTGGGCCTTTGTTATACTACAGAGGTTATACAATACAGGTATGTATTTTCTTTTACATTTCTCCCCTCATCTATATTTTAATTACTAATTTTTTTCAGAGGCTGTCTCTAACAAAAGTCTCGAATCTATTAAGGGACCATACAGCAGAAAAACTATTTAAATTAGATGTAGTTCCTCTTTATCAGTTATAGTCTCTACAAACGTATCGTAAAATTTAACAGTTTATAATTACAGTAGGGTTTCAGTTTAGGTTCACATTATTTTCTCTACCATTTTCATAGGATCATGTTTCCTGGATCTTCCTCCTTCTGTATTGCTAGAGGAGTGGTTTACTAATTTCAATCCGGTTGTATTTCTGCAAGTATCTGTTGGTACCATTTCCTGGGGTGGAGTAGGTCTTATTCGCAGAGTGCTGGTCCAGACCACCTGAGCAGAGGCAGCTGGGCTGCATCAGAAGTTGGCATGTTTTCCCCACTTGGTTTCCAACCATATGCTTCATTCCACATTCTGGCACAGGTTCTATGTGCTTGTGTAGGAACAGCCTAATCGGCAACAGCATCCTACTCCAGGGAGGCAGCCCTTCTGAGATAATCAGATATGCTTCCTTCACAGCTCTGTGGATTTTACCTTGCCCGTCTATAGGGTGAGAGCCTCTGATTATTGCCATGGTGATCAATTTGTCCCCTGGGAACCAGCCAGAGACCATCAAACTGATTTTATGCGGCCATTAGGTAATGCTGAGAATCTTGGAAAGAATTGCATTTTTGTATGAAAGGAATCCCTGTGGACGAGCAGCGCTAGGTTTAATTGGACTGTATGGTTAATACTGACTGAGAGGGGACAAAGGGTCTGCAGAAATAGTCACAGAAGTGACCTGACTGATGGGTTAGTCATATTCTGCTCCATTGTCCTTTTCTTCCCTTTTTAGATATTTAGCAGGAAGGAGGTGAATCTCAGTGTTTTAGGGCCAAAAGCTATAAGCTATTTGTGAGTAATGGATTTGCAGATAACAAATAGTTGGGAAATTTTTAGAGTACAGCATGTATTTAGGTCTTCATTGACAGGACACCTGAAAAGTAATTGTTGCTTCTTAGAGACCAATTACTATACATCAGCCCGGCTGGAGACCACATTCCCTCCCTCCTCCGTTCAGGATGCAATTCTGCCATAGAGAATAAGCCATTCATGAGCACCGTTCTGGACCTTAGGAACCTCGCCCCTCTCTTTGCAGGTATTACCTAATCAACTCTGCTCTGATGCCAGAAAGTCCATTGAGGGCTTGAGTGCCACAGCCTTCTGAGCTCCTACTGCAGTCTTCAGTGATTTCAGAGTGGATGCTTAAGTCGTTAACGAGAGTTTAGGTGGATTCATAGCCTTGCTTGATTGATTAATTTCTCTACCGTTAGGTGCATGCTGTTTTATGCTATATCTACAGGTATAGATGTAGATATCTATACAGCACAGGTGCTATGCTATATTGCCTTGAGTGGTCATATAGCCAATTAGAGGAGGGGGGGAAGACTAATATTAAAATCTTTTGGCTTAAATCAAGTACACTTGATGGTCACAAGACTGCATTTGCCTTGGTGTCCATTCTGTTCAGATTTTCCAACTTTAGTGTGGACTGGGCTAATCTTACATACTTCCAACTATGCTGACTCCTATGTTCAAATGCTTGTCTCCCTCACTGGGATTTCCATGTCAAAAGAAGATAAGATTGTCAGCAAAGAAAAAGAGCATCACATTCTGGAATATTGTAAGTCATAGGGCCAAACCATCCTGCCCCCCTCGCCCAGTGTGGGTTTTTGCAGTTGTCTTAGTCTTAGCTCCTCCTTCCCTAATGTCTTCCTATACCTCAGCCCATGGCTTACACTTATCTCAGGCGTATACACATAGAGAGGGTCGTTCATTCCCACACCTGCTTAAACTGGCTGAGGCCCTGCCTAGAGCCCTCCTCTCTCCCAGGACACTGAGCTGTTTCTCTTTCGCTCATCACTAGAAATGCTCCTGAATTCCCTCCTTCTCTCTGCAGACCTCCCAGAGATGAGAATAGTGCTCACCATTTCCCCTCATGGTGAGCATGTTAAACTCAGTGGTTGCTTTCCTTGGTGCCATCTTAATTACGTATGTCTTCATTTATGTTGCCAAATGCATTCATTTGAATAACTACTGAGTGATATATTTTGGATCATTTCTGTTTATGTTTTCTTATTCTATATTCCTATACGTGAAGATCTTTGTCAGCCTAACAAAAAACTAGGAAACTATTGTGCATTTCATGTGTACCAAAGTGATGTGCTAGGTAAAAAACTAAGAATATGAAATTTTCTTGCAAAAAAACAAACAGGACCTCAGCAGTCATGCACAATTGACATTTACTAGATGCTTCTGGAAGATGATGGTGATGGTTTATGACATCTGGTTGGCAAATCACACCTGCTCAAATTGATTGAAAAATTACCTAATTTTAGTTGATGGCCTCAGAACTCTTTGAATTGTAGATTCTGTTACTATTACTTATTCTGTGTTATCTAGGAATTTCTCTCATTTTGTTTAATGTCTGTGAAGTTTTGTTCTTTCTCCTAAGGGTCCAGCTTTTTCAACTTTTTTCTCTCCTTTCATTTTCTGTTTATTTTTTTCCTTTCTGAGACTTAATTTCTGTTTCATATTCATTTTCCCATAGCTTCAGTACTTGCTGCAAAATGCTTTTGTCATCACTCAGCAACATCCTTCCATCACTTCTCTATGTTCAGGTTGCCATAGCATTCTCTCTTGGTGCGGACACTATAAGTAGCAGAGGAAAAAAATTCTTCACTCACTAATCATTTGCTCAGTCTCCAAGTCAACTGAGCCCATAGCAGAGGTTAATCATGAAGCAGATGTCCATCCATACGGGACATTGCTCATAGACAGCGGTCACCAATGAGTCATCTCTGAATCAAGAACTTCAGCAGATGACTATTTACTTTTCAAGTAAAGGTCAACCATTTCATCTGGGTTAAACCACTGGTTGAGTCAAGTTGTAGAAAGTCATGTACAGGTCAAAAAATGGATCAGCAATGTAATAAAGATTAGTTAACAGCGGTCCTGGACCTTTGTACTCCTTAGTAAGTTTTCTTCTTTTAACATACCGCTCTATTTCTTTGTCAGAGGATTCTTTGGACTAAGGATAGTTTTAGATAGCCCTAAAATTTCACTTCAAAGAATTCATTAAATTGTATTTAAGTTTGTTTTATACCTTATGAGAATCTCCATCTTACGAAAATTTCCTCACTTTTTAAAGTTAATTCCATTAATCTCCCAAGTCATTCCTTGATCTTCTTAGGAGATATGAACTATTATTCCAAGTTCTTCTCTGTGGAGAAACATGCTTATATCTCTGTTTAAATTCCCTCCTAATTTCTATTGAAATGTGCTTAAAATGTCATGATGAAGAAAAGAGTTCATTTTTTTAAGTCTATATCCAAGATGAGGCCACAGTAGTTTTAATAAATTGGCTTAAACATTATGTTCAAAATAAAAATTACAAAAAGAATAACTTGAAGGAGTGAAAAGTTGAGATAGAAATAGAATTTGTACAGGGAAGCTGAGTAGAAAATTGGAGGCACAGAGAGGTCCAGCAAGCAAGAAAGAGAAAGATGAGAATGAGCTCTGACATCCAGCAGACATGATCTGGAGTCTTGGTTAAGCCATTTACTAGCTGTGCGACCTTGGACAGGTAAGTTAACTACTCTGTCTTGTCCTTCTCACTTGTGAAATGGAGGTAATAATAATAATACTTCATAGGCTTCATAGGGTTGTTCTGAGGAATAAATGAGTAGAGGATTTTAGCAGTATGCCTTGCACATAGCATGTACTAAATATTTCATTTTGGGGGAGTTATTATTCACTCTCTGCTTTTGTTTATGTTTAAAAACTAGACAGAAGCCTCTTGATTGTTTAGAATGCTCATTAGGAGTCGAGGCTGTGCCTCAAGATCTTCCCACGTTTAGGGAAAAAACTAACAGGTACAACTCATTCCTGAGCTATATAGGAAGCACCATTTTCATTAATTCCAAGTGAAATTTAACCTAAGCTACATCTTGATTAGCCTTGAATAAAGAAGTTTTAGAGTAAATCAGAAAAGGAATTTTTCCCCAAGTCTGGAAATATAAGCACAGTCAACATAAGTAGATAGTGATAATAGTCCAAAAGGATATATTTTTTAATTTAAATCTTAGCCTACATAATAAATCATGTTAAGTTGTGCCATCTATGCAGGCTTAACTGTAGGGTAGTTGAAATTCAAAAAGATCTTATATTTGCTTTGTTGAGCTGTTGGGAACACGGTGTCATAAGCTTGGCATTATTGCCCACCTGATACTAACTTTCCTGAATTTCAGGCACAGTGACTATGAGAAGTAATAGCCTCTGTGTAACAACCTTGAAAACTCAAATACACTGAGTGATTAAAAATGTTCACTGCTTCTTCTGGAAATATGTATATTTTACAAGAGATCTATTGAATTAAGGAAGAAAACACTGCTCTCAAAATTTAAGCTTCTGGGTTTGGTTGAATTTTGTTTTTAAGTTGGGACTGAGGACTTAGGAGCTATTACCTGTGTAGCACCTATAAGCATTACATCTGTAACATACATATTTGTTATTGTACAGCAAATTATGTTGTATAATTCAGGAACAGTTTCATAGGATGGGTCACAGTGGTTTCAGTTCTGCTGCCAACAGCTGGGTTTGGCCAGGAAATTTTTTTTTTCCAGCTTTATTGAGGTATGATTGACAAGTAAAAATTGTATATTTTTAGATTGTACCATGTGATTTTTTAAGGTGTACAGTGTGATGATTCAATAAATGTGTACATTGTAAAATTCCTACCACCGTCAAATTAATTACACATCCATTCCTCAATAGTTACCATTTGTGTGTGTGTGGTGAGAATACTTAAGATCTACTCTAAAGTGTTTACAAATTGCTGTTGAATTTAAATGCCTTTAGGTGTGACCTTTGTAGTTTGTCACAGGCTCCTCTGTTCCTACTGTGTTACCTTTCACCTAGTTCCCATATTTCTCCAATCTCTGATCTACTCACACAAAAATAATTTGTGAAGTAGTAGAAGAAATCAGTTGAAACTTTTGTGGTGGTGGTGGTGGCGGTGGTGTAACGGGGTGGGGTCCTCTAGTCTAAAGCCTAGCCCTCAACTTTTGGGGGCCCCATATAATCTCAAATACTTACCACAAAAAAATACTGGTGCTCAGCGTTGACATAGCTACTTCCATAATCCTAAACATCTGCAGTGGTGACTAAATCCCTTCAGGCCCCAAAGAAACTTTATCCATATTTCCTGTTCTCTCACCAAAAGGTGATTGCACTTGAGTGCCCTCGAGGAAGGCTCTCAAGTTTTGTGGGTTTGATGACTTTGTAGTGCTGGATTGGAGACAGGGCTGAGGACTGGGGTGGGCTTTGAATAGTGGAAGTGCTTAACTAAGGGGAAGACAAATTAATTAAGTTACCAGATCTTTTCTCTAAGATAGCAGGAATCCAATAGATCGCATAAAAAGTGTCATTTCCCAGTAGAACCTACAATCCAATTTTCAGCTTTCCTTCTCTTTCTAATCCGTGGTTCTGAAGGCACTCACGAAGTAGTGTGATAGTCACAATAGTTGCAGGTGTTAGCAGAGGAACATTTGCAACATTAAATGGATACCCTGTTCTTAAATTTGTATATATATAGGTCTAAGCGTGTGAAGCGTGATATCAATTCTTTACAACAGCAATTAAATAAACATTGAACCCTAGAATTACAAATAGTTTATAAATATATTTATTGAGATTTAATTAAATTTTCAAAAAATAAATGAATATTTAAATAATTTTGCTTAAAAATTTTAGTTAAATTCATCAAATTAAAATTTTTCAATTTACATTAAACGTAATTCGTATTTTCCCTTAATTTTAATTAATCTATTATAGAAGAAAATATATTTTTAAAAAGTATGTGAAAAATGGTTTTAGATTTTTTACATTACATTTTGGATGAAAATATATTCATTTTATCACTTAGAATCATTACAGTAAACAATTCTTTAGGTGATTACTGACATTTGAACAAAAATTATATAAATATCTTCATTATAACAACATAATTATTGAATTTGTGGAAAGAAAAATAAACTTTATAGAATTATTTGTAATTTGTTATATGTCTTTATCTTATTACTCACTGGTGCATCAACAAAATACCCTGATATATATAAAAATAATTAAATTTAGTCATTTGCTGTTTTACTGATTTTTAGTGTTATAAAAGCCATAGCTTTGGGGCCAGCCTGGTGGCGTAGCAGTTAAATTCATGGGCTCCGCTTCAGCTACCCAGGGTTCTCAGGTTCAGATCCCAGGCATGGACAGACGCACTGCTTGTCAAGCCATGCTGTGGCGGCGTCCCATATAAAGTAGAGGAAGATGGGCACGGATGTTAGCCCAGGGCCAATCCTCCTCAGCGAAAAGAGGACGATTGGCAACCATAGCTTTATATATATTTTTCTATTTTGTTATTATGAAGGTATATTTGTTAAGGTGGTAGAACATAATTTATTTCATAGTTTTTAGCCTGATTTTTAATGTGTAAATATTTAGACAAATATAATGAACGTTGCATTTGTCATTTTAACCCACATCCCACAAGTGTTAGGGGCAGGACTAGACTGAAGCAGAGTGGAGCATCCATAGGGAAATCGTTACTTTCATTCCCCTCCTGAGTTCTAGAAATGACTTTATAGAAACGTCCTTTATGGCCACATGACAGAAATTCCTTCCTCTATACTGACCTTGTAGAAGCCGACTCATGCATCTCTCTATGTCAGTTAATTGTAGTCCCGTATTCAGATTCCTTGATCTCAGATATTTCTATAGCTGCCTGCTTTATCTTACAGCCCTTGTCTACAGACACAGATCCTTTGCTAGTAGAACCTTGTCAAACATTGATCTAGAGAACAAAAAAGAATTAGAGGGTGGAATTAATACTACCCACTCTTCTAAAAAAAGTGGAATTGATGTCTTATGGTGGGGAAAAATGACACACTTAAAAAATGTCATATTACCTAAAATTGTGCTTACGTTTTGTGTCATTTTGGGGATGAACATATTTATGTACTATTCCTATACAAAAACTTTATGCATCTACTTACTGTGGAATTTAAATGAAAAAGGAAGCATTGTAGATGCATTAGTAACTGTCTTCTCATATGAGGTATGCATCATAGCGTTATTACGTGAATTCAAGATAAAAATAAATTCAAAGTGCATTCTTTACAGAATTTATATTCTAATTTCAGTTCTATTTTTTCCTTTTAAGTACTTTAAAAGTAAAAACAGAGCTTTTTGTACTACCAAAAAAATACATCTGTGAAAATGTGACCGTGTCTGTGCTGATGTTGAAGTTCGCTGAATTTTTCTCACCTTATTCTATTTTGTCGGTGAAATTAAACTGGAGAGTCCTAAGTGCAGGCCATGGGACTTTGCCATTAGGGAAAGTCTTGAACTTTTCTGCCTCTTTTATTCTCTCACTCTTCATTATGAAAAGGTTCAGAATGAAGAAGGGAGCTGTTGAACAGCTCTGGGAAGTGAACTGACCCCTCTTAGTTATCCCTAGTCCTCCCTTCTCCCTCCTTCAAAAAAAAAAGATAAAAGATGACTGAGCAAAACTGATCCCTTAAACTCAACAGCTGCTGCCTTTACAGGAAGACGTGCCTGCCCGTGACTATCTGATGACTCTATCTTCTTATCTCTTGAACAGTTGAGTAGCTTGACATTGTTGATTTCTCACATTTCTTGTGACCTTCAGGGCTGCTCTCCAGGAAGCTTCAAGGGTAAAGACCTGAGTAGTAGCTCCTTAACTCCCAGAGAGGAAGGAGCCTAATTCTACCTTTCCAGGTGTCCCAGTTGCAATATTTTAATTTCCTAATAGTCACTGTAGTGCCTTTTGCCTGTGATCTTGGCTCCCACACTCTCAGAAAGCACGCATAATAAATATTCAGTGCCTTTTTTGCATTCTTAGGTGAATGGAACCTACAAATAAGTATTAAAAAATGTATAATTATGGGTGGAATCTCATGAAATTTGTGTCTGTGTGTCCATATTATAAATTTTATGTGTCGATGATCAACACAAAGAGGTAGCTTTGTGCAGCGGTCTAAGCACTTACTGGTCATCAGGGTCACCTGTGCAGCTCTTAAAAATTCAAATTCCTGGGCCCACTGTTGACCTACCAAATAAAAGTCTGGAAGCAGTGAGAAGGATTGGAGGAGTTGGAAATTATGCTACATATATTCCACTTGCCTCTCCACATCCGTGCTTCAGTCTTTTCCACTCTGTTTGAACCCAAGAGGCTGATCTGTGCAAACAGCGTTACTGAGCACCCTCACCTCTTGGCCTCCAGGTGTGTTCAGCAAGGGGAGGCCCTAGCAGGAGACAGGAAGAAAGGAGGAGGGTGATCCTGGGTATTCCCCCCCCCCTTCCCTGCAGGTTGGCTCTAGCTGGTGACCTCCCCCCGAAGGTCCTATCAAGGCAAACCTCTCCATAGGACTCTCTTCTGTTTCCTGATAACAACTCCTTGTCTCTTTGGTCTTCAGGTGATAACTCTCTGGGTTACTGCACTTTCTCTTGTGGTTTTCTTATACTCTACCCATGTCTTTTAAATAAATTCTTTTATTTAATAAAAAATAAAATCTGTTATTAAATTCTCCTCAAATTACCTAATTTGAGTGTGTCATTTCTCTTTTGTTGGAATTTTGATATGGAGTTTAAAATACCCATCTAAAATTTGCAGGATCTCCTTGTTCCTGGAGATAGCACATTGCTACCTATCTTATAAAAACATTGAGTTTATTTAGAATGAGTTCTCATTCTGTATATGCTTGTAGCTAGTGATTTAAAAAATTTTTGACTTTTGAAATAAAATTGATTGCACCCACTTAAATTGTACAGTTCGATGAGTTTTGAAAAATGTATATACCTGTGTAATCACCCCGACAATCAAGTTAAAGAACATTTCAGTCACACCAAAAAGTTCTCTGTGCCCCTTTCCAGTCTGTCTTCTCTATCCCAGCCCCAGGTAAAAACTGATCTTACTGCTGTCACTACAGATTAGTTTTGCCTGTGCTAGCATTTTATATAAATGGAAATATACAGTATGGACTCTTTGTGTCTGTTTTCCCACTCATCATAATGTTTTTGAGATGCATCCACGTTGTTGTGTCTGTCAGTGGTCTGTTCTTTTTTTATTGCTAAGCTATTTTCCAATATATAATCATACCACAATTTCTTTATGCATTCTGCTATTAATGGACATTTGAGTTATTTCCAGTTTTTGGCTATTATGAATAAAGCTGGTATGAACATTATTGGATGTCTTTTTGTGGAAATTTATTTTTATTTCTCTTGAGTAAATACCTGAGAATGGAACTGCTGGATCATAGGGCAGGTGTATATTTAGCTTTATTAACTGACATCTTTATAATATTGACCTTATAATTCATAAATATGATATATTTATCCATCTATTTAAATTTTGTTTAATTTCTCCCCATAATGTCTTGTAGTCTTCAGAGTATAAGTCTTGCATACCCTTTCTTAGATTTATTTGCAACTTACGTTTGTTCATGCTATTGTAAATGGTACAATTTTTTATTTGTTGATAGTCACTGGAAACACAATTGACTTTTATATACTGACCTCGGAACCAGCAACCTTGCTAAATTTACTTACTAATTCTAATAGTTTTATTTTCTTTTGCATTTTCTATGTGCAAAAATCATGTTAACTGTAAATAACGAACATTTTATTTCTTGCTAATTCTCAGGCTATTTTTTTTCTTGCCTTATCACACTGGCTAGAGCTATATGATTTTCAATAGAATTATTAACAGGAATCCTTGTCTTTTTCTCAGTTTGGGGAAAGCTTTGAATATTTCACAATTAAGTAAGAGTTTTTGGGAGATCTTTATCAGATTAGAGAAGGCCTTTCTATTCTTTCTTTTTAAGTGTTTATTTGTTGTCATGAACGAGTACTGAATTTTCACAAATGCTTTTTTGGAACTTATTTAGGTGATTATCTCTCAGTCACTTTTTATAGATTTATCTGTAGGCTCATTAATTTTTTAAGAACCTACTTTTATTTTCTGTCTCTACCATCACTTGGATAATTTAATTTGATGCTTTCTTATATTCATTTGCATATTTCCTCCAAACCTCTAGGAAACTCTTATGTTATTATCCTAAGTAAAAACAAAAAAAAAAGTATGTTTATTCAATTCACATTTTATAACTTTTATAAGCTGATTAAAACCATTTTCACTTTTCATGCTTTTTTTTATGGGTAATACCCCAAAACATATGTTTAAACTCTCAAACCCACTTATATTTTCGATCTGTTACAATTTGTATGAGTTGTTTTATTTCCTGTAAACCTACAACTCAAATAATGATTGCTCCTAATTTTAGAACAAATAAAATTAACAAAATAAGTGTGAACTACATGTGATCAAAAATAGTGATTGGTAAAAATGATCTTTAGAAAACATACATCTGCATAGTTAGTTCTTATGCACGCAAAATGTGATATTCTTTATGACTTTTGGGATCAATCTGATGCTTATTGTCAGAGGTCACATTCCCTACTAAACAGGCTCTGAGATGGAGATTAGATTGCAGGCGGTTTGTTAGGAACCATACTTGTAAATAAGCGAGGGAAGCCAAAGTGGATTGATGGAGAAGTCAAACTGCAAAGCAGTTGCAACAGAGACCTCAGTGATTCCCACAGGGACTTGTAAAGCTGAGATGCTCTTCAGAGTCGTCTCACCTTGAGGCAAGGGGTCAAGACTTTATACTCTTCCCTGGGCCAATCATGATATGGGCTGCCTTTTGGAAAGGCATGCCCTTGGATTAAGACCAGTTCCTGGAGAGGGACTGAGCTAAGAACTTGGTCGCTAACATCTCCAGCAGCTGGAGAATGAGTACCACAATCCTACAGGGGAGATCCAGACAGCACACCACAGCATCCACTACACTTCTGTATTTAAGAAGATATGATCTTAAACCAATGATTTAGAATTGGGTTAATCCATCTTTCTTGATAGTGTTTTGATTTTGTTTACGTAACACCCTACAACGCAGTTTCAACTGTGCTATGATGGAAAGGGATGGAATTTTGAGATAGAAGGCTGTTTTTGAGTTTCAGTTCTGCCATTTGAGAGCTCTTTGTACACTTGTAAGTTGGGTCACTTAATGAACCTACATCTCAGTTTCCTATTCTATTCAATGAAAAGAATAGTATATCTTAAAGTTTAAATGCATAAGAAATTAGTTGGTCAACTGTTACTTTATGCATTCCTTTTGAGTTTTTGCTGACTAAGTTTCTATAGTCATTTGCAGATTTACTTCAGCTATTCACAAACTAAATCCCATGGAGTGACTTTGAAAATATTTGATTGCACTAGTTTAGAAGCAGGGTAAAATGGCTGTTTCTAAGGACCTCTAAATAAATTAATTAGTCTCACATAGACTTCACCTTCCCTAAAACAGATAGAAGCTAAAAGGCAATGGCCATTTCAATAGAACACCTACTTCAACCCCATAAAAATCTCTGCCCTTATGATTAGCATTACATTTAGTTTCAAAGGAAAAGTAGGTCTTTACTAGAAGATGAAATGGCCTCTGAAAGTTGATATTATTATTATTCAGACATGCATTTTTGCACATAAACACAAGTGTTAATATAAACAAGGAGAAAAATGGAATAATATAAACTAGTGAGTTACTCATTTCCAGACAAATGCCTTCTAAATTTCCCTGCTGAAGATTGCATAATGTCTCTTCTTTGAGTAATCTTTTCCTTGTCACGTAGAGACAGTGATCGCTCTTTTCCAATAGGGCATATATGGTCTTCTTTCTCTTTCTGTGGCACAGATTATCAATTCATAAGCAACGGCTGTTTGGGGCTGAATTTTGATTTTCACTGGACTAAGCTAGATATTTTTTCCTGTGGCTTATCCTTAATGAAGGCACTGAACACGGAGGCTGTAACTGAGTTCAGAGGGCAGAGTGCAGTGGGAAAACCTACTTGGAATTAAATAACAGCTAGTAGTCAGTCTGTGACCTTTGTTATTCTACACAAGTATGAAATGTGTTATGTCTCCTGAAAACTCAACTATGCTGCATTTTCTCCTTTCCTCTCCCTGCCCATGAAATGACTTTATGCAATTTCCTCTTGTATGCAAGTCAGTTAATAACTAAATTCAGTCAAAATCAATTTGCGAATAAGTAAACACCTCGTAATAAATAAGATACTTTCAAAGTAAGTTTGTTGGATTGATCTAACATCATCCAATAAGATCTGCCAATATCATTTTATGTTAACTTCTGTCATGTTTAAATGCTTTTATAGGCTAATGGGGCAGTTGGTAATTTTGCTATACCTATGCTATTTCTCAGATATATGGCATGTAACAAATAAATAAGATGTCCACAAAGGTATTTGTATCAAATGTTCACTGAGGGGTTCCTCTCTTACTGCCCTCACACACAGAAGCTACCCTGGGAGATGAATGTGCCAGGATAAGTTATCTGGGGCTCATAAAATCTTTTTCAGAAGATTGAAATAAAGTCAGTGCTTGCAGAAGACAAATCAATTGTGACATTTCTGAATAGAGTGCGATGCATTTAATTAGCACAAGACATCCTGGCAAATGCTGAATTACCCAATAAATCACTGGATGCTGGAACCCATACAGAGCATGGAATCAGCTGTCTTGTGAGATGTACAGCAAGTGATAATAGGGAGATCTGGCCATTTGTATTGTCACTTTGCCCCATTTTCTGCTAATTTTTTTTTCTATTTTGACATTTGCACATGGAGCCCCTTTAATTATTCTAAACTATCAGCAAACTCTGTCTCCACCTACTCTGAGAATATTTTATAAATATTTGCATTTGCAAAAGACATTCACTACTGTTGATGTGAAATGGCAGATGTGGCATATAAGGTCCTCTGTGGAAGGACAGTAAGTGCAGATAAAAATCCTCAGCTCAGACATTCTGAAAAAGCAACTAACAGGGTCATTGTATTGCAGTTCATTGAAAATATTGAAGGTGTTACTTCAGTCATTTTTAAGTCTCACAAAGGTATCTACCAGTTTAGGCAGAAAAATGACTTACTTTAATGTTTGACACCTTTGGTTTAAAATTTTTTTTAGCTTGTAACTTAGATGCTACTTCAGTCTATCTTTGAAATGCTACAGCTAAGGAGCATTGAGGCTTAAATCCAATGTTTTGGCTATTGAGAATCTGGGAAAAAATTGAAAATGAATTCTAAATGAGCCTTGTTGGCTCTGGAAGACAAGGCAGAACATTCTTTCCAATTGAAGGATATTTTATACATAAATTGTATACTAGTGAGGTTCTACTAGTGAGGCTTTTATTGACTAGCTTTCTATGATACAAACATTAAGGTAGCTTACCAAACAAACACTAGACCATGTAAAAGACCCCTGTTCCATACCCACTCCACATTGCTTCTCTGCCTCTGATACCATGTTAAGTGGTGACATTTCAACCCCTTGGTGGTAGAGGGGGTAATGATGCTACTGACTATGAAAGTATGAGGGGTGCAATGTAAGGAAACAAACAGATCTTTATTTATAAGAGTCAGTTTCCTTTACCACAGCTTTTTAGTCTGATGCAGTCCCATTTGTTTATTCTTTCTTTGTTTCCTTTGCCTGAGGAGACATGATATTCAAAAAGATACTGATGTCAAGAATGTACTGCCTATGTTTTCTTCTAGGAGTTTTATGGTTTCAGGTCTTACATTCAAGTCTTTAATCCTTTTTGAGTTAATTTTTTTTGTGTATGCTAAAATGCTTCTGCATAGCAAAGGAAACCATCAGCAAAATGAAAAGACAACCCCTCAACTGTGAGGAAATATTTGCAAATGATATATCCAATAAGGGGCTGATTTCCAAAATATGTAAAGAACTCATACAACTCAACAATAAAAAAATGAACAACCTGATCAAAAAATGGGCAGAGGATGTGAACAGACATTTTTCTAAAGAAGGTATACAGATGGTCAACAGGCACATGAAAAGATGTTCAACATCACTAATTATTAGGGAAATGCAAATCAAAACTATGATGAGATATCACCCCACACCCATCAGAATGGCTATTATTAAAAATACAAGAAATAACAAGTGTTGGAGAGGGTGTGGAAAAAAGGGAACTGTCATACACTGCTGGTGGGAATAAAAACTGGTGCAGCCACTATGGAAAATGGTATGGATACTTCTCAAAAAGTTAAAAATAGAAATACTATGTGATCCAGCTATTCTGCTTCTGAGTATTTATCCAAAGAACATGAAAACACTAATTTGAAAAGATATATGCACCTCTTTGTTCATTGCAGCATGATTCACGATAGCCAAGACTTGAAAGCAATCCAAGTGCCCATCAATGGATGAATGGATAAAGAAGATGTGCTATATACATACAATGGAACACTACTCAGCCGCTAAAAAGATAAAATCATGCCATTGTGACAACATGAATGGACCTTGAGGGTATTATCCTAAGTGAAATAAGTTAGACAGAGAAAGACAAATACCATATGATTTTACTCATATGTGGAAGATAAACAAACACGAAAATAAAGAGAACGGATTGGTGATTACCAAAGGGGAAGAGGGGCTAGGGCAAAAAGGGTAAAAGGGCACATACGTATGGTGATGGATGGAAACTAGACTTTTGGTGGTGAACATGATGTAATCTATACAGAAGTTGAAATATAGTGATGTACACCTGTAATTTACATAGTGTTATAAACCAATGTGACCTCAATAAAAAGAAAAAGAATCTTGGGTCTGCAAAGCTGGAGTCTGATTTTCCTGGAGAGCAGAAACTCTAGAAACACTAGCATCACTCCTCCGAAGTCATGGAAGTCTAGCTTGTATTGCGATGGCTTCTAATCACGGTGTGGAGAAGAGGGAAGGAGTCTTAGAATCACCTGGGAAGGTCCCACTCCTCCCTCCCCCAGACATCCTAAAATGTGGATGGACAAGAGATCTCCTTACTCCAGGGATCTATAGGGGTAGGGAGGCAAGCATGAATCAAAAAATAAAACCCACAGGCATCCAACAATATCTGCTATGTAGACACTACCCAAATCCATCAGCACCTTGTACCTTTCTTTCTTGTTCTCCTCATTACTGTGCTTATGGAAGATGATTTCCCTGCCCCAGCGGGCTGAATCTTGATTAAGTTAAGCCTGTCATACCAATTCCATCTCATTTGCCAATGACTGGTTGAGGAAAGATGTCATACAGTTCTGACCCATGGGACATGGGGGAAGTCTGTTGGACAGGTTCTAGGACAGTTTATTTGCTCTTATATGGAGGCACAGAAGGAGAAATATCCTTTTCTGGCTCTGAATGCATTGAAGGAGGAGAACTAGGGCTGATGTAATCATTTTTAGTGACAAGGGCATAGCCTGAGGACTAAAGCTAACATTCTAAGGATGGAAGAGTTGATAGGGTGACCAACCATCCCAGTTTGTCTGGGACCAGGGGTGTTTCCAGGACTTGGGATTTTAAATACTAAAACTAGGGATGTCTTGGGCAAACTGGGACAAGTTGATCACACTAGAAAACAAAAGCCTGGGTCTTTTTCATTATCGTCAAGCTGATAAGTTCACCGACTTTGCAAAAGGTCTACCTCCGGACTTTAATCATTGCGATAAATGTCCTTATTGTTTATGGCATTCTGAGTTGTGTTTTGTTTCGTGCAGCTGAAGTGTCCTAAATGACCAATATGGAAGGAATTTTATTCTAAATAAAATCGGACAAAAATGATTGGTGCTATAGTAATAGAAATATATGGCCTTTTAAAATATGTTCTTCTTAATCCCAGACCTTTCACTTATAGTCAATAACTAATTCATGGACACATTAAAATTCATTTAATAGGAATTAGTAATCAGTTCATAACCAGCCATATCATTTTTACTTATCATTTTATATGGCTACTCTCTGCTCTTAGGGTGTAGTGAATCCTTAGAAATATGAATAATCATAAAGCAGACCAAGCATGTACTATTGCTCAAATATCTTTTACATCAACAGCGATAAACGTCAAATAAGCAGGTAAGAATTTGAAAAGTGAAATAGTCTTGATTAGGAGATTCAAATGACCAAAAAAGCAATATAGCAAGCACCGACAAAAAAAGGGGCCACAATATCATCTTTTAAAAATTATTGTTACTTTTTTAGATAACTGTAGATTCACTGATTATTATTTTAATTGTCTGGGGCTATATTTCTCAATCTGTGCTTCCAGGGAGAAAGGTTGCATTAGAAGCCTGTCGCGAAGTCTAAGCAAAGCATTAGACAGAGACTTGTGCTCTTCACTTGACTTCATCACAAACACCACTGAGTATTTGTGGAGTGGTTGTTGAGTACCGACCTCACACGTGACCTCAGACAATCAATTCTGTCATCCACTTAAGCACAAGAAGAATGGTAGAACTTCAAGCCAATACAATTGCTTAATTGCCTAGGTTTCACAGCAATGGCTACTCCAAAAAGCACCACAGATAATTGGACATTTTAACATTTGGCAATGGAAAATTCTGGTCTAGAGGGCTCTATTTCAGTGAGTACCTTGGGAATCCATTTCCAGCCATCTCTGCTATTAAATGTGCTATGATGCCCCTCAAGAAATGAGGAAATGTTGGCAATGGAATCATTAGCACACTCACTGCACTCATCTATTTATCTCCCTTCATCAGAGCTGGATGGCGGCAGATTTCAATGTCTGGTCAACTGAGGCGCGGAATCAGTGAAGTGGCGGGACTTGTGACCGACAACTGGTGATGACAGCCATCTGGAGGAAATCCTCAGCAGACTTAAGGAGGTCTCACACTCAGTAGAAGGATCTGTAATTCCACTTTGTAATTTGTACAACTTTAACAGATATTTCTCCTTTGAAAAAGATAAGAATTTCTGAAGGAATCCAAACTAAGCCCTTCTTCTAGATCCATGTTTTCCTTTTTCAGGCTAAATAAGAAAATCTACTAGCAAAAATATTTGATTTCCAAAATAATATATGTTTTCAAAAATTGCTGCTTTGCAACTGAGTTTTAATATCTTTCCTTGCCTTGAAGTGTTGCAGTTTTTTCTTGCAAAAACTTTTCTCTCATGAAAACATATGGTTACAAATGTTTGATTATATTAATGTCATTACTCACCTAACTTTCCCAAAGAAGCTTCACTCTGCCTCTCTAATTATCCTTAAGAACGGACCCATCAAGCACTTGGGGTATGCCCCATAATAAGTAAAAGTTTCTGTTTCTAAGAGAGCAACAGAAGTTAAAAAGCAAATATCAAGTCAAATACTGCTTCAAGATTTAGGGAAAGAGCATATAAATCATTTATAATATTTTCCAAAGAAAATTAGAAGAATCCTAAATTTCCCTCTAAATTAATACTCCAGTACTCTTTTATTTTTCTCCTTGAAATGAGATACTGGAGCATAGAGGCTTCGATGTAGGGCACAGATTTTGCGTTCCTACAGACTTGGAATTCAAATCCTTGTTTTACCACTTGCCTGTGTGACATGCATCAAGTTAAACCTTGAGAGCTTCCATTTTTCTCATTTGAATATTGGCATCACAATATCTACTGCATAGAGTTGTTTTAAATTAGAGAATGTAAAGCAATTAACAGAGCACTGGATAGTTCTCAATAAATGGTATCAATGTTATTAGCAGTAATTTGGATTTGTGTTATTTCTAACTACGTATACAATTTCTTCACATGACTTCATGTTGCCTTCTCAAGCTTGACACATTCATCAGCCCGCTAATCTCCTTGTCAGTCTCCCTTACCTAATATTTTGGAACATTTTCTTATTGTTACCAGTCTTTCAGCCAAAGCACTTTGGTGTCATCTTTGACTCTTTTATTTATTTATTTTTGTTTTCATAGTTAGAAATTTGATTATCCTTTATAGACACATTCGATAAACAAATATGCAAAGAAATAAAAAATCCTTTCTCCACACTGTGAGTCATAATCAATATCAGAGAAAGAAAAGAAAAAAACTAGAAATTTTTCTTGCTTTTCTTCCACTGGGTTGTTTTGAAGGAGAGAATTAGCTACTATGTTAGTTTCCTAGGGCTACCTTAACAAATTACCATAAACTAGGTGGCTTAAAACAACAGAAATTTAGTCTCCCACAGTTCTAGAGGCTAGAAGTCCAAAATCAATTTATTTGTGGTGCTGGCAGCGTTGGTTGTTTCTGAGGGCTCTGAGGGAGAATCTGTTTCATGTCTCTTGCCTAGCTTCTGGCGATTACCGACAATCCTTGGTGTCCCTTGGCTTGTATCTGTATCACTCTGATCTCCGCCTTCTTCTTTATGTGGACTTCTTCTCTATGTGTCTCTGTGCATCTTCAAATCTCCCTCTCCTTCTAAGGACACTAGTCATTGGATTTAGGGCCTGCTGGAATCCAGTATGACCTCATCTTAAGTTGGTTACGTCTACAAAGAACCTATTTCCAAATAAGGTCACATTCTGAGCTTCCTGGTGTACATGAATTTTGGGGGGACACTATTCAACCAAGTACAACTATAAATAAAATTGATTTTCAAAAAAAGAAGAAAAAGAGTGAGTTTGCACTCTCCTAAAGAATCTACCACTAAAGCAATCTTTTGTATGTGTTCTCCTTTTTTAAATTTCTAATTTATTACCCTAGATGAGGTTCTAGTGTACAGAGCTAATATTTTAAAATACATAATGTGATCTATTGTGCTTTCTCAGGTCCATGAACTTGGCTTAAATTGGCTTGAGACATCCATCTCCTGGACGTGGGAGTTGGGGGAGGAGAGAAGAATTAGGATTTGTTACAGAGATAGAAGTAATGTCAGCTTTTGACATTCAAAATAGGTCTTTGCAGCAAAGATAATTGCCTTGTAAGCCTATATATTTCGTTGAAAAGGAATTTACTTATTTATTTATTTATTTTGTGAGGAAGATTGGCCCTGAGCTAACATCTGCCAACCCTCCTCTTTTTGCTGAGGAAGACTGGCCCTGGGCTAACATCCATGCCCATCTTCCTCCATTTTATATGTGACACTGCCACAGCATGGCTTGACAAGTGGTGTGTCGGTGTGCGCCTGGGATCCGAACTAGCGAACCCTGGGCCACCGCAGTGGAGCATGTGCACTTAACCGCTTGTGCCACCGGGCCGGCCCCGAAAAGAAATTTCATAAATTATTTTGGCACTAGTCTCCCTACATTTTGGCATATTAATTGCTAAACCAGGGATTCAGGTGATAGAGTACTCTCAAAATAAATAGAAAATACCGACATTTGTGATTAGTGCTTATCTAGGCATTTGGAATTGGAAAGAAGGAGGGGTATAAAAACACCTCTGTTTCCTGGGTTGTGGGAAGGAAATTAGGAGGGAAAGGGAGAAGAGTTAAATAAGAAGATATGGGTCAAAATTTTGTCTTCTGGCTAGGATGAAAAAGTTCATGACAGACCATCACTCCTGCCATAATAAAGTGGATAACCATAAAATCTTTATATATTTTAAAGCCAGCAGAGAGCTGTGGATGCGAAGAAATCTAAAGGAACTACATTCCCGAGGTGGGCAAGCCTTTCCTGAGCTAACAAAAACTGGTAGCCAATTTCATCTCTGGGGCAAATTGTCATGTCTGAACATGGGCAGGACAATTACTGGTCTGCCATAGGCAGAGGGACTTCCTGGGGTAAGGAGATACCAGCAGAACTTTAAACCATCAGATTGGAACGTGGAGCAGCCTTAAATTCAGAGCTAGTTCTCCATAATTCCTGTTTGTTCTCCCACATCTCCCTAGAATTTTTCTGAGTACTGGGAAATGTAGGAAGCTGAAGATGGAGCTAGAAAGCAGAGAAAGATCAATAGACACAGCGCAGATCTTGCCTTCAAGACATTTGAAACCAGAGTGAACAAAACTAACTAATGGAGCAAACCATCCTCGATCCAGTGAAA
This sequence comes from Diceros bicornis minor, assembly GCF_020826845.1. Lineage (NCBI taxonomy): Eukaryota > Metazoa > Chordata > Mammalia > Perissodactyla > Rhinocerotidae > Diceros > Diceros bicornis. The sequence continues at coordinate 16,693,385 of NC_080775.1, read as the reverse complement.
CTCCTGATTGAGTCACAGTAATTACTTACTCACCCCACTTGCCAGGCAGAAGAAAGGATAGTCCTCTCTGGAGGAAAATACTAATTACTCCAGTTTCTATAGTTCTTTAATCAGAATATCTGACATATAATAAAAACAATATGAGACATGCAGGCAATTATGAGAAAATAACCAAGAGGAAAAATCGTTAAAAGAAGCTCACCCACAGATGACCCAGATGTTGGAATGAGCAGATTAAAGACTTCAATAATTAACATTATTTTAAAGAAAATGTGGGAAAAGATGGAAAATATGAATGAAAAGATAGAGAATTTTAAAAGAACAATGAAAATGCTATTAAAGAACCAGCTTGACATTCTAGGACTGAAAAAATACAATATCTGAAGTTAGAAATTCATTGGATGGGCTTAACAGAAGAATGAACATGGAAAAAGAAAGGACCAGTAAACTTGTAGATCAATAGAAATAATCTAAACTGAAACAGAGGGGGAAAAAAGAATGGAGAAAAAATAGCATTTGAGACATAAGGACAATAACAAATGGAATAATACTTGTGATTGGAACCCTTGAGGGAGAAGAGAGAGAGAATGAGGCAGAACAAATATTTAAAGAGAAAATGGCTGAAAAATTTCCAAAACTGATGATAAACATCAACCCACAGAATTAAGAAGCTCATCGAGCTCCAATCTGGACGAATACGAGGAAAGCTACACCCTGGCACATCATAGTCAAATTGCTGAAAAGCAAAGAAAAAGAGAAAATCTTAAAAGCAGCCAGAGAAGAAAAGATACATTATATTCAGGGTAACAACGAATGAATGAGATTGACTTCTCATTGGAAATAATGAAAGTCAGAACATGATGGCATGACTCCCTTAGAGTACTGAGTCAAAAATATGCCTACCTAGCATTCTATACCCAGCAAAAATGAACTCCAAAAAGAAACTAACACAAAGACGTTTTCAGACAAACATAAGTTGAGAAAATTCTTTGCCAGATGATGCAGTACTAATACAGAAAAAATTTCAGGCTAAAAGGGAAATATTCCCAAATTGAAGCAAAGATCTACAGGAATGAGTGGAAAGTAACATAAAAGGTAATTTTAAAATATTTTGAATATTTTTTATTGAATGTTTATGTAATTTATAACATATGTAAAAATGAAATATATAATAAAAGTAGCACAAAGGGCAGGAGGGGTGAGTGAAATTATGTTTCATAAGGGTCTTGTACATGAAGTGATAAAATAATAATTCAAGGTAAACTGAAAATGTTAAGGATGCATATAATAAGGTAAGAGTAACCATTGAACAAAATACAGAAATGTATAGCTAAAAAAGAAAAAGTAAAATGAGAATATAAAACTTTGCTTAATCTAAAAGGAGGCAGAGAAGTTTGAACAAAGGAACAAAGAACACAAGGGACAATTAGAGAACAAACAGTAAGATGGTAGACTTAAACCATGTCAGTAATTGCATTAAGTGCAAAAGGAATGATACTCCATTGTCAGATTCTGTTTGTCTGAATAACAAAATAAGGTCCAACTATGTACTGTTTATAAGAGACACATTTTAAGTATAAGGACCCCGATAGGTTGAAAGTGAAAAGATTAGAAAAGTTATACTATGCAGACACTTACTATAAAAAAGCTAATGTGGCTATATTAATAGCAGACAATATACTTCAAGACAAGGAGCCTATCAGAAGTAAAGAAGGACATTGCACATTTTTTGATTGGGTTTTTTTGTTGTTGTTGAGTTGTATGAGTTCTTTATATATTTTGGAAATAAACCCCCTGTCAGATATATGATTTGCAAATATTTCCTCCCAGTTGGTGGGTTGTCTTTTCATTTTGTTCATGGTTTCCTTTGCCTTGCAGAAGCTCTTTAGTCTGACGTAGTCTCATTTGTTTATTTTTTCTTTTGTTTCCCATGCCTGAGGAGATATCGTATTTGAAAAGATGCTGCTAAGACTGATGTCAAAGAGTGTACTGCCTATATTTTCTTTTAGAGGTTTTATGGTTTCAGGTCTTACATTCAAGTCTTTAATCCATTTTGAGTTAATTTTTATGTATGGTGTAAGATAATGGTCCACTCTCATTCTTTTGCATGTGGCTGTCCAGTTTTCCCAGCACCATTTATTGAAGAGCCTTTCCTTTCTCCATTGTATGCTCTTGGCTCCCCTGTTGAAAATTAGCTGTCCATAGATGTGTGGGTTTGTTTCTGGGCTTTCAATTTTGTTCCATTGATCTGTGTGTCTGTTTTTGTGCCAGTACCAGATATTTTTCCAAAGAAGATATACAGATGGCCAACAGGCACATGAAAAGATGTTCAACATCACTAATCATCAGGGAAATGCAAATCAAAACTACAATGGGATATCACCCTACACCTGTTAGAATGGCTATGATTACCAAGCCAAAAAATAATCAATGTTGGAGAGGATGTGGAGAAAAGGGAACCCTCATACACTGCTGATGGCAATGTAAATGAGTGCAGCCACTATGGAAAACAGTATGGAGATTTCTCAAAACATTAAGAATAGAAATACCATATGATCCAGCTATCCCACTACTGGCTATTTCTCCAAAGACCTTGAAATCAACAATTCAAAGAGACTTATGCACGCCTATGTTCACTGCAGTGTCATTCACAATAGCCAAGATGTAGAAGCAACCCAAGTGCCCATCGACTGACGAATGGATGAAGAAGATGTGGTATATGTATACAATGGAATACTACTTAGCCATAAAAAAGATGAAATCATCCCATTTTCAACAACATGGATGGAGTTTGAGGGTATTATGTTAAGCGAAATAAGCAAGACAGAGAAAGACAAACACTGTCTGATTTCACTCACATGTGGAAGATAAACAAACACACGGGTAAAGAGAACAGATTACTGATTACCAGAGGGGAAGGGTGTGGAGGGGTGGGCAAAATGTAAAAGGGGCACATACATGTGGTGACAAATAAAAACTAGACTGTTGGTGGTGAGCATGATGCAGTCTATACAGAAACTGATAAATAATAATGTACACCTGAACTTACACAATGTTATAAACCATTATGACCTCAATAAAATAAATGGAAGAAAAAGACATGGCAAAATGACAACATGGTTATTTCATAAAAAAAATAATAACCTTAAATGTGTACAAACACATGTAATAATGTACCTTAAAAATCTCTGTTTTCTTATGCAAGATATCAGCAGGATTTGACACAAATTATCATCCATTCCTCCTTGATATCTTTTGTTCACATAGCTATCAAGACAGACATTTTCATGGTTTTCCACTGGTTAATAAATCTCCTCACTGGTTAATACTCTTCAGTACCTTTTTGGGAACATCTCCTTTTCTCTCATACCTCTTAACATGGATGTGTACCAGGGCTCAGCCCCTATTCCTCTTCTTTTCTGGGTCTACGTTTACTTCATTGATGTTCTCATCCTATATAACAGTTTTAAATATCACTACAATAACAACTTTCAAATCTTATATTATAGCCAAAATGTCTCTCTCAGATTCCAGACTTATATACCCAAATGACTATTCAAATCTCTACTCGGTTATCCTACAATCATCTTAAACTCAACTTGGCCAAAACTAGACTCTAATTATTCAGCTGCTGCTTCAGCCTTTCCGTATTCATTGAAGGCCACTCTATTCTTTAAGTTGCAAAGCCCAAAATTCTTAGAATTATTAGTGATTCTTTTCTTTCTTTCACACCCCATGTCCAATCCCTAGGGAATTCCTAATAGCTCTACCACTGAAGCATATTCAGAATACAACTATTTCTTACCATCTCCATTGCTACCACTCTGGTCCAATATACCATGAGACTGAACTGGCTTTCTGCAGTTGAGTTCTAACTGAAGTCTATACTTAACATCCCACCACCAGAATTCTTTCAATATAACAGCTGGAATGAGTTTTCTTTTTCAAGAATGAGAGACGTACTTATATATATATGTATTTTTAATATTTCTTATTGGGATGAAATTAACATAGCACAAAACTAACCATTTTAATGTGTACAATTCAGTGCCATTTAGTGCATGCACAATGTTCTGTGACTACCACCTCTATTAAGTTCCAAAACATTTTTATCATCCCCAAAGAAAACTCCATACCTATTAAGCAATCGCTTTCCATTTCCCATTCTCTCTACCCTCTGGTAGCTATCAATTGCTTTCAGTCTCTATGGATTTATCTATTCTGGATATTTCATATGCGTAAGTGAAATCATACAATATGTGACATTTTGTGACTATTTCTTTCACTTACCATAATGTTTACAAGGTTTATCTATGTTGTAGCATGTATAGGTACTTCATTCTTTTTTATAGCAGAATAATATCCCACTGTTTGTATATACCACACTTTGTTTATCCATTTATTTGTTGATGGGCATTTGGTTTGTTTCCAGCTTTTGGCTATTGTGAACAGTGCTGCTAAGAACACTTGTGTACAAGTATTTTTTAGTGTCCTTGTTTTTAATTCTTATTTTTAATAATTTTTAAATTTTGAAACAATTACAAACTTACAAGAAAGTTCAAGAATAGTACAAAACACATTTATTTTCCTGAATCATTTGAGAGTATGTTGCTGTCCGTCTGCCCCAATTTTCCCTAATACCTTAGCAAGCATTTCCTATAAGCAAGGACACTCTCCTAAGTGACCATAGGACAACCACTAGAATTGATATATTACTACCCTCCAGTCCTCAGCCCTCATTCAAGTTTTGCCCAATTGTCCTAATAATGTCCCTTACAGCAAAAGGATTCAGTGCAGGACCGCATGTTGCATTTAGTTGTCACGCCTTTTTTAGGTTCCTTCGGGCTAAAACAGTTCATTTGTCTTTGACTCATATAACATTGACACTTTTGAAGATTACAGGCAGTTGATTTTCTATAATGTCCCTCAGTTTGGAGTGTCTGACGTTTCCTCACGATTATATTCGGATGATATATCTTCGTCAAGGATATTACAGAAATGGTGCTGTGTTCTCTCAGATGCTACATGATTTCAATCACTGGTAGTGTGCATGCTTTTCCCATTTGTGATTAACAAGCATTTTGCAGGGCGGAGATAATTTGAAACTGTGTAAATATCTCATTTATCATCAAACTTTCCATTTATTAATTTATTTATATCTGTATGGACTTAATGATTTCCTATTTTACTCAATGAGTTATAATTAGTTCCTATCATTATTTATTATGATGCTCAAATTGCCCCATATTTGGCCAGTGGGAACCCCTTCCATCAAGCTTCTGTGTCTTTTTAACATGTAATTCTTTGAATACTTCTGTGATTTCTAGTATAAGAAGATGTTTCAGACTCATCTCATATATTCCTTGCACTAGCTTTGGAATCAGCAATTTCTCCAAGGAGCCCTAGTTCCTTATAGTGAAATATAGTATTTAGAAGCCATGATCTGCTAGGAGTGCTCATTGCTATTGGGGTGTCACTGTTCTTAGCTCTCTTAGTGTACAGATTTAGGGAAGATATGTGCTAGGAAACATATGTATACACACACACACACACACACACACACATATATACATATATGTATATACGCACACATCCACATCTAGATTATTTTCATAACTATATATATTGAAAACCAAGAGGTTTTGCCAATTACCTTCCAACACCACAGGGTTTATTCTAATTTTCTCCCTTTCATATTTATAAGTCTCTTCTGTAACCATGAGAAACTTAGCTCCCATTATCTCTAATATATTTCATTGTTTGTACCATTTTCCATCTGCACCACCGCTCCCTTGCATAGACATTCTTCTCACCCAACTTAGGCTATAATAGCGCTTTCCGGCTACACTCCACACCTCCCTCACACAGGTGCTCTCCTCATTCAGCTTGGGCTCTGATTCCCCACACCAGACCTTTCCTCCATAGAGGTGCCTTCCACAGACCCGCAGACTCTGGGCCATATGGGGCCACCCACGTGGTGGTCCTCCTCATCCTGCTTGGGCTCCATTACCCCAGGTCAGGCCAGCCCTCCATGTAGATGCCATCCTCACCCTGCTTGGTCTCTGACACCCTCTGCTGTGCAGGCTTCCTATGCGGATGCCCTCTTCACCTCACTTGGGCTCTGACACCCATTCTGGGTCACCACGGCCCCATCCTTCTATTCTACAGGCATGAATGCCTGTCTTACTTTGTGCTACCTGATGACTTTTGGGCTGAATTGTTCAGGAAGAGAAGGAAAGAACAAGAAGATACAGAATGATTCTTTTAAAACCTAAATCAGATCAAAATGGTTGTAGCAGTTTGCATAGCCATCAGCAGTATATGAGGCATCTTATTCTTCCATATCCTCCTGGAATGGCTCCCTATCTCCTTCAGAGCAAAAGGTAAATTCCTCATAATAGTATTCTAAGCTCTACTTGAATGTTGCCTGTTACCTCAACTTTTACTGACTCCCTTTCCCCGTACGCTAATGCTCCTTCAGGCACCCGGCCTCCTTGCTCCCCCTCAAATATGTAAGCCAAGCTGCTGACTCAGGGTGCTTTGCTGTAGCTGTTTCTTCTGCTTCAAACATTCTTCCCCCAGATTCTCCAGGTTCTCCTTCAAATACCTTTGCAAACCTCATCTTCTTATGAGGCCTAACTTGATGTATTAATTTGCTTGGGCTGCCATAACAAAATACCACACACTGGGTGGTTTCAACAACATAAATTTATTTTCTCACAGTCCTGGAGGCTGGAAGTCCAAGAACAAGGTGCCAGCAAATTTGTTTCTTTTTGGCTTGTAGATGTCTCTCTCCTCCCTGTGTCCTCACATGGTCTTTCCTCTGTGCGTGCACATCTCTGGTGTTTCTCTGTGTGTCCTAATTTCCTCTTCTTATAAGGACACTAGTCAGATTGGGTTAGGGCCCATCCTAATGGCCTCATTTAAAATTTCCTCTTTAAAGGCCCTATCTCCAAATACGGTCATATTCTAAGGTGTTGGGGGTTAGAATGGCTTCAACATATAAATTTTGGTAGGATGCAGTTCGTCTACAACACCTGACCACCTGATGTGATGTTGAAATTTGACCAGTCTGACACTTCCAATCCTCATTACCTTGTTCTACATTTTCATTTCCATAACTCTGATCAACTTCTATCAGAGTATGTAATTTGATCTGTACATGTATATTTTTTATGCTCTGTCTCCCCTAATTGGAATATAAGTTCTACAAGGGACTAGAACCGTGCTTAGTACATTGTAAGCATTCCATGCATAGTGTTGAATGAATGAATTAAATTAATTTATCCATTTACCATTGATGAACATTTGGGTTATTTCCAGTTTGATACTATTATGAACGATGTGCTATAAATATTATTTTAAATGTATTCTGGTGTACATACGTATAAATTTATTCTATACATACAGTATGTCCAAAGAGTGGAATTGCTAGGTCATAGGGTATGGATATTGTATTAGCTTTCTGTGGCTGCCATAACAAAGTACCACAAACTGGACAATTTAAAACAACAGAAATTTATTATCTCACAGTCTGGAGGCTAGGAGTCTGAAATCAAGGTGTCAGCAAGGCCACGCTCCCTCAGAATGCTCTAGGGAAGAGTCCTTCCTTGCCTCTTTCTACCTTCTGGTAGTTGTCAGAAATCCTTGACTTGTGGCAGCATAAAAATCCGTGCCTCTGTCTTCAGATGACCTTCTTCTCTGTGCCTATGTCTCTACCTCTCTTCTCTAAACTCCCTCTCCTTACTCTTACATAGAAATCAATCATTGGATCAGAGACCATTCTATTCCTAGATGACCTCATTTTAACTTGGTGACATCTGCAAAGGCCCTATTTCCAAGTAAGTTTACATTCACAGATACCCAGGGTGAGGATTTGAACATATCTTTTTGAGGGACACAATTCTACTCACAACACATATTCATCTACCTTTGGTAGATAATGCCAAAATATTTTCCAAAATGGTTGTCCCAATTAACACTGCCATCATGGCTTATGACAGACTCCATTCCTCCATATCCTCTCCAACACTTAATATTGTCAGGCATTTTAATTTTAGGTAATCTGGTGATTGTGGTAATATCGCATCGATGGCTCAATTTTAGAATGAGTTTGCCAAGTTTCACAAAGTAACTGCTGTGTTTGGATTTGGATTGCATTGTAACTATAAACCAGTTTGGCAATAATTAATATATTTATGATAGTGCCTCCCAATCCATGAACATGGTATATCATGCCACTTATTTCATCTTCTTTAATGTCACTCAATAAAGTTTTATTTTCCCCATTAAAAAAAATAATTGAGGTCCAAATTCTTTCTTCCCTAGTTTTAGGTTCTGACATTAGGAACAGGCAGAGTTGCCCTGTGTTGATCTGGAGTGCAGCCACAGCAAGTTAAACTAGGTGGCACGACACAGACAGAGGGAGGAGCTGAGGTTTAGTGTTTTCATGCCTTTTTGTAGTCCTTCCATAGCCATTCTCAATTTCAGCCTGGTTCAAACCCTGATAAGAAAGCCATCCCTACTACTGGGCCCACCACTCAGGGAGAGCACTGGGCAGCAGAGTTTAGAGGCAGATCACGGGGCAAGTAGATTGGTAGATGGTGTGACTAACACCATCTGTGGCTGGAGTAAGTCAGAAATAAGGCCAAGTCAGCAGAGGTGTCTTCCTGGGTTCTGAACAAGTTGAGAGAGATTAGATCACAAGTCACATGAAAGGCAGATTTCAGCTTCAAATTTAGCTGGGCAGGTGACACACAGGTAGACAGAAGACTTTGTCCCTGAGATCAGTAGATGTAGGCCAGTGCCCATTCAATGACCAACAGAAAGCACTTTGCCTCCTCCCCAATGCCATGGGGACACATAGGTCACCCTCCTTCCTCATACACCTGAAGATATCTTAGCAAAGGAGAGAGGGAAACTATCTCAGAGATTGTGTGCCACTGTCCAAGAGATACTGAGCAACAGATGTAAGAACTGTTTACATTAGATAGGACAAAGTTTAAAGCAGATTAGGCATTTAGTTTATCTTTTCTCCAATAACTTGTAGGTGTGGAAAGGCCAAATTAATTAAAGACCAAATTTAGGAATGCATTTTCTCTGCATAAATGGTTTATGATATTAGTTAGAAAACTGTAGCCCCACTACTAACTCTTCCCACTTTCCACCTCTTCTATCACTACCCCATTCTGCCTATGAAGAATTCTTAAAGTGTTTGCTTATTCTCTTGCTCCACTCAAGTGCCTAGAGTGGCTCCCTATTCTTAATGAATGGTGCATCAAGTGCAGGCATTCAGTGCTCTCCATGACACTGCCCTAGCCCACTTGTCTAAGTGTGGTCCCCATAATCTTGCAGCAGTACCTTCAATCTACATCTAGTCAGGCCCTTCCCACCTCACCCAATATCCCCAAATATTCACACGTTGGTGTTTCTTTCCAAGTCAATGGTAATGATGTTCTTTTTGCTAAGGATACTCTTCCTTCTCTCTTGTTGAAACACTCTGGGCCCATTTGTGACCAAGTTTAAAGCCGAAAGACCTTGCCAATTAGTATAATTTGTTCTAAAGTCTTAGCCACCTTATTGTAGGTGTTTTTTTTTTTAATCATCTGATGTATCAGCTTTATCTTCTCTTTTTGGGAAACTCTATCTTACACTATCACCTATTTCCCTACTACAGTTAGCATGGCAGCAGAATATAGTATAGACATTCAATATGTAGCTGATAGTGGTCTACACTATTTGAAAAGTAGAGGAGGAAAAAATAGGACCCTTACTTCTAGTTATTAGTTGCAGTTTTAATTTTTCTGTTGATGCTGACTTTAACTTATAATGATGTAGCATATAGTTGTTTCCATTCACCTAGGAACACTTGCATATACCTGTGCCCAGGTAGTAGGAAAATGTCCTTGACATACCCTTCATTATTCCAACAGTATTTAGATTCTTTATACCTTTGTCACTTAGCTAAGGGATGTTGATATTAAGTTATCATTTATTGAGTAATCACTACACTTCTCTGGGGATATTAACAGCCTCATTTAACAGATGAGGAAATTGAAGTTTCATTTGGTTATTTCTCTGAAGTCACGCAACAAGCAAGCAATGAGGAATAGGGATTTGAACATGGGTTGGCTAACTCTGAAGCCTGGGCTATAGAACTCCCTATATAATGAACTTAAATGGAGAGCTTAAAAGTAGGGTCAGACAGAGACAACAGAGCCAGAAATTTCTGCAAATTGAAAGAGGGTGAGGGGTGGTAGGTGGGACAGTTGTGAAAAAGTTTATTTTAATTTGCTGTACTTTCCAGCCCTGCACCTTCATTGGCCATGAGGCCTTGGTGTGCCTTTCAGAGGCACGAAGTAGTGTGTTGAGGAACTTTTCCTAGATGCTCTGTTTTAAGTCTTCTCAGGCTCCCTTTTATCCTTGTGAAATAAGTGGGAATAATCTTAATTTCATTTGAGAGGTAGTGAGCCTGAGACGAAGGAATCCAATGATTTTGTGATATGCCATTACATGGTGAACAGTAAAATGAGGAAATAAGAGCAAAACCAGACAATACTTCCTATCACCCCAAGTCCAAGAACCCCCCATGCTGAAGCTGAGCATTCTTAACAGGTCCTTATTTCAAACTAATGTGATATTGCCATTTCTTTGCTTACTGATAAAGTTTAAAAAATCATTTAAAAAAGCAGTGGATATTTGTGAAGTAACTGTTTTGACCAATGAAGGTACATTCAGAAAGACATCCAAAAAAGAAATCATTTTTGGCAATAGATGGGTCTCTATGACACAAGAGGATGGGAGAAACGAAATGTCTAGGATTAGATGATGGTTTTTGTTGGGTTAGGATTCACAGTAGTTATTCTACTGGTTCAATATAAGAAGTTAAAGACTGTGAAGAATGTGAAGCAAATATGTTGTTGCTAAACTGGGAGTGACTTGAATTTTTTTTTAAGAGGAGCCTGGGGTTTCCCTCTTCACGTCATGCTGCTTTAGAGACTCCATAGAGCCAGCCCATTCAATCTTCCTGACTGAAACATCCACGCAATTGATGCTTCTTGGGCCTCCAGAGCCACAAATCAGGCAAGAGTGGGTATGGTACTGCCTGCTTACAAAAAAATCACTCACCTGGGGAGGAAACAGTGCTCAGTAATTTGTAGATCTTTAGGATCCCACGGGAGCCTAGTGGCTTCACTTTGGACACCAGAAATATATTAGATACTAATTGTTTATTTTAATGAGTTGTTAGCTTATGTGTGTTTGATTAGATATGTACGTATTTACATATAATGTAATATTATGATATTTATATGAAGCACTACAAATATAGTGTGCTACACTAATACCTAACATTATTAAAAAAAAAAAAACTCCACCAATGTTGATCAATCATTTTGATCCCTTCCATGACTCCCATTTGGAAGCAGATTGCAGACCCGTTATAAAATGAGACAGTTCTAGGGCAAACTCAGGAGACAATTTCAGAAAATAGGAATTCCAATTTGCAACCTGCAAGAGACGGGAAATGGAAATTATCTTCTCACTGACTTACCCAGGAGGGAGGGTGAAGGAGGCACACACACCAACTCATTCAAGCATTCATTCATTCATGCAATGTATATGTACTGAGCACGTGCTTTGCTCCAGATGCTGAAGTTACAAAGGTGACCTGACCCTGATTCATGGGGGTTATCGTCTAGTGGGGCAATCCCTACAGCACACCAAATAACCAATTAAAAAATCTGGATGACTCATTCAAGCAACACACTGATTAGGCGCTGTGGTTATACCTGGAGCGGAGAATTGGCAATCTCTAAGCTGAATGGCTCATCTTCAATTCAAGAATTCTACCAGAATTTCACAAGCAAAAGAAATGATTCCTAGCTAACCCTACCATTGCGTAGACTCCTTTATTTCATAAAAAGGAGTTTACAATTTTGGAATAAAAAGTTCTCTTTAATTTTGTGTGGTTGTTTTACATGTTTGGGCAAAACTCAGGGCCAATGTTCACTTTGCTATGTTTTGATTTCTGTAGCTTGGCAAGGCAAGGGATTTTTGTGGGTGATTATTCCTCTGAATATTTTTTTCTGGATTAGACATGCCACCTACACTGTCCTTTCATAATTATCACACTCTCCTATTAATTTTTATTTTGACATTCTTAACATATATGGACACATTTTCTCTGAGTTATGAAGTTACTTATCAAATACCCCTTTATTTATAATAGCATTATGTAATATATTCATAGCTTAAAAATATCCTTTTCTTTCAATTGTAATTTGAATTTTGTGGTATAAATATTTTGGCATAGGGGAAAGAAGTTTTAACAAGCGAGTGGCATTTAAACTATTTCATTGAGATGGCATGAGCCCAGAAAGCTTGTTGGAATTTACAAATACGATTTGATTTATATTTTACTTTGTAAACCAGGACCAGGAGAACTACTAATTAGAACCATGACTCAAAGCTGTAAGCAGTACTTATTGATTCATATCATAAAAAGACTGTAATGATCAAAAGCAAACATCCATCTCCCTCTTCATCTAGAGTTCAGGGGGTTAAGTGCTATTTGTCTCAAATCCTTGGCATTAACTCCATCTTTGTCATGAAGAGGACAATTAACATCGCTATTCATTCTCCGTTAGGACACAGTATATCAGTTAGCAAAATCACTCAATTAAGAGCATTCGGTGAAATATACCACTTGTTTCTCACCTGTTCACATCTATTTCAACACCTAAACAATTGTCACATTGAAGAAAATGTCTTAATTCCCTAGAATTCATACTTATTTATGTTTCAACTGCTCTAAGAATGGGTGTCCTGGTATTTAAAACAAGGGCTGGTATAGCATGCACATCGTGACATGATATAGTCACTGTTTATATTTTACTTAATTATATCACACAATTGTGAATTTATGCTCACAAATAGGCATACACAGAACTGTCCTCTCCATCCATGTGCTCCTGAGGCTCAGAAAGGATGAGTAACTGCCTGACCACGCGTAGCTGGAGTTGGTGATAAAGCTCAACTTTTAACTTAGGGTAGGGTGTCTTCAGAATCTGGAGTTTTTTTACCACTATGCTAGGTGGCCTCCCAGGAATGCATAAATGTCACAGAATAATCAGACATGTGGTTAAATATTTATGTACAAGGTTAGTCATCTTAGCATTATTTAAAATAGTGAAAAATTGGAAACAGCAGAAATGTCCAACAGTTGAAAAATGGTAAGTAATTTATGGTACAAGGGAATGATATTCCACCATTAAAGATCATGTTTTCAAAAAACAGAGCCATTTGAAGATACTTATAAAGCAAAGCAGAGAGGTAAAATCAGGTTACAAGTCAATAGGGAGAGAATGAGTATTTTTTTTAATGAAAAATATATACACATACATAAAAAATGTATAGAAAAAAACAAGACGAAGTAAATAGATCAAAACATTTTCAGTTATTTTATTTCTTGATTTGGGAAAATGAGTGATTTTAATTCTCTTCTGTAGACATCTATATTTTTAAAATTGTCTACAATGATCACATATTAGTTTTATGATTAGAAGACGGTAAATTGTATTTTCTAGAAGAAATGTACAAATGGAACTCTTTAGCTTATTGAAGTGCTTTCTTCTAACATTCAGCTAATATTTACCAAATACCTCCCATCTTTCATGCACTAAGAATCAAGATAGGATACAAAGTTGTAATACATGGGCTCTGCCTTCAAATCTCTTTACTAGACTGGAGCTTCCAGTCTAGTTAAGAAATGGAGAAGGGCACACATGTTGAGTATGTAAATGATGTATAATAAATAAATATTCATTGTCTCTCCTATGTTCTAGTTTCTGTATTAGTCATATTCTCTTTTAATCTGGACCACAGTTCTGTGAGGTTGATTTTTTTTCCTCATTTTACTTAAGAGCTGAGGTACAGAGAAAGCTGCCCAAGGTAAATGGTGGGGCTGGAGTTCAGAATCCTGGTCTGCTGGTTCCAAATGTCTGCCATTCCAACTGCTCTTGTGGCTTCTCAGGATGAAAAACTGGAACCCAGAGAGATTTATCTACTGGTGAAACTAGAATAGCAGTTTAAATGGAGAGATTGATCAACCTTGACAGGTTTGATGGACTGAACTCCCCTGGCCCTGAGTTGACAGTTATTTTATTGTCACCTACAAGCTAGAGATTGAAAGGAAACAAGTGAGTGTGTGTGTGTCCTCCATGGCATCTGTAGAATGACCATGGGATCATATTTAATCATTTGCTTGCCCGTTTATTCATTCAATATGTACCTTCCACCTTGTCAGTAACAACAACTAGGCTTAATACTGGGGACGCAATATATGTAAGATGAATTACTACCCTCTAGATGCTCACAGTGGGGGTGATCTTCTGAACAATTAGTGATCAAATGTGTGTGAAAAGTGCTGTAAGAGAGGAGTGCAAATGGGCTGAAACCCCACCAAAAAAGAGACCACTAACTCTTCCTGGGGAAACCAACTAGCTTGTAAGCTCATTGAGGGCAGCAGCTCAGTGTAGTTATTTTCCCCCTACCTTTGAAACTATCAGTTCCCCATCACAACAGAAGCTCCATAAATGTGTGTCAAACTGTTGAAGTTGAGGAAGTCAGGAGTCAAAGAAGGTCATCATTTAAATTTATATACTCAAGCTAAGCATTTTCCAATTGCTGTTCTTCTCAGAACAGTTCCCATTTTTTCCCACTACCATCACGGTCCACATCTTCTGAAGAGAAGACAACTCTTAAGAAAAGCATCAGGAGACCCAAACGAACAGTTACTTCTTCTTCCTTCTTAATCTCAGATCAGTCGCAGAATCAGGGACCGTGAAAACACTATGGTCATCCACCCTACTTTATCTGAATTGGTTCCATGGGTATCAGGACTTTCTCTATGTTTTATAAACCAATGTTACTGACGTTATCCCTTTTCCCAATTAAATAGCACACTTTCTTTGCTCCAGCCCGCCCGGTGTTGGCATTCTGTCCCATGCATGCCAATGAGGTTTCTACTCCCAGCCTTTGCTCACATCATTTTTACCACAAATGCCCTCTTCTTTCCCTTCTCCAAATCTTTTCCATAACACCCACTTTACTATCAAACTTAAAAATATCCATAGTATTTGACCCACTGCCAGGAATTTACCTTACTGGTTTACTTCCAAAAGTTTGTCAAGATACTTACACAGGGGTGTTATAGAAGCTTAGTTGTAAGTTAGAAAATCTGGAAACAGCTGAAGTACCATCCATTGAAGATTGTTAAAATAAATTGGAGAACATCAACATGATGAGGTACCATGTAGTCATCGAGGATTGCCATCTTCCACATCTGTGTATTTTGAGTTAAATTATCTCCTCTCACCCAGGCCTGGTTTACACTACTTAGCCCCTTTTCCCCTCTCCAACTTCATCTCTGAACTCTTCCCACTATCTACCCTCCAGCTACATTAGCCTTCTTTTTCTGCTTAGAATATGTCAATTACATTTCCACCATGAGATCTTTGTACTGGCATTTTTTCTTCCCACATCTCTCATCTCTCCAAGGCTCACTCTTTCTTGCTGTTAGGTTCTCAGTTGGAGCATCTCCTCCACAGAAAGTCCTATCTTAGTCACCTAATCTAGGCGTCTGCAAACTTTTCTGGTAAAAGGCCAGAGAGTGAAGAATTTAGGCTTTGCAGGCCCAGAGGCAATGTTTTCAATGCTTTGAGCAACTGTTCTCATGGAAAGCTAATGATCTCTTTACATTTAAAAATGGAAGAAGCATTTTTACCTCATAGGCCATATAAAACAAGATGGCGGGCAGGATTTGGCTCAAACTGTAGTTTGCCTGATCTCTGATCTAATCTAAAGCAACTTCTCTGGTCATTCTTGATCACAAAGCCCTGCTACATTTTTATCATAGCACCTATCGCTACGTACTATTTATTTGTTTTTTTGTTTATTGTTTGTTTTCCTGCAGTAGAGCAGGTGCATTGCCTATCTTGTTTACTGCTGTATGCCTAGTACCTATGAGAGTGGTTGGCACATAGCAGTTGTTCAACAAACATTTGTTGAATGAATGGTTAAATTTCAAGACAAACTTTATGCTCTTTGGGGGCAAGGGCCATGGGAGAATCATCTCGGCATGATTCACATAGCAGGGAGGTTATATTGAATTTTTGTTCAATGAATGAAAGAGCTGTGTTAATACGATTTCGTGTAAGCTCACTTCAAATAAATTGCTCTATTTTCAAAGGAAACAAGAGGAGAAACTTTGTCTTCATGAATTTAACATTTGTGGTCGTCTCTTTGCTGGGGACGTGGAAGTTCATGACATGAAATAATTTGCAATTTTGCTGTGAGATTAGTTTGAATCTTAGAGGCTGGTGAACAGGACTGAGTCTCAGAGAATGATGTGGCCAGAAGCCAGTGTGCAGCCCAGGATGTGTGCATTTGGGGGTGGGCTGGGTCTCAACTTAGGATCTTGGGTGTGTATGAAAAATTTTTTCTTCTGCCAGAAAATAGATAAATGACGCCTGAAATGAAGACAACTTCTAGAATGATGAGGTAAGTGAAGGAGGCTAAAAAGGTATTAATTCTTAGCCAGGAAATAGACCTTTTGGATAAAGAGTGAAATGTTAAATTCATTGGTGACTAGAGTCTATGATACAAACAAGCTAGCCATATGTTCTTTGTGAAAATTAGAAAAAGCAAATTTTGTGAAGTGGATTCAGCAAGTATTTCAGCCAGGAACAAAGCTGATCATCAGGTGAACTTGGATCATTTACATATAATTTCGCAGTTATATGAAACTAAATTGTATAGAGAAAATGATATATTATGATAGTCTTCATGAATTTGTGGATTTTCAGGGGTTCCAGGCACTCTCCCTCGTAAGTTAAAGAATCTATTGTTATTTAATGAGCTCATAGGGAGTTGGCATCTTCACAAACAAGAGACAGAGATTAACCTATAAAAAAGAATTTATTAGAGAGGATATTAACACTGGCAGAATTTAAACGTAGGGGACGCTCTATTATTGAAGGATACATTTCTCTGTTCTTTCCTCAAAACCTCCCTTCACATTTTGTTCTCATCGCTGTGTACTGCTGATCCTTTCCCCTCAATTCTCCTGCCAGCCATTTTCCCCTGGAAATGTTCTACCATTAACAAATGCCTTACTGTTTAATGTTCTCTCTGAAAGTTCAGAAAATGACACAGACAATGTCTAATTATTAGCTTGCACAGTATGACCAGTGTCAACATTGGTATATTTTGCATAATTTCATGGACAGAATCTGTTTTACTTAAATACCATCAAACTAATTTACTCTGGATCAATGGGCAAGCTGATGACAATTATAAGATGATTGTGTAGACAGAGCCTATTCTAGGTGCAAATCTGTTTCATCTAAACGATCAAAAAGAAGCAGCATAATATTTGATATATTAACTGGTGTGTTTCATTCCTGGCATCCTTTTGTACCTCTTGCCTTTCCTCGATTCAGTTGGTGGTACACCAATGGTTAACAAATTAAAATATTATCCTGCCACATTTGGATCAGTTGGCTTTAAACTCAAAGACCAAGAGTACGATTCTTAACTTTGGTGTTTTTAAAGCTGAAAACCAAGCATAAAGGCCGGCCCCGTGGCTTAGCGGTTACGTGCATGCACTCCGCTGCTGGCGGCCCGGGTTCGGATCCTGGGCATGCACCGACGCACCGCTTCTCCGGCCATGCTGAGGTCGTGTCCCACGTACAGCAACTAGAAGGATGTGCAGCTATGACGTACAACTATCTACTGGGGCTTTGGGGAGAAAAATAAATAAATAAAATTATAAAAAAAAACAAATGATTTAAAAAAAAAAACAAAAAACCAAGCATAAAATCTTTTGATTTGGAAGAATATATAATTAGGTAGTTTTCCTTATGATGGTGCTCAGGGCAAGCTGCCCCAGGAAGCACCACTCTGGTTTGCGGATTATTTTGAGCTGAAGACAATAAGGACATTTGACCTCCCCCACTAACTGCCTGGAGAATCTGACATGGTGGCTCATTCCTGGAACAGATCTTCTATCATGATGGCTATGAAGATAATGTAAAATAGATGTTGCAATGGGAGGGGCACCAAGCCCCTTTTATCAAAATACTCTATCTCTCCCTGACCAAATGATCAATAGATGACCCTGAAAAGAATTGTCCTTCTGCCCTCTGGGGTCCCAGGCCACTACCCACCCCCAACATGTTCCTTCGCCTTTAGCTGCAATACTTAGGCAAGCAGCTTAGACAGAGGGACGAGTTGCTCATTTCTGAGTTTCTCCCATGTATACATGTTATTAAACTTGGTATTATTTTCTCCTGCTAACCTGTCTTGTTGATTATTTGGCCAGCCAGAAGAACCTTAAGGGAAAGGGCAGAGGGAGATTCTCCCTCTTCCCCCGGCACTTATTTCTGGAAATAGGTAAAGGTTGTCTGGACTAAGGGATGGAAAAGGATAGTTGGAAGGAATCAAGTGAACTGAAATATGTATCTCTGAGGATGGGCCATGACTTTACTCCAAGCCAAACTGAAAATCCCTGGATAGGAATGAAATAAGATGAAAGAACTTCAATAGTTTGGGGGAATCTGAAAACAGTGAAGAATATTACTTTGTGCTTCTTGGGTTTAGAACCCAAGAAAAAGCAGTGAGACCTCAGGTTGCCTGCCCTGTGGAGATTGTACTTAATCATCCATTCACTTTATTTGTCCACTCGGCGTGTATTTTCTGCCTACCTAGTGGAAGGCACTGTATTTAGCACTGGGAATAGCAATGTATAGAAATATGGCCTAGGAGCAAAACTGTAGTGCCTAATATTGTTCAACAAACTCTTTGCCCACCATCTGCCTGTCAAGCTGACAGCAACTCCATCCCTCCAGCGTTCAGACAAAACCTTGGCATTATTTTCAAGCCATTTTTCTCTTATATCCTGTAACCAATCCAACAAGAGATTCTGTTGGCTCTACCTTCAAAATATATCCAGAATCCAAACACTTCTCTCCACCTCCATGGCTACTGAAATAGCTCCTAACAGGTTGCCTTGCTCCAACCTTCCTCCTATAGTGTGTTCTCAACATAAACAACCAGAGAAAGCCCTTTACAATCTAAGTCAGAGAATGTCACTCCTCTGCTCAGAACTCTCCATGAATTCCCCATTTCACTCACAGTAAAAACCCAAGCCAATCTGCCCCTGCCATTGCCTTTCTGAATGCATCTCTTGCTTTTCTCACCCTTGCTTGCTCCACTCTGCCACACTGGCCTTCCTGCTGTTCCTTGAGCAAGCTCACTCCTGCCCTCAGGTCTTTGCACTTGCTGTTCCCTCTGCCTGGAATGCCCTTCTCCCAACTGCCCACGTGATGAGCTCTTCTTCACCTCTCTCAAGTCTTTGCTCAAATATCCCCTCCTCAGTGAGCTCTATTCAGACAAGCTTATTTAAAATTTCAAACCACCACCCCTAGCCTGCACTCCTAAATCCTATTTACCCTGCTCTACTTTATTCCATGGCACTTATCAACTTCTAACATACTATACAATTAGACTTATTTACTATGCTTATTATTTATCACTTATTTTCTTATCCCATAATACATATTTTGTGAAGCCAGGGATCTTTGTCAGTTTTGTTCACTGAAGTTTCCCGAGAGTCTAAAATAGGGCCTGAAATATAATAGTTGCTTAGAACTATTTGCTGGTGGAGATTGCTGAATGGATTGCTTTACAGTATAGTGTAGAAAACAGTGGAATGATTCCTCAAGCAGTAAAAGTAGCACAATTATAGTGGAAGGTCTTAGTCCCAAGGAGTTCTCTGACCGAGAGAGGCATGGAGGAGGGCTCAGAAACGGCTGAGAAAGAGTTCAACCTGAGACAGTGTGAGGTCAGAGGAAGGGGTGCCACTTGCTGTGAACACTGGATGTGGATGGATGATTGGGGTGACTGAGTATAAGGCAGGGTAGACAATTGGCCACCAACAATCAGACAACTCACACCATGCTAACACTTTGTAACACTTCTATTATTTTTTTTTATTGTTTTTTTGTTTTTGTTTTTGTTTTTGTTTTTGCAGGGAAAGATTCACCCTGAGCTAACATCTGTTGCCAATCTTCCTTTTTTTCTCCCTCCCCAAAGCTCCAGTGCATGGTTGTATATCCTAGTTGTAAGTCCTTCTAGTTCTTCTGTGTGAGCCACTGCCACAGCATGGCAACTGACAGACGGGTGGTGTGGTTCCATGACCAGGAACCGAATCCAGGTCGCTGAAGTGGTGAGAGTGCTGAACTTTAACCACTAGGCCATCAGGGCTGGCTCTAGACTCCTATTATTTAGATGCAACTTTGAGTAAAGGCAGATTAGTTTTTTTTCTCCTGGCAGAATATGGGTTACAAATAAAAGGTAATATAACATATAGAAAACGTGACATGCTTTGTGCACTTGAGTATGGACTGAGACTTGTACCTTCTACCAAAACAACTTGGTCAACCTCTGTGATTCCTCAGCCAACTTGGATCTAGTCAACCGTGTGATAGCTGACACATGAAGTATGGTACTGAAAAATGAATACGTGAAGCAGAGAGGAAAAATGGCTGCCTCTTACCATTTTTCCTTTGTGCAAAAGTCAACTTTTCATGTCATGCACTGTCTTAAAATTCTTCTTATTCAGATTTTTAGATTGTGGTGTAATTTCTCAGAAGCTTGAGAGGATATTACTACATGATATTTATTCCAATATCCTGCTATTGCTTGCTCCAATAGGCAAAATGTACTACCTCGCAGACAATTAAATGGGAAATTTGCTTCTATTTATGGGTTTAAAAATCATACTAAGTACCTACCATATATGAGACATTCTGTACAAATGAAGTGCATACAAGCTGAATTGCCAGCAGCCTCATGGATTTCTCCATCTGTGTTCCACTGGGACATCAAGAATAACATGTCCAAAATGGAACTCATCCGTAACCTTCAAATCCACTTCTCCTCTGTTCTTTAACTTGGCTAGTAACCTCTCTCCATCTAGTCATCCAAGCCAGAAACCCTGGAGTTCTTCTAGAACAGTGCTACTCAAAGTGTGGTCTGCAGGTGAGTGTTGGGCCACAGATTACTATTGTGACAAGATAAGTACGGAAATCGAAAGTAAGCATCAGAAACTTTTATAGCAATTTGACATTTCTGCAACATCCAAGCACATGATCATTTTCTTTTGTTTTATTTTACAAAAGTATTGGTCCATGATGGTTGGAAATTCGAACCAAATTGGACTTCTCCAAGGTAGTGTGAGAAGCACTATTCTAGACAGCTTCTCTCCCTTCACCACCTATCTAAGCGGACGTGAATTCTGAAATACCCCCCCAGTACTCTCCAGTACATTCTCTTCTCTCCCTTAAGTTTAGGCTCTCCTTTCTTACCTGGCCTATGACAATGGCCAGGTAACTGCTTTCTTCCTCCGTAAGCCTCTCCACTTCTCCTCCAACCATACACTATATTGCCTCCAGAGCAATATTTTAAGATGCAAATATGATAATATGCCTCCCTATTTAAAATCCAACATTGGTTCTCCACTAGCCACAGAATGAAGTACATGTTCCTTTGCTTTATTTTCAAGGTCTTCCACAATCTGGCCCTTTTCTACTTTCTATTTTAATTTTCTGTCACTCTCTGCTCTATAGTCTATACACCATCCATATCAAATTTATTTGGGTTACTAAACACACCTTACTTTTTTAGACCTCTGCAACTTCAACCATTCTGTTCCATGCAACTATAATAATGGTCTGTATTTGCTCCTTGGAAAAATCCTTCTTTTCTGTAACACTCCACTCAACAGAATCAAATAGGGATTGGGATAGCAGAAGTAGGGCAAAATTCATTGGCACATGTGGGTCAGAAGTAAGAGGGTTAGCTCATCAGGGTAGGATAAGAGAAGGTCCAAAGCTTGGCGTTAGGGTTTCTGAGCCAAACGGAAAAGCAGGCATGACTCTGGGCAAGTCCAGATCTGGGAGACAAGAGCCAAGTCAGGCGTAATCAAGAACAAGTTGTGCTGTTATTGAGGAGCAAACTCTAAGATCAAGAGAAATGTTACAAGATATTCCCCAGAAATGAAAGCTAGGGAATCAAATAGGATCCAGACAAAAGTACTGTCTGAAATCTCAAACAAGAGCAGGGCAAGTGCACACTCCACCTACACTGAGGTCTGCTAGAAGCCTTGTTGATGCTCCAGCTAGTTTTTGCTTCTACATGTCCCATATACAGACAGTCTCACTCTAGGATGCTTTATGTCAAGGAATCTGATATGTTCTGCTCAGATATCACCTTCTCTCATCTTCTTGCTACTGTTTGCTTATGTGTATATGCTTTTTACCAATGTGTATGCCTATACATTTGTTGGCTTTTAACTACTATATTGTAATTATTCCTTTATTTATATATTTCTCACTCTTCTAGACTATGAGTTTTTGAAGGGCAAGATTGTACTTTATTTATTTTCGTATCCTCATTGCCTAGCACAGTTTATTGGCATATAATTGGCATTTAAACAAATGTTGGTTGAATGAATTAAGTGAATCCACAAGTACTTATTTAGAACATTCAGGAAGTAGATTTTGAGCAACCTTTTTGTTTGTCCATTAGTATCCTTCATAATTCACTGTAAAATCTTGGACATTGTCACACCCAAGCAGTGATCATTTGAACTCAGGTTTCCAACTAGCACTTTCTAGGGGAAATATAATCTGCAACTAGTACACAACACAATATCGACTTCTTCTAGGGAAAGAAGCCGAGGACTAGATTCATATGAGAAACTGAATTGTCCAGGTTATGAATGAATCTAGTCCAGAGGTCAGCAAGCTTTTTCTGAAAAAGTCCAGAGAGTAAATATTTTAGGGTTTGTGGGCCATACAGTCTCTATTGTAACTACTCAACTCTGCATTTGTAGTGTGAAAGAAACTATAGACAATTCATAAATTAAAGTGTGGTAGTGTTCTAATAAAACTTTACTTACAAAAATTGGCAGTGGGCCAAATTTGGCTTGTGGACTATAATTTGTCCACCCGGATCTAGTCAGTTCTCCCAATTGCCTGTTATCGGAAGGGATTGGAATGGGAGAAAAGAATAGACCCTGATGGTTACTATATACCCTGAGCTAGTTACTTGAGATTAGTTATCTCATTTATTCCTCATAGAAGTCTACAAAATATATAGTATTATCTCAATTTATGGATGAGCACAGTAAATTGTTCAAACTATCTAAGTGGCTTTATAAGATCACATAAGCAATAAGTGATGCACCCTTGATTTCAACCAGACTGAGGTGATCACAAAACTCATACTTCCTTCACTAAAATACACTGTCTCCTCTTTGCTGTCAGTTGACACTTTGTTGTGAGAGATGTAAATTGTGGTAAGTTTAAAGTTGTCTTTTGTCAGTCAGGAGAGGCATGGCTGTGTGGTGGTAATAACTCCAGTAATCTCAAGTATCTTAAGAGCCCATGTGGGCTGTGAAATACAGCACTGCTGTGAAAGGGTGTTTAGACTTAGGGCTGTGCAGGTATTTTTTTGTGATTCTGAGCAGGTTAGTCATTTTCCAGAAAAAGCAGAGAGAGTAGGCTGAGTGCAGACAGGGTATGGTTCTAGTTCATTCTACCTGCTCATCTCAGGTCAGCAAGGACCCTGTTTCATATTGCCCTCACTCTGAGACCCAGACTAAGGGAGCCCCCAGCACTGGAATATCACAGGTACCTACAGCAGAGGAATCGGGATAAGGCAGATCATGCATACATTTTATAGGCTTCTTCCCAGCATTCACACATTGGTTTTACTCACTCTTCATTGGTTAAAGTAAATCAGATGGTTTCATCTGACTTCAAGCGGACACATAGTCTTCCATGTACCCAGGATGAATAAAACTATAAATATAAGTGAATAGCGCTAATGACTACCAAAACTTTAGTAGGGAAATTAAGATTTTTGCTAAGTAGATTAAATGTCAAAAGTTTTCATATCTGAAATTATGTCAATGTGTGTGGGAGAAATTGGAGGTCCAAACGCCTTCAGAACATATTAATGTTAATATCACTTTAGGTATTAATTACAAAAACATTCTTTTCTGGCTCATTTACTCCACTGTATGTTTGGATAGTGAGCACCTTCTTCAAATATTTTGGCAATGGGAAATGCAGGCATTCTACGAAGTGCTGGATATTATTCAGTATCTTGTGGAATTGTCAAATCAAGGTTTAAAGAAAATTTAGTAATGTTAGAAGTAGCATTTATATGACAATAAATACTGTCAGTTCTTCTACATGGAAAGGCGGCATGGAAATAATATAGCCAATTTCGAAGCTAATGGTAATTAGGAAATTAAAGATGGGTAAACTTGGCTCTTTGGATGTGTTAGATACAAAGCCAAATTCTGTCCTCGGTGACCCCTGTATCATTTTCACCTCCAGAACTGGGTCCTTTGTTTCTATGGGTAAATGCACATTATGCTGTATCCCCCCAACCCCAGGGACAAGAGTAACTGCTAGAAAACTGGAGGGTAATTTGCAAGGGCTCCAATTTTCACTGGAGCCTTTTTCACTGGTTGCAACCCACAGAGGGCTGTTTACACGTCATGTGGCATGGCTGCACTCATCACCATGGCCTAGATGACTAAAGGCTTCCAACACTTCAGGGCTCATGCTGATCTTAATGCTGCTTCTCTCTGGTTTCCATTAACACTTAGGAGGGGATGAGTGGGGAGATTGAAAGCAGAAGAGCTTCCTGCCTCCATCCAGGAGCTCATAAGGAAAAGACTACATTCTGGGGTTCACGTTTCAGTATGATGGTATGGTGTACGCTGATTTCATATTCCCATCCCTTGTATGGGTCAGTAATGCTAAAGGGATCCAACATATTCAATGGGGGTGGAAGTCTGGGAAGATACCAAGTTTAGTCTAGCTACCTCTCTGTATTGTGGCACAATCTGCACTAGGGTGCATGTGAGCAGAGAACTGGCTGCTCAGAACTTGTGGAGTCTCTTTAGATCATTGGTACTTTTGACTAAAGAGTTGTCTAAATTAATTTTTTTAGGAAGGATAAATGTCTTCTCGTGAGTTTAAGAATCCTAGCAAGTGCATTAAGCTTACTGCCTTGGATTCATTCTTGGTCCTTGGGTAATTTCATTATCTTTTATTTTCTGTAAATGTAACAGGAAAAAGTCCATGGAAATCTGTCTTATTGCAACATTAGAAGGCCAAGTGAACAAATTGAGTAAATTTTATGTTGTTTCTTGGCCAAAAAAATCATAATCCCATAAATCATAGCACCATAAGAAATGCCATGCTGGGCTAGACCAATGGTGCATCCAGCCAGCATCTTATTCTTGGCTGTGATTCTAACGAAGTTTTTTGAGGAGAGTGCAGGGTAGTACTCTTTTATTAAGCTAATCTCAAATGTGCCCCAAGTTTTTTTAACATATGGAGGTTTTATTACTATCTACTTTTTCTGAAATCATTTTATGGATTCATAAAAGTGGAAAAGCATTACCTAAATTCTCCTGAAATATTTTTTCATTTTACCATCATACATTATCACTCCACTATATAAATCAACAAGCAAGCCTATTTGACCTCTAATACTCTTGGAAAAGGAGAGAAGGGTGCATTGAGTTGGCAAGTGGGTGTTGTATTTTCTCTGGTTCTCTAGATTCATGCCTCTCCCTTCTCCCCCTGGTCTGTGCCCTGGGAGGTTGATCTTTGTGAACTACGTAAACCACTCTTGCTTGCCCTATGACATCCATTAGGTTTCAGCCAGTGGGAGGCGCTGGCAGGAAATCAGAGTGTAGGAAGAGGGAAAGGTCAAGGTATTTATTCCCCTGGCTCCCTCTCTCCACTGTCTGAGGTTGGTAGAGGCTCTATTTCTCTATCAAAGACTACAGCTCCTACTGGACAGGCCTCCCTACAGCAACAGCTCTCACTGAGTTCCAGTAACTGCTCTCACGCCTTTCCTCTTCAGTCCTAGGCTCAGTTGCTCTCTGTTGCTTGTCCCTGGCTGATTCATTAGCCCTTCTTTGTTACTCTTAACTCTGCCTACTCTTTTGCAAACAATCACTTTAATAAGCTCTCTTCATCTTCCCTTTTTGAATGAGCCATCTGTTCCCTGCTAGGCCCCTGACTGATACAGGGTGATTTGTACCTTTTTTCTGGGTGCTATGCTGCTTAGAGTGGATGCAGGGACACTCTGAGTGACTGTGCTGGAGCTAGATGGGTCGGTCGTATACCATAAGGGCTGATTTTGTTGAGCTCCACGGAGAATTTGCTGGTGGGAATAATTGATGGGGGTTTTTCTTTTCTGTGCCTAGTAAGAAAAAGTATATTTAGTGCCTTCCTATATGCCAAAAAGGAAATTGAACTGAATACATCCTTGACAGTGTATTAGTTTCCTATTGCTGCTGTAACAATCTACCAAAAACTTAGGAGACTTAACACAAATTTATTATCTTACAGTTCTGGAAGTCAAAACTCCAAAATGAGTCTCACTGGGCTAAAATTAACCTGTCAGCATGGCTGCATTTCTTTGGGGGCTCTAGGGGAAGAGCCATTACCCTGCCTTTCCAGCTTCTAGAGGTGCCCACATTCCTTGGTTCATGGCCCCCTTTCATCTTCAAAGCCAGCAATAGCAGGTTGAGTCTTTCAGACATAGCGTCACTCTAACTCTCCTGCCTCCCTCTTTCCTTGTAAGGACACTTGTGATTACATTGGGCTCACCTGGATAATCCAGGATGCTCGCCCCAGTTCAGGGCCAGCTGATTAGCAGCTTTAATTCCACCTGCAACCTTAATTTGTCCTTGCCATGTAACATAACATATATACAGGTTCTGGGAACTAAGACCTTGATATCTTTGTGGGGGGCCATTATTCTGCCTACCAGATAGAGCTTGACGCCACAGAAGGGGATGCAACCCTATAAAACCATTATGCTTCTGTTACTACGTAAACACAGAGGCAGGGTGCAGGGTATTACCTAGGAGTTCAGGGACTTTGAGAGCATGGATTCTGAGAGCTGCTCTACTACCAACCAGTCATGAGACCTTGAAAAAGCAAGAATTATATCAGGCAAACGCTGAACTTTCTTCTGACTCTAACAGGGACTGTTTTGTTTAACCGGCAAGGGAAACATATTTTAAATTCTAGTACTTCAAAAGAAGGCTAGAATTTCTGTTATTCATTTATGATTTCAGTGGAAAGATTCAAAACTTATGACCAATGTGTACCAATATCTTTCCAATGCTACCTGCAACACATTCAAGCCAAGAGTTATGGTGATATATTTATTGGACCAAAAGTAATGATGACATTGACATGTGAAGTTTTCCTGTAGAACCTACCTACTAACCTACATTGACTTTGCTGGAAACTTGGTCTTCATTTATTCAGTGAGATCTGAATTAATCTCTGAATTTATCTCTGCTTAAAACCAGATATGAATTTATCTCTGCTTAAAACCAGATATGAATTTATCTCTGCTTAAAACCAGAACATGCCATTGAAATAGGAACTCGTTGGTTTGTACTCTGTAATAAGGATTATATAAGGATTATATAAGGATTTTCCTGAGACTTAGGAATCAGGTCTCACCTCCAGCCTCCACCATAGGAACTAAAAAACAATGTGAAGGTGTGAAGATAATAAAACAGAAACAATCCTAGAACATCCTAAGAAGAAGTGAAAAGTATTTTCCAATTCGCTTAATACATCATATGTGGATTGGATGGTGTGACATTAAGGCTGCTGGTACACAGAGGGCTGGGGCCCTTATCCAAAATACACTGAAATTCAGAGCCATATTTTCGGTGCTGAGATAGTTGCTGGAAGTTTGGAATACATATTTTTTTTCAAAAAATGATATCAGATCTATTTCCCCAATGGTTTATTTTTCTCTTCCAAAAACCATAGTAATAACCTTTTCTAACTATATAAAAACTGCATTCATGCCAAAAAATTGCAGCAACATATGCTAATTCAGTGCTGTAGTAACTTCATGACTTGATATTGCCTTAGAAATGAAGTCAGCCCTGAAACAGGGTTTGAATTTGACCCTCTGAGCAAATTCTAACAAGGAAGGTAAGTGGTGCTCCCTGTGTCCCTGAAGCCCAGGACTCCATCTCCTCACCAGGGATGGACAACATCCCTTCAAAGCATCTTGTTTTACTCAAGAGAAAGAAGAGGCCACAAAGAACATAGAAGATGCGAAGAGGCACACATCACACCTATAATATGAACGTATTCTGGTATTGGTACGCAGACATGTCATGACAGGTGACTAAATCCTATGGGATTTGGAGGTAGCTGTATGACCCCAATGAAAGGACTCTGACTTTGCAGGTGTTATAGAGTTCCTTCCCCCGGATCTCAGAAAGCAGAATACATTCTCACCTTCAAGTATTCTTTGAATTAGGCTAGTCCAATCTGGACTTAAATATCAATCACTCAATAAATGTACATAGGACCCTGTGTGTTATACGATGTGGGAGTAATAGAGAAGAGAAAAGCATTGTCCCTGCGGCTGTCAAGGAGACAAGGAGATAAGACGAGGACATGAATAGATAATGAACAATACAAGGCAATACTTAATAAATGTCTGTTGAGACCAAAAGATCTTGTGTTTTTCTCTCTTATTTTGTGCCATTTATTAAAATACTATCCATCCTTTAAAGCCCATCCTCCAAGAAGCCTTCTTTGATCTTGTTGAGAAGTGATCTTTCTCCTTTTGTAGCTTCATGACACTATTTACTACTTTTACAGAATTAAAATATTTATTTGTGTGTATATCTTAATTTCCCTACTCAGTGGTAACACTTCCGGAGGGCAGGGAGTAATTTTAGGAATCCTGTTTCAGCCCAGTGTCTATTTCATGCTTCACATACAATAGAAGTCCAATAAGTATTTATCAAATGAAAAAGTGAATACATTAATTCTTGTTAAATGAACAAGTGACAGGTGTAATAAGAACTTGGAATATAAAGTGATCGCTTCTGCTTGGGATGATGAGGGAAAGATTTGGGGAGGAAATAATATTTGATTCTCTTTTGAGACTGTCGTTTGGAGTCCTTGCTAATATGTCAAATTCATGGCATAGAAGAATACAAGGTTTACACATCTCTGAAGATTTACACTATCCGTATAGTACCATGTTCCCTCTCCACCAACACCCCCTCCTCCCACCCATCCACACACAAAGAGCAAAGATTTTTTTTTTTTAAATTGAAGTATAGTTGACACAAAGAGCAAGGATTTCTAACTTACAGGGTTTAGCACAGTGCCTGGCACACAGAAGATGGTCAGTAAAAGTTGAATAAATGATTGAAATGCTTTGATGAAAAAAAATTCATCTCAAATATACATTGCCCGTCAATAATTCTTCATCTTAGAAAGAACAAAATTAAGGTTTATTAAGATCACTCTTGTAGGAAATTTCACATATATTTTCTAATTTTAATCCTTGCAACAACGCTATGAGGCTGATATTATTCCCACCATTTTTATAGATGAAACCTTGAGGTCAGTGAGATCAAGTAACTTGCCCACGTAGTAAGTAAAGGAGTAGGGATTCAATCTAGGTCTTACTCCTAGTGGTCTTTCCATGGCACAGATGTGGGTAAAGCATCTCTCCTTGCCTAGCTGGTTCATACTTTAAAACAGCACCATTGCTCTTATTTTTAACTTTGCCTACCATGAAGTAAAAATTTCTTAGGCATCACCTTAAGAGGCTATTGTGGCCTTTCTTTTGAAGGCACTTGGGTCTCCCGTCTCACCCAAACCCTCTGGGTTGAGAGAAGGTTCATAAAATCTTTCCATCTTTCCCCCTGCATTATCTCAAAACTTGTTTCGCTTTTACATTAATACGTTCTCTGGTATTATATGTATAAATAAAATAAATTCAGAGCTTCTTGTGCATTCTGATTGGCCAGAACAGATGGAATGATTTCTGAGCTAGAATTGAAAATCAAAACACAAGTGCTTTTTAAAGAAGTGGAAGTTTAGAAAAAACTGTTCAGGGAAACTTAGCTTTGATTCTAAGTGGGGTTGGGTTGGTTTTCAAGCCTTGCTTGATGATGGAATATTGGGATCTCCACGCTTGAGCTACTACAGATGCATCACACATATATATTGCCCTTGACAAAGAGGAGAGGATAGTTAGAGCCGAGCCGTAGAGTTTAGCGAGGTCATGTGGCTGTTATTATCACAGCCATGGTAGAAGTGACAGTTGCTTTCGCTTTTGCTTTTTAAGAGCCTGTATGCAGAAACCAAGCGATGAAAAGTCCCTTTGTTGAACAGGTTCTGGGAGGTCCCAGCAGAACAAATACTGAAGACTAATACATGCTAATTTTCAAGCGCTCACTAGGAGCTAGACTCATTACACTATCTATCTCATGTAATCTTCAGGATAATCCTATGAAATCAGCATTGCAATTCCTGTTTTACAGAGAATAATGAGAGCATTTAGGGTCACAGAACTAGTATAGAGAGGAGCTGATTTAGGAACCAAATTTGTGACTCCAGAACCCTAATTCATTGCAACACCAATTCTGAACTCACTACCAGGAGTTTAGAATGATCAGAAGACAGGTTTACTGTGTCACATAGAGTAGAGAAGACAGGGTCTAGAATACATCTCTAAGTGAGAAGATTAGTGTTCTGTGATTTTGTGTAAAGCTTGGGGATACACTTTTTTTTTTTTTTTTTTTTTTACTTTACACCGAGACCAGACACAGGATGTCATACAATAGGAGGGTGTAATAATGTTGAAAGTCATGTGGAACACATTGTGGCATAATAGCTTATATATAGGATTTGGATTCAGAAAGCCTTAGAGGTTGATTTCTTGTTTTTTTTTCCTAGCTATGTTACCTTAATCAAATTTTTTACCCTGTCTACCTCTTTTTCTTCATCCAGGCAATGGGGATAATAGAGTCAATCCTCATTATTTGTGGATTTGAGGATTCTTAAACGAATCATGAAATTCGTTTACTCACTAAAATGTATTTATTTTTTAAACTTTTTAAACTTTTTTAATTTTTTTAAAATTTTTATTTATTTATTTATTTCCCCCAAAGCCCCAGTAGATAGTTGTATGTCATAGTTATACAGCCTTCTAGTTGCTGTATGTGGGACGCCGCCTCAGCATGGCCGGAGAAGCGGTGCGTCGCTGCGCGCCCGGGATCCGAACCTGGGCTGCCAGCAGCGGAGCGGCACGCACTTAACCGCTAAGCCACGGGGCTGGCCCTGAAATGTATTTATTTTTAAATCTTTTCTTGAGGTATGATTAATATATTAAAAGCTGTACATATTTAATGTATACATCTAAATGAGTTTGGGGATAAGTATACACCTGTGAAATCATCACTACCACAAAGGCCATAAATATATCTATCACTTCCCAAGGTTTCCTCCTTCCCTCCCTATTACTAGTGTTGTTTTTTGTTTTCTGTAGGAACACTTAAGATAAGATCTACCCTCTTAGCAATTTTAAGTATACAGTACAGCATTATTAGCTATAGGTACTATGTTGTATGGTAGATCTTCAGAACTTATCTTGTATAACTGAAACCTTCCACCCTTCAACCATCACCTCCCCACCTCCACATCGCCCCAGCCCCTGGCAACCACCATTCTACTCTGTGCTTCTACGAGTGTATATTTTAGATTGCATATATAAGTGAAATCATACAGTATTTGTCTTTCTCTGTCTGACTTATTTCACTTAGCATAATGCCCTCCATGTCCATCCATATTGTTACAAATGGCAGGATTTCCTTCTTTTTTAAGGCTGAATAATATTCTATTTTATGTGTATACCATAATTTCTTTATCCATTCATCTGTCGATGGACATTTACATTGTCTCCATATCTTGACTATTGCAATAATGCTGCAATGAAGATGGGAGTGCAGATATCTCTTTGAGATCTTGATTTCAATTCTTTTGGATATATACCCAGAGGTGAAATTACTGGATCATGTAGTAGTTCTATTTTTAAGTTTTTGAGGAAACTCCATACTATTTTCTATAATAGCTGTACCAATTTACATTCCTACCAACACTGTCCAAGAGTTCCCTTTTCTCCACATCCTTGCCAACACATATCTCTTGTTTTTTTGTTTTTGTTTTTAATAATGGCCATTTTAACAGGTGTAAGGTGATATCCCGTTGTGGTTTTGATTTGCGTTTCCCTGATGATTACTGATATTGAGCACCTTTTCATATACTTGTTGGCTTTTGTGTCTTCTTTGGAGAAATGTTTATTCAGGTCCTTGTCCCATTTTTTAATTGGGTTATTTATTTTTTTTGCTTTTGAGTTGTATGAATTCCTTGTATATTTTGGATATTAACCCCTTATCAAATATAGGGTTTGCAAATATTTTCTCCAAATCTGTAGATCATCTTTTCATTCTGTTGATGGTTTCCTTTGCTGTGCAGAAGGTTTTTAGTTTGATATAGTCCCACTTGTTTATTTTTGCTATTGTTTCCTGTGCCCTTGGTGTCATATCCAAAAAAGTATTGCCAAGACCAATGTCAAGGAATTTGTTCCCTATGTTTTTTTCTAGGAGTTTTATGGTTTCAGGTCTTAAGTTGAAGTCTGATCCGTTATGAGTTGATTTTTGTGTATGGTGTAAGATAAGGGTCCAATTTCATTATTTTGCATGTGGATATCCAGTTTTCTCAGCACCATTTATTGATAAGACTGTCCTTTCCCCATTGTGCATTCTTGGCACTCTTGTCGAAAATTACTTCACCATATATGTGTAGGTTTATTTCTGGGCTTTCTATGCTGTTCTATCTGTCTATCTGTCTGTTTATGTGGTAGTATCATACTGTTTTGATTACTATAGCTTTGTAATATAATTTGAAATCAGGAAGTGTGATGTCTTCAGTTTTGTTCTCTTTCTCAAGATTGCCTCAGGATTGTTTTTTTCTGTTTCTGTGAAAAATGCCTTTGGAATTTTGATAGGGATTGCATTGAATTTGTAGATCACTTTGGGTAGTATGGATGTTTTAACACTATTAAGTCTTTTAATCCATGAACACTGGATATCTTTCCATATATTTGTGTCTGCTTTGATTTCTTTCACCAATGTTTTATAGTTTTCTGTATACAGATCTTTCACCTCCTTGGCTAAATTTATGCCTAAATATTTTATTATTTTTGATACATATTACTCCAAAATCAATGCTTGCAAGATTTTGAGGTCACAGAGCTGCAAATAATTTGAGTTGCCCAAGGTGCCCATTCTCTCCCTCTTGAGGTTGAACAAGGCAATCCTCTACCTTCCTGTTTCAGCTCTTATACTGTAAATAAGTGTCTTTTTCACGGTCCCTTTAGTAACAACTTTTCCCACATTTTTGTGCTTTTTTGGGGTAATTTTGCTGTTTAAAATGGCCCCTAAGCATAATGCTGAAGTGCTGCCTAGTGTTCCTAAGTGCAAGAAGGCTGTGATGTACCTTACAAAGAAAACATGTGTGTTAGATAGGCTTTGTTCAAGTGTGTTGGCTGTGAGTTCAAATGTTAATGAATCAACAATACAGTACATCCAGCAAATGGTAGAGGAAATTTGCCTCTCTGTATGTAAGGCCATTCTGGAAAATATGAAGCTAATATCTATAATATGTGATGAAATTATGGAAAAGACAGAAATATGGATAAATCTGTGAATCCGTGAGATGAGTTTAAAAAAGCTTAGGCAAATATTTCTATTAATGGTCAGAGGATGCTCCCCCAATCATTAAAATTACTCTCTCAGATTATAGGATATTCTTATAAAGAATTTATAAGCCACTAGAGCAGGTGAATTTATTGGACTAGTTATTCAACATCTGGCGGAGAAGAGTCTTTGGGGAATAAATTACAGGAGAGGTAGATTTTGGCAAATATCTGGATCACTGTCCCAGAGTGGACTGTATCAGTCATGGGGTGGTCATAGGGTGAAGAGATGTGCAGTTGTAGGAGTCCCAACACCCAGAAGGGGCAGGAAAGCATGAGAGCCTATTATGGGCTGAAGGGCACAGTTCAGGAGGCGAGCAGAGAACACATAGGTGGATAATAAGAGTCTAAAAGGACAAATTCACTTGCTTTCTTTATTTCACAAGTTTTCGCAGAGTCTTGTTGAGGCTTACAAGAAATTATTTTGTTGACATGCTTTATATAATGAAAATTCAGTCCATTTGGCTCAAAATAACAGTCATGATTATTGAGAATTTGTGCTAAATGCTATTTGTGTTTCATCAAATTGCTTTTTAGTCATTAATTAAACAATTACTCAAATTGAAAATGTGTCTCTTAGGAGAATGTTAAAAAAATAATCATAAAGAACATAATCCTCATTAAGAACTATTAGACCAAGTGTGACAAGCTTCATTTTGTCTTATAGAAAACAGAGATGTGATTTGGTATTTAGTCAAAATAAATGGGTTATGACACATTCCACCCTTTAAAATGTTCCAAGGCTGGTGGGATAAAAGAAGGAGATTTGCAGATGGTATGCTGAGCAAAGGCATCTAATGAACCTAGTGTTGCTACATAGCAACAGCATTAACATTTCATTTGTTGGAATGAATTATTTGAGTCTTTCACTTTTTCAAAGGGTTTATGCACTGATCTTTATGCAACAGTGTAACTAATGATTAAAAATAAACAAAGAGTTGAAAAATAGGACTTATTAACAAAGGTTACAAGACCTGAAATGATTAAATCTGGGAGAAGGCTGATGGAGTTATTTAGGTAGGATTTTTCAGTGCCTGAATGAGGATGGTCCAGAAGATAGTAACTAGCTATTCTTTTTCTCCATGGAATATATTAATAGATCTCAAGGGATGTCAACCTGAACTACAATAGGAGTTATTGGGGTGAGTTATGGGAAAGAACTTCCTGCCTCTCCTGGCAGGAAAGACTAAAATAATTTAGCAAAGAAGATGTACGGTCTCATTCCCCTAAGAGTTTTTCCTGTCCCTCCCCGCAAATTAGAGTCAATTCTCTTTGGCCTGAGAGATATAGGAACAGTCTTGTCTGAAGATAGGAGACCAAATGATGTTTTGACGTCTCTGTTTTCAATAGGATTGGTTGTGGCAGTCAGAGTGGTACGCTTGATAAGCCTACTACTATTCCAAGATAGTATGGCTTTATTCTTTTTATAAGAAAGAACTCAAATTAGAGGTTGAAAATGTAAAAATAACGATTGCGTTAGCCCTGAGGAATTCTTAAAGCGTATCCATTTTCCTTGCCTCCTATAACTACAAGTTCATTATTAGCAAAAGCAGTTTTATTCATATTTCTTTGCTCGCTTCCTCCTCTTTTATCTCCCTCCTTTTCCCTCTCTCTCTTAATCTAACCCATGCAGAGCGGTTACTTGAGGGAATGGTTTTATGAATAAAGATCGTATCCTTTGCTTAAGAGCCTTGGTGTGCGATTATAGATTAAAGCTTTCATTTTGAAAGTCAGAGCAATATACAGCCATAAAAATAGCGGTAGCAGCGTTATTTTAATTACTGCATGTAGAAGCATAAGAAAGATTCGAGAAAAATACAGCACTGTAGCTTGTAGGCTTCAAGGGCTGCACTCTGACTAATTGTCCTGGTGTTCATGCTGGGGCCAAATGGCCACCTCTTGGGGAAAGTCACAGAGGTTATTCCTGTGTCAGATATTGGTTGCATTGATTCTGTGCTTCTCATTGTCCCTCTGTTCTGCTTTATATCTCATAATTATTTACTTCCCCACCTCATATAGGCACTATGGCCTTCTAATCCTTCACTACAAGAATTCACCATGTGCTCTTCAACTGTATTTCCAAGCAATTTAAAATACGTATGCCCCATGCGATATTTGGAATATACTTACACTAAAAAATTATTTGCTGTTTATCTGAAATTCAAAAATAACTCTTCTGTATCTCTTCTGTATTTTTGTTTGCAAAATCTGGCAACCCTATATCTAGACAGTATTTTCATTAATTACATGATGCTGGATGTGATTATTTCAAATGAATGGCATTGTTGCAATCCCATGGTAGTGAATAACGAAAATTCCTCAAACAGAGCAATATG
Organism: Diceros bicornis minor; assembly: GCF_020826845.1. Lineage (NCBI taxonomy): Eukaryota > Metazoa > Chordata > Mammalia > Perissodactyla > Rhinocerotidae > Diceros > Diceros bicornis. The sequence goes on along the minus strand of NC_080775.1, from coordinate 16,657,287 downwards.
CGGCAAACTCAAACTTTGAGTTAGAGGGAGTTAATGATTTAAGGATGAACATCACACCTTAGAGTGAAGATCCGGAGTGACCTCGGTTTTGTTGGCTAACCAAACAAGTGGACCCGGAGAATAAGATGGGTGGACTGAGCTATAGTTTTGGTCTGGACCATGGATTTTTTTTTTTTTAACAAGTAGGAACTTTGTGATTGTGTTTGTTTAAAGAACTTTGTGATTGTATTCATTTTTATCTATGAAACTAAAAAGAAAAAAAGATGTCAGAAGGCAAGTGGCTCCCTGTGAGCCAGAGTGCGGAGGGCACCATGTTGATCATTGAATACTCTTGTCTGGAGTGATGCAAGTGAGATATGCATCCAGTTTTGGTAAATGTTCTGCATGTACTTGAGAAGAATGTGTATTCTGCTGTTTTTGCATAGAGCATATCTAAATTCATTTAGGGCAAGTTAGTTGATAGCTTTCAAGTCTACTGCATTCTTGATCAATATGGTACTTGTTCCAACAATTATTGTGAGAGAGGTATTGAAATATCTGTCCATACTGTGGATTTCTTTATTCTTTCCTGCAGTTCTACCAGTTTTTTCCTCATGGATTTTTGAAGGACTGTTATTAGAAGCCTAAACATTTAGGATTGCTGTGTCTTTTTTTAAAAAAATTTTTGTTTATTGCAGTAACATTGGTTTATAACATTGTATAAATTTCAGGTGTACATCATTATACTTCTATTTCTGCATGGATTACATCATATTCTCATGTTCACCACCCAAATACTAATTACAACCCATCACCACACACATGTGCCTAATTATCCCTTTTGCCCTCCTCCCACCCCCACTTCCCCTCTGGTAACCACCAATCCAATCTCTGTCTATATGTGTTTGTTTGTTGTTGTTATTATCTACTACTTAACAAGTGCGATCATACTGTATTTGACCTTCTCCCTTTGACTTATTTCACTTTGCATAATACCCTCAATGTCCATCCATGTTGTCACAAATGGCTGGATTGCATCGTTTGTTATGGCTAAGTAGTATTCCATTGTGTATATATACCACATCTTCTTCATCCATTCGTCCCTTGATGGGAACTTAGGTTGCTCCCAAGTCTTGTCTATTGTGCATAACACTGCAACAAACACAGGAGTGCATGTATCTTTACGCATTGGTGTTTTCAAGTTCTTTGGATAAACACCCAGCAGTGGAATAGCTGGATCATATGATAGTTCTATCCTTAATTTTTTGAGGAATCTCCATATTGTTTTCCACAGTGGCTGCACCACTTTGCACTCCCACCAGCAGTGTATGAGAGTTCCCTTCCCTCCACATCCTCTCCAACACTTGTTTCCTGTCTTGTTAATTATAGCCATTCTGACGGGCGTGAGGTGATATCTCATTGTAGTTTTGATTTGCATTTCCCTGATAGTTAATGATGTTGAACATCTTTTCATGTGCCTGATGGTCATCTGTATATCTTCTTTGGAGAAATGTCTGTTCAGGTCTTTTGCCCATTTTTTAATTGGGTTGTTAGTTTTTTTGTTGTTGAGATGCATGAGTCCTTTCTATATTTTGGAGATTAACCCCTTATCAGAAGTATGGTTTGCAAATATCTTCTCCCAATTATTAGGTTGTCTTTTCATTTTGTTGATGGTTTCCTTTGCTGTGCAAAAGCTTTTTAGTTTGATGTAGTCCCATTTGTTTATTTTTTCTATTGTTTCTCTTGCCCAGTCAGACTTGGTGCCTGAAAATATGTTGTTAAGACCAATGTCGAAGAGCGTACTGCCTATGTTTTCTTCCAGAAGTTTCATAGTTTCAGGTCTTACATTCAAGTCTTTAATCCATTTGGAGTTAATTTTTGCATATGGTGTAAGGTAATGATCTACTTTCATTTTTTTGCATGTGGCTATCCACTTTTCCCAACATCATTTGTTGAAGAGACTTTCTTTTCTCCGTTGTATATTCTTGTCTCCTTTGTCGAAGATTAGCTGTCCATAGATGTGTGGGTTTATTTCTGGGCTTTCGATTCTATTCCATTGATCTGTGTTTCTGTTTTTGTGACAGTACCATGCTGTTTAGTTACTATAGGTTTGTAGTATATTTTGAAATCAGGGAGTGTGATACCTCCAGCTTTCTTCTTTTATCTCAGGATTCCTTTAGCTATTTGGGGTCTTTTGTTGTTCAATATAAATTTTAGGATTCTTTGTTCTATTTCTGTGAAAAATGTTGTAGGAACTTTGATAGGGATTGCAGTGAATCTACAGATTGCTTTAGGAAGTATGGACAATGTTAATTCTTCCAATCCAAGAGCACGGAATATCTTTCCATTTCTTTGTGTCGTCTTCAATTTCTTTCAGAAATGTTTTATAGTTTTCGGTGTACAGATCTTTCAGCTCTTTGGTTAAGTTTATTCCTAGGTATTTTATTCTTTTTGTTGCAATTGTAAATGGGATGGTATTCTTAATTTCTCTTTCTGCTACTTCGTTGTTAGTGTATAGAAATGCAACTGATTTTTGTATGTTGATTTTGTATCCTGCAACTTTACCATATTTATCTATTACTTCTAAAAGTTTTCTGGTGGATTCTTTAGGGTTTTCTATGTATAAAATCATGTCATCTGCAAATAGTGACAGTTTCACTTCTCCCTTTCCAATTTGAATCCTCTTTATTTCTTTCTCTTGCCTGATTGCTCTGGCTAGGACTTCCGGTACTATGTTAAATAGGAGTGGTAAGAGTGGGCATCCTTGTCTGCTTCCTGTTCTTAGAGGGATAGCTTTCAGTTTTTCACCATTGAGGATGATATTAGCTGTGGGTTTCTCATATATGGTCTTTGTTATGTTGAGGTACTTTCCTTCTATACCCATTTTATTCAGAGTTTTTATCATAAATGGATGCTGTATCTTGTCAAATTCTTTCTCTGCATCTATTGAGATGATCATGTGATTTTTATTCTTCTTTTTATCAATGCGGTGTATCACGTTGACTGATTTGTGAATGTTGAACCATCCCTGCATCCCTGGAATAAATCCCACTTAATCATGGTATATAATCTTTTTAATATATTGTTGTATGCGATGTGGGCCTCTTTGGGTTTATATTTTTTGGTGTTCTCTGTGCTTCCTGTATCTGGCTGTCTGTTTCCTTCTTTAGGTTAGGGAAGTTTTCAGCTATTATTTATTCAAATAGATTCCCTTCCCTTTTATCTCGCTCTGCTCCTTCTGGGACACCTATAACACGGATGTTAGTGTGCTTGATGTTGTCCCAGAGGTCCCTTAGACTGTTCTCACTCTTTTTAATTCTTTTTTCTTTTACCTGTTCAGCTTGGGTGATTTCTTTTAGTCTTTCGTCCAGCTCGCAGATCCGTTCTTCTGTATCCTCTACTCTGCTTTTCAGTCCCTCTAGTGAATTTTTCATTTCCAGTATTGTATTCTTCATTTATGATTGGTTCTTTTTTATATCTTCCATTTCTTTGTTAACATTCTCACTGAGCTCATCTATTCTTCTCCCCAGATCAGTGAGCATCCTTAACACTCTTTGTTTGAACTCTCCATCAGGTAGGTTGCTCATTTCTGTTTCACTTAGTTCCTTTTCTGGGGTTTTGTCCTGTTCCCTTACTTGGAATGTATTCTTTTGCCTCCTCATTTTGCCTCTTTCCCTGTTCTTGTGACTATGTATTAGGTAGGTCAGCTATGTCTCCTGGTCTTGGAGAGGTGACCTTATGTAAGTGATGCCTTAGGAGGCTTCCAGTGTGCTTCCCTCAGTTCTCAATGTTCCAGGGGTGACCCCTATGTGGGCTACGTGTGTCCTTCTGTTGTGGCCTGTTTGCTCTCCTTGTAGGCGCCCAGGGAGGCCTAGTTATGCTCCTGGCCAGCTGTTGTAATGCTCAGCTGCTTGTAGTTGTTGCGGGCCCTTCAGTCTCTTTATGAGGTGTGGGGAGCCCCAGTACAGTTGGCTGCAAGTTCTAATACCACATTTGTGTTGCAGTATTTCTTTTAAGTGAGTAGGCCCCCAGCGTGGCAGGTTGTTAGGCTCAGGGCCTTACAATTGCTGTAAGCCTCTAGCCTATTAGGTCTCTTGTCAGCTCTCTGAGGATTGCAGCTGGGTGGGGCTGGCCTCAGGCACAGGAGCACCCAATCGTTTCAGGCTTTGGAAGGTGGGGCAAACCCCATATGTGGGTCTTTGAGAAATACAAGTCTTCTGCAGCTGATAAGCCCTGCCACCCACAGGTCCACACACACAGTCAACACAGTCCTGCCCCGTGTGCGTGCCCTGACCTCCCCAAGTGGACCCAGTCTCTCCACAGTGGGAGCCTCACATACTCCACCACCGCCCCACACTCTCCACCCACTCCTTGTGCACACCCTGCCCCGCTAACGTTGGCTCAGTTGCTGGGCTGCAGAGAATCCAGTCACCAATCTATGCAGGCCCACACGTTGCCTGAGGGCTTGTTGTTGGGTGGGGCCAGTCTCTAGGGTGGGCTGCCTGCCCTGGCTGAGCTGGATTAAATAGGTGCTCCTGCGGGTGGGGCAGACCTGGGCTAGCAGGCCTCAGGGAGAACTCCAATGGCGTCTGTGTCAGCACGCCCACACCAGGCCACAACAATGGCCGCCGCCAATGTTCCAGTCCCTGGAGAGGTCTCACCTCTCACTGAGATGCACTCAGGGCCTATTAGGTGAGTCTCTTTTCACCACAGCACTGTGCACCTTTCTTTCTGGTGATTTTAGGATGCTTTCTGAAACGGGTGAGTTTGCGCGCGGGCCCTTTAAGAGCCGGTTTTAGTTTCTTTGTGAACCAGCTTTTCTTGGGGTACTCCCCAATGTTTTAGTAGCAGGCAAAGTCAGATATTATGCTGCTGGTCTCGATTGTGCTGCGTCCACAAAATGCCCACAGTGGGGGTGCTCCCGGCTCAGGGCCCCGCGCCTCCAGGGAGGGCTGCATACCTGTGCGCTGCTCTCGGCAGCCATGAAGCTGGCCGCTTGTGAAGGCAGCGTTTTTCCTCTCCAGAAGGGAGTCTCTGCCTCTTCCACCTCAATTAGGATTGTCCGTTGTTGCAGGAGTTCCTCTTATCCAGTTTTCAGTTCTGTCTCAGGGGTAATTTTTCCACAAGTAGTTGTAAATTGGCTGTGTCCACGGGAGGAGGTAAATTCCGAGTCTGCTTATGCCACCATCTTGAGTTGGCCCCCAGAAGGAAATTTCTGCCTCTTTCACCTCAATTAGGATTGTTGTTTGTTGCAGGAGTTCCTCTTATCCAGTTTTCATTTCTCTCTCAGGCGTAATTCTTCCATGAGTAGTTGTAAATTGGCTGTGGCCATGGGACGAGGTGAGTTCAGAGTCTGCTTATGCTGACATCTTGACTTCTCTCTCAGATTGCTATGTCTTCTTGATGAACTAATCTCTTACTCTTTACTTTTTATGAAATGACCTTTTTTATCCTGCAAAATAATCTGTTCTGGAATCTACTCTGTCTGATATTAATTCATTTTCAGACTATATCTTTTTCCATTCTTTCACTTTTAGCCCATTTTTGGCTTTATATTTAAAATGTGTTTCTTGTAGGCAGCCCATTGTCAGGTCTTGTCTAATAAGACAATCTCTGCCCTTTAACTAGGTGTCTAGACCATTTATATTTAATGTGATTATTGATATGATTATCTTTGAGCTTATCATCTTGCTGTTTGTTTTCTATTTGTGTCATTTTTTCTTTGTTTCCCTTTTCCTCTTATTCTCTTTTCTTTGGGATTGAGTATTTTTTATGGTTCCATTTAATATCCTCTGTTGGTTTATTAACTATAATTCTTTGTTTTCTTGTTTTGGTGGTTGCTTTAGGTATACACCCAGTTTAATAGAAGTCTCCTTGATATTGCCCAGACCCACTAAATATGCTCCCAGTTCAGTGCCTTCACTCTCTCTGTTCCTTCCACTGGAAATGCTCTCCTCATGCTGAGATCTACATGGCTCACTCCCCCATTTCATTTGGTCTCTGCTCAAATACCACTTTATCAGAGCAGCCTTCCTTGACCTCCTAATTTAAGGTAGCTCTCTAAACCTGGTCTTTACCTTTTAATCCAGCTCAATTGTTCTTCATAGCCCTTGTCATCTCACAATGCATATTTATTTGTTTATTGTCTCTTTCTTCCCACTAGGCATGTAAATTTCATTAAAACAAGGGACTTTGTTTTGTTTGCTGTAGAATTTCCAGTAAGTAGAAAAGTGCCTGACACATTAAACCCTTAATAACTATTTGTTGAGTGAATGAATGAATGCAAGATTCAGAATTGGAGGGAGGATATCTATGTGAATGTCTAGTTTGATCTGCTGCAGGATCTGATCACCAGAATGCATTTGGCTGAACTAGCTGGAAAGGTGAGTTCCCCTCCATCTCAGTTACTGCTCTGACTGTGGTCCTTTCAGAGTTGTATACTTGTTAGATAAGGGTAACCTTTCTAGTCAGAAGAGGAACACGTGAGGCAAACATGAGGAAAGGGTTTGCAGGGCATTTTTGTGCTCTTTCCTAGCCTCTTTGCACTTTATAGCTCCAATCCCACCCTGCTTCTCTTCTTTCATATTCACACTCCAGATTACTTTTGTCACAAGATTATCAATTCCTCAAAGCTCAGAACTTCAGTCATTTTCAGTATTTAGAAGTCAAGGAATTTTTTTTTTTTGAGAAAAAAATGCAATGATATGTGTAAGGGAAAGAGAGAGAGAGAAAGAAAGAGAGAGAGAGAGAATGATAAAATGTAACATTTGGGAAATCTGGATGAGGAGCCATAGGAATTCCTTATAGTAATTTTTACAATTTTTCTGTAAGTCTTAAGTTACTTTCAAATAAAAAGTAAAGTGAAATAAGTCAGAGGGAGAAATTAAGTAGTAGATAATGACAACAACAAACAAACACATAGAGACAGAGATTGGATTGGTGGTTACCAGAGGGGAGGGGGGAGGGAGGAGGGCCAAAGGGATAATTCGGTACATGTATGTGGTGATGGGTTGTAATTAGTATTTGGGTGGTGAACATGATGTAATCTATGCAGAAATAGAAGTATAATGATGTACACCTGAAATTTATATAATGTTATAAACCAATGTTACTGCAATAAAGAAAAAATTAAAACAAAAACAAAAAACAAACAAACATAAAAATAAGTAAAGAGAATAACTTCAGGCATCTTCACTTCCACTCCCTTCTCTAATCCCTACAAATCAATAGGACCTCGTGTCCTGTTGTTTCTTGTTTGTCATCTGACTTTGTACCCATTGCCTCCTTTCATTTCCCTTTGGCCATACCCTATTTACTGTTCCCACAGCTCTCATATCCTCTTACCTAGAATCTTGCAACAATCTCTGGAACCGGCCTCCTGGGGCAGTCACTCCTGGCTGCTGTCCGCCCCACATATGGCCCCTTAAATGCTTGGCCTAAAATACAGATCTAATCGTACTGCTCTTCTGCTCAAAAGCCTATGCTGTCTCCTTGTTGCCTGCAGAACAAAGTGCCATCCCTTGGCTTAGGGCTTGATAGTTCTACACAATTATCCCCAAACACTTTGGTCAGATTTATTTCCCACCCTGCCCCTCTATGTCCCTCCCATTTGATTCTCTGCCATTCCAAGAATACACTTTATACTTCTCTACTGTCTTTGCTGCTCTCCCATCTCTTTCCATTGAACGACTTCTTCAAATTCTACTTCTTCTGAAGGTCTTTTCCCTAGAGGTCCCCTAGTCAATAGGAATTTGCTTCTGAGGTTTGTGAGTCTATAGCACTGTGGTTTGTACCTTTGTTATGGACTTTACATTCCTGGCTTCATCTCTAAGCTGTGAAGACTTTGACGGAAAGAAACTTGTCTTATTCCTCTCTGTATCTCCCCAAATTTAGAACACCTCTACGGCCTTAAATATAAAGCTAATAAATGTTTGCAAATTGAACTGATTTAATTTTGAATCTCATTATCACCACTCTAATGGCTATTTCCGCAGAGCTCTTGTCTGTCAAACTGTTTCATTTGAATTATATTCATTTTTACCATAACTTTCAAAAGACCTAATCAGTTAAATTCTTCTATATGGTGTTCTGATTAGCAAAGGCACAGAAATGACCCAGTGTGTTGACCTCTCCAAGAAAACCATGTGGCGGTATAAGTTGGTGAGTAATTATATCCAGAACAGTTTAGGAAGGTTCTGTCACTGTTTGAAATAATGTTTTTTCTTACATCCTTAAGTAGAGGTATTATGCAGGTTTCTATCTTTAAAAAGCCTACGGTAAAATATTGTCACAAGCACCCTTTCTATGGGACCCATGATTCACATCCTGCATAGGTGAGGGCTAGCTAATTTCAAAGTTGAAGAAAAACTTTTTATGAAATTTTTGTTTGTTGACTTTTTTAGTTTAATTTAATTTAATTTATTTAATTTTTGTCATAGATTCCAATTCCAATTGGAATTGGATATTGGAATATGTTTTTTTTGAAGGGTGAAAAAGAAAGATATAGTGATTCCTAAAATCTTTTTATCAGTTTTATTGGCTGTGAAGATTTTCTGCTCTGTGAAATATGTCTGAATTATACTATATTTAAAAATATTCAAAGAAATACAACATAGAATAATTGCCGTCTAGTTCAAAGCTACAGTATTTAAAGGATGAAATATTCTAGAATATCTTCTATAAGCAAATGTGTGTGGCTTGATTTTGTGAATTCTTCCCCTATGTAAATGCAAGTTAGGGTTACCCTCATCTGTTCCTTTAATCTGTTTTATGATCTGTTACAATAGCTTTTGTGAATTGAAAAAATTATAGTGTTTTAAAATCCATTGAAACAATTAGTTAAGGTCCATTTGTTTTTATTCTTCCTTCTTGAATTTATCATTTTCTTTTGAAATCAGTGGTATTTTTCTAACATGTTTATGAGATGGACATTAAATTCCAGGGAAAATCCATTTTTATTCCATTTATTTTACCTCGAGACCTAAGGTTTCATTTTCCCCACTTTTTTGCAGTCTAATTTAATTTTCAAACTACTAAGGATCATTTAGTTTAATTTTGCCTCTGGATTTGTCACGGACAACTAGATTCTTAGGTATTTTTAATTACTCACAAAGCCTAATCCTCTTCAGTCCTCCTGAATTTTGAAAGATTCCAGAAGTCTTTGTAACCAATTTCCATATATATTCCTGACCGTATTCCTAAGTGAGCTCACAGTTCTGTTTACCGCTGCCATGTTTCTCCTTACAGAAGGGGTCAGCATGACTCCACAGATAGGGCTGAACACTGACCAAAGGGTGATAGACGCATTTTGTTCAAGTCTCTAGGTGCTGAGACAGCCCAGAATGGACCAGCCATAGACACTTGACATGTGAGCTGCTGCTGACAGTTTCACTGGATGCCCACAGCCTAGGGGGCTTCTCTGCTTTCTGAGTCCTTGAATTGCACAGAGATATCTCAAGGACCCTTTCTGCATATTTAAATATAGACAACTGAATATTCTTCAAATAACTACCTCCTCAAACTTCCTTCTGATTGCTCCCGTATAATTACCTTGTTCCACCTGTCCTCCATTCCCATCCACTCCACTTTCCTTGTCAATTATGCTTTAAACCATTTTTGCACCAAGAGTTTGAGTAATTTGGCAGCTACTTCACAGTAATGATAGGAAAGGGACTTACATGTGTTCAGACCACTTCAGTTCTTATCTGCTTGCCCTCATGGGATTACACTCTGCCTGTGAATTTTGACTTGTCCTCACCCTGCTACTTGTGCCCCGGTAATAATTGATTTCTGCCAATGATCCAACAGTATAGTTTAAAGGCAACATTTATTTGCTGTTACAAATATTTCCAAATTGCTTTATGTCCCAGAAATTACACAGAACCATTCTTATTAAATATTGTACATACACCATAATGTTCTCAACAGCACTTTTCACTCGGATTCTTTCACAGACTTTGCTCATTACAGAGCAGTCTAATCATTCCTATGTATTCTTTCTACTGTGGGCTTACCGCTGCCTGCACAGGCTTGCTTGCCAACATTCCAACAATGCCTTGACTCTGATATGTAAACTTTTCAGCCAGCTGAGCTTTCTAAGAATAGCTTGCCCCAGGCAAAGACAAATCCCTTCTCTAAGATCTGAGCCTGCTTCATCCCTAGGGAAAGCTAAACCTTCTCACCAAGGAACTGTACCAAGGACTACCCCCTGACGTTCATAATTACGACAGCAGTACCACGGTTCTTGCAGTCTCAGATCTCAGAATCATCTTTGATTCTTTTTTTTCCCCCAGACTCCATATCCAGCCATTCACTAAGCCCTGACCTCAAGCGCGTAGCTGGAAAAGCACAATGATGGAAATTGAAGACATGGGTTCTGATCCAGGCTCTGCTTCTGATTAACAGGGGATCTCTGCTGTGCCCAAGTTTATCTTCATACTACCTTCCTAACATGGTTTACTCATCCCGACCGTAGGTTCCCACACCCTTTCTCCCAGACCCTTTCTCCTCTTACCCACTGGCCACCCATACCTCCCACTAGACCAGCACACTGATTGCTTCCAGTACACAGAGAAATGTTACTCAAGTGTGAGCAATTTCCAGGACAGACACTCTATATAACTGCTGCAGGTCACAGGTACAATTTCACATTAATCAGTTTGAATCCTGAGATGCTACCTAGTGAAAGCCAAAGTTCTTATGGAAGAAACTGAGACAAACTTTCTACCATTTTCAGAAAAGAGACAGGATTACCATCTACTGTGCTTTAGATGAGTGGAGTATGATTTTACTTAAATTGCATACAGAGTTTTGGACTTAGCATTTTAATCAACTGCTGGGTTAGGACTTTCCATGTTGTATTTCTATGTTGCTTCCATTGTATTTATGGTTTCTTCACTAAAATATCGATGGGAATGAGGTTCTCTCTTCTTGATTACCTTATAAGTTATTCTTTCCTATTTGTTCCTATATTGTCTCTCCCCACATAACTGTTTGGCAATTCTAAGCTTTAGCTTCAATTTTTATTGAGTAAATAAATGAGCAAAGTGCATAAAAATGAGAAAAGACTATATATAGAACTCAATAAGTCCGAAATGAATTGTGATGGACTCAATAAGAAAATGTATGTGTTTTAGTATTTTTCACTTATTCTCATTCAACTGAGTTATGCTGGACACTAATAAATTTTCATCTCTGATAGAAAAGAGCAGTTAATATAACTTTTTCTGTTCAAAAATTAGGTTTAAATAGAGAATTCTATTAAAGTATTTTTCAATTGCTAGCATAGCATAAAGATGTCTCTCTCTTTTTGGAGTAATATGATCTTAAAAATTTGTGTGCAAATTCATTTATTTAAAATACACAAAGAACTACTGGTGGGAGTGTAAACTGGTATGCCATTTGGCAATATCTGGTAAAGTTGAAAATGTGCATGGCCTATGGCCTATCAATTCCTCTTTTAGTCACATAGAGGTATTCTCCCAAACATGCAGTATTGTAGCAGGTAAAGGTACATTTTAGTAGCTAAGAAAATAACATTAAAAATTAACAAATATTGAACACTGCTATTTGTTCCAGGTACTTTACATCCATAATCTTATTTAATCCTATTGCAATTTACCGTCTTAGAAAACTCTTGTATTATTATAAGTTTGAGTTGATTTTCTTGAAAGTAGAATTCCAAGAATCTGCTCATCGTTATAAATTTGTTTTCTTATTTTAAATATTTATACTTACACTGCTTTTTAAAAGTCTTAGTTTATTGGATAAAACTTCTAAGACAATGTTCAGTATAAAGGTGATGAGGCTGTCCTGACATTAACGTGAATAGCCCTAGTGTTTCACCTTTAAGAGAGTGTCACTTCAGGGTCCTAAATAAAAGGTAAACAATTACAGTACATGGGAATAAATTTAATAAAAACGTATCACACCCACATGAAAAAAGGTATACAATTTAGTCAATGGGCAAAAATTAAGACTTAAAATACCAAGTTGACTCTATGCAAGTAAAAATATAAGTTCTAGTCAAACTAATACGTATTTTGTTTGCACAAAATTACAATGATGTTTTTATTTGTTAGATCTTGAAAAATTTTATCAAAAAGAAGAAAGTATGAAAATATTTTTAAGTGTTTAACAAAGACGGAAAGATGAATAACTCAACCAGATATGAAAGCTTATTCTAAACTTACAATAATTAAAAGTATGATATTGACTCAATCATAGAGAGTTCAACAGTTGGTTTTTATTTATTTATTTTTTTTGCTGCCTTTTGGCCTATGTTCTGACTCAAGCTTGTCCTTCACATCACAGTCTTTCCTTGTTTTATTCTGCTTCCTTTCTATTTCTACCTGCTTCATAACCATTTCTTCCCCTGTCCCCATTACTGTTATTTTATCATTGCATATTTTATCTCTTATTTGATACTCACTTCTTTTTTTTCTTGAAGGGACATATCAAATGCTGTTTGCCTCCATTTCTTATCATAAGTCTTTTTTTTTTTTTTTTTTTTGAGGAAGATCAGCCCTGAGCTAACAACCATGCCAATCCTCCTCTTTTTGCTGAGGAAGAGTGGCTCTGGGCTAACATCTGTGCCCATTTTCCTCCACTTTATGTGGGATGCCGCCACAGCATGGCCTGACAAGCGGTGCCTCAGTGCATGCCTGGGATCCGAACCCAGGCCACCAGCAGTGGAGCACGCGCAATTAACTGCTAAGCCACGGGGCCGGCCCCTCATAAGTCTTTTAAATGTATTTTTTTCTTTTCACCTCAGTGCACAGTTCTAATTTTTTGATTGCAGGTTATTTTCAAAGATTCCATTTTTTTCTGTTTTCTCAATTGCAATGGAAGAATGTAAACAGAGTAGTCTTCTGCTTACAGATTCCTTTTTATTGTAAGAATCTTCCTGTAAGATCTTATGCTTAATGGTTTGTTGAGACAAATTTTCAGTAACAGACACAAAAAATGAGGGGCAGAGATGCAGAGCCATGGGAATTCTGGGAAGGAAAACTTAGTCTCTATAGGGTTTGCTCTGTGTTTTACTAGAAATCCTCTTTGTATAGCCAATTTTCAGTTCTGCCTAGTTTCCACACCAGCTATGAAGGGTAAGTATGTCCTACCAAATGAGTCCTGCTGAGAATCCTTTTAAAGCACAGAGAAGTTTTATCCCATGAATAATCTGTGTTTTTACTTCACATATGTTAAAATTAGCAATATCCAAATATCAGAGTCAAGGAAACATCAACTAACAATCAGTAACCATGACTGACTCTGTAGTAAGCGCTTCCTCATTAATCAATATAATGATTATATATCCATATATATAATATGGATATTATATATATATATATATTATATATATTATATATATTATATATAATGATATATATCCATAAACAACCTGTAAGATAAGTATTATGCTCCCACTTCACAGAGAAGTAAAATGAGTTTTCAAGAAGATAAGAGAATAAGTATCTAGTATACTAACTCACCTAGATTCATTCTGTAAAAGCATAAAAACTGAATTTTCAATGAAAAGAATATAATTCTATGAATTCCCAAAGAAGACATTTAGTTTAACCTCCTATCCAAGGCCTGAATCCCTTCTACAGCATCCCTGCCAAGCAATCATTTCACATGTGCTTGAAGACTTCCATTGGCAGGGAGCATTTTATCCTCGAAGACACCCTATTAATCTGCGAGCAGTTCAGGGTTGGAGTTCTTGTTCACATATCATGGGGTTCTGCCTCCATAGACTTTGGAAATCAAGTCTAGACTCTCTCAAGTAACTGCTGTGAAGTTAGTAACCTGAATGATGGTGTCACCTCCTTCTCCAGAAACTAGTTCACTAATAAAACTTCACTTTGTCTGTGGGTTGTGGTCATGTAGGAAGAAGGGAAGGTGTAAGAGTAAGTTACTGGCAGTTCTGATAACTCCCCTAGGAGTTAATCACAGTGAACACACTTTCTCCTTGGTAGAGCCTCTGAAGACTTGGGAGAAATAGCATTGAAGTATGGCCAGCTGCTCTGGTTTCAGGAAATAGAGTTGATCAAAGCCTCTTCACCTATAATTACTGGCCTCCTATTTTGTCGTAAGTCAGTACATTCTGGGTATGTTGCTCTATCTTCTACAACACTCAGGTATGGTATAAGTTTAGTTTTATATCTTAAAGCTACATTATCTCTCCATAGCATCCTATGCAGATACATTTCACTTCATTCCTTTTCAATCTGCAGTAACTTCATTCAGGAATCCATAACTTATTTACATCTTTGATGAAAACTTCCGTTTGCCAAGGGAAATCCCCTCTGTCTTAAATATTTTAACATTCATAAGACATATTATACAGAAATCTCAGACCTCTTGCCTACTAAGCTCCCCAATTTCAGACATTTTAGAGCCATCACATTTAGTTTGTGATTTTATAATATTTAAAGAAGCAGAGAGATCCTTGAGGGTAGATGTCAAGTCTGATAATTCTCTTTCGCAAAGCTGGAGCTAGTTCAATGCCATACTCAGCACATATTTGTTAAATGAAGAAGTAGTTTCTAGTCAATTCTGTGTCTTAATATTTGAATTGTGGTTTGGGAGGGTTTGTTTTCATGGAAGTGGTAGATAAACAATCTGTTCTTATGAACACTACTGAAATGATCTCCTGACAGGAGAAAGAGATGAGACTGGAGAGGTGTATAATGGTATGAGGTTGGATAACAGGACAGGAGGAGAGATGAGATTTAAACTGGAGAATTGGAGTAGGAATGAAGGACTTAACATTTTTGATGTCAGGATAGCAAATAGAACTGAGTGACAAAGGGAATGGCAAAGAGGAAGACGGAAGTGGTGGCGGCTGTGTGTGTGCGCGCGCGCGGGTGTGTGTGAGAGACGGGGGGGGGGGGGGGGGGGGCGGTTGGAGAATGAGTATTAATGAGCGTGGAAGGATAACAGCAGGCAAGGGAGTATTGAAAAGGAAACAATAGAATAAGCTCCATGAGTAACGTAGTGTGGCTCAGAAGGACAGAGAAGAGTTGTGGCTGATCCTGAAATAGAGAGGAATGTACAAACCTCGCCAAACTGAATGCTCATGAAAATAACGAAGGAATGGAAAAGGAGATTGTGTTTTCTGTGAATGACAAACAATGAATTCATTTAAGGAAATCTCAGAGAGAAATATACAGGACAGAAGATGAACATAGGAGAAAGGAAATTGGAAATGCAGCTAGAAATGAAGAAGATGTAGAAATCCTATGAAGAGTGGTAAAAGGGACTAGGGAGTAATACCCTAATTAAAAGAATAGATGTGAATCTTCATTATTCATTTGCTTTGGAATGAAAGATCAGGTAAAAATGAAGGTCTCAGAAATGAGGGTAGATAGCACTGTGAAACCAAAAAATATATACATAGTTAAGACAAAAAAGGTGAAAATAGTTCTATTTTCTAGTAACAAGAATAAAAATCAAAGTAACCTAGGTCAATATACATGTTTCAAGAAAATTGAAAATGGCAAAATTGTGAAACAATGGTGCCTTTCCTCAAACATCAGCATCCTCCTCTAATAGCACAGCCAGATCTTCTTCAAATGACAGCTGCAGGGTCTTTGACGGTTCTATTGACAGCAAGTCCACTTTGGGGGTCTTGGAAACAATCTGAAGTGTTTATTTTTTTTTCCATTTAAAATTAGCTGGACCGAAAAAAACTTACTTGTGGAGTTTAATTGCCAATGTCTGCTACATAAATCTATTACTTCGCCTCTCAAACATCTTTGTTTTGTGTTCTCTTTTCCCTTTTTGGATCATTGCACTTTTCCAGTACAACTTCCTTAAGCCTTTTTAAGCCAATACATATTCTTCCCTGCTCCAAACATTTAAAGCTGTGAAATCTTTTTAAACACCACCCAGGTGCAATAACCCTAAGCACATGAGTAGTTCTTTTGCGCCTTAACACCCTTCCCAGTGTACCTTGTATTCAAATTGTGCAAGTATGTGACAGTTCATCAAAAGCCACTATATGTTCCCAATATCTGCGTGTGACATTTCTCTAGAAATTAGGGAAATTAATGTACCACTTATAAAATCATAGACTGTTGGAACTGGGAGGGAATTTTAGACATCATCTAGTCCAACTTATTATGAGTCATTTGTTAACAGTTCCAAGGGACACATTCACAACAAGGAATACGAACAATTAGGGCCTCTTAAAAAACTCTAGAGTAAGAAAAATTACAGGATTCCCCCAAAGAAGGAAATGAAGCTAAGTATGCTAATTTGGACAGATGCTTGAACAGCATCTCCAACACATGAAGGCACAAATGCAGGGCTATGTTGATTCAATACAGTAGATGAGACTTCAAATCAAACAGAGACATTTATTAAGCATAGTATCATGATTAAGATATGCCCAGGGTATCAGCAAACTAAAACTGTGTTCCAGAAATACGGGAGAAACAGAATCCAGCTGGTAGAGAAAAACCACAGTCCACACAAATGGTCAGTCAAGTTTCTTCTTCTAAATCTGTAGCCTAATGTGCTTGGTGCTCAAAATGTTACTGACAAACTATATCACTTAATAGGTTTATAAAGAGCTTTAAAAAAAACTACCCAGTTTATATGGAATACACTTGCTAATATCCTTGCAGAGCTCTAGGGTAAGAACCTGACTTCTTTAGTTCCTGCTGAGGTCATTAGAATTTATTCAAGTTAACAATTACATTTTCCCCACATGAACTTGACAATAGCCTGGAGCTTCGTATTGTGGTCTAGTTTTGATCAACAAGGTTGGATGTGGAGAAGATCTGTCTGAGCCTTTTCCTGCAGGCTTTCTTTGGGAAAGTGCTCCCAGGGTGTCAGCCCAGAGAAGTCCTCAGTCGACAAGACCCAGCTCCCATTTTGCCTTCCCTGTGAAGCCTTTGCTGACCTCTGAAGCCCAGGCTGGACAGTTGGAATTAAAGTCTCTCTCCTTGGGCCCTCGTAGCTCTTTACTGAGGAGCAGTAAGGCACTGGTTCCCTGGGAGGTGGTGCTCCCTCTATGTAGCATTTTGGAAACTGGTGAGGAGATTTTGTTTGTTGAATGATAGCAGGCACTTCTACCATTTAGTGGGTGGAACAATAGCAACCCTTTCATAGCCATTGTGATTGATGTAAGTTTCTGGCACATAGCAGACACCCAATATTTGCTATTTTCCCTTCCTTCCTTCATTCGACAAATACTGATTGACCACCTACCTTTGGCCACCGTTAGTTTAGGTGCTGGTATATGAAGGAGTGAACAAAAGAAACAAAATCTCTGGCCCAGAAGAGGTTATATCCAAGTGGTGGCACAGCACGTAGTATCACTATTCATATAACTTCAGTTGTTCTAATCACATTTAATTATAGTTACTTGAAGGTGTGTGACAGTCTGTGTGCCAGATTATATGCTCCTGGAAGCAGAAGTCGTGTTCATTTACTTCCCTATCCTCAGCAACTAGCATAGTCTTCTGCCTATTGTAAGCCTTAATACATATTATCAATTGGATTGGATTATCAGACATTTTCTATAGTAAAACTTTAAACATCAGAAATTATAAGACTTAAAATTAAGTTTAAAGGCAAAAAACATTCCTAATGGATGTAGTGAGGATCTAGAACATTCTGTGCATGATGCCATAATGTTTATTGATGGCCCAGCCTTTCTTTTGCTTTTCTCCATCTTAGACTGGGGAAGAGGATGCCCTGCTCTGGCCCTACTGTGGTGATGTCCTTCCAATGAGGTGAGGAGTCCGTGAAGCCAGAGTAAGGGTGAGGGGGCAGGTGTTCACGCTGAGCCTGCACAGCCCCCCTTCGGGATTGTGTTCAGTTCTCTGCTTGACCTGCCCCATGCCTGATTCCGGGAACTATGCAGGCTTCTTTCCTGGGTCTGTCTTGTTGGTGTGCATGCTCCTAGATCCAAAGGGTGGCCAAGGCAGAGTACTTTGAGATGTGGATGGAACTGTGACATTTAGCTAGGGCACTTGCATGCATGTCCATGAGGTCCCTGCAGTGCCAGATGGAGCTGGCAGTGGCAAGTCAAGGGTGCAGGCCACGGGTAGCTCATGTTCTGGTGTAGAGTTCTGAGAAATCCCAGAACCACAACGGAAACTCTGCAAAGGTCAATGGATAGAAATAACTCATTTAATGGTTTGTTACCATGATTTGTAACTTTTAAATATTTCCATGGGTGGCACGCATGTCTCCATGTTTAATTTGTCCTGGGTCCCACAAATGTTAAAGACAATTCTGCTTCTGGTTTTTCTCTTTAATTGAGTTGGAGTACATACAGGTACATATGTGTTTATTTTAAAGATGCTGCTTACAGAACATCTCTCATCTTATTTATTCTAGCAGGAAAAAATTAAAAAAAATTTTTACATATCTGTAAGAGTATTATTTCTTTTTGTGCCATTAATCTAAACTTTTATTTTCCATTAGGTTGTATATGGGATTTCAAATTTCAATAAGATCGTTACATGTATTTTTCTTTTGTGTAATACATTTCCCCCTGAGGATGAAAAAATCCTCTCTGTATATTGGTAGCTCTATTCTTGGGTCCCAGCACGACAATATATTTTGTGGCTAAAGATATCCTTAATATCATTGGGGTTTTCTGTTTGAATTTCTTTGGGTAAAATCTTCGCAAGTGCTTCTTTAAGAGAAAGAGATATGCTCATTCGTTTGTTTGTTTTTTCCACATGCCCTATCCTAGAATATTTTCTCTGTTTTACATGCAAACTAATCATGAAACAAAAAGTTCTTGCCTGGCTAGTTTCAAGCATTTATGATTTTTATGTAGCTGTTACAAATACTTTGATATGTAATAGTATAATTTGTGCTGGTCTTTATGTATTTCCTCAAGATATTTTCATAATACATATTTTAATAGGATAATTTTATTCCTTTTTATTTGTATGATATATTCTCTTTTTGATGTATGCTCAGAGTTTAAAAATGTATATTTCAATTTATTCATTTTACATGTAATATATATCATATTATAGCTTATTATTGCTAATATCTTTTCCTATGTATGTAATTACCAGTAATGCTCCATAATTTTCTATTTTTAAGAGGTTATTTTAGTATCGTCTATTTTAACAACTTTCTGTTAGTTCTAGCATATTATATTAATGTATTCAAATAATTGTACCTGATTATCATTTTTAAAAAGTGATAATTTTTAATGGCCTTTGTCTTGTAATTCATGTGGAAATCTTAGCCTTTTAGTGTTATGCATATTGATTCTCTCATATGAATTAATATACTCATCTGATTGCTCTCTAACTAATGCAATCAAACTTATCCTTCCAAATATAGCCCACATATTACCTCTGTCTTTGACATTCATTTATTCAATAATTCAACAAAACTTGTCGACTGGCCGTTATGTCACATGTACAGTTCTAAGTGCTGATGATACAATAGTGAGTAAAAAGAAACAAGCAGTCACTGATCCAGGGAGGAGAGAGATTAATCTAGTAATCACACTTTCCAATCCATAACTTCAAACTGAGAAAGGAGCTCAGAAGTAAAGGAGCAGGGCTCCATGAGAAAGATACTGAGGCAATCAGCCCTAGATCACAGGGCAGTAACAGCACATCCAGCCCAGCAGTCTGACAATGAAGTCCAACACACCTCTGATAGATGGTTTGCAAAGATGGGAGTGATAACTCCCCCCATTTCTGTATGCAGGCCTGTTTGCACTGTGACTATGCTACTCTTCCCGTGAAGAGTGCAGTCTATTTTCTATCTCCTTGAATCCGGGTTGGCTTTTTGGCTCACTTTGGCCAACAGATTGTGTCAGGAGTGACGTTATGCAAGTCCCAGAACCTAGGCTTCCAGAGTTTTGCAGCTCCCATTCTCGTCCTCTTGGAATGTTGGCTGATCATTACCACGTAACGAAGTCTGGTCTGGCCTATTGGAAGAAGAAAGGCCGTACGGAAGAGAACAGAGGCTCCCAGCCGACAGCCAGAACCAGCTACCAGACACATCAATGAGGTTCTTAGACCATCGAACCTTATCTAGTCATATGCTGTCAGGTGACTGCAGCCCCGTGAGTGACTTCAGGTGACACTAGCAGAAAACCACCCAGATGTTCGTAATCCAAATCACTGAGCTGCAGAGTTGTGAGCAAATAAATGATTGTCCTTTTAAGCCACAAATCTTGGAGTGGTTTGTTACCCAGCAATAGATAATGGACACAACAGCGTTGTGCACTCTGCAGTACTTTTAAATTGTGGTCTGTTAACTGTGGGTATGCATAGAATGCATACTTGACGAGATGTTAAGATCTATAAAATTTTTCTGTATTTTTTGTTGTTATTTTGATGATAAGGTAACAATATTTTATGAATTAATCTTTGATATGGAAAAATTATTATAGGAATAATAAATATATGCCTATTTTCAGTGATAATTCATTCACATTAGAAAGACATTTTTGTTGAATAAGAATTTAGTTTTTTTAATTTTTAAAAATTGTTCATATTTTTATTAAATGAATTAATATATGTAACATTCTTAAACTCTATTTGGCATATCAATGTTCAATGAATAGAGCATAAGTATCAGTAGTAGTATTATTCATTTGACAAATATATTGAGTTCCTACTATGTGTAAGGCACTGCTCTAGAAAGGTAGAAACAATTATAGGCTTTTCTTTCCAGCTTTATTGAGGTATAATTGACAAATAAATATTGTATATATTTAAGATGTACAGCATGATGTTTTGATATATGTATACATTGGGAAATGATTACCACAGTCAAGCTAATTAACATATGCATTAATTCAGAGGCTATTTTGTTTTGTTTTTGTGGAGAGAACACTCAAGATCAATTCTATTAGCAAATTTCAAGTATACAATACAATATTATTGATTGTGCATTAGATCTCTAGATCTAGAGATCTGTGCATTAGATCTCTAGAATTTATTCATGCTGCATAACAGAAACTTTGTACCCTTTGACCAACATCTCCCCATTTCCCCCATCCTCCTGCCCCTGACAACCACTATTCTACTCTCTGTTTTTATGAGTTCAAGTATTTTAGATTTCACATAAAAATGAGTTCATGCAGTATTTGTCTTTTTGTGTCTGGCTTATTACACTTACTGTAATACTTCTAGGTTCATCCATGTTGTTGCAAATGGCAGAATTTCCTTGTTTTTTTAAGGCTTAACAATAATCTACTATATATGCATCTCACATTTTCTTTATCCATTCATCTGTTGATGGACACTCAGGTTGTTTCCATACCTTAGCTGTTGTGAATAATGCTGCAATGAACATGGAAGTGCAGACGTCTCTTCGAAGTACTGATTTCATTTCCTTTGGATATATACCCAGAAGTAGGATTGCTGGATCACATAATACATCTATTTTTAATATTTTGAGGAACCTCCATACTCTTTTCCAAATGCTGTACCAATTTACACTCCCATGAACAGAGTGCAAGGGTTTCCTTTTCTCTACGTTCTTGCCAACACTTATCTTTTGTCTTTTTGATAATAGCCGACCTAAAAGAGGTGAGGTGATATGTCATTGTGGTTTTTATTTACATTTCCCTGATAACTAGTGGTATTGAGCACCTTTTCATATACATATTAGCCATTTGTATGTCTTCTTTGGAGAAATATCTATTCAGGTTCTTTGCCCATGTTTTAATCGGGTTATTTTGTTGTTATTGTTATTGATTTGAGTTCCTTATATATTTTGGATATTAACCTCCTATCAGATGTAGGGTTTGCAAGTATTTTCTCCCATTGTGTAGGTTGTCTCTTCACTCTGTTGATTGTTAGCTGTGCAGAAACTTTTTCCTTTGGTGCAATCTCACTTATCTATTTTTGCTTTTGTTGCCTGTGCTTTTGAGGTCACATCCAAAATATCATCGCCCAGACCAATGGCAAGAAGCTGTGTACCTTTGTTTTCTTCCAGTAGTTTTAGAATTTCAGATCTTTAAGTCTTTAATCCATTTTGAGTTGATTTTTTAATATGGTGTGAGATAAAGTCCAATTTCATTCTTCTTCTTGTGGCTATTTTCCAACCACCATTTATTGAAGAAATTGTCATTTCCACATTGCATGTTTTTGGAACACTTGTCAAAGATTCGTTGACTGTAGATGCATGGATTTGTTTCTGGGCTGTCTATTCTGTTCCATCTGTCTATATGTCTTTTTTATGCCAGTACCATACCGTTTTGATTACTGTAGTTTGTAATATATTTTGAAATCAGGAAGTGTGATGCCTCTAGTCTTGTTCTTGCTCAAGACTGCTTTGGCTATTTGGGGTCTTTTGTGGTTCCATCAGAATTCTAGGATTGTTTGTTCTATTTCTGTGAAAAATGCCATTGGAATTTTGATAGAGATTGCATTGAATCTATAGATCACTTTGGGTAGTATGGACATTTTAACAGTATTAATTCTTTCAATCCATGAACATGGAATATCTTTCCATTTATTTGTGTCTTCTTCAATTTCTTTCATCAATGTTTTATAGTTTTCAGTATATACATCTTTCATCTCCATGGTTAAGTGTATTCCTAAATATTTTATTCTTTTGACTAAAAGGATTATTTTCTTATTTTTTGGATAGTTTATTCTTAGTATATGGAAACACAACTGATTTTTTAATGTTGATTTTGTATCTTGAGACTTTACTGAAATGGTTTATTAGTTCCAACAGGTAGAATCTTTCGGATCTTTAGGATTTGCTATATGTAAGATCATGTCATCTGCAAACAGAGGCAATTTTACTTCTTCCTTTCTAATTTGGATGCCTTTTCTTTCTTCTCCTCCTTCTCCTTCTCCTTAATTGCTCTAACCAGGACTTCCAGTACTATGTTGAATAGGAGTGTCAAGAGTGGGCATCCTTGTCTTGTTCCTGATCTTCAGCTTTTTACCACCCAGTATAACGTTGGGTGTGGGGTAGTCATATGGGGTCTTTATTATGTTGATGTATGTTCCTTCTATACCTACTTTGTTGAGAGTTTTTATCATGAATGGATGTTGAATTTTGTTAAATGATTTTTCTGCATCTATTGAGATGATTATATAATTTTTATCCTACATTCTGTTAATGTGCTGTATTACATTTATTGATTTGTGTATGTTGAACTATCCTTGCATTAAAAGGATAAATCCTACTTGATCATGGTATATGATTCTTTTAATGTGTTGTTGAACTGAGTTTGCTAGTATTCTGTTGAGAATTTTTGTATTTATATTCATTAGGTATATTGGCCTATAATTTCTTACAGTGTCCATATCTGACTTTGGTATCAGGGTAATGCTAACCTCATAAAATGAGTTTGCAAGTGTTCCTCTTCTTTAACTTTTTGGAAAAGTTTGAAAAGGACTGGTATTAATTCTTTATTAAATGTTTGGTAGAATTCACCAGTGATGCATCTAGCCCTGGGATTTTCTTTGTTGACAGGTCTTTGATACTAATTCAATCTCCTTATCCATTATTGATCTGTTCATATTTTCTATTTCCTTGTGATTCAGTCGTAGTACATTGTATATTTCTAGGAATTTATCCATTTCTTCTAGGTTATCCAATATAGTGTTGTATAATTGTTCATAGTAGTCTCTTATGATCCTTTGTAGTTCTGTGGTATCAATAGTAATGTCTCCTCTTTCATTTATGGTTTTATTTAAATATTCTTTCCTTTTTTCTTTGTTAGTCTAGCTAAATATTTGTCAATTTTGTTTATCTTTTCAAAAAACCAATTCCTAGTTTTATTCATCTTTTCTATTATTTTTCTATTCTCCATTTTATTTACTTCTGCTCTAATCTTTATTACTTCCTTCCTTCTGGTAAATTTGGGCTTAGTTTGTTCTTCTAATTCCTTGAGGTGTAGAGTTAGGTTGTTTGAGATCTTTCTTTTTTCTGAAGGTAGGCATTCATCACTATAAACTTCCCTCTTAGAACTGCTTTGGCTAAGCAGTTTTGGTGTGTTTTGGTATGCTGTGTTTCTACTTTCATTTGTCCCAGGGTATTTTTTTGATTTCCCTTTTGATTTATTCTTTGACCCATTGGTTGTTCAGAAGCATGTTGTTTCATTTCCACATATTTGTGAATTTCCCAATTTTCCTCCTGTCATTGATTTTTAGTTTCATACCATTGTGGTTGAGAAAGATACTTGTGAGTTCAGTCTTCCTAAATTTATTAAGATTTATTTTGTGGGCTAACATATGATCTATCTTGGAGAATGTTTTGTGTACACTTGAGAAGAATGTGTATTCTGCTGCTATTGAATGAAATATTCTGTATATGTATGTTAGGTCCATTTGGTCCAAAGTGTTATTGATTTTCTTTCTGGATGATCTATCCATTGTTGAAAGTGTAGCATTGAAGTCCCTTACTATTATTGTATTGCTATGTATTTCTCCCTTTAGTTCTGCTAATATTTGCTTTATATATTTAGTTGTTCTGATGTTGAGTGAATATATATATTCTCCTGTATTTTTAAATGTTTTTTTTCTCAAGGTTATGTTCTACTTCATATTCTCTTCTCCTTAAGTACTCTCTCCTGGGGAATCTCAACATGAACAGAGCACTTGCTCATGGTGCCCACATTTATATCTCTATCCCAGAGTTCTCTGAATTCTAGATTCTTTTATCCAACTGCCAATTCTATATCTACTCTTAGTTCTCTCAAAAGCACAAAAATTCAAAATCTTCAAAATAAAAACATATGACATTTCCATTTCCCTAATCTGGCACCACAATTTAATTGTGAAAGCTAAAGACTTAAGTGCTATCCTTGACTCTTCTCTCTTACTCTCAAATCCAATCCATTACCAATCTCTCAGTTTTACCCCCTACATATTCCTAAAAGTAATCTATTTTTTTCTATCCCAACTGCAACCATCCTAATTATGTTACTTTCCTCACTCTCCTAGATTCCTAATAGATTTCTAACAGATCTCAACTCATCTATTCTAGACTACCTTGACTTTTTTCTCCACACTGCAACCAGAGTATTTCCAAAATATAAACCTGACTCTACTAATAAAAAAAGCTTGCCACCATCAGTGAAAACTCCTGAACTGCAATCCCCAACAACTAAAAAAATATTCTACAGTGCATCTGTGGATTGGCCCTTCAGGCTTGATCATCTTACTCTTCATGTCTAGACATGCTGGCCTTTTCTCCTGTCTTCAAAAATGTCAGAGTCCTTCTCTTAACACCATGGACTTAGATGTAAGCCATTCTATCAGTCTGGACCTCCCTCCCCTATGCTTTCCTATTTAACCCCTTCCCATTCTACAGATTTCAGGTCAAGTATTATTCTTTCTTTTTTATTGAGATATAATTTACATATAACACTGTGTAAGTTTAAGGTGTACAATGTGTTCATTTGATATATTTACAAAGTGCAATATGATTACCACTGTAGCTTTAGCTAACACCTCTATCACATCATGTAATTATCATTTCTTTTTTGTGGTGAGAACATTTAAGATCTAGTCTTTTAGAAATTTTGACTAGACATTTTTCCATAGAAGACATCCAAATGGCCAACAGATACATGAAAAGATGCTCAACATCACTAATCATCAGGGAAATGCAAATCAAAACCACAATGAAATAACAGCTCATTCCTGTTAGAAGGGCTATCATCAAGAAGATAAGAGATAACAAGAATTGGCAAGGATGTGGGGAAAAGGGAACCCTTGTGCACTGTTGGTGGGAATGTAAATTGGTTTCAGTATGGAGGTTCCTCAAAAAAATAATACTATCATTACTATACAAATCAGTAATCCCACTCCTGGGCAGATATCCAAAGAAATGAAAACAGGATATCAAGAAGATATCTGTTCTCCCATGTTCACTGCAGGTTTATTCACAACAGCCCAAATATGGAAACAACATAAGTGTCTGTCAATGAATGAATGGATAAAGATATGGTATGTGTATAGAATGGAATATTATTCAGCCACGATGAAGGAGGAAATCCTGTCATTTGCAACAAAATGGATGGACCCTGAAGGTATTATGAGGTAAGACAGAGAAAGATGAATATTTTACATATCATCTATATGTGGAATCTATAAAAGAGACTAGAAAGGTGATTACCAGGGGCTGGGGGATGGGGGAACTGTGGAGATGTTGTTAAAGGTACAAACTTGCAACTGGAAGACAAGTTCTGGAGACCTAATGCAGAGCACTGTGATTATAGTCAAGCGTTATTCTTTCGCGACATTTTCTCTGATTCCCACGTGCTCCCGTTTAAGATCTTGCCCCCTTGTTCTGTGATCTCATAGAGGGAGCCCCGTCTCTTGCCTTTTGAGTGCTTCTCTCAGTTTGTCGTTTTAGATTTGAAAATGACTAGTAGATTAGGCCCCGATGTGGAAACAGAAAGACTGAATTGCTTTGATCACCACCAGATTACCAAACTTTAGCGTTGTCGTTGAATACAATAGGTGCTAACGAATGTTTTTTATCGAATGAATACGAAGAATAGATGCAAGTATATTTATTAAGAAAAAAGTGATAGGACTTCCATAGAGGTTGGATGTAGATGGTAAACTCTTTCCAGCAAGGAAAGCCCCCAAACCCAAGTTATTAACTAGGTTATTAACCACAAAGATCATGGATTCTCACTATGTATTTGGAGATGAGCATGAAAAAGAAATAAAAAAGAACATAAATCTATGTAGCACAACATTTAACTCATCACATAGTTTTAAGTCTAATTTAAAAAATTATGCTAAGTAACTACGTGCCATCTCTGCTGAAGTTGTAACGTTTGCTTTTCTGAAATAAGGTAATATGTTTAAAATGTTGAACCTGCTGACTCTCAAAGCCTAGTTCTGAAAATTTGTCCAGAATTTCACTTTGGAATTACATTTTCACATTTTGGTTTTCAGAAAGTGAAAGTGGGGGAAAAAAACAATGGAAAGAATATTTCATGAAATCTTCTCCACCTGCTATTGCTCAGGCAAAGGAAAAGAGAGAGAGCTTGGCAACATAGTGACAGTGAGGTTCAGGGAGCCGAAAAGAGACAGTCCTAAGAGAAAATAAGCTTAGAACAGTGGGTGTAGGTAGAAGACTGGAGAGAAAAATCACCAACATGAAAGGTAGGAAGAGTGTGTGTAAACGCGAAGAGAATCTCGTTGAAATAGGACATTCTTAATAGAAATCTCTTGAAGGAAAGAACAAATTTCTTATTTTCTGCCTGCCTCTGAGAATGTTTTCAATGAAAGTCCTAAAAGAATAAAGAAATGACGTTTGTGAAAAGCATCGTGAGGTTTTTCTGAAGAATATTGCCAGATAAATCCAAGGTGCTATTAGAGATCATACTGACACAGTTTACAAAATAGAGCAAATGCCAAAGGATACAGCCATGTGCACAAAAATGTATCCTTATTTGTAACCCAAGGATAAGCCACGTCTCCAAACTGTCACCATCAGGTTTGCAAAAGTGGTTACAAATCACTTTGCAAGGAGAAATTGTAGCTTAAAGGTTAGATTAGCAGGATCATTCTGTCATATGGCAAGTATAAGCTAAGTCAGTGGAAATGTGCCTTTTGCTCACCCTTATATTTTACAGACTTAGTGTCAGATTTTTATTTTTTTAAACATAAAGAAAGTTCTGCACTCATTGCAGAGTTTCCTGGCTTCAGGTTACACAGCAACTGTTAGACTAGAAGCAGCAGTAGGTGTGAAGCCTTTAAACTTTTGGAGTTAAAAATTAAATAATGCAAACAGATGCCTGAGTTATACTTCTAATGAAGTGGGGTGAAGAGCCCTGGAGAGGACTAGCTTTTGACTGAGGAGAAGGCAGGAATGTCCACATGGCCTTAAGTCACTGGAGCTAGGGTCTAAGGTGCCGGGAACTCTTGCCCAGAGACTGGCTGGAGGCCCCAGGGCCTCATGATTGACCACTCGCTGAGCAGTCAAGGGCTTGAAGATCAAGGATACTTGGGCTTCTCACTGCCGCTGTGATTCCACAGCTCCCCCTCTGTGATCTCTTTACATGCCTCCCACATGCCCAGCTGCCACTGTAACAACACAGCACAGTACTCCCTCTCTGTGTATGCTCTTTCTCAAAGCCCAGAACCTTCCCCACTGTCCTTCCCGCCAACCCACCAACATCGCACCCTGTGTACCCTCCCTCTTCCCCAGCACCCCGCACCCCAACACTAAATTCCTCCATCTCTAGCCTTTGTTCAGCTCAGGGATCAACTCTGCAAATTTTGCCTCTTCTCATCCTTTAAGTTAAGTCTTTGGACCAGGAGGCCACTGTATCTATCTAGAGGAGGGAGAAGAAGACCGGTGGGTCAATCGCCAGTAGCCACAGCACATACTGACATTCACATCTCTCTGTTTGCAGCCACTGCTTCAAAGAATACGGCACTTAAAACCAGGAGTTAGGAAGTCGGGATTCTCCCTTAAGTTGACCACTACATGGCCTTGTAAGTGCAGAAACGTCACTAGGCTTATCTCCTATCCCTACCAACTAGAGAATTCTCCAATTCCCAATTGTTCCTCAGGTCTCAGTTCTCGCTTCTCCACTCTCCCAGCATTAACTTGTTACTCAGGTGGACTTGCCACAGAATGGGGGCCTACACGTGTGCTCACCAATTCCACCAGCTTTCCTTCATCTCCCTGTGACTCACCAGGTGGACTCATCTTTCTTTCCATTCACTTCTTCCCGGATCCTTCAGTCACTTCAGTAATATTTTTTTGAGTGCCAACTATGCGCTAGACTTAATTTCTGGGTATAAATTAATAAGAAAAATAGTTGTATTTTCTGTCTCCCCAGAGGTTATAGTGCAATGTGAGTGTGGCAGACAATAAACAAGAAAAATGTTAAAAATTATAAAATGAAAAGTGCTTTGAGTGACTCCAACATGCTGGCAATCTCTTATTCCCATCACGTTCTCTGAAGCTTGAG
This sequence comes from Diceros bicornis minor, assembly GCF_020826845.1. Classification (NCBI taxonomy): domain Eukaryota; kingdom Metazoa; phylum Chordata; class Mammalia; order Perissodactyla; family Rhinocerotidae; genus Diceros; species Diceros bicornis. Next base: position 16,628,396 of record NC_080775.1, on the reverse strand, counting down.
TTGTAGATCTTGTCACTTAATGTAAATTGGCATTGAGTTTGAGACCCAAATAATCCTGGCATCTTCAGATTGCAGAATCTACATTTATACAGCTAGGATCTTGGAAAGACTCTTCAAGATCAGAAATTTATGAAGAGGCCGAGCAGGACTGTGGACTTCTCTTAGATTTCCTGAATGTTCAAATCATATTATGTGTAGGATACTGTTTGGAAACAGGTACAGGCCTATAATTCTCTCTCTCTAACATACTTCAAAATGCATTTTTGAACACCATATCCCACTTATTTTGTCTTCATGGTGCATACATTCAAGGTTTCCAGTTTCTGGAACCTCTGAGAAATGTTATATGTCGGCACTTCAAGAAGCCCTCATTAACTCCCCATTAAGGAGAAGAAAGGAAAAAGCTGACAGAAAAGCAGAAATACAGCTGGAACCAATGAGCAAGATCCAATCAGCACCCAAGGCCAGCTTGGATTTGCCGGCTCTTTGAGTAGCTGGTTCTCACAGCATTTTTAAGTTATTCACTGGCTATTGTAAATTCTTGGTGGAAGCCCTAGCTTGGTCTGGGTTCTGATGCTGCGTCATTAATAGCCAGCAGCCTTGCGGTGTGGAGGTAATATCTTGCAAGTCAATAGCAAGAGGCAGCAGAATTGAAGAGCTTTGAGGGTCTGAGTCCTGGGCACACAAAAGGAAGATCCCTGGGAAATGCTCCAGAGAGTTGTGGGGCCTTTTCAAGGTGGGCAGATTTCTGGAATTTGGGAAGTATAACCTTGTTTTGTTGTCATAGGCTGTTGAGGCTAGATATTTTTAGTACAGATATAATTTCTTTCTTCTTCCCCAAATTCCCCTACAGTGTGTTTGGGAAAGGCATCAGTATCAACTCCCCCTCGCATTTCACTGAGTGTGGTTTCATAATCTCCCCAAGGTCACAATGCAGACGTGGAACGTAAGCCTTCTCGCTTGAGGGGCCATGTGCTACCTGATCAGTCCTACAACTTTGGTAAGTCCTTCCGAATAATTAAATGAGTGTCGGGAAGGTGGACAGGCCCCACGGAATTAGAGCTACAATATGCTTTTCCAAACTCTCCCACCGTGCTTTGCAATCAAATCAAACTGCTGTTCATTTCGGCACTAAGGATGCAATGTTCTGGGAGGCGATGTTCTCAGTCCTGTTCCCAGTGGATGAGTCTCCACGGATCACAAATAGCACAGCTGATGTTAATGGTTGCTTATCACCATGCAGCTTCTCAAATAACCTGCCAAGTCAGCAGGAGCTCTTGGGCATGAAAACATACGTTCTCTGTTAGACGCTATTAACACTCTAAGAGCATATACTGTGGTGGTTTCAGACTCGTTCAGATGTCTGAGCTCCTGATGCGGTGTGGGACTGACTCTATGAAATACTGACATGTGCAATTCTGCCAAGTGGACTGAGAACAAAAGTAGAACAATATAACATGTGTGCTCTATAAAATCATAGCCCAAGTGTCCGTGAAAATAAACAAGCTGAGCCTCGTCAGTTTCCAGGTTTTTCATTAACTATCACTTGCTACTTATTGACTTAATTCTGATACCACTCGTTATCAGTAATGGTAATAGGCATCAACAACTGAAGAAAATTTATGGAAGAAAAACTTAAACGGGAGATTTCTACACAAAAGTTTGTTACACTTTTTTTCTGTGAATCAGGAGGAGACCACCATTACTTGATTTTTCTGGAAAAATAGAATATCACAATCTAACTCTCAAAAGATATATTTTGGGGCCATTGCTTTTGGATCCAGTATAAGTAAATTTGACCTCAGGAATCTTTAATAATATAAAGAAGAGTCAGTTTGAAATTTTTATTTTTCTCAGGATCTCAATGGTTTGTTAATTAATTGTGTTAATAACAAAAGTGAAAGGAGAATTCTTAACCTGCTTAAGAGTCTCAATTTTCCAAGCACTTTAGACACAGTTATATGTGTCATTTGCAAGCAGTTGACTCCAACATCTTATTTGCTGATTGCTAATCTTTGAGAAGACATTGATCTTTAAAAAGATATACTAAGCTCCACTTTCTGCCTCTCTTATCCTCTTTCTCTGCCCCCTTCCTCCTCTCCCCTTAGAAGAATCACTACTCAAACCACAGGGCTTCTCAGAAGACAGTTTGCAATCCACCTAGTTTCAATTTTCTCAGCATACGTTGCAGTTTACATTTAAAACGCAATTCACAATCATGTTACAACCTATTGATTTGTTAACTGGAAAACTTCAAAGACTGTTCAATCTAGTCTATACCAGTTGTTAGACTGCAAACTCTGTGCGGGCAGGAGTCATGGTAATTCTGCTCCCCGTGGTGTCACCTGTGCCTCACACACACTATTGGTAGTGTCCTTGTAATAATAATATTAATAACAACAGTGATAATAACAACTAAGACACACAGTGTTCGCTACATCTTAAATACTCTTCTAAGCACCTGAAGCACATTAATACTTAATTCTCAACAACCAGTGAAGCCAGTATTATTATTATCCTATTATTAGTATCCTTATTTACAAGTGAGAAAACCCAGGCACTGTAAGGTTGAGTGACTTTTTGAAAGTCGGTCAGGGGCAGAGCAGGATTCAAGAGCACGCAGCCAGGCTTCCAGACCTGTGCACTAACTATCACAATATACTGCCTCTCGGTGCAGGAAAATAAAGTGGCACATCTTATGGGAGAATTTTATTTGATCTCAGCTCTTCTCCAACTGCTCTCCTATTTGCATGACATTTTTATACCTTTCCTAGAGCTTCTGCATATTTTACCTTATAATCAAGTTTTCAAATGACCAGGTTCTAAATCACTGCAAACCTTTCCATTTTTCCAAGAGCCATGCTTTGCATTACCCATAAGTCAGACCCAGTTTTTACTTATCTGATTTGAATGAGGTTGATGCTGGTAGCTGATACGCTGAAGGCTTTAGTTACCAGTAATTTCAGGCCGAGGACAACATCCCTTGTAGGTTTTCAGATGGGTTGGTCTCTACTGTCCAAAGCTTAACTGGCATAAAAAAAGTTATCAGCTTTAATGAGTAATTTGTACAGCTACTTATAGCCCTTTTTATTTGATTTTAAGACTTTGCACCCTAAAGCTATTATAGCTGACGTTTTATGAAAAAATAACACAACACTGGAGTTTGAAATCCTAAAAAAGCACAACTCAAGATTGCTCCTCTGTCACTGTGAGCGTTCTCTAACTGCTTTCTCACCCAGTAATAATGGAAAGTGTTTGAACAGCTCGAAAAATATGTAGTGGGGTCACAAATTTACTCACACTCATCTTTCTCGTCAAGTGTCTACCTGTTGGGTAGAGGAGAAAACAAAACAGCTTAGCCTAGTCTGATATAAAGCAATGTGAGAAAATAATTTTATCTGTTTCTTTAGGTTTGCCTTGATTCTTTGGAAAACTGTTCGGTGTTTCAGATTCCTTTATGTTCTCCTTGCTCTTTTCCAAGCTGGCAGCCAAGAGTATGCAGTAAGGACCACAAGAGTTTGGGAACTGAGAGGGGTGGATGGGTGTGATGCCTGCTGTGAATTTAGCTCCACTACCATTTGGCTCAGCCAGTTCTAATCCTAGATAACCCACTGATATCTGGTATTGACATCTTTGGTAAATAAACTCACAGTATATTGTTTCTGAGGGTCTTGGGACTTTTGAAAACCCCATCTGATGACTTGGCCTCCCCTTGGCCTTCGTAGGTTTTGAAGACTCCTCTGAGTCACCGCCATATCTGTCATCTGGCACCTGGCTCATGCTGACCACCCCAAAGCCTCTGCTATGGGGTTACCTTGCCCTGACCACGGTGGGCTCCATAACAGGCTCTGTGGCTTTCATCTTAATGTCCATGCCACACAGGAAGCAAAGAACAATTAGCAAACTCGATGTTCACTTTTTCTGGCCATGCCCACTCGAGTATGTTGGGGCTATCTGACATGAGCTCGGGGCCCTCTGTACCAAGGCTTACCCCAAACAGGGAGCTGGAAAAGAGCCCCTCTGCTCTCCATGTCCCCCTCAACCAGTGTTACTGACCTCCTCCTCATGCTGGGGTTTCAAGCCCTGCACTGCAGATACCCACATGTGTATCTGACTGCCTCCCACTCTAAACCATGTCACTCTTTTTCTCCCCCCAAACAACTGGACATTTTTACCTTCCTCTTTTGGCCTGGGTGGGATAATCCCATAAATTGTATCTTCCCCTGCTCCATCCCTGAGACTAAAGTGATGGACTGACTTGGGGGAGAGAGAACCAGCTTACTGAAAAGAAAACATGAAGAGGGAGGTAATTAAAAGTAATACTGCAGTTGGAAATGTGTTTTAGCTAATGGGGGCATTTACATATCATTTTTTATGAATAGTTGCAGTCAGAATTACATTCATTCTGAAAATATATGGCAAGCAGTGAAAATGGTCATTGTTTTTTAGAAACGATATGGCTTTATGATTTTAACTACAAAATGATAAAGTTGGTATAATTTATTCTCAGTACCCTCAAATCATAAGTTGTTAGAACTATATTAGGAAAGAACTAATATTTATTGAACACTTAGTATGTTCTGGGTACCTTCAGACAGTTTTTTATATATTATCTCATTTAATCCCCATAAAAAACTTAAAATCATTGAGCAGGCTTGAATGTTTTAGGAACAGGGATTTGTAAAGACAGAAAAGGAATGCATAAGTAAAATTGCTAAATTACGTTTACAATTAGTCAACCGTATCAATTTCAGAGGTTAAACTTTAATCTTATTGAGTTGGAATCACCTGTGTTTTAATTAGTTGCGGCTTATTAGTGCAATATATGGTGATGACAAAATTACATTTTCAGCAGGGTTATCAGAAAATGCTTCAACATAATATATAAAGTGAAGTACTTATAATTTTGGCTTTTTTTGTGTTTAAAATAATATTTTATTTTAGATTATCCTATGAGTTGGGTAATGATCTCCCCATTTTATTGATAAGGAAACAAGTGCAATAAAGACAGATAATCTGACCAGGAACACAAGTTAACCACTATTGGGAGGCAATTTTTCATGGATCTCTAACATTTCTGCATTTCTTATAGGCTGAGTATTTTGTTCTGGACCATCCTTTCAAAGATATCTGTATAGTGAATCATGTTGGGAGACACAGGTAATGGTCTCCTTCCAGAGAAAAGGTTAGACAATTTGTTTGCTTCCCGTTGTAAAAGACTGGGGTTTCCTAAGCTCAGGGTCCCTCTCCTGGAACTCAGCTCACCACGTATGCAGGTATCACCTGGTCTTGGTTGCACTGCCCTATAGGAATTGGAAGTCAGGGAACTAGGGCAAAACCACGATGACACTGTAGCTATTGCTATTAGTAAAACATTGTCCTTTGTCTCTGCCCCAAGAGTCTCATGTCTTTTGCCAGCATCCTTGAAAGTTGTTAGCTTATATGTAGGGTAAAATCTCAGAGCCATCACTGTTCCTGACATCCACTGTAGGGAGAACTAGAATTCAGGGTTCTACACTCCTATGCCTGTATTTTTTCCACTTTACCATGACCAGACTCAATTTCCTGCCTTCCTCAATTTCCTGCCTTTTTATCTTCTTTCCCAGTCTAGCATCTCCAGAAACTCTAGGCCACCTGTGTTCTCCTTATTATAAAAGACTGTTCACCTAGAATAGGCTACTCACCACCAAGCCTCTGAAAATTGTCCTTTCCATCGCCCTCACTGGCTTCTCTTTACACTAGGATAAAAATAATATAATATACAAAAATATTGAAGACTGATAACTTATTGCTTCATTTTGGTGAGTTTAATGATTTTTAACCAAGAATGCATGAAAACAATGCTTTCATCTAACTGGAATATACAAGAAGGTAGAAGTGAAGGAGGAAGACATTACTTTAGGAAGCTTCTCTAGATCTCCTTAAATTTTGTAATTCATATTGCATAGGTGTCATCATAAAAACAAGATATTATTGGTGTCTAGTCCTTTTCCTTCCAAACCCCAATGATCTTCTTAACACACCAACCAGAATACTTTGTCTCTATTATAAAACCCTTTGGCTCCCCACCACCTCAGGATAAAGTTCAAACTTATTTGCCTGATGTACAAGGTTCTTCATGACCTGCTGCCCTCTTTCCTCAACTTCTTCTGCTTCCTCTGATTCATATCTGGACTCATCATGCTGAACCACAGCCTGTTCCCTAAACCTGTGAGCCCCTTGATGTCTCTGTGCCTTTGTGTGGAAGCTCCTTCTTCTTCTTCTACCTGCCTATTTCCTGCTTACCTTTTTTTTTTTTTTTGAAAGCCGTTTTATTTATTTATTTATTTATTTATTTACTTTAATTTTTTGTTTATTGCAGTAACATTGGTTTATGACATTGTAAAAATTTCAGGTGTGCATCATTGTACTTCTGTTTCTGCGTAGATTCCATCATGTGTGGTGATGGGTCGTAATTAGTATTTTGGTGGTGAACATGATGTAATCCTGCTTACCTTTTAGACGAACTCTTCTTGGAAGGCTCCACCGAGTATTGGTCCTTCTTCTCTGCCCCCGCTGAGCTCAATGTTCCCTTCTACTCTAACTCTTACTTTTCGGTCAAGTTGATGAATTGCGGTATTTCCCAACTTGAGTTTTCCCAAAGCACTACGGGTGGCTCACAGAGTTCAAGAAAGTAATGGTGTCCATTCAGCGATAAAATAATTGAGCTTTTAAGCAGTAAAATAATCATATAAGCCTTTTCTTCCTTTTAAAACCAACTCATTAGAGAGTTTCCAAGTATGGATTGATGATCATGAGAGGCAGTTATTGAAGATCAGTGACAATGACAGAGAGTCAATAATTCGGATGTTTTATTATTCAGCCAAACTCTACAATCCATCGTATGGTAGTGACCATTATACAGCTATAAATTGTATGTTTTTCTTATTATAGGCCATATATTATTTAATTGAAATCCATAACAGGCTTGATAAATTCTATCCAATACAGAAAATCTGGTTTCGAAATCCAACAAATTAATAGGGAGATACAAATAATGCTATCTACAAATTCACCTCTACATGGATTTCATAAGAGCTATTAATCACACTCATGTGTTCCAGTGTCTCATAGTGAACTTCAAGATAAAACCAATACTTCAAAATCCAATGTTAAAAAGAAGCCATACTGATGATGATTTCCAATTTGATTTTTTACTTATTGGGAATTAAGACTATCCCCACTCACAATATGTTATTTACAAAAATGCTCTTGCAAATATGGCTCTAAAACCTGTTGATTTTTTTTTAAGCACAAAATGCAAAACTACCAAATATCAGATGCTGAAAACAGTTTATGCCTTTTTAAATAGTGTTTCACATGAAATTAAATTTTATATTACATTTTAGTATACATTTAATTCTCAAACCAAACATGTCATAATTAAATTTATGTGTTGACAGCTTATGCTTTTTCTTCTGAAATTTAAAATGAAACACTTGTGGTACGTGTTAAATGGAAAACAAGTCAAAATTTATCTGTACTTCATTTGGATATTATTGATGCTCTTCCTCCAGATATCAACATGATTCCTGGAGTTATTTACTTTAGGTCTTTATTCAAAAGTCACATTGGCAGTGAGGCCATTCCTGCCCTCTCATTTTTTTTTTTTTTTTTTTTATGGTTTAAGCCTATAGGTTTTTTGTTTTTTTTTTAATGTTTTAATAGTTTTTAACATTGTGAAATTTTGGGTTGTACATTTCTGTTTGTCCATCACCATATATATGTCTCCCTTCACCCCTTGTGCCCACCCCCTACCCCCATTGCCCCTGGTAACCACAATACAGTTTTCTCTGTCCGTGTGTTGGTTTATATTCCACATACGAGTGAGATGATACAGTGTTTGTATTTCTCTTTCTGGTTTATTTCACTTAACATAATACCCTCCAGGCCCATCCCTGTTGTTGCAAATGGGACGATTTTGTCTTTTTTATGGCTGAGTAGTATTCCATTGCATATATATATACACCACATTTTCTTGATCCAATCGTCAGTCGAGAGACACTTAGGTTGCTTCCACTTCTTGGCTAGGGTGAATAATGCTGCAATGAACATAGGGGTGCATAAGCCTCTTTGGATTGTTGATTTCAGGTTCATTGGATAGATTCCCAGTAGTGGGATGGCTGGATCATAGGGCATCTCTATTTTTAATTCTTTAAGGAATCTCCATACCATTTTCCATAGAGGCTGCATCAGTTTGCATTCCCACCAGCTGTGTATGAGGGTTCCTGTTTCTCCACATCCTCTCCAACATTTATTGTTTTTTGTCTTGGTGATTGTAGCCATTCTGACCGGCAGGAGGTGATATCTTAGTGTTGTTTTGATTTGCATTTCCCTGATGATTAATGATATTGAATATCTTTTCATGTGCCTATTGGCCATCTGTATATCTTCTTTGGAGAAGTGTCTGTTCATTTCGTCTGCCCATTTTTTGATTGGGTTGTTTGTTTTTTTGTTGTTCTGTTGTATGGGTTCTTTATATATTATGGAGATCAACCCCTTGTCAGATGTGTGTTTTGCAACTATTCTCTCCCAGCTGGTGGGTTGTCTGTTCATCTTGATTCTGGTTTCGTTTGTCTTGTAGAAGCTCTTTAATCTGATAAAGTCCCACTTATTTATTCTTTAGTTTTCCTAGTCTGGGTAGGCATGTCATCCGAAAAGATTCCTTTATGACCAATATCAAATAGTGTGTTGCCTATATTTTCTTCTATGAGTTTTATAGTTTCAGGTCTCACCTTCAGGTCTTTGATCCATTTTGAGTTAATTTTTGTGAATGGTGATAGCAGATGGTCCACTTTCATTCTTTTGCATGTGGCTGTCCAGTTTTCCCAACACCATTTATTGAAGAGACTTTCCTTTCTCCATGGTATGTTCTTAGCTCCTTTGTTGAAAATTAGCTGTCCGTATATGTGTGGTTTTATTTCTGGGCTTTCAATTCTGTTCCATTGATCTGTGTGTCTGTTTTTGTACCAGTACCATGCTGTTTTGATTACTATTGCTTTGCAGTATGTTTTGAATTCAGGGATTGTGATGCCTCCTGCTTTGTTCTTTTCTCTTAGGATTGCTTTAGCTATTCGGGTCTTTTGTTGCCCCATATGAATTTTAGTATTCTTTTTTCTATTTCCGTGAAGAATGTCATTGGGATTCTGATTGGGATTGCATTGAATCTGTAGATTGCTTTAGGTAATATAGACATTTTAACTATGTTTATTCTTCCAATCCACTTGCATGGGATATCTTTCCATTTCTTTATGTCATCATCGATTTCTTTCAATAATGTCTTGTAGTTCTCATTGTATAGGTCATTCACCTCCTTGGTAAGATTTATTCCTAGGTATTTTATTCTTTTTGATGCAATTGTAAATGGTATTATCTTTTTGAGCTCTCTTTCTGTTAGTTCATTATTAGCATACAGAAATGCAACTGATTTTTGTAGATTGATTTTATACCCTGCAACTTTGCTGTAGTTGTTGATTATTTCTAATAGTTTTCCAATGGATTCTTTAGGGTTTTCTATATATACAATCATGTCATCTGCAAATAGTGAGAGTTTCACTTCTTCGTTACCTATTTGGATTCCTTTTATTCCTTTTTCTTGCCTAATTGCTCTGGCCAAAACCTCCAGTACTATGTTGAACAGGAGTGGTGAGAGTGGGCAGCCCTGCCTCGTTCCTGTTCTCAGAGGAATGGCTGCCCTCTCATTTTTAAGTTGCAAGACATCTCCTACTGTTCCTCCCCAGATCTTCCTTCTGGGGTTTAGTTTCTCCTTAGCACTTTTCACTCTCTTCCATACTATAAATTTTACTTTTCAAAAACATCATAATTATTATCTATCTCCATCACTAGAATGTAAGCTTCAAGAGGGCAGGAATCTTCTCTGTCATATGCACTGTTGTGTCTGTGGTGCCTGGAACAGTGCCTGGCCCTTAGCAGCTGCTCAGTAAGTATGTTTGAAAAAAGAATTATAGGGTAACTTTATAATAAAAATTTTTTAAATGTACCAATCTAGAAGGAAACATTTTCTACTGAAACACATATCTATCATTTGCCATTTTAAATACTTTTACATATCTTTGTCTTTTATCATTTTTATGGGAGTTTGCAACATTTATGTTACTTTCAAAGTTATTAGATGGGAAAAATGTTAGGAAAAGTGGTCTGTTGTAATGTTTGCTTAACTAGACTATGAGTTTTCATGGTCAACGATATTCATTAAAATTTTTTTCTTTTTTACCCTGGTTGTGCTAGAACTTAGCTCATAGTTGGTGCTCCAAAATAGTTATTGAATGAATAAATGATAAAGTTTCAGAGGGAGGCCAACACAAGTTAGTGTGAGAATGAATCTCCAGGACACACAGACACGAGATCGTCCTGTAATACCTTTGCTGTAAGCCTAACGTCTTGTGCGTATCTGTCACTGTGTCTAAAGACCATTCATTACTCACTTCCTTAGTCTCCTGTTTCCTCTTCCCTGTTCACTTCAACACCACAGTCCCAATGTCAGTTAGGGATGTGGTCATGAGAAGATTTGCTGAGTGTAGAAGTTACTGAACTGGTGGGAGGTGTAGGAGTGGTGGTTAGTGGAGCTACAAAGACAAGTGGGGTAAAGGTGAATAGAAATAAAATGAAAAATGAATAGAAAGTCAGCAGAAATGAAACAGTTCTTTTTTTGGTTAGGGAAAGTATATAACTTGTACCAATCTCAGAGTGAAGGGAGGAAAGTGATTATATTTGTCTTGAGTCATAGAAGTTACACTGATGAGGGTCAAGTCGTGAGTCACTGTGTCTTTCCATCTGTTTTTAGCTGTCAAGACACACTCGTGTTATTCTTAAGAAACGAAAATGTTTCAGTGCTCTCATTTCTTTCTGAGAACACTTATGTTAGGGAGATTAAGAACCGAGTTACAACATGAGTTACTGGTCTAGGCTTGAAAGGAGAAAGGGTAATTGTTGAGGACCACTGACTGTTTCACCATAGTTGTTGGGCAAGTACAACTGCTTGTCTTAGAGCTGTTTATGTACTTCCAACCTCTTCTTATACTTCCACTGCAGAACTGTAGTACAGGTTATATTCTAATATAAAGAATATAATTTTGAGATTCCAGCATATAGATAGTAGACTATAAGCAATAATCATACTATTTATTTTCAGCAAGTCTGTTTTTTACAAGATGTCCCCCTCATCCTTTAGCATGCATCTGTTTCTGCTCTCAACTGGACATGCTGGAATTATAAGGGCATCCATCCTGATTTTTAAAAAATCTTCAGCACCGGTTACCTTCTTTGAATAAATAACTTGCATGCACAACACTTTTCTTCCAAATTCTCAAGGAGTGTTATGAGGGGGTAATTAAAGCAGTCTGTTTCTCCATCACGTTCTGTCTGTTTTTTCTTTTCATTATTAGATGTGATGACACATTTGCCTGTGTGGCTTCCCACAGATGGCATAGAAATTTTGTGATCAAATGGTAAGAGTAAACCAACTGTCGTCTCAGATCACAGCTTTCCATGTTGCTCCCCATGTGTAGGAATCTCAATTTAATAAAATGCTTGCTTCTGTTAAAGTGGTATTACCTGGTATGCAGAAGATTTTAGAATAAAATGGAAAACTTTGAAAAGACAACTGGAAATGTAGATTACTAGCTAGTTTTATGCTCTGTGTTTTGACTCTGATACAAAAGTGATTGAAATAAAACAATGTCTGCATGGAAATTTTGATGATTAAAAAACAATTTAACTCGACTTTTTCTTACAAGAGAGGCAGAATAATGAAAAGAGTTTGGATTTTTCTTGAATCTTTGTGAATTGATAAAGAAATACCAAGAGTTGTATTTTTTAACCTTATGTTTGGTTCTAAATTTATTTATATCATTCATAGGTGCAAATACCTAAACTCTTAAGCCAGGAATTATTTTTGTCTCTCAAAAACTGAGTAGAAAAAGAGACTCCAGAAGACAAAGAAATTTGTTAGAGTGGCAATCTTAGCATTTATTTATTTATTTACTTATTTTATTTATTTATTTTTTTGTGAAGAAGATCAGCCCTGAGCTAACATCCATGCCAATCCTCCTCTTTTTGCTGAGGAAGACTGGCCCTGGGCTAACATCCGTGCCGATCTTCCTACATTTTATATGGGACGCTACCACAGCATGGCCTGACAAGCAGTGCAAGTGAAACCAAAGAGGTCAAAGACCTATTTAGCACGCAAGCTGCAGGAAATAGGTTGGATTGGAATGGTGATTTGGAAAAAGAGTAGAAGACAAAAACTGCCTCTCTGAGTGGTGAAGAGAAGAGCTTTGGAGGCAAGAACGCTGGAAAAGGTCATGCAAAGCAGCAGTGGGGTCAACGAGTGCTCACATCCACGTCTATGGTAGCTACTCTGAAGTAAGAGAGGTTCAAGAGAAAGTACAGCCTGGAAGGTTTTAATTCTAAAGCCTGTGATTCATAGTTGTATCAAACAGCAATTGATAACAGATGCTTAGTACAGTGGAATGAGTGGTTGGAAAAAATGTGATATTTGAAATCTATGCTGAGATTCACCACTAAGTAGCACATGAGCTTTTGAACAAATCACTTAATCCCTCTGAAGCTCATTTCCTACATGTGTAAAACCACGGGCTGCATTAGGTGAGCTATCGGATAGCTACCAATCCAGAAGATCCATAAATCATTATTGAACCTAGATTTTATACTCGTTTTAATCTTGCTTGCTAATTTGCTATAAGGAATAATAATAATGACAAAGAACAATTTGATACGATGATTGGGAACAATAGGAATTCACTTTTAAATGTTATGTGAAGTTTCAACCCTGAGGTTGAACAATGTTGGAACCCTTGGACAGCTAGACTTAAAAAAGAAGTGTAGTTATTAACAACTCTCTTGAGTTTGGACTAATCTAGGCTGAAATCCCGACTTGTCCACTAACACCCTCTGTGATGTTGAGAAACTATGTAACTTCTCTTACTTTCACTTTAATCTCTTGTAAATTGGGGAAATCCTTTTACCTGGGTCATGAGGTTATCATGAGGATTAAATACAGCAATGCAGGTAAAGTGTCTGGGTCATAATAAATGTTAGTTATTTTGATTGATTCTTGGAGTATAATATCCTCTTGTATTATTTCCTATATATTTGAATTTAGATTTGTTTTAATATTTCTACTTAATTTACTATAAGCGCTGATTTTAATGACTAAGAACAAAATACCTTGTGTATAGGCAATAGTTCATAATCTTTAGATCACGTAGCCTAGATGTAGCATGCTGTTTGAGTCTGTTTCTTGTCTTAGTTTCACTTTTTTCAATATATAAGCAGTCACTTAACATTTCCAAGGTATTCATTGCTCTGTAACATACAGATTGTGATGAACATCCTGGCTGGGTATTTTTTGGTGGTGGTGTTTAGAATACTTAACTGTTTCCATGAACTATAATTTCTGTGACAGAGGTACTTTTTAATAAACACTAACTGCAGCGTAAGGATAGACATATAGATGAATGAGTAGAATTGAGTTAAAAAATAAAACTCAAGTTTACAGTCAATTGATTCTTAAGAAGTGTGCCAAGACAAATTCAAAGGGGAGAAGTATAATCTCTTCAACAAATGGTGCTGGGATGACTGGAGATTCACATGTAAGAGAATGAAGTTGGACCCCTACCTCATAGTGTAAACAAAAATTAATTGGTCCAAATACCAAAATATAATAGCTAAAACCATAAACATCTTAGAAGAAAACATATACATATCGTCATGACCTTGGATTAGCCAATGGTTTCTTAGAGGTGACACAAAAACCACAAGAGCAAAAGAAAAACAGATAAATTTGACATCATCAAATTTTTTGCACTTTGAAGGACACTCATAAAAGTGAAAGAACAACCCACAGAATGGGAGAAAATATTTGCAAAATGCATATCTATGAAGAACCTTGTATCTAGAATAAAAAAGTCTTATGACAACAAGACAAATAAGCTAATTAAAAACAGGGCAAAGGATCTCAACAGATACGGTCAATAAGCACACTGGGGAAATGCACATCATTAGCCATTAGGGAAATGTAAATCAGAATCACAATGAAATACCACTTCACACCCAGTAGGATGGCTGTAATCAAAAAGACAGATAATAATATGTGTTGGTGAGAAAGTGGAACCTCTGTACATTGCTGATGGGAATATGAAATGATGCAGATGCTTTGAAAAACAGATAATTCATTGAAAAGTTAAATGTAAAGTTACTATATAATCCAGCAATTTCCTTCTAGTTATATAACCAATAGAAAGGAAAACATATGTCCACATTAAGAACTTGTACATGAATATTCGTGGAAGTATTATTCACAATAGCTCAAAAGTGGAAATAACCCAAATGTCCATCTACTGGTAAATGAACAAATGAAATGTGACATATCCATACAATGGAACATTATTTGGCAATAAAAAGGAATAAAGTACTAATATACAGTGCCACAACATTGATGAACCATGAAAACACTATGCTAAGTGAAAGAAACCAGTCATAAAAGACCACATAGTATATGATTGCATTTATACAAAATGTCCGTGACAGTCAAATCTATGGACAGAAAATAGATTAGTCCTTGCCTAGGGCTTGAGGGATTGGGGAGGAAATAGGGAGTGACTGCTAATGGGTATGGGGTTTCTTCTTGGGATGGTGAAATCTTCTAAAATTACTTGTTGCGATGGCTACACAATTTTGTGAATATACTTAAAGCATTGAACTGTACCCTTAAATGAGTGAATTGTATGGTATGTGAATTGTATCTCAATAAAGTTGTTATACAACAAACACATACACAAACTATGCAAAAAAATATGAAGCACTTCATCTGAAATATTTTTAAAATTTAAATTTGAAGTGCTTAAGAAAAAAACCTCTAGGAACATAATTTCTCTAGCAAAACATATAAAATGAAATTAAGAATGGAGGAAATATAGATAATTTAAACAGATCAAAGAAGAAATGTTTTGAGTTTTTATTAACTGTCACAGGGCTTCGTTTTACTTTGTGCCTATGCCTGTGGCACTTGTTTTGTTCTAAATATGTGCTAGAAAGCTTTTCTATGGCATAGAATCATCAGAAATATCTTTTTTTTAATTGATGTTTTAATAGTTTATAACATTGTGAAATTTTTGGTTGTACATTTTTGTTTGTCCATTGCCATATATATATCTCCCTTCACCCCTTGTGCCCACTCCCCACCCCCATTGCCCCTGGTAACCACAATACAGTTTTCTCTGTCCATGTGTTGGTTTATGTTCCACATATGAGTGAGATCATACGGTGTGTGTCTTTCTCTTTCTGGCTTATTTCACTTAACATAATACCCTCCACATCCATCCATGTTGTTGCAAATGGGACGATTTTGTCTTTTTTTATGGCTGAGTAGTATTCCATTGTATATATATATACCACATCATCTTGATCCAATCAACAGTGGAGGGACACTTGGGTTGCTTCTACTTCTTGGCTATAGTGAATAATGCTGTGGTGAACATAGGGGTGCATAAGCCTCTTTGGATTGTTGATTTCAGGTTCATTGGATAGATTCCCAGTAGTGGGATAGATGGATGATAGGGTATTTCTATTTTTAATTCTTTGAGGAATAGAGATGATCTTTTTTAGAGAGGCTACCCTTTCGCTTCAGCAAGGCTATGGATGGATGGACCCACTGTGGACACAATCTAGTCTTCTTAAGGCTGGGCAAAATTTGAGGCTTTTTCAGTTTATATCCTGAAGAATTTCATCTAGATCACAACCCCAAATTCAGGCTGAGGTGAACTGGCCTTGGATTTAAAGTCGTTCCATTCTCTTCTCTATAGAATGGCTTCAGAGCCATGCTTGCTTTCACTAGTCAGGGATCTTCAGCAGAAAGAAGACTTCTGGCTTGCAGAGTTGGTTGTTTAGTGTATTTCAGCATAATAGTAGGCAGAATCATGAATCCCCAAAGATGTCCTTATCCTAATCTCCTATTCCTACATAGGTGAATATTTCACCTTACGTGGTAAAAGAGACATTGCAGGTGTGATTAGATTAAGGATCTTGAAATGAATAGATTATCCTGGATTATCAGAGTGGGCCCAATGGAATCAGAAGGGTTCTTAGAGGCAGAGTGTCAGAGTCAGGGAGAGATAGTTGAAGATGATGTAAGGGGCCATGAGATAAGGAATGTAGGCAATGTCTAGAAGCTGGAAAATGGAAGGAAATGGATTCTCCCCTTGTATTAGTCTGCTTAGGCTGCCATAATAAAATATCACAGGCTGGTGGCTTATACAACAAATTTATTTTCTCACAGTTCTGGAGGCTAGAAATCCAAGATCAAGGTGTTGGCAGGGTTGGTTTCTGATGAGGTCTCTCTTCCTGGCTTGTAGACAGCACCTCTCTCGCTCTCTCCTCACACGGCCTTTCCTCTGTGCATTCATGGAGAAAGATCTTCGGTGTCTCTTCCTCCTCTTCTAAGGTCACCAGTTCTATCAGATTAGGGCCCCACCCTTGTGACCTCACATAACCTTAATTACCTCCTTAAAGGCAGTATCTCCAAACATAGCCACATGGGGGGTTATGGCTTCAACATATGAATTTTGGGGGGGACACAATCCAGTCATAATATTCCTAGAGCCTCCAGAAGGAATTCAGCCCTGCTGACACCTTGATTTCAGCCCAGTGAGACTTCTGGCTGCAAAATTATAAGATAATAAATTTTTGGTGTTTTAAGCCACTAAATTTGAGGTAATCTGTTCCAGCTGCAGTAGGAAACCAATACAGCATTCTCATTAGTTTTAAAGCCTATTCTCTCTCCATGTGGCGGATTCATCACTATTAATATGCTAACATAATACATGGCTACGGTAACTAAAGGGTGGACCCAACCGTGCTGCCCACTCCATTGTGTGGATGCTTATATACTTACACACTTACACACACATATACACACACTAGCCTCTACAGATTTCCATTCTAAGATGCTCTGGGAATTCTTACAGGCCAACAGCTACTTCAGGTTTTTTTGTAAACTCACCTAAGTTTGGAGGAATTTACAAGCAGCTCCTTAATTTGTGAGGAACTGAACATTTTAGGATGCTTTTCTGATAAGTGGGAAATGATTCCTTCAAGTAATTCAGGCAGAGACCTTCTCAATTGCCTTATCTGTTGAACTATAGGCTTAAAAAGTTTGTCTAAGGGTACCACACAGGTCCCAACTTTACATGGCTATCTGTATGGACCTCCGGAGGAACATGAGTGCAGTATCTCAATGTCAAGGCGGGGAATAACTGGAGATCTTCATATGGACTCCTTATCCACAGAGGCTAAGTGTTTTCTGTTAATCTTGAGTTCCCACATTTCCAGGAGAGGAATAGAAATAGATTGAGTGAAATCTCCTTCAGGACAAAAAGGTAGAGAAGACTTTTGAAAGGACTTATTAATGGTTGCCAAGTATACCTGGTTAATGGAACCCTGAGAAGAACAGATGGTCTGTTTGCCATGGATTCTTCAACTACTATGGTGGAAACTAAGGGAAGGTCTGGAGGTGCCAGACTGTTTTGCCCTGAATCTGAAGAGAATGCTTTGTGGAATCCTCTTATTAATAGAAAAACACATTCCCTGAATCTGTCCTATATAGAGTATTCTGTAAGCAAAAGATGCCAAAAATAGTGGCACAATTAGATGGTGCTTGGCAATATTTTCAATAATAGGAAATTTCAGGTATGATGAGACTCCCAACACATTTTTCCAAAAAGAAATCCAATTGGGTCCAATTTAGTCATTTTATCAGAATTTCATCCCTTGATATTGTAAAATAACTGTAACATTCATAATTCAAGTTTTACCTAAAGAAATTTTTATGTGGAGGCTAGGGAAAGTATCATGAATTTTTAGCTTGTTTGCTCAGGGTGTGATTTAATTCTTCTGTTGCTTATATTTTGACTATTCCTTATGGGTTACCAGGAGAATGTATGCTTCTCTATAACGCAAGTCATCAGAGCCTTGCTTTGAAGTTACCCATCACACATAATGCCAAAAATCTAATCTTAAGTAACATTGTTTACATGCTGTCAGTGGTTCGTTTTATTATATGGTGAAACCAAACAAAAGAATTACTTGCAAAATCATAGAAAATATTTTCTTAAAAAGCATAAGATATTATTTGCAAAAGAGCTGCAATTTTTAGAAATAATTCATTTTTTAAATGAGAAAACATCAAATTCTTTTTTAAACTCCCACAGATTTAAACTTTGTACATAATTTTAGTCCACTTTAACCATGGCATACCACAATTTACGCGGAGGTGAATATCTAACAGTGACTCTCAGTAAAGAGAATTTCACCGTGTAACATCCAATATCCTCTTTATTTTTCTCTTTTTGCAAGTCTTGTTCACAATTACTCAAACCTCCTTTTTTTGATCACTTGGAAAATAGCAAAAGGATCATACTTGCTATTCCAGTTGTAAGCATTTGGTTTTTTCTTTCCTTAGACTGGAGTGGTATAATTGGGAAGTAACTTCTGGGCTTCATGTAGCTTATACAAGGCAAGAGATTGTGTGCCATATTTACATAGTGCTTATCAAAAAACAGTCCTCCATAATAGAGGCAAGTTGTGTAAGAGGTATGTCACCATGGACTCAGATAGAATAAAAGGACGTGATTGAATAAAACAGTTTCCAACTGAGACATTTGGCTTTGTATTTTATTTTTCAATTTGCCTCATAATGGTGAACACAAACATCTAGTAAGAAAAACATTTTCTCCCTGGATTAGTAGTTCTTTTATTGCCTATTTCACAGGTGATGAGGATCAGAGGAAGGAGAGAAATTTTTTGGTTAAGGTCTCCTTATTTATTGGAAGTGAGGTTCTGAAGGTAGTCTTCTGTGAATATAGCGCTTCTTAGGGACATCTCCTTGGCCTCTCTTTTCCATTTATCTCCTTTTATATCATTCTTCTTGAACTTCTGACTCTGAACTGGAGACTGTGGAAGAATTTCCTCAGTATAACTTCTTACAGTAGTTTGAGATACATTTTTTCCAGCTTTATTGAGATATAATTGACATACAGCTCTGTATAAGTTTAAGGTGTACAGCGTAATGATTTGACTTAAATATATTATGAAATGATTACCACAATAAGTTTAGTTAACGTCCATTGTTTCATGTAAATACACAAAGAAAAGAAAAAGAAGAAAAATATTTTTTCCTTGTGATGAGAATGCTTAGGATCTACTCTCTCAACAACTTTCAAATATACCATACAACAGTGTTAACTATAGTCATCATGTTGTATGTTGCGTCCCCAATACTCATTTATCTTATAACTGAAAGTTTGTATCTTTTGACCTCCTTCATCCAATTCCCCCTCCCTTCTCCCGCTGCCTCTGGTAACCACAAATCTGATCTCTTTTTCTGTGAGTTTGGTTTTTTTTTTTGGTTGATTACACATATAAGTGAGGTCATACAGTATTTGTCTTTCTCTGCCTGACTTATTGATGGACATCGCTGTTGATGACACTCAGGTTGTTTCCATGTCTTGGCTATTGTAAATAACGCTATGAACATGGAGGTGCAGATATCTGTTTGACATAGTGTTTTCATTTCATCATTACATCCTGGAAGTGGAATTGCTGAATCCTATAGTAGTTCTATTTTTAATTTTTTAAGGAACCTCCATATTATTTTCCATAGGGGCTGTGCCAATTTACAATCTCACCAACAGTGCACAAGGGTTCCCTTTTCTCTACATTCTTGCCAGTATTTGCTCTCTCTTATCTTTTTGATAATAGCCATTCTAACAGGTGTGAAGTGATATCTCATTGTGGTTTTGATTTGCATTTCCCTGATGACTAGTGCTGTTGAGCACCTTTTGATGCACCTCTTGGCTATTCGTATATTTTCTTTGGAAAAAGTCTATTCAGGTCCTTTGTCCATTTTTCAATTGGCTTATTTGTTTTCTTGCTAAAGAGTTTATGATATCTTTATCTGTTTTGGATATTAACCCCTTATCAGATAGTATGGTTTTCAAATATTTTCTCCAATTCAGTAGGTTGACTTTTCATTTTGTTGGTTGTTTCCTTTGCTCTGCAGAAGCTTTTTAGTTTGATGTGGTCCCACTTGTTTATTTTTGATTTTGTTGCTTGGGCTTTAGGTGTCATATCCAAAAATTCATTGCCAAGACCCAGGTCAAGGAGCTTTTTTCCTGTGTTTTCTTCTAGGAGTTTTATGGTTTCTGGTCTGAAATATATTTTTAATAAAATGTCCTATCAATAAGATTGAGATTTATCATTATTTCATTTTTTTCCAGAAAGATGCGGAATGATAACACTGATGACAATGATTGTAATTTCCATTTATTGAATGTTTACCAGGCACTAGGCATTCTGCTAAGTGCCCTCTGCACATTATCTCACATTAGCCTTTCAATAAGCTCATGATGTGCGTACTATTACTATCTCTATTTTACTAATAGGGAAACTGAGGATTAGAGAGATGAAGTAATTTGCTCAAGGTTGTATGGCTACCTTGGGCCATAATTGGCATTTGAACCCAAAGTGTGTGGTTTTAACTTCCTGAAGACAGAGGTTCTCGTTTATAGTTTTATCATGAGGGTGTAATGGTCACTTGAATTATTGGGGCCTTATTGTCATCGACTGTAAGATGTTAGGATGGATAGATCAATGAGTAAACAGCAATCTATAAACTAGAGATGTGCTTGGTTCACAGATTTTTGTTTTTGCTGTTTAACATGCAAATTTTTTGAAGCAGCTGCAAATTTTTTTTTTTTTAAAGATTTTATTTATTTTTTCCTCCCAAAGCCCCAGTAGATAGTTGTGTGTCATAGCTGCACATCCTTCTAGTTGCTGTATGTGGGACGTGGCCTCAGCATGGCCAGAGAAGCAGCGCGTCGGTGCGAGCCCGGGATCCGAACCCGGGTTGCCAGCAGTGGAGTGCACTCACTTAACCACTAAGCCACGGGGCCGGCCCGCAAATTTTTTTTTAATCAAGAGTTTTTTACAAAAATCTGGATTCTGGGCTTTTCCTGAAAACTCAGAATCTCTGTCATCCCTGGCTTGCATTCTGTCATGATGATTGGCTAGAGCTAAGTGTGTCTGTCCCCTTTAAAAGAGGTGGGCGCTCTCCAGTTCACCATTGTCCCCACTGGGAGCTTGACTCATTCAGGCTATTTCCCTGATTCCTGTACACATTTGAGTTTTGGCTCCAGGACTAGCTGATTCTTAATGTCTATTAGGTTTTCAATTCAGCATTTCTATATCCATCCTACAAGCTTATCTTTTTAGTAAACTAACTTTCCTATTCCCTAAACATGGCCTCAGTGTGTAATAACTGGGAATCTCTTTGAAAGTTCATGTTATAAATTTATAGAACTAGACATAAAGTCCATCCTAAATTCCTTTCTGAGGAAATAAGAGAGATGCAATGTGCCAGTTTCTGCCAAGATTTCTTAAGAACAGATTACACAAACGTTATGCAATATCTTAACAGCCACATTAAATTAAGGTGAAAAGATTGTAGAAGACAGTGCAATGCTATGTATGTTTTGTAAGAATATTTTTTATTTCTACAAATGAATAAATGTGTTTGCGTTTCTCAAACACATGTGAATGATGTGCAGAATCCGAATAATGGAGTTGGTTGTTTGCTAATCGTTCTTTTAATTAAGATATGTTTCCATTTGTTGTAAAAAAAAAAAAAAAAAGAAAGAAAAGCTCTTAGTGAAGTTGCTTGTGGAAAATGTAATGGGATTTGTTTATTTCTTTGTAAAATATTCCACAATTCTGGAAAATTTCCCTTCTAGCATCAATTTGAATGTGATGTCCAGTTTTTCATGCTGGCAAACTAACTTTTAAACCATTTGTTCATTGTATGTGTGTGTATGGTTTTTTTCCTTAACAAGAGATATACAAAATTAAAAACAAAAACAAAAAAAAATTGCACCAGGCCAAAACACATGACACAATGATCTTGTTTCCATCATACACAGAAACAAACAGCTTGTTTTAATAATCAAATATGTTTCCTAAGGGTCTTGTTAAATTGCTGAATGTAAATTGCAATTGGAATTGACTATTAAAGATCTTGGTAGAGTAGGTTAAACATCTGTTCAATTTATTACAATTTTATTTGTACTTCAGCTATAACTGGGGCAATTAAGCCAATCAGAGCAAGCAAATCAAATTTAATTTACACTCTAATGGACTAAAAATGAATGAATAAACACTATACTACTAGATCCAAATGATTAAACATGTCTCCAAGGATATTTTTTTTTCTGTTTCAGTATACAAAATCAGGGTGTTTATACTATAATTAACCACTGAAGAATGATGTAAACTAATTTGAACATCTCCTTATTTTTTCATATGTTTTTATAAAATTGCTAAATAAAATTCAAGAGTATCATACATTAGAGCCCTTCTTAACTTAGACAAGTTTACTTACAAAATCATTCATTAAATCTAAGCTTATGGTTTATCTGAATGCTAGAATTTAAATGGAACACGAACTAATTTTAACTAGAATTTTCTATATTCACTTTTATGCCTTAGCCATGGACTGCAATAAGGCAGATTAATAATGGATTTAGTATTGTGAATTAACACATTATTGATCTTTGTAGGGCTCATACAATTTAGAAATGACAACTTGACAATGCAGAAATGTAACATTCAGTACAGTATCTAAGTAGAGTAAGGTAACATCCATCTTATTAGAACCCACAGTCTCTATGGCTGCCAAGGAACTATACACAGGAACATGCATCCTAAAATACAGGTTGAGTGTTGCAAAGTGGACACTATGCTTTAGATGAAGATCCAGGCTGACCTTATATTAATATTCTGAGAGTAGCTATCATTTCAGTTCAGCAAATACCAAACAAAATACCATTGCGTAACATGCACTAGATTGAATGTTGATTAAATAATTACCCAGTAATAATACATCAGGCAAAGCACTAGACTCTAATATTCTACTTATCTTACTTGGTGAGCTAAATTTTCCTCTATTTGGGAAAATAACAATAGAGTCAATATCATACTTTGTCTAATTTTTGGAAAGTATACCTTTTAACTCTCCAATTGGCCCTTCAGTAGGCTCACTGACAAAATCTGCATAATTTAATTGGGCATCTGAGGGCTTCACAGGGGCCATGTAGTCTCTCTTTTTGCTTCTAATGTCTGATGAAAGCAAGTTCAGCAAGGTTTATTTCCTCAAAGGGAAGATCTTATATTTGCCTTTGGCCCTGTGTCTTAGAACATATTGAGTCTGGCTCATCTCAACTAAAGTTCACCAAATCAAGGAAAGCCACATCCAGCCTAGACCTGTACAATGCACTTCACTGGTGCACTTCCCTCCTCCTAGATGTGCCCTTTCCTGTACCCAGGAAACCTTTTCCTTACCACTTTCCTCTGTCAATTAATCTTTGCTAACTGGTTTCGATAAAGCAGCAATTATTTATGGAGAACTTAGTACAAACAGAGTCATGCACTGGGTCCCACACCCCTTCAGGGAATATATTGTATTGTGTCTGGGCAATTCCCTCCCTCCTTCCCTCTCTCCATTCCTTCCTTATATTTCTTACTTCCTCAAACATTTTTGAGGTGCTACGAAGTGCCAGGTGCTAGATAGACCCTAAGAATATAATTGTAAGCAAGCAAGAAAGACATTCCCTGATCTTACGAAGCCAGTGGGGGGAGAAACATTGATCAAATACTCACACAATGAAAGTGAAACTGAAACCTTGATAAAAATTAGAAAGGTGAGGTCAGGATACACAGAAAACAGAATATAATAGAGGCTTTTTGCCTAGTTAGGTTAGGGAAGGCTCTCTGATGGAGTATCTATTGGACTGAGATACAAAGATTGAATTGGAGTTAAATAGGTAAAGAGAGGTAGAAAAAGGGTTCCAGGCAGAGGAGACAGGTGTGTACAAATATCTTGAAACTGGATGGAGTGTGATGCTTAAGAGAGATTGAGGGAAGGCCAGGGCTGAGAAAGCCGGTGACAGTGGTGTGAGCTGAAGCTTCTCAGAGAGGTAGGGAGGGGCTGGAAGTTATAAAGCCTATGAACTGTGTTAAGGAAGGTTGTCTTTATCTTAAAAGCTCTACAGATTATTGAAGAGATTTAAGCAGAAGATAAAATATCACTCGGCATGAAGAGAGGAGAATGAATTAATTGAAGCAGTGCAAGAGCAGGTGGACCAGTTGGCCATTTGGGAGAAGACTCTAGAATCCAGTTGTGAGAAGATGCTAGCTTAGGTTAGGGTAGTGATAGTAATTAAGACAAGTGAACGGATTTGAGAGGCACAAAGGTACAGATGTTGGTTTTGAGTTGTTCTTTGTTGCAGGCATATTATGTTTACCATTTATTTTTAACTTCGTCCTCAATAACTGGTAAACTTTTCAAACACAAGGCTCTTCTTTTCTTCCTCTTCAACTTTCTCCAGCTTTATCTTCCTTTGCTGTCATCTTCTCCACACAGTGGAACTCAAATTAACTTGGAGGGGAAAAAAAGCCTAAACCAAACCTTTCAACTCTGATGCTTCTTTTCAGTTGAATGGTCTTTTTTTTCCTCCTGGTGTTGCTGGAGGAGCTATGGAGCAGTGAGAGGTGGAGGGATGAGAACGTGACTATGTTTGGAATATGGCCAAGACGTCTTTACCTTCATGGATTCCTGATGAAATCTGGCTATTATAAATCCTAATTGAATCTCATGATATTTTCCAAGCAAATGGGACCACTTTGTAAAAAGCAAAAGCATCTTCTCACCAGGAAAGGGGCCATGTGCAAGAGGAGGAGGTGTAAATGGAGAAGAGCCACCAGCCCTTTCAGAAAGCTGCATGATGTAACAGCTCCACTACACTGCCTCATTTGTGCTGGAAAATTTTAAATAGAGAAATATCATCCTGTCCCATTAGCATAGCAACAAGTATGTTCTCAGCATAATGAACTTGGTTGCAGGGCAGCATTCAGCTCCATTTTGCATGCCCTTCTGTCTCACCTTTCATTGCCAATGCCACTGAAGTCCTAATGGAAAGACAGCCTCTGAAAAAACCCTGCTGGCTTTTTGGCTGCCTATTGGCAACAGAGGAGAAGAAGAGGACAAGAATATACATTTGTAAAGTTCCACTTGCTTATCTTACTTAGGGACAGCATTTTATCCTTTCAAGCTCATCTCCCAGCCACTGTAATTAGGCTTCCCAGAAACAGTCTTGCAGCTGTCTTGACATCACAATAGCATTTTGATAAGCTTGGACAGTTACCAGTTGATCTGTCTGGCAAAACGTTGCAGCATACCCAAAGATTTCACTGTATCTTGGTGGATGCTATTAGTTCACAGAAAGGAAATAGAAATATTTTTATAACAATATGCAAAGAAGTCATTCAGGAGCAGGCTTGTGCTGTTGAAACTTTTGTCTTCAATCCTAGCAACAAGTCTTCTCATATTGCATCATTTACTTATGGGGGCATAAATGGGCATAGATTTCTTTCGTCGATGAGCAGGCAAGGGAAAAGATAATCAGAGAAAGAGGGAGGGTAATAAAGAGAGGTACCATGGACAAATAGGGTGGAGAAGAAAGGCAAGAGGGAGAGAAATGTCTTGAGTTGTAAGCTTCCGGAGGTCAAGATTCAGGTTTTCAGTATGCTTCTTCTTTTGAACACAATGGCAGAGAAGGTCATGTTAATATGGTGACAAGTAGGATCCTGCCCCAATTGAGCATCAGTGATTTTGCAGTCAAACCGAAAGCCTCTATCAAGTATCAAGGTCTTCTATAATGGGAAAATCTTGGATTCAACACCACCGGAATCGTCTGCTGCAGTGCCTTCAGGAGCCTTTCAGTTAGGTGGAGTAGGGTTGTCCAACAGGACTTCTGGTGATGATGGAAACGTTCCGTTGCCTCCCGTCAAAGCACTTGAAATGTGGCTAGTGCAACCAAGGAACTAAACTTTTTAATTTTTAAATTTTAATTATTTAAGCTACATGTGGCTGGTGGCTACCATATTGGACAGTGCATTGGAGGGTTGAAGTTATCTACTGTAGGTATTTGTGTAATGTCACATCCTAAGAAAGAAAGGTACAATCACCTCCTCCCACCCCAAGGTTAGAGGAGAATTATTCTGCAGTCATTAAGTCAACCCTCTGAAATGAACCTCAAACCCTGAAGTGGGAGAGAAAGGCAACCGAGGGGCAGAACAATGCCTCAAGCTCTTGAGCTGAAGCTATGCCTCTTACTCTTTAGGCCTTCGCTCCATTTCTATTTCAAAATCTAGTCATTGCAAATATTTCTAGTATCACTGCAGAAGGAAAAAGAATAACGTCTGCTTTTGATTAACACTTGCAGGACCAGCACAGTTCTGAGTCTCCAGTTCAAAGATGCTTACTACATAGATTCACTGTACGTTCTAAAAGGGAGTCTTCAAATTTCCTTGTAATATAATATGACTATTTTTGTTATGAGACATGATTTCCTCATGTCTGGGAGGAGAGAAAGAATATTTTCCCCCTCTACAAGCAATTGTGTGATTACTTTTAACAACCCTTTGTTTGTAAGTAAGACCTTTTGTTTGAGCCATAAGCGGTTTGTCTATGATCTTCAGAAAACTTTTGACTGATTTCTACTGCTGTCGTGGACTCATCGAGGCGTTAATGAATAGGACAGTAGATATTCTGGGGCAGCTTTTGCCCTCTGGTACTTGTGCTCTGCCTGTGAACATCAGCAAAAGTGGCATGTAGGCAAAAGGAGGAGGCAGCATTTAGCCCAATGATTTCACTGCAGCTGCTAAAACAGAAATGCCAACGCAAAGCTGAGCCACTAATTGGAAATGAAATAAACTAAAGAAATCTTGGTTCAAATGGCAGCGATATTTTTTAAAGAGAAGATTTCAGTTGAAATGCCAAAGGAGACAGTTAGCCAAAACATTTGTCTATGGAAATTTCTCTTCTCAATTTTATTTGGATTTACAGCTGGGTGCTAAGTGAAGCATTTCTTGAGAACACATGTCATGGATAAACCAAGATGTTTATTTTCCTAAGAAGCAGATCAGATTGAACTCACAACAAATAGTTCAATTAGCATGATTACTAATAGGCTGATTAAGGCAGGCTCCAATAAATGAAATAGAATATGTCGGAACTGAGCTCCTAGAAAGACCATATGAATAGTAAGGTTGTTAGCTGAGCAAGGCGGCTGTAGCAGGTTTTCAGTTGTTATTGGAACATCAGGGTGAGAAAGGGTCAGATCAAGAATGTGTCTGCATGTTCTGCAAACTGGTACTTAATACATTGTGCGTGATATTGTTCCGTAGCTCTTATACAGGGACTTGTGGGCTAAGTTCTACATTCCTCTTTGAATTTACTGTCAGAAAAATGCTTGCTTCGCCTGGTGAGCTGGTATAATTCCTTACATCAGGCAATAAAACTACACATCTCAGTTTCTTGTCCCTTTTTTCCTGGATCCCTGAACATTTAGAGCTGAATTCACTACTCACTTATGTTATTGTCCTTGGCATGTATTTCCCCCACCCACCACCTGGTTAAGAGTAAGCTCCAAAGATATGGGTAGTCAGTGGGAATTTTAGCTCTCTCCTTTCTGAGTAATCTCGAATACCCTCCTTTTCTTTCTGAGCCCTAATTTACTCATCGGTAAAGTGGGGTAATAATTCTTGTTTTATAGGTGTTTTGTTATAGATATAGTTCATAGTAAACACTCAAAAATTGAATTTTAAATTATTCTTTTGCTCTATATCTTATTATAAATCATCTTAAATCATATAGGAAAGCAAGTATGACATTGAGACAATTAAAATATAATGTGAGGGTAATTATTTCAAGGACTGAACCAAAATAGGTACATTGACATTGCTTTTTCTTTCTTTGTTTACAGTTCCTTCTAAAGGTAAAATTTACATACAGTGAAATGTACAAATCTTAAGAATACAATTCAATGAATTTTGACAAATGTACATACTCATGTAACCCATACTACTATTAAGATATAGAACATTTCCATCACCCAAGAAATTTCTCTCAGATTCTTCTCAGCTGACCCCTCCTCACCCAGAGGCAAAACTTTCTGAATTATTTCACTATAGATTCCTTTTGCCTGTTTTAGAACTCCATAAAAATGAAATCCTACAGTGTGTACTCTTTTGTGTCTGGCTTCTTTTGTTCAACACAACCTCTGAAGATTCATCCATGTTGTTGAAAACAGAAGTAGTTCACTCCCTTTTAATGCTAAGGATCTTCTATTGCATGAAGATATCACAAATTGTTTATTCATTTTCCCGTTGATGGATATTTGATTGTTTTCAGCCATTGGCTATTATGAATGAAGCTGCTAGGAACATTCTTGTACAAGCCTTTTTGTAGTCATATGTTTTCATTACTCCTGGAAAAATTACGTAAGATTAGAATCACTGTGTAAAGCGGTTATACTATTTTACATTTCCACCAGCAAAGTATGAATGTTCCTTACCAAGATTGGGTGTTACTAGTCTTTTTAAAAACAACACGAAAAACACACTCGTATTATTGAAAGAAAAGTTTTACGTTTTTAAATAAGCTTTTAATTTTACAATAATTTTAGATTTGCAGAATTACTTCAGATTGTACAGAAAGTTCGCATATAGCTCCTATCAAGTTTTCCATATTATTAACGTCTTACCTTAGTATGGTACGTTTGTCACAATTAACAAACCAGTATTGATACATTATTAGTAAATAAACTAAAGCACATAGTTTATTCAGATTTCCTCCGTTTTTCCCTAAAGTCCATTTTCTGTTCTAGGATCCCATCCAGGGTACCACATTGTACTTAGTAGTCATATTTCCTTAGGCTCCTCTTGGCTGTGACAGTTTCTCTGACTTTCCTTATTTTTGATGACTTTGATACTTTTCAGAAATACTGGTATCTTGTGGACTGTCCCTCAGTTGGGATTTGTTTGATGTTTTTCTCATGATTATGCTGGAATAATGTGATTTTAGGAGGAAGATCACAGAAGTAAAATGCCATTTTCATTACATCATATCAAGGATTATGTACTATCAATACGCCTTATCACTGTTGAGGTTAACCTTGATCACCTGGATTGAGGTAGTGTTTGTCTGGTTTTTCCACTCTAAAGTTACTCTTTTCTTTCTCCCTTTCCATACTGTACTCTGGAAGGAAGTCACTATGCACAGGGCACACTTAAGGTGTGGGGAATTATGCTGTACCTCCTTAAGTGTGGAGTTTGTTGTTGTGTTGTCAAGTCGGCTCCGACTCCTGGTGACCCTGTGAATGAGTGTGAAGTGTGGAGTAGCTACATAAATTATTTTGAATTCTTCTGCACGGGTAATTTGTCTATTATCTTTTATTTATTTAATCATTTATGTCAGTATGGATGCCTAGATATTTATTTTATACTTTGGGTTATAATCCAATACTAATTTAGTTTGTTGCTAAATTCTTCCAGGTTTAGCCACTGGAACTCTTTCAGTCGGTTCCCGCGTTCCTTCATCACATCATTGTGTGTGCAAATTTTTTTTTTTTTGGCATTTCCTTACTTTTCAGAATCACAAAGTGTACATTTCCTGCCTCAGTCCTAGAATCAGCCATTTCTCTGAGGAGCCCTAGTTCCTTTTACTGGAGAATGATATTAGAAACCAAGATCTGGGTGCTAGGTGTGCTCATTGTTATTGGGTATTCTTAATTCTAGGCCATCCCAGCTGACAGAGCTAGGAAATAGATGTATGTATACTAACCCATGTTTGTACGCATATCTATAAATATTTCTGAATGTAACCATCTGTGTCTGTATTAACCTAACCATGAGTTCATACTGTTGTCTCTAACTCTAATCCATCACCACAGGGATCATTCTGGTCTCCTCCCCTTGCTTATCTGTAACCTCCCCCTGCAACGCTGAGAAGCCTGGATCCCACTATCTGCTATCCATTATTTTTTTTCTTTGACAAATCATGCTGTTGGTGTTATATTTAAAAATTTATCACCAAATCTAAGGCTGTGTAGATTTTCTCCCATGGTTTCTTCAAGAGGTTTTATAGTTTGGCATTTTACCTTTAGGTCTATTACTCATTTTGAGTTAATTATGCATAAAATGTAAGGTCTGTGTCTAGATTCGTTTGTTTTTGTGCACGTGGACATCCAATTGTTCTCATACCTTGTTGAAAAGGCTATTATTTCTCCATCAAATTGCTTTTGCTCCTTTCTCAAAAATCAGTTGACTATATTTGTGTGGATCTCTTTACCGGCTCTCTATTCTGTTGCATGCATCTACATGTCTATTCTTTCACCAATACCACACTGTCTTGATTACTGTAGACTTATAATCTTGAAATCAAGTATTGTGAGTCTTCCAACTTCATTCTTCTTCTTAAGTATTGTGTTGGCTGTTCTAAGTCTTTGACATTCCGTATATATTTTAGAATCAATTTGTTAATATCTATAAATTAGCCTGCTGGGACTTTGGTGGAGATCAAGTTGAATTTAAGGATCAGGTTGAGAAAAATAGACATCTTTACAATACTAAGTCTTCCAATCCAAGAACAAACAGTATCATCTGTTTATTTAGATCTCCTTTGATTTCTTTCATCAGAGTTTTATAGTTTTCTGCTTATTGATCTTGTATATATTTTGCTAGATTCATACCTAAAATATTTCATTTTGGGGGGCTATTACAAATAGAATTGTGTTTTTAATTTCAAATTCCAGTTGTTCATTGCTGTTTTACAGGAAAGCTATTAAATTTTGTATATTAACCTTGTATCCTGAAACCTTACTATAATCACGTATCAGTTCCAGGAGATTTTGTTGTTGTTGATTTTTGGATTTTCTACATAGACAATCATATTATCTGTGAACAAAGATAGCTTTATTTTTTCCTTCTCAATCTGTATATATTTTAGTTCTTATTGCACTAGGTAGGACTTCCACTACAATGTTGAATAGGAGTGGTGAGAGGGGACATCTCATATTATTCCTGATCTTAGGGGGAAAGCATCCAGCTTCTCACCATTAAGTTTAATGTTAGCTGTAGATTTTAGTTTAGATGTTCTCCATCAAGTTGAAGAAATTCTTCTCTATTCTCAGTTTGCTGAGAGTTTTTATCATGAATGGGTGTGGGATTTTGTCAAATGCTTTTTCTGTGTCAGTTGATATGATCATATGATTGTTCTTGTCTGTTGAAGTGGTGGATTACATTGATTGGTTTCACATGTTGAACTAGCCTTACATACCTAGAATAAATCACACTTGATCATAGTGTATAACTCCTTTTACACATTGTTGGATTCTATTTGCTAATATTTTGTGAGAATTTTTGTGTCTATGTTCACGAGAGAGATTGGTTTGTAGTTTTCCATTCTTGCAATGTTTTTATCTGGTTTTGGGAGTAGGGAAATTATGGCCTCATAGACTATGTTAAGAAGTGTTACCTTTGCTTCTATTTTCTGGAAAATATTATGGTGAATTGGTGTAATTTCTTTCATAAATATTTGGTAGATTCAGTGAATCCATCTGAGCCTGGTCTTTTCTTTTTTGGAGGGTTATTAATTATTGATTCAATTTCTTTAATAGATACAGGGATATTCAAGTTATTCTCCTTGTGTGTTTTGGTAGTTGCATCTCTCAAGGAATTGGTGCTTTTCGCTAAATTATCAAATTTGTGGGCAAATTTATGGGTATTTTAACTTTACCTCTTTAAAGACCTTATCTCCATATATAGTCACATTCTGAGGTACTGGGGGTTAGGACTTCAACATATGAATTTGGGGGGGGCACGAAACATTTCATAGTTTTCTTTATTATCCTTTCACTGTTCATGTGATCAGTAGTTATGAACCCCTTTCAATTCTAAGTTACATATTCTCTGTTTCTTTTTCTATTAGCTACAAGTTTATCTATTTTATTGATCATTGCAATGAACCAGGTTTCAGTTTTATTGAATTTATCTATTGTTATCCTGTTTTCAATTTCGTTAATTTATGCTTAATTTTTATTATTGCTTTTCTTCTGTTTCCTTTATGATTGCTTTTCTTTCTCTGGTTTCCCAAGGTGGAAGTTTAGATTATTGATGTTAGATTGTTTTTCGTTTCTAATGTATGCATTTAATGCTGTACATTTTCTTCTAAGCACCACTTTTGTTGCAGCTCACAAATTTGGTAATTTGCATTTTATTTCCCTTTAGTTAAAAATATTTTAAAATTACTTTTGAGACTTCTTTCAGCCATGTATTATTTTGAAGTGTGTTAATTCCCAAATATTTGGGGATTTTCTAGCTATCTTTCTGTTACTGATTTCTAATTTAATTTCATTGTGATCTGAGGACACATTTTGTATAATTTTTATCTTTTAAATTTGTTGGGTGTCTTCTATGGCCCAGAATGTGGTCTATCTTTGTGACTGTTCCATGAGAACTTGAGAAGAATATTCATTCTGCTTTTTTTTTTTTTTTTGAAAGGAGTACTCTAAAATTGTCAATTAGTTTAAGTTAATTGATAGTGTTGTTCAGGTCAACTATATCCTCATTGATTTTTAGCCTATTTGATCTATCAGTTACTGACAGGAGGCGTTGACGTCTCCAACTAGCATAGTGAATATCTATTTCTTCTTTTAGTACCATGAGTTTTTGCTTCATTTATTTTGATGCTCCATTGTTATGTGAGTGTATAGTTAGGATTGCTATATCTGCTTTGTGTGAAATTAGCATACCTACTCCAGCTTTCTTTTCATTACTGTTAGTATGGTTTATCTTTTTTTGTCCCTTTACTTTTAACCTGTCTTTATATTTAAAGTGGGTTTCTTATAAATAACATGGACTTGTGTCGTGTTTTTGTGTTTTTAAACCACTCTGACATTCTCTTTTATTTTGTTTATGTATACCATTAACATTTAAAATGATTATTGGTATATTTGAATTAATAGTAACCATGTTTGTAACTGTTTTGTATTCATTGCCCAAAGTTTCTTTATCTGCCTTATCTTGTTTTAAATCAACATTTTATATAATCCTATTTTATTTCCTTTTTGAGCATACCAATTACACTTAAAAAAAAATTTTTGTCTGTCTAGAGTTTACCATATATAATTTTGACCAATCTAAGACCACCTTCAAATGACACTATTCTGCTTGAATTGTAGTGCAGGTACCTTATAATAAAATATTCCTAATTCCTCCCTCCTCTTTCTTGTGACATTGCTGTCATTCATTTCACTTATCAATATGTTATAAAAAGCCATACATTGTTAGTATTACTTTAAATAGCTACATTTTATATCAATTAATAATAAGAAAAATGAAAGATGTTACCTTACCTTTATTTATTCCTTCTCTGATGTTCTCCCTTTCTTAATGATATCCACATTTTTGATATATACTATTTTCCTTCTGCACAAAGAAAATCTTTCCCTGTTTATTCATGCCCAGGCCTGCTGGTGGTAAATTCCCTGTTTTTGATTGTCTGAGAAAGTCTTTACTTCTCTTTCACTTTTGAAGGATGATTTCACTAGAATTCTAATCTGCTAGTATTTTTTTTCTTGCAACACTTTTAGTATTTCACTCCACTTTCTTCTTGCTTATGTGGTTTCTGATAAGAAATCTTCTGTAAATCTTATCCTGTTTCTGTATATGCAAAGTGTAGTTTTCCTCTGAGTTTTTTTTAAGGTTTTTTATTTTTGTCTTTGGTCTCCTGCAGTTAGAATATAATATTTTTAGGTATAATTTCGTTTTGTTTCATTTTGTATTTTGGGATCTGTGGTTTGATGTCCATCAGTAATTTTGGAAAGTTCTCACCTATTTCAAATATTTGTCTTGCTCAATTCTATATTTCTTCATCTGGTATTCCAATTATGCGTATGTTACATCTTTTGAAATTGTCCCGTTATTCTTGAATTTAGTATTCTATTTTTTCCTTCTTGTTTCCTTTGGTGTTTCAGTTTTGGAAGTTTCTTTTTTGTTTGTTTCCTATTGACCTATCTTCAAGCTCACTAATACTTTCCTCAGCCTGTTGAGTCTATCAGAGACTCTATCGAAGGCATTCTTCATTTCAGTCACAGGGTTTTTCACTTCTAGTATTTCCTTTTGATTCTTTCTTATCACTTAATGTCTCTCTCTTGTGCTGCCAGTTTGTTATTGCCTGTTTTCTACTTTTTCTGTTAGACCCCTTAACATATTAATCATAGTGATTTTAAATTTCCTGTCTGATAATTCCAAAATTTGTGTCATACCTGAGTCTGACTCTGATGTTTGCTTTTTCTCTTTAGGCTGTGTTTTTTCTTGCCTTTTGGCATATCTTTAATTTTTGATTGAAAGCTGGGCATGTTGTATTGTGTAATAGGAATTGAGGAAAACAGGTCTCTAGTGGGAGATTTATGTTCTAGTTAGAGGTTTGGCTTCATCTCATGTTTTGTACTACTATATGCACCAGATGTTTCAAATTCTTCTAGTATCCTTGTTTTTTTCTTCCTTCTTAATTTTGGGCATCCCTAAATACTCCTCCTCAGAGAGAATCTGTGTCTTACGACTTTCTCAGCTGTAATCTACTATTACTAAAATGGAGCCCTATGAGTGTGGGGGTAAGTTACAGAGGAGGAGGATAGTTCTATGATCTTCCATTTAAATCTCAATTTTTTAGTGGGCCAATGTCTCTGGCCTGTAATTTCACAAGTTTTTCTTTTTGTATAGTGTATTAGTTTGCTAGGACTGCCATAATAAAGTACCAGACACTGGGTGACTTAAACAGCAGAAATTTATTTTCTCACAATTCTGAGGGCTAGAAGTCCAGATCAAGGTGTTTGCAACATTGGTTTCTTGTGAGGCCTCTCTCCTTGACTTGTAGATGGCCATCTTCTCCCTGTATCTTCCCTCTGTGTGTCTGAGTCCTAATCTCTTCTTATACAGATACCAGTCATGTTGAATTAGGGACCTCATTTTAATTTAATTACCTCTTTAAAGACCTTATCTTCAAATATGGTCACATTCTGAGGTACAGGGTATTAGGAGTTCAACACATGAATCTGGGGGGGGACACAATTCAGCTCATAACATATAGATTACTCCTCCCGCCCCCAGGTGAGACAGGAGAGCTAGAGGGGCTGGAATGAGAATCATGCCCTCCTCCACCACTCTTGCACAAGGCTCTGTACATTTTCTCATCCTGAAGAGTAGGCCTTTCCTAAAGAGAATGCTCTGGGCACATTTTATAAGGTTTACTCTTCCCTTCCCCCTGCCAGAGCCATGAAAGCATCTTTCTCAGATCTTCAGCATCTGGCAGGGTTCCCAAAGGTATAGCCCAGGAAAATTTGGGGGTTCCTCTAAGATTGCAGCACCTAGGAGTTTCTCACACTCATGCTAGCCCACAATCACCCTCCAGCAATTCATCCAAATCCATTTTGTGTTCCTACCACTTTATAACTCCATTGGCTTCTGCTCCAGTCAAGCAGATCTGGGCTATGACTCGGGATTCACCTGTCTTCCCAGATTTTAAGATATCAGTTTACCCTGCAAACTCAGTTCTCTGATGGATCTGAGAAAAGTCATTAACTTTCAGTTTGTCCAACTTTTTCTTGTTGTAAGGATGGGAGTAATAACTTCCAAAATCTTTACATATTGGAACAGAACCCAGATGTCCTGATTATATTTCTAGTCAGTCTATTTTATGAGAATTACAAAACAAAGCACTATAACTGCCCCAAAATGGAAGTTTCTCTTTTCTCCCTGTTATATGAGAAACTGTAAACATTTTCTTATCTCTCTTCTTTCGTTTTTACTCATTTTGTTGATTCAAGATGTGAGTTTGGATCTGTAATCTTATTGAAGTTTTAGAGTATGAATCTACTCGTTAAATTTTATTGTTGACACTGTATTAAGTCTTATTCACAATTATTTGGGTTTAATTCCACATCTTATAGGTTACAGTGTTCATCTTCAATTCTTTTATACCATGACTTACAGGTTTTTTATTTGGATTGATCTCTTGGCCAGCTGAAACGAATTTCACTAGATAGTTCGGGAAGAGTTCATGGTTGGTATAATTTCTGAGTCCTTCAATGACTAAGAATATCCCTGTTGCCTTCACACATAATCACCAACTGATTTGAGCATGAAATTCTTGTACTCAGTCCCCTCTCAAAACTCTGTAGACTTTGCCCTGTGGCTTTTGCCGTTCAGTGTCCCAGAGATGTTTGTGGTCCCCTAAGATTTTTTTTTCCTTAGTAAGTAGCTTCTTTTTTCTGCCTGGATGGTTCTAATATTTTTTATCCTTGAAAATCAAAAATTTCATCAAGGTATGTCTAGATTTTTGCCTCCTCTCATTAATTTTGTCTGTAATTCTTGACCTCTTTCAATTTTAATACTCATGTTACTTCTAGTCAGAAAATTCTTTTTATTATGAAATATTTAAAACATATGGAAGAGAGAATAAAATCTTTTGAATGCGTGCCCCTCTATCTACCAATCTGTTTCAGTAAATCATAATAGTTTGCCACAAACGATTTGTAATAAACTAAATTTTACAGCTATAGTTAAAATTTCTTGTGCATCCTTACACTATTCCTTTCCCATTTTAAACCTAAATGTAAACACTATTCTGGTTTTTGTCTCCACTTTTCTTATACATTTCTCTATACTGTAGATACATGAGTCCAAAAAATATGTTATCACTTTGCATCTTTTAACTTTAAATACTATGGATTCATATTGCATATATGTTACTGAATCTTACTTTTTCCAGTCTACATTATGTTTTTGAGACTTTTCTATAGTGGTAGCTGCAGCTCTCTTTTATTCATTTTAATGCACTGCCCCATTCCATTATGTAAATATAACCACAATTAATTTATTTTTATGTTGATGGACATTTAGGTAGTTTCCAAATGTTCACAAATATAAAGAATACTGCAAAGAATATTCATTCACATGCCTTCTGGTGCACAGGTGTGAGAGTTTCTCTAGGTTTTGTATCAAGAAGTGGAGTTCCTTATAATAGACATAATGACCTTAAATGGAATATCATTAAGGAACTAGTCCTTACATGGTTCTTATTATGTACTAGGCACTATTTAGACTCATTTAACCTTTCAGAAGAACTTTAAGGTAGGTACTGTTTACTGTCCACATTTTAAAAAGTGGAGACCAAGGCACGGAAATTTTAAGTGGTTTGTCCGAGGTCACACGGATGTAAGTGGTAGAGCCAGGATTTGAGCCCACATAACCTTGTCCAGGGTCTGCACACTTAACCACTATGATATATTGGGCAAAAAGCATGCTATTTCTTCTTGATTTAGTTTTAGAAGATACATTTTTTTCTAGAATTTTTTGTCTGTTTTCAAATTTTCATATAAAATAATGTTTTTTTTTTGAATTTATGTGCTGATTTGACATCTTTCTTTTCTTTTTTTTTTAATTTTTTGTTTATTGCAGTAACATTGGTTTATAACATTGTATAAATTTCAGGTGTACATCATTATATTCTATTTCTGCATAGATTACATCATGTTCACCACCCAAATACTAATTACAACCCATCACCACACACATGTGCCGAATTATCCCTTTCACCCTCCTCCCTCCCCTCTTCCCCTCTGGTAACCACCAACCCAATCTCTGTCTCTATGTGTTTGTTTATTGTTGTTATTATCTACTACTTAATGAAGGAAATCATACGGTATTTGACCTTCCCCCTCTGATTTATTTCACTTTGCATAATGCCCTCAATGTCCATCCATGTTGTCACAAATGGCTGGATTTCATCGTTTCTTATGGCTGAGTAGTATTCCATTGTGTATATATACCACATCTTCCTTATCCATTCGTCCCTTGATGGGCACTTAGGTTGCTTCCAAGTCTTGGCTATTGTGAATAACGCTGCAATGAACACAGGGGTGCATGTATCTTTATCCATTGGTGTTTTCAAATTCTTTGGATAAATACCCAGCAGTGGAATAGCTGGATCATATGGTAGTTCTATCCTTGATTTTTTGAGGAATCTCCATACTGTTTTCCATAGTGGCTGCACCAGTTTGCACTCCCACCAGCAGTGTATGAGAGTTCCCTTCTCTCCACATCGTCTCCAACACATGTTGTTTCCTGTCTTGTTAATTATAGCCATTCTGACGGGCGTGAGGTGATATCTCATTGTAGCTTTGATTTGCATTTCCCTGATAGTTAATGATTTTGAACATCTTTTCATGTGTCTGTTGGCCATCTGTATATCTTCTTTGGAGAAATGTCTGTTCAGGTCTTTTGCCCATTTTTTAATTGGGTTGGTAGTTTTTTTGTTGTTGAGATGCATGAGTTCTTTATATATTTTGGAGATTAAGCCCTTATCAGTTGTATGGTTTGCAAATATCTTCTCCCAATTGTTAGGCTGTCTTTTCGTTTTGTTGATGGTTTTCTTTGCTGTGCAGAAGCTTTTTAGTTTGATGTAGTCCCATTTGTTTAATTTGTCTATTGTTCCTCTTGCCCGGTCAGACATGGTGCTTGAAAATATGTTGCTAAGACCGATGTCGAAGAGCGGACTGCCTATGTTTTCTTCTAGAAGTTTCATAGTTTCAGGTCTTACATTCAAGTCTTTAATCCATTTGGAGTTAATTTTTGTGTATGGTGTAAGGTAAGGGTCTACTTTCATTTTTTTGCATATGGCTATCCAATTTTCCAAACACCATTTGTTGAAGAGACTTTCTTTTCCCCATTGTATGTTCTTGGCTCCTTTGTCAAAGATTAGCTGTCCATAGATGTGTGGGTTTATTTCTGGGCTTTCAATTCTATTCCATTGATCTGTGTGTCTGTTTTTGTGCCAGTACCATGCTGTTTTGGTTACTATAGCTTTGTAGTATATTTTGAAATCAGGGAGTGTGATACCTCCAGCTTTGTTCTTTTTTCTCAGGATTCCTTTAGCGATTCGGGGTCTTTTGTTGTTCCATACAAATTTTAGGATTCTTTGTTCTATTTCTGTGAAAAATGTTGTTGGAACTTTGATAGGGATTGCATTGAATCTATAGATGGCTTTAGGAAGTATGGACATCTTAACTATGTTAATTCTTCCAATCCAAGAGCATGGAATATCTTTCCATTTCTTTGTGTGTTCTTCAATTTCTTTCAGCAGTGTTTTATAGTTTTCCGTGTACAGCTCTTTCACCTCTTTGGTTAAGTTTATTCCTAGGTATTTTATTCTTTTTGTTGCAATTGTAAATGGGATGGTATTCTTAATTTCTCTTTCTGCTCCTTTGTTGTTAGTGTATAGAAATGCAACTGATTTTGGTATGTTGAGATTTGTATCCTGCAACTTTATCCATATTCATTTATTACTTCTAAAAGTTTTCTGGTGGATTCCTTAGGGTTTTCTATATATAAAATCATGTCATCTGCAAATAGTGACAGTTTCACTTCTTCCTTTCCAATTTGGATCCCTTTTATTTCTTTCTCTTGCCTGATTGCTCTGGCTAGGACTTCCAGTACTATGTTGAATAGGAGTGGTGAGAGTGGGCATCCTTGTCTGCTTCCTGCTCTTAGAGGGATAGCTTTCAGTTTTTCACCATTGAGGATGATATTAGCTGTGGGTTTCTCATATACAGTCTTTATTATGTTGAAGTACTTTCCTTCTATACCCATTTTATTCAGAGTTTTTATCATAAATGGATGCTGTATCTTGTCAAATGCCTTCTCTGCGCCTATTGAGATGACCATGTGATTTTTATTCTTCATTTTATTAATGTGGTGTATCACGTTGATTGATTTGTGAATGTTAAACTATCTCTGCATACCTGGAATAAATCCCACTTGATCATGGTGTATAATCTTTTTAACGTATTGTTGTATGCGATTTGCTAGTATTTTGTTGAGGATTTTTGCATCGATATTCATCAGTGATTTTGGCCTGTAATTTTCTTTTTTTGTGTTGTCCTTGTCTGGTTTTGGTATCAGGGTAATGTCAGCTTCGTAGAATGAGTTAGGGAGCTTCCCCCCTCCTCAATTTTTTGGAAGAGTTTGAGAAGGATAGGTATTAAGTCTTCTTTGAATGTTTGGTAGAATTCACCAGGGAAGCTGTCTGGTCCTGGACTTTTATTTTTGGGGAGGTTTGTGATTACTGTTTCGATCTCCTTACTGGTGATTGGTCTATTCAAATTCTCTACTTCTTCTTGATCCAGTTTTGGAAGGATGTATGATTCTACGAATTTATCCATTTCTTCCAGATTGTTGAATTGGTTGGCATATAGCTTTTCATAGTATTCTCTTATAATCTTTTGTATTTCTGAGTTGTCCATTGTAATTTCTCCTCTTTCATTTCTGATTTTACTTATTTGAGCCTTCTCTCTTTTTTTCTTGGTGAGTCTAGCTAAAGGTTTGTCAATTTTGTTGATCTTTTCAAAGAACCAGCTCTTGGTTTTATTAATTTTTTCTATTGTTTTTTGGTCTCTATTTCATTTATTTCTGCTCTGATTTTTATTATTTCCCTTCTTCTACTGATTTTGGGCTTTGTTTGTTCTTCTTTTTCCAGTTCCTTTAGGTGCATTGTTAGATTGTTTATTTGAGATTTTTCTTGTTTGTTGAGATAGGCCTGTATTGCTATAAACTTCCCTCTTAGAACTGCTTTTGCTGTATCCCATAAACTCTGGCATGTCGTATTTTCATTTTCATTTGTCTCCAGGTATTTTTTGGTTTCTTCTTTGATTTCTTCGTTGACCCAGTCGTTGTTCAGTAGCATTTTGTTTAATCTCCACGTATTTGTGGCTTTTCTGATTTTCTTCCTATAGTTGATTTCCAGTTTCATACCATTGTGGTCAGAAAAGATGCTTGGTATTATTTCAATCTTATTAAATTTATGGAGACTTGTTTTGTGGCCTAATATGTGATCAGTCCTGCAGAATGTGCCATATGCATTTGAAAAGAACGTGTATTCTTCGGTTTTTGGATGGAATGCTCTGTATATATCTACTAGGTCCATCTGTTCTAGTGTGTCATTTAATGCCAATGTTTCCTTATTGATCTTCTGTTTGAGATGATCTATCTGTTGGTGTAAGTGGAGTGTTAAACTCCCCTACTATTATTGTGTTACTGTCTATTTCTGTTTTTATGTCTGTCAATAATTGCTTTATATATTTAGGTGCACCTACATTGGGTGCACAGCTATTTACAAGTGTTATATCCTCCTGTTGGATTGTTCCCTTGATCATTATGTAATGCCCTTCTTTGTCTCTTTTTACAGTTTTTGTTTTAAAGTCTATTTTTTCTGATATGAGTACTGCTACCCCAGCTTTCTTTTCATTGCCATTTGCATGGAGTATCTTTTTCCATCCCTTCATTTTCAGTTTGTGAGTGTCTTTAGGTCTGAAGTGTGTCTCTTGTATGCAGCGTATATATGGGTCTTGTTTTTTTATCCAATCATTCACCCTATGCCTTTAATTGGAGCATTTAGTCTATTAACATTTAAAGTAGCTATTGATAAGTATGTACTTACTGCCATTTTTTAACTTTTTTTCCCTCAGAGTTTTAGTAGTCCGTCTCTGTTCCTTCCTTTATCTATACAGAATTGATGGTCTCTTTAGTTTGACCTCTGTCTGAAAGCTCTACTTTTTAACTCCCCTCCTCCCTCCTTTTATGTTTTTGATATCATATCTAACCTCTTTTTTGTGCATTTGTATCCATTACCCTCTTATCATGGAAATAGATAATTTTTCCTATTTGTGGTTTTCTCTTTTCCCCTTAAATAAGTCCCTTTAACATTTCTTGTAGCACTGGTTTCTTGGTGACAAACTCCTTTAATTTTTGCTTGTCTGGGAAATTTTTGATCTCTCCTTCCATTTTGAATGATAACCTTGCTGGGTAGAGTATTCGTGGCTGTAAGTTTTTTTCCTTTTAGCAATTTAAATATATCATGCTGTTCTCTTCTAGCCTGTAAGGTTTCTGCTGAGAAGTCAGCTGATAGCCTTATGGGATTTCCTTTGTATGTAACTTGACTTTCTCTTGCGGCAATGAGCTGGACCCGATATCCCTTCAATAATCTTAGAACTGGTGCCTCTTTGTGGATAGAAACACTATAAAACTGTAAATTAGATTTAAATGATTTATTTCATTTAAAATGCACTGTAAGCCTATTAGGTAAATGCTATTATCACCCCATTTCACAGATGGAAAAATTGAGACAAGGTAGTTTTAGTAATTGACTGATGATCACAAATGCCTCATAAGTAGCAGAGCTGTTATTTGAACGTGTTGAAGCCCAGAGTCTTAACCATTCTCCTACATGGCCTGGCAACAGGTGAAAAGGTTTTCTGGATTTTCTAGAGAAAGCAAATTAGAAAACGTCCCTGTTTCTTGCATGTCATAGAAGACTTTTGTGTTAATTCCTCAGCATGATCCTGGCCTTTGAACGTCAGTACCTTTTCACATAACCTATGATCTCTCTCTTTAATCTTTACTGAGGAAGGTATATCTATGCTTAGTATCGCCAACCGACATGATTTCTCTCAGAATTTGTGACCCCTGTTTGAATATTCCAGACCTAGGAGACCAAGGGAGAGAGGAGCTGTGGGTTTATTGTTGTGTTACAGTTAAAATATCCAAACAGCTTTTGAAGAAAAGTGAGGAGTGAGAACAGAAGAGATTTGCAACTAAGAGTTCCCCTTCTCTGCTGAAGTTTTTCTTTTCTATATTTGATGTGGCACCTGATAGTCTTCATCCAACCCACTTGCCTCTTTCAGGACCCCTATGACTTTCCAGTAGGAGCCTCTACAAATGAAAATTGAGTAAGCATCCCTGTGGGTTTCTTGTTGGATATGTCCTGCCTGGCGCATTTCCCAGGCCTAGTGAGACCCTAAATGACCCATAGCCCTTACCTACGTACAATCTTTGCCTGTCTAATTTAAGGGTTGTTAGTAGAGTTACACCATAGAGCCTCTCAGGCAAGTTGTTACTTCTGCAGGCAGTAGATGATCAGGGTAGTCCTAGTCTTTGACCCAGTTCCATTTGCAGAAATTTCTCAAAGCTCTTGGTATAGATCTGGGGTATCTAGTATCTAGCAAATAATACAGTCTCGTCCTCTTTTTAAAAATTCCATTTTAATAGGAATCTAGAAAAGGGACTAGGAGAGTTAGACACATTCATTTAAATTTGCTCTTTTACCCACAATCCTAAGTAGCAAATTACAAGTTATCATCAGGTAACATTAAAAAAAAAATAGACTATAACTTTTCTAATTTTCCAGACACAATGTTCTCAAGTTTCCATTTAATAGTTACATCCACGCGATAAGAGCAGATTTTGAGTTTTGGCAAGGCCCTTGCAAAAACTGTGCATGGAAACTCTGTAAATTCAACAGTAGACATTA
Organism: Diceros bicornis minor; assembly: GCF_020826845.1. Taxonomy (NCBI): domain Eukaryota; kingdom Metazoa; phylum Chordata; class Mammalia; order Perissodactyla; family Rhinocerotidae; genus Diceros; species Diceros bicornis. The sequence continues at coordinate 16,585,003 of NC_080775.1, read as the reverse complement.
TTAGGAGGGTTTATTCCTGGCAGAGACAGGGCCTGAGTCTTAGCAGAAGTGCAGGAGGCAGAAGCTAACTTGAATTTTCTATAAACTGGCTTCAGTGGAAAAGCTGTGCTGAGACGAGCAACTCTATTTAGAATGGCTGCTGCTCATCTTTCTACCAAGATAATCATCTGATACCAACATGAAAAAGCAGATGCAGCATTTGAAGGGACATTCTGCCTTTCAAACGCTCAATGCTTTTCAACTCCAATATTATTCTTAATAAACCAGAAAGCCAAAGAAGTTATCACCTTAAAATTCTTGTGTAGCGTGAAGACCTAAGAAAGTTGAACACCTGGCTTTTACCAAAGCGGAGCCCTGAAAGCAAAGCATCACATAAATTGGAATTTTTGCTTCCTCTGTTGTCTTCCTTATAGTCTCTTGCCTCTTTGCTAAATATCAAAGATATTTATGCTTAAACAAATGTTGTCTCCCTCTCAGTGCATCCTCTCCTTCTGGCAGGGAAGTCATCATGCTGAATTGGTGGCACTTTCCATGGCAACAGACTGTGATGTCAGAAATGTGGTGCCAAGCAATTCGATTTTGGAGATGCCACAGTTGGGAATCTGAAGTTCTGAGGATGATGGTGAGACGGAGCAGTTGTTGTAAAAGAAAAAGATTCTCAGGAAAGACCGAGTGTCTAATGTGTGCTCTCAGAGGCCCGTTGCTGAAGAAGGGTGACAGCAAATGAAGCCAGGTGAGGGGAAAAGGGATGCAGTGTTCAAGATAAGATTTCAAAGGAAAAGTGTGTTGATGAAGACAGTTTGCAGAAGGCCACATCCAGATGGCTGGCACTCTGCCACATTCTGTGGCTTTGATGCTTCACAGGTGTTCTCAAAAGTGTGGAGGAAAGAAGCTCCAGAGACACACTGTCTCTCACTATGAGAGGCAAAGGAGTCAGGACATAGAGAAGAGCAAACTCTTTGCTTTCCTCTCTCATAAAGCAGGAGTGTGATAACTTGCACAGTTTTGCTGCTTTCAAGGAAAGAGCACCTTGACATCAAGACCTTTTGAGACCTGAAAAGTGAGGATGCTGTTGGGAGAAAGACACCCTAAGAGGGTGTTAAATTTTCAGCAAAAACTTCCAGGAGGAGACAACGGATGGTGGCGCCTAATATTACTGATAGAAACAATCTGGGAATATTTTGAAATAGACTCTTAAAATCTTCGCCTGTTCTTTGCAGATCCTGTGTCAAATATGCAAAGAATGAAACCAATACCTGTGAAAAATCATAGATGAAGTTTTAAAATACACATTTCAGTGATACAGTATGGATAAATTTGGACTGCATATGGCTTCTTATGTAAAGAAAAATTTCTTCTCCTTTTAGTAACACATTGTCTGCTGCCTGTGCTTAGCACCTTCTGCCATATGCTCCTTAAAACAAGCTGCTGCAATTCAAGAACTAGCCCTAGTAATTAAGATCCAGTGAGCCAGATGAAGAAAATGAGCTGGTAAACCACATGCCCATGGAGCTCAGCCTTTTTATATTAAAAAAAAGAAAAGAAAAACAACGATTTGCCAATGGACTACTCAGAGGATTTATAGGCAATCCACACTCAGGATTATTGCTAACACTTATGCATAATTTTTGAATTGTTCTTGGCTTAATTGATTAGGTCCATGGATATATTTGCTGTTGGCTCCTGGAGCATGCCTATGGAATACAAATAACAGTGCTCAAGGCTCAACCAAATGCAATTTATTTCATGAAAAAATAAAATATAACATGGAAGATATTATAAAATAGTTTGAGATTAAGCATTGAAAACCCTTGGAGATTTTTGGCCTCTCATCCTTATATCATAAATAGAGAAGTTGTGGTCCAGAGAGATTGAATAAATTTCCTTTGGTCACTGAGCTACTTAAGAGACACACTCAGATTAGAACATGAGATTTCTGACTCACCTACTAGTTCAGCAGTTCTCAAACTTAAGTGCGCGTCAGAAACTCCTGGAGGGCTTGTTAAAATACAGATTGCTGGGCACCACCCCCAGAGTTTCTCATTCAGTAGATCTGAGTTGAGGTCCCAAATTTTACTTCCCAAACAAGTTCGCAGGTGAAGCTGACCTACAGGCCTTACTTACCAGTCTATGGGTCACACTTGGAGAATCACTGGCTTAGTTCTCTTTTCTATTACATTGGGGTTTCTCAAAGTGTGGTGGGACCTATCAGAATCACCTGAGAAGGGGGTTGCTTATTAGAAATATGGATTATTGGGTGCATCTTAGAGTTTCTGAATTTGAGTTTCTGGAGGTAAGATGCTGGGTCTCCATTGTACACAATTACCCGTGGTAACTTCTATACACATCAACATTTGAAAATCACAGTACCTCACCCCGTTGGTTCACTTGAAAAAGTCAGAGACTGAACTTCTTGATGAGATGAAAAAATTCACAGTTGCTTGAATTCTACTCCATCCTCTCAAATCTCTAAGCAAATGACAAAAGAAATGAAGAAGAATTAAAAACCTGCATCCAAGATGGGAAAATGAGAAAGATGTCAGACCTATGCCAAAAATTACTAGGGTTTTTTGTGAGATGTTGTGCAGATGACTCAATTGAGCTAGACATTAAAGAGACCTCTCAGCATCTAGAGATAGCAGCAGAGTTTTAGAGTGAATAAGGAGAAAATGTCATACCAAAGTCCTGCTAATATCCGCTGATATGGGGGGCAAGCTGATATCAGAGAGTGTAGGATGTGAAATCTCATCTATCTCATCATCTCGTAATGAAACACCTATGTACTCTTCCAGAAAATATGGAAGATTATAGACAACCAAATGATGAGTATGACAAAAAAAATATTCCAATAGAAAAATGGGCAAAAGGATAAATAGGCAATTCACAGAAGAAATAAAAGTAAACATATGAAAAGATCTCTAGCTTCCCGAAAGAAATGTAAATTAAAACAATGAAATGCCAACTTTTTGCCCACCATTTTTGCAAAAATTTAAAAATGTGAAAAACATTGAAAAGGATATGAGGAAATAGGTATTTATACTCTTTTGGACAGATTTTAGGCAATTTGGAATACAATTTTAGAAGTCAATTTCACATGTATCAAAAGTCATAAAAATATTTATACTTTTGAACTGATTATTCCATTTATAGTAATTAATTCTAAATCAGCAATAATAGTAAGAGAGACAAAAATATTTACATGTAAAGATGTGTATAATGACATTATATTAGTGAATAGTTTGGAACAACTTAAATATCCAAATATGATATGGTTAAATAGGTTTTTATGTATAGCTAAAATGTACTACTATATAGTCATAGTAGTTACTGAAGAATATTTAAAGGTATAAAATGTGCTCACTATTTTTGAATGATAGTTTAGATTACCAAATCATCCAATAAGTTTACATAGAAATTCAATATATGTGAAAGAAAAAGAGCTAGAAACATGCACCAACGTTATATCTTTTCCACAATTTGTGCAGTGAAATCATTGTTTCGTTAGTTTGAAGATGTTGTTGGAAATAGGCAATGCCTGATTACATGAATTATTCTGTATTATTCCAATGGGATACTGTGCAGCCATTAAAAGGGCAAAAACAACTTATAGTTATTGATACAAAATAATCACAAGATTAATTGTTAGGTGAAAAAAGTAAGGCACAAAACAGTGCGTAACTATGTTAACAAATAAGAATTTAAAAACAAAGCATACTTTGATAACACCAGGTCCCCTCTCACTCCAGACACATAGAAATGGTGAACAAAATATACTAACCATAATTACTTTCTATACATACCAACTCAAAAAACGAAAAAAAAAAAAACAAAAGAAGGCCCAGGTGCTAGAAATTAAGAGGAAATGGGAATCAATTTTCTAGGTCACAAACTGAGAAAGCTGCCATGATCCATAAGAGTATTGGACATAGAAATAGGCTTTAAAGATCTGGGTCTGAGGTTTTAATGACAAGGAGGGATGGACAATATTGCCTTAAGTCCACTCAAGGCAATGAGCTGGACCTGATATCCCTTCAATAATCTTAGAACTGGTGCCTCTTTGTGGATAGAAACACTATAAAACTTTAAATTAGAGAACCAAAAATTATCCCTTTACTTAAGATTATGGATAAAAAATATAAAAGTTCCCTAAGAGTTGAAGCCCCAAATGTGTGTTTTACGGCAGGTGTGGTGTCTGAATTTATAGTGACTTCACAGTTCAGGAATTTCAAGCTGAGAAATTAACATATAATGGGTCCTGGACCAGTGAACTTCCAGGGGCAGCTGACAGAAGAACATTTAAAACTGCTCTGTTGGGACATGTCCATAACCCAGAGAACAAGAGAGTCCCTCAGACATAGCCATCTTGAAAACAAACAAGAAGATTAGCATCTCAGGACTTGAGAAAACAGAACAATCTGAAAGAGATTAAAGGGCTTTAAAAATGATTAGGGGGCCAGCCCTGTGGCTTAGTGGTTAAGTGCGCGCGCTCCACTACTGGCGGCCCGGGTTCGGATCCCGGACGCACCGCTTCTCCAGCCATGCTGAGGCCGCGTCCCACATACAGCAACTAGAAGGATGTGCAGCTATGACATACAACTATCTACTGGGGCTTTGGGGGAAAAATAAATAAATAAAATTATATATAAAAAAAAAAGAATCAATGGTAGAGAAATCTTCATATTAAAAAAATGATTAGGACATTAAGAAAGTAATTAAAATCACAATGATAGACTAGGGCATTTTGAGAAACAAGATTTGCAAATAAGAACATATAGAATGATAGATGTTAATATAGCCATTGAATAAAAGAAACTTTCAAAATGTGGATGAGATACAATTTAGAGAGAATTGGTAAATTGGAATATATGTTGGAGGATATTACACAGGACGCAGACCTGAAAAATGATTTAGAGACATAGGGAAAAGAGTGAGAAGCTCCAACATGAGTCTGATAGTATTTCCCCAAAGATAGAATAGAGTTAGTGGGAAAAACGCAAAATGGCTGCGAGTTTTATAGAATTGGAGAGTGACGTGAAGCTTCATATTGAAGAGTACGACAAATAAAAATAAATCTACATCTAGACTGGGGCCAGCCCTGTGGTGTAGTGGTTAAGTTTGGCATGCTCTGCTTCGGCGGCCTGGGTTCACAGGTTTTGATCCTGGGTGTGGACCTACACCACTCATCAGCCAGGCTGTGGCAGTGACCCTCATACAAAATAGAGGAAGATTGGCACAGATGTTAGCTCAGGGAAAATCTTCCTCAAGCAAAAAGAAGAAGATTGGCAACGGATGTTAGCTAAGGGTGAATCTTCCTCCGCAAATAAATAAATAAATAAACAAATAAATAAATAAATAAATAAATAAATCTACATCTAGACTCATTTTAGTGAAATTGCAGCTCACCAAAGGCAGATATAAAACTTAATCATATCGTAGCAAATGAGGGGAAAAAAGAGATATGCTAAATAGAAAACACAATTTGAATTTAACTATATCAGTAATCACAATAAATGTGAAAAAATTAAATTCACCTACTAAAAGAAAGAGATTTAGCTGTACCTCTTTGAACAGCATATGCCTATTTTTTTTTTTTTATTTTAAAAAGTAAAGGGATAAAAGAGTAAAGAGATGGGAAAAGATGCCAGTACACACAGAATGTGATGGTATTGTACAGAGATATTAAGATCAGGAAAAGTAGAAAATACAGCAAAACATAATGAACAACAAAAAGCATTTTAAGGATAAAGGAGTCATTCTAAATCATATTCTATGCCTTTAATAACATAGCCTTAAACTACATGAAATTACCACAACTGAAAAGAGAAATGAACAAACCTAAATCAAAATAGGAGATGTTAAATACCTCTCTCTGTAAGTTTTAGGTCAAGAACACTAAAAATTGTTAAAGAATGAACCAGTATCTGATAACACAGTCAAGAAACTCATATATAGAACCTACACCATAAAATACACATTCTTCTCAAGCACAAGGGACATTTATGGTAAATGATTATCTACTAGACTATCAACAAAGTCTCAACTACATAAAAGAATTTAATATAGAACATACTCTTGACCATAGTAAAAAAATAATTTAGTAAGAAAAGTATGTCTAAAACATCATATATTTGGAATTTAAAAACATAAAACTCAAGGATCCAGGAAAAATTAAGAAATCCAAAGCCGTTAGAATGAATATCAAAACATGATATTAGAATATCCAAAGCCATTAGAATGAATATCAAAACATGATATTAGAATATCAAAACATGTATGATGATACTTAAGATAGTAAATTTGGGGAATTTATATTAGAAAATAAAAAGATGGAAAATGAGTGCCTATGTGTTTAATTCAAGACATTAATAAAACAGTACAGTAAAGCCAAAGAAAGTAAAAAGAAGGAAATAATAAATATAAGACAATAAATAATGAAATAGAGAAAATATAACAGGATTAATACAACCTAAAAATTTTGAAATTAATGAGACAGGCAAATATGTTTTAAAAGAATAAAAAATAGCTATTTAGGGAGATAGAAATTACATTGAGAATTTGGGCAGAGAATTGGAAACTATTAAAAATGGAAATTCTAGAGCTGAAAAAACAATAATTTAACAACTAAACGTATAGAATTAAATGATTTAATGGTAAATTGGAATTGGTGAACTGGATGATAGGTTACAAAAATATATGAAGAATGAAGCATAGAGAGAAAAAATAATGTAAAATAATAGAATAATGGGTGCAAGATGTAGAGAATGCACAGAGGAAGTTTAGAATATATGTAATCTCTAGGAGAGAAGAGAGAAAATGAACACTGTGAAGATACGATGGCTGAGAATTTCTCCAAACTGATAGGAGCCAGTAAGCCACATTGTCCGGGATCCTTCTGCAAGGATCACTTCCAAACAGAAAAATCATTTGATAAATCTCCACCCAATCATTATAAAAACTCCTAGTAAAATAGTAAAAAAAAAAAAAAAAAAAAAAGAAATTTGCTCTGTTAAAAAAAATGTAAAAAAAAAAGAAAAAGAATAAAGGGAATCCTTTAATTGATAAAAGGTACCTTATAAAATTGTACAGAAAAAAATTGTTTTTTGTGGTGAAACAGAATACTTCTGTTTAAAATAAGCATGAGGGGAGGAGCAGGACATTTTCTATTACCATGGTGATTTAACAAAGTCATGAGAGTCTTAGGTAGTGTCTTAAGGGGAAAAAAAAGGAATAATAAGAAAATGGATCATAAAAAGGTAAAAATCTTACCATTTTTACACTATATGCTTCTCTAAATAGGAAATCCAGAAAAGTTTATAAATTGCTATAAAAAAATATGAGTTTTTAAAGTACACTGAATATAATATTGATAAGCTGAAATTGATTGGCACAAAGAGTAAAAAATAGAAAATGCAATAATAATGCTAAAAGATCTAATTCACAATAGCAACAAATACTGTAAGTAAGCTAGAAATAACAGTAACCTAATAATAACTATAACCTAGGAATAACAACGGATGCACATGACCTTTAGGGAGAAAAATTTTAAACTACATCAAAGAATGTATGAGAAGATTAAATAAAATCTTTAGTATATGCATGATCACAGATGGGAAGGTTCAATATTATAAAGATGATGATTCTCCACAGATTAAATTTAGTGGGATTCCAAAAATATATTTATTACTTTTCTGTGGCTGCAGTAATAAATTCTCACAAGTTTTGGCTTAAACAATAGAAATTTATTTTCTCACAGGTTTGGAGGCCAAAAGTCCAAAATTCCGTGTATCACTGGGCTAAAATTCGGGTGCAGATGCCAAGCCGCAGATAAGGAACCCGCGGATATGGAGGGCCGACCAAGAGACTTGAGCATCCGCGGCTCTTGGTATCCGCGGGAATCCTGAGACCCATCTCCCGCGGATACCGAGGGACGACTGTACTAGGAGGGGAGGGAGACTGAACCTTAAAAATTTGGTGCTACTTGTATGAATTCACTTATCTAAATAAATAAATAACATCTAAATAAATACTTTTTTTTTTTTTAAAGGCAAGGCTCTTTAAGAAATTATAAGGGATTTGTTACAGTGTTATCTTAGATCATTTCTGGGCATTTGTATTGCTTTACGTGTATTGTTTAATGCTGCCATTTTGGAATTTTGTCTCTTTGGAAATCCTCAGTGTAACAAGGTTTTTAATGTCTAACTTGCCCCTTCATCTCCTGGAATTTCTCAAGATATTATGCCACTGAAATTTGATAGCCTGGATATTTGGTGAATGTGCCCTTGTTTGTAAAACAAACAAACAAAAAGCTTTTAAGAGATAATGAGCTACAAATTCTTGGATTTCTTTCCAGGTCAATGATAAATGTTACATCCTCCCTTCATTATATCAACTGTTGGCAATTTAAATACCTTTATTTACTAAAAGCAATAACATGTTTGGTTTCTTGAAAGTTCTTTAAATCTTGGTTATATAGTCTTGACCTTCAAATCTAGTTCTGTTCACACACTACTTAGAGACATGGTGCTAGAGTTTCAGTTTTAGATATGGAAACAATAAGAATTTTCTTGATCCCCAGAAGAATAGTTGATTGGCTAAACTCTTTCTCTTAATCTTTGAAGTTCACCATTTCCTTCAGTTAGAATATAATTTCTTCTTTGCAATTGTTCTCAAACTCTTTGTTTTGTATATATTCAATGTATTCAGTAAGATTGTAAACTCAATGAGAGAAGTCTTCCTTTCTTCTCAGTTGTTCCAAAGCAATTTAAGAGAAAATCACTACGGAATACTTTCTGTGGGGCACTGTGCCAGGTGTTGGGCATACAAAAGTAAATGTGACACCCTGGGCCTCTGAGAGGTTCATGATGTGCTTCCCCAATATCCTTTATTTAGTAAGTGTTCAATAAACTCTTGTTATTGGAGACACAGAGAAACCAGTCTTCTTCATCTATCCAGTCAAGAGAGAAGTCTGGTAAGAACTATAATCCTATTATCTCCTTAATAATGTCCAAACATACATTAATTTAATCAAGCATATGACACATTAGAGAGAAAATACTTTAATTGGAGATCCAATATTTCTCTCTTCTAGATCCTAGGGAAATGGTTAGTTATACTAGGATCATGGATCTACAGCATGAGTAGAATTTCAATCTCCAACATTCCAACAGCACGGAAAACCTGCCATTTGTAAACTTCCCATCATTGGAACACATATAACATAACTTCCTATATTCAGATCCTGAAATGTATATCAACTATGGACAGGCCCCAGAAAAAACAGAAATTCCACTAGGCTTTAACTGGTTCTTTCAAAAGAAACAATTCAAAAGTTCTGGAAAGGGTAAAATAGATAGAGCCAGAAGTTGCCATTTTATATCCAGTGTAGTGCAAGTGTGTAAAATTAATAAAAGATACAGGAACTATCCTCACCCTTTTAAAACTCATTTCCTAAGCAGAGAAACTGCTTTTCAAAGATATCACAGGAAGTGGAAAAAAATACAAAATTCTCATTTATCAAGTCAAATAAGAAATTAAAATTAGGTTATGCTAGGTATACAGTGGTGCTTACTGGAGAAAGCCAACAAAGATTTGGGCAAGAATTCTAGTGTTTGCACTTGGAATAGAGGAAAGAGGTTCGTTAAGAAAAAGTTTATGTAGAGCCAGTCTGAAATTCAGAATGAAACTCAGTGTAAAACAAAGTATGCACTGAGTGAGAGTCCTTATCCAGAAATGGAGTGTTCATTCTTCAGGGCGAAATTGCACTTGATTATTTAGAAATAAGTCGTGTGAATTTTTAATATTATAAAAAACATTTTTAATCATAGTATGTAGATGAAGTAGATTATAAGAGCCTGTGTCAGAATTGAGGGTATGTTCTGTGCTCCTCATTTAAGCAGTATGAGTCTGGATTCTTTGCTGTTCCAGGTTTAGGCAACATTCTAGCTTCTTGCCTTTCTGATTCGAGCAATAGGATATTCCTCTGTTTTTCTTTATCCATTCAATAAAGGCCTCTGATGGTAACCTATGCTATTCGGTCTTAGGTCTTAAAACTCCTTTTGCCTTTCATATATCTGGTAAGTATGATCTAGTGATTCTGGATATTTGTATCAGTTGAGGTTGGCTTTGGGGAGAGACGCAAGTGCTAGGATGTCTTGTAAAACAGAGTGTTGGAAAATGTTAAGAAATCACAAGAATGAGGTCCAGCATCTTTCTGGTAACAGACAAACAGAGCAGTGGCAGGTGATTTGACCTGTCTTTCCTGATGTAATCCCTCCAGCCCCTGTCATATGCTGTGGGTGGTTATGATATTATCTTGGCATGCAGCTGAAAGTGGAAAAAAGGTCTGAGTAATGCCCTGCTATGGAAAGAGGTTTTTGTGGTCTACATAAGTCTTATTCAAATCTACTGCGTTGACAGCCTCCCATGTGGTTCTTTTGCTATTCAAAGAAAATAAAACCTCCCAAGTTATTTCCAGACACATTGGTCTTTTCTTTTAAATTACTCAGAGAGCACAAAGTGCCTTGACAATGAAAATCGGGTCCTGATGACTCAACTTCCCGCCACCGAAGCTGTGAACATTAGAGGAAATAATTTATATCGTTAAGCACTACCTGACACATAAAAGGAATGTAATTAATGTTTGTTTTTAAAAAGCTGCTGAGCTATAACCTGAGGTTGAAATTTTTTGTTCATTCAACTTTAAGGAAAAGAGACCTGCAGCTAAATTTGAAATGATGGACAACTTGACCCTGAAAAGGTCTTGGTGTAATTGGAAATCCTGTTGGCTGTCCAAAGGGTGAGATAAGACCATAGTTATTCCATGTTACCTTATTTCCACTGCAGATTTCACCCCGTCAGTAACACAGACCCAGGAAAGAATGTGCAGAAACCCATTTTCTTAATTGAGCACGATTACCTTCTTTTTGCAAAACCTCTAGGAAAAGAGGTAAGATAGTCTTTTGTCTTTCATGGGCATATTCAAAAGCTTCTCGGTTTGTTAGAGGAAAAGGTAAGTAAAGTAGATTGGAAGGCACTGAGAAGCTGAGGAAAATATTTGCTTCACTGCAGTTGTACCATACAATTGTATTCATACTTATATTCATATTTGTATTTATATTTCACATCAGGTGGTAGCCCAGTGGAGAGATATTTGGTGGTGCAAGTATGAGCTGTAGACTTAAACATGATTGAACAGCAGGATAATTTAAGGCAGTTATTGAATTTCAAATGCAAAGTCTTACTTAAATGTAGGTGGAGGAAGTCACCTATATTTAAAGAACACAACAGGTATAAATAAAATAGAAAACAGAAAAACAATAAAAAAATCAACGAAAGCAGAAGACAGTCAATAACATTATATTAGGAGTATTTGAGTAAATTGAAAAGGTATTTATGGTCTTTGTACCCAAATATCTTTTGCAATAACCCAAACATCTGCATTCCTCACCTCATTACTAAGGCGTGAGATCTCCTATTAAAATTGGGAAATAAGGTTTTCAAAGAATAAAATATGAAATCATTATCAACTATTAATATCTTAGGGCTATTATATTACTGGATTTATTGGAGCCTGAAAGATAGGACAAAGAACAGGTAAGTTTTGACGAGGAAAAATCTTTTGGAGGTTCAGAGGATACATAACATTCATCTTTGCTGAAACCAGGCCCAAAGCAGTAGGAAGAATTGTACCCTATGCTGAAAGATGACTTTGATTGCATTTCCAGAATGTTTTCTCCTCTTTGGACACTTGGATGAATATCTGTAGATTGAAGTGTGACTTCTGTGAAGCTGTAGTAATTCTTTCATCTTTTTCCTTAACGTACAATAAGATGCAAAGGGTCTATCTCTCTATAGTCAGAAAGCAGACTATGGAACAAGAGAGAAGTAAGGCAGGTGAAAAATATTGTATGTGAGGCATGGGATCACACATACACATGCACCTACGTCAACATAAATAGGCATGTGCATATGATAAGTCTCCAGATGATTATCTGTGCCATTTCACTGAAGTTGGGCAAATGAGTTGGTGACCAAAAAGAGACATCTATTACAGAAATCCTGCTTTGGACAGCGAGATGTGTGATGGTTTTACTGAAGCTCTTTGGGCAATTGGAAGCCTTCAAAGTCCCACTGCCCATAAGAGGATCCTAGAAGTGAACACGTTTGGACTTCAGAGTTACTGTGTGTGAATCTGAGCGTATGCTAGAGAGTGTGTCCTAGGCTGGAAGACCATCTCAGGACCCAGGTATAGAACACAGGTTTCTGCTTGTGTGTATCCTGGACAGTGGGATGGTTAATATTGCCATAAGACCCTGGGGCCTGGATCTTACTCTTTTCCCATTTACCCTAAATGTCTATTAGGTTCTTGTATCAGATTTGTAACAGTTTTCTTTGTCTAAAACTCAGGCTGAAATCATCTGAAGGCCTAGATGGGAACCAGTCTGCTTGAGTGGGGTAGGTATAAAATTGTTTAAATTTTACTTATAACACAATAAATAATTTCTAAAAGGGTACATCAAGCCAGAGCGATAGCTCTGCATCTGGAAGTGATAGAGATCTGTGTGTGTGTGTGTGTTTTGTTAGCAAAAGCACTGCTGATTGAAATGTCCTAAATGAAATCCCAACTCTCTGTACCCAAAATAAAGACAAAGTGAACAGAGGGAGAAATGCATAAATTAGTGGATGGAAAGGGTGGTGAGTGTGAGCGTCATAAAAAAATTATGGCCTGACACTTCTTGGAACATAAATAATGAGAATGAATTAACAATTCTTCTCTTTTCCTCGCTTCCTTGATACACTCCAGGAGAAACAAGACAGGAATAGTGCCATGTGTAAAGGAATATTTTCTAGATTTATCATAATTTTGGTAATTTATTATTGTCTGCGCTTATTCTTTCCAAACCTGATATGTGATTGAAATCTGTAGTCCCTACTTGCTCTGATAGAGACTTAATAGAGGACTATTGCCCATATCTGGCTCTATGATGTCCTCTTTCAGGAAAGACCATGAAAATTCTTCAGGTAAAGAATCCTATGTTTAAAAATTCCTACATATCTCAAGTTGTGTGTTTGACATATTTACGTAAGAGTATCATTAACAAACTATTTTTCAAATGGAAATCATAAACTTTCTCTATCCCAAAACAGTTATATTTTCCTACTTTCCTATCAATTAAATTTCCCCACAATTCTACAAATCACGATCCTTGAAGCTGGTAGTTATTTCTAGTTTTTCCCTTTCCTTCACCCAACAACCAGTCAATCCCAACACTTGATGATTTCTCCTTCCAGTCTTTCTTAGTTGGTCCTTCCACTACGTCATTTTAATTTCTTATACATCATTTCATTCGAGAATTACTCCAAAAACTCCAAAATGGTGTTCTTGCCTCCAGACTCAACCCCACTAACCTGTCTGCCACAATCTAATTAAAGCAAATTCATTGTCTTTCTTCTTCTTCATTATTTTTACATAGCTTCCCAATTAAAAACCCTTAAAAGTCTTCCCTTTTTTTTTTTTTTTTTTTGGTGAGGAATATCAGCCCTGAGCTAACATCCATGCCAGTCCTCCTCTTTTTGCTGAGGAAGACCGGCTCTGAGCTAACATCTATTGCCAATCCTCCTTCTTTTTTTTTCCCCAAAGCCCCAGTAGATAGTTGTATGTCTTGGTTGCACATCCTTCTAGTTGCTGTATGTGGGAGGCTGCCTCAGCATGGCCGGAGAAGCGGTGCGTCAGTGCACACCCGGGATCGGAACCCTGGGCTGCCAGTAGCAGAGCGCGGGCACTTAACCGCTAAGCCACGGGGCCGGCCCAGTCTTCCCATATTTTTTATCTTGTCAGTCAAGATCCTCCATTGTTAGGTCTCTCCTGAGCAGGCAATAAAGAAGCCACACATTCTTTTTGAGAAGAGCTGGTTGTGGGATAAATGTGTTATTTTAAGAAAATTAGGATTGTCTCAGTTTGCAAGTGCATTTTGATATAGAGAGAAGTTGGAGATAAGGGCTCTTGCTTAGCTGTCTATGGCAATAATCTAGGCATGAGGAACCAATTTGTCAATTCTAGTGGAAGCCATAAGTCTGGAAAGAAAGAGATCTAAGTGATATGGGCAGAAAGAGAAATGGAGACACACAGAAATCTGAGGTGTTGGATAGCCTGTGATCTAGAAAAATGATAAAAATCTTAACAGAAATAGACAAATAGGAAGATGAGCTAATTTAGGAGCTGAGAAAAAAATTAATTCTAATTTAGACACTCTGAGTTGAGCCGAAGGGGTGGAACCAAATGAAAATGGCCAGTAGGTAATCCAGGACTGGAACTCAGGAGACGGAACTTGTCTACAGATATAGATTAAATCATCCCCATGGTTAAATTGTTGGGTGTGGATGAGTTTATATGTAGGAGAAAGTTTAGATAAAGGAGAGCAGTGTTAATGAGGACTAATTTTGTGAATAGCCATAGTCAGGGAGTAGAGAGATTAAAAAAAGGAATTGGAAAGGGGCAACCAATTAAGTAAAGGGAACATTGCATTATTGTGTCATGGAAACTAATCAAAAGAGGAGTTTCAAAAGATGAATCTCAAGCTGACAATGTGAAGACAAAGATAAGGGGGAGTCAGAATGTCATGAAACTGATGACGAGGCCATTAGTGACCTCTGCAAGAGCATTATCAGTCCAACGATGAGGAAGGAAACCAGATTTCAGGATGCTAAAGAGAATGAGTGGTGAGGAATAGAAAACCGAGTTTTAAGAAACTGGCAATAAACACAAGGAGACTAAGATGGTAGCCTGAAAGTTCAAAATTGTCATGCTTTTGGTTTTTTCCCCCAAACCAAGTGAGATTTGAGCTTATTTCAAAGCAGAGAAGAGAAGAGAGAAATGCTATAGAGGCCCCAAAGGGAGGCACATAGTAGAAAGAGTGAAGACAGAGGGAAGTCACTTTAGAAAGAAGGTAAGACAGCTGTCTCCTAAAAAGAAGCATAAGAGCGTAGATCTAGAGGGAAACCACAAGTGTCAGGTGAATAAGGGGTAATGCCAGTTGTTAGAATGAGAGTGATGTGGAGGATGTGAAGAAAAATGGTTTGAACAGCGACTTGCTCTGTGTACACAAAGTTTAAAAATAATACAATAAAATAAGTGAGAGCAATAATAAAAGCCTGGTTGAACTCAATGGCATGGCTTTTGGATGATAAATATTCGAGAAAACCACATAATTGTTCATAAACATTTACTGATATAGCATCACTTACTACTTGCTAATTAATTCACGAAGATTGATGAAGATTAAATTGGGATAGTGAGATGCTGGAAAATTTTATTTCCTGATCCTACGCACTCACACTCAACACGAGCCAAAGCCCTGGTTGTCAATGGTTACACCACTGTGATTCAGAAGAAAGCTGTTCCATATTAGTAAATTAGATTAAAAACACATTGTTACTTTCAACATTAGCAAAAACCAAATGGTATGTTGCAACAAAGCAGAGGATTAGGGTGCGTAAAATCTTTCCAAACTAAGCAAGGCAGTGGGAATGGTTAAGTACTTACTCACTTGAACCTTGGGGCTGTGAGAATTGTTCTTATTTAAAAAGTATAATTAACTCTGAGGACAGAGAAGAAAGGCACTGTTCATCAGAAAGACCAGAAAATGAGACACAGGTGAAGTAGAGATAGAGCTACATGAGAAAAGCATGAAGGAAAACTGGTAAAAGTAATAATATGCTGAGAAAAAGCGTAAAGTAATTTAGGAGGTAGGGAACCCGTAGCTGCTGTAATTAACTGGCAGAGAGAAAGGCAAAAGGAACAAGAACTAGAAATCCAACCAATAATATGAGTTGAAATGTAGGACGGTTTTCCCACTTGCATTTCTCCCTTTATTAAATAGGAATTGAATTGGAATTTGAATGTAGCTCCCCAGAACAAATCTGGGAAGGTGGCCAACCTTGTTATCTCACTTACAAGGTCAATGAACTAGTATTTCAACAGCACACATTTGCCTTTCACTTAGGATTATTTTAAGGTGGGTCATTACAAAGGATATTCTTCCCATATTCCTGATCCCTTAATGTGGCCCATCCCAGAGGGGACATGCATCTGGACACTTGTAGACAATGAAATCCATTCTGAATCCATTCTGCTTTAAGCCTAGTGACATATGTGATATAAGTAGCCTTTGCTTATAACACCACGATCACTGGTGTCTGACTCTTCAACCCTGTCTGGCCCACAGGTTGAACCACAGATAAGACACCGAAAGATGATTTTTTTCCTGAGAAATTGGAGTAGTGTCACAGAAATCCGTACCGTACTTCCTAACGGAACATGACTATCAGCATTCTTCGGAGGCTGAAGACAAGGAGGGGCCACTGGGGAGGCTGAAAACATCACTTGGAATCCACTTAACACTAACAATCACTTTCTGTTGAAAGCAGCTGCACCAATGGCTCCATATTTGAGCAGTGGCTACACCAAGAAGAAAATCATCATAATTTCACTTAGACACAAGACAGGTAGCAACCTTAGGAAAGAGACCAGGCATGACTTTGTCATGAACCTAGAGTGGATGATGGATCAGAAGACACCTCAGGAGTGGGAATTTACAGATAGCCAAGGGGAGAAGGGTAGAGTGATCCATGTGCTAATTGATTAGAGTTAGAGACATCAGTATGAACTCATGTTTATCTTAATACAGATACAAATTGTTACATATAGAAATTTTTATAGATACACATATATTTCCTTGGTCTGTCATCTAAGGGCCCAGTAGCAATGAGCACACCTAGTATCCAGATCTTGGTTTCTAATAACATTCTCCAATAAAAGGAACCAGGGCTCCTTGGAGAAATGATTGCTTCTAGGACTGGGCAGGGAATATACAAAATGAGTCTGGAGCATCTTGTAGTATCAGAAAACAAGGAAATGCTAAAAAGAAAAAAACCCACAATGATGAGGCATGTCAAAGGGACATAGGAGACAAATGAAAGTTAGTCTTCCCAATGGCCAAAGTTAACATAATTTGAGCAACAAAATAAATAAAAAATAAATAAGTATTAGAAATTAGCCCAAAGTGTAAAATAAATACCTGTGAGTCCATATTGGTAAACATAAATGATTGAGTAAATAAGTGAGTGAGGGGGAGACAAATCTCCTATGCAAAAGAATTCCAAATAATTTATGTAGATACACGGTCCTCAAGGAGGGGAAGCATGACTCTCCACTCTTCCAAGTACAACAGCATGGAGAATGAGGTAGTAACCACAATGGGGAAACCTAACAAACACTACCTCAGCCAGATATTCAATCATTTGGGACACTAGGTGAGGCTGGTAGAAACGAGCTGTGTGTTTCTGCTGAGTTGATCTGTGGTTTCTGTTCAGTTTAACTGTTTTGTAAGTTGTGTTTTCTTTTGCTTTCCATTTCTCAAATAACGTTTTACTGCAAAGATATGCATGGCTCCACATTCCTATCTACTGTCTTCAAAATATTGATTCACTAAACTGGTAATAACAGTTTGTCATTAAAAACACCCCTCTTAATTAAAAATTTTGCTAGATAATGGGAAGGAGCAAGGGATACAACTAACTCTGTTTAAGGACAAATCCCCTGCCTGGACTTTTCCTCGTCTAAGGGTGAATAAATAAAAATCATCACTGAAGCTTATGAAAACATTCTGCAACATAAAAAATAAAAACAAAGTTGCATAGGATGATTATAAATTCATAAATGACTAACCACAAGAAAATAAGTAATTTTAAAAGTAATTTTGCTTTGTTTTCTTAATAAAATTTAATAAAACTTGACATTTATGACATAATTGGTTACAGTTAAGATGATAATGCTTCAGAATGAGATAAAAAAGGAAGTTTACTCAAAAGCAGATAGAAATAAAGAGGAAGATATAGAGGTAAGGAAAGAATATGGAAGCAAAAGAAGAAGGTAAATATAATAGTATCTAGAAGGCATAGAAACAGAAACTGTAGAAAATTAAAATATAGGTAAATGATATGGAGGATAAATTTTAAAACCTTCAGAATGCAAGAGAAAAAGAGAAACTAATTAATATAAAAAGTAATTAGATTTTTAAAAAGATGGATGAAAGATAATGGAGATAACATGTAAAGATGGTGGTTCTAAAAAAGAATAGATAAGTCATTTATAAATTAAATTATTGGTTCTCAGAAAAAGGAAAAATTCTAAAATCTTCTCATGAGACTAACATAAGATATGAAACCTGACAAAGATTACATTTAAAAAACTTTATAGATCAGTTTCACTTACAAATACTAATGCAAAAATCTTAAATAAAACATTAGCAAAAAGAATCCACAGCACACTAAAAGAATATTACAGTTCATTCCAGGACTATAAGAATGGCTCAATATTAGGAAATATGTTAATACAATTAATCATAGTAATTGATTTAAGAAGAAAAATATTAATATGCTGATCTGTATAGATGTTAAAAGACATTTGACAATTTCTATAAAAGGAAAGAAAAATTCCTATAAAGTGAAAATAAGTTGAAACTAATGGACCAAAGTGTTTATAAAATTGCTGGACCTACCACCTAGAGGAAAATTAATTTCAAAGACTTTAAAATGAATTATTTTCATTCTACTTTGAAAATATTATAGGATTAAATAAACAAATAATTTATTAATATTTTAGGATTCAAAATAACAAGTTGAAGAGAATAGTGATACAGTTATAAAACTATAGAAGTCATGTTTAATGTTAATCAAAGTTTTGAATTAGAAATATCAATATAAACTTATGATTTATATTTATTTATCTGAAGTTACATATTTCTTAGCTCTGACCACTAAAAAGTCCTAGAATCAATAAAAATTCAGTAGCAATAAGCAGCCTCTAGGAACTAGATTGTGTTCTTTAAATACCATTTTCTACTAAAAAGAACCACAGTGCATTGTAGAAACGGCTGATAGCAGGTCTGAGGAAGGAAATGTTCATGATGAGCTTGGAACATACTGTGCTAAAATGCAAGAATGTTATCAGTGATAATTGGAGTTTATCAAAAGGACAAATGAACTGGTAACATCAGGAAAATGATGGACTAGGAAACTCTGAGCTATCATCACCCTCCGCCCCAAGAAACACTGAAATATCAAGCAGAACTGGCAGAACCAACTTTATCAGACTTCTGGAAAACAGTCAAAAATTTATGGCAACCAAGAAGACATCCAATCAAGAAAAAACCACCTATAAAACGGTAGGATAATTTTGTAGCATTTTTACTCACCCTGGTCATACCCTCACCCCATAATGGTGGTGGTCTCAGTCTTAAAGCAGCTGAATTCCCAGTTCCCTACCTTGAGTAGGAGGATACAGAGCAGATCTTATTTACAAATTATTGTGCACATCTGTTCTAACCTGTTTGGACGATGCCTGAAAGAATGCCGTAAAGCACTCATCTGTTTCACCTAATTTGGAACTCAGGTGGCAAAAGAAATTGGCACTACTTGTAAAAGCTACAAGACCCTCAAATGTTTGGGGCAAGAGATTACAGGTTAAGACATACAATAGACCACCTAAGGCCCAGAAGAGAAGCTTGGGTAAGATTTTTTTGAGAAACTAGAACATCCAAAAGAAGCTGTGTATATGGGGGAATTTAGAAAGCCCTGTGCCATCCAGGGCAGCATGCATTCTCAGAAAAGACCTGAAAAGAGCTTGATCTTTCACCTCAAGCTCAAAGAAAGCCTAGATAAGAATTGAAAGAGTGTCCCTACGCGGAGTCAATTTCCAAGGACTGGGAGAGGTAGGGTTTTTTTCCCCTCTTCTTCTCTTTGTTTATTCTTGCTCCTAGCATTCAGGGAAATTTCTGTCAAGCCATTAATTGCACACGAGCTAAAAGAGAGATTTTAGTGTCCACACATGAAAAAGAATAGTCTTTACAAAAATTTTTGGGAAAAGTATAAAAACAAGATTACTAAAGCCTTTAATAATCAAAATATAACCTAGCAAATCTTGAGGTAGGAGATTATCTGATTTCCAGAGTTACCACATTATAATAATCAAATACTCACTTTTCAACAAAAAATTACAAGGCATAAAAAGAGACCAGAGGGCCGGCCCCATGGCTTAGTGGTTAAGTGCTTGCACTCTGCTACTGGCAGCCCGGGTTTGGATCCCGGGCATGCACTGATGCACTGCTTGTCCGGCCATGCTGAAGTGGCGTTCCATATACAGCAACTAGAAGGATGTGCAACTATGACATATAACTATCTACTGGGACTTTGAGGAGAAAAAGGGGGGGAAAAAAGGAGGAGGATTGGTAATAGATGTTAGCTTAGGGCTGGTCTTCCTCAGCAAAAAGAGGAGGTTTGGCATGGATGTTAGCTCAGGGCTAACATCCATGTGATCTTCCTCACAAAAAAAATAAAAAAAGAGAGACTGGAAAATGTGACTCATTCAAAAGAAGGAAATATTGGCTCTGACAGAAACTGTCCCCGAGGAATCCCAGATATTGGATTTACTAGACAAAGACCTTAAAAAACTATCTTAAATATGTTGAAAGAGTGAGAGGAAAACAGGGACAAAGAACTAAAAGATATAAGGAAAACAGTGCATGAACAAAATGAGAACATGAATAAAGAGATAGAACTTATAAACGGGAACAAAACAAATTCTGGAACCAAAAATTACAATAATAAAATGAAAATTTTATTAGAAGAGTTCAAAGCTGATTTGGGCAAGCAGAAGAAAGAATTAGCAAACTTGAAGATTGCACAATTGAAATTAACAAGTCTGAGGAGCAGAAAGAAAATAGAATGAAGAAAAATGAACCAACCCAAAAGGCTTGTGGGACAATATCAAGCAGATCAACATATACATTATGGAAATGAAAGAAGGCGAAGAGAGAGAGAAAGGAGCAGAACAATTATTTGAATAAATAACGGCTGCAAACTACCCCAATTTGATAAAAGACACTCAAATCCAAGAAGCTCAACAAACACCAAGTAGGATATACTCAAAGAGGCCCACAGCAAGAAACTTTTATAATCACACTTTCAAAAATCAAATCTAGAGAGAGAGTTTTGAAAGTAGCAAAGGAGAAGTAACTCTTCATGTTCAAAAGATCCTGAATAATATTATGAGCTTATGTCTTATTAGAAATGTTAGTGGCCAGAAGGTAAAGAGGATGATATATTTAAAGTGCTGAAAGAAAAAAACTGTCAACTGAGAATCTATATCTGACAAAAGTGTCCTTCAAAAATGAGAGAGAAATTAATACATTCCCAGATAAGCAAAAAGTGAGGGAGTTTGTTACCATTAGACCTGCTGTGGAAGAAATGCTAAAGGAAGTAACTTGAAACCATATGACGATATAAAGATCTTTGGTAAAGGTAACTACATGGGCAATTATAAAAGCTAGCATTATTATAATTTCAGTTTATGACTCCACTTTTTGTTTTCAGCATCATTTAAGATCCTAATGCATTTTTAAAAACCCAGCTATTAGTCTATTTTTGGATACACAATTCATAATGATGTAATTTTGTGACACAAATAATTGAGAGTGAAGGGGGACAAAGTTGTACAGGAGCAGAGTTTTTATGTGCTATTTAAGCTAAACTGGTATAAATTCAAATTAGAATCTTATAACTTCAGGATGTTTTGTGTAATCCCCATGATAACCACAAAGAAAATAGCCATAGAAATACACAAAAGGAAATAAGAAGGAATAAATAAATAAATAAAATAATAAAACATCTCACTACCTCCCCCGCAAATCAGCTAAACACAAAAGAAGACATTAATGCAGGAAATGTGAGGGAAATATCTAAATAGCATACAGAAAACAAATTGGAAAATGACAAATGTAAGTCCCCCTTTATCAGTAATTACTTTAAATGTAAATGAATTAAACTCACCAATCAAAAGACAGAGATTGATGGAATAGATGAAAAATAAATAAACATGATCCAGCTATATGCTGTCTACAAGAGATGTGCTTTAAATGCAAAGACACAAATAAGTTGAAAGTGAAAGTACGGAAAAAGACATTCCATGCAAATAGTAACCAAAAGAAAGCAGGGTGGCCATAATAATATCAGACAAAATAGACTTTAAGTCAAAAACTGTCACAAGAGACAAAGAAGGTCATCATACAATGATAAAAGGATCAAATCAACAGGAAGATACAATAATTATAAATATATATACACCCAACATCAGAGAGTCAAAATATATAAAGCAAATATTTGCCAACATGAATAGAGAAATAGACAGCAATATAATAAAAGCAGGAGACTTCAATATCTCCCTTTCATAATGGATAGAATGTCCAGAAAGAAAATCAAGAGCACTGATGGTTATAAGAATATCAGATGAAATAGACTTTAATCAAAAAAGGTTGCAGTAGACTGAGGACATATATATTAATAAAAGAGTCAATACAGCAATAAGACATAAAAATTATAAACATTTATGCACCTAATAACAAACAATCAAAATATATGAAGCAAAAATTGACAGAATTGAAGGGAGAAATAGACAGTTCCACAATACTAGTTGGACACTTCAATCATTTCAATACCCCAAATCAATGATAATGGATAGAAAAAGATAGACAAAAAATAAATAAGGAAATACATAACTGGAGCAAAACAATAAATGAACTACATCTAACAGGCAAACATAAAACATTCTATTCAACAACAACTAAATACATTCTTCTTAAGTGCCCATGGCACATTCTCCAGAATAGACCCATATGTTAGACCACAAATCAAGACTCAATAGATTTTAAGAGATTTATATCATACAAAATATCTTCTCCCACACGACAAGATGAAGTTGGAAATCAATAACAGAAGGAAAATTGGAAAATTCACAAATTTGTGAAAATTAAACAACACACTCTTAACCACTAAGTTAAAAAAGAAATCAGAAGAAAAATTAGAAAACAGAGATGAAAGAAAATGAAAACAAAACATACCAAAATGTGTGGGATGCAGCAAAAGAAGTGCTAAGGGAGAAGTTTACAGTTGTAAATGCTTATATTAAAAAGGAAGAAAGATCTCAAAACAACCACCTAATATTACAAGTTAAGGAACTAGAAAAAGAAGAATAAACTAAACCCAAAGCTAGCAGAAAGAAGGAACAAATAAAGATTAGAGCAGGTGTAAGTAAAATAGAGAAGAGAAAAACAATAGAGAAAATAAGTAAAACCAGAAGTTGTTTTGTGAAAAGATTAATAAATTTGACAAACATTACCTATATGGCCTAAGAAAAAAAGAGAGAAGATGTAAATTACTAAAATCAGAACTCAAAGTTGGAATATTACTAATGATGCTACAGAAATAAAAAAGATTTAAAAAATACTATGAATAATTGTACTCCAACAAATTAGTTAACCTAGGTTAAATAGCCAAGTCCTAGAAACACAAAACCCACAAAGACTGAATCAAGAGGAAATAGAGGGGAGAGAAGTCAAGACGGCAGTGTAGGCAGACTCTGAACTCACCTCCTCCCGCAGACACAGCCAATTTACAACTACTCTTGGAAAAATTACCCAAGACAGAACTGAAAACTCGATAAGAGGAACTCCTGCAACAAACAACAATCTTAATTGAGGTGGAAGAGGCAGAAACTCCCTTCTGGAGAGAAAAATGCCATGTTCACAAGCCGCCAGCTTCACTTCAGCTTGGGAGCAGCCCAAAGGTACACAGCCTTCCCTGGGGGAGTGGGGCCCTGAGCCGTGGAGTGCTCCCGCTATAGGCATTTTGCGGACCCGGCACAATGGAGATGAGTGGCATAATATCCAAGTTTGCTTGCTACTAAAACATTGGGGAGTACCCCCAGAAAAGCTGGTTCACAAAGAAACTAAAGCTGGTTCTTAAAGGACCCACGCAGAAACTCACCTGTTTCAGAAAGCAACCTAAAATCACCAGAAAGAAAGGTGCACAGCCCTTTGGTGAAAAGAGACTCACCTGAGAGGCTCTGAGTGTATCTCGGTGAGAGGTGAGACCTCTCGAGGGACAGGGACATTTGGTGGCGGCCACCATTGCGGCCTGCTGTGGGCATGCTGACACAGATGTTGGCAGATGCCTTGGAGTTCTCCCTGGGGCCTGCTAGCCCAGGGTCTGCCCCACCCACTAGAGCACTGATTTAATCCAGCTCAGCCAGGGCGGGAAGCCCACCCTAGGGACCGGCCCCACCCAACAACAACCCCACAGGCAACTTGTGGGCCTGCATATGTTGGTGACTGGATTCTCTACAGCCTGGCGACTGGGTCCACCTCTCTGTGGGGCAGGGCATGTGCAAGGAGCTGGTGGAGAGTGTGGGGCAGTGATGGAGTGTGTGAGGCTCCCACCTTGGAGAGACTGGGTCCACTTCAGGAGGTTGGGGCATGTGCATGGGGCAGGACTGTGTTGACTGTTTGTGTGGACCTGTGGGCAGTGGGCCTTGCTAGATGCAGAAGACTTGTGCTTCTCAAACAGCCACATGGGGGTTTGCCCCACTGAGGGCCTCATAAGGCATCACTTATATAAGGTCACCTCTCCAAGACCAGGAGATGTAGCTGACCTACCTAATACATAGACACAACCACAGGGAAAGAGGCAAAATGAGGAGGCAATGGAATATGTTCCAAGTAAGGGAACAGGACAAAACCCTAGAAAAGGAGCTAAGTGAAACAGAAATGAGCAACCTACCTGACAGAGAGTTCAAACAAAGAGTGTTAAGGATGCTCACTGATCTGGGGAGAAGAATGGATGAACTCAGTGAGAATGTCAACAAAGAAATGGAAGATATAAAAAAGAACCAATCAGAAATGAAGAATACAATACTGGAAATGAAAAATTCACTAGAGGGACTCAAAAGCAGAGTAGAGGATAAAGAAGAATGGAGCTGTGACCTGGACAAAAGACTAGAAAAAATCACCCAAGCTGAACAGGTAAAAGAAAAAAGAATTAAAAAGAGTGAGGACAATATAAGGGACCTCTGGGACACCATCAAGTGCACTAACATCCACGTTCTAGGTGTCCCAGAAGGCGAAGAGTGAGATAAAGGGGCAGAGAATCTATTTGAAGGAATAATAGCTGAAAAATTCCCTAACCTAAGGAAGGAAACATGCATCCAAGTGCAGGAAGCACAGAGAGTATCAAACAAGATAAACTCAAAGAGGCCCACACCAAGACACATCATAATCAAAATGTCCAGAATTAAAGATAAAGAGAGAATCCTAAAAGCTGCAAGAGAAAGACAAGTTACATACAAAGGAAACTCCATAAGTCTATCAGCTGACTTCTCAGCAGAAACTTTACAGGCTAGAAGAGAGTGGCACGATATATTTAAAGTGCTAAAAGGAAAAAACTTACAGCCAAGAATACTCTACCCGGCAAGGTTATCATTCAAAATGGAAGGAGAGAGAAAAAGTTTCCCAGAGAAGCAAAAGTTAAAAGAGTTTTTCACCAAGAAACCAGTACTACAAGAAATGCTAAAGGGACTTATTTAAGGGGAAAAGAGAAGACCACAAATAGGAAAAATTATCTATGGTAATCACAAACCAGAAAACTATAATTAATACACAAAAAACTAAGAAAAAGGAATGCAAACATAATACTAAAGAAAGTGAACAAACCACAAGGGAAGAGAGCAAGAGAAGAACTACTAAAACACCGAGAAAAAAAAAGTTAAAAAATGGCAATAAGTACATACTTATCAATAGCTACTTTAAACATCAATGTACTAAATGCTCCAGTTCAAAGGCATAGAGTGTTCCATTGTGTATATACTACTCAGCCATAAGAAACGATGAAATCCAGCCATTTGTGACAACATGGATAGACATTGAGTGTATTATGCAAAGCGAAATAAGTCAGAGGGAGAAGGTCAAATACCGTATGATCTCACTCATTAAGTAGAGATAATAACAACAACAAACAAACACATAGAGACAGAGATTGGATTGGTGGTTTCCAGAGGGGAGGGGGAGAGGGAGGAGAGTGAAGGGGATGATTCGGCACGTGTGTGGTGATGGGTTGTAATTAGTATTTGGGTGGTGAACATGATGTAACCTATGCAGAAATGGAAGTATAATGAGGTACACCTGAAATTTATACAATGTTACAAACCAATGTTACTGCAATAAACAACAACAACAACAAAAAGGCATAGGGTGGCTGATTGGATTAAAAAACAAGAACCGTATATATGCTGCATACAAGAGACACACTTCAGACCTAAAGACTCACAAACTGAAAGTGAAGATATGGAAAAAGATACTCCATGCAAATGGCAATGAAAAGAAAGCTAGGGTAGCAAAACTCATATCAGAAAAAATAGACTTTAAAACAAAAACTGTAACAAGAGACAAAGAAGGACACTACATAATGATCAAGGGAAGAATCCAACAAGAGTATATAACACTTGAAAATATCTAAGCATCCAACCTATGAGCACCTGAATATATAAAGCAATTATTAACAGACATAAAAAGAGAGATAGACAGTAACACAATAATAGTAGGGGATGTGAACACTCCACTTACACCAACGGAGAGATCATCCAAACAGAAGATCAATAAGGAAACATTGGCTTTAAATGACACACTAGAACAGATGGACCTAGTACATATATACAGAACATTCCATCCAAAAATCAAAGAATATACATTCTTTTCAAATGCACGGACTGATCACATATTAGGCCACAAAAAAGTCTCCATAAATTCAAGAACATTGAAATAATACCAAGCATCTTTTCTGAACACAATGTTATGAAACTAGAAATCAACTATAGGAAGAAATTCAGAAAAGGCAAAAATATGTGGAGATTAAACAAAATTCTACTGAACAACAATTGAGTCAATGAAGAAATCAAAGGAGAAATCAAAAAATACCTGGAGACAAATGAAAATAAAAGTACGACATGTCAGAATTTATGAGATACAGCAAAAGCAGTTCTAAGAGGGAAGTTTATAGCAATACAGGTTTATCTCAACAAGCAAGAAAAATCTCAAATAAACAATCTAACAAGGCACCTAAAGGAACTAGAAAAAGAAGAACAAAGCCCAAAATCAGTAGAAGAAGGGAAATAATAAAAATCAGAGCAGAAATAAATGAAATAGAGACCAAAAAAAAAAAAAATAGAAAAAATTAATAAAACCGAGAGCTGGTTCTTTGAAAAGATAAACAAAATTGACAAACCTTTAGCTAGACTCACCAAGGAAAAAAAAGAGAAGGCTCAAATAAGTAAAATCAGAAATGAAACAGGAGAAATTACAATGGACACCTCAGAAATACAAAAGATTATAAGAGAATACTATGAAAAGCTATATGCCAACCAATTCGACAATCTGGAAGAAATGGATAAATTCGTAGAATCATGCAACCTTCGAAAACTGGATCAAGCAGAAGTAGAGAATTTGAATAGACCAATCACCAGTAAGGAGATCAAAACAGTAATAAAAAACCTCCCCCAAAATAAAAGTCCAGGACCAGACAGCTTCCCTGGTGAATTCTACCAAACATTCAAAGAAGACGTAACACCTATCCTTCTCAAACTATTCCAAAAAATTGAGGGGAAGGGAAGCTCCCTAACTCATTCTATGAAGCCAACATTACCCTGATACCAAAACCAGAAAAGGACAACACAAAAAAAGAAAATTACAGGCCAATAACACTGATGAACATCAATGCAAAAATCCTCAAGAAAATACTAGCAAATCTCATACAAAAATACATTAAAAAGATTATACACCATGATCAGATGGGATCTGTTCCAGGGATGCACGATGGTTCAACATTTGCAAATCAATCAATGTGACACACCACATTAATAAAATGAAGAATAAAAATCAGATGATCATCTCAATAGATGCAGAGAAAGCATTTGACAAGATACAGCATCCATTTATGATAAAAACTGAATTAAATGGGTATAGAAGGAAAGTATCTCAACATAATAAAGGCAATATATCACAAACCCACATGTAATATCATCCTCAATGGTGAAAAACTGTAAGTTATCTCTCTAAGAACAGGAACCAGACAAGGATGCCCACTCTCACCACTCCTATTTAACATAGTATTGGAAGTCCTAGCCAGAGCAATCAGGCAAGAAAAAGAAATAAAAGGGATCCAAATTGGAAAAGAAGAAGTGAAACTGTCACTATTTGCAGATGACACGAATTTATTTAGAGAGAACCCTAATGAATCCACCAAGAAACTTTTAGAAGTAATAAATGAATACGGTAAAGTTGCAGGATACAAAATCAATATAAAAATCAGTTGCATTTCTACACATTAACAACGAAGTAGCAGAAAGAGAAATTAAGAATACAATCCCATTTACAATTGCGACAAAAATAATAAAATACCTAGGAATAAAGTTAACCAAAGAGGTGAAAGATCTGTACACTGAAAACTATAAAACATTGCTGAAAGAAATTGAAGAACACACAAAGCAATGGAAAGATATTCCGTGCTCTTGGATTGGAAGAATTAGCATAGTTAAGATGTCTATACTTCCTAAAGCAATCTATAGATTAAATGCAATCCCTATCAAAGTTCCAACAACATTTTTCACAGAAATAGAACAAAGAATCCTAAAATTTATATGGAACAACAAAAGACCCTGAATAGCTAAAGGAATCCTGAGAAAAAAGAACAAAGCTGGAGGTATCACACTCCCTGATTTCAAAATATACTACAAAGCTATAGTAACCAAAACAGCATGGTACTGGCACAAAAACAGACACAAAAATCAATGGAATAGAATCAAAAGCCCAGAAATAAACCCACACATCTATGGACAGCTAGTCTTCGACAAAGGAGCCAAGAACATACAATGGAGAAACGAAAATCTCTTCCACAAATGGTGTTTGGAAAACTGGACAGCCACATGCAACAGAATGAAAGTGGACCATTGCCTTACACCATATACAAAAATTAACTGAAAATGGATTAAAGACTTGAATGTAAGACCTGAAAGCATGAAACTTCTAGAAGAAAACATAGGCAGTACGCTCTTTGACATCAGTCTTAGCAACATATTTTCAAGCACCATGTCTGACCGGGAAAGAGAAACAATAGAAAAAATAAATATATGGAACTACAACAAACTAAAAAGCTTCTGCACAGCAAAGGAAACCATCAACAAAACGAAAAGACAACCTAACAATTAGGAGAAGATATTTGCAAACCATACATCTGACGAGGGGTTAATCTCCAAAATATATGAAGAACTCATGCACCTCAACAAGAAAAAACTAACAACCCAATTAAAAAATGGGCAAAAGGACTAAACAGACATTTCGCCAAAGAAGATATACAGATGGCCAACAGACACATGAAAAGATGTTCATCATCATTAACTATCAGGGAAATGCAAATCAAAACTACAATGAGATATCACCTCACGCCCGTCAGAATGGCTATAATTAACAAGACAGGAAACAACACGTGTTGGAGAGGATGTGGAGAGAAGGGAACTCTCATACACTGCTGGTGGGAGTGCAAACTGGTGCAGCCACTATGGAAAACAGTATGGAGATTCCTCAAAATATTAAAGATAGAACTACCATACTATCCAGCTATTCCACTGCTGGGTATTTATCCAAAGAACTTGAAAACACCAATGCGTAAAGATACATGCACCCCTATGTTCATTGCAGCGTTATTCACAATAGCCAAGACTTGGCAGCAACCTAAGAGCCCATCAAGGGACGAATGGATAAAGAAGATGTGGTATATATACACAATGGAATACTACTCAGCCATAAGAAACGATGACATGCAGCCATTTGTGACAACATGGATGGACATTTAGGATATTATGCAAAGTGAAATACGTCAGAGGGAGAAGGTCAAATACTGTATGATATCACTTATTAAGTAGTAGATAACAACAACAACAAGCAAACACATAGAGATAGAGATTGGGTTGGTTGTTACCAGAGCGGTTGGGCAGTGGGGGGAGGAGGGCAAAAGGGATAATTAGGCACAAGTGTGTTATGATGGATTGTAATTATATTTGGGTTGTAAACGTGTGAACATGATGTAATCCATGCAGACACAGAAGTATAATGATGTACACA
The DNA here is from genome assembly GCF_020826845.1 of Diceros bicornis minor. NCBI lineage: Eukaryota > Metazoa > Chordata > Mammalia > Perissodactyla > Rhinocerotidae > Diceros > Diceros bicornis. The sequence continues at coordinate 16,554,947 of NC_080775.1, read as the reverse complement.
TGAAATTTATACAATGTTATAAACCAATGTTACCGCAATAAACAAACAAAAAAATAAATAAAAGAGTAAAAAAATAAAAATAAAGAGGGAATAGAAGATCTGAATAGAACTATAACTAGTAGGAAGATTGAATCAGTAATCAAAAACCGACTGACAAAGAAAAGCACTGGATCTGATGGCTTCACTGGCAAACTCTACCAAACATTTAGGAAGAAGAATCAACAATCCTTTTCAAAATCTTCAAAAAAATCGAAAAGCAGGGAACACTTTCTAACTCATTCTAAGAGGCCAGCATTTGTCTGACACTAAAACCAGACAACGATACTATAAGAAAAGAAAATTACAGACAATATCCCTTATGACCATTGATTCAAAAATACTCAACAAAATACTAGCAAACTAAATTCAGCAGCATATTAAAAGGATTATACACTATGACCAAGTGGGATTTATTCCTGGAAAGCAAGGATGTTTCAACGTATGAAAATGAGTCAAAGCAATACACCACATGAACAGAATGAAAGGGGAAAAACGCACATGGTCATTTCAATTGATGCAGAAAAAGTATTTGACAAAATTTTACACCCTTTCATGATAATAACACTAGAAGTAGGAATAGATAGCAAGTTCCTCAAAATGGTAAAACTCAAATGTGAAAAACTCACAGCTGACATCATACTCAATGGTGAAAGTTAGAAAGATTTTCCACTAATGTCAGGAAGTAGACAAGGATGTCTGCCTTTGCCACATCTATTGAACACTGATTTGGGAATTCTAGCCAGAGCAATTAGGCAAGAAAAAGAAATGAAAGGCATCCAAATTGGAAAGGAAGAAGGAAATTCTCTCTGTTCACAAATGGCATGATCTTATATGTAAAAAATCCTAAAGATTCCACAAAAAACTGTTAAAGTTAATAAACAAATTCAGCAAAGTAGCAGGATTCAAAATCAACACAGAAAAATCAGCTACGTTTCTCTACACTTGCAATGAACAATCTGAAAAGGAAATTTAGAATATAATTGCATTTACAATAGCATCAAAAAGGACAAAATGCTTAGGGATAAACTTAGCAAGAAAGCAAAAGAATTGTGCACCGAAAACTAAAAAACACTACTGAAAGAAAGTAAAGAAAACATAAACAATTGGAAAGACATTCCGTTATTATGGATTGGAAAACTTGATGTTGTTAAGATGCTCATGTTACCTAAAGTGATCTACAGATCCAGTGCAACTCTTATTAAAATCCTAACAATGTTGGGATTCCAGAAATATAAAAATTCCAGAAATATAAAAGTCCAATCTAATTACAGAAATCTAATTCCAGAAATAGAGAAATTCATCCTAAATTTTATATGGAATCTCAAGGGACTCTGAATAGTCAAAACAATCTTGAAAAAGAATAAAGTTGGTGGACTAACGCTTCCAGGTTTCAAAATTTACTGCAAAGCCATAGTAAACAAAACAGTGTGGTACTGGCATAAAGACAGACATATAGACAATAGAATAGAACAGAGAACTCATAAATAAACCCTTGTATATATGGTCAAATGGTTTTCAACAAGAATGCCAAGACCATTCAATGGGAAAGGACAGTTTTTTCAACAATAATGCTGATAAAGCTAGATGATTAACATGCAAAAGAATGAATTTGAGTCTTTACCTAACACCACATACAAAAATTAACCGAAAGTGGATGAAACACTTAAATGTAAGAGCTAAAACTATAAAACTCTTAGAAGAAAATATAAGGGAAAATCTTCATAACGTTGGATTTGGCAATGATCTCATAGATACGACACCAAAATCACAGGCAACAAAAGAAAAAATCGACAAATTGGGCTTCATAAAAAGTAAAAACTTCTGTGCATGAAATCAACAGTATTGACAGAAAAAAAAGGCAGATAGAAGGGGACAAATTATTTGTAAATCATGTATCTGATAAGAGATTAGTATCCAGACTATATAGAGAACTCCTCATATTGAACAACAATAACAACAAAAGACGATCCAATTATAACATGGACAAAGGACTTGAATAGGCATTTCTCCAAAGAAGATATACAATGGCCAATGAGCACATGGTAAAATGCTCAACATATTTAGTCATTAGAGAAATGCAAATCAAAACCACAATGAGATACCACTTCCTACCCGTTAGGATGGCTTTAAAAAAATAAGTGTTGGCAAGAATTTGGAATAACTGGAACCCTTGTGCATTGCTGGTGGGAATGAAATTGGTACAGCTGTTGTAGAAAACAGTTTGGTGGTTCCTCAAAAGTTAAACAGAATTACCATATGACCCAGCAATTCCACTCTTGGGTGTATCCCAAAAGGATTGAAAGCAGGGGTTAAAACAAATACTGTACACCAATGTTCATAGAAGCATTATTCACAATAACCTAAAGATGGGAATAACCCATGTGTTTATCAACAGATGAATGAATTTAAAAAACTATGACATATACATACAGTGGAATATTATTCAACCTCAAAAAGATAAGCAAATTCATAGAGACAGAAAATATGTTATTAAGGATTTGGGGAAGGGGTAATGGGAATTATTTAATGGGTACAAGTTTCTGTTTGTAACAATAAAAACATTCTGGAAATAGATAGTAAGGATGATTTCACAACACCGTGAATGTACTTAATGCCACTGGATTGTACATTTAAAAAAGGTTAAATGGTAAGTTTTATATTATATATATTTACTGCAATAAAAAGTATATTTTAAAAAGGACAACTTGTAGGGACTCCTCCTATCTGTGAGATAATGAGAGTATCAAAAAAATTAATCATAGCAATGAAATAAGACACAACAAATAGAAAAGAAGACTTGAGTTCATAATTATACAAATGAAAATAGTAAATAAAGCGGTAACCAAGGATTTATTCTGCCTATCCTGGAAAACTATTTCATGTTAATCAAAGAGCTTATTAGGGAATGTTCTTTTCCATAGAAGAATTATAAATAATTAAGTCAGGTAGACTCAATTTAAAACATCACCATCTTGTTCAACTCTCATTGAATAATGTATCCAGGCAACAATGATTAAAGGATGCAGAAACCATAGTCAAAAAGTTGAAAGCTGAAAGGTCAGGTTAACAACACCTTAACTCACCGATCCATCTTAGCATCCTTAAAGTAGAAGTCCTGATGCCCTATACCATGCCATTTGAAGAACACAGTACTAACTCTGAGGTATAGTCTCAAGAAAAAAAGAGAGAGAGATATCTCAAGCCCTTTCTCTCAAGTCCAATATGGTAATCACTAGCCACATGTCTATTTAAAATTAAGTTTAAATTAAATAAATTAAAATTTTATCTTAGCCACATTTGAAGTACTCAATACCTACATGTAGCTTGTGGCTAACAATTTGGATAGCATAGCTATAGAACATTTTCATCATTGTAGAAAATTTTTTGAGAAAGACTGCCCTAGATCCAATTACAACTTTACAGGAAATACAAAGGTTAGAAAAACAGGTTATGTGGCACTATGAAGAAGCAGTTACCAAAATTCCACAAGTGATATATTCTACACAACAAATGACATTCTTTTCAACAAATATCATAGAAAAAAAATGAAGGGAGCATTGTTATATATTAAAGAGTCTTGCGAGACAAATCAACAAAATTTGTGTACCTCGTTTAGATCCTAATATGAGTAAAAGACCTTCTGAAACCACAGGCTATATTTATCATTGGCTGTATTTCAGTTGATATTAATGGATTGTAATATGTTGATTAGGTATTAATTTTGGCAGAGTGACAATGGGATTGTGGTTAGGTTTTGAAAATCCCTTAACTCAGAGCTTTGTTCTCAAATATTTCTAGATACATTGAGAAGATTTCTAGGATTTGTTTTCAAATACTCTAGTGCTCCCTACTCCTCCACCCAATGTAAGTAGAATAATAGATGAAACAATATTGGCAAAATGTTGATGATTGTTGAAGTTTAGAGGGGAATTAAAAACTCTTGTGGTGTATTGATAAGTGAAAAAAACAAGGTATGTAACTATGTGCAATGTGATCTCAATTGGTACATGTGGATAGAAACAAAAGCCTGAGGACTGTACGTCAAAGCATTAACAGTGGTCATTTTAGAGTGATGAGATTATAAGTGATTTTCTTTTAAATTTAAAAAAAGTCATATAGTTCCAAAATGAGCGTTTATTATTTTTTAAATCTGAAAAATAAAGAATTTTAAAAGCAATTAAAATACCAGATGTCATAAACAAAGAGAGACATGTTTTTTAAAAATATGGCTCTGCAATGGATATGGGAGACACCTGTGATTATCACTGAAATTCCTTGACTGATAGCACATTTGTACAGTATGTAGAAAGATATGGATATTGACCTAAAATTGTAACTTAAAAGAAACAAAGCTATAAGATTAAATGTGCACCCTTACTGCATATTGTGTTTTACATTCTATTTTTCTTGATTAATTGTATGAATTGAGAGAAGAGAAAATATGGGTCATAAAAATAGAAACGATGAGAGAGACAACAGCTAAGGACCACAGACTGTGTTGAGTCTATGTTCTTGTAAGCAGTATGTTTTATTTGTCTAGCAGAGAAAGAGTAATTTCTATCTCAGATATTTCAAAGCAGAGGAAAGTAATAAAGAGCAAAACTATGTTTTAAAACTTTCCCATAAGTTTTTCCCCCAGAAAAGAGAAAACCTGCATAGACATTATATCTTCATTTCTTCGTGGGGACATGTGGGATCTGTCATAAATAAGTAATGATATCAAGATCATGGATATGATCCCTGATGACATATTGTTTATCCTTTGGACTCTCATTCAACCAACATATCAACCATCACATCACTCAATATTGATGTGAATCCTTCACCAATATTGGGGAAAGCACTAAACTGCATTTGCTAATCATAGTAAACTGAGGTGTATAAAAATATCAAAACAACAGCATGTTTTATGAGAGGATAGGGTTAGTATGAAAAAGCAAATATTTGAAGGGTCTTTGCGTGTACTTTTAAGGGTGATGAAGGAGAAAAACATATGGGAAAATTTTAGAGCACCTGAGTGGGTATTTGTCACCATCTCATTTCTTTCTTAACTCTTGCCTTCTTTTCTTAAGGATTGGTTTGTAACTAATGAAACACCAGCAAGAGTAGAAGCAACTTATATACCAAGAACATTTGGGTTTGTAGAAGTTTTCAACACGTATACTCCATTAAAGTACAACTTTATAGCCCAAGCAAAGCAAGGAGCTGAGTTAATTATCTGTCTAGGCAAGTCAACAATTTAATTCTAAAAAACAGTAATTTGGAGGTGATGTGTTCACACAAGTTCCTGTATATGGAGATGGGTTACATTCTCTGCATGTGACTTACTTATATAAATTAAGCTCCATAGATTATCTTGCTATTTTATTATTATTATTTTAATTCTGAGATTCCTCAAAATTTTCCTTACTAAATTTGAATCTAAATTCTTTTAGCTCTTTAAAATGTAGCTGGAGCCATCATGGTATCATCACAAAGAACATTATTTGAGAGCCTAAAAATCTAGTTCAGTCATTTCAAAAGAGGATTTTAGTGGGGACTTATTTCTTGGTAAATTTGACATTCTGAAATAGAAATTATTTTAACATTATTCCTGAGCTTCAAGTGGTATAATGTCAGGGGCCCCATTCAGGTGTTTGTGTGATCAAAATATCAGGTTGTTTATGGAGACCTGCAGGACCATTTTTAAAAATAACTCTTTTCAAGAATAGTGTACTGTCGTGGCATCTTAAACAAGGAGTAAGACCCCCCAAAATATTTGTTGAGTAAGTTAGTTAATGTCTTGAAGATTTCCATTTTCAATCATAATTGTATGAAGTACTCAAAACTTTTCTTGTACCCTAGGACCATCACATATATGGGCAACTAGGGGAGTACCTTAGATTGGAGTTGAGTATCCCCTCTTTGGGTAATGCATAGACAATAATGAGGACAGGAGACCATCTTTAAATTTTTCCCAGAGATGAGCCTGGAGTTTTCCAGAGAAAGATGTAACTGAAGTCTCCTTACTTCCACAATGAATATGCTTTATGAAAAAACCTTTCATCTTTTTGCAACTTCTTGGAGGTTAAAGTAAACCATTAGTACACGTTACCTGATGGATAAATTGCTTTTTTTGTTTCAATTCTGAGTGGGATTTCAAAAATAAGTTTACAGCTAAGCTTGGATTGCCTTCTCTTTTTTTATTAAAAGGTTAAATTTTCTTAAAAATTTTGTAATCTAATTGCATGGTAAAAAGAAACTGAATAAAGTTATAATTATCCTTTGAATAATCATGCTAATTAAGGCCCACCTTCACAAATCCTTTGACTTAAGATTCTTTCTATGGAATCAAACAATTCCTTTCCTTTTTAGTGAAGCCCTTAAAAATGTTCGGTGATGTTTACATATCCAGCAACTTTTAACATCCAACATATTTATGACTAATACAATGAAGACATATGAAGGAAAAGAATTCATTAAGCATGCATTCATTGTGGTTAAAATACAATTCTTTGTTCTTATTGATAACCAAGCCATAATAATAATGTAATAATATTCCTTTCTATTGCTTGTTGTCTTGTAGACTCCCAATGAGACCACCAGAAAAACCTATTCATCAAGCAAAGCTAAGTTTGTCCCACCCGCTGTAGTGAGAAAGAACACCACCTAGATAGGTGAATGGATGTGGATGGATGGATGGATTAATGGATAGACAGACAGCAGACAGATAGATGGGAGGAAGGAAGTATCTTAGTAGTCTATTGGAAAAGTAAGAAGTCAGGAGAAAATACATGGTTTGGAGGTTTGGGCTCGAGAGAATTAAGGCAGGTTTTTCAAGGTAGGGAGATGATGAGATTAGACAAATTTGTGACATAAATAGTTAGGGTTTGTGGATACAGCAAGATAAAGGTCTGTAGTAAGTCTTGATAAGTAAACTGTTTTCTGAAAAGTGAGCAGTTTGCTAAAGTGAGCAATCTATCGTCCCAGTAGGAGAGCAGTTTGCCCACAGAGGCAAACTGTTAGCCTGGATAAATTGTTTTGCAAGAATTTCTTGAAGCAAATAGTGAAGTAATATATTGGCTTAAGGTTTTATCTTCCTGGAATAAACTGTCAAGTCATGTTGACACAGATGACCCCAATTCTTAGTCCCAAATGATAAATTATGTTGATACAGGTTGTATCAGTACTCTCTTGAACCTGTTTTTCCTTATATCAGGCTGTCCTCAATAACACTACCTTTAATAGCCCCTAGAATGAAGCGATGGTAAATATGTATTAACGTTCAGGTCTGAGTCTTAATTCAAATTGCCCCAATTTGATTAACTTTTCTCCCACAGAAGAGCAGAAAAGCTAATGATACACTGGAACTCTGAGACTCCTAGTTGTTTGCTTATCCCAACTGTCAAGCTCCTGTTTCATTAACAAGAAGTTTGGTGGGACATATATTTTATACCATATAAGATCACAGCCAGAACGGAACATGGAAATACCTGGGCAGATGTTTAGCCTCATAGGGAAGAACTTCACAGGATGCCAGCTCAAGTGGAGCTGGAGTTCAATCACTCCATTCTAATGATTCTAGAGAAAACAGGAAAACGGATGGAAAAGGCAGAGGGAATGGTGGGGGTTGGACACCCATGGCTTGAAAAATAGCCTGAAACTGAGTTTTCTCCATTCATAACTTAACAAGGCTACTTAAAGGAATCCTTATAAGTAGAGGTGAAATTGTAATGCAAAGTATAAACTATTAGGATAAAAAGAATACCACTAGTCCTGCTACTAAAATGATTATTACCAAACAGAAGGACCATTCCTCTTGAATACCATACTGGACTATAGAGAGGTGGCATGGAGTACCTTTGAAGTCAAGTCTGGGAGAAGGAAAACTGGATGAAGAAAGTACATAGGAAATCATTAAGGGACTTGTAGAGAGAGATGAGAAGAGGTTTTCCATTTTAAGCAACTTTGCAGACACTTTAAGGCACTGGTTTATTCTATTTCTATTGGCAAGCCCTTTAATGGCATGGCACCTCACCTTGGCCCCCAATTCCCAAAAGCTGCTCCATCCAAAAGTTACTATTTATTGCCCACTAGAAGTAGAGTTGCTCACCTGCTATTTCTAAAACAACTATTAATAGAGCCCCCAAAGCACTCCTGTCTGCCGAACAAGCCGCAGAAATGGTTACACTCCGCAATCTGCTATGGAAACTTGTCAATTAAAATAATGGATCTTTAGTCACAAATCGTTATCACAGTTTGACTTTCAAGTGAGTGGATGAAGTATGGTAAGGGTAAAGGAAGGGCAGTGACAAAGAAAAACTTAGCAAATGATTCCAGAATTGGCTGGCTGTCGTAGAGGGCTGGGGATATAGGGAAAAGAATGCAGGTTACCGTGGAGCTGAGACTGGGTCCGCAGGTGTTAATTCTTAGGACAGACCGCGAGACGTAGGAATACTAAAGCTAGTTAGTATTGCTTGTCTGTTTTTCTTTTTTTTAATAAAAATATTTAGCTAAAGTACAACAAACTTTTATATATGTTATGTATAAGTGCACATATGGATGAAAGTTCAAAAGACAAACATGTCAGTGTAACTAGCACCCAGATAAAGTAAATGAATAGTGACAGTGACATTGAAGTCCCCAGTTTTCTTCCCTGCAGTCCCAACAACCCCAAACGTCAGTTCTCTGTCTTCTATTGCCATTGATCATTATTCCTTGTTTTTCTGCTTTCTATAAATGGAACCATTTCATATTTACTCTTTTGTGCCTATTTTTTTTTTTGCTCACTATTACATGTGTGAGACGTTCACATTGCCACTTGCAGTTTATTCTCGTTGCTGTGTAGCATTGCATCTTGTGAATATCCTACAACTTATCCATTCAAATGTTGATGGATATTTGGGTGGTTTATAGTTTTTGGCTATTATAGATCAATATGGAAATTGCTATGGAAATTCTAACATGTGTCTTTTGTTGAACATACATACTTTTTTCTGTTGGGTATTTTGCCAGAAGTAGAAAGGGTGGCTCATAGGTGGCATGCACGTATTCACGTTCATTACCTTCTGCCAGTCAGTCTTCCAAGCTGGCCATGACAGTTTACACTCCTACCAATAGAATATTAAGTTCCCGTTGCTCCATATTCATGCAAACACTTGGCATTTTCTTTTCATATCATCTTGTTTTTATAGATCATCTCCCCAATCATGTCTAGAATTTTAGCTTTCCCTTCATCATGCATACTTAGGATACACAGTCCTTGAAGACAGCAGTGTGATCAAGGGGTTCTAAGTGAAAACAGAGGGGCCCAAATGTAGTGGTTGGACAATTACAAAATTCTATAGGGTGAAAGTACAATTGTGCATCGCTTAATGACAAGGATGCCTTCTGAGAAATGTGTCATTAGGCAATTTCATCATTGGGTGAACATCATAGAGTGTACTTACACAAACCTAGATGGTATAGCCTGATACACACCTAGGCTAGATTGTACTCATTTTACGGGACTACTATCTTACATATGGTTTGTCATTGACTAAAACGTCATTATGTGGCATGTGATTGTATGCTAACTTCCAGGAAATTGAGCCTGATTTCCTTGCCATGAAACTGAGTCATGACACAGAACGCTGGTCATGAAGTACGTACAAAAATTATCTTAAATTTACAAAAAGGGAAATTTATACTCTGAGGCTAAATGTCAAAGACCATCCCCTTTAAACTCAAGCACATATGTGCATCTGTGGTGTTTTTCTACAAGGCTATATTGCTTATTTATTGTGGGATTGTGTGTAAACACTTTCAAATAGTAATATCCTAGGTTGGCTCTGTTTAATATTTCTTTTAGTTCCATAAATTTGTTCATTTTTACATCTCCTGTTTATTTATTCATCAATTTGTTTAGTTCTTCATTATTTGATGTCCCTGCTAGAATACAGTCTAGAAGGGGAGAAACTGTGTCTGACTGTTCACTTTTCTTTTTCCAGTACCTTGGATAGGTCTCTGGCACACAGTGAGTACTCAATAAACATTTTGGTGGGAATGAATGAATGATGACTGAAAAGAGTTTCATGAGCACACGGAAGGGTGAAGAATGATGTATTTTCTAAATTATTAAAATAAGAACTTTTTTTAAAATTTAAAGCAATCTAATCTGGTGGGAACTAGCTTATGTTTAACCATTTAAGACTATTCCCTCTATGATGAGATTTTGTGAGCACATAGTTAAAACAAATCTGTAGACAGCCTCACAAAGAGTTAGGAAAGCTGTCATGTCAAGACTAAGGAGGGTAGACAGAATTACAAGAGCAAATTCTTAGCATTATTTCCTGTCCTATTCCTAGTTATAATATTTGGTATTAGTTTCATGTTTCCATAAGTAATTCATATGCATTATTTTTTTAAAGTGTCTAATAGTGTCTTGTAGTGAAGGGGAAAGCTAGTATTTTGATCCAGAAAGCAGCTGCTACCTTTTGTCCCTATTTTTAGTTCTTATGAGTACTAAGTTTAGATACAGAATGCTGAAGCATTACTGCATGCCTTTATCATTTACAATTAAATGACTGCAAATCTTAAAGAAGTCATTTAATTTTTTGCTCTGTTTCCAGATATTTAACCATTCCAGACACATAGCTCTATACTAAATTCTTGAAATTTCTGTGAGATGAAATAAAAATGACATTACCTGTTTTGGTCTCACACTGAAGCCTCATATCCCTAAGCTCTAGCAACCTCCTTTACGTTTTATCCTTACGTGTGAAATTATATTTTGAGTTAATTCCCAGCTCCGAACAGTGCTTTCTCTTTTGAGTTCTAAAAAACCAAATGGGCTTTCCTTTTCTTATTGCTTTCTGAAGAGGCCGTCCTCTGACCCAAAGGGACACTGTCCTGTCTTATGTACAGTGATGCTGGTTGTGTCTTGCTGCCCTCTCTAATTTGCACTGTAACTGATGTAAAGGTGGATGCTGTTGTTTGCAGCCACAGGAATAGCAAATGCAGAGGTGTTGGAAATACTGTCATAGTTGTCGGAGGAAGTCTCTGTCAGCATTTTCCAGAAGAAAGAAACTGCAGGAGCTTTTTATAATGTAACTTTAATTACAATGGCCAAGCACTCTGGCATAGGCTAGGAGCTGTTTATGATACACCTGCCAAGAAAAATTTGCAATGCCTCAAGACGTGTCTCATAAGCGGTGTCACCCCCTACAGGTGCTAGCCAGCACTTCTTTCTTTTCTTCCCCCGTCCCTGGGCTCTGTTCTCTGTTGGTCTGACTACTCAAATACATAGCAACTTAAAGGAAAATTAAGAGCCATAATCAATGAGGTGAGATTAACAAGCCACTTAGTAAAGCCACCATATTTATGACACGGCTAAATACTTCCAATTTTCAAGCTGTGATCTGGAAATCTAAATTAATAAAATACAAATGAAATGGGTAATTTCTCACCTTGTAATGTTAAGTTTAATTGTGGAGATTTATATTTTAAATGTGACCTTCAAAAAGACAGATCATGAAACCTGAGAAAACCAACCAGCAGATGGCAATATATGGACTTCCCTGAGGTTTTCTCATGGTCCGTCCTATACAAGAGACTGTTAAATTTCTTTGTAATTTAGTTTGGCAGGAGAAGTTCAAGGATAAGGAATTATTTAAACCAAACAAAGGAGAGCAAGCAAATTTTATCTGTTGGTGTTTCCAATAGTTTTTTGCAGGTAATTTTACATTTTCTCTAATCCTTGGGGATTATACATTAGATAATAATCACCAGGATTTTCAGTTCCCTATTTTTAGCATAACTCCTTGGAATGCAGTTTACTAAAAAGCTAAACTGGGGAATCTTTAAACACTTTGCACAGATTATCATGTTTAGAGTTTTATTAACAATAACAAAATTCAGGACAATAATGTGAAACTTCCTAATAAATTTATTTCATACGTAGCCTGATGTTTGTATAATCTACCTGTTTGTAAAATATTTCCGAAGTGGGTTTTGAAAATATCTCAGAATTTTAAACTAAGATTCTGGTAAGAGGAATATATGGTTGTCTGTTGCAAAAGTTGAGTTATTTCAACAGAGGCATTAATGAAATCAAATGTCTACGCTGCCAGGCCACTGAGAGGCTCAACACTGTTCTTCTCTCATCAAACTCGCTCTCTAATTACAAGAATTAGAAGAGTAATAGGATCTCCTCTTCTTCTCCTCACTAACCACGGAAGGGCAGCTGTCCATAATTGGGTAGAAAGTGAGGAAATTGATAGACTTCAGTATCATAAATTGGTAACTCTGCTATTAGTCTGCCTCAAAACACAAAATGAAAGCATTGAACCCAATATTGGATATTGTATAGCTCTTTTTCTAATGGAAGTATAACCTGCTAATATTAATTATCAACCAGTACAGGAAATCTAATACAAAGCATTATTACAGTGTTGTTTTTCTCCTTATATATTCTGCTAACTCATGCACACCAGGGAAGCAAGGAGACATTGGAATCAGTAGCAGATGAATGATGGATGAATCATAAATTGCATTGTGTGTTGGTTTATTTAATTAGTTTATTAGGGTTCTCTGGAAACATCTAGGCACTGTGCAAAATTAATATATACAAGAATATTTAGCTGTCCAATTAGGAAAACATGAATTAGTCATATCATCTACACTGTAAAAACCACAGCTGCCAAAAGAAATTAAACAAATGAAAAGCTAATAAAAATAAATGTTTTACGTGTATTCTGAATGCCATGTGCACAAAGGTGGTGAAGTTCCCTGAGTTTATTAAGAAGGCAACTTCTTCCAAATGAGCTTGGTCATTTCAATTAGTCAGCTTCACCTATCTTGTTTTGTTTATTTACTTGTGTATTTATTGATTGATTGGTTAATGGTGTGAGGTGGTCTTTCCAACAGCAGAATTTATGAAATTTCTAAGATTTTTTTATACCTAAAATTATATCACAGAACTAAGAAAACTGTTAGAATAAACCCCTTTCTTACATGCAGTGGTCCCTCAGTGTCTGTGAATGAATGGTTCTCGGACCCCGGTAGACACCACAATAGTCAGATGTTGAATTTCCTTATGTAAAACAGTGTAGTATTTGCATATAACCTATGCACATGCTTCCATATGTTTAAAATCATCTCTAGATTATTTATAATACTTAATACAATGTAAATAGTTGTTATACCATATTGTTTAGGGAATATTGACAAGAAAAAATGTCTGCAAATGTTCGGTACAGATGCAACTATGGTAGACCTTTCAATCCATGATTGGTTGAATCCGCAGATGCAGAGCCTGTGGATGCTGAGGGCCAACTGTACTTATATTTTTGAGAAGCTAAAAATTCTACTTGGGTTAATCATCTGTTTTGTTCCTGTCCACCTTGAAGATGACAAACCATTGGTTGGACATGGGTCATCATATTATTGAGCAGTAACTGTTAAAAGAAAACCTCTTTCACATTAGGATCTACCTTATCATGAGCTCTGTGGACTTTGAAAGGTGTTTTCCCCATCCAACAGTCAAGATTCTTCCCTCAGTCCCTTCACTTTATCAATAAATCAATGACCATAAAAAACCATGGAATTTGGACTGAAAGAAAGAATAACTTAATTCAATGACTGTATAGCCTATATAACAAGTCTAGGGTTTAACTGTTTTAAAACCTAGGGATGTGATAATTATCAGTTGATGTTAAAAACGAAATGACTATCCCTCGGTAGAAAGAGGCTGTGGATTTGAATACAGTCTTTGTTTCCATTTATCTCTGAAGCTTGAATAACTAATTATGAATCCTCCTTTGCAATTCTAGGATCCTATGACTTTTCAGAGGCCCGGAAATATCTGTCACTGGTCACACCACCCAGTAGATAGAATTTGTGTGTAAAGCAGAGCAGGCGCTGCCCCTTCAGAAGTAGATGAACTCACCGCAAGTTTCTGGCAAAGGACAAAGAGAAATCAGGGAATTAAATGAAAATATTGTCAGGCATTTATGAGCCCTTGGAAAATGTATATGTGCACACGCAAAAACACTGGAGTGGCTGAAAATGCTCAGGTTATTCTGGGTATCCAAAGACAATATTGAGGGCAGAATTTAGTCCTGTGGACAGCTCAGGAAAATCTTATCTGAATTCCTAACTAGGGATCCACGTAACTGCAAAGGCCGGAGTGGATATCACTTGTTTCATTTGCCTAAATATTTAGCAATTTCTTTGCTTACTTTTTCTGTGCGTTACTTTTTTTTTTTTAAATGAGGACGATCAGCCCTGAGCTAACATCCACTGCCAATCTTCCTCTTTTTGCTGAGGAAAATTAGCCCTGAGCCAACATCTGTGCCTGTCTTCCTCCATTTTGTATATGGGATGCCGCCACAGCATGGCTTGATGAGTGGTGCGCAGGTCTGTGTCCCAGATCGGAACCTGTGAACCCCGGGCTGCCGAAGCGGAGTGTGAACCCAACTGCTATGACACCAGGCCAGCCCCCTATGCATTACTTTCTGCATCTTAAACCTTGCTTCTGGAATTTCTGAGGTACATACTTTAGAAATTCTATTAAATAATATCTATTGGTGGTGAATCTGCTTTTGTCTTCCTGAGATATCTTTATTCAACATTGTTCTGGATTGATAGTTTAGCTGAAACAGAATTCCTTTTTTTTTTTTTTACCTGATACAATTATATTGCAACATGATTGCCATTGTAGCATTAGCTAACACTTCTATTGGGTCACCTAATTATCATTTCCTCTTGTGATGGGAACAATTAAGATCTAGTCTCTTAGCAAGTTTAATGTTTATAATACATGTTTATTGTCTGTAGTCCCTGTTCTATGTATTAGATCTTCAGGACTTATTTATCTATTAATTTCAAGTACATACTCTTAAATAATATCTCTCCTATTCCCCCATCATTCAGCCCCAATAACCACCATTCTACTCTGGTGTTTTTAAGTTTGGTTTTTTTAAGATTCCACATATAAGGGATATCATACGGTATTTGTCTTTCTCTGTCTGATTTATCTCACTTAACATAATGTCCTCAAGGTCCATCCATGTTGTTACAAATGACAGGATTTCCTTTATTTTCATGCATGAATAGTATTCCATTGTGTATATATATACCACATCTTCTCTATCCATTCATCCATTGATGGACCCTTAGCTTGTTTCCACATCTTGGCTATTGTAAATAATGCTGCAATAACCAAGGGAGTACATATATCGCTTCAATAACCTGTTTTCATTTCCTTTGGATACATACCCAGAAGTGGGATTGCTGGATCGTATGGTAGTTCTATTTTTAATTATTTTTTTTTCTGAGGAAGATTTGCCCTGAGCTAACATCTGTGTCAATCTTCCTCTATTTTGTAGGTGGGTCACCGGCACAGCATGGCTGATGAGTGGTGCAGGTCCATGCCCAGGACCCAAACCTGCAAACCCAGGCCGCCAAAGTGGAGTACACCAAATCCAACCACTGTGTCACGGGGCTGGTCCCCTGTTTTTAATTGAGGAAACTCCATGCTGTTTTCCATAGTGGATGAACCAGTTTATAATCCTACCAACAAGCCACAAAGCCTCCCTTTTCTCTGCATCCTCAACAACATGTTATCTCTTGTCTTCTATACAATGGCCATTCTAAGAGGTGTGAAGTGGTCTCATTGTGGTTTTGATTTGCATTTACCTGATGATTAGTGATGTTTACCGTCTTTTCATGTACCAGTTGGTCATTCAAATGTCTTCGTTGGAAAAGTGTCTATTTAGTTCCTCTGCCTGTTTTTAAATCATATTTTTGTTTTTTTGTTATTGGGTTGTATGAGTTTTTTTAATAAATTTTGGATAGTAAGCCCTTATCTGATATATGGTTTGCAAATATTTTCTCCCATTCTGTAGGTTGCCTGTTCATTTTGTTGACTGTTTCTTTGCTGTGCAGAAGCTTTTAAGTTTGATGTAGTCCTACTTGTTGATTTTTTCTTTTGCTGTTGGTGCTTTAGGCATCATATCCAAAACATCATTGCCAAGATCAATATCAAGGAGCTTCTTTCCTGTGTTTTCTTCTATGAGTTTTATGCTATCGGGTCTTATATTTATAAGTCTTTGATCCATTTCCAGTTAACTTTTGTGAATGGTGTAAGATAGGAGTCCAATTTCATTGTTCTGCATGTGGTTATCCAGTGTTCCCAGCACCACTTTTTGAAGAGACTATCTTTTCTCCATTGGGTGTTTTTGGCTCCTGTATCAAATATTAGTTGTCCATCTATGCAGGGGATTAATTCTGGGCTCTTTATTCTGTTCTATTGTTCTATGTGTCTATACTATGCCAGTACCATACCGTTCTAATTACTATAGGTTTGTAATGTAGTTTAAAATCAGGAAGTGTGATGTCTCTGGTTTTGTTCTTCTTTCTTATGATTGCTTTGGCTATTCAGGGTCTTATGTGGTTTCATACAAGTTGTAGGATTGGTTTTTCTATTTCTGTGAAAAATGCCATTGGAATTTCAATAGGGATTGCACTGAATCAATCAATGGCTTTGGGTAGCATGGACATTTTAACAATATTAACTCTTCCAATTCGTAAACACGGGATGTCCTTCCATTTGTTTATGTCTTCTTCGATTTCTTTCAACAAAGTTGTTTTCTTTGCACAGATCTCTCACTACCTTGGTTAAATTTATTCCTATGTATTTTATTGTTTTTGATGCTATCATGAATGCAATAATTTTCTTTATTTTTATTTCAGATGTTTCATTGTTAGTGTATAGATGTGCAACTGATTTCTGTATATTGATTTTATGTCCTGCAAATTTATTGAATTCATTGATTAGATCCAACAGTTTTTTAGTTGCGTCTTTGGGATTTTCAACATATAAACTCATATCATCTGCAAATAATCACAGATTTACTTCTTTTTCAGTTTGGATGGCTGTTATTTCTTTGTGTTGCCTGAGTGCTCTAGCTAAGACTTCCAGTACTATGTTGAATAAGAGTGGTCAGAGTGGGCACCCTTGTCTTGTTCCTAATCTTAAAGGAAATGCTTTCAATTTTTCTCCATTGAGTATAATGTTAGCTTTGGGTTTGTCTTCTATGGCCTTTATTATGTTGAGGTATGTTCTTCTATACCCTATATGTTGAGGGTTTTTATCATGAAAGAATGTTGTATTTTGTCCAATGCTTTTCTGCATCATTCATATGATTTTTATATTTTATTCTATTAATGTGTGTATCACATTTATTGATTTGCATATGTTGAACCATCTCTGCATCCCAGAGATAAATCCCATTTAGTCATGGTGTATAATTCTCTTAATGAGTTCTTGAGTTTGGCATGCTAATATTTTGTTGAGAATTTTTGCATCTGTATTCACCAGGGATATTGATCTGCAGTTTTCTTGTAGTGTTCTTATCTAGCTTTGATATCAGGGTAATATTGGCCTCATCGAATGAGTTTGGAATTGTTCCCTCCTCTTCAAATTTTTGGGAGAGTTTGAGAAGGATTGGCACTAAATCTTATTTAAATGTTGGGTAGGATTTGCCAGTAAAGCCATCTGGTCCTGGGGTTTTCTATGTTGGGAGGTTTTTGATTACTAATTCCATCTCCAATACTTGTTATTTGTCTGTTCAGACTTGCTATTTCTTCCTGGTTCAATCTTGGTAGATTCTATGATTCTAAGAACTTATCCATTTCTTCTAGTTTATCTAACTTTTTGTTGTATAATTGTTCATTAGTAGTAGCCTCTTATGATCCTATGTATTTCTATGGTGTCAGTTGTAATTTCTCCTCTTTCATTTCTGATTTTATTTATTGAGTCATCTCTTTTTTTCTTAGTATCCCTAAAGGTTTGTCGAATTTGTTTATCTTTTTGATTTTAAGTTCTTTTTAAATAATGGTGCTTGCTAAATCTCATCAATTTTTGAAAATTCTCAGCCATTAAATAATATTTTCCCCCATTCTTTCCCCCCTTTTGAAGTCCAACTAGATGTATATTTCTTTCCATCTTCCATGTCCTTTAACTTTTCTCTTTTTCATTCTGTATCTTTATCTTTCTATGCTGTATTCAAGTAGTTTTTTTCCCCATAATTATCTTTCAGTTAACAAATTTTCTCTTCAGGTATATTGACTCTGTTATTTAAATTATCAACTAAGTATTTTTAAAAATTTATGAATATATATATTTTTCTTTTCTAGAAGCTCAATTTATGTCTTTCTCAAATCTGTTGGTCATTTTCTATAGTTCTTGATCCTTATACAAGCTTTATATCACCTCTTATTTTGTTAAACTTTTAATCACTAATCTTATTACTATGTCTGGTAATTCCAGTACCTGACATCCTTAGGGTTCTAATTATGCCTTATTATTGTTTCTGCAGACTTCAGTCAACATTGCTAACTTCTTTGAGTATTTAGTCATTTTAGATTGGGAATTTAAATTTGGCTTATTTCAATCTATGGACATATTGAGGGGCTTGGCTTCTTGATACTTTCTTCCTGAGAGGTTATGTGTGTCCTTCAGCCAGGCTTCCATGGCATCCAAAGTTAACTTCTTGGCTTTACCTCCTCCAGGCAACCCAAATAATACCAGTAGTTAAGTATTTTATAGTCCTCTCTGTCACTGAAAGTACAGTTTTGGTTTTGGGGGGGTTTTGTTTGGTGAGGAAGATTAAGCCTGAACTAACATCTGTGCCCATCTTCTTCTACTTTATATATGAGATGCCGCCACAGCATGGCTTGATGAGCAGTGCATAGGTCCACGCCTGGGATCTGAACCTGTGAACCCCAGGCTGCCGAAGCAGAGTGCACGAACATAACCACTATGCCACTGGGCTGGCCCCTGAAAGTATAGTTGTGATGTCCTAATCTTTATGTGAAGATTTCCATTCCAATTTCCTAAGGTTTTGTCTCTTGTTCCTTTTCAACCATTAAAACTTTAGTAAGCAGATGTCATTAGAGTGGTGTTGACTTCTTTTTTTTCTTTTATAGAGATATAATTCACATAACTTAGAATTCATCCTTTTAAAGTGTAAAATTCAGCGGATTTTAGTATATTCACAAGGCTGTGCAACCATCACCACCATGTAATTCCAGGATATTTTCATCACCTCAAAAAGAAACTCCTGCCCATTAGCAGTCACCTCCCATCTCCTCGTCCTCTAGCTTCTGACAATTGCTAAATTACTTTATGTCTCTAAGGATTTTCCATTTCTGGACATATCATATAAAATGTATCATACAATTAGAACCTTTGGTGTCTGGCTTCTTTCACTTAGCATAATGTTTTTGAAGCTCATCCCTGTTGTAGCATGTATCAGTACTTCATTTCTTTCTTATGGCTGAATAATATTCCATTGTGTGGATATACCACATATTGTTTATTCATTCATCAGCTCATGGACATTTGGGTTGTTTACACTTTTGAGCTATTATGAATAATGTTTCTAAGCACATTCATGTACAAGTTTTTGTGGGGACATATTTTTTTTCACTTATCTTGAGTACATATCTAGGATTGGAATTGCTCGGTCATATGATAACTCTATCTTTAACAGTTTGAGGAGGCACCAAACTGTTTTACAAGGCATTTGTACCATTTTACATTCCCACCAGCAACGTATGAAAGTATAAATTTCTCTACATCCTTGCCTATACTTGTTACTATTTGCCTTTTTTATTATAGTCATTCTAGTGAGTATGAAATGGTATCTCATCGTGGTTTTGATTTGCATTTTCCAGTGACTAACGATATTGAGTATCTTTTCATACACTTATTATAGCCTCTTTGGAGAAATGTCTATTCAAATTCTTTGCCCATTTTTAAATTGAATTGTCTTTTTATTGTGAGTTTTAAGACAAGCCCTTATCAGATATATGATTTGCAAATATTTTCTCCCATTCTGTGGGTTGACTTTTCACTCTCTGGAGAGTATCCTTTGAAATAAGAAAGGTTTTAATTTTGATGAAGTCCAATTTCTTTGGTTACTTGTACTTTAGGTGTCATATCTAAGAAACCATTGGGCTGCTTCTTCACTGGGCAATTATGTTTTAGCTTCTCTATTTTTGGCCCTTGGCTATTTCTCTTACATTGGTTCAGGCTCAGGTATGCATTAGGAAGTTTGTTATAATTTTTAGATATTTTTTAATGGGAGGGGTTATCAGAATATCTAGTACACCTTATTTTCAGAAGTGGATATGATAGTTTCTACTATTGTGATGTGTGGAGTCAGTAAAGGACATGCCAAACACCTTCTTGGGAACTGAAGAGACCTGATTCAAATTCCATTTCTACTTCTTAAGAGCTAGATGACTTTGAGAATCTTATTTAATCTCTCTCTTTTTTTAACTTTTTGTTTATTGCAGTAACATTGGTTTATAACATTGCATAAATTTCAGGTGTACATCATTATACTTCTATTTCTGCACATAGATTACATCATGTTCACCACCCAAATACTAATTACAACCCATCACCACACCCATGTGCCGAATTATCCCTTTTACCCTCCTCCCACCCCCCTTCCCCTCTGGTAACCACCAATCCAATCTCTGTCTCTATGTGTTTATTTATTGTTGTTATTATCTACTACTTAATGAAGGAAATCATACGGTATTTGACCTTCTCCCTCTGACTTATTTCACTTTGCATAATACCCTCAATGTTCATCCATGTTGTCACAAATGGCTGGATTTCATCGTTTCTTATGGCTGAGTAGTATTCCATTGTGTATATATACCACATCTTCTTTATCCATTCGTCCCTTGATGGGCACTTAGGTTGCTTCCAAGTCTTGGCTATTGTGAATAACGCTGCAATGAACACAGGGGTGCTCTGAATATCCTCATG
Organism: Diceros bicornis minor; assembly: GCF_020826845.1. Classification (NCBI taxonomy): domain Eukaryota; kingdom Metazoa; phylum Chordata; class Mammalia; order Perissodactyla; family Rhinocerotidae; genus Diceros; species Diceros bicornis. Next base: position 16,534,099 of record NC_080775.1, on the reverse strand, counting down.
TTAAAATGGAGCTAAGAAAAATAAAACCTAACTCATACAGTTGTTAGGGTAAAACAAGATATTACTTGTGGCTGGAACATTCTAAGAACTCACTACATGTTGTGTAGCTATATTATTATTGATAATAAATTTCCCTTAAAAGTGTCTTTAGAAACTGCCTTTGACAACTATTTAGCCATTTCTCTTCTTTTAGTAATAGTAAAATATTTTGACAATGCCACATTTACCTGAATGGGAATTTGTTGAGCACTACTCTATTTATTAACTTGTTTTACAAAGTAGGACTCTGAGGCTGATGGAAACATAATAGGCTGATGAAGTTCACAAAATAGGTAGGTAGTAGAACTGAGATGTGAACCCAGCTTGTGTAACTTTGAGATACACGCCCATTTTTACTACTGAATCTTTTAAATCCAATTTCTCATTCTATGTAATTATTCTTTAGTAACTTTATTCCCCAGAGTCTGACCTCATTATGTGTGATGATGTTCTCTTTAGATCTTTTTCATACTGTACCCAGTAACAATAGTTAATTAAATTCAAATTAATTAAAATTGAATGACATTAAAAATTAAATTCCTTAGTTGCTCTAGCCACATTACAAATGCTTCCTAACCATGTATATCTAGTGGCTATCCCATTGAAGAGCATGGATAGAGAACATTTCCATCTTTGCAGAAAAAGTTCCATTGAACTACTCTAGATTTCCTTCATTGGGCAACCTATATCCTGGACAGGATCACAGCTTTTGTTTCCTCCACCATTGTCCTTCAAAATTGTATCAGACATCGTTGCTCACTACAGTCTGCACTTAACCACATCAACAATTGCAAGCCAGGGAAAAGACTCCAGCTTAGTTGGTATATGCACTTTGATTGCCCTATGTTTTGGATGAGTGAATGAGGTGCTATTTTCCTATCCTAAGCTGGAATGTGGCTACCATCCCCTCCTGGGTAATACAACAACATTTCAAATCACAATAACTCACTGACTAAAAATGAGCTTAAGCACAGCCCAAATGAAAGTATATAAAAATTATATTCTCCTAAGATTGAGCTCTATATAAGCATTTATTTCTATTAGACTAATTCTAGTATTTCCAGAAATTTACTAAGTCCTGTAGACTCTAAACCTTCCTTTCTTTTATAAAAAAGAGGAAGCATTTTGCATTAATAAGCATTTTTCTTAATTTTAAAGAAAGTAAAAAATTGATTAGCTGGACAAGTCACTATTAATAAAACTCTAATACTTTTGTCAAGTGAGGATTGTAACACCCTTTACTTATTGTTCTTAATACCGTGATTCCTGGCAGAGAAAATGAAATAAATTATAGCAAGCATGTTACTACATGGCAGTTACAAATGTTAGGATGGAGTAGACTTCTCTAACTCTTGGATCAATGATTTATTCAGGTTTCGATATGTTTCTATTTTAGGGACTTATCACCAGTTTGATCTTGATTTCAAGATGACTCATTAGTTAATAACTGAAGAGAGAGGATGAGAGCATTTGCCCTTTTGGGAGACTAGAAACCAAACTCTGATTTGGCATTATCCCCATTTTACCAAATCTGAGCTATGCAATTTTATTTCGCAAGAAATATGATTTCATGGATTGATCCTCAATGGTAAGGAAGTGCTTAGAAAGCATAGCATGTATTTCCATAATTTTAATACCTGGTGAAAAAAAATCACCTTTTAAAATGGATGCAGCAGTTTGGGAAAACTATATTTGGTTTTCCATGTTAACCTACTCATCCAGGTCATGTACTCTAAATACATGACTATTCTGACAACCACATTTCTAATTATTATTTTATAAATCAGCTTTCTCTTTTATATATCAATCTCTCCTGTCTTCGGTTAATGTGACTCAGTTCTCCCAAAACTGATCATCTCCTAAGGAACTAATAATAGAAAATTGCCAGCCTGGAAAAGTTTGGGGACCCTGAATTCATAGTGACCCCCAAGGTGCAGAAATTTGATGAGACTGAGGGAAACAACTACTTTCTTTTTTATCAACTATCTTCTGTAACTGTACCATAACTAACAGAAAAAAATGTATCCTGGTTTCCAGTCTGATATGTAAAGAGCTTTGAAGTCATTACTCCCATCCTCACAAGAAAAAAGCTGAAAATCAACAACTATTCTTAGATCCATCAGAGAATTGAGATCACAGGGAAAATTGCTGCCCTGAACAGTGGAGAGATGGGCACATACTGAGAATCACAGCTTACTGGGAGCAGAAACTGCCAGAATCCAGCAACAGCTAGGAAAACTTGAATAGTGATTTATTAATTGCTGAAGATTGAATGTGGAATAGCTTGAGTGATAAAAATGCCTGGGATCCCACCCTTAGAAGGCCCCCACACTTTCATAAGCTTTACCTCCAGGAGCCCCACTAGGATCTGAGGGTAAAGATTAGAGAAAAGTTCCCTCATATTTCCATGAGACAGAAGAAAAGTAACCATTTTGGAATACATCTGGATAATTCTGTTCTCTTTAGCAAAGACCTGCCCTCACAGAAAAATATTTTATGGGAGCCTCATCAACATCAGTTTTAGCAGAGCCCAACTGATGTGGGGGAAGGGAAATGCCCAACTTCAGCTCCCTCCAGCCTTCCCATGTGACCCAAAGTGTCGGGGAGGGGGAGCTGAGAAGCACTTGTGAAGGTGGCATCCTAGGGGCACAGGCCCACTAAAAGGCTGAGACCTAATCATAAGATTATAGAATGTTTCTCCTCCCCCCACACCTTACCACCACATCAACAGGGCTCCTGTATTATAATAGGAGATTACAACAAAAAGAACTGCAAGTCTCAGACTCTACTTAAGAAGAAGTCTCTAGGGAAACCCAAAAATAACGGGAGACAAAAACAAGGACAATAAAGGAAATTGTAACTTCTGACACCAGCAAGTGTTGGAGACAGTAAACACAGCTGAACTCCTAGCCAGATAAACATAAAACCTCACAATAAGATAAACATACAACCTCATGCTAAAGGCCTGTTTCCCTCAGTTCCTTTTATCCAGTACATCTTGTCTAGCTTTCAACAAAAAATTACAAAGCAAAATAAAAGGCAAAACACACAGTCAGTAGGGGGTCGGACCCATGGCCTAGTGGTTAAGTTCAGCATGCTCCACTTCGGTGGCCCAGGTTCGGTTCCCGGGCATAGACCTATACCACCCATTGGGGGCCATGCTGTGAAGGCAACCCACACACAAAATAGAGGAATATTGGCATAGACGTTAGCTTTGGGAATTATTGGAATAATCTCCAAATATTTAGAGATTAAATAAGACACTGCTAAATGGGTCAAAGAAGAAATCTCAAGGTAAATTTAAAAAATATTTTGAATGAAATGAAATGAAAATACAGTTTATCAAAATTTGTGGAATGCAGCAAAGCAGTGCCTAGAGAGAAATGTACAGCATTAAAAGGATATATTAGAAAAGAAGAAATAGCTAAAATCAAGAATTTAAGTTTTCATCTTAGAAAGCTAGAAAAAGAAGAGCAAATTAAATCCAGTGTAAGCAGGAGAAAAAAAAATAGTGTAGACATCAATGAAATTAAAAACAGGAAATTAGTAGAGAAAATCAATAAAACCAAAAGCTGGTCCTTTGAAAAGTTCAGTAAAATTGATAAACTTCTAACAAGGATAGCCAAGTAAAAAGAAAAAGAGTAAAGACACAAATTACAAATAGAAAGAGTGAAACAGGGGCTATCACTACTGATCTCTTGGACATTATAAAAAAATTAATTAAAAAATATTAAAAACTTTATGCCCACAAATTTGATAACCTAGATGAAATGGGCCAATTACTTGAAAGACACAATCAACCCAAACTCACACAAAGAGAAACGCATGATGAATAGGCCAATATATATTAAAGAAATTGAATCAACAATTAATAATATTCCAAAACAGAGAATACCAGGCCAAGATGGTTTCACTGGTGATTTCTACCACATATTTAAGGAAGAAATGATAGCAATTCTTTACAATCTCTTCCAGAAAATAGAGGCAGATGGAATATTTCCTAACTTATTTTATGAGGCCAGCATTACCCTAATACCCAAACTAGAAAAAGATTGCTCCAAAGGAATATTACAGACCAAAATTTCTCATGAATATAGATGCAAACATCCTCAAGAAAATATTAGCAAATCACATCCAACAATGTATAAAAAGGATTATATATCATGACCAACTTGATTTATTTCAGGTATGTAAGACCAGGGCAACATTTGCAAATTAATTAATGTAATCCATCCAGCAATAGGGTAAAGAAGAAAAAATATATAATTACATCAAAAGACACAGAAAAAGTATTTTACATGTCCAACACCCATTCATGGTAACAACTCTGAACAAACCAGAAATAGAGGAGAACCTCCTCGACTTGACAAAGAATATCTACAAAAACATACAGCTACCACCATACCTAATGGTGAGAAACTAGATGTTTTTCCCCAAGATTGGGGACAAGACGAGGATATCTCTCTCGCCAATCCTATTCAATCTAATACTGGAAGTCCTAACTAATGCAAGAAGGCAAGAAAAAGAAATAAAAGACATATGGGTTAGGAAGGAAGAAATAAAAGTATCTTTGTTTGTAGATGACAGGATTGTCTATGTAGAAAATACCAGCAAATCAACAATAAAGAAACCTGAAAATAGTAAATGATTAAAGGTTGCAGAATAGAAGGTGAATATTCAAAAGTCAATTGCTTTCCAGTATATGAGCAATGAACAATTGGAATTTGAAATTGTAAACAAAATATCATTTACATTAGTGCCCAAAAAATGAAATACTTAGGTATAAATTTAACAAAATATGTATAACATCTATATGAGAAAACTACAAAATGCTGTTGAAAGACATCCAAAAAGATGTAAGCAAATTGAGAGATATTTTATGGTCATGGATAGAAAGACTCTATATTGTTAAGGTGTCAGTTCTTTCCAACTTTATCTATAGATTCAATGCAATTCCAATTTAAATCCCAGAAAGTTATTTTGTGGATACTGACAAACTGATTCTCAAGTGTGTATGGAAAGGCAAAGAAGAATAGCCAACGCGACTGACACTACTCAACTTCAAGATTTACTATAAAGCTACAGTAGTCAAGACGGTATGGTACTGGCAAAAGAACAAACAAATAGATCAGTGGAACAGAATAGGGAGCCCAGAAACAGGCCCAAACAAAAACATCAACTGGTCTTTCACAAAGGAGCAAAGGCAGTCCGGTGAAAAACGATAAACTTTTCAATAAATGATGCTGTGATAACTGAACATGCACATGCAAAAAAAAAAAAAAAAATGAATCTTCACAAAGACCTTATATCTTTCTCAAAAATTAACTCAAAATCCATCATACCTAAATGTAAAATGCAGGGCCGGCCCGGTGGCGCAAGCGGTTAAGTGCGCGCGTTCCGCTGCGGCGGCCCGGGGTTCACTGGTTCGGATCCTGGGCGCGCACCGACGCACTGCTTGGCAAGCCATGCTGTGGCGGCGTCCCATATAAAGTGGAGGAAGATGGGCACAGATGTTAGCCCAGGGCCGTCTTCCTCAGCAAAAAAAAGAGGAGGATTGGCGGATGTTAGCACAGGGCTGATCTCCTCACAAAAAAAAAAAAAAAATGCAAAACTATAAAGCTTCTAGAAAATAGTAAAGAAAATCTAGGTGACTTTGGGTTTGGCAATGAGTTCTTAGATAAAATGCCTGAAGCATGACGCATGGAAGAAAAAATTGATGTTATACTTCACTAAAATTATAAACTTCTGGTCTGTGGAAGACACTGTTAAGAGAATGAAAAGACAAGTCACAGACTGGGAGAAAATATTTGCAAAACACATATTTTGGTAAAAAATTGTTACCCAAAACAGACAAAGAACTCTTAAAGCCCAATAATAAGAAAACAAACAACCCAATTAAAAAACAGGCAAAAGGCAAGAACAGAGACTTCACCAAAGAAGATATACAGATGGCAAGTAAGCATATGAAAAGATGCTTAATGTCATATGTCATTAGGGAAATAAAAATTAAAACAACCATGAGGTGCTAGTGTAGTCATTAGAATAGCTAAAATCCAAAAAACTGACAAAATCAAGTGCTGGTGAGGATGTGGAGCCACAGGAACATTTATTGATTGCTGATGGGAATGTAAAATGGTATGGCCTCTTTGAAAGACAGTTTAGCAGTTGTCTACAAATCTAAATCTAGTCTTAACATTTGATCCAGCAATTATACTCCTAGGCATTTACACAAACCAGTTGAAAACTTAGGTTGTTACAAAAATCTGCACAAAAATATCTATAGGAGCTTTATTTATAATTTCCAAAAATAGAATCAAGAAAAGTGTCCTTCTGCTGGTGAATGGATAAACAGCCTGTGGTACATCCATACAATGGAATTATTCAGCAATAAAACAAATGAACTATTAAGCTACAAAAAGACGTGGAGAAAATTTAAATGTATGTTGCTAAGCAAAAGAAACTGGTCAGAACAGGCTACATACAGTGTTATCAACTATAAGACATTCTGGAAAATGCAAAACTATAGAGAGAATAAAAAGATCAGTGGTTGCCAGGCATTCAGAGAGAGAATATATTGATGAACAGGTGGAGCACAGGGCATTTTTAGGGCAGTGAAACTATTCTGTATGATGCTGTAATAGTGGATATATGACAAACATTTGTCAAGACCCATAGAACTGTACAACACAGAGTGAACCCTAATTTAAACTAATGATGTATCAAATTTAGTTTGTCAATGTTAATGAATGTACCACACTAATGCAAGAATTAATAATAGGGGGAATGGTGCTTGGAGGCGGGGTAAATGGACAAAGTGTACATATAGGATCTTTGTACTTTCCGTGCAATTTTTTAATAATGCTAAAGCCACTCTGAAAAATAAAGTCTATAGATATAAAAACCAAATGAGTCCCATGACTAACAGAACAAGTTGAATAGTTTTCATGGTATAACTTTGAAATTTAAGATACAATGACCAATTAAACAGCATTCAATGAGCTACATGTTAGCTGTCATTGTGATGTGTACTAAGCACTTGAAGGAATTAACAGCAGCCCCTAAAATGTCTGGCTTATAATAAAAAGAGAGTTGAGAATAAGAATCTGGCTCAAATATTATTTCCTGAATCATCCTACCCTTTGTGCTGTTTGCCAATATGACTAATCACTTAACTAATTAAATTTTAAAGATTTTTCATGATTGCATTTAGTGAAAAGTTTTTAAAGGTAAACATAATTATTATACATTTCATGATCTGGTAGTATCACCGAAAAAAAGTTAGAATTAAGAAGAAAATCTATTATTAATCTGAAAGGAAGCACTACTGTGCCAATAACAATGTACTGACTTGCCTGTACACCCAAAAATTCAACCTGTTCACTTCTCAAAATAGTAAAAATATTCACACACAGCTGTCAGCATAAACAAAACTGTGCTCTCTGCATTACATAGAGAGTTTGTAAAACTAAACATGGCTGAGTCTGTCTCTACACAGGTTAAAACATTATCATTCGTGAAAGAATCAGCAGTATATAGAATGTCTGAAAAACTTGAAATAAAAATATATAGCTAAAGATTGCAGTTGAAACAAAACAACCCTGAGATGTTATCTAACTGAAATTAATTTGATTGTAAAATGTATGGTACAAGGGGCCAGCCCAGTGGCGCAAGTGGTTAAGTGCACGCACTCTGCTGTGGTGGCCTGGGGTTCGCCAGTTCGGATCCCGGGCGTGCACCGACACGCTGCTTGGCGAGTCATGCTGTGGCGGCATCCCATATAAAGTGGAGGAAGATGGGCACGGATGTTAGCCCAGGGCCAGTCTTCCTCAGCAAAAAAAGAGGAGGATTGGTCGATGTTAGCTCAGGGCTGATCTTCCCCACAAAAAAATTAAATAAAATAAGTAAAATAAAAAATAAATAAATAAATAAATAAAATGTATGGTACAACACTTTACAAAGGGTAGTATACCCCCAAATATATTTTAGGTATATAGACGGGAAAGGTTGGGGATAGGAGAAAATACTCTAGTCTATGGATGATAAAATAGAATATTTAAAAGGTCACTCAAGGGGCCAGCCCAGTGGCGCAAGCGGTTAAGTGCGCGCACTCCGCTGTGGCGGCCCAGGGTTCACCAGTTCAGATCCCGGGCGCACACCGACGCACTGCTTGGCAAGCCATGCAGTGGCGGCGTCCCATATAAAGTGGAGGAAGATGGGCACAGATGTTAGTCCAGGGCCAGTCTTCCTCTGCAGAAAAAGAGGAGGATTGGCAGACGTTAGCACAGGGCTGATCTCCTCACACACACACACACCCAAAAGTTCACTCAAAGTGAGTTTTTAGAGATATAAGTTATTAACTACTTCTATGTGTCACTGAAATCTGTATAAGGGCACTGGAGTTCTACCTTCTGATAAACAGTCATAGATGGGGACTGACAGAATCCTTGGTAGTTGGCAGTCACATATCACACACTTATCTTTGATAAAACTCAGGGACATTTACGAGTTGGTAGAGTGAAGAGCCCGTTGGTCAACTATCAGCAAATGTAAATATTAGCTTCACCCACATCCATCTTCAACTAGACCTATAGCCTTGAGCAAGTCATTTGGACTTTGAGTCTCAATATATTCATCCCTAAAGTAAAGATAATTATACTTATTGTGATAATCAAATGAAATAATAAATGGAATATGAATTATTGACGTTAAACATCTATAAGAATGCCTGGTAATGAATGAATCAATTTTCTTTTCTGTCAATGGCCACAAAGGGAAATTTTGGTTTTGGTGGTAGCATTTTTAAGAAAAAGTAATTTTAGGGGGAGGGAGGGAATGATGTATAGGTGGAGTATAGGGGATTTTTAGGACTGTGAAACTGTTCTGTATGATACCATAATGGTAGATACATGACAATTGTAAAAATCCATAAAACCGTAAACATAAAGAGTAAACCCTAATGTGAAATATAGACTTTAGTTAATAATGATGTATCAATATTGGTGTATCAATTGTAACAAATGTACCCCACTAATGCAAGATGTTAATAATAGGAGAAACTGTGTGTGGGAGGGAAGCCGTTTATGGGAACTCGCTGCACTTTCCGCACACTCTTTCTATAAACCTAAAACTGCTCTAAAAAATTGCACTCACTTAAAAACTAATTCATAACTGTGTAAAAAGAATGAGAATGTAAGGGGAAGAGGGGAGGTAGAAAGAAAGGATAAATGGGTGGGGGGACGGTAAAAGGAAGAGGCAAGCAGGGTTTGCAGCTAGGTGAAGAGACATCCAAACCAAAGGGGTGAACAATGGGACAAATAGAGGAACAAGAAGGCAGAAAGCCAGAGATGAAAAGGGAGAAGGAAAAATAAATTAGAGAGAGGCAGGGGGAAAGGAAGAGCCAGAGAGAGATGTAGTGACGATTGGCTGTCACATTTAGGTTTAGTATATGGCCTTATGATGTGACCACTATTTGTCTAAAGCCCCATTCTATCTATTATAAAGCAGAGGGGTTCAAACTGGGTACATCTGCCCTACAAGGTAATCATGGACTTTCCAAGCAATTCACTGGTTAGGGTGATTTTCAAGTTACTGATTTCCAGGCCTTCAGCTTCCATTGATACCCCTTCCTAACATCACTTAGGTTCTCTTTTCCTACAGTCCCGTTTAGAGCAGTTCTTCTCACAATCTATAAAACAAAGTTTTCCCCTTCCCCATCCTGAATCCTCCAGTGATGTATTTCCTGGGAATGTTAAAAAAACAAGCCAGGGAGCCCAAATGAGAAGAAAATTCAAGATATTGTTTTGGAGAATCTGATCTAATGTTCTATCAAGGCACCATAAAATCATAAGCCTACCAGTCTCACTTTGTCAAGGGTATTAGAAATGGAGTATTCGGGGGGCCGGCCCTGTGGCTTAGCGGTTAAGTGCGTGTACTCTGCTACTGGTGGCCCGGGTTCGGATCCTGGGTGCGCACCAATGCACTGCTTCTCCGGCCATGCTGAGGCAGCGTCCCACATACAGCAACTAGAAGGATGTGCAACTATGACATACAACTATCTACTAGGGCCTTGGGGAGAAAAAGGGAAAAACAGGAGGAGGATTGGCAATAGATGTTAGATCAGGGCGGTTTTCCTCAGCAAAAAGAGGAGGATTGGCATGGATGTTAGCTCAGGGCTGATCTTCCTCACAAAAAAAAAAAAAAAAAAAGAGAAATGGAGTATTTGTCCTTCTTGGGTTGTTCTGAAGCTAAATATTTTGTGGTATGAGAGTCGTGGGAATGATGGCAATTTTGGTTTAATGTCTTTACCTCTTCCATCCCCCAACTATTGGAAAAGGATGAATCACTCTTTGAACAGGGGTCTAAGTTTGGGGGCTTGAAGTTTATATTGTTTGGGGGGAGCTCTCATTATGAAAAAGAATACAAAACTATTATTACAGAAGTAGGTACACAAGTGACTGGAGTGAGAAAAAAACACCCAACCAATTACATTTGTTTCAAATTCAAAAATGCTAAGAGATGCCACAAATATCACGATTCAAAAAAATAACATGTTTTATTAACTACCTGAATGAAAAAAAATCCCAATCTTTTGCCTGCATATATTTTGATCATTTCTTCATTTAATAGTTTGGTAACATCATTTCCTATGAACAGAATAGAAAGATAATTCGATCTTTCCTCTAGCATGATTGATGGAAATTTTTTTCTTAGTATTGATAGTATAGAACTCTTTCCATCAGATTTACAACCATTATCGGTACTATCTGGTGACTATTTAGGATTGTTATTGTATGTGGGACAATCGCTATGAAGTTTCTTTCTTACATGAGCTGTAAAGTTTGGAAGGATTTTCTCAGACTAGCTTCTTATTTCTCCTACATTACCCACACATTTCTGGTAGCAAGCTTCACAAGATGAGTTCACATTGCAGTCCTATAAGGTCACGTCATGTCATAATGGAGGGAGTATTCTTGAAGGACATTTCTCTATTAGGACAGCTAAAGAAATAACGTACACGTGGTCATGACTCCCTGACTGTGAACCGTATAAAAATATCCCATTAAACCCAAAGTAAGTGTATCCTCAACTTCCCTTTCCTTTAGTCACTTCCTCCAAAAAGCCTGAAGCACTGCAGCACAAAGGGAAGGATGAAGGGAGTGGAAGTGAAAAGAAGCAGCAATTAGGGCTACGCCATTTTACTGTTACCCATTTTACAAAAATATAATGACCACGTGAACCATGGCTTGGGCCACTCCGAAGTCCGGCCTTGGAAAAGCTTTGTGCAAGTCCCTAATGTTTCAGCTTCTTTATCATCACAGAATATTTGGCTCCTTGCTTAAGGGAGAGGGAGATAACAAGTGGGAAAAAAAAAAAATAGAAGTATCACCAGTGAGAAATAATGAACACTAAGAATGACTTGGGTTTTTTTGCGTGTTTAAATATAAGCAATTTTTTTTTTTTTTGGTGAGGAAGATCAGCCCTGAGCTAACATCTATGCCAATCCTCCACTTTTTGCTGAAGAAGACCAGCTCTGAGCTAACATCTATTGCCAATCCTCCTCCTTCCCCCCCCCCAAGCCCCAGTAGATAGTTGTATGTCATAGTTGCACATCCTTCTAGTTGCTGTATGTAGGACGCGGCCTCAGCATGGCCGGAGAAGTGCTGCGTCGGTGCACGCCCGGGATCTGAACCTGGGCGGCCAGTATCGGAGCGTGCGCACTTAACCGCTAAGCCACGGGGCCAGCCGCATATAAGCAATTTTTAAAAGCTATTTTCAATTCCCATTTCCAGGTCTTGATATTAGCAGGAAAGAAATGGACCTTTAAAATATCTGAAACAGCTTAATGAGACTGGTTCAACTTAGAAGTTACTTGAATCTTTTCTGTACTATCAAAATTTTCAAAGTACACTGAATAAAACCTATAGTTAAAACTTTACATTTTACATACTTTCTTTAGAATCTATGCATGTTACTGAAAATGGAATTTAAAACCTACTTTATCAAATCAGATAAAGAATTGTACAGTATAAAAATTGTACTATAGTAAAATGCTAAGTACAGCCTGTCATCAACTTATTTCATATTACAAAATGTTTAATATTTTCTACTTTGTTAAAAAAGTAAAATTATATTTTGACTGCTCAACCAATTATTCTTTAGCAATAGATTTTTTATTTTATTAAATGTATAGGAAAAGTATGATTATGATGTTTCAGGATATTGATGTCATCTCAGAGCTTTAAAATGTGATTTTTATTTAATTATTCTCACATGTTAAGAGTACATGCTAAGCAAAATTTACTGAAGGCATACCATATTTTACTTCATAAATAAATTATAATCTTAACTAGACTATATATTTGGGTTACAATAGGCTAAGGAATAAGAAATAAATTTTCTTATTTTTATAAATTAATACAATGCAGATAAATAATGTTACAGAATTTTAATGTTTACTGCCTTTTGTTCTTATTCCTTGATATGAATATTAAGACATTTATCTGAACTGAAAAACGAACTCACACTTTTCCTGAAAGTTAGATGGGACTGATTTTTGACAATAGAGAGCTAGATTTGCTTATTAGATTGTATCTAGACTATTTTCCACAAAATGAAGGAGCTAAATCTGCAACTCCAAGATTTGGATTGAAAAAGTTATTTAAACTTATGATAAAATAAAAGTATTTAATAAAAAATATTATTATAGCAAAGACGCATTGAAGTAATCAATGTTTAGATTTTTCCTACTCTTTCGGTATCTACTGGGTTATGCAAAGTGCCTGAAGCAGGCATAATTAATAGACATTTGATAAATCTTAGTGAAGCCTTTTGGTATACTTCCCAGAAGTTGAGAAATTGAAAGATTCTATTGACTGAGCAACAAATGCTTTTGCAAATCAGTTCATTTCCAATTCTTTCCTTTCAAAACATTTGAAGGAGGACCTATTCAAATTGTCAGCTCATACATCATTATAAATAATTTTGATGATACATCACTATATGATATTTGGCATATGCTCAAGAAAAATTTGAAGAATCGAGTAACATTGCTATAAAATTCCTTCCACTCCTATCTACTTATTTAGATGCGCAAGGTCTCTCAGGCTTCACAACCATGAGGGAAGTGAATTAGATAGGATTGGTGTTGTATTCCATCTCATTCTAGCAACAAGTAATATTCATCCGTGAATAAATACATGAACTGTTTGAAGTAAAAAGCAGCACTAGTTATCTCATTATGAGATTCATTTTCAATTAAACTTTACTCTGGTTAAATTGCTTTCCAAGTTTGCAATATATTTATTGTATTAATTGTATTATATTGCTATATTACTAACAATCCTAATAATAACTCAATCCAGAAAAACAATTTTTAAACATTTACAGCCTTATGGTCAGAGAGAATTTAATCAATATAAAATTTTAATTTACATACATATTTTTGTGGCAGACATATATTTTATAAAATTAATAAATGACTCAAGAATAAAAATAAATTATAAGAGGAGAAAAATGTAGGGAAGGGGAAATAGAATAGGCTGTCAAGGAAAAAAATGGAATATTGTGTAGTTTTCCAAATAAAAAAGAGCCATGAATTTTTTAAATTGAAATTGTGGGTATTAAATTATTATGGCATTGGAGTCCTTTGGATAAATGTATTTTTACTTTATTGTGTTAAGAACACTTCTCATGACACCTACCCTCTTAACAGATTTTTAAGTGTACATACAGTATTGTTAACTATAGGCACAATGTTGTACAGCAGATCTCCAGAACTTACTCATCTTTCATAACTGAAACTTTATACCCGTTGACCAGCGTCTCTCCTTTTCCCCCTCCTCTGAGCCCCTGCAACCACCATTCCACTCACTGCTTTTATGAGTTCGACATTTTAGATTCCACATATAAGAGAGATCATAAGGTATTTATCTTTCTATGTCTAGTTTATTTCACTTAGCATAATGTCCTGCAGGTTCATCCATGTTGTCACAAATGGCAGGATTTCCTTCTTTATTAAGGCTGAATAATATTCCATTGTATATGTAGAAATAAATATACATATATAGATACATATCATACATATATCACATTTTCTTTATCCGTTCCTCCATTGACAGATCCTTAGTTTGTTTTCATATCTTGGCTATTGCAAATAATGCTGCAGTGAACATGAGAGTTCAGATACCTTTGAGATCCTGATTTCAATTCTTTTGGGTATACACCCAGAAGTGAGATTGCTGGATCATATGGTAAATCTATTTTTAATTTTTTGAGGAAACTCCATACTGTTTTCCATAGCAGCTGCACCATTTTGCGTTCTCACTAACAGTGTACCAGGACTTCAGTTTCTCCACATCATCACCAACACTTGTTGTCTTTGTTTTTTTCACAATAGCCATCCTAACAGGTATAAAGTGATATTTCATTGTGGTTTTGATTTGCATTTCCCTGGTGATTAGTGACACTGAGTATCTTTTCATACGCCTCTTGGCCATTTGTATGTCTTCATTGGCTACATTTAAAAGATTATCATACTAGTTTTATTTTTAAATGACAACATTTATAAAACTGGAATTTCCACCATTTGAAACTTATGAACAGGATTTTTAAATGACTATTTAAAAATATGCAAAGCATACATAGATTTTCAAAATAATTTTTAAGGGATATAGCAAAAAAATATTTGAAGGTTACTGCTATAAATACTATAGACAACCTGCTAATGATCCTATGACTTTTTTTCTTTGAAATAATTTTATTATTCTCAAGAGGACATAGGACTTAAAAGTTAAATAATAATATTATGATTATAATAAAAATTATTCATCCTCTCCCAGGGGTCAACAAACTACACCCCACCAGCTGTTTTTGTAAAAAAAAAAAAAAAGTTTTGTTGGAACTCAGCATCTATGCCAATTTTTTTCCATATTGTCTATGGTGGCTTTCACACTACAAGACAGATGTGAATAGTTGCATTAGAGACCATATGGCCCATATAGGCTTAAATGTTTAGTATATAGCCTTTTACAGTAAACTGTCAATCTTTGCTGTATCACATCCTTCTCCACTATCAGTGAAACAGAAATCAAAACTCTCTTAGCTGTTTCTTCTGGTATTTAACTCCACATCTATAAATGTCATGTATATAGTTATCTGTTATCCTACATTAAAAAACAGTCAGATACACGCACACATATGTGCTCCAAACACATAAACACTTCCTTTTTCCTTAAATCAATATTTAGGTTTTATTTCTAAGTTCCTGTAACTATGTAATTATTGTTAACAGCTCACACATTTCATTTCTTTCCTGCTCAATCTTTTGATTTTTCTGAAGTTAAAGTTACTTTGATGTGTGCAAATACAAAACAATATTAGTATAAACCTCAAATTTGTATAGCACTGGGAGTTGTCAGAAGGATTTCACCCACATGCTCTTAATATAAGTGCCAAAGTGTACAAACCTTGTGTGCAGCTTGATAAAATTTTACGAAATGTTAACCACTACCCAGATCAAGATATAGAACATTAGCAGCAGCGCAGAGTGTCTGTGTTCCCTCCCAGTCATTATAGTCCCAAGAGTAATCACTATTATGATTTCCATCGTCATGGGTTTGTATTCACTGTTTTTGAACTTGATGTAAACGGAATCATGCAGCATTTACACTTTTGTGTCTGATTTCTTTCATTCCTGTCTGTGAGATGTATTCATGTGGTTGCATGCAGGTGGTTATCAATCATTATCTTGATCAGCTTTGTAAGAAACTGCCAAACCATCTCCCAAAGTGGCTGTAACATTTGGCTTTCCCCCCAGCAGTGAATGAGAGTTCCTGTTGCTCCACAACCCCTCCAGCATTTGGTGGTGTCAGTGTTCTGGACTTTGGCCATTCTAATAGGTGTATAGTGGTATCTCGTTGTTTTACTTTGCATTTCCCTAATGACATATGATGTGGAGCATCTTTTCATATGCTTATTTGCCATCTGTATATCTTCTTTGGTGAGGTGTCTGTTCAGGTCTTTGGCGTATTTTTTACTTGAGTTGTTCGTTTTCTTATTGTTTATGGGATTCTTGGTGTTTTTTGGATAACGGTTCTTTATCAGATGTGTCTTTTGCAGATACTTTCTCTCAGTCTCTATGTTATCTTCTTCTTCTCTTGACAGGGTCTTTTGCAGAGCACAGGTTTTTAGGTACAGCTTATTTCTTTCATGGATTATGCCTTTGGTGTTATATTTAAAAATTCATCTCCATACCCAAGGTCATCTAGATTGTCTCGTATGTTATGTTGTAGGAGTTTTGTAGTTTTGCATTTTACGTTTAGGTCTATGACCCACTTTAAGTTAATTTTTGTGACTGGTATAAAGTCTGTGTCTAGTTTTTGGTTTTTTTTTTTGCATGTGGGTATCCAAGTTGCACCATCACCATTTGCTGAAAAGACTATCTTTTCTCCATTGCATTGCTTATGCTGTTTTGTCAAAGATCATTTGACTACTTTTAAGATTTTCTCTTTTTTTTCCTTTCTTTCTTTCAAGGGGGAAGTGTCTAATTTTAACCCGATGTGCCTAGGGGCAGTTTTCTTTTTTATTTATCTTGTGTTGGGTTTGTACACCTTCTTAACTATGTAGCATGATAGTTTTCATGATTTTGAATCAATTTTGGCCAGTATCCCTTCCAGTATTTCTTCTGTCCCATTCCTTATTTCTCTTTTTCTAGGACTCTATTTACACACATATTAAATCATTTTCTTTATCTCATATGTGAATTATGCTTCTTTTTTCTTTTTCACATTTCTTTCCTTTCTTCTCTCAAGGCTACAATTTGGATTCTTTTCACTGACCTATCTTCCAGTTCACTAATCCTTTCTTCTGTGTCTAATATGCCATTAAAGCCAATCACTAAATATGGTTCTTGATTTCAATCATTATATTTTTCATTTGTAGGATTTCTATATTCTTCTTTTTTGTATATTTAACTTTTCTATCAAAATTCTCCATCTTTTCTTATATGTTCTTGAATATATTAACCATGCTTATATTTTAAAGTGTGTTTCTTATCACCTATGGGTCTATTCCATTGTTTATTTTTTCTCTTGGTTTCTTAGTATTGCTCTGTCTCCTAGCATAAACTAGTAATTTTTGAGTTAATGTTGTATAGGAGATTAATCCAAGTGGAGTCCATTCTGGAATAATAGTGATTCTCATTCTAGACTTCCTAGTCACACATTTGTATGTGAATAATAAAGCAGGTATACACACATAGTATTTGCTTTACTTATTTTTTTCTAACTGGCCACCTTGTAGTAGACATTTAACATAATATGGACATAATTATAGTCAATTGATTTCCATGGTTACTTTAAGTTACTCAGAAACTCACCCAGTTTTTGGCCAGCAGATATTGCTTTAAGAAAAGATTCTCCCTATCTTACTCCTGATCCAGTGTCATGATCTTGCTCACTGTGATGACATGTAGACTAAGTTAATCAGTACACAAGTTTCCGCTCGTACAATCTAGCAGAATTCTCTATACAAGTCAACAATGTACCCATTTATTTCTCTTTCTCTTCATTTCTTTCTCTCTCTCTTTCATATGTGTGTGTACACACATGTTGTATCAATCAGTGTCTGATCAGGAGACAGAAACAACATGAATTATTTTAACAGATAATTTAATGTACATTTTTGTTAACTAGGTACTGGAGAATGAAAAAGGCAAATATTGACCACTTACATATCACTCAGTAGCATCTGTAGGATCAGCTATCACCCCTAAGGCTAGGAGAGAAAACAAGATGAGATTGGAAAACAGTTAGCTTGGAGGTTAGACCCCATGTAGCTAATACTAAGACCTCTGAGAAGGGGGTATCACCTGGCTGGTGCTGATGTCTCTGAGAGACAGCAATGATGCTGGTTATGAGGATGTTGCAAACCTGGATATTGTAAACAATTGCTACTACTGGAATAAGAGGCAGATCCAGGATAGAGAAGTAGTATTACTGGAATGATGATGAAATGAATAGGAAACAGGAAATAGAAAGCAAAACAAGGGGCTGACTTTGTGGCCTAGTGGTTAAATTCAGCATGCTCTGCTTTGGCAGCCCAGGTTTGGTTCCCAGGTGTGGACCTACACCACTCATTGGCTGCCATGCTGTGGCAGTGACCCACATACAAAATAAAGGAAGATTGGCACAGATGTTAGCTCAAGGCAAATCTTCCTCAAGCAAAAAGAGGAAGGTTGGCAACAGATGTTACCTCAGGGTGAATCTTCCTCAGCAAAAAAAAAAAAGAAAAAAGAAAAAGAAAAGAAAAAAGAAAGAAAGCAAAACAAGAAGGAAAAATTTCCTTGTCCCTCCTCTAGCCTTCTATTGTTCCTCTGGCAGCCTGCAAAGAAGGGGTCACCTGGAAAAGAAATAGCAGTATCATATTTCTCCCACTTTGGGATGCACATTTATTTCACATTTAAACATATTTGAAATTGCCATGAATCTTAGAATAGATGGCATGTCATGGTTCAAGTGGTAATGTTTTTCTTTCTTAATGTCATATAAATCATGATGCTTCTCATAATCAATGGTTCCTTCAGTTTTATGAAATGTGATATTTTTAAAAGCATAAAATGATTTCCATCACCAAACTTTCTGACCCTGGTAATGATTGTTTTCTTTTTAAGTTCTCACATACCATCTGTTTAATAGTTCTACAATTTTGCTGGAGTCCAGTGTTAATCTTTCTGATTTATAGTTTCTGCATTATTTCCTCATTTTTTTTTTAACATTCTCCCACCTCCAGGATTATGGTAACCTTCTTATTTTCTGTTGAACCCTCTCTCAAAAAACATTATGACATCTTTTGCATTTTGGGCACTGAGCAGTGATTCTGCAATCACATTTACAGGTCTCTTTGGTGTCTTGGGATTTGAGTCAGATTGCCATGAAAACTCTCTTAAGAGAATTACTGCCCTCTCCTACTTTACTTTCAAATTCTCTGTTAATAGTATTTGCTACTCTTCCCAGTTTGAATGTTTTCCTTCAAGGAAAACTTCTCATTAACCCTTAAGAGCACCAACTATGATACCATGATAAATAAATCCATGATTTTCTGGATCTTTCCAGAGAAAGTTGAAGCTGAGTCTAGAACCTTATTTCTACTTTAAAGAGCACTACAAAAGTATTTTGTGTAAATCTTGCTGCATATTTTTGTGCTTGTAATGTCTTGTGTGGTTCTAGGGTTGCACCTCCTCACCTCATTTTGAGTTTAATTTGAAAGTATTTTAAATTTTCAGAAGAAATTTAACATGTAGCTTATTGGAGGAGAGATCACACTCTTTCTTTGTATTTGATGTGACATATCAATGTGTAAAAATAGAAGAAATATCACCTTGTAACACTATTTGAGAAAAATGATTTCATCAACAAAACTGAAGGCTTCTGTATTATCTATTATATAATATATTTAGTTAGCCATTTCTGTTAACAAACTGCCCCCAAACTCGAGATTTTTGTCTGAAAACCTCCTCAGTCAATGAGAAAATTTCCTTCTGTATAATTTCTATTTTCTAGGTTATTTCAGGTCACTTTAACCAAAACTGTGCTCCTATATAATATAGATCACCATTTTCTCAGACGGCTATAGGTTTTCTCACTGCTAATCTAGTCTTTTATAACAATTTCTTCATCCCCCACTGCATGCATCCTAAGCCTATGTCATTTATTTTATGGTTATTTTTTACAGAAGGACTCCATGTAAGGATACTGATATCTGTATTAGTTAATTACCACTGCCTAAAAAAAGACCCCCCAAAAAACTCAATGGCATGTAATTATCATTTATTTCATACTATGGGTCAGTCAAGGTATGGTTGATCAAGGCTAGGCTTGGCTGGCCTTGGCTCTAAGATGCAGGTTGAGCCTAGATCTGCTCCACATGTCTCTCATCCTCTTTGGACCAACATGTTCTTCTCATGGCAGTGGCTGAAACATGAGAAGGCAAGCATCTCTGCACAAACATGATCCAAACCTTCACTTACATCATGTCTGCTAATACCCCATTGCCAAAACAAACTCAATGGACAGGGAAGCACATTCTACCCACAGGGGGAGGTGAGCATGTATATTTGCTCAACAATAATTCAAACTATCCTAGAGGTTAACCATAGAGTAAACATAGAAATCTCAGATAAAACTTCCACATTAATTGACCTTTTAGTATTTTTGTCATTAAACAAATTCTAGTCACCTCTCCGTCCACAGTTCAAGGACATGCTTTAGTCATGGTAATGCAAGCAAGAGTCTTTATTTGTGGCACATCTGTCTATGACTTGGATGGTGGCACAAAGAGAATAGTCTTTAAGTTACACAGAGAGAATTATGGACTGAATTGTGTCCCCCTCAAAAAGCGTATGTTGAAGCCTTAATCCCTAATGTGACTGTATTTGGAGATAGGGCTTTGAGGGAGCTAATTAAGGTTAAATGAGATCATAAGGGTGGAGTCCTAGTCTAATGGAACTCGTGTCCCTGTAAGAAAAGGAAGAGAGACCAGAGGGCTCTTTTTCTGCAGAAGCACGGAAGAAAGGCCATATGAGGACAGAGTGAAAAAGCACCATTTGCTAGCCAAGAAGAGAGCTCTAACCAGAAACTGAGTTTGCCAGCACCTTGGTCATGGACTTCTAGGCTCCAGAACTGTGAGAATACAAACGTCTGTTGCTTAAACCACCCAGTCTGTAATACTTTGTTATTATGGCTGTCTGAGCAGAAAAATACAGAGAGAAAGAATGTTAAAGAAGCCTAAGGACTGGCTGGTATGCATGACTTTAAAAAAAAACATTCATGGAGGATCACAAATTGAGCACGGATCAGTATTGTAGCAATATTTTAAGATATCAGACTCAGATCTGGGAGTAGGCAATTAACATGAATCTGTGAGTTTGATGAGACATAAGAAAATCGGGAGAGTGCATGCTCTACTGAAATGCATTAAAATTCAACTTTCGTGTTAAAAAGTAGTAGAACCTAAAAATCAGTTTGGTTTCAGATTGCAGTGTGTCAGTTTGCACGTAGGGCTCTAGATTACTTTCCTACCAGATATAGGAAATCTTTCTATGATAAAATAGGTGCATCCTTAAGGTCATTGTAGGGATGACCCTTTTTTATATGCATCCTTATTCTGACCCATTTTAAAGCAATGATTTTGATTCTGCTTCCTGACTAAATGAGGAGGTGGAAAATCTAAAGAAGAATTAGAAAGATAGTTCGAAATCAGTCTTATAAGGCAAAAATGAAACAAAATTATTTAGTATATTAAAGAGGAGATGGTACCTTGCATAATCATGGCCTTTAAGATAATTTAAAATTAAGACCTACAACTAGTCCCCATCTCTATGGAGATTAGAACTGTAAGAAGCCCACCTAAGGCTCAACAGGAGTGATATTAATCTGAAAAGAATAACTAGAAAAGAAATAGCTCTGATGACCTGTTGAGACCCCTTCCAGCTTCATGTCAGCAAAGGATAGAGAACTAAGGAGTGTTTCTCGTTGACTGCAACCCCAAAAAAGGAAGCACAATGAGTATTCAACTAGTAAAAGCCAACGATACTAAAATGAAAAATGCTAAACGGAAAATAATCCCTCTCTTCTCATAAAATATATTTATAGTATTTTTATATTTATAGACACATGAATGCATGCAACATAAATATGCATATCCTTTCTGACCTTTGGAAACAGAATTTTCTTGATGCAGAATGCATGCTCTGGGAGAAACCCAGGAGATCTCCCTCAAATCTGAGTTATGGCTATCATTTGTTTAGGCTAGGTGCCTTTATTTTGATGGCCTCAGAAAGAACAGACTCAAAAATATAAAGTAGGTTAAAAAAATGTAACAAATGAGAACACAGCAAAATGCACAGCCAGACGCAACCATTAACAGAGCAGTTAGTAAAACCCTCTGTCAGACAGGCTAACATCTTTGTATCAATAATCATATATTTGTTTTTCTTTTTATGTACAGGTGTTGCAGGCTTCTGTGCTCCCAATTAATTCTGTGAGTTCTAGCTATCTCTCTGATATGCTCTCTCCAGCTGATCCCTCTTTGCTATTACTGTATATCACTTATCCCAGAGACATTTACTTTGAGATTAAAGGGAAAAAAAGAACCAGTTTTACTTGGTAAAACAATTCTAGAAGGTATAAGCTTCCCATCCTGACGTTCTCTATGTATCAAAAGATTTCACCACCTTCTCTCCTCACAAGGTACCTGGACTGTGGTTACATAAGAGGCGGTAACTTTGAACTCTCCCTTCAGGCCCCAAAAGAGAAGTGCTCATTTTGATTCTCCCGAGTGTCATTTGGAAATGCTCCCAAACTGATTTCCACATTGTGATAAATAATGTCAACCAATTCCCCAATCCAAATAAAGTGTAATGCTAAGACTTATTGGCTCTGTCAAAGAGTTGTCCAAAAATTGAAACATTTGGGAGGTCATCCTGCTCCTAGGATCTGATCTGCAAATACACCTTTGGAGCTGAACAAAGGTGTTCAATCCATACAGGAACAATCCATACAGCCCAAGACAGACATGCTGTATCTGGCTAGTCTAGGGGGCTTTTCTAGGACAACAGGTGGACCACTTCAGTGTGCTCTCCTTGAGTAGGAGAGGATGAGAGGCGAGTGTCGTGGCGATGAACAAGAAGGTAGAAAAGGGACGATTCTAAATGAAAACACGGCAATAATCTTTCTCTTTCCATATGTGCATGAATTAGAAACTAGCTGAGTGGTACTCCATCCCATGAGGTCTATTCTCTGAAGCATGTGCCTACTTCCCATTAGCTTTGTATGAATGAACCTTTTGTAATAATAATGAAGCTCAAAGAGGGAGACCTTTGCTACCTAATCCATAGGGGTATATTCTTCTCTTGATGGGCCTATAATTCCTATCATAGCTAATGGGTGCTCTAAACTGACATCAAAAAAGCAGTCTGTCCCATTGTAAAAAAGGTAAAGGTCTCTCTTCCCAAGCCTCATTATCATTCAAACTGATCTTTTCTCTCTTGCTTCTCTCTCAAAGGATGTGCCTCTCCCTTGAGGTACTTTTAAGAAGGAAGAGCCTGGGAAATTACACATCTGGTAAATAGAACAGATTTCAATGCTGTTTACCCTATGGTTCTTAGCCTGTTTCTCTTGGATACCAATGAAAAGGTTTTAAACTTAGAAAAGACATTATTCTTTCAACAAAATGGGTTCACATTTACTCTAGGAGCATATGTTCTGCAAATGCGGTATAGTAAAGGTTATTCTGAAACCATAAAAATTTATGAATTCTTTAGTTCTAATGAATGAAATCAGGCAAGATATTCAGATCTCTCTGTGCATATCGTAGACCCTCTCTTTTTGTTTCCTACGTAGAATTTTTTAAAGCTATTAAGAGAAGGGAACTAAATAGGAAACAAAACTGATATGAAAAACGTTCCTTTTAAGGCAACATTTTTCAGCATTTTCAATTTTTGGCTGTAGTATTTACTTTGATATTTTGTGGAATGCCACCTTGCATTGTTGAATGGGCCATTTTGTCTCTCCTTTGAAATGATGTCCTCCCTATAAATATGGGA
Source organism: Diceros bicornis minor (assembly GCF_020826845.1). Classification (NCBI taxonomy): domain Eukaryota; kingdom Metazoa; phylum Chordata; class Mammalia; order Perissodactyla; family Rhinocerotidae; genus Diceros; species Diceros bicornis. The sequence goes on along the minus strand of NC_080775.1, from coordinate 16,510,461 downwards.
TATGTATTTTGCATCCCCCATAATACCTAACATAATATTCAGTAAACCAAATGAAGTTATCTGACTCTGGTGGTTTGTATTGTATCAGTAGGGCTAAGATGAACTGCATTTCCCAGGATCCTTTTTGCTGTATGTCTCTGAGTTAGAGTGATACAAAAGAGAAATCCACATGAAATTTGGAAGGTGGTAGGAAAGCAGCAGCCGCCCCATTCTGTAGACTGGCATGCTAGAAGGCAACCTGAGAGACTGACACACAGCTGCTGGTGGATTCCAGCTTATCCACACTCTCCCACTGCATATCCAGTGACGCCATCACCTTCACTGGATGCAGAGGCAACAGCCTTCCTCTGTACGTGGAAGAGGACCTCTCCACGAGCCTCCGTCATGGTCCCACCCTAGAATCTGGACTTGCCTGGCTTCCCAAGTTTCTTGGCAAACTCCTATTTGCCTACTTCCACCAATTCTTCAGAGGAGCTGTAGAGTGATCCTACTATTCACCCAGCTTCTCCACAATTGTGTCCAGCCTTGTTCTTAAAATAAACCTGGTATCGCATGATACTCATAGGAGTTTGACTTTCCTGATTGAATCTTGACACATAGGACTTGTATATGTTAGTATAAAGTGTGAGACCTCTGGTATCCCTCTGGAAAATAAAATAAATGGTCTGATGTATCATAAGGTTTTAAGTACAGCAAAACCTAATTGACTCTGGAAATAATGTTACTTCATTCATTTGAAGTTGAGGTAATCGAACCAAAGGGTAACTGTGAAAGAAGGACATACCAAATAAATTCATGTAAAAATAAGATCTTAGAATAGCTTTCTAAATGAGAGGAAAAATTATTTTCTCCACTTATGCTATTCACAATATATTAAAAAAAATTATTAACATGGAAGAAAATTTCACCTTGACATTACTTATTTAGATAACTCAACTTACAACAAATACTTTAAAGTGGTGCAGTGTCACTTAAAATACATTCCCTAACTTTGTTGGTCTTTCCCATATTTGAATTAGTGAATATATCATATATTCCATTTTGTAAAAGGGAAAAATAAGAAAAAGAATTCTGTCCATTGAATAAATTAGTATCCTTCCAAGGCTATGTTATGCTTTCTGTAACTCAAATTATACATTTATAATAATAGAATATATTTTTTGTTCTGTAATAAGAGTAAAATGCTTTGAGAAAAATGTAAGTTGTAGTGTGAAATCGAAACAATTTATCTAAGATCTAAGTAGTTCTAATAGTATTTTTAGGCCTCATTTAGATAACATTAGTTATATTTTACATGTTTAAGGAGTGTTGTTCTAATTCTCAGATAATTATTTAGCTCCAGTCATAATAAATTCATGTGGTTCTAGATACTTTGGTCTCAAATTTCTTAGCTTGAATTTGGAAAATTTTATAGGCTTAACCATTATTTTATTTTTATATCATACAAGATTCTAAGTTTCTATCCTAATATTAGCAGACTTCCATTTATACCATTTCACCTGTAACAAAATGGAATGACCCAATATTTTTACTTCACATTTGGCAATAAGGAAAATATTTATAGGAATACATGAGTGTTTTACTATGTTCTCTACATGGTTTTTTTATTCTTGAAGATCTAAACAAACTGTAAAGTAATATTTTAAGTCTAGAATTATAGAAGAAGAATAGAGAAAGCTATCTCATTCTCCTACTTGGTGGGGTAGGTATAAATCTTTACAAGCTGAATTCAGTAATAGAAACATTTCTTACCCTTCGCTCTAGTGCTTATGGTGCTAGAAGAAAATAATAAAATGTTGACTGAGAGGTAGTAGTGAGGGTTCAAGCCAGAGAAAGCTGTCCAAATGTATTGTCAGGACAAAGAGAACTGAAGAAGGAAGACAGAACCTGGGAGCAAGAGTGAGAGCCAAGAGATAGGAGGGCCAGGAAGGTCTAAAGTAAGTATTTGCTGGTGGTCATGGAAAAATAGGGTGGAAAAGCCTGAAAGAATCCTAGAGACGAGCTGTGCCTGATGCTGAACTTTTGTACCCTCTCAATATCAGTATTTGTGTGAGAGGAATGGCTTCATTTAAAAGCGTCCAGAGGGAGCTAGAAACAGCGTTACTAAAATCAAGACAAGCATAGCTTTTGATCATTCCCTGAAGTCCACTCTCTGTCATTGATTAAGGGGTCACTGGTTTAGATAGAGCTTTCTCCAACAAAGTTTTCTTTCGCCTTTTTTCTTATCCCCAATCTTTTGTAAGCATAATTGAGCACTGTTATTCCAATACTTGGTGCCAAATATACTAAGAACGACCTTGACCCAGCCATTATGGTTCTTGACTTTGCCTTATGAGTTTTCTGGCACCTCGCTCAGACTGTGAGATCGAGAATTCTCTGCCCTCGCTCTGGAATCAGGCCTCACTGTGGTCACAGCAGATAAGGACTGCCAGACCTCACAATGGCCTTGAATCTGTTTCCAGGTCCTCAGCCTGGTCATCCCGTTATGCAGAGCCCTGGCTGGGAGTTCTAGAAGGCCAGCCAAAGTGCTCTATAGCCTAAGTAAAGCTGACTCTAATATTCTGCTTAATAATGTAATTTAACCGTATTTTGGAAAATAGAATTACTTCCCCCAAACAAATAGGAATAAGTACTCATCAGAGACCAACTGAAATGTTTATCACAGAATGAAGTATGTTTCCCATATGTCTCCTGAGTTTAATGTTGAGAGCATAATGTTACGAAGGTGCTGACACACATCTGGCATTAACAATACAAAAGATGGGGAAAAAATGGAAAGAAAGTGTCAGAAAAGTATAATAAGAAAGAAGAACGTAAAGGAAGACCGAATGACAAAAAGAATCGGAGAACCAAGAGGAAATACATTCTCTCTGTTCAGAAAGGCAATATTTATTCTAAAGATCTGGTCCTGGTCCAGTAATTTTCAACTTTGACAACCAAACCAGATAATTGAACCCCAAAGTAGAAAACACACTCTTGATTGCCATTAGCCAGTTTTTGCCTGAATTATCTAGACTTTTACCTTACCTTTCTACTCAGTGTTGCCTTGTATGTCCGTGAGAGAAAGAGCAAGAGAGACAAATCAGCTTTTCCATGGGGACTTCTTGGTTAGCTAGCGGAAAGACAATGGCAAAAATGAAAGGGAGAATGAGAAGGAAATCGTGCAGCAAACTTGGGTAATGAAAACACACACACACGTCATTTCATACTCTCAGTAGAAAAAACCTTGGGAATTTACTTGTGGGTGTTTTTTTAATGGGATACCAGTCAGGAAGAAAAATGATACTCAATTTCCCTAAAAAAGTGCATACATACGTTAACCAAAGTTGAACAAAGACTGTAAACACAGGAAAAATAAAATTTCTTATGAGATCCGGGAGCACATTCCTGGACTAACTGTTGCTGTACAAGAAGACTGCAACAAGGGGCACCCAGAACTTCTCTAAGCTCAACGTGAGGGAAAGGTGAGGAAAAAGATGTAGCACCCAATCCATTATTAATGACAGGTCTCTGTGCAAAATAGAGATTTTGTAAAATTTTTACTGGGAAAAGGAAAATGTTTGCAAACATCAAAAAACAAGAAGGAAATATCATCTATGACTTAAATATCAAAGTCTGTGAATTTTCAATTTTGGCAAAGCAGATGATCCACCACCCCAGTAAGGACTTTACCAAGCTGCAAACATCATCTAAATAGATGGGGGAAGAATCATGGGACAGGAGGTCGATGGAGTTGCAAGACCTGTAATTATTTGAAACTCCTATCGATATATAGCAGCTATATTTGCTACACACAGGCACACTTAACATAATAAAACAACAATAACCATGGTACACACCTACAAAATGGTCTGTTTATTCTTTGTTGAGACTTTCTTTGTGCATAACATTTTCACTGAGCGTTTTTGAGCCTGTGAGAAGAATCAAATTATGCTTATTAAAAATATGTGTATTTCTGGAGGGATATGCATTCCTATAACCTTCATTATGATGCTCTTAATTAATGAATATGCCTCATAATAAAGTATCTAGCTGTCACCAAAATCAACACTTTTCGGTTATTAATAGATTAAAGAAAGAATGTTAATTTCTTCAAGCTCCATTTCATGTGGTCTCATTACTGCAGGAGCCAGATGGTTACAGGGCTGGACCTGTCAACAGTTACTGTGAGGAAGAATACATTCAGAAACCCCAAACTGAAGTATGAATAACTGCTGAAAAATGAATATTAAGGTAGCCGTGCACAATGCATAAGGCAAGGCAGAAAGTTATTCTGCCGAGAAATAGAGAAAATTATGAATCAGGCACATTCTAATTGATGTGCCTTTTTTTCCTGAACACCCCTCCTTTTCTCCTCCCAACTCCACTAAATTCCGTCCCCGCCCCCCAAATAACAGCTGTATGGCTCCAGCTGTGCGGTGGAGAGGCTCTCCATTTTTCAGGTGTCTGACTATTTCTCTTGTCCCTCATGCTGCTGGAATTTGACAGCGCTCCTACGCTGTTGGTTGATGGATGATGTCAACTTGGAAGAGACAGTACCACCAGCAGCCAATTTTTTCAAGATGTTTTCTTCTTTGATTTTAAAAATTCTTTCTGAGTGCTTCAAAAGGAAGTCACCCTGAAGGGCACCTCCACCTTGGTTTCTCAGCCTGCTCTGTGGCTGACTGTGGTTGGGGGATGTAAAACAGATGAGCTAGTTGCTCATTCTATCTTACCTGTTGGGTGAAACAACCTCTAGGTCTTCTGACAACTTTCAGGTTCCATCATTCTGTAATTCAGTCAAGTGACGGTCAGTGTTCAAAGCTAAGAGACAAGATATTGGAATCTTGGACCATATTTTTTATGAAATTTCTGTTTTCAAGCAAGTCATTTGCTCAGAATACACCACTGTCTCCATATCTGCCAAATAGGGTCAATATTTTCTCCTTGTAAAATATTTTGTGATGTTCAAATGTGAAGTGTTACGCAACTTGCCTTTCTGTGCCACAAGAACTCACGTGGTACTGTTTTGTATTTCTAATCATTCTTAACCATTTTGTGTCTCAATACCTGCCCCCTAGTGGACCTGAAGCAATTTGCAACCTACCTGTTTTTTTTTTTTTTTTAAGAGAGGATTTAAATAGCACAGGTTTGCTGATTTCTTATCATTAGTACTTTAAACCACACAACTGAAAAACTTAACCTTACAGAGCTTGGAAGGAACCTTAAAGCCTTCTTGTCCAAAACTTGCACTTTACACGAGAAAACTGAGAAGCCACAAGAGTTTGAAAGACCTGTATAAGGTCCTAGACATTATTTAACCAGCTTCAAATTGGAAAAGCAGAGAAGCAAAACAGAATCCAGAGCTGACTTCAGGCTATGAAACTATTCAATCTGTAAATTGAAACAGCTAGATCTCTTTAGATATCCTGAAATTCATTCACTTATCCAAGCATTTATTCATTGTTTTTTGAGAACCTAGTCTGTTCTAGGTCCTGTTACAGGCATTGGCGACACCTGGTGAACAAGCATGTCGTCCAGTGATTATTTTCAACAATCTTTTCAACTTCTATGGAAAACTAACTTGCTCTCAAGCAGTTGTTTCCTTCTGAACAACAACTAAACAATGTGCTTAATTAAAGGTAAAAGTATATTACTATTAGGATACATTTCCCTCCATATGATGGAAAAAATCCCATTCTGTGACTCTTTTATCCAGGATGGTGATCTGTACTTTAAAATGGGTGAGAATCCAATTCAACTGTCTAAGGAAAAGAGATTCTAGTAGATCTGAAGAGGAGCATTTACTGTCTACGAGCTCCTTAACACTTCTCTCTCAAAAACACAAGGCTCTTCAATCAGTTCTGCGTTTAAATTTTCTCTCTTTGTCTCCAAATTGATTGGAACTAATCTTCCAAGAAAGTATAAAGGTGTGGGCAAAGTGTACTTGGTTCTCAATGAGTGGTAGGCAAACTTTTTGCACAAAGACAACTTTCAGAAAAGAAAACTCTTAATGGGATACATTTTTTCCGCCCAAAATTCAAAATGATACTAGATACCTTGAGTACCATGGAAAAGCAAGACATATTCTTCCAGGTAAAATTATCTATTTAACTGAGTAGAACAATGCCAAAATGAAACTTGACACTGAATTCTAGGCACTAAAATTAACCAAAGAGTCAACAATTGTGGCAAAAGAGAGCCCTCTTTCTATTCTTCAATCTGGGCTAGCTGTATTTATCCTGGGCCTCTAGTGGTTCATCGCTGGTGTAGACTGACAACCTCACTGGCAATTAGACTTGTCTGGGTAAACAGGGAAGACAGGCAGGTCAAGCCCTGGAAATGTTTACTTGTATGAAGAATTGAGTAGCCTCTTGGGAAAGATGCCATCTTAAGGAGGAGTGAGACTTGCATATTCAGTTTGGCTCTTTAAAGTGTCTCAGCCATTGGAGAGCGGAGAAAATCTTAATATAGTATATTATTTGTGACTCGTATTTTCCCAAGCCACTTTACCCACCTATATGTCTTTGAGACCTAGAAGAGGGACAGCTATTATTATAGCTATATATTTAATATTATAATACTCAGCTAGTAAACTGAATAAGCTGTCTTCTCATAAACTCAGTGGAGTCATTGGAAATCCAAAGTATCTTGGATTACAACGCAAGTGAGACATTCTGTCTCTTGGGCATCCGATATTTGCCACACCTTAGCCTCCAGCACATCTTTCCCAGCACGACTCCAGTTGCAGTGAGAACTAGGGTCTGTATCATTTTTGATGCTATCCATCACCCATTACTTCAGCAGCAGCCAGAGGCAGTGCCCGTGGAGCCTGGTAGTGCCGGACACTGTGACAAAAGATGACATTGGCTCAGACTTTCCTTGACAGGGACCTCCTGTTCTGTTCTTGCAAGAGCAAGAACAAGGGCTCAACTGCAAGACCACCAAAGAGGGTCAGAGCAGGAGGGAAGGAGAGTGAAATTTGCCTCTTGCTGGCTCAAAGGATTTGTTTGTGAGTACATAATACCAGATCCCCAGGGGCTCCTAGAAATAGCTGGTGGAAGAAGATGGAGACTTTGAAGGGAATAAAAGGAGTTCCAGAGGTTTCACAGTTGGAGGAATAAAGCCCAGGAAATACCGTTAAGTGGCCCCATTTTATGCTCAGAATGATGTGACTTGGGAATTACAAAAAAAAAAAAACCTTTAAGAGGTGGTAAGGTAGACCTTTGTAGAAAAAAGAGAGGAGCCATGATTTCTGTATTTAGTCTTTGTATGCCACTGACTACCAGACACTGGAAAGGCCACTCTGCTTTTTAATCCACCATGTTAGAATTGGGTATTATACAGGTCTTTTGGGAATCTTATTTAAAAGTTCCATAGCCGTAGATATTTATTCTCTACTGACTAAAAGGGCCTTAAGGTTCCCCTCAGCTTGACCAAACTTTGGACAGGTTTCTTCCTGACCATAGCCCCTGACCTCTCTTTTCTTAGAGCATTTACTGTAAAAAACTTGCAATTGCAAATTCTTTCTCTGCCCATTTGTGATATAAATCTTCTCCCAGCCTCTTTCCCATTTTATAATCCAGGGATACTTTCTCCAGGACCTGGGAGCCCTCCCTTTGAAATGTAATCAAGAAATATAGCACCCCTGTCTCCCAGTATCTGGGAGGATGAGAGCCTGGTTTCCATAGAAACCAATTAGCAAACATAGGTGGCCTAATCACGTGAATCAATGTCCCCACTAACATTCTTTAGTACTTTTCTCCTAGCCCATCCCAGTGCTTAAAACTCTCCTAACTTTTGTATCAGTGGAGTTGAGTTCTCTCTCTCTCTCCTATTGCAATAGTCTTAAATAAAAGTCTTCCTTGCTTGTTTAAATCCCCAGTGCAATTTTTCTTTGATATGCCTGTGGACTGGACACTTTTCCCTGGTATTTAGACTAATCCTGGCTGGAGGCAGGAGGCTTTTTACTTAATTTAAGATTTACTTAATTTACTTAAATTTATTTAATTTAAGATCCCCTTGCTGCTCTTCTGATCCTGATATAATTGGGCTTCCATCTAGTTCTTGAGCTCTGACTCAACCCTCATACCCCTTGAGATGTCCCCGTTTTTATAAGTAGGACTTGGCCTTGGTCTTTGTTTCTCAATTTTCTTTCTGGGAAGCTGCCCAGTTCTTGTGTCTTGACTGGTACCCTGTCCTGATGGGTAGCAATTCTACTCTGTTCTCTTCCTGCCTGTGGATACTTCCAAACTTTTTATATCAGCTTGGATTCCGTGTTGTCAGTTGCCTTCCTGGACTGAAACTCGCCATGACGATGAGAGCCCTTGGAAACAATGCTTGACATCTCAGATGACAAGCCTTGGGCATTTGCAGCTGGGTCACTTCTCCCTGACTCCCCTTCTCTTGACTCAATGAATATGTCTAATTTCAGACACCTGCTCCTGCCCACCTGGCTCATCTTACTGTGATCTAGTGAAATTCTCCCTGTTGACTTCTGAAGTATTTTTTGAAAAAGAAAATTAAGTGGCCTCTGGGTCAGACTTTAAAAAGTCGATTGTAGACATTATTTATTATAACCCTCTTAACATCCTATGAAGGAGACATATTGCTACCCTTATTTTAGAGATGGTAGAGTCTTAGAGAAGTTATAACTAGTTCAAAGATACAGGGCCAGAGCTCAACAATATTGTTGAATTTTCTAAAAATACTATTTTTACCTGGAATCTGCCTTCTTCTAAATCTTGTCCTCTTTCTTCTGTGCCATGCTGATTTCCTTCTGGCAGTAAATAGTATTCGTGAAATACCTTCACAAAGTTTTCAGGGGACTGATGTAAAATTTAATTCAGCAATTTGAAATATTATTTTCAGTGAAAATTTGACAAAATTATGAGGAAGAAGCCATACCTAAATATTTTGGGAACCATTAAAAACTGGTTGCAGTGAGTGTTTTAGTAAATATTTTAGAAATTTGCACTTGTGCTTTTTTATATGTATACTTTTTGTTATGTTAGACGTATTTCTCCGTAGCATCTGCTTCTCTCACCCCATAACATGAATTCTCCCACACAGTTTACTCCTACTGCATTATGCCTTTCTATTAAATATTCTTGCTTCCTACTGAGCTATTTTCTAGAATGCTACTGTCATATCAATCATATTTAAAATCCCAAGAGGAGACCTGACAAAACAGTGTAATGTTATTTGGTTTGTGTAAATCTGAGGAGTGTGGGGCAGTTAGGGAAGGTGGGTCTAGCGTTTCCTGAGTGCATTTTAGTTTCTGAGTATGACGGTCTTCTTCCCCAGGGCAAGCTGGCCAACTTTTAGAATTCCAGCCATTAGGTAGTATTTTCTGGGGCAGTATACTCTGCTTCCCTCTAGCATGAGGATCAAAGCAGAGATTACTGCCCACCTGTGCATAGTTCGCTTGGAACACTGCTCACTAACTCATGTTGAGACAGGAATGACACTGGCTAGATCACCTTTATAATGATGTATTAGTTTCCTATTACCACTGTAACAGGTTGCCACAAACTTAGTGGCTTAAGACAACACAAATTTATTATTTTATAGTTCTAGAGGTCAGAAGTCTAAAATCATTTTCACTGGGCTAAAATCAAGACGTCAGTAGACCTGCATTCCTTCTGGAGACTTTAGTGGAAAATCTGTTTCCTTGCCTTTTCCATCTTCTAGAGACCACCCAAACTTCTTGGCTCATGACTCCTCCTTTCATCTTCAAAGCCAGGAATGTAGCATGTTCTCTCCTTTCTGACCTCTGTTTCTGTCCTGATATTTTCTCTCTCTCTCTCTGACTCTTGTAATGCCACCTTCTTATAATGACCCTTGTGGTTACATTGGGCCCACTGGAATAATCCAGGATAATCTCCCCATCTCAAGATCCTTAACTCAATCAATTTAACAAGTCCCTTTACCAAATAAGGCAACATTCATAGGTTCTGAGGATTAAAACATGGACATCATTGGGGAACTATTTTTAGCCTACAACAAATGGCTTCTCTTTTCTAATGTTGATAGCAAAACTGTTAGAACAAAATAGCCTGATCTATGTTTCCTTCCTTTCTTTCTCTTCCTCCCTCCCTCCTTCCTTTCTTCTTTCCTTCCTCCTTCCCTTCCTCCCTCTCCCTCTCCCTCTCTCAATATAAGAAGATCTGATCCTAGCAGAAACAATGGTCTTGAGGGTGTTGAAAGATTAAATGGAATGATAAACTATCAACTCTGAGTCCTAGTTGTAACTCTCCCAAAGAATCAGAAAGGTTACTCTCTGTTTTTGTGTTACAAATCTGAAATATAAGTGTGATTGGTGCATTTTTATTGCCATTAAAATGTACATCAATCCCATTCTTCCTCCTTTAGGGAAAAACTGTGATCTGAAATAGAGGTAATCCAAAGATCATGCCTCATATTTTCTAGATTTTACAAATAATAATTTTAATTATTTTGAAATGTATTCCTCTACACTATAGCATTTATGGAACTCCCAAAACATAAACCTCCCATACTAAAAAAAAAAAAAGAAGAAGACGCGCATGCAACTATGATAATTAAAAGCAGAAAAATTTATTACATGGGATTATTTTCTAGATTTCTTTTTATCAAATTCTGGCTGAGTTCCTCTAAACTCAGAAATTTTTTTAATAGCTGAACATATTCTTTCCTAAATATTAACATATCTTAAGGGATAATCAGTAGTTTTCAAAAGCTGATACAGTAACTCCAACTGCATGCATTTAGCAAATTATTTGTTCCAGTTCTTTTCTGGAAACAAATACACCATAAGGCCAATGCACTTACAACTGTGGATCATCTGGAACTTTAAAATCTGAGAAAAGAGCTGTTCCCATCGGTCCTAATAAGCAGATGAAAAATCGAATTCTCTAAAGGACTTTACCTACATACATTTTAAAATTTCTCATGTCGAAAGAAACCCCTTCTGCCTTTAATATAAACAAGGGACAAAATTAAATGCAAAAGAGTCTGCTAATGCAAGATTGAGATTCTCAGAGGAACATCAATTTTCCCACATTCCACACATTCTGAATATTAAGGTATCATATTTAAGAGACTAGCTAGTTCTGAAAAACACCGTATTTGAAGTATAATGGTTACAAATGAAAGGAATGGCAGCCGGTCTCACTTTTTTAGTATGTACGACCACAGCGGAGTCAACTCTTGATTATTCAGGGAATAATGAGTGAGAGTATGATCCTTGTCTTTTATTTTCCTTTTCTTTTGCCCCTTCCGCTGAAAGACCTTCAAGCTCAGGGAGAAGAAATAAAATGAGAGAAGGCAATTTGGTTTCCAATTCATGGCTTAATTTCTGGTTTGGGAGATGTGGATGCAGGGTCAGATTGAAATCATCATTAATCAGGACGTATCACCCATATCTTGTCCCTTGAGTAACTTATCATGAAAATCAGTCTTGTGCCTTCACTCTTAAATGGTTCCCACAAATGATCCACAAATGACCACTAAAGATGATTTCCTCTAAAATCATTGGAATTTTAAAAATTATATCTGTTTTTTATTTCAAAGAAAAGTTATTCGTATAAGAAATAGGATAGAGGCAAATTCAGTAGACAGTTCACCAGAGGTCAAACAGGTGCAGGTCATACGAAATAATCCGTATGTGCTGACTTTACCATCCTTCTCAGGTTTTGAGAAGCGTACAGAGAATCTGCAATAAAGATGCTGTTGAATAACAATAGCAACACTCTGTATTTATACAGTGCCTTTCTTTCAGAGAGTTCAGTGTGCTTTATAAACAGTATCTCATTAATCTTCACAACTTCCCTATATGGAAGGCCATTTCAACTGTCATTACTCACATCTTTATCAACAAGGAAACAGCTACCTGCAGAGTGGCTAAGCAACTTGTCCAAGGTCACCAAGGGAGTGAGTGGCAAAGCCAAGAATAAAACTTAGGGCTTTGACCTTCCAGTTTAGTATTCTCTCCAGGAGGCCACATTGAAGGAAAAGCAGCTTCTAACATGCATATTCATAAGTCTCTCAAGAAAAATCTACCATTTCTCAATATTTTCATCATCCAAAGTTTGATGTTAATTGGTAGCTATTTGATATAAAATCCAATGGCTGGTAGTGATGGGGAAACACTGAAACTGTATTGAGATAGCACACAGACCTCAGTCTCTAAGTCTCATTAATCACCTAGGTAGCAGCAGTTGATTGCAAACAACTCGTTAGACCAAACAGGTAAAAGAATACTGAGGAGCAGGTAGCGGCCCCACAGGATTGAAGACCCTGCTTGAAATGACCAAACTCTCAGTCCCCTCCCCCAAAGTAGGTTGGCAATACCCATTAGGATAAACTGCCAGTACATGGTTCAGTAAACATTTATTTATTGTTTATCATTTATTGTATGCTAGGCATGTGCTAAGGGGTGCACACTTGTCCCCAGGCAGCTTATAGTCTAGTGGAAAAACATGGAAGTAGGTGCACACAGTGCCACAGGAGAGGAAAATCCATGGCTAACCCTGCCTGGGGTCATTAGAGAAGGCTGGAACAAAACTCCAACTCCCAAAGCTCTTGTCCATCCATGGCATTAGATTCGAACATGGCATCTTCTTTTCCTGGATCTCTCTTCCACTTCTCTTTTCACGGCAGACTAGTTCTAATCTTCAGCTATCAGCTTAACTACATATCCTCAGAGAGGTCCTCCTGACCTTTCCAGTGGGGGTTCTCCTCGTTGTCAGTCATGGAACTCGTTATTTCCTTTACAGCTTTTGTCTCAGTTGGTATAACAGAGCTATTTGTTAACAAGTTTATGATGGATCTCCCTCTCCAAACTGTAAGCTGCATGGGACGGAGGAACAGTGATTATTGAATAGTATGCACTCAGTGGATGGATGGTGACTGAATGGATGAGGCCCCTTAGCTACTTTTTCCTCCTCTATAAAATAAAAATAATGATACCTACCTCTTAACATTGTTATGATAATTAAATATACAAATATACACAAAACTGCATTGTACCATGCTAGGTACATAAATTCAGTAAATGGTAACCTGAACATGGCATTAAATATCTATGGATTTAACAATTTGGAAGTTATTGATTATTTTGTCAAATGTCATTTTTTTTGTGAAGCAATAGGAGTGGAGTTGAAGAAAAGAAATTAATGAGTGTTAACTATTTTTTATAGAAGCATAATTGTGGAAAGAAAAGAGAAAGTCAGAGATAGGATTTCATAGGATTGGACGGGGTATGTGAATTTGTTTGTGTGCTGAGAGACTGAAAAATACATGATTGATAAGAGAGGAAGAATTGATGGAATGTGGTATCAATGAAGCATGAGAAGATGGAGAAATTATTCTTGGCTATAACAAGGAACATCACCCTGAGATCAGAGAGACAGATGCAAGGATGAATGTAGGTGTAACAACAGAAATTATTTTTATAGTGAAAATTTATTGGGTACTCACTGACTGGGAAGCACTTTACCAAATTCAATCACATATATACATACATATATATATATATATATATATATATATATATATGTATGATTTCTTTAAATTCTTAGTTGAAAGTAAGTAGCTTTATTTTCACCAGTTTGTATGAGAGGAAACCAAAGATTAGAGGGCTTATGTAATTGCTGAAGGTCACACACATAACTAACGGTATGAACAGGCTTGGCTGCCACCATGACACACATCTAAATCACACCGCTAAGTTGTTTCTGATATGGATAAGTCAATAGAGGCAGGTTCTAAATTGAAAGCATTGAATCCTGATAATCTTTACTTTCTTTAGGAGGAAAGAGATCATTTTTTGAGAGTATATGTATATATGAGAGGGTATACGGGCAATATGATATGGATAAACTTGAGAAAAGGGTGAAGGTTTCGAATAATGACCCAGGAATTTACAGCAGGCTTCAGGAACCGGAAGTTGTGCATTTCCAGTATCACCAATCTTCCTAACAGCATGAGCTGCCTCAGTATTGGAAAGAGTAGGTGAATGTTTAGCTTGACTCAAGATTGGACAGTTGTTGCTGAAGGCTAAAGAAGAAAAAGAATTGATGATGCTAGTAAAAAGGTAAATAAATTGGTTAACCCCAAGATCTAGACTGGATAGGTAAATACGTAAAGCCAGAAGGAGACTTATATTGCTTAAAGACAAAAAAGAGACGCCAAAGAATTGGAAAACAATAAGATCAGAATGGGAATAAAGTAGCTGGAAAAACAAAAGATGTGAGTTAATAATTTTAGGAATATACAAAAAGTGAATGATGACACAGGGGAGGCTCTTGAAATTAAATAAGGATGGAAATCTCAAAACAATACAATGTGGAGTTACCCAGAGAAACCGGATTTAAACACAAGGACTTCATGGTGTATATGCGTAAGTTTGTGTACGTAAAGTGTGGTTTTCTAGTGAAGAGGACATTCTTTGCCTCTGATGTACCAGAATATACACTGGAATCCCACAAAGGAGGCTGCCTGCCCTTCCTTGGTTGGTAGTTTGGTAATGTTAAATAACTATCAAGAAGCTCTTTGTCTTTATCTCTCACACTAGTTGGCATTCTCTTAAAACAATCCACAATTTCTGCCAAAATATGTTCAGGAAATATGAGCTGCTGCAGCTCGTGACCCCTTTCGATAACCACAAACTGAATCATGGAATACGGTTCAGCTGAGTAATAAAATATAATCAGATTGGCAGGCAGCATCAGACTCGGCCATGACCATACAGATCTTCTTTTAACCCAGTTTAACAAGTTGCTCTCCAGAAGATATTTATTTCCCCTGTCAACATTCCTATTGTGGAAATGACAGCCATCAAATCTGTTTTAGATCCTAATCCTATTCTGTCCTCTTCTGCCTCAGGTAGCAGAAAGCGTCACAGAAGCAATATCTTTTTAGTCAGCTAAGAGATTTGTTTGACATTGATCATTTGCTTGGAGGAATAGCTATCCGCTTAAAAAAATAAATGTAATATCCCTATCATTAGCCATGTAGTAAATTCAAAATAAATATCTGCAACCAAAATTACTTTGAAATCTTATGGGGCTTAGGTTGGTGTAGGTAGCTGTTAAACCAGCAGTAATCTGCCATCCTCTCCAAACTGTCAGTCTTAGCTCAGCATCACTACACCGTACTGCCAGACTAAGCTTCACATGCACTCTCAACCTCTTTCTTTTTTCTTTTTCTTTTTTTTTTAGAGACAGAGAGAGAGACAGAGACAGAGATCAACCTCTTTCTTAACAGAGATCTGGTGCTAATAGGGCCAAATAAGGTCCGTGGTTAGGAGGAGATGACCTTCAAGCTGAATCCCACATATTTAATAGCAATGAAAAGCATAAGAAATTATTAAATGGATTCACAGATCAAAATGACACTAAATCATAGGGAATCAAGAGTTAGTCAGGGCCACCCCTTGCAGATCCTATCTTAGGTCTAACCAAATGTGTTTCATAATTTGGTTTGCCTTTTTATACAAAGAGCTGGTATTTATTGACTATTTTCTCTGTGCCATATATTCTTCTCAGGCTTTTTTTGTGTGTGTGTGTTTTTAACTGTATGTGATATATACTATTATTATCTTTAGAACAAACTAGAAAAATGAAGCTTGGGGAATTTAAGTACCTTGCCTAGAGCTAGCAAGTGGTAGACTCAGAATTTGGACATAGGTTGTTAGACTCTAAAGACTGAATTTATAAGCACTGTGCTAGTCTACCTCTACATGTCCCTCTGTAGAATTGGATTTAGAGCAGAAAGGAGAGTAGGCTGCTCAGGAATTCTTAAATCCTAAAACAGAGAATTTGGGGCAATCAAGTTACTGAAACTAAAAAGACTACATAGAGAGTTGTGCTTCTGAAAAAGTTCTATATGTCATAACAGTCTGTCATTTCTGCTGTAACAAAAGGCAAACACTAGATAAACTTAAAAAAATCATATTTTTTCTTTAGAGGCATCAAAAGGCAGGGATGCACAGAGGGCTAAATTAACAAAATTCTAGAGTGAGACAAGTCTTTCTTTAGTAAGCAGGGACCAGTGACTGTTACTGGGACATTTGCAAAGTCTCAAGGCAGATTTGAGCAAAAGGAGAAGAGTGCCTACCATAGGCAGAAGAACTTTGTTGAGACAAGGAGAAACCAGCAAGACTTTTGACAGCTACCCATAGCCTGGCATGGCAGTTTAGAATATAGAGGATGAGTTCACTGATAAATTTTGTCAAACCTTTAAAAAATTTTACCCATCTTATACAAACACTTTCAGAGAGAGAGAAGATAAATACCTCCCAACTGGTTTCATGAGATAACATAATCCAAATAATGACAATAGTATTATAGGAAAATTACAGGGGCCGGCCCCGTGGTGTAGCAGTTAAGTGCCCGCACTCCACTGCTGGCAGCCCGGGTTCGGATCCCGGGTGCGCACCAATGCACCACTTGTCAGGTCATGCTGTGGCGGCGTCCCACATAAAGTGGAGAAAGATGGGCACAGAAGTTAGCCCAGGGCCAGTCTTCCCCAGCAAAAAAACAGGAGAATTGGCATGGATGTTAGCTCAGCTCACAAAAAAAAAAAGAGAGAAAATTACAGGCCAATGTATCTCATAATAGTAGACATAAAAATCCTTTATAACTAGCAAGTTGAATGCAGCAATACATAGAAAGGATAATATGTCTTGAACAAATGGGGTTTACGCCAGAAATTCAGGTTGAGTTAACAGTCAAGAATCAATCAATATAATTCACCACATTAGCAAAATAAAGAGAAAAAATATATACATTTCTCAATAAATGTAAAAATAATATAAAGTCACTTGATAAAATTCAACACCTATTCACGATAAAACTGTTGGAATAAAAGGCTTAATGGTGAAATATTAGCATTTTCTTCTTAAAATTTGGGATATGACCACAGTTTCTACTCTCAACACTTCTATTTGAAATTGTACTGGAGGTCCTAGTTAGTGCAATAGGGAAATAAAAATTATAAAAAAATCTAGATTCTTGTAAGATTCTTCTAGAGTAGCCAAAACAATTTTGAAAATGAATAAAGTTTGAGGACTTATACTACCTAATTTCAATACTTACTATAAGGCTACAACAATTAATGCAGTGTGGTATTGAGACAAAGATAGATATAAATTAATAAAACAGAAGAGAAATATAAATAATGGCTTATTTTTCTGTAAGTTTCTTCTGTTTTGAGATTTTCTGTTATTTACAACTCAACCAAATCACAAATACAGAATCCTTATAATAGTGAGTCTCCCTTTTCATGAACATGGTATATCTCTTCACTGATTTTTCTGCTTTAATGTCCCTATAGTAGGCAGAAATTTAAGATGGTCCCAATGACTTTAAACCCATGATTATGTTTTATTACATGGGAAAGGGATTTTGCAGGTGTAATTTAGGTTACTAATCAGTTGACCTTAATATAGGGAAATTATCTGGCTGTGCCTAACCTAATCACATGAGCCCTTTAAGAGCAGAGAGTTTTCTTTAGCTGGTAGCAGAAGAGGAATGCAGAGAGATTTAAAGCAGGAGAGGGATTCAACGTGAGGGAGTTTTATTGCTGAGATGGAGGAAGCCACAGGGCAATGACCTGAGAACAGCCTCTAGTTGCTAGAGCAGTCCTCACAGACAACAGCCAGTAAGAAAATGAAGAGCTCAGTCCTGCAGATACAAGAAACTCAACTCTACCGTAAACTTGAAATGAGCTTGGAAGTGGATTCTTTCCTAAGAACTCCAGATAAAAGCCAAGACTGACTGATAACTTGACTTTGGCCTTGTGAGTCCCTAAGCAGAAAACTCAGCTGAGCATGCCTGTATTTTTTATCTATAGGACTGTTTAAGGTAATAATTGAGTGATGTTTTATGCTGCTAAATTTGTTATGCAGTAATAGAAAATTATTACAGACTGTTAAAATTTTATAATTTCTTCAAAAAAGTACTAAATATCTCTTGCTTGATATATTCCTAATTTATTTTTTATTGCAATTGAAAGTGTCATAGTTCTTTTAATTTGCATTTTCTATTTGTTGCTTGTTTATAGAAGTAAAGTTTTTGAATACTGGTCTTATATTCAACTGTTGAATCATCTGAACTGTTTTACTCGTCTTCTTAGAAGTTCTAATAATTTGTATGAAGATTATCTTTGAGATAATCCTATTGTCAAAGAGAGCTTTTTTCCTCCTTTCCAGTCCATATATCTTTTATTAATTTTTCTTCTCTATTTCTGGTTTGTAAGCACTTTTAAAAATAATGAATAGGTATCGAATTTAACCAGATGCTTTTCCTGCTTTGAATTCAATGATTATATAATTTTCCTCCTTTAACCTATTAAAGTTTTTAATGCTATTGAATTCCTGGGATATACCTTTGTCATTTGCATTTTCGTTTTTACATATTATTAGATAGGGTTCAGCAAGATAGTTTTCTCGTGGATAGTTTTCTTATGTCTAGTTTTGCTGTTCAAGTTACTGGTTTCAGAATTAATGGAGCTGTATTCAGTTTTTAATTATTTGGCCACAAATGCATGAAATTTAATCATAATCCTTATTTCATTACACGCTGTCATCTCTAGTCATTGCATCCATTTCTTACCTATTTTTACTTTTCCATTTTGATAATAGGCATCCATATACCCACCACACATTTCAGGATCTAGAATATTATCAATAACTTACAGCTAAACTATGTTCTACTCCCCATCCCATTGTCTGCCTCTCCCCCAAAGATGGCCAATTTTCTGATTTTTGTACTTTTCATCCTCTCACTTAGTTATTTAGTTGCTTTTACTCACATATATGTAGGCCTAAATAACATACTATAGTTTTTCTCATTTTTGAATGTTTAAAGAGAGTATCATATGCTATGTAGTCTTCTGAGACTTGCTTTTGTCACTTAGAGTTATGTTACTAATATTTATTTATGTTGCTGAATGTAGCTGTAGTTCATACATTTTCACAATTTGAAAATAAGCTTACCCTGGGAATATAATACAAAAGTGCACAAATCATAAATGTTTAGCTCAGTGAATTATCACAAAGTGAACACACCCAGATAACCAGCACACAAGTAATAGAGAGAAGCTACCCAGCACCCCAAATGCCCTCCACATACCTCTTGTAATCACTATGCTTTCCCTCTTTGGAGATAATCCAGTAAACCGACTACTAATACCATAGGTTAGGTTTCTGGTTTTCGCATTTCTCTGTTGACTCATAAGGTTGAGCACCTTCTCATATATTTAATGGCCACTTGGATATCTGCTGTTGGGAAGTGGCTGTTTAAGTCTTTTGCTAAGTTCCTATTAGACTGACTAACTTCTCATTAGTGATTTGAAGGAGGATTTTTTTTCATATAAATGCTGAATATGAGTCATTTCTCAGGTATATGTCTTGTAAATATCTTTTACTACCCTATGGCTCTCACATTTACTCCCTTAATGGTTCCTTTTTGTGAAGAAAATCTCTTACATTTAATTAAATCCCATTATAAATCTTTTCCTTTATGGATAGAGTACTTATATATAAGAAATTTCTCCCTGCTCCAAGATCAGGAAGATAGCTTCCTATGTTACTTTCCAGAAGCTTTATTATTTTATCTTTTGCATTTAGGTTTATGAGCTATTTGGACTTGGCTTTTGTAGTGGCACAAAGTAAAGATCAAAGTTCATTTTCTTCCATATAAAAACCTAATACTCCAGCATGAATCATTGAAATGATCATTCTTCTCCATTGCATTATTCTGTAACTTTGTTATCCATCAGGGGACTGTATAGGTGTAGGTTGTGTAGGTATACTTCTGGACCCTATACTCTCTTCTGATTATTTGTCTATCTTTACATCAATAAACTATATTTATTTCTGTAGTTTTACAATAATTCTTTTTATCCAACGGAGTAAGTCTTTCAATTTTATTCTGTGCATTCAAAGATTTCTCAATGATTCTTGGCCTTTGCATTTCTATACACATTTTAGGATCTTGTCAATTTTCACAACACAAAACCTACTGGGATTTTGATTAGAATTATATTGACTCTATAGATCAGTTTGGAGAGAAAGGATATCTTTATAATCTGATCTCTGAGCACAGCATATCCTTCCATTTATTTAGGTCTTTAATTTCTCTCAATCATATTTTTATTTTTCTGCATAGAGGTCTAGCACAAATTTTATTATATTTTTTCCTAGAATTTAATGATGTTTGATGCTATTATAAATGGCACCTTTTAACATTTCATTTTTAAATTGTTGTTTGAATATAGAAATTCAGTTGAGATATACATATATATGTTTTATATATATATAAATATGCACATATCTTGTTATTCTCTCCCAATTGATTTAGTAGTAACTAAATATTACAACATGCATCTCTGATTTATCAAATTATATTACATATTTGTACTTTATCACTTCTTGTGTAATGTAAGGATCTTAGAACATTTTTATTTTTTGTCATCACATATTTTAATTCAATATAAATTTTGAATGCTGGAAGTCAAGATTATTATTGTTTTTTTTTTCCAGAAAATAGTCATTTAATTTTCCACTTGTTTACCCGTATTATTTTACTCTTAATTTCTCTCTGCTTCTCTGTACTTTCATCTAAGAGTATTTAGCTCTTGCCTGGGGATTTTCTTTAGAATTTTCTTTATCACAGGTCTGCTGCTGATTAATTTTTTCTATTTTTCTCTTAAAATGTCTTTATTTTTACCTTCATTTCTGAAGGATATTTTGGGGGACAATATAGTTCTAGATGGGTAGTTATTTTCTGTCAACCTTTTGTCTTCTGTCTTTATTATGAACTGAATTGTATCCCCTTAAAATTCATATGCTGAAGTCCTAACCCCCATTATCTCAGAATGTGACTGTATTTGGAGATAGGGTGTTTAAAGAAATAATTAAGTTAAAATGAGGTCATTGGGGGTGGGCCCGAATTCAATATGACTGGTGTTCTTATAAGAAGAGGAAATTTGGGCACAGACACAGAGAAAAGAACATGAGACACAGGGAGAAGATAGCCATCAATAAGCCAGGGAGAGAGGCCTCAGAAGGAACCAACCCTGCTGACACTTTGATCTTGAATTTCTATGCTTCGAAACTGTGAGAAAATAAATTTCTGTTTAAGTCACCCAGTCTGTGATACTTTGTTATGGCAGCCCTAGCAAACTGATACAATCTTCTACTGCTTCTGTTGACAAGTCAGCTATCTGTCCCATTGTTTATCCTTTGAAGGTATGAGGTATTTTTATCCTGGTAATTTTTAAGTTTCTCTATCTGTCTTTTGTTTTCAATATTTTAATGTGATAAGCATAGGTATGATTTTTTGTTTTATTCCACTTGTGGTTTGTAGTGATCCTTGTGGATATCTTTTGTCAGTTTTTCAGTATTCCTCGCCATTATCTCTTCAAATATTTGTTCTTCCCTATTCCTGTTCTCTTCCTTCTAGGACTCCGATTTCACGTATGTTAAAAAATTTGAACCATATACCATATATCTCTTATGTTCTTTTTTGTATTTTTATCTTTTGTCTATCTGTTTCAGTTTGGATATATTCTTCTTATACAATTCACCAAACCTGTGTTGGCCATGTGTAGCCTGCTGTTAAATCCACCTATTTAGTTCATAATTTGTTACATTGTTCTGTTTCAGAATTTTCATCAGATTCCTTTTTATAGTTTTCAATCCTGACAGAATTCATAGTTATTTTTAAAACTGTGCTTGATGACTCCAATATTTGGATTTCCTCTGAATCTATTTCAATTCATTGTTTTTTCTTCTGTTCTTCATCAATTTTCATTTTCTTGTTTGCCTGGTTGTTTTTTTCTGAATTCCAGGGATTATTAATGAAACTTTGAGAGATAATTTGAGACTTTGGATAATGATATCTTTCTTCAGAGAGGACTTAGCAGGCATTTAGGATATAGACAAATCACTTTAAAGTAAACAAGGTTTCACTTGATTCCAAAAGTTTGTTTTCAGTCTTTCTTGGGGTAGATCTATTTCAAGTTTATCTTTATACTTAAGTATTGCCTTTTCTGTTGAAAGCCTGAGGCTTTTACCATGGCCATTAATTCTTATGGCCATTTATATCCAATCCAGGCATTACCTTCTTCTAAGCTTCTCAGCCTCTTAGCTGTTGCTTTTGAATCAGTAGATGTTTTACAGGAAAAAGGAGCATAAAATGTCGCACTCACCTCTCTGGATTCTACAGTTTATACCACCATCTGGAACTATTTTCTTTTAACTTCAAGAATTTCTTTAAGAATTTCTTATAGTGAGGGTCTGCTAGAAATAAAGCCTCTCCATTCTTGTATGTCTTGGAACACCTTTATTTCAGTTTCATTTTGGAAGCATATTTCAGTGCATGTAGAACTCTAGGTCAGCATTTACTTTATTACTTTAAAGATATTGTTCTATTGTCTTCTGGCTTCCATAGTTTCTGTTGTGGTAGCAGTCAAATATCTTAATGCTACTCCTTTGAAGATGTGTCTTATTCTCTGGCGGTTTCAAACTTTCTATTTGGTTTTGCTTTTCAGCAGTTTGGCCTTGGTGTGGTTTTCTTTTCTTTTTTTTTTCTTTGATCTTTCCCTTGGTTCTCTGAGCTTTTTGAATTTGTGGGTTATATCTTTCATCAGTGCAGGATATTTTTAAAGAAAACAATTAACTCTTCTAATATTGCTCTTTCTCATTCTTCATCTACTCCCTTTCTGAAAATCCAGTTACATATGTTTTTTAATCTCTGTTTTGTTTTATTTTTTTCTCTTTGAGTTTTGGATATTTTCTGTTAATCCACATTTTATTTCCTTTTGTGTTTGGCCATTTTCTTATCTTCTTATCTTCAAGTTCACTCATCCTGTCTTCTGCTGTCTTTAGGAAAATGTAGTCTGACTCTGGTTCATCCCTTCCTCAGATTTTGCCCTCCTTGGCTCTTAACTGAGTTGTGGTTAGTCTCATCTCCCTAGACCTAAAATTTACACAAGAATCAGTTCTGTTCTTTGGGGATTTTGAGCTTGGTATTTTAGCTCCTAAAGCTTCTTTCTGCAGCTTCAAAATCTGGCAAATATCTTGAGAAACACCGTGTATTTATATCAGGCTTCCTACTAGCAAGACTTGTTTCTTGCACACTGCAGGAGATTTTACTCTGCCGTCTATAAATTTCTTGGCTGCTCCTCAGTGTCTTGCACAATACCAGAACTTAGCTAACATCTCATGGTACAAACTTGTCATTTGTTTGGGAATCTTCCAGTTTTCAATTCATCACATCTGTCAAAACTCTACTGGCTTCTCTTTTCCTCATTAGGGTGTCTTTACCTAGGCCAAGCAGATTCTTACCTGCCCTTAGAATCAGTAAATGCCTCCAGGGCAGTAAATGGCTAGCAAATATCAGCTCAGGCGAGAAGGGCTCTTTTTTGTACAAGTTTAGTTAACCAAATTCTTATGGTATCTTTACAAATATCATTTTTTAAATATACCCATTTTTCTAGTTGTTGCTTAGTGTCAAAATATACTAAGCCCTATTTAGAAGTAGAAGTATGGGACTGGTAAGGATAGGTCCACTATCCTTTGTATCACAATATCCTTTATTCCATGAGTCAGGCAGGCAGTGTGGGAATTCTTTCAGTTGTTCAGGGCATCTATTCCATTATTTATGCAAGAACTTATAAAATTCATTATATAACTTTGGATACATTACACCTCCTAAAAATAGTCTTAGTCAAAACGCCTTTTCTCTTCTGAAACTCCATTTATTCCTATTCTGATAGTCCACAGTTATGGGCTTGACTGTCATGCATTTATGAATCCAAAGAAAATAGCGTTGGCTAAATTAGTATACGCATCCACTAATCTCCCCCTGCCAACACCAACTTTTGGTTATTTCCTTTCCCCAGGTACTAATATGAAGGTTAATGGCTCCACATCCCCTCAGGAAAGGCTAGGAGAATTTTCATGGTATGCTCTTGTACTGTAAAACAGAATCTTTCATGAGATATAGTGAGCTTCTTGCTTTTCAAGGGGCTCTGCATTTGTGAACCAAATCAGATCTGAGAATAGGCTAAAGGATCATAACTAGCCAAGTAGTTCAGGTTAGGCCTCAGATCAAATATCTTTGAGAAATTTTGTGTTACATACCAAGTAACTCCTTAGTGAGTTCCTTATTGATTTTATTTTTATGGACCCTGTGATTATTTATCCATAGCTAGAGATATCTGCACTTTGAGCAATTCTTAAGGCTATGATGACTATACCTGTTCTGCTGCCTATTGATCTATCCATACCCAATTTGCTTCTTTGTTTAGGGTCTGCCTCTAGGCTGAGCTGCTCCAAAGGTCTCCTATCCTCATCCATTACAATTGCAATCCTCTCTACGAGAATTCATGGCCTAGAGAGACCTGCTTGTAGAGTGATTTTTTTTTTTTAATTCTAGTGCTTCTCTCTCCAGTATATTCCACGGGGATATTTTGAGAAACATAGGAGAAAATAGAGAAAGAAGAAAAAAAGTTATACTTGCAATTCTGGGATAAACCCTGTTTGATCATGCTGGATTATTCTTTAATATGCATTATGGTTGGAATTCAGCTTCTTGTGTTATCTAGGATTTTAACAGCCACATTCATAAATTAGATTAGTATAGTTTTTTTGTGTGTGTGCTAGATTGGGTTATGAATAGCTCCATCTTATTCTTTGCATTCTGTTCCTTAAAACTACAGGCTTTATTTGAAAGAAATAATTCATTACACTAACTGAGAAGACTGTGTTTTTAGAGGGCATTCTTTCACAAATTTTGAAATTTATTCAAGTTTTTGATTTCTTGAATAAAACTTTGGTCATCTTATTTTTTCTTGAAAACCAAATGATTTATCAAGATTTCAAATATATCAACCACTCTCATGAATATTACTCTCTTATGATTTTAATTCTCTCTATATTTGTTCTGTCAGTCTGCTTGCATTTGCCCATTTTTAGATTTGCAACAGATGTATCTCTAATTTTTTTTAAGATGTAATCCCTACATTTATTTATCAAAATGGCTGTTTTCTCTAGTTGTGCTCTTATGTTTATTATTTATTTTCTCATAATATAATGGTGGCTCTTGTCTTCTTCCTTAGACCTTGACTTGCCTCTTTAGTTCATTTATGTTTAATAAGGAAAACTTTAAATTTACAGATTTTATTTAATATGGTTTGGGAATATTCTATAATTTTTTGAAATAAGTTTTATTATGAATTAACAGATAGTGTTTGCCTAGTGTAAGCATCCATTAATCTCTTCCCACTCACCACTAAATTTTCCCTTCCCTTTGTACTATTATTCAGGTTAATTGCTCCCCATTATTTTTGGGAAAGGGTAAGAGGAGTTTTCATAGTATGTCCAGTGTAAATCCATCATTTACAAAAGTTTATGGGCGGAGCTTTAAGCTATTTATATTTTTTACTATTAAAAATAATGCATGATGAATAAACTTGCTCATCAGTCATTTTGTATTTTTGCAAGCATATCTTTGGAATAGAATCCAAGAGGTAGGAATACTGTGTCAAAGGATAAATACATGTGAATGCTTTCTGGATATTTCCAAATTCTCTACCATAGAAAATTGTGTCAATTTACTTTTATGTTTTTGGCACCATTATATGAGAGTATCTATTTCCCACTGCCTTGACTGAAGAGTATATTGTCAGGCTTTCAGTTTTTTGTCAACCTAATTGGGTAAAGATATTTCTCATTGGAGTTCATACTTCATATCATCATTAAGGTTTAATTATGTATCATGATATGACCAGAACTTAAATGTACAAATATATGAACTTGCATAACTCATCCTACTTTTAAGACAAAGATATTTCCATCATCTCAGAAAGTTTTCTCATATCCCTTTCCTCAACTCCCCACCTCTAGGTTTGCCTATTCTAGATTTCATACAAGTGGAATTATACAGTATGAAGTTCTTTACTTCTTTTACTCTGTGTAATAGTTTTAAGATGCATCTATATGGCTGCATATATTAATTGGTCATACATTTTTCACAGCTGAATAGTATTCCATTTTTTGAATACCCAAATCTCAAAATCTTTTTATTTATATTTCTGTTGAGGGACATTTGAGTTGTTTCCATTTCACTCATTCTAGTGAGTAGGAGCGATATCTCATTTTGATTGTAATTTGTACTTCTCTAATGTCTAACGATTTTGAGTGTTTTTTTCCTGCTTAATGGGTATTTACATATCTTCCTTTGCAAAGTATCTTATCAAATCTTTTTCTCATTTAAAAAAATTGTCTGTCTGTTTTATTATTGAGTTGTAGGAGGTGTGTATATATCCTGGATAAAACACCTTTGCCAGATAGAGGTATTGAGAATAGTATCTCCCAATCTGTAACTCTACTATTCATTTTCCTAATGGTGTCTTTTGATGAGCACAAGTTTTAATTTTGTTGGTGCTAAATTTACCAGTTACCAATTTATCCTACATGTTAGTTTGTGCTTTTTGTATCTAACCTAAAAAAATCTTCTTTTAACCTAAGGTCGTGCAGATAACCTCCTATGGTTTTCTTCTAGAAGTTTGATATTTTTAGCTTTCATATTTCGCCTACGACCTATCTTAAATTATTTTTGTGTACAGTCTGAAACAAAGGTAGAGATTCAATTTTCCATATGGATATCCAGTTGCTCTAGAATAATTAGTTGAAAAGATTTTTCTTCCCTGTTGAGTTGCTGTGACACTTTGGTTGAATATAAATTGATTGTATGTGAATGGGTGTCTTTCTAGATAATCTGTTATGTTCCATTGATTTATTTTTTACCTTTACACCAATAACACACTCTCTGGATAAAAACTAGACATATGGCCACTCCTGAATGCAGTGAGCAGTGTGAGAGTAAGCAACAATATGTAGTCTCTATGTGGCAGCAATCTCCCTGCAATAGCCCTACAAGTGGGAGAGGAACATTAGGTTTTGGTGGACCTGCCATAAACAGAAGGGAACTATGAATTGGCTAGTCAGAAACCATGAGCAAGCCACTTCTTTATTGTCTTTATTGACTGAGGAGTCTGGAAAGCTAGAATACTCACTTTTCCAGCCAAAATTCAGCTGAGGATGATGAGTTAAACATTTCTGGACCACGAGATGTAGCCAAAAGTCCCTGTCCTTCAAGAAGAAAGCTCCTTTGTTTCTTTGGTCTTCCACCTTTTTTTTTGCCTAGACTATGATAGTGAGGCCTGTAGCTAATGGACGTAAGTGTGAAGAGCCTCACATCAAAAAGTAGAAAGTTGGAAGGAGCTTGGGTCAATGATGTTGTTGAGCAGTTGCATCAGCCTTGATTGCCTACCTCTGGATTTTTTTGCTATATGAGGAAATTAACTATATCCCTCTTTCTTTAAATGACTATTTATTGGGATTTCAGTTAGTTACAGCCATAATCCTAACTGACATGTAATTAAAGTGATTGTCCCATTCCTTAATTTTTCCTTGAGGCAATAGAATATCTATTATTAAAGTAAATTCTTAAACTACCTACCTGTCTTCAGCTACTTTTATATCAAAAGTCATTCTAAAATTCACACCACCCCAAACTTCACAGTATTCCTTGCATCAAGATCACCAAAACAATATGAATTCAGAATCCAGCTGTTTAAAGAATCCCTGTCACATTAATTAGGCAAAGTATTTTGTAGAAAATTAAAAACTAAAATATCCATTATTGGTACAAACAAACATGAAAAATATACAAGAAGGGAACAAAAACATTAAAATGACATGCATTAATGTGACTGTTATAGATCATAAAAGTAATTATATTAGAGGAAAGGAAGCAAAAATATTTAATTGGCTGGAAAAAAAGGAATTAACTTTCTGATTTCTGAGACCAGAGCTGTGAGACCATTAGAAAGAGAAGAAAAAAAATGTAAAAAGAAATTTAGTAGGTGGAAGTGAGAATATTGAACATGGAGGCAATAGACTAACCGAAATGTGCTTGATATCCAGCAGAGTAACACAATAATACACTGCCCGTTTGGAAACTAAAAATCAGTTTACAAATAGATTGCTGAAAGTTTATGCATCTAAATTGCTATTCTCACCTCAAGAGTGGCTATCCAACAAGACAGATAAATGAGTATCACTTTCAGGAATTTCTTGAAATTGAAATGAATGTGACAAGTGTATTTCCAGAAAAAACTCAATTTGTCATTCTAGTGCTTCTTCAGAATTTTACCACTTTTACTGAGGAAAAGATTGTCCCCCACTCTTATTTCATTTCTTGTGATGCTGATTCATTGGTTTTATTTTTGGGTCTCATAATTTAGAGACTGAAGTTGAGTGCAAAGAAGAAAATTCATTCCCTTCTGATTTCCACTGCCTCTCTGAGCTTTATGCAATAATATATAAATAAGGCATTTATTGCATATACATTTAAAAAAAATCTATACCATCCTTCCTAACAGTTCCTCATTAGTGAAGACAGGGCCATAGTTTAGATATTAATTTTCCTTTATCTCGGAGTGAATCGATGCTGTTACACTTCTTGTTACTATTATTTATGACCTTCCCAAGTGTAGACCCTTGAAAATTGAAACCACAGAAACATTATTTGCTGGAATGCCTTGATTCCCATAATAAAGTTTTAAAGTTCCCTAACTTACAAAGTTATTGCAAATTTTAATTTTGATACTATTTTAATGTAAACAGTTGTTTCTGCAGCCAATTTGGTTATAAAATGTGGCTACTCATTTGACAGAACTGCTTGTTGAACAATATGAATAGATGTTATCATGTAATTGGGATTAATGCATAGAAATATCTTTGGCATACGGTAAATTGGAAGATACTTGGGGAAGCATATCCTGAATGTCACTTGGCAGTGGTTTATGTGCATTAAATTCATGCTTTTTGCTAAGATTTGAGTGGGAAAGAGAAGTATGTGCAAAAATCTTGTAATCTTTGACAAATTCACTAATACCTTTTGAACTATGTGATCAGTTTTTCAAACCCAAGTTTGTAAAAACAGTTTAGGCTTCTCAGTTAACTCTTCAAAATAATGTTAAGGCTGAATAGCTTATAGGAGTGAATGGACCCGATGGATATGGCTAAATTAAAGAACTTACTCTGTATATTTTGCAGGATGCTGTGCAAAATTAAAACCTAGGAGTAAGATTAATTAAGAAAAAAGAATTAGAGCCAACATTAGAACCATGGAGATTTTTTTTAAACGTCTCCAAAGTAGATAGTGAAAATCCCCCAAATACTTTTAATGGAAATCTAAAATACAATTAAACCTAGCAGTCTGTGTTATTAGGAGAAATGGTATTTGTGAAAAACAAAAATATATTCTCACTATGGTTTTCCAAAATATTTTGCTACTCTTTGAGCATCATTTTTTGAAAAATTACTCTGTAGCCCTAGAAAGAAATGTAAGCCATGCTCAACACCCCTAAAATAAACAAAAATAACTTTTTAAAGAAAACAAGGTGCCTTGGGTGAACGTTTCTATCTTGTATCATATGTGGTGCTTACCTGATGGCCTAGATTTAATAAAATTATGAAAACATGGAAACGTAACAAACCGAAGTTTGATGGGAACAGGGAGACTTGTAGTTTTACCCATATTAACTGGATTACAGACAAAACAAATCATAGGTGAAGAGGGGACTTATACTTGATATAATCCCTAGAGTCACCAAAGTCAAACTCCTTCAATGCGGATCAAGATAGACACTCATGTTGAGCACAAATACCTTCTGTCATTAGGGAATGAAGTGTAAACATGTACACTGAGACAAAGACCAGGCCTCCCTAGACCTTTTATCCTAGTTATCTGGGGAGAATAAAGAACCCTCAAACTAATATCTGACTCCACCGACACTCCCAGCCTCATTCTTACCACCATCATCTGCCTTAAATCTATCAGGAATAATTTCATTATGCCTTTTATACTTTTACGTATCTAACACCACAGCCTCCAGACTCGTGGATCGTTCCTCTTCTCCCACGCTTAATCTCTCTAAGGTTTCATACATCTTTTGTTCTGTCCCCTTCTGACACCTCCATCCAACTCCTGAAACCATTCTAAAGTGTCCTCTGAATTCACAGCCCGTTGCTAGCAAAATCCCCTTTATCTGCAAACTCTTCTCTGCATGTTCTTTTCTCCTTGTTGTGATGGAAGCCTGGCTCTGAAGTGGTGACTCTGTTACTCCCACAGCCCTAAGACCGCTGAACTTGGAGATGAGTTGTGTCCTCGCTCTCTAGTGCAGCTTATCTCTCCAACTTTGAATCATATCCCATATCATACGATTTTATCACCTACCACTTCTCGGTGTTGATTTTTTATTTCTCTACAGTTTTAGCTCTTTTAGTATGATAATTATTTCCAGTATTATTTTATGATTTCAGTACACAAAGGTCCATTCCAATCCCCTCGTCTCCCAAGTCCATGTACTCCTCACCTACAATAACCCTATACTCTGTCCAACCTCAGCCTCTCACTCTCATGGTGATACTCTACACCTTCACATGACCAATATCTAGAACCCCTCCAAAATCTTAATTCCATTCTATGATCACCACCTCCTATCATTGCATCTCCCTCCCCCCTATATTATTCAAATTCCAACAATCCTTTGTAACCATCGAGACCACCAATTCATTGATGCCATATCCTCTTATTGTCCTGAATCCAACTCAGCGTTCTTTCTCCTTTCTTCACATTCTTCCTCAAATCTTTGGTCTTTGTAAATATTCTGTTACATACCCCTATGGTTCTCTTGCATCACTCTTAGTTTTTCATACTCAATTAGGAAAACCTTAACCTTCATTATTTATATTTTCTGCTAACTCTGCACCAGCACCAATTCGCTGAACATCACTTGAGAAAAACACATAATCACACTGATGGGTATTACCTTAAATTCAAGACCACATTTAAATGGATTCTTAATGTTGCTACACAACCATGCTGTAGCTGTAATACTCTGCCCCTTTTCACCCCTATAATATTCTGCCTTCATTCCATATTTGGAATGTGCATGCACCTATATAAAGGCAATCCTTCACCCTGAGCACTAGATTCCATCCCACACTATCTACCCAAAAACATCACTCCAGCAATTCTCTCTCCCCTTTGTCATCAACTTTTTGTGTTATCCTGGATTATTCCCATCAGCATGCAAACATATTATTATTTCTCTGAAGTTTTATTTCTAAATCATTTTCTTGATTCCTCTTTCACTACCGCTTACTTCCCTATTTCTTTGCCCCTCTTGGAAGCAGAATTTCTTCAAAGAGTTATTGTCTCACTATCCCCAATGCCTTTCCTCTCAGTCCCTCATAAAGCCCTCCAATTTACTGTCATTGAGGTCACCAATGATGTCTATGTTGCTAAAACCAATAGCCAATTCTGAGCCCTCATTGGACTGACCAAGGAGAGCATCGACACAGCTGGTCACCCCCTTCTCTTTATTTTTTAAGTTTACTTATTTTTATTGTGGCAAAATATCTATAACAGAAAATTTACCATTTTAACCATTTTTAGGTATACAATTTAGTGTCATTAAATACATTGACAGTGTTGTGCAACCATCACCACTGTCCATTTCCAGAACTTTCCATCATTCCAAACAGAAACTCTGTACCCATTAAACAGTAACTCCCCATTCTCCCTTCCCTTCAGGCCCTGGCAACCTCTATTCTATTTTCTGTCTCTATGAATTTGCTTATTCTAGGAACCTCATATAAGTGGAATCATAGCAATATTTGA
This sequence comes from Diceros bicornis minor, assembly GCF_020826845.1. Taxonomy (NCBI): domain Eukaryota; kingdom Metazoa; phylum Chordata; class Mammalia; order Perissodactyla; family Rhinocerotidae; genus Diceros; species Diceros bicornis. Next base: position 16,478,731 of record NC_080775.1, on the reverse strand, counting down.
CCTTTTGTATCTGTCTTATTTCGCTTAGCATAACGTTTTTGAGGTTCATCTGTGTTGTGGCATGTACCAGAATTTCATTCCTTTTCAAGGCTGTAATATTCCATTGTATGTGTGTACTATATTTTGTTTGTGCATTCATCTATTGATGACATTTGGATTTTTCCACCTTTTGGCTATTGCGAATAATGCTACGATGAACATTGTTGCACAAGTATCTGAGTCCTTGTTTTCAGTTTGATTGGGTATGTACCTCTGAGTGGAACTCCTGAATCATACGGTGATTTTATGTTTTATTTTTTGATGGACCATCAAACTTTTTCATGTTGGCTGCACTATTTTACACCCCTATCAGCCGTGCATGAAGTTCCCAATTTCTCCACATCCTCAGCAACACTTGTTGTTTTCTGTTATTTTAGTAATGTCTACGGAGTGTCAAGTGGTATCTCATTGTGGTTTTTGTTTTTATTTTTCTAATGACTAGTGATGATGAGCATCTTTTCGTGTGCTTATTGGCCATTTGTATACTACTTTGGAGAAATGTCTATACAAGCCCTTTGCCCATTTTTCAATTAGGTTGTTGTTTGTTTTTGAGTTGTAGGAGTTTCTTTTTTATATATATATTGTGGCTATGAATCCCTTATCAGTTAGAGATTTGAAATATTTTCTCTCATTCTGTGAGTTATCTTTTCACTCTCTTAATAGTATCTTTTGATACAAAAAAAGATTTTAATTTTGATGGAATCCAATTTGTCTATTTTTTTGCTTTCATTGCCTGTGCTTTTGATGTCATGTCGAAGGCATTATTGCCAAATCCAATGTCATGAAGATTTCCTTCTATGTTTTCTTCTAAGAGTTTTATAGTTTTAGTTCTTACATTTAGGTCTTTGATTCATTTTGAGTTAATTTTTGAATATGGTGTAAGATAAGGGTCCATCTTCGTTCTTTTGTATATATGGATATCTAGTTTTCTCAGCCCCACTTGTTACAAATGATGTCCTTTCCCCATTGAATGGTCTTGGCACCCTAGTCAAAAATCAGTTGACCATATGTGAGGATTTATTTCTGAGCTGTATATTCTATTCCATTCATCTATATGTCTGTATTTCTTCCAGTACCATATTGTTTTAATTATTGTTGCTTTGTAGTAAGTGGTTAAATCAGGACCTGTCAGTCTTTTAATTTGTTCTTCTTTTTCAAGATCATTTTGGTTATTTGGGGTCCCTTGAGAGCCCATGTGAATTTTGGATAGATTTTCAATTTTTGAAAAAAATGCCATTGGGATTTTGATAGATATTGTATTGAATCTGTAGATAGCTTTGGCTAGTATTGTCATCTTAACAATATTAAGTCTTTCAGTCCATGAACACACAATGTCTTTCCTTTTATTTGTGTCTTCTATAATTTCTTTTAGCAATGTTTTGTAGTTTTCAGTATACTAGTCTTTTGCCTTCTTGGATAAATTTATTCCTAAATATGTTAGTCTTGTTGATGATACGGTAAATGGAATTATTTGCTTAATTTCCTTTTAAGATTGTTCATTGCTAGTGTATTGAAACATAACTGATTTTTGTTTGTTGATTTTGTGTTTTTCAACTTTGCTGAATTTGTTTATCCTAACAGTTTATTTGTGGAATCTTTAGGGGTTTCTACATATAACATCATGTCATCTATGAACAGAGATAATTTTACTTCTTTCTAATTTGAGTTTTTAATTTCTTTTTTCTTTTCTTTTTAATATTTTTTATCTAGTTTCTCTGAACAGAAATTCCTATGCTGTGTTTAATAGATGTAGCAAAAGTGGAATTCTTGTCTTGTTCCTGATCTTAGAGAGGAAGTGTTAAGTCTTTCACCATTGAGCATGATGTTAGCTGTGAGTTTTTCATATATGGCTTTTACTATGTGGAGGAAGTTTCCTTCTATTCCTGGTTTCTTGAATTCTATTCCTTGTTTATTGAATTTTTTTTTTTTTTACCTTGAAAGGGTGTTGAATTTTTTGAAATGCTTTTGCTTCTAAAATTGAGATGACTATGCAGTTTTATGACTTCATTCTATTAATGTGGTATATTATAAAGTTTGATTTTCATATGTTGAACCATCTTTGTATTCCAGGAATAAATCCCACCTGGTCATGGTGTACAATTCTTTTAACATGTTGCTGAATTCTCTACTAGAATCTTTGTATCAATATTCACAGAGGATATTGGTGTGTAGGTTTCTTGTAACATCTTTGGCTTTGGTGTCCTGGCAATCTGGCCTCATAGAATGATTTAGGAAGTGCTCCATCCTTTTTAATTTTTTGGAAGAGTTTGAGGAAGATAGGTGTTAATTCTTCTTTAAATGTTTGCTGAATTCACCAGTGAATCCATCTGGCCCAGGTCTTTTTGTTATTGTTGAGAAGGTTTTTATTACTGACTCAATCTTACTAGTTACAGGTCTGTTTAGATTTTCTATTTATTTTTGAGTTAGTTTTGGTACATTGCATGTTTCTAGAAATTTGCCCATTTTATTTAGATTTCCTTCCTTCTGCTAGCTTTAGGTTTAGTTTATTTTTCTTTCTTAAGTTGCTTGTGGTGTAAAGTTAAGGTGTTGAGTTCAGATCCTCCCTCTTTTTTAAGGTATGCATTTACAGTTATGAATTTCACTCTCAGAACTGCTTTTACCACCTCCCACAGTGTTGATATGTTGTGTTTTATTTTATTTGTCTTAAGATGTTATCTCATTTCTCTTGTGATTTCTTCTTTGACTCATTGGTTGCTTAAGAGTTTGTTGATTAATTTCCACATATGTGTGAATCTTCCAGTTTCCTCTGTTATTGATTTCTAGTTTCATCTCATTTTTTATCTGAAAAGATACATTTTATGATAATTTTTTAAATTTATTATGATTTTTTCATGACCTATCATATGTCTATCTTGGAGAATGTTCCATGTGCACTTGAGAAAAATGTGTATTCTGCTGTTGCTGGGTGTAATATTCTGTAAATGTCATTCAGATCCAGTTGGTTCATGGTGTTTTTCAAGTCCTCTATCTTCTTATTGATCTTCTCTCTGGTTTTTCTATCCATTATTGAAAGTGGGACATTGAAGTCTCCAACTTCAGTCTTGTAGAACTGTCTATTTCTCCCTTCAGTTCTATCAATGTTTTCTTCATATATTTTTGGGGCTTTGTTTTATTGGTGTATGTGTATTTATAACTGTTATATCTTCTTGATTAGTTGACCTTTTTATCAATATATAACGCCCTTCTTTGTCTCTTGTAAGAGTTTTTGACTTAAAGTCCATTTTGTTTGATGTTAGTCTAGCTATCCCAGCTCTCTTTTGGTTACTATTTGCATGGAATATCTTTTTCCATACTTTCATTCAAACTATTTGTATTTAGACCTAAAGTGAATACTTTGTAGACAACACATACTTGGATTGTGTTTTTTATTTTTTAATCCATTCCGCCAATCTCTGTCTTTTGATTGGTAGGTTTAATCCACTTACATTTAAAGTGATGACTAATAAAGAGAGACTTACATCTGCCTTTTGCCATCTGTTTTTTATAAGCCTTATAGTTTTTTTGTCCCCTGTTTCTTTCATCACTGACTTTTGTATTTAATTGATTTTTTATAGTGATACATTTTAATTTCCTTCTCATTTCTTTTTGTGTATATTCTACAGCTATTTTCTTTGTGGTTACTATGGGGATTATACATAACAGTGTAAAGTTATAGCAATTCAATTTGAATTGATACCAACTTAACTTCAATCACATACAAAAATAAAACTCCTATATGGCTTCATCTTCCTTTTACATTATTTGCTTCACAAATTACATCTTTTTACACTATGTACCAAATAACATAGATTTATAATTATTTTCATGTATTTTTCTTTTAAATTGTATAAAAAATAAAAAGTATAATTACAAACCAAAATTAAAATAATACTGCTTTTATATTTGCATTTGTTTTTACCTTTACCAGAGATCTTTGTTTCTTCATATGGCTATAAGTTACTGTGTATGATCCATTCATTTTAACCTGAAGAACTCCCTGTAGCACTTCTTGTAGGGCAAGTCTAGTGGGAAGTAACTTCTTTACCTTTGGTTTATCTAAGAATGTCTTATTTCTCCCTCATTTTTAAGGATAGTTTTACCAGATAGAGAATTCTTAGATGACAGTTTTTTTTTTCTTTCATCACTTTAAATATATCATTTTACTGCCTTCTGGCCTCCAAGGTTTCCAATGAGAGAGCAGCTGATAATCTTATTGAGGATCCCTTGTACATGATGAGTTACTTCTGGCTGCTTTCAAAATTCTCTTATCATGGCTTTTGAACGTTTGATTATAATGTGTCTTGGTGTGGGTCTTGTCTGGCTTGTGCCTAGCATTCTAAATTCCCTCATATACATAGCTGTTTTTGAATGTCCTAATTTCCCAAAGAGTCTCACACTAGCTTCTCCTCTGGATCTCAGATGTTCTACTGTATGTCTTTGCTCCTAATCTCGTCACAGGTGTCTGTGGATTTGCCATCACCTTTTAGCTTTTATGAGTAGCGCCCACCACTTTCCTGCCTTAGTTCTGACTTAGAACAATGCCTTGTGTCAGTCCTTCAGGTGTTCCCCAGACAAGTTAGAATAGACACACACAATAATTTGCAGATAGAGTTTGCTCTGCTTCCTCTGGTTCAAGGAGGAAACCGGACATTGGGCTGCTGCTGGCTCAAGACCAAGACTGCCATCATGTTGAGGAGAACTCCTTTCCTTTGATAAACTTTTCTTACTTGACTTCTAGAGCACTCTTGTGGTTTTCCTACTTTCTCCCCCTCCTCCCAGTCTTCTGTTTTTCACAGACTTGGGCAAGGCCCAAGACTAGGCTTTGAACTTCTTCCCTTTTCCATTTATTTCCTTGTTTTATCTCATTCGTCTATATGGTAATGACTGCCAAATGTGTATTTTAAGTTCCAACCTCTTTCTCAAACTCCAAAATCATATCCAAGTGGCAACTTGATATAACTACTTATAACTACTATGTTGAGGTAATGACAATAAGATATGGAGAATAGGGACTTATATACGAGAGAAAAGGAGGCTACAGAAAATTATCCTATCAAATCAAGTCCCAGTGTTATGAACCTCCTAGACTCTCAAATGATTCTTTGCCATAAATATTAGGATAAGCTAAATAATAGTGCTTATTATAATCCATGGTTATAATTATGATAATAATACACTACCCATATTATAAAAAAGTAAAATTTTTAATAAGTTAAAATTTAGAAGGGATGTGTTGAAAGAAAAGCATAAAGAATAGAATTCATTGAAAATATTCACTTCAAGATGGCAAAATTCATTGCTTTCATTTTCATTGTTCTACCTTCTATTGTCATGGGCTGTATTCTTCATTTTTATCCCTAAGATAAAGCGTACATTAGAAATGTTATAAATGTTTGTTGAATAGGAAAGGGAGAAGACATACTTTTAATTTTTTAAGCTCAATTCTCCTTTTTAAAAATAGCCCCAACAGTAATTGGCTACTCTTCCTCTAGAGGTTCTGATACAGCAATAACCTGAGTTAAGCCCCTTAAGGTATTTATGCTAAACAAACAAGAGGTTTATTTAACGAAAGCAAAACTACTCACGCATTAGTTTTGATCAATTGCTTTGTGGTCACTTTCGTTAGACTGTTTAATTTGAACCACAATTAGATTTTACCCTTTTAAAAGATAAAGCAGATTCCCCAGCCATTAATTAAAGGGTCTGACTAAAGTTGGCTACAAGATGGATGTTATGTACCTTTCACTGACGACCCAACTCAGCAAAATAGTATACTTCCAATTTGAGAAGCAAATATTGTAACTCTAACAAAGAAAACTTTAGTTTCTTTCTGGAGCAGGTGGACAAGAACTCACAAAAATGCTTTTATTACAGCACCTGCTCCCTTGGATTCGGTAAGGAATCACACAGTGTGTACCAACAAAAGAAATCCATGAATGCTATTCTTTTATAGGAATATGAATTCATATACACGTAATTTATAAATTGGTTAAAATGAGAATAATGTCTAAATGATGCTTTATATTAAACCATTCTTGGCCCTCATGAAAGTGATAAATGAAATAACTGTTTCCAACTTCCCAGACTCCCTATGACATATTTGTCTTAAAGACAATGGCAGAAACAGTTCAAAGGAGGAAGTTTCTGTGTCTTGGAGAGGTAGGACCTTAGCAATAGCCAATAATGTTCTAGTCTGCTCTTAGTATTCTTCTGCCCTCCTAACTCTAAGAAGGAATCCAAAAAGAACTTTCCCTTTTGATAAAATCAAAATAAATATTTTTGAATAAATCACCGAAAAGAAAGAGTTAAGATTGGCAGGGAATTTAAATTACCAAAAAGATCTCATGATCATATGTGAAAAGACCCATATTTGTATAATAGATTACTTGCTTAAAGCAAAAAAAAAAAAAAATCCTATGTAATGCCATTTCTTTTAAATGGTGAAATGTAGCTGCTTCTTTGCTAAAACTCAGGGAGGGAGTATAATGCACTGGTACAGAGCATGGGCACAGGTGTCCAACTACATGCTATCTTTTACTGCTACTATGGACCTGGTGACCTTGTGTATATCATTTAACCCTGCTGGACTCTCATCTGTAAAATGGTGCCTTCTCATAGGTTTGTGGTGAAAATTAAAAAAGATTGTCACACAAAGTGTCAAGTACATATTAAGTATGCAGTACATTTTACCTTTTCTTATTAGTTGTGGATCCCAGTTTTCACACAAAGTATTGTGTAACATGGAACCTACTGTCCACCCCTGATTATTGTCCTTTGTCAGAAAGTGGCATGTCCTCATCCCTACGCTATTTCAGGCAAAAGGTCTGATGCAGGTGAGAATGTGAAGGAAAGATGCAGAAACAAATCGATGTCCGGTGATATTTCCCTGTAAGGCTACATTGGATTACCACACTTGTGTTCAGCTTTAAAACTAGAAGAGGAGGTGGCATGGATATCATGAGAAAGAACCCCCTTATCCTAGTACTTGTGAAGGTCAGGTTGAATTCCTAGTCACAGTACAGCCAAGCACATAGTAAAAGGGATTACTGAACATTTTCTGGGGCATCCTCAGTCCCCCAGAGCATTCAGGATTAGGTTAGAAGCATGTTTTATTTTTTCAATTTGAATGGAAATCATTGTAGTACAAAGAGGAAGCAAAGAAGATAATAGGCCTCAAACATATTGTTTTAGATTATATTATCGAATAGCCATCAACCTTTTTTGCATTAGTAAGTGGTCCAGGCAGGTAGACACATGCCCCACCCAAGACAACAAGACTCTTCCCCCTGTGGGTGGGCTGGAGAAGCTTCTCTTCTCACTGATAATGAAGCTGAAGGCATATTAGCCCCAAGACACTACCACCTGTGACCACTGCCAAATAGAGGAAACTAGTGTGAAAGAAGGAAGCTCACACAGACAACAGATGGTGAGAAGGTCCTGGCAGTGGGAGAATTTCTGTTTCTAGTCATCCCTATTCTCTCCAAGATAAGGTTGTTCAGGTTTTAAATCTATGAATTACCCCTACAGTCTTCTAATAATTTCTCACAATGCCCTCCGTCCAGCCTATCACCTTCCATGTTGCTTAGTTGGTAGGTGCCACTGAAAATAAAAAGGTGGGGCCAGCCCAGTGACATATTGGTTAAGTTTGCACACTCCACTTCAGGGGCCCAGGGTTTGAAGGTTCAGATCTGGGTGCAGACCTACGCACCACTCATCAAGCCATGCTGTGGTGGCATCTGACATGTAAACTAGAGGAAGAAGGGCACAGATGTTAGCCCAGGGCCAATCTTCCTAAGCAAAAAGAGGAAGATTGGCAACAAATGTTAGCTCAGGGCTAATCTTCCTCACCAAAAAGAAAAAGAAAAAGAAAAAGAAAAAGATGTGTAAACCTTAAAACCACCCACTATTTATTGACTCTCTACCACTATGTTGCTGGTGCTGGAGTCTTTTATAAATTATCCTATTTAGTCTTCACAAAAATCACATACAGTGTTGTAGAGAGGGACCTGGGGTACGAAGTGACTAAGCGACTTATACACACAGCTATTAAGTGGAAGAAAGACGATTCAAATTCATATCTGTCTAACTCTAAAGCTGATATTATTGAGACTACTAGTAATAATAATATGGAGCATAGGTATTTTGAATCTATTGCACTCATTGAAGCTCTCCAAAACCCACAAAAATAAAATTAGAAATAAAACACTATCTTCAGAGAAAGTAGGATATAGCCATAATTCTAACACAGAAAGAAATAATATCTTCCAAATTTAGTGCAATTTGAAGCAAATTAAGGCAGGGCACAGGAGATGATGGAAGTAGCAGATGTAGATATTTCTATAAAAGTAAATGATATGCTCCTAAAAGTTTCAACCAATATTTAATTTTGTTGGAACAACAAAATCTAGGGCCAAAGACAGAGGAGGACATTCCTATAAAATTTTAGTTTGACACTATGAAAAGAAAAGTTAGTAGAACTAAAAGGAGAAATGGACTAATCCAGAATCAAGTTATAGTCGGGAACTTTGACTCACTTTTTCCAAGAGTTGACAAAACAAGCAGAAAAAATCAGAAAGAATATAGAAGTTCTGATGAACACAACGACCAACCTTGACCTAATTGACATACATGTAACATTAGCCAGTAATGACGACTTACATTCCTTACAAACGTGTATGGAATATATCCAAGAAATGATCATATGCTGGACCATAAAGAAAACCTTAATACTTTTCACTGATTGAAATAATTCAGAATATGTTCTCTAACTGCAGTGAAATTAATCTAGAAATCAATAACAAAAACATAACTAAAATTCCCAAACTACCTGGAAATTACATAGAAATTCATATAAAAAGGAGCCCTCCCAAAACCCTCCATTCAAGTATCCTTTACATATTCATAAAGATATTTATATATTAGACAATAAAGTAAACAAATTCCAAAGGGAAGAAATATAATTGATCACGTTCTGTAAAGACAATAAAAGATAGAATTCAACCATAAAAGTATAAGAAAACAATGTCGAGATGTTGATAATTTTATTTGATTTTTTTTTTGATGTTTTAATGGTTTCTAACATTGTGAAATTTTGGGTTGTACATTTTTGTTTGTCCATCACCATATATATGGCTCCCTTCACCCCTTGTGCCCACCCCCCACCCCCACTGCCCCTGGTAACCACAGTCCAGTTTTCTCTGTCCATGTGTTGGTTTATATTCCACATATGAGTGAGATCATACAGTGTTTGTCTTTCTCTTTCTGGCTTATTTCACTTAACATAATACCCTCCAGGCCCATCCCTGTTGTTGCAAATGGGACGATTTTTGTCTTTTTTCATGGCTGAGTAGTATTCCATTGTATATATATATACCACATTTTCTTAATTCAATCGTCAGTCGAGGGACACTTAGGTTGCTTCCACTTCTTAGCTATGGTGAATAATGCTGCAATGAACATAGGGGTGCATAAGCCTCTTTGGATTGTTGATTTCAGGTTCGTTGGATAGATTCCCAGTAGCGGGATGGCTGGATCATAGGGTATCTCTATTTTTAATTCTTTGAGGAATCTCCATACCGTTTTCCATAGAGGCTGCACCAATTTGCATTCCCACCAGCTGTGTATGAGGGATCCTGTTTCTCCACATCCTCTCCAACATTTGTTGTTTTTTTGTCTTGGTGATTATAACCATTCTAACGGGCATGAGGTGGTATCTTAGTGTTGTTTTGATTTGCATTTCCCTGATGATCAGTGATGTTGAGCATCTTTTCATGTGCCTATTGGCCATCTGTATATTTTCTTTGGAGAAGTGACTCTTCATTTCCTCTGCCCATTTTTTGATCGGGTTGTTTGTTTTTTTGTTGTTCAATTGTGTGAGTTCTTTATATATTATGGAGATCAACCCCTTGTCAGATGTATGTTTTGCAAATATTCTCTCCCAGCTGGTTGGTTGTCTGTTCATCTTGATTCTGGTTTCATTTGTCTTATAAAAGCTCTTTAATCTGATAAAGTCCCACTTGTTTATTTTTTCTTTAGTTTCTCTAGTCTGGGTAGGCATGTCATCCAAAAAGATTCCTTTAAAACCAATGTCAAATAGTGTGTTGCCTATATTTTCTTCTATGAGTTTTATACTTTCAGGTCTCACCTTCAGGTCTTTGATCCATTTTGAGTTAATTTTTGTGAGTGGCGATAGCAGATGGTGCACTTTCATTCTTTTGCATGTGGCTGTCCAGTTTTCCCAACACCATTTATTGAAGAGACTTTCCTTTCTCCATTGCATGTTCTTAGCACCTTTGTCGAAAATTAGCTGTCCGTATACATGTGGTTTTATTTCTGGGCTTTCAATTCTGTTCCATTGATCTGTGTGTCTGTTTTTGTACCAGTACCATGCTGTTTTGATTACTATTGCTTTGTAGCATGTTTTGAAGTCAGGGATTGTGATGCCTCCTGCTTTCTTCTTTTTTCTTAGGATTTCTTTAGCTATTCGGGGTCTTTTGTTGCCCCATATAAATTTTAGTATTCTTTTTTCTATTTCTGTGAAGAATGTCATTGGGATTCTGATTGGGATTGCATTGAATCTGTAGATTGCTTTAGGTAATATAGACATTTTAACTATGTTTATTCTTCCAATCCACGTGCATGGATATCTTTCCATTTCTTTATGTCATCATGGATTTCTTTCAATAATGTCTTGTAGTTCTCATTGCATAGGTCATAATTTGATTTGATTTTTAAACAGCTTTGGATTAAAAGAGGAAATAAAATGCAGTTGCATTTTTCATGTTATTTTAAACAACATAATTCAAGACAAGTGGGATAATATTTAATGCAATGCTTTGAGGAAATTTCATAGCCTTCAATAGTTCTGAAAAAGGAAAGAATAAAAATGATTGAACATTCAGTGCAAGAAATTATAAAAGGAACAAAAAGTAAAGCTATGGGAAAAAAAGAAAGACAAATTAATTCAGAAATGAAAAACACTAGAACAAATAAATTCAACTGTTTTTTTAGGGGTGGGGATGATAGAAAATAGGCACCATATAAAAAATTAATTCAAAATGGATCAAATACCTGAATGTAAGTACTAAAAGTATAAAACTCAGAAGAAAACAAATGACCTTATGATTTTGCAATGGTCCAAATCTCATGACCTTAGATTTTGGAATGGTTTCTTAACACCAAAATCCTAAGCAACCAGAGAAACAAATACATATATTAGGCATCATCATAAAAATTAAAATTTTTTATGTTTCAAAGGACATTGCATTAGTCAGGTGTCTCCAGAGAAACAGAATCAATAGGATATCTATAGATATATAGAAAGAGATTTAATATGAGGGATTTGGCTCACACAATTGTGGAGACTGAGAAGTCCTACAATCTGCCATCTGCAAGCTGGAGGCCCAGGAAAGCCAGTGGTGTAGTTCCAGCCCAAACTCAAAGGTCTGAGAACCAGAGAAGCCAATGGTGTAAGTGTCTGTCTGAGTCTGACAGCTTGAAAACCAAGAGCATAGACACCTGTGTGCAAGAGAAGATGGATGTCCCAATTCAAGCAGAGAGTAAATTCACCCTTCCTCTACCTTTTTGTTCTATCCAGGCCCTCAACAGGTGGATATTGCCCATCCACACTGATGAGGGTAAACGTCTCTACTCAGTCTCCTTATTCAAACACTAATCTCTTCCAGAAACGCTCTCACAGACATACCCCAAAATAATGTCTACCAGCTATCTGGGCATCTGTTATCCTAGTCAAGTTGACACGTAAAATTAAACATCACAGATGCCCATCGTGAAACTGAAAATACAGTTCACATAACGGGAGAATATATTTGCAAATCATATATCTGAAGGGACTTTTGTTCAGAAAATTATAGAATTCTTACAACTCTATAATAAAGAGACAACCCAATTAAAAACTGGGCAAAAGATGTGAATAGACATTTCTCCAAGGAAGATATACAAATAGCCAGCAAGCTTATGAGAACATGCTTAACATCATTAGCCATCAGAGAAATGCAAATTAAAACTACAAAAAGACACCACTTCACACACAAGAGGATGGCTAAAATCAAAAAGGCATATAATAACACGTTTTGGCAAGGATATGGAGAAATTGGAATGCCCGTACACTGCTGATGGGAAGGGAAAATGATATAGCCACTTGGAAAAGCAATCTGGCAATTTCTAAAAAGGTTAAACATTGAGTTATTTACCACATGACCCAGCAATTACACTTCTAGCTATATACCCAAAAGAAATGAAAACATACAACCACACAAAACCTGTACATGAGTGTTCACAGAAGTGTTCATAATAGCCAAAAGAAGTGGAAACAACCCAAATGTCCATCAACTGATAAATGGATAAACAAAATGTGGTAAATCCATTCAATGAAATATTATTCAACAATTAAAAGGAATGACATACTGACTCATGCTACCACATAGATGATCCTTAAAACATGCTGAGTGAAAGAAACAAATCACTAAAGACTCCATATTGTATGATTCCATTCGTATGAAATGTTAGAATAAGCAAATCTATAGAGACAGAAAGAAGATTAGTGATTGTGTAGGGCTGTTTGGGTAAATTTGAGGGTGACAGATCAAGGGTATGAGTTTTGGTTTTTTGAGCTGATGAAATCTACTAAAATTGTTTTAGTAACAGTTGCCCAACTCTGCAAATATACTAAAATCTGTTGAATTGTACACTTTATATGGGTGAACTATATGGTATGTGAACTCTATATTAATAAAACTATACGGAAAGAATCTGATTCTTTGAGAAGATCAATAAAATTGATCAAACTGTGTCCAGGCTGATCAGAAAAAAAAAGAGAAGACATAAATTAATAATCTCAGGAATGAGGTCAATGACATCGTTACAATTTCACAGATAGTAAAAGAGTGATAGGGAACATTATAAACGGCCTTATGCTGATAAATTCTACAACTTAGATGAGACAGACAAATTTCTTGAAAGACAGATTACCAAAGCTCACTCAAGAAGAAGTAGATAACCTGATCTCTTTATAAATAAGAAAATAAATTTTTTAGTTGATAATCTTCCCATAAAACAAACCCCAGGCCCAGTGGATTCACTGGTAAAATCTACTAAACATTTAACAAAGAAATAGTAACAAATCTACAAAGGTCTCGCAGAAAATCAAAAAGGAGAGAATATTTCCCAACTCATTTTATGAGACCAACATTATTACTCTGATACCGAAACCTGACAAAGACATCACAGAAAAGAAAATTACAAACCAATATCCCTCACGAAGAAAGATGCAAAAATTCTTTTAAAAAACTTTAGCACATCAAATGCAACAATATAATTAAAAAGATAGTACTTTATGAATAAGTGAGGCTCATCTCAAAAATGCAAGGTTGGTTTAACCTTTGAAAATGAATCAATCAGTCAATATAATTCACCATATTAAACTAAAAAGGAAAAATCATATGATCATATCAAAACATGCAGAGAAAGCGTTTAACAAAATCCAACACCCGTTCCTGACAAAAATCTTTTGAGAATATCCAACTCTCATTCTTGACAAAAAGTATTTGACAAGTTCCAACTCCTATTATTTACGTAAACTATTAGCAAACTAAGAGTAGAAGGGAAATCTCCCAAACAGATACAGGGCATCTACAAAAAACATGCAGCTAGCATCATACTGACAGTTTTCCCCTGAAGAACAGGAACAAGACAGAGATGTCTGTCCTCAGTGCTTAAATTCCACATTATACATATTCTAGCCAGTAAAATAAGGCAAGGAAATAAAGGCATCCGGATTGGAAAGTAAAGCTGTCTTTATTCACAACCATGATTCTTCATGTAAAAAATCCAATAGCATCTACAAAAAAGTTACTAGAATTCAATAGGTGAGTTTAGCAAGGTTTCAGGGCACGAGATTGATGTGCTAACATCAATTGTATTTCTGTATGCTAGTTTTGAGCAATCAGAAATTGAAATTTTAAAGATGATATCATTTACGATACCATAGAAATATGAACTATTTAGGGCTAAATCTGATAAAAGATATGGAAGATATATACACAGAAATTTGCAAAATATTGCTTAGAGAAATTTAAAAATACCTAAAGAAGTGGAGAGTTATACCACTTGGTGGTTTGGAAGACTTAATATTGTTAAGATGTCAATTACCTTCATATTATCTATCAAGCATTTATTTTTTTTGTAAAAATTGACAAATTCATTCTAAAATTCATATGGAAGTGTAAATGACCTAGAGAAGCCAAAACAACTTTGAGCAAGAACAAAGTTGGACAACTAACTCTACCTGGTTTTAAGGTTTATTACAAAGGATACTAGTTAAGAGAGCATGGTACTGACCTAAAGATAAACAAACAAACAAATGGAGCAGAAGGGAGAATTCAGAAATAGACCCACGCATGTATGCACAATCTACATTTGACAAAGAGCCAAGGTAATTTATTGTGAAAAAAGATAGCCTTTTTAACAAATGGTGTTAGAACAATTGGATATCCATACACTGAAAAAACCCTTCAATCTATAACTCAAATAATATATAAATATTAACTCTAAATGGATCATAGACCTAAATATAAAACCTAAACTTTAAAATTTCTAGCAAAAACCATAGAAGGAAAACTTTGTGAACTGGATTATGCAAAGAATTCTTAGATATGACACCAAAAGCATAATCCATAAAACAAAAAAAAAAAAGGTAAATTGTACTTCCACCAAATTAAAAACTTTGCTCTTTAAAAGACATTGTTAAGAGAATGAAAAGGCAAGCCACAGAAGTGGGAGAAAATACTTGCAAATCATACATTTGATAAAGAACTCTTACCCAGAAATATTTGCAAATCATACATTTGATAAAGAACTCCCAAAACTCAATAATAATATAGTAAAACAACCCAATTAAAAAATAGATAAAAGACATGAACTGAAACTTCGAAAAAAAAGGTATACAGATGGCAAATAAGCACATGAAAAGATGCTCAACATCATTAGCCATTAGGAAAATGCAAATTAAAACCACAATGTGGTAGCCTCACAAACCCATTTGTATGGCTAACATATAAAAGACTGACTGTACCCAGTGTTGGTGAGGACGTAGCACGCTTGAGTCTCTCATACACTGCTGGTGTGAATGCAAAAGGGTACAACCATTATTAAGAACAGTGCAATAGTTTCTTAAACAAGTTAAACATATTTACTATTTGGCCCACCTATGCCACTTCTTTTTTTGTGGAAAAGAAATGAAAGCCTATGTTCATACAAAGTCATATACCTGAATGTTCATAGCAACTTTATTTGTAATAGCCCCAAATTACAAATAACCCAAATATTATCAACAGGTGAATGGATAAATAAATTGTAATACATTCATAAAAAGGCATACCACTCAGCCTTGAAAATGAATGAATTTCATATATGTAACAGTAGGAATAGATCTATTTTTTCTATTGTCATTTGTGCTTTTGGTGTCATATCTAAGAATTCTTTGCCAACCCCAATGTAACAAAGATTTGCTCCTGTACATTCTTTTAAGAGTTTTACAGATCTTACATTTAAACATTGGATCCATTTGAGTTAATTTTTGTGTATAGTTTGAGGAAGAGTTCCAATTTTATTCTTTTCTATGCGGATATACAGTTTTCCCAGTACCACCTGTTGAAGATACTATTCTTTCTCCGTTAAATAGTATTTGAACTCTTGTGGAAAATAAACTTATCATAAACGTGATGGATTATTTCTGTACTCTCAATTCTATTCCATTGATCTATATGTCTATCCTTATGCAAGTACTATACTGTCTTGATTGCTGTAGCTCTGTAGTAAACTTTGAAATTAGGTAGTGTAAGTCCTCCAATATTATTGTTCTTTTTCAAGATTGTTTTGGCTATTCTTGGCGCCTTGAATTTCCATATGAATTTTAGGATCAGCTTGTCAATTGCAAATAAGCCAGCTGGTATTTTGATAAGTATTGTGTTGAATAAATGGGCACATCAGTTTGAAGAATATTATTATCTTAACAATATTGAATCTTCTTATTTATGAATGTGCAATGTCTTTCCATTTATTTACATCTTTAATTTCTTTCAGCAATGTTTTATGGTTTTCAGAGTATATGTTTTGCATTTGTTTTGTTAAATTTGTTCCTAAATAATCATTCTTTTAATGTTGTTGTAAATGTAATTATTTTCTTAATTTCATTTTTAGGTTGTTCATTGCTAGTATAGAAATGCAATCGATTTTTATATATTTTGTATTGATGTGGATCTTGCGACTTTGGTGAACTAATTTAATATTTCTAATAATATTTTAGTGTATTCCTTATGATTTCCTATATACAAGATTATTTCATCTGCAAATAGAGATCACTTTACTCACTTCCAATCTAGATGTCTTTTATTTCACTATATTGTCTAATTGCCCTGGATAGGAACCTCCGGTAGAAGGTTGAATAGAAGTTGCAAAAGTAGACATCCTTGTATTGTTCCTAAACTTGGGGAGAAAGAACTTAGCCTTTCATCACTAAGTATGGTGTTAGTTGTGGATTTTTCATAGATGCTCTTTGTCAGATTGAGAAAATTCTCTTGTACTCCTGCTTTATTGAGTATTTTTACAATAAAAGATGTTGGATTTTGTCAACTGCTTTTCTTGTGTCTATTGTGATCGTCATATGGTTGTGTCCTTCATTGTATTAATGAGTTATTACATTAATTAACTTTCTAATGGTAATACAACTTTGCATTCCTGGGATAAATCCCAATTTATAATAGTGTATAACACTTTATATTTTGCTGGATTCTGTTTGCCAGTATTTTGTTGAGGATTTTTGCATGTATATTCATAAGAGATGTTAACCTCTAGTTTTATTTTGTTGTGATATCTTTGGTTTTGGTATTAGGGTAATACTGGCTTTATAGAATGAGTTGGGAGATGTTTCCTACTTTTCTATTTTTGGAAGATTTTGTGTATAATTGGTTTTAATTTTTCTTTAAATGTTTGGTAGAATTCACCAGCAAAGCAATTTGGGCCTGAACTTTTTTTGTGGGAAGTTTTTACATTACCAATTCAACCTCTTTACCTATTATACAGCTATTCAGATTTTCTATTTCTTTTTTGAGTCAGTTTAAGAGTTTATGTTTTTCTAAGAATTTGTCCATTTCATCCAAGTTATCTAATTCATTGGCATGTAGTTGTTCATAGTATTCTCTTGTAATCTTTTTTATTTCTGTAAAGTTGATAGTAATGTCCCCTTTTTCAATTCTCATTTTAGATATTTTAGTCTTCTCTGTTTTTATCTTGGTCTGTCTAGGTAAAGATTTGTCAGTTTTGTTGATCTTTCAAATAACTTTTGGTTCACTGATTTTCTCTGTTGTTTTCCTATTCTCTATTTCATTAATTTTTGCTCTAATATTTATTATTTCCTTCCTTCTGCTGGCTTTAGGTTTAATGTGCTCTTCTTTTTCCACTTGGGACCAATTTTTAATATTTTATTTTAAACTTTTAATTCCCAAGCATGCAGGCAGTATAAATTCAGCCTCCAAATAAGCAAGGAACACGTTACTCAGCATCAGTCTACAGTCTACTCCCCTGGTTTATTATTCCCTCTTCATTTATTTGACATAAAGAATTTTCTTTCTATCTTGCAAACCTACTTATATGTTAAATCTAATCTCTAAACCTTTAAAGCTAACATTTCTAGGTAGTGTGGCAGAAAGAATGTCTCATGCAAACCAATAATCCAATTCACATCATCTATAGTTGCTGTTATTGGAAAGTCAGGGCACCAAAATTAATGTCCTCCCCAGTAGCCAATCCTTAAGGATGAAGGAAAAGTAGACTGCTTGTGGGCAAGAAATCATTTTGCTTATGCCTTCAGCATTTGAAGATGGAATATGACTTTAGGTAAAGTCTCCATAGTGAAGGATGTTCACTTTGCAGAAATGAATATGAGATATTAATATGAAATTATTATTTTTCTGCAACCAAATTGTTTGACTCTGTCTTCAAGTAAGCTATATATAACTTGCTTGTTAAAATGAAAATATCTTTCTAATAAAAGTGTTAGATTGAATAGCAGTAGGTGATTATAATAAATTATTATTTTAGCAATCATTATTAATAAAAAAGCTAATAGAGAATGGCACCACTTTCTAATTTTTACTGTTGTATTTACCCAAATTGTTTGTAAATTAAGGAACGGATTTTTTTTTAAAGATAAGTATGACCTAGAAGCTGGTAAAGGAAAATCTTTTTTATCTCCCAAACTTTTAAGATCTGAAACCAAACTCACTCCTTGCTATGTATCTCATTTCTTTGTCTACAAACTATGATTAATGACACTAATCTGGGAACAATTTACAGCAAAGATGCGAGAGAGAGAGAGCAGAATCTGAAATGCAATTTTTGCCCCTTATCAAGGAAATTTTGTATAATAAAAGGCTGCATTATTCAGAGGCTGAGTATCCCACGTGCTTAATGTTGTTGGAGCTGCGAGCATGCTGTAGAAAGTTAAATACTTCACCGTGCGGTCTGTCTTTTTTTAATTAATACTTTGGCAAGAAAAAGAGATCAAGTTGATCAGGTGTCTCAAAGTCGTCTTCATTGTTTTCACCCACCATATCTATAAATGCTGTGTTCTAAGCTTTGCCTAATTATATTTTTGGGTTCCTGTGTATTTTTAATCTAGCGGAAATAATGAGGATGCTTCCAAATGCCGGATGCTCAGTAAAGCCTGCTTGTTGCCCTTGGAAAAGGTTCTATTGCCACATTTGGTGGCCCTGTATTTCAGCTCGCATTATTTTTCCATGTGTAGCCGGGGTACCTGCTCAGCTGCAAAAAAAGTAAAGCAAAGAAAGGCGTGATTTCAACCAATTTGATATTCATCACTAATAGCCATTGTTAAGAAAATACATGAAAAATAAACCTGAATAAGAAACAGAAAAATACACAGTCTGATTAATTAAAGAAGAACCACTGTTTCATTTTAGAACATTGTTAAGCTCCAAACAATGCTAGATTTATCTATTTTTTTTGTAAGATCTTAAAAGAATACTTTATTTAGCATTTTCTTCTGACCCCTGAACTTGAGAAAAATTGTATCCTTACCGATTTAAAACTTAGAGTTTGAGCCTTTCCAATTTAGAACTCAGAGCCTTGTTTCCTTTATACCTAACCCAACTCAGAGCCTTCTTATCACACTGTTAGCATGTTTTAAACATCTTAGTAACAACTAACACTTACAGGAACAGACATAACAGTAAGCCCCTTTGATGACTGGGACTTTGTTTTACCATAGAATGCATTCAGTAAATATTTGTTCAACAAATAAAATAGAAAAAATATAAATTTATGAAAATTGTCTCTCAAAAACATTGCAACCACTTGAGGCTGGCCTGGTGGCATAGTGGTTAAGTTCACACGTTCCACTTCAGAGGCCCGGGGTTCGCGGGCCTGGATCCCAAGTGTGGACCTACACACCACTCATCAAGCCATGCTGTGGCAGCGTCCCACATACAAAATAGAGGAAGATTGGCATGGATGTTAGCTCAGGGCCAATCTTCCCCACACACACACATGCACACACACACACACACAAATTGCAACTGCCAATTCAAGTAATTATGGAAGCTTTTGACAGGAGGGATATTCACAAGGAAAAAGTTCAGCTATCATCCATAGATTGTTCATGTCACAGGAAGAATGGGTCCAACTTAGAGGCATTTTTTTCTGATTTCCCAAAAGAAAAAAATCAGAAAACTAAAGAGATATCCATCTATATTAACATTGGCTCAAGCTATTCTTTTTTTGTTTGCTTGTTTGCAAAAACAGGCACAAAGAAGTGAATACTTCCCCAATACAGCCATTACCAGGCATCTTTCTCCCCATGGTCTGGACTGTGCACAAGTTAAATATTAACATTAAGGGAGAGGACAGGTAAAAACCGTCACCTTGGCTCAAATTTCCTATATCCTGTCACTGAAAGCAGTTCATAGAAGCAAATAAACAAATGAGAAAATATAATATGTGATTCTCTTCTTGTCTTTTGATAGAAAAGAAATTTCTGAGAAGAAATTTTTAAGTGTTAAAGGAAAAAGCTCATTGGAATTCTCTGCCATCTAATATAACAACAATAACAATCATAATAATACTTCATTGTTCAGGCCTTCCAAAATACCATGTAGAGGAAGTCAGACCTTTACTCATGACTCTTATAAAAGCAAAAATGGACAAGAGAAATCATACTCTTAGTCTCCTGAGAGTGTGTCATCTATGGTCTTCCAAGTCAGTAGTCTTCAAGGCTGATATTCACTAGAGACCTCCAGTATTCGTAGTATAGTGTGATTACAGTCTCGACAAAATTACTGCCATTTCAATTAGTCACAAAGCATTACCATGTAAGCTCTTACTCTATAGCAAACCCTGAGCCAGTTCTGGGGGATACAGAAGTGAACATAATTCTGTCCTTGCCTTCAAGGTGATTGTCTTAGTCTAGTTGAGCTGCTATAACAAGATACCATAGACTGGATGGCTTATAAACAACAGAAATTTATTTCTCACAGTTCTGGAGGTTGGGAAGTGCAAGGTCATGGTACCAGCAGATTTGATGTGGTGGCTGGTAAGGGCCCACTTCTGGTTCACAGGCAGCACCTTCTTGTTGTTTCCTCATGTGGTGGAAGGGGCAAGAAAGTTCTCTGGGGCCTCTTTTATAAGGGCACTACTCCCATTCATGAGGGCTCCATCCTCATGACCTAATCACCACCCCAAGGCCCCGCCTCCTAGTACTATGACCTTGGAGGTTAGGATTTCAACATATACACTTTGGGATGACACATTCGGACCATAACAGTGATATTCTACTGGGGAAATAGATAAGCAAATAGGACATTACCAGGAATGATCTATGTACTACAACCAGGGCTTTGACAGGGTATTGTTGGGGTAAATTGGTGAGGTATCCAATTCATTCTTCAGAAGTCTGGGAAGATATGTGGGAAAAGTGATCTCTAAGCTGAAAACTGGAAGACAAATATAAACTAATAAGTTACAGAAGAAAGAAAATAGGTGAGACTAAGACATTCAAAGCAATAATTATATTCAAAATTGTTGATTTCCTTTGTTGTTTTTTCTCTATTCTAAATTTTTTCACATTCTCTTTTTACGTCCATAAATAGACTTAAAATGTTAACACTTAACTTATACAAATGAAAATAAACAGATGAAGTCTCTTTATTTATTTATTTATTTTTTTCCCTCAAAGCCCCAGTAGATAGTTGTATGTCATAGCTGAACATCCTTCTAGTTGCTGTATGTGGGACGCGGCCTCAGCATGGCCGGAGAAGCGGTGTGTCAGTGCACGCCCGGGATCGAACCCGGGCCGCCAGCAGCGGAGTGCGCGCACTTAAGCGCTAAGCCACAGGGCAGGCCCAAAGTCTCTTTTATCTATTAGCTCCCATGATAGTGCGTACAGGCTCTGAGCTTTTGGTGCAAGTGGAAATTTTCATTATTCTTTTAAATTCACAATAAGGTAATAGTGTTTTATATAAATACCATACTTTCAGTAAAATTCAAGAGAAACTCTGCCCAAATCATTTGAAAGAGAGAGAGATAGGTAAGTCAAAGGTAAAACATATTTTTTGCCATTGAGTTGTAGGATTTTCTTACATATTTTGGATATTAGCCTTTTATCAGATATAGGGTTTGCAAATATTTTTTCCCATTTTGTGGGTTGCTTTTTCACTCCATTGATTGTTCCCTTTGCTGTACAGAAGATTTTCGTTTGATGTAGTCCCATTTGTCTATGTTTTGTTGCTTGTGCTTTTGCTGTCATATCCAAGAAATCATTGCCAAGGCCAATGTCATGAACCTTTTCCCTATGTTGTCTTCTAGGATTTTTACCATTTCAGGTCTTACGTTTAAGCCTGTAATCCATTTTTAGCTCATTTTTGTGTAGAGTTTAAAATAAGGGTTCTATTTCATTCTTTTGCATATGGATATATGGATATCCAATTTTCCCAGCACCATTTGTTGAAGAGACTATCCTCTTGCCCTTGTGTATTCTTGACATCTTTGTCAAAGATCAGTTGACTGTATATGCGTGGGTTTATTTCCAGGGACCCTGTTCTGTTCTATTGGTCTATATGTTGTTCTTTTTTTTTTTTCAATTTTTTTATTATTATTTATTTTTTTTTCCCCCAAAGCCCCAGTAGGTAGTTGCATGTCATAGCTGCACATCCTTCTAGTTGCTGTATGTGGGACGCGGCCTCAGCATGACCGGGCAAGCGGTGCGTAGGTGTGTGCCCAGGATCCGAACCCGGGCCGCCAGCAGCAGAGCGCACGCACTTAACCGCTAAGCCACCAGGCCGGCCCTATATGTTGTTCTTATGTCAGTACTATATTGTTTTAATTCCTATAGCATTACAATATTTTGAAAACAGGAAATGTGATTCTTTCAGCTTTGTTCTTCTTTCTCAAGATTGTTTCAGCTATTTGGGGTCTTTTGTGGTTCCATACAAAATTTAGGTATTTTTTTTCTATTTCTGTGCAAAATGTCATTGGAATTTTGATAGAGATTATGTTTAACCTGTATATTTCTTTGGGTAGTATGGGCATTTTAACAATGTTAATTATTTCAATCAATGAACATGGAATGCCTTTCAACTTGTTTATGTCTTCTTTGATTTCTTTTATCAATGTTTTGTAGTTTTCAAGGAACAAGTTTTCACCTCATCAGTTAAGATAATTCCTAAGTATATTATTAGTTTTGATGTAATTGTAAACGGAATTGTTGTCTTAATTTCTTTTTCATATAGTTCCTTGTTGGTATGTAGAAACACAATTGATTTTTCTATGTTGATTTTTTATCCTGCAACTTTACTCAATTTATTTATTCTAATAACTTTTTGTAGACTCTTTAGAGTTTTCTACATATAAGATCATTCATCTGTAAACAGAGATAATTTTACTTCTCCCTTTCCAATTTGGATGCCCTTTATTTCTTTTTCTTGCCTAAGTGCTCTGGCTAGATCTTCTAGTACTATATTGAATGAAAGTGGCAAAAGTGAGAATCCTTGTCTTATTCCTATTCTTAGAGGAAAAGCTTTCAGTTTTTCACACTTGAGTATGATGTTAGCTGTGGTCTCTTCATGTATGACCTTTATTATGCTGAGCTACATTCTTTCCAGACCTAGTTTGTTGAGAGTTTCTATCATGAAAGTGTGTTTAATTTCGTCAAATGCCTTTTCTGTGTCTATTGAGATTATAATAGAATTTTATCCTTCATTCTGTTAACCTGGTGTATCACATTAATTGATTTTCATATGTTGAAACATCCTTGTGTCCCAGGAATAAATCCCACTTGGTCATGGTGTAGGTTCCTCTTAATGCATTGTTGAATTCAGTTTGCTAGTATTTTGTTGTGAATTTTGCATCTATATTTATGAGGCATATTGGTCTATAGTTTTCTTTTCTTATAGTGTTCTTGTCTGGCTTTGGTATCAGGGTAATGCTGGTCTCATAAAATGAGTTTGGAAGTGTTTCCACCTCTTCTGTTTTTTGGAAGAGTTTAAGCAGGATTTGTGTTAATTCTTTAAATCTTTGATAGAACCCACTACTGAAGCCATGCGGTCTTGGACTTTTGTTTGTTGGGAGGTTTTCGATTACTGATTCAATCTCCTTAGTAGTAATTGATCTGTTCAGATTTTGTATTTCTTTATGATTCAGTCTTGGTAGGTTGTATATTTCTAGGAATTTATCTATTTCTTCTTGGTTATCTGATTTGTTGATGTATAATTTTTCACAGAAGTCTCTTATTGGGCAAAGGACTTGAATAGACATTTCTCCAAAGATGCTCACGTCACTAATAATAAAAAAAAAACGCAAATCAAAACCGCAAGATATCACCTCACACCTATTAGAATGGCTGTTATTTAAAAAAAAAAACAATAAGTATTGGCAAGGATGTAGAGAAATAGAAACGCTTGCACTTTTGTTGAGAATGAAAATGGTGCAGTTGCTATGGAGAATGGTATGGATAGTCTTCAAAATATTAAAAATAGAACTGCCATATGTTTCAGCAAGCCCACTTCTGGGTATATATCCAAAAGAATGGAAATCAGGATCTTGAATAAATATCTGCACTCTCATGTTCACTGCAGTGTTATTCACAATAGCCAAGATATGGAAACACCCTAAACGTTCATCATTAGATGAATAGACAAAGAAAATGTAGCTTATACATACAGAGGAATGCAATTCAGACTTAAAAGGGAAGGAAATCCTGCCATATGCAACAACATGGATGCAGCTTGAGGACTTTATGGTACATATAATAAATCAGTCACAGAAGACAAATACTGTATGAATCCACTTATATGAGGTATATAAAATATTCAAACTGATAGAGAGTAGAATGATGGCTGCCAGGAGTTGGGGGAGGGGAAAATACAGAGTTGCCGCTCAATGGATATAAGGTTTTGGTTATATAAGATGAGTAAGTTCTAGAAATCTGCTATACAACATTGTGCCTATAGTTAACAATATTGTGCACTTAAAAATTTGTTGCGGGTATATCTCATAGTAACTGTTCTTACCACCACCAAAAAATAAAGAGTAGACTGGATTTAGCCTATGGGCTGTTGCTTGCTCATTCTCTTTATTGGCATGCTTTTGTAACAAAGTCTCAATCATGGTTCTGTTTAATTTCTTTGCTTTTCTTACTTTTTCCTACTTATTTACTTTTCTCCGTGTTCTTTCTTTCTCTCTTGTATTTATGTTATATGGGTTTTTTTTTTTTTATGTAATTGTGCTGCCTTGTTGGTATTTTCAAAACCAAGTAAGTAATAAATACATAAATATAAAATTTAGAATAGAAAAAGTAAAACATTGTAAAACACCTTCAAAACAGAGATTAAACACGTGTGCACAGTGGAACCAGAGACATTTGGTATCACTTGGTATCATGCTCCCAGAATATAGACAGCAAGGGAAAAATAAACTAAAACAAAAAACTTAATAGTACGTATTATTGAAATCTGGCTGGAAATAAGAGAACAAGAGAATCCCCAAAGTGGAAAGTAAGTTTTTTAATCTCAAGGGAAAGAAAAGTTATTTTCTGAACCAGAAAAAATCACTCCAGGATACCAAAGAGTTAACAAACTATAATTTTTCTGCCTGAATAAGCTTTAATATTTAATCATTAATAAAGTTATTTTGCAAAAATACGTAAAATGGAATCTCTATCAGTGGTGGGTAGTTTTATTAGTGAATATTCATTTTTTATTGGTGAGTATATATTTTTAACACTAAAATGCACATATATATTTCCTTGAAAATCCTTTGCATTACTTATGAGGTATGTATAACCTTAATTAAGAATATACTTAATAGTTGGTATATCAAAATCCAACAGATAATACAGAAGTGCTGGCTATGCTTTCCTTGCAAAATCGTGAGTCACAGTAGTATAGTCTGTGGTTAATGTTAAATTTTTGAAACAGCTAATAGTTAAGACACAAGAAATGACCTTTTTTATAGCACTGACACTGCGATTCCTTCTTTTAGATGATTAAAATAAAAGGTAGATTATTTGAAGGAGGACTAAAATAAGAAGGGAAATAAAAAGGGAACTTACTTTAAAAAGAAAGGAAAGGAAATATAAGAATAATTTAATTATATGAATGGTTGCATGTTTGGCAAATTTCCCTTCAAACCAAATGATCCCTCCATGCCTTAATTATTAACATTGAAAAGAAGCAGAATGACTCTCCTTTTGATTAGAGCTGCATCACTGCTTATCTGCTGATTAGACAGCTTACTTCTTCCTAATTTATCACTTTAATGTTACCGTGAGTATAAATGACTGGTCTGCAATACACTAAAACACAATTATAAATAGTCTGACCAGCTTACGGAAGTGCCAGTGTAAGCAACAGCACCGGTCTTCCATTTATCACCATTTGCTTTGATAGAGCAACATTCATTTCATTTATCACTTGATCCCTTTCTATTATTTCTTTCATGGGAGGGTGTCTAATCAGCATTATTTATCTCAAATTGTATTTTCTTGAAAGCTTTTAAGACCATCCTAACAAGGATACAATTACTGTACTCATTTAAGGAAACACCCAGCCCTATAAAGACAGAGGTTCATATTCTGATTGCCCTTTAAAAAGTGAATTATTAGGAGAGATACTAAAGAAATTAATTTTACTCTTATGTGGCTTCCAGCTGTGTGTATGTAAACCAAAACAGCACTCATTAAAATGAATGAACTAATGAAACACAACTTATTAATTGACGTATTCAGTGAAAAAATGAGTGGTTCAAGGAAGAGACAGTGGTCCAATGGTCAATATGTCAAATGAAGAGTTAAGAATTGTGGGATCTTTTCAGTGAATCCGTGAGGTTGTTGAGGATTGTAGTTTATCAACATTGCAAAGCTATCCATTGCTGTGAGAAGAGACACTCACCATTGCTGTCTTTATCTCTTACTGGCCAGACACCTATTTGCTTTTTCATTTTCTCTGAAAACCAGAAATGGTAATAACCATCATGTTTTACATGATAGAGAAGATCTGAGATTCTTGGATAAAATAGCTAATTTTGCAACTTTTCCCTCTGTGATGATATTTTTCTGTTAACAGGGCACGCTCCTCCTTATACTTTGAAGTTCATATTGCAGCAGTGCTTTATGTTGCCTGTTCAAGTGGCAGTGGCATTGTAAAAACTGATGAAAGGGGCCGGCCTGGTGGCGCAAGCGGTTAAGTGCGTGCGCTCCGCTGTGGCGGCCCAGGGTTCAACGGTTCTGATCCCGGGCGTGCACCGACGCACCACTTGGCAAGCCATGCTGTGGTGGCGTCCCATATAAAGTGGAAGAAGATGGGCATGGATGTTTGCCCAGGGCCAGTCTTCCTCAGCAAAATGAGGCGAATTGGCAAATGTTAGCTCAGGGCCAATCTTCCGCACACGAAAAAGAAAAAACTGATGAAAAACAAATGGGTGAAATTAGAAGAGAGAAACAAGACTCAAGAAAACTGGACTCTAATTCACATTGGGCGACTGGCATAACTTCTAAATCTCTGTAGAATAAGGATATTTGAGTAGACAAGTGTTTTCCATTCTAGTAACTTTTAAATAATTTTTGTCATGTTCACATTAAAATATAAAAACAACACACACAAAGATATCAGACCCTTTTCTAAGAACTTTTTAGACAACATTAGATATATTAGCTCCTTCAGTCTTCACATCAACACTGTGATGTAGGTACCATCATGAGCCTAGATCACACAGCCAGTAAGAGGCAGAAGCTGGGTTTCGATCCAGACAGGCTGGTTCCAGGATTCATATAGTTATTCACTACACTGTAATGCAATTTATTTAACCTTTTTCTCAATATCAATTCTCACCTATAAATTTTTTCTTTTAATAAATTACTTTAAAGGAAATCTAATGTCCCAATCATAAGCGGAAAACCAATGTCATCAACATAAACAAAAAGTCACTATAAACATTAAAAAGATACAAAATATGGCTGTTAATTTAAAAATAATCCTTAACATAGAAGTAATAATAGCTCTAAGTATCTCTAATTATAGCAGAGGAGACACACTAATTTGCCCCAGATTTCAGAGTGGTTTCATTGCACATCAGGAAGATAATCTCAGTGTTCCAATTTCCTGCCCAGAATTCTATTCAGCATACCCTGGGCCACCCTTTCTTATGTCATTAGCAGTTCATCAGCCTTCTGGCTCCCCATTAGACCTCTATTTCCCAGAAATTCCAGCTACTCCACTCTTTTTTTAAATTTCTTTTCATTTTTTATTATTTTTTTTCATTGTGGTAACATTGGTTTATAACATTATATAAATTTCAGGTGCACATCATTATATTTCAATTTCTGTACAGATTACATTGTGTTCACCACCCAAAGACTAATTACAATCCATTACCACACACATGTGCCTAATCATCCCTTTCACCTTCCTCGCTCCCCCCTTCCCCTCTGGTAACCACCAACCCAATCTCTGTATGTGATTGTTGGCTGTTGTTTTTATCTTCGACTTATGACTGAGATCACATGGTATTTGACTTTCTTCCTCTGACTTATTTTACTTAGCTTAATACCCTCAAGGTCCATCCACATTGTCACAAATGGCTGGATTTCATCATTTCTTATGACTGAGTAGTATTCCATTGTATATATTTACCACATCTTCTTTATCTATTTGTTCCTTGATGGGCACCTAGGTTGCTTCCAAGTCTTGGCTATTGTGGATAACTCTGCAATGAACAGAGGCGTGCATGTGTCTTTATGCATATGTGTTTTCATGTTCTTTGGATAAATACACAGCAGTGGAATAGCTGGATTGCATGGTAGTTCTATTCTTAATTTTTTGAGGAATCTCCATACTGTTTTCCATACTAGCTACACCAGTTTGCACTCCCACCAGCAGTGTATGAGAGTTCCCTTCTCTCCACATCCTCTCCAACACTTGTTTCCTGTCTTGTTAATTATAGCCATTCTGACAGGCATGAGATGATATGTCATTATAGTTTTGATTTGCATTTCCCTGATAGTTAATGATGTTGAACATCTTTTCATCTGCTTGTTGGCCATCTGTATATCTTCTGTGGAGAAATGTCTGTTCAGATCTTTTGCCCATTTTTTTTATTGGGTTGTTAGTTTTTTTGTTGTTGAGATGTATGAGTTCTTTATATATTTTGGATATTAACCCCTTTTCAGATATATGGTTTGCAAATATCTTCTCCTAATCGTGAGGTTGTCTTTTCGTTTTGTTGGTGGTTTCCTTGCTGTGAAGAAGCTTTTTAGTTTGATGTAGTCCCATTTGTTTATTTTTTCTATTGTTTCCCTTGTCTGGTCAGACATGGTACTTGAAAATATATTGCTAAGACCAATGTCAAAGAGCGTACTGTCTATGTTTTCTTCTGGAAGTTTCATAGTTTCAGGTCTTACATTCGAGTCTTTAATCCATTTTGAAACTCCTCCACTCTTAATTGCATTTCCTGTTTCTCTGTCTCTGAAAGTTTTATTGCTCATTTTCTATTCTATATGCCTTTCTATTTCCCATTCCACATGCTTTCCCATTTCCTGCCCCACCTGCTTTCCTAAGCATTCTTCCCTTCTATTCTCAGTGGGGTGTGGCTCCTTTGTGGGGTGTTGAGTTCTACTGCCAGAATCTTCAGAGTGTCATGGAAGGACTAAGAAGTCAATATGAATTGGTAGCGCCCGTCTTCCCGTTTGGTGCTTTCTCTGTCAGCCCTCTTCCCTGGACACATGTACACACACACACTCTCTTTCTCTCTTCTACTCTCAATGCTCACAATCACCAGTGTCCTTGGAGCCAAACACTTCTGTCTTAGTTCTAGATGGATTTCCTGGCCTCTCTTTCTTCTTCCTCTGGCTTACCTTTTCTTTCCTCTTTCTTTCATCTCTTTTCCCTTTCTCCCCTTCCTAGTCTTTGTGTCACTCAGGGTGATTATGCAATGGTGGAGACATATAAATGTCTAGATCAAGATATTTGATCCTATATCACCTAAAACTACCTCATAAACTACAGGAAGCACATGCCTTACACTTTTAGAAGTGCTCCAGTGGACAATGTATATGGCCCTTTTCCATTTTAAAATTAACGTGATCTAAAATAGTTCAGGTCATCCACCTGCTCATCAGCGATCTTTCCCTAATCATCACATTAAGACTTCATTGCAACTGCAACCAGTTGGTTGATTACTTTCTGGCCTGAATCTAATTAGCAGTGTTGAAACCATTGCAACTCTTAAGCTTTCCATGGGAATCTTTTCAATGGAAATCGCACCCTCTCCCCTAATGTGACTGTGAACTCCTGTGGCAACACTTTGTGGAATGAGGGTCTTTGTGTGTCTGCAGGAAAAGTAGGGAACTTGTGAAAAATGGGTTTACACTGACTTGAATAGGCTAATGGCCTAATTAAACAGAACCAGGGCAGTTTAGAAAAATTAATTTCACAGAAACACAAATTTAATATGCAATGCTACACTTAAAAGGAGTGATGCATAACATTTGAAAGAGTTCTTGATCGGGGAGGAACACCACTTAAAGCATTAATAAAGCATGAGGTTTGAGGACTGGAAACTGCCCCTCAGTGACTACAATATTGAAGTGAACGTGTCTGGGGAGATTTTTCATGAGTCTTGAGTTTAAAGTGATAGAATCCAGAGACCACATGAAAATACAGGGATCATTATTATTCATCATACAGTAAAATAGGAAACGCGATGACTATGAGTTGTCTGAGTATATATGTACATTGGATACTTCAAATGTTATTCTTTTATGCTTTTGGTAGTTTGAGGAAAACATCCGTGAGATAAACCCTGAGAATGGGGACCACTGACTGTTAGAAATTGGCATACCACATAGTGGAGTCATTAGCTATACTAAGATATGGCAAAGGTATCATGTTTTATATAACTGCTAAAGTGAGCAAATTTGAAATCCAGTGCAAGAAGAGAAGGAGAAAAACACATTTCTCAATAAGTTCTCCCGTATTTATAGCTTCAACCACATCCACATTACAATGGGGATTTAGAGCTACATTTTTCAATTGCTTGATTAGTTGGATGCTTGCCCTACTAGATCTTATTGTGTTAGGTTGTATTTTCATTGCACTCTGTGCCAGAGTGGAGCAAAGAGGTGATTAATATCACCAAAGAAATTAAAAATAACCAATCTGGTTGGAAAGATACACATCTATTCCATTTTGAAACCTACTCTCCTAGTTCCAAAATGTCATGTAAAATCTCCAAATGGAGCTGTACAAAGGTTGTGTTCTCACCCAACCTCAAGATGACACCACCATGCTGGATGGATCTATACCGTGTATGACATATACCATGGGTAGGCAGAGAGGAGGCCTCTTAAGTCTACTTTGGTTCCCAGGTAGTACGGAAAGAATGCAGATGTTCCCCTGTTTAGTGGGTGGAGTAGGAGAAAGTGAGGAGTGAGATGTTGGACCTTCCATGAAGGCAACCAAGACAAGGGATAGGGTGACCTATACAGATAATGTGGGGTGTACAATTCCTAACCCACAGGCCAGGAAGAGAATGTAGCTAAATATCAGAGTCTTCAGGGCCAGCAAGAGCCAAGTGGGTACTGAATCAAAGGAGAACACCAGGTCCTGACCAAACCAAGAGGAAGTACAGACTTTATATTGTCAGCTACAGACTTCAGTCAAGATGTTAGTAGTTGATGCCAGCAGAGCAGTCACTGAAACACAACCAAGGCCATTGCGGAAGAGGCCAGAGATGAACAATAATAGCGTAAGGTTACAGTGCTTGGAGCCCAGGTCCCTCTCCAGCACGAGGGCCTGTGTGTACCATCATCACCCAGATGCCATCTTGGGGAAGAGAAGGATATAGGAAAACATCTGAAAGACTGAACATTTACTCAAACGTGTTAAGTTGTCTGAATGGAATGGTTTAATCTAGAGGTGATGGAAGCATGTAATTGGTAAGTTTAATGCCCTTCTCCCCTTTTTGAAGCCCTGGTTGAATGAAGCTTATGAGGAAGATGAATATATCAGTACTATGAAAAAAAGTTATATCTTCTATGCACATCTGAATTGTAGTCTGTAAATTTGTGCTCTTATTTGCTTTTCTCTCTTTCTTTGACTTCTTTTCTCTATCGTCTATTAAATAAACACTTATTGCAGTCCTCCTATGTCTCTCATACTTTAATAGGTGCTTGAAATGAGAAGGCAACAACCGTAGGTCATGCTTCTAGGGATCTGACAGTCTTGTGGAGGAGAAAAATAAGTAAAGAAATAATTACATTACAGTGTAATAAGTGCAGAATACACAAGTGAGCAAGGTGTTATAGGTAAAGCAATTGGAGGAACTGGTTTCCTCTACATGGAGTAGAACTTGGAGATTGAGTATGATTTTGTGAGGCAAAATAACAGGATTTTCAGACAGTATTTTACACTACATAGAAAATCCTAAAGAAGCGACTTTAGAAAGGTCACAGAATACAAAGACAATATTCAAACATCAGTCTGGCATACCTATATACCAGAAATGAATATTTAGAATTAGTAGTTGAAAAAAAATCTCACTTACAATAAAAATCAAAACAATGAAGTTTCTAACCAAATATGTGCAGGATCTGTCTGCTGAAAACTACAGAACACTAATGAAAGAATCGAAGTTGTATACAAACGGAGAAATATATCATGTTCAGGGATTTAAAGATTTATTATTGCAAAGATGTCAGTTCTCTCTAATTTGCTCTATATGTTCAACTCAATTGTAATAAAAATATAAGCAAGATCCTTTGAAGATAATAACAAGTTGATTCTAGAATTTGTATAGAAAGGAAGAGGAATTGGAATAGTCAAAATATTCTAAAAAGAAGAACAAAGTCAGAGGATTCACACTGCCTGGAGGCAGGACCCGAAGCTGTTGCCCGATTTTAAGACTTACTATAAAATACAGTGATCAAAACAGCATCATTTTGACAAAAGGATAAGCATGTCAACCTATAAAACACAATAGAGAGCCCAGAAATAAACCCACACAAATATAGCAACTGATTTTTGACAAAGGTGCAAAGGCAATTCAATGGAGAAAGGATAATCCTTTTAACAAATCAGGCTGGAACAACTAGACATCCATATGCAGAAAAATAAACCTTGCCACAAATCTCACAAAATATGCAAAAATTAACTCAAAATTGATCACAGACCTAAATATTCAGACAAAACTATAAAACTCCTAGAAGAAACCATAGGATAAAAGTGTATGTGGCCTTGGGTTTAATGATGAATTTTTAGATACCAAAACCACAAGCCATGAAAAAATTGATAAATTGGACTGTATCAAAATTAAAACTATTATTTTATGAAAGATGCTATTAAGGCAATGAAAGGAAAAACCACAAACAGGGAGAAAATATTTGCAAATCAGATAACATTTAATGGACTCGTATCCAGAATATATACAGAATTCTTAAAACTCAGTAACAAGTAAAGAAACAACTGATAAAGGGTAAAAGATCTGAACAGACACTTCACTAAGGAAAATATGTAGGTGGCAAACAAGCATATACAAAGATGCTCAACATCATTAATCTTTGGAGAAGTATAAACTGAAACCATAAGATAACTACTACACATCTATTAAAATGGCTAAAATTTTTTTAAAATAAGAATTATATATTTAAAGTATATAACATGTTTTGAAATACACATATGTAATGAAATGATTACTACAGTCAAGCTAATTCATGTATCCATCTCCTTACGTAGTTACCATTTTGTGTGTGTGGTGAAAGCACCTGAAATCTACTCTCTTAGTCAATTTCTAGTTTATAATATGGTATTATTAACTATAGTCATAATGTTGTACACTAGGTCTCTAGACTTATTCATCCTATGTAACTGCAACTTTGTACCCTTTGACCAACACCTCCCTATTTCTCCCACCTCCCCACCACTGGTAACCAGTTTTCTACTCTCTGCTTCTATGTATTCGACTTTTTAGATTCCATGTATAAGTGAGATCATGCAGTTCTTTTCTTTCTGTGTCTGGTTTATTTCACTTAGCATAATGGCCTACAGGTTCATCCAAGTTGTCACAAATGGCAGACTTCCCTTCTTTTTTAAGGTTGGATAATAGTGCAGTGTGTGTGTGTTTGTGTGTGTGTGTGTGTGTGTGTGTGTATAACAATATTTCTATCCTAGAATAGCAAAAATTTTTTTAAAAGAAATTGACAATATCAAATGCTAGTGAAAATGCATAGAAATAAAAATGCTTATTCATTGCTGTTAGAGTACAAAATGGTACAGCCACTTTTGAAATCATCTTGGTAGTTTCTTCAAAGGTTAAATATATACTTACCATATAACCCAGCAATCCTACTCCTAGGTATTTACCTAAGTGAAGTGAAAACTTATATTCACACAAAAATATAAATTAAAAATATAAATATAAATGTAATTTTTATAGCAGCATTATTCATAATTCAAAAAACTGGAAACAGCCAAGATGCACCTTTAACAAGTGAATGGATAAACTGTGGTGCATTCACAGACTAGAACACTACTCAACAGTAAAAACGAAAAAAACCTCTGATTCATGCAACAACTTGGATGACTCTTTACTACATTTTTCTGAGTGCAATAAGTTGGACTCCAAAGGTAATATATCGTGTGATTCCATTTATATGACACTCTAGAAATGGCAAAACTACAGGGGCAGAAAACAGAGTTATGACAGCTTCATCTTATCTCAAGCTAGAGAATATGGATCTTGCACAGGACCAGATCTCAGAGCTTAGTGCTGAGGGTACGTGATCTCCTGCTCCAACCTAGTCTCTTAAAGATACGCTAACCTCCTGCAGTCATCTTGGTTTGTATATAACTTTGAGGCACATAGGCCTTAACTAGCCTCACTCCACTTATTACTTAACCTCTTATTTTAGGGATGATACAAAACCAAGTTTTGTAATATATTTTTTTCTCATAAAGGCCAGCATCTGGCCTTTTCTGTATTACCATAACCATTTTTCTTCTTTTGAAGTAGAATACATTCTTCATAGGAACAGTACAGGCAGTAGACTTGTAAAATCTCAGACAGGAGGGAAAATATCAGAGAAAAGACCAAATGCAAACTAATAAAGCATAAAACAATTGCACCATAAAAAAACTGAAAAAGTATCATTAGTGCTGCAAATTATTGGAAGAGTAATTATCCCCAAGATGTTCAGGTACGCGTTACATCTTGCTTGCAAAGGACTGACATAATGCGATAAAGAGATAAAACTGTCAGCCCTCAAACGTTTGGGGGGATAAAGGTTTGAACATGAGATTAAGCTAGCTGTACAAACAAGTTCAATGACAGTGCAATGAAAATTAGACAGTGTGGCTCTTTTGGGTGTGTATATGATATAAGCATTTGAATGCACAGCACAGGCGACCTTGGATTGTTTTACTGGGCGGAAAAGAAGATTAAAATTTTCCTCTTAGATACTTTTATTAGTTGCTTTTTCAAAGTGGAAAAGACCCAGTGACTGTGTATGTGGCTAGGTGACTTACTTATTGGAATGATGCTGGGATTGGACTATCATTTGGACGTAGAGGTTTCTCAACAGTTTTAGGGATGTTGAAATATGCTGAGTATAGGTCATCAGGGAACTCACCAGATCTTCCAGTTTAAAGACAGTCATGACATGAAATCATACTCTAGGAGACCAGTACCATGCAAACTGTCACACGCTAACTTAGGGCATGAGGAGTGAACCTCCTGGGCTGATTTGGTGGCATAATAATACAGTGGAGCTGATGACAGATTCTCATTTAAAGTTACTTGTATTGAAAGATCCTGTGGGAGAACAAAAGCTAAAATTTGAGGACAGTCACATCTTGATTCTTGGTTTTTCCCAATTCCTGAGCCATTTCCTAACTGTAAATTAGGGAAGCTGTTTTTCTGATTTCTGCTTTCATGCAAGCCAATTGTTTATTAATTTCTACTGACCTAAAAGTATTCATATATTACCCGGGAAAGACAACCTTCTTTTTCTAAAGATATATGTACATGGATCAAGTGTTTCTGAAAAATGGATCTTCACTTGGCTCACGAATCCTCTTGGCTTCCACATTGTTAGTTGGCACTAGAATTGAGCAAGTCCCAATGAAATTTCAAAGAATCAAATTGCATTATGTGGGTGTTCAATAGTGGTGGCTTGTATACCATTGTTTTATAAACTAAGATGGTTTATTTTGTCTTTAAGCCTATTTTTCTCATTGGATTCTCTTAGGAATATGCTAAATAGAAATTATTAATATTTATGTAAGGCCTTATGCCTGATGCAACACTTGCACATATATTTTCTTTGGATTCTCTAGTTATCATTGGGAAGTTTGATGATATTTTTATTGTAGATGAGGAAGCCACGGCTTCTAGAAATAACTGCCCAAGATCACTTGGTCAATAACAGTAGGGTGGGGATTCAAGCCCAGATCAGCTGATTCCAGAGTCCAATCTCTTTCCAGGATGCCCAACTGGAAGTTAATTCTGTGTAAGGATACAAGTGATGTCAGGCCTAAGCCATCTTGTCCCAAAAGTCATTTGATAACCAGGAGTCTAAACGGTCAGTGAAGCCTCATTTGGTGACACAAGAATAGAGCAAGATGTGCCATTTGAAGGAAAGATCGTAAATTCCACTTTGGACATGTGGACTATACAAGAGATGTTCAGGTGGCATTGGATGTATGAGTCTGGAGCACTAGAGAGAAATCTGGGCTGGTGGTATGGATTTTAGAAACTCTAGTTATAGATAGAAATTAAAGGCATTGGAATGAGAGACCTCTCTGAACAAAGATATTGCCGTAACTTAAATTATGGCATGTATGGTGCTCAGATGAAAGGAAAGCCAGTTCTACTTACAGCTTTATAACTATTATCCTATCAGAGAAAAAACAAAGAAAGGAATGCTGTATTCTTGAAGTACTACTCAGTGAACAACAAAAAAAAATTTTTGTGGTTTGCTACATATTACATAGTGATAAAACATGACATTTAGACTTAAGCACTTTAAATAGTCCCTTGGGCTATGTTCAGGGCACAGAACAGCTGTATGTGTAATTAAATAAAGCTAATTTAAATAAATTAGATTAACCAGAAAAACCACTCAAAGTTTGCATTCATAAAAGTTTTTTATGCAGGAAGTTGTCAATGCTACTTCTTCAAACTGCATAATTTGGAATCTGGTGGGCTCTGGGACAAGGAATACATTTTAAAGTAGTAAAAATGGAAAGTTTTTTCTTTAGATTTCACATTGAAAGTATAATTTTACTGATATTTTACACAGATGAATTGCAAGAGAATGTTTGCAACATAATTGTCATTGAAGGCACCAAGAAAGACAGTAAAATATGCTGGTTTTAGTTTCTTTTACTGCATACATTTTAAGCACAGCACATACATCTGGGAAATGACATTACTCTTCTTTTTGGTGGAAGTTCCACTTTCACATCAGTATTTATAGGAGAATCTATATTCAAGAAATTGGTCAATTGTTATATTTATTCCTGGGCTTGCAAAAGGAGATGTTGCTTTAGCAAAGCTAAGAAATTTTAGAATAAAAATGAGCATATAACTAACTTGAATGTTCCTGACTGCAAGACCGTTATAATGTAATCATCGAGGGCTATGAAATTTCTTTCATCAAAAAGCCATAAGGACTGTTTCTGGGAACCAAGGTGAATTAAGGTTTGACCTTTTTAATATTGTCTTTCTCGACACTCTCTCTCATAGATACTTGTTTTCGGGTTTCAGGAGTGAAGTGCATTGATCCTGTTTTTAGAGATCAGTCATAGGAGTAAACAGAAAGCTCTGTGATTTATGACCAAACCTGCTGATAGTTCCTTGGAGAGGTCCAGCATTCACAGATTGAGAACTGTGTGAGGAACCAGCGATTCAAACGTTACAGGAAAAAAGTTCCCCTCAGTCCCCACTTCAGAAATGAAAATAACTGCGAGTTGAAATTTATTAGAGCCCAATAGAAAGAAATCTAATATCTAGCCAATCCATAATAAACAGATTGTTTTTCTGGCCTTATGTATGACTAATCACCTTGTTTTGTCTCATTTCTTTTTAAGATGGGCTTAGTGTAAGTGTTTAAAAAAAATGCACTTACATCGGAAGATGGAGAGATGCTTTTAGGCTATTTAACCGAATCCTCTTCTAGAACCAATGGTCAGGGGAAAACTTAAGCAACAGAAGAGCTTTAAGAAAAATTTTTCAAAACAGTCCAATGGGCTCTCATCAGCTTTCAGTGTGATTTCATAGCAGCCATGCAGAAAGAATATATTGCGTGCTACGTCTTTGTTAGTCATATTAAGTGTCACAGATATAAACTAAGGAAATGCAATAATTACCCACAATTACATTAATCAAAGCCTCTTTTTCCTCAATACAAGTCATCCAAATTGAGCTTTATAAAAAGTTCTTTATTTTAGAAAAGATATATCACATTTTCTGAAGAATTACTTGCTGGCATGTCAGAGAGCTAGATGTTTCATTTGATTTGAATAAAATTTATATATACATATGTATGTGTGTGTATATATATATGTATACACACACTCCAAAACCTTATATATATAAAAGTCACATATATATATACATATACATATATATATGCGACTTTTACCATGAGTGCTTGCTTTTTGTTAAATAAAGATGTTTTGCAAAGCTCAGAATTATTTGGTTAGTTTTTGATCTCTTTTTTAATCAGAACATAAAACATAGCAGTTATTTTGCTACTCTTTTCAAATTCCTCTCAATATTAATGGAAATCTGATTTCTTTTTTCCCTTAAAATAATGCCAACATTCTTCTAATTCTCTCCTGAGTTTTAACTTGCCCACTAAACCGGAAAGCAAGGAATATCTTTCATCCACATCCCTTTGTGTTCAGAGCTAATTCTGTGTTCCCAGTGTTGTTTGGAGAAAGTGCTTCAGGTAAAATGTACTTATAGAATCAAACTGTTTACTATTGACTGTGAGAAATACAGCAATAATGATTTCACATTCCCAGTTTGAAGATATTTGAGCCCATACTTTACTGGACGTTTTTGGCTTAGTGTTTGTTCCTTAGTTTGCATGTAATAAAGCCTTGTGCTGTGATAGATCTTCCTGGGAATTGGTTCTATCACTCTTATGGATATAACACTAAATCTTTTGGGAGATTTAATGACAATTTCATTGATTATCTACAAATTACCCATATATCATGATGAACAGACCAATAAGCTTCAAAGTCAATGTTTAAAAGTTTTTTAAATGGCGTAATCAATGTACCAATTCCAACTATGATCATTTACATCTAAGATATGTGTTTCTTCTTTTCTGTAAATGTCAAATATTTTTACAACCACATTTGTACACTGGTCAACATAAAAAATTACATCTAATTTAGAAGCAAACTATTTGTTTTCTTTCCTAGAAAACAAAGCCGTTTAAAATCAACTTTTTGTTGTTTTTGTCATAATTGCACTAACCACCAAATTATACTTAAACTAATGTACCTCATCTAGTTAACTTGTTTGTTTAAGTCCCATCAAAACAATATTATGGTCATGAGTTCAATCAATATATAGTCCAACCAGCTTTGCATTAAGAAAAATACTATTACTGAAATTTCATTTCTAGGAACAAGAAGAATAAATACTTACTTCGATCTCCTGACAGGTCAAAAAATTAACGATTATGGATAGAATTTTTAAAAATGTCTTAAATTCATAGATGAACTGGCAAGAAAGTAAGACACTCTCAGGCCAAAATATCTACAGAGTGGTTGGGACCCTTCTCTATAGCTGGCTTTTGCAATGAGCTCCTCTGCCTAAGATAAATTGGTACTTCAATTTTCCAGGACTCCAGTGGTGCAGGGCATAAGAAACAAAACCCAAGGACCACCAAGAACATTAAGCCTAATAGGTCTTCCTCCTCAAAAGCTGGGACCACCCAAACAGTCTCTTTGTAAGAGTGAAGCAGAAGTAAATCCATCCCCTGCTTGAATTCTCACAGAGAATAAACATACCTCAAACCATGTGCTACGCAGAAGTAGGGAGGAGCAAGCACTGAACACTTAGAACAAAAAGATAGCCATTAGGAGAGTTTATAGCTGGCATTCACATGATTTTAGATCCCCAAAAAGCTCAAATCCAAATGTAATTTGAAGTGATGTTGGACGGTAGTGTCCCCAGCCACATAGAAAAAACAAATGCAAATTCTCTATAAATTTACCTCCATTCCAAGAAATGCCATTGCTTATCCAGAACACACTAGTACATTCATATGGGTTTTTTGCAGTTAGTGTTGATTCTGATTGAGCCAGTATCTCTTTAAATTGCTTGATATCCATGCCATACCAGTTGTTAAATATTTTTAATATCAACCTTATTGGAACTAGCATCACTTTGATTTCATAGTGCCCATATCATAGCAGTTGCTAAATGTTTTTAATTATGATTCTGATCTCAGCCTAAAAGATTTCTCAAAAAGAAAACCCCGAGGAAATGGAGCAGCTCACAGTAAAAAAAAAAAAAATAACCAAACATAAATGAAAACACCACCATTATAAAAGAGTCAGCAAGAATAAATCTGCAGGTACTTTAAGTGTTGTAATATCAAATCCAGATCATGAAAAAACAATGTAAAATATGTGCAGGAAATAAAACAAAAGCTTGGAAATGCATTCAGAGAAAAAGAAACTGTAAAGAATGCCCATATAGAATTTGAAAAAGAACCAAATAAAAATGAAAAGTATAATCATTGAAATTTAAAATCATACAGGTAATTTAACAACAGATTAAACACAGCAAAAGAGAGAAATAGAAGGCTGGAAGTTAGATTTGATGAAATCATGCAGAATTCAGCAGAGAGATATGAAGAGATGGAAAGTATGAAAGAGAGATTAAGAGATATGGATGCTAGAGGGATTAAAAAAAAGAGAAGATTAAAAATATAAAGTTGGTTCATTGAAAAGATTAATAGAAATCAAATGATGCTGGAAATATTTGTTAAGAAAAGTAAGGAAGGCAAAGATAAACAATAACAATATGAAAAAGGAAAATATAACTATAGATTCTGCAGACATTTGAAGGGGTAGTGATTTGATATTATGGCAATTTTATGCCAAAAATGTAAAAACTTAATATATAACATATAAAGAAACTCAAGAAGAAACTAAAGAAAGTGACACTATGATCAAACATTTTTCCACAAAGGAAAGTTCAGGATCAGATATCTTCACTTTAGCAAGTTCTACCAAACATTCAATAAATAAATAATTTCAACTGTAACAAGCTATTCCAGAGTATAGAAAAAAGGAGGGCACTCCTCTGTTCATTTTGTGAAGCTAGAACAACTCCAAAATCTGACAATGGCAATGTAAAAAGACCATACACAAATTTGAGTAGCAAAAAAATGTATAAAGAGTTCCTATAAATCATTCTGCAAAATGTAAATAACCTAGTATGAAAATGGACTGTCTTGTGATTGCCCCACAGAAGAGAGAATCCACCATTTCCTCCATTGAACTTAGTTCAGAGGTCAAGACTGATGTCACCACACATGCATTAAAGAGAATGAAGTGCTTTATTACTCACATATAGAAGCTTTCTAGGGAAAGTAGAGCAGATCAGTGTAGTCTGAAAATGGCTTGGGTTTTTTGCTTTGTTTTGTTTTCTATTGAGGTAAAGAAGATGTGGTGTATATATATATACAATGGCTTGTGTTTTTATTATCATTAGGAGGTGGGTCTGAGTGATTGGTCCCATTTGCACATCAAGATTTGCATGGTCTAAACAACCCAAGGTGCCAAGGGAATGAGCATGTGGGCTTTTTTTGCCTAGATGTGAGACAAGAAGATAAGAGACAGGAGTGAGGCTTGAAAGCTGTTACTTGTCAAACATAGAAAATGGAGTCAGACTCTCTATTACATAGACAAAATTCACAAACAGGCACTTCACAAAAGAGAAACCTGGGAAATAAAGATCAGAGCAGAAGTAAGTTAAATTGAGACTAAAAAGACAGTAGAAGATATCAATGATACTAAGAGCTGGTTTTTTGAAAAGTTAAATGAAATAGACAACGCTTTAGCAAGACTCACCAAGAAAAATAAACAAAATCAGAAATGAAACAGGAGACACTAAAACTGATACCACAGAAATACAAAGGATCATAAGGGACTTCTAGGAACAATTATATGCCAACAAATTAGAAAACCTATAAGAAATGGATAAATTCCCAGAAACATACAAACTTCCAAGACTGAACCATAAAGAAATAGAAAATCTGAACAGACCAAGCGCCAGTAAGAAGATTGAATCAGTAATGAAATACCTTCCAACAAACAGAAGTCCAGGGCTAGATGGCTCCAGTGGCGAATTCTACCAAACATTTAAAGAAGAATTAATACCAGTCCTTCTCAAACTCTCCCAAAAAATAGAAGAGGAGGGAACACTTCCGAACTCATTTTATGAGGCCAGCCATAATCTGATACCAAAACCAGACAAGGACGCCACAAGAAGGGAAAATTTTCCCAGTATCCCAGATAAACATAGGCCTCCTCTGACATCATCCCAGCAGGGAGGTGAATGGGATACCTCTACTGCTGGTTGGGTATAGCAAGCCCTTGACATGGTCTTCACTGATGCCACAGCAGCAGGATAGGGGTGAGTGGCTCAATACCAGCTAGTGAGAATGAAAGTGTCAAATCTGTACTTGGCTACTGTGACACCACTCCAGCAAAGGGGTTTGGCAGCCTCATTACAGTCTGGCAAGGGTGGAACTTGAGGCTCTCACTCAGCCTCTGCCAGCGTGGGTGGGGTCACAGTTTTTCCACAGTATTTGGCTAGAGTAAAGCAGTTATTGTCAAGACCTTTTCTCTCCTGCTAGCCCGTCCCTTTCTTGGTCCTTTGGCTAGAGACAACAGGATTTTGTCGGAACTTTTTTTCGGTCCGTACCTATTGGCATTTCTAGGTTCCTAGGTTTTTCAGCTCTGGGTCTGGGACACATGAGTCAAAAAGAAAACTCAGGGAATCCTGCCTTATTATTTCTGGAATTCAAGATCCCTAACTACTCTGTATACTTCTCTCCACCTCTCTGAGTCTTCTTATCTTTGTTTTATATGAAATTTCCAGGGTTTTCAGTTGTACTTAACAAAATAAATAGTGAAAAGTACATCGATTACACCCTCTTTGTGGCAGAAGTCTACCGATCCTTTTTATATATTGCATTTTTTTTTCTCTTCTAGGAATTGTTTTCTGTGTTGGCCTGTAGCTATATTTACCACACTTTTTTAAGTTTAAATCTGTTTATCTGATTTCAGTGCTTACTGACACGGTTCTACATGGTTCCCCTTCTTTAAAGATTTCCCTTTGACTTAGTATTGGTGTACTAGAGAGTAAAATTTTGAGTGATAATTTTAATTTTAGCCCTTAAATATCTAGGAAAATCTTTCTGTTTTCATCACATATCTACCACATGTCTATGTAGAAATTCTTGGG
The DNA here is from genome assembly GCF_020826845.1 of Diceros bicornis minor. Taxonomy (NCBI): domain Eukaryota; kingdom Metazoa; phylum Chordata; class Mammalia; order Perissodactyla; family Rhinocerotidae; genus Diceros; species Diceros bicornis. Next base: position 16,435,612 of record NC_080775.1, on the reverse strand, counting down.
CTTCCAATTTTCCCTTCAATTCTCTGTCCAAACTTTTTCATATTTTCTGAAACCAACCTGATTATTACCTTAGTGTCTCTTGCTCTTTCTACTTAGATACTTATAGATCTTTTTAAAATTTTGATTACACAAATTTCACCACATAGTTTACATACAGGGCACTTTTTATTTTTTGCTACTTAGTTAATATTTTTGATTCATGGCTTTGACTCTTTTCCCTGGTCTTGAAAGTTTGTTTTAAATATATATGTGGTTATTTCCTCTGATCTTTCTGCACTCACCTCTAAGCAAGTTTGCAGGTTGCAGTGGTGCTCTGCATAGTTATCCCACTGGGCCCAGGAAACCTGGCCTTTGAGCATATAGGTTGTTTAACTTTTCTCTCTCTAGCTGTAAGGGTAGTGTGTTTTGCAAATATTTTTTCAGATTACATTGGTTCATGTTTCCTACCAGTCTGGAGATGAGCAGGGTCTTGTATGGCCATGGTACAAAAGATGTCAATTATATCAAAGCTAATCACAGAAAGATGAAACATGTTCCTATTCTCCACTAAGAATGAATATAAATTCCTCCTAATCTCACCTTCTCCAACTTGATGAAAACAATTAGGAGAATTTCTTTGTGGGGGCCAATTTTATAATTTCTGCAGAACTGGATGTCTAAAGTCTGTTACATTAGGAGATCTATGGTCACTTCCTTGGTGGTCATTCAGGGCACATGATACAATTTCCCTCCAATAGGCAGCTTCCAGGAAATAAGAGGTAAATCAAAGATGCCGTGTAGTAAAAAAGTTGCTGCTTTTACAAACCCAGTTGCAATGTTACTGACGGAATAAAAAGACATCCCAACAAGTTAGGATCGCGTATATATATCATCTAAGTAATAGGAAATTCAGGGAGAATAAATCCTGGTTCTTTATTGTCTTCTATGACACCTTCATGTTATTTCTGTGGGCTGAGGACCAGGACCATGCCCCTGGACAAAGGAAAAAGGGGAATGTGTCACTTTGTGTACAAAAATCAAGAGTTGCTGTTCAAGGGGCAACAAGCTTCAGTTATGCAAAGTGAATAAGTTCTAGAGATCTGATGTACAGCGTAGTACCTATAGTTAAGAAGACACTCTTGTTCACTTAAAAATTTGTTAACAAGGTAGATCTCACGTTAAGTGTTCTTACCACAATAAAAAAAAAAAAGAAAGTTACATGTGAATGTCTGTGTGTGTGTGTGTGTGTGTGTGTGTGTGTGTGTGGTGGGGGTTTGGCGATGATTGTGTTGGACGCATTTGTAGCATGGCTCACATACTCTTAAAATCTCCTAGATCTATACTCCATGTCTTTCATTATTCTTTATTCTTTTCCCCTGAATTCTGGAAAAAATTTTTATTTTGTCTTCTGCTTTACAATTTGGTTTTCTGCAGCATCCATGCTGATGTACACTGCCACCAGTCTGACTTTTATGCTGCAATCCTTTTAACCCCATGCAGTCTCTCTTGATCTCAGCGTTTTCTGTTTCGTTTTGAGTGCTATATTCTCTCGAGTCACATAAATAACATGAATCAGAAATTTCCCCCTTGTCTTTTTCGGTAAATGTATATCAGGAGAGAGTATCTGTTCTGATTCTTTGTAGTATCCCTCTTATTTTGGACTGGAATATTTCCTTCCAGCTCTGGTATATAACATTTCTGCTTGCTTATCCTTACGGGAAGAGATCCACTGGCTTCTGGCTGAATTCGGCATTGATATGGAGTCTGTCAAAGACTGATGTGGAATTCTGCCCAATTCTTTCATATTTAGACAACAGGGAAAGGAAAAATATAAGTCTGTCAATTATCATTACTGGTTCACAATACAGCAGCCTGAGGGAAGTGGAGCAGAGGCTGAAACCCTGGGCAGTCCCACAAAGATCTGAGTCTCCATGTCATTTACTCTCTGTGTTTAGAGTGCCATGCTGGGTTCCAGCTCTCCGGATAACCAATTTCTCTTTGGGTAGTCCAGTGCCAGGTATGAGCTGCAGTGGTACCTGGCAGAGGCAGTGCCCCTCTCCCCCACAATGCTCTCATTCAGTTTATTGTAGCTATTTCCTCCAAGTGCAAATCCGAGAGTCACCCCAGTGTTGGTGGCTTCTCAGGGTGCCAATTGACATAATATTTGCAGTGAGTCCCTGGAGGCCCCAGCACCACCTTTGCTTTCCCGCTCCATCATCCATCTGACTAACGTGTTAGTTTGGTTTTGCCACTATCTTCTCACTTACTTTCTTGGGACACTTTCCTATAAATAGGATTTCTTTTTCTCATAAGGAAGATTTTCAAGTTAGCCTTCTATATATCCTTCTGTTATATTCAGTTAGTTGTTTCAATGGGAATCTAGAAGTTGGCCATTAAAATCACTATTTTCTGCTCAGTATCTTACCCAGAAACAGTAAATTCAACACTGGTGTTGAATATCACCTTCAGACCCTTACTGCTGATGTCTTTTCTTTTCCTTTTTTTTTTTTTTCCGTTATGAGAGGACTAAAATCCTCCCAGAGACTTAAAAGCAAAGTATGGCCTCCTCAGAAACTATTATTATGCTGCAATAATTATGGAAGACCTAGAAATTGTATTCATTCATTTTATTCATGTAGCAGATATTTATTCAACACCAACTATTCAAGTTCCATGCTAGGCTTTGTGAAAAATATTTTTCTAAAAATATATGACCTCTTCCCTCAAAATATCTTGTGGGGTAAACAACAATTAAGCACACACTTATAATTTAATGTGTTATGAACAATAAAACATGTAGTGGGAGCACCTGAACAATGTTGTTATAATGCAGATCAGCAAAGATTTCTCAGAAGATTTGATAATTGAATTTTGAAAAAAAAATAAGTAGATGTTCTAAAAGGGCTGCTTGGTTGGGATGGGAAGAGAATATTTCAACTGCAGGCAAATCAGCTTCTGCTGCATTACCATTCACACCTATATTTACATTCTCCCAGGAGCATCATCATCAGACGCCCAGATCTACATTCTTCCATGAGCATCCTCACACAGCATCCATATCTACATTGCCCATGATGAGCATCACCATCCAGAATCCCTTATCTACATTCTCCCATCATTCAGCACAACTGGCTCTACCCAGATAAGTCATAGAAAGGTTTAAAAAAATAGATGGCAAGTTTTCTTAGCGCCCAGAGTGATAAGTAGAAATATAACAAGATTTGGAAAAAATAGTCCTTCTGTAGCTATCTTCTTTTTGTTGGTTTTCGTCTTTGTTTCTAGTGTTGCTGTAGCTGTGAGCACTAGGGAAAGGAGATTCAAAATCAGATGAGCAGTTCACACTTGACACATCCCTATAGAGACTCCTAAACCCCAGAAAGAGAAGCTCTGGCTGTGACTTATAGCAAGAAAAATCCATTGTTATTCTTTGCTTTTATAAATGCTGAAAACACTGATGTCAAGAGGCATGACCTAGGCGAGAATGAATTCAATGAAAGGATACAGGAGTGTGTGCTAAAACAGTCAAGGAGCTCTCATGAATGAAATGGGACTTTAGTTGAGCCATGGAAGGTAAATTATAAAAGGCAGAGGAAAGGAGGATGGACCAAAGTCCTGGAATCAGGTACCTTGACTTGTTCAGGAAAGAGTAGAGAAAGGAACATGAAAGAAGGAAGGATTCAAAACAGTGAGCACTATGGCTGGAAACATAAGTCAGTGCCAAATTGTAGATCTTAATTGTCCCATGGAGAAGTTTGAATTTTATCTTTTTGAAAATGTTTGAGATTTCTGAGAAGGGTAAGGACATAATTTAAAAAATAAAGTTTAGGGAAGATTAATCTGACACATGTGCATAGAGTGGCTAATTTAATAAAAATTAAGTTAAACGAGCATTTAATATTGATCACTCTCCCTGTCCTGACATTCTCCTCCCTTGTCCACCGACGCACTGTACCGCTAAGCTTCACTTTCAACTACTTTCGTCTTTATCTTTTCTCAGACTTCTTACTGACTTCTCTTCTTTCATCTATTTATTATTGATCATCATTTCATTTAATACAGATATTGTTTGGTGTGGGGTGAGAGTGGTAAACAAAATGGTCATGATCCCAACTGCTTGGAGTTAAATGTAATATATCCCCCATTGTTCAATCTTTGGTCCTATTCTTGTTTAATATCACCCTTTTACCCACAATCCCATACACTCCCATGACTTTAATGACCCCTCATTAATATCTCTCCTATGGTCTTTTCTACTGAGCTTCATACTTAAATTTCCACTTGTCAACTATTTTTCTTCTCCTGGACACCTTGCAGATGCCCCAAACTAAACTCATCTCATCAATACTCTAACACCATACCCTCCTGCTTCAAAGATCTCTATTTTGGTTGACACCACAATCCATCCAAGTAATACAAGGTAGAAAACTTGAAATGATTTCCTCTTCATTCCTCATATGTAAGTGATCTCCAATCCTGTAGAGAAAAGCCCCCAAAATGGCTCTAGAATTAACCCTATCATTCTTCATCATCATTGATGCCACTCAAAGCTTTTGCCATTTCTCCCTTTGGTTGTGTAGAGATACTATTATTAGTTTCCTTGTCTCTGATCTCTCACTAGCTCGAATTCATACCCATATTCCTTCACAAAATACAAACATGAACTTGCTTGTCACTCCCCTGTGTAAAACCTTCCTAGGCCACCCCGTTGGTTATGAAGATGCAGACTCTTTAGCATCTCGTTCAAGAGCATTCACAATCTGGATCCAACTGACCTTCCTCATCTCAGCTCCAGCTACTCCCTTCTGTTCTTCTGCACACTTTTATACCTTCATCTTTGTTCTACAGGGAGAATCTACTCATCGTTCAAACACAGAGAAATCGTCCTCAATCCCATCCCTAGGCAGGGTGAAATTTACTTCCCTCTAGCTACCTCTTCCTCTCTCATAGCATGTTTTGGGACATAATGAGGTTTTATGAGAAGAACAGTGGGCTCTGGAGTTAGATAAACTTGAAGTTAGTTCCAGTCTTAGCTTCAAAAATTCAATGTCTGGGTGACTTGAGCAAGTTACTTAACCTCTCAGAAGCTCAGTTTCTCAATGAGGACAGTGATAAAATATACCCCATAGAGTTGTGAAAATGAAGCAATATATATAAAGTGGTTAGCAGGAACTTAATGTTTTTAAAAGATAAAATTGCATTATACTTTGTATATGTGTGTGAAGTCCCAATCAATGAATCTCAGATGTCATACTTATCTTTGCACCCACAGCACATGCACATAGGATATGCTCAATCACGTTTTTAATAAATAAATAAAAGAATTAAACTGTCTCTGCAATGCTGAGATAAGCTAATTAAAAATAACTTGATAAAGATTTTTTTAAGCAACATGGGATTCATAAATCCTGTTTTCAAGTCCCTTGGAGAAATCTTTGAAAAGTATATTCATAGATTTAGCTCCATCAGAAAAGTCAAGTACATAACTGTTTCGTTAACTTTCTTTCAGTCCCTGTTTCTTTTTTTATACTCCTTCTGTTAGCCACAATAATATAGGTGTTCCAAGCCCTACCCATAACCCAATAAATTCTGTGTGCTAAAAATTCCATGAGATTGGTCCACAGTTATTTATCTGCGTTTGATAGGACGTGAAGGAGGTATTACAATGGCTTCTTAAAGACCATTGTTTCCAATGGGTCTTGGGTCAAATAAAGAAGTATCAGCTCTCTACTTCCCAAAACTAAATTTAAAACTGTGCAAACTTAGCTCTCTATTCACAAGCTCAGACAGAAGCAGCCCTATCAAGATCAAAACAATTGTGCTGTGATCCACTGTGACTTCTAAAACAGTCCTAATGATTTTATGGTCGCTTAGCCCCTTCATGTATTCCACAGGGCAAGGATGATATCTCTCATCCTTTCCTTCTCTATCTATTGAGTTGCTCCATGTATTAAGAACTTCATAAATGTATTATACATATATACAACACAGTTTCTATTTTCTATCAATGTCTAAAGTTGAATTTAGCTTTTTCTATAACTCTATCTCTAATTTTCATTCTCTGACTTTTCATCTTTATGTAAATAAAATAATTTAAACCCACAGATATAAGGAACGTTGGATCTCTCTTGAGTACTCACAGATTGTTGACTTCATAATCTGAGTGATTTGAGTGATGATAATTTGAATGATCTCATATGTTTCTGTGAAATGCTAGCCAGCATGTGTGTTTACTTTAGCATTACTTTCTGGAAATTAGAAACTTCAACCTGCAGAAAGTCACTAATAATATCATTTACTAATTGACCCCCTTATACAAGTCTGTTTGTGAATATCTATATTTATTCAACATATATTTTAAGCTCTTTTTCCAGGTATGATGTGCTAGGATTTGAGGATACAATATTGAGCAAAAACATAGTCTCTATCCTTCTGGAGTTTATGGGGAGACATCCATCAAATTTTCAGAGTTAAAAAGATGTAAAACTATTGGTGCAGTAAGTGCTATGATGGAGAGGGATATAGCTCCATGACAGTGTTTAAGAGGCCTTAGTGTTTAAGTAGGAAATTCAACTAGTCTAAGAGGATAGTAAAAGGCTTCCCCATGGAAATGTTGATTGATTAGAGCAATGAACATTGTATAACTAAGTTGGACTACTTTTAGGAAAGAGAGGCAGAAGATTCAATGACAGGGAATAGCATGTCCCAAGACTCCATAAACTACTCATGCTGTTGTTGGAGATGGATAATTTTAAAAGCTGTCTCCCAGAGTTGTGATTTATATCAACTTTTACTGAACATAATTAATGACATTCAGAAAACATTGATCTAACACAGGCTGGGTATATTCAGTAAAGGAATAATCCTTGATGGAAAGGGACTCTATGTGATTTATATTTTAAGCAAGACAGAAGCAAGTAGTGAAAGAAACATTGGCTTTGATATCAAACAGATCTGGCTTTGAATTTTGGCTTAGACACTTACTAGCTGAATGACCTTGAGGAAGCCGTTGACATCCTCCGAGTTTACCCCATAGGTTTATCTGGGGAAGTGAATGAACGAGATAGCATATAGTACCATGCACTCAGTAAATGTAACTTTCCTTAAAGAATCATGTATTTAAATGATCCTTCTGTCCCAAGGGATAATACTCCTTTGTATTTTGTTGTTTGTGTATTGTTAATGATCTTGAGTTAATTGGTTTGGCATATAATTGTGTGTGATAATTATTTAGGAGTGTGAACAGATTAATTTATTCATGCTGTTCTACCTTCACATGTTTAAGTGGTTCTATTCCTCATTTCTCTCCTTCAGGGGCCTTTACGTGTATCACCTCTGTCAATTAAAATATGTTAATATATTGTCCCTTTATTGCTGTCTTTTTTTCAGTTTCAGTTCTGCTTCCTCACCTATATTGAAAATACGGAAGGCCAAGGACTCAGTCTTACACCTCATCATAGCCTAACTGCCCAGCAGAGTGTCTCCATTATTATAGGAGCTCCATAAATATTGGCTCTTGATAGTGACAGACTAAATCAAGTCAAAAAGTTTTCCTACATAGAACCACTATACTTGGCCTCAATAGTTTTAATATGGTGACTTTGAAACTAGATGGGAAAGAGTGTTACATGTCATAGCTATTTATATCAACTTAGAAATAACTATTTTTATTGAAAAATAGAAGAAATATAAATATAAAAAAGTAGAACCTAAAAGAAAGTTTGTGTAAGTGTTTAAGTTTGAGATTGGTCTGGAGGAGCATTAAGTAAGTAAAATTCTGTGTGTTAACTTTTGTTAAGATAACTTATAATGATATCTGGTTTTATCTTTACCTTAGATATAAAGATTGCTATTCACGGTATAAATAATGACATATTTTTAGTAAAATTGATACTTTAAAGCTTATTAAAGTTATTCATTAGGGATAAAAAATGACAGGGCTGGCCCCGTGGCTTAGCGGTTAAGTGCGCATGCTCCACTACTGTCGGCCCGGGTTCGGATCCCAGGCACGCACCGACGCACCACTTCTCCGGCCATGCTGAGGCCACGTCCTACATACAGCAGCTAGAAGGATGTGCAACTATGACATACAACTATCTACTGGGGCTTTGGGGAAAAAAAAAGGAGGAGGATTGGCAATAGATATTAGCTCAGAGCCAGTCTTTCTTAGCAAAAAGAGGAGGATTAGCATGGATGTGAGCTCAGGGCTGATCTTCCTCACAAAAAAAAAAAAAAAATGACATACTTTGTAAATACAATTATAACCCTACAAACTCTAACCCTACAACTATAGGTAAACTATAACCCTACAAAATAAGTTTATTTGGGGCCCTGGAAATTAAGTAGAAGACCTTTAATTAATGAATCACAAAACATAGACAAGTTCCTCATACCATGGGCTCTAAGACTCAGTGGCTAAAAAAGTGGCATCCAATTAAAAATAGAAATTTGCAGGGCTGGCCCGGTGGCGTAGCGGTTAAGTGCGCACTCTCCGCTGCTGGTGGCCCAGGTTCGGATCCCGGGTGCACACCAATGCACCGCTTGTCAGGCCATGCTGTGGCGGTGTCCCATATAAAGTGGAGGAAGATAGGCATAGATGTTAGCCCAGGGCCAGTCTTCCTCAACAAAAAGAGGAGGATTGGCATGGATGTTAGCTCAGGGCTGATCTTCATCAAAAAAAAAAATAGAAATTTTCATTTGGGACTCCTAAAAAAGAAAATAATGGAATATGACATATGTGAGTTATTGGACAAATGTGGTAGATTTATGTAGGTGCCATCCATTAACACTCTGCCAGAAAGTCCTCTGTTCACGTGAATTCTTGACTGGCCAAGCTAACCCCTTCATTATGATAGTGATTTAAAGCTTGGGATCATTTTTCCCAGTACAATAAAGGAAGAATGGGAAACATTAGAGATGAAGTTTTCAATTGCTTACCTTTTTTGACTTTAGAATGTAAAATATAATCATCATATTTCCAAACTGTCTAGCGACCCATGTTCTCATCACTAATAAACTGATGGTACTTAGTGAATAATTATTAATCATCAGAGTCATTATTAGACTTAGTTCACTCTTGCTTTGAAAATGAAAGTTGTGGTACATCTATTAGGCATATGCATAATCTGTCTACCATATCCATGATGCTCCTTAATGTGACTTGACCCACAGTGTAGATGGATGTATCTCTCGCTTTCTCATCACTGAAATGCACAACATTGCCTGACTCAACTATGTCTACATTAGAGGAGGTGTTGGTTTGATGGAATGCTTCTCTACGATTTCAAGTAGAGTTATAGGAATATATACCTTTAGTTCAAATTGCTTCATGTTGCAAAGTCTTTGGGACACAAGAAAACAGAATCTATAGTAGCAGCTCTGTTTTGCAATTTTGTTTCTCATTTCACCTGAATCTCCTGAAAAAGTAAGCCCTGATCCATTGTAGATTTATAATTAAAATTTTTCTTCTCTCCTGTTATTTCCAAGGCCAATTCCATCCCTAAAGAGTATGGTACTTGATTTCTCACATATTTTTAGACCAAAATGCAGTTGCTCTCCCTTGGATCTTAGCACCATGGTTGTATCCTCCCTTCTCTCGTACCCTAAATCTCTCCCTCTTCACTGACAATTTCCTCAATGTCTTTATACATGCACAATTTCCCACTTAAAAATATTTTGAAGTTTATTCCTTTTCTGTTAATCTTCTTATGATTCTCTTGACTTTTAGTTCTCAAATTCATAATTTCTATCCACTACTGACATTTTCCCAACAACCATTACTTACCAGGTCTTTGTAATTTTGCTTCTATAATGTATGAAATCACCAATGACACATTTCATGTCCAACTAAGTGATTTCTTAGCAACTTCTCTATGGATTTTCATATTTTTGATCATCTCATTCTTGAATGTTCTCCACATCTTGTTTCCAAGACTGTGCACCTTACTGAGTCTCTTCCTATTTGTATCTGTTTTGTTGAATTCTATTTCTTTTTCTACCCTATAATTGTAAAAAATCTCCACAGTTCAGTTCTTGGATTGCCTTTGATCCTGTCCATAGGTATACAAAAGAATGAACTACTCTACCCTTATTGCTTCAACCGTTATCTCCTTTAGAGGGACTCTCAAAAATAAGTTTATCTTGGGGCTGGCCTGGTGACGTAGTGGTTAAGTTTGCATGCTCCGCTTCAGCAGCCCAGGGTTCGTGGGTTCAGATCCCAGGCTCGGACATACACACCACTCATCAAGCCATGCTGTGGCAGCGTCCCACATACAAAAAAATAGAGGACGATTGGCAAAGGTGTTAGCTCAGGGCCAATCTTCCTCACCAAATAAATAAATAAATAAGTTTATCTTAAATATAACCTCTCCTCTGAACTTTAGACCGTTTATCTCCAACATGTTGCAACATATTTACACTTTTTCTTTTGTTTAATTCCAAACCCAACATGCAAGTATTGACTTTATAGGCTGACACATAGTAGATATTTAATTTTTTTTTGTTGAATACATGAATGAGTAAATAAATCTTTAAGAGATGTACTAATGTTTTCAGATTCCATTGTTTGTTGCTTTGGGATTTTTTTTTATTGTTAATCACCTCTTTTCAGTCCCCACCATCACCCTTTTAATTCTTGCCTTTATTATTTTATGCCTAGCTAAGATAGATAGTCTCCTGTAAAGTTACTCTAACTCTATTTCTCTTTGCTCCAAAACAGCCTACATATTGTTACCACTTGACTCCAAAACATAAATTTAATTATATCACTTCCATCCTGATAAATCCTCGAGTCTTCCACTACTTAGAAGACTTAACCTGGCACACATGGCCCTCCCCAATACGAACTCACCATTAAAGCTAGATCAAATGGTTTATGCACTTATAAATTTGGTAGGTGTGCTAAATTGTCTTCTGAAAGTGTTGTAACAACACTCCCATAAAAAGTGTCTCCCCATGTTGTTTCCTGTCTTGTTAATTACAGCCATTCTGATGGGCGTGAGGTGATATCACATTGTAGTTTTCATTTGCATTTCCCTGATAGTTAGTGATTTTGAACGCCTTTTCATGTGTCTGTTGGCCATCTGTATATCTTCTTTGGAGAAATGTCTGTTCAGGTCTTTTGCCCATTTTTTAATTGGGTTGGTAGTTTTTTTGTTGTTGAGATGCATGAGTTCTTTATATATTTTGGAGATTAAGCCCTTATCAGAAGTATGGTTTGCAAATATCTTCTCCCAATTGTTAGGTTGTCTTTTCGTTTTGTTGATGGTTTCCTTTGCTGTGCAGAAGGTTTTTAGTTTGATGTAGTCCCATTTGTTTATTTTTTCTATTGTTTCTCTCTGCCCGGTCAGATGTGGTGTTTGAAAAGATGTTGCTAAGACCGATGTCGAAGAGCGTACTGCCTATGTTTTCATTCAAGTCTTTAATCCATTTGGAGTTAATTTTTGTGTATGGTGTAAGGTAAGGGTCTACTTTTCATTTTTTTGCATATGGCTATCCAGTTTTCCCAACACCATTTGTTGAAGAGACTTTCTTTTCCCCATTGTATGTTCTTGGCTCCTTTGTCAAAGATTAGCTGTCCATAGATGTGTGGGTTTATTTCTGGGCTTTCGATTCTATTCCATTGATCTGTGTGTCTGTTTTTGTGCCAGTACCATGCTGTTTTGATTACTATAGCTTTGTAGTATATTTTGAAATCAGGGAGTATGATACCTCCAGCTTTGTTCTTTTTTCTCAGGATTCCTTTAGCGATTCGGGGTCTTTTGTTGTTCCATATAAATTTTAGGATTATTTGTTCTATTTCTGTGAAAAATGTTGTTGAAACTTTGATAGGGATTGCATTGAATCTATAGATGGCTTTAGGAAGTATGGACATCTTAACTATGTTAATTCTTCCAATCCAAGAGCATGGAATATCTTTCCAATTCTTTGTGTCTTCTTCAATTTCTTTCAGAAATGTGGGAGTGCAAACTGGTACAGCCACTATGGAAAACTGTATGGAGATTCCTCAAAAAATCAAGGATAGAACTACCATATGATCCAGCTATTCCACCGTTGGGTATTTATCCAAAGAACTTGAAAACACCAATTTGTAAAGGTACATGCACCCCTGTGTTCATTGCAGCGTTATTCACAATAGCCAAGACTTGGAAGCCACCTAAGTGCCCATCAAGGGACGAATGGATAAAGAAGATGTGGTATATATACACAATGGAATACTACTCAGCCATAAGAAACGATGAAATCCAGCCATTTGTGACAACATGGATGGACATTGAGGGTATAATGCAAAGTGAAATAAGTCAGAGGAAGAAGGTCAAATACTGTATGATTTCCTTCATTAAGTAGTAGATAATAACAACAATAAACAAACACATAGGGACAGAGATTGTATTGGTGGTTACCAGAGGGGAAGGGGGGAGGGAGGAGGGTGAAAGGGATAATTCGGTACATGTGTGTGGTGATGGGTTGTAATTAGTATTTTGGTGGTGAACATGATGTAATCTATGCAGAAATAGAAGTACAATGATGTACACCTGAAATTTTTACAATGTCATAAACCAATGTTACTACAATAAACAAAAAATTTAAAAAAAAAAGTGTCTCCCCAAAAGAAATGAACTATCAAGCCATGAAAAAGACATGGAGGAATTTTAAATACATGTTATTAAGTGAAAGAAGCCAATCTAAAAAGGCTACATACTGTATGATTCCAATTATATGACATTCTGGAAAAGACGAAACTATGGAGACAGGGGAAAGATCAGTGGTTGCCAGGGGTTTGGAGGAGGGGGGGATGAATAAGCAGAGCACAGAGATCAAACAATTCTGTCTGATAATGGTAGATACGTGTCGTTATACATTTGTCAAAACCCACTGAATGAACACACCAAGAGTGAACCCTAATATAAACTATGGACTTTGGGTGATAATAATGTGTCAATGTAGGTTTATCTATTGCAACAAATGTACCACTCTGGTGTAGGATGTTGATAGCGGAGGAGACTGCATGTGTAGGGGCAGGAGGTATATGGGAACTGTACTTTCTGCTCAGTTTTGCTGTGAATCTAAAACTGCTCCAAAAATAAACTCTATTTTAAAATATCTCCCCAAAATCTCACCATGGAATATATGATGAAACTTCTATATTTTTGCCCATAGGTTAGGTGAAAATGGTATCTCAGAGTAGTTGTAATTTTCATTTCTCTTATTATGAATGAAAGAATTTTTGTGTGTGTGAACTCTACTCATGTCCTTTGCTCATTTTTCTATGGAGTTGTGGGTTTTTTCCTATCCATTTTGAAGAGTTCTGTAATAGTTATTTGAACAAGTTTCACTATTTTTTTGCTTTGTTGAAGTTTAGTTCCTCTTATATATAAAATTTTTACTTTATTCTAAAGGTTCTTATTCAGTTATACTTTTATATAATACCTTTAGTCTCCTGCCATAGATATTGATCAGATCAGTGTATTTAATCTTCTACCCTTTCCCTTCTCTCTCTTCCACCATTCAATTTCAACTAATAATATTCTTTAGTTTTCAGTTTTGTATTCTTAAGTACTTTTATTTAAGTAAAGTTGAATACTTGATTTGTTTTCTTTAAATGATATCCTTTAATTCTCAGCTATCATCGATGATGGAATCAGTAAACTGTACCTCCTACTTTTTTCTCTTCCTTTGCAATTTTTGACATTTGTGGTATTTCTACATTATCAGCACATATAATATTTACTTACTTTTCTTTTCATCCCAATCCCACATCTGTTTGCTAACTCTTTAGTTAAGTATTTTCAGTGCTCACCAATGGTGAGTATTTTTTGTCTTAATTTCCCAAACCTCCCTTGCTTGGCTGATGTCATCCACTAATATTTTATTCAAGAAGCATTTAGGGGAAGAATATTCCTTGAATTCTGGCATCTTTGATGTTCTTTGTATGCTTGAAGAACATTCTAGATATCAAATTGCCGACTTTGAAAATCTTGAAGGTTGTTCTACTGTCTTCAAACATTGTATGTTGCTAGGCGGAAACCTGATAGCCTAATGTTTGTCTCTGAAAGTTGGGTGATTATAGGTCCTGGTTTGTCCAAGACAGTCTTGCCATATGCCTGTCTCAGCATCTCATTGCATTTAGCATTTGCCTTGTTCCCTTTCACTTTCAAAAGTGTCTAGTGTAGACAGTGAATTATATGACCATCCTAACTTACAGTGACTTCATTCTTTGCATACTTGACAAAAAGATTTTCTTTAGCTTTAAAGTTCACTGACTTTCTCTTGGTATATAATGATGTTGAAAGTTCTGAGACAATTTTACAACACAATCTGCCCAACCAAAATGTAGACTCAAGTCTTACTTATTTAGCACAGTTTCTGAAATTATATCTTCCAATCTTTTCTTCTGTTATATTGTTTTGGTCATTATTTTGATTTTTTTGAGGGGCTGAAATTATGCTTATGTTGAGTCTCCTTTGCCTATCTCCTTTGTTTTTCATTATTTTCTAATTCTTTTTAAAACTTGTTTAATTTCCATTTTATTTGAATGAATTTTTCTTTCTTTATTGTGATTCTTTGCACCTATTATCCCTTGTGTTCCTTTCAATTTTGTCTTCCTTTATGAAATGACATTTTTTTCTATTTCTTTCCTGCGCTCTGCTAACTCATGTTTCATTTTCTGTTGTTTTACCATCTCTTCTCTGAGTTCTTCTATTGCTGCTTTTGATGTTCCTTTATAAAAGCAATTGGTTATATAAGTTTTTTAAATTTATGGCAAAATATTTTGTCATACTTTTCTTCTGTACCATGTTACATTTTTTAAAGTATCCTGGTATAGAAATATTAATAGCAAATAAAATGGAATTTAAGGTAAATATCATTAACAACGATAGAGGGATGTCTCATAAAACTGAAAGGAACAATCCACCAAGGCAATTAAATAATCATTTCCTTGTATGCCTTCTATAACATCAACCTAAAATTTATCAAACAAAAACTTAGAGAAGTACAAGCAAAATGGAGAGGCTCATAATAACGGTGAGAGATGCATTTTCTTTTTATAATAGATATTGCTTTTTTTGCCCTTGATTCTTTTTATGGTATCTTTGAATTAATACTGGGCTAGTTCCTTTTTAACTCATCGTAGAATGAGACGAATTTTTCTGGGCCAGATATTTGCACAAATTTGGGGTAGAGATAAAAGATTGAAGGGCAAGCAAAAGAAAGAGCCCAGGATCGCCTTCCAGCCTAGACAGGTTTCTCATTCTAAAGATTCTTTTCATCTCTTTGGCTGCCTACTCCTAAAATGGTTTCTCTGTAGGATTCTATGCACCCATCTGCCTTGGCTTTTCTGAATCAAACCACCTTCTAGAAGGCTTCTACCTCCAGCTCTTCTCATTCAAGTTCCCATATCCATTTTTGCAAGCGAAGAATATGGTTTCTGTACTTAAGGATAGCCCCTTAATTTCAAGAAGTATATTTTGCTGGTGTCTTTTTTGAGGTGCTAGTGCCGAGCCCTCTTGCCAGTCTCCACGTTTATTATCACTTTCTCCCACACAGCTTCTGCCTGATCTCAGCTGTTTCTGGCAGCTCTCACACATATTTTGGCAACTGTTGATTAGATTTATCTCCTAAGATTACTGAAGATGGATTTTACCTTATTTGTTTTCATCCTCCATTAGGTTTTTGGTGACTTCCAGAAGAGAAAAAACATGGAACTGACTTTTGTAGAAGTTTTATCAACTTTGTTTTATCTGTCCCTAATTTTCTGAAACAAAGAAAAATGTATCTGTGGTTACATGTCGCTAATTTCAATAAAGTGACATTTTACCTAAATCCAGAAGCCCTACTTTTTAGCTTCTACTGTCAAAAATAGAAAAGAGAAAGAACAAATATTATTTAATACATAATTGTTTGCCATGTGCTTTTATATTCATTTTCTTGAATGATCTTCAATTATCTCAGTGAAGTCAGTAAGATATGTATTATTATTTTCATTTCACAGATGAGAAAAATGTAATACCACTAATTCTACTATGCATTATGGTGACAATATTATATACAGATTTTATAAGCCAGATCAGGATACTCCACATCTACTTAAGACCATTTTCCTCATGAATTAAAACAAGATATATTTTTAAATAATAAAGAACTGAGGAGACTTTCTTCTTCTAAAGCTCTGATTACCTTGGAGCACTTGATTTCAAATGTGCTCAGTAGAACATGAAGGTTTCCGTGAAAGTTCCTTGACATTCAGAGAGGCACACTGAGGGTCTGCTCCCCATTGATCTGTGTTATATATCAGGTTTCCATGTAAGATTCCATCTGCCAATGGAGTTCATTAGCTAAAACAATGATGCTAAAAACTGACTTACCTACAGAATAAGAGAAAAACTTATCTGTGGCATTTTTGTTTTCTAGGAAAGTCAGATTTCCCCGTTAATTCACCTAATCTTTTTATTTCTTCAATAGCCAAGAAAATACCAGAAATATTTTAGCCTATAATTTATATATCAGTACCTTGGGTTTCACTAAGCCGAGTGTTAAAGCTTGAGTAAGATTTTCTGGAGGAAAAAGTGGGGACGGGATTAGGCATTGGGGCCAGCATGAGCATAAATGGTATGCATACGCAACTACATACACTTCAGAGCTACTGAAGTATAATATGAGAGGGGTGCACTTGACTGCCTTACTCTATGTTTAGAAGCTGGAGGAACTCTTTTCATTGTTGTCATTTAACTGTGGTCTCTCTATAAGTATGTGTGTCTGGATGTGTGTTATGTATACATATTTGCATTATGATAACTTTTTGATGGTACTTTCTGATTTCCCCTTTTCCTGCATCTTTTTTCCTTCATAACCTCTTGTATCTCCCTTGAAAGAATAACTGAAGGCGATGTAATTTTGGATCTGGAGCATGGGAAAGAAAAAGTGAGACTTTTCAGAGGTTCTGAAATCAGTTTTCTCATCAAGCCAAAGGAGTCACAAACTGGCACTTTGCCAGAAGAGTAAGGGCTTACTATGTTGTATTTTTCCATCATCATCTGACTCTAAGTTTATATCTGCCTTCTTGATGGAAGGACCTTCCCTATGACACTTCCTTATGCTTCCTCTCTTCCCATCTCTATCAAGGTTTATGTAGAACTCTGTGAACTTAAAGACACAAATAACTTATATGAACTTGAAATCATGGTAAATATCTCTTGTCAATTTTTCTCTTTAATTATATAATTACAATTCTCCATCATCTTACATTCCCTTAACTCTCAACAGGTAATAACTGACCCAGCTCAGATGTGCCCACTTTTATTCTGTCCCAGTACAGTGAACACTGACTCCTTGAAGAAATGTTTTGGAGGTGCTGGGGCCAAGTGTGATGAATTACATAGTACTAAGGGTACATCAGAATTTCAGGGGTCAAGGAGTTTGGTACTTTGAAAAATTCACATTTTTCTGATGCAACTCCTTGAGGGGACGAACTCTTCCCCCTACCACTCCTACCTCTGACTAACCTAAGTTGGGCTATTTTCTTAATCTATTGATGTTTTATATGATGCTCCGAGTCAACAAACTGATTTTCATAAGTTACTTAAATGTCATGAAAAGAAGAAAGGAAGAGGCTTCTCAGGAAAAATATCTCCACAGTGGGTGGATAGATTGCAGCAGCAAGCTGACTAGTCCCTGACGATGCAGCTGGTTGCTGTAATTATAGTAAAATGCTGAAACCAAGAACGTATGAATTATGAAAACTTTCAGTGAGACAAGAAATGGGATAATGGGGCTTTTCTTATGTATCTTTATGCAAAATGCATCCCTTTGAGCTAGGTGGGACACATTCACATCCTAGCTATTGAGGTACTATGATTATCGTGAACGAATAAAATCTAAGATTCTCAAGGCAAACAAATTCTATTTATTAAATGATTCAATAATATTTATATAACCGGAACAGGTTATTCATAACCACACCAATCCCTCCTCCTAACCTCAAGTGAATAAACCCAAAGGCTTGGTTAAGTCATTCATTCATCCTCTTCCCTCTCTCCTGACACCATCTTGATTTTAGCCCAGAGACCCATGTCAGACTTCTGACCTCCAAAACTGTAAGATCATAAATTTGTGTTATTTTAAGCCACTAAGTTTGTGGAAATTTGTTGCAGCAACAAAGAGGAAACTAATGCACTTTTCACGTTCCTTGCCCCACTGGGATGCCCCCTTCATTGTCCAAGAGTTTCTCCATCCTTCCTCTCTCACTTTCTTCTCCGTGTGGGTCAATTTTACCTACGGCTTGCTTCCTTCCTGTCTCAAACAGTTTAAGCTGATAATCTTATCAATTTGACATTTAAATTCTACAACTCTTCACTACACCCCACGATTTTCACAGGATGCATGGTGCCAATTCTGCCTGCCTGCCTGCCTTCTTCACCTGGAACCAGTCTTTCAGCTGAGCTCATTTTCACTGTTCAGTGTTAGCAGACAAAACTGAAAGATGGGTTTTCTTGTCGTTTTTGTTGCTGTTTGAGTTTTTTTACTTTGTTTAGTTTTTACCCTCGAGTTTTCCAGTAAGTGAAACACCTCTGTATAATATTTCTCTTGGAATGAAAAGTAAACACACATCTCTTTTCTCAGCAATATGTGAAATAAAAGATCTGAAATGGATCCCATGAGTGTATGGAACCTTCTCTAGCTCTTTCTTTCGGACTCCAAATGGTCTGAGTCAAAGAATAAATAGATTCAGGATCAAGCTGATCCTGTGGATCACAAGCTCTCTCAGTGGAGAAAAAAATTGACCTTGTGAGAAATTGAAGCTTAAGGCCAAACTGTATTTTAATTCTCCGCTATGCTTGTCTTTTGTTGTTATTAAGATTTGGAAACTACCTTAGGTAGTATTTCTGATGGCTTCATAGTCCTTGTTATTCTCTTCTCATTAAAAAATATTAAAGGACAAATTTTAGACTTGATGGGAATCAATGTTCTAGCAGTGAAAAGATTGTCTCTACAATGTCCTCAACAGATATCGTCAACATCTTCTTAAATGTCTCCAATGAGCACTCATTGTTAACCTTTGTGAGTGAGTGCAATGAAAAGTATAATATTCTTCTTCACTTAAACTGAAATTCTATATCACTATGATACATTTTTCTTGGGTAAAGCAATTACTTAAGGAAATATAGATAGAGAGAGATATCTGTCTTATCTGATATGTGTACTATACGTCTTATATTTATGAGACATATATATGTCTTATCTGATATATATCTGATATATATACACACACACATATATAACTATAAATAACTATGCAATTCAATATATTTATGTTGGGGTATTGATTTAGATACAGGATCAAAGATATACAAATAAATACTTCGAAAATTCTCTCTGATTTCCAAAGTAACCCAGATGCCTGCTGAGGTCTCCTGCCCTTCAGAAATGTGGTTGAACTTGGCCTAAATCCCAAATCCATAGCCTGTGACTGTCCAGAGCCCTCCCTACAATTTTTCTGGCATCCTAATTGAACTCCCATTCTTCTCTCTGCCTCCAGGTGGGTCTGTCTTCCCAAGTCTAGGCACAAAATGTCCACCTATTGTCCACAAACCATGCACTCACCGCAACTGTTCCATGTGCTTCATAATTTAACCACATATTTGAGAGATCAGGGAGAGATGTCATAATATAAAACATGAAGCCTTCCATCTTTCCCTGGGTCTGCTCCTTATTATTTTTCCTGCTTTCTTCCTCTTTCCTCCTGATTCAATCAAACTGTTCCTCTCCTGGGCAAGCTGGGGCTCCATTGTGATTCAGGCTTCCAGCATGATTGGTTTATTGAGTAATTTCCTCCAAACGAGCACAATACGGTCCTTGAAAGGAACACTGGTGTATACATTTGATTGTATCTTTTGCACAAAGAAATGGTGAATCAATCATATCGCTATCAATGTAGGATGGACATCTACGTTTCATTTCTTCCTGCCTAATTGCTGTTGTAGGCAAAGACAGATATCTCAAGTCTCAGCTGTCGGGTCTACTGAAGACGAATCACAGTGGTGCAGAGTACTGCATGGGAAATGGAAAGCCCTGGCCCCACCACAGACTTGCTTTGTTTTTCTCCTTGATCATGTAGCCTCTCAGAGTCTCAGAACTTCACAGAGTCGTTGGGAGGATGAAATTATCTCATGTATGTGGAAATAATTTGAAAAGCACACAGGACCATCCAGGTGTCTGTTATGATTATTCCTATGATGTTCATTTAAAGCAACAAACAGACCATGTGTAGTTGAACACAGTTGTGAGGAGAAGACTCACAGTTTGCACTTGATAAGATTCCCAGATTTAGCAACATCTTGGCTGCATGTTCAGCCAGGAAACTCTGTAAAGATCTGTTTTCTGGGGAGAGTAAGGACTTCCTTCTCTCTTTAAGGCTCAAATTCATGAGACCGTCCTTTCGGGGTGTTTTTTTAACAAGTCCACCTCCAGTCCAGATGGTATAAGGAAGCACAGTGGCAGGACAAAATAACAAACAACAGCAATTACACTTTTTCAAATATTCATCCATTTGTATGCAATTCAGGAGACTGGGCAATGTTTGAGGACAGCTTCAAGGATAAACAAGATCAGCGAAGTGTAGGATATCAGTGATTCAGAGGCAGGGAATAGTGAAGTGACATTTATTTATGCAGGCTGGGATAAACAGTTTTATTTTTGAGTCAGTTCTCCAACTCGCTTCAGCTAAGACTCACAGGAGGGAGGTGAGAGGATGGCAGCCTCTGGATGAGCACTCACTGAGTCTGGAAGAATGCCAGTCTCAGGAGTAGCAGCCAGAATGGGCAGAAAGGATGATGGCAGCTGACACAGCGAGTCCGGGAAGCAGTGACTCATTGCTGCCCCCTGGTCCTTTCTGTATACATTTAGGAGCCAGACAATCACCTTGGTAGCCACAATCATCCCTCTCCTTAACTTCTTTTCCTCCTAAGGTCATCGGTGACCTCCTAGTTGCTCAACACAACAGCTTAACCTCCATTCTCACCTCCTTGTTTCTCTGCAACATTTAACATTAATGACCACCATTTCGTGAAGTTCTTTTCCACTGGCTTCTGCTGATTCTCCCCCTGTGTCTCTTACCCCTTCTGACCTGGCAACTCTTTACAAGCCCACGCTACAATGTAAAGGTTGTGCCAAGGATTTTCCTTTGGTTCTCTTTCTTCCTCTCATAAATCTCATGTTCTTAGAAACTTAGCTAACTCATGGTTTCAGTTGCCAATTATATTGTTCTCAAACACTATAGCTTCATCCTTAACTTCTCTCCCCATTGTGACCAGTTTCAAGTACATCTGTAACTGGATGTCTTATCAATATCCCCAACTCACTCTTTTTAAATATTAAACTCATTCTCTCCTTCCTGAGCGTGCTGCTGCACGTTCTCTGTCGCTGTTAATAGCACCGTTATCACCAATACAGCTCTCTACCCTCCCCACCCCTCACCCACTCCCACATCTCCCCCACTTCACCTAAGATTAACTCTTTAGTTTCATCTTTGATTGCTCTCTCTCTCCCTCCCTCCTCTCTCTCCCGCCCTCCTCTCTCTCCCTCCCTCCACTCAGTCCCTCCCTCCTCTCTCTCTCTCCCTCCCTCGCTTTTTTCCATTTTTTCTCATTAGCTAATAGGGTACCAAGACTTGTCCATTTTACCAGCTCAGTTTCTTTAACTGCTTCTCATCCTTCCATTTAAACTGCTATTGTCCTGGATCAGATTCACTAACTCTCTAATTTTTTTCTTTTTGATGATAAAATATGTCAACTTAAACAAAAATGTAGCAATAAACATAAGAAATATCTGTGAAAAACATGCAGATATTGCAAATATTAATATTTTGCATGTTAATACATAAAACGTTGGAAGTTATTCCCTCATCTTCATTACTGTGGTTACTATATATCCCTCCCTCTCCCTTCTCTGAAGTTACGACTATTAGGAAATTGGAAAATATCCTTCCCAGCCATTTTTATACTATTAATAAATATGGATACATTAATAATGTATAGTACGGTTGTGTGGATTTTTTTAAATTTCATGAATGGTATACTGTGCATATCCTTTAGCAACTTTTTTTTTAATCACTTAATATTATGCTTTTGTGACTAATCCATGATGATTCTTTCATTTTAATTAATGTATCAATTTCATTGAATGATTATACTATAGTTTATCTATTCCTCCGTTGATTTATATTTTTCCCGGTTTTTCATTATACAATGCGTAGTGAACAACACAACTCTTTACATACTTGTTAAAATTTCTTTAGATTATATATCTGAAGCCGGAATTACTGGGCATGTGCATTCTCAACTTTACCTGGATTTGTTGCCAAATTGCTCTCTAAAGTGTTGCAACAGAATACTCTGCCACCAACAACACATAGAGATCCTACTCCTACATATTCTTGCCAACACTTGATGTTATCAGAATTTTTAATTTTTGCCAATTTGATGAATGCAAGACTATATCTGATTATTGCTTCAAGTTACATTTTCATGGATCTTGTGAGATTAATCATCTTTTTAAGTATTTGTCAGCTATGTAGGTTTTCTTTTCTGTACATTGCCTGTATTTATCACTTAATTATGTTTCTTTTGAGTTATTTTGTTATTCTTATTCACTTGTAGGATTTCCTAAACATTCTATACATCAATCTTCTTTTGGTTATATACAAATATATTCCAACAGTTTATCTCATTTTTAAAATGGCATATGACATCCTTTGTTGCATGGAAAATACTAACTTTAGTGAGGCTAACTTTAGTGAGATTCTTAAATTTTTCTTTATATTTAGAGTTTTTGAGTCTTGTTTAAGAAATATTTCTCTATCTAAACATATCACCCTCTGTTTTTTGAACAATTTTTAATTTTTTGCTATTCTTCAACACTGCTTTGTAATGCCACTCTGTCATATGATATATGTATGAGTATGATAGATCTTGACATCTAGTAATATACATCTTTCAGTTGTATTTTCTGCCTTAAGATTTCTCTATTCTTAGATCTTTAGTTAAACCAGTTCTCTGGTTACAAAATATAAATTTTATAATTACCTTGTCAATTTCCACAAACAAACTAGTTATGATCTTATTGGTATTACATTAAATTTATGGAACATTTCAGGGATAGTCAATATCTTTACAATGTTGATTATTTGGATCCATGAGCATGGCATATTCCTGCATTTATTTAGGTCTTCTTTAACTCTCACAATAATGTTTTGTAGTTTTTAGTGTAGTAAAGTCGTGTTTTGACATAATTTGTTAGATTTATTCCTATTTGATATTTTAGGTGCTATTGTAAATTATATCATTTTTATGAATTTATTTTAATTTTTTTGTCAGTGATATATAGAAATACAACTGATTCTATAACCTTATATCTAGTGACTTTCATAGATTTATTTATTAATTCCAATAATCTGTCTATAGGCACAAAAATTTCATCTGCAAATAATGACCTTTTTTTCCTTCTTTTATAATTCTTATAATATTGGTCTTACTTTACTGTACTGGCTCAGATCTGCAGGATAAAACTGAAATCAACTGATAATAGCAGATAACTTTGTCTGATTCTTGATTTCAGGAGAAAAGCTTTCAGTAATTCATCATTAAACATAAAGTTTTCTCTTGGGTTTATTTGTAGTTACTCTTTATTCAAATAGGAATTTTCCTTCTATTCTTGGTTTACCATGAATTTTTATTGTGAATGAGCTTTGAAATTTGTCAAATGCTTTTTCTTCATCTCTCAAGCTGATCATATTCTTCTTTTGTCAGTTAAGATGATCAACTAAATTAATCAATTATCAAGTGGTAAAACCAACTTGTATTTCTGAAATGAGCTCACTCGGTGCTGTTGTATTATCTTTATCTATATCTCTGTATTAAATTTACTAATATTGTATTCCTGATTTTTGCATTCAGTGTCTTGAAAGGAATTAGCCTTTACTTTCATTTTCTTTTAATGTCCTTGTCAGATTTTACCATCAAGTTTATTCTGCCTTCATAAAAAGAATTGGTAAGTGTTCCTTCTTTTTGTATCCTGCAAGAGTTTTTATATGATGACATGATGTCTTCCTTAAACACGTGGAATAGTTCACCAGTAAAGTCATCTGGTTGTGGAGTTTCCCTTATGAGATGGTTTTTAATGATTCAACATCTTTAATATAAATAGAACTGCTCAAAATTTCTATTTCTTCTATTTTCCTAGAAAATTTTCAATATCATCTAAATTATTAAGTGTATTGTCATAAATTTGTTCATATCTTCCCTCACCCTTCTAATGAAAATTGTATCTGGGATATTGTCCAGTTTTTCATTCCTAATATGATAAATTGTGATATTTTTTCTTGTTAATATTTTCAAAGAATCAACGTTAGATTTTGTTGAATTTCCTTATTTTATGTTTTCTATTATTTTGACTTCTGCTACTATTTTTATTTACCTCTTTCTGCTTTCTTTGAGTTTGTTTGTAGGGTTCTTTTTTTCCTAGCTTCTTAAGATAAAAGCTGAGTTAACTCATTTTTAGTCTATATTTTTTCTATAAAAGGCATTTAAGATTATAAATTTCCCTCTAGGCACTTATTTTCCTATATCTCACAGTTTGAAAATCATTTATTTCAAATATTTTCTGAATTCCACTTTTATTTCTTTTTTTTGCCCTTGGGTTATTTAGAAGTGTAAGGGGCCGGCCTGGTGACATAGTGGTTAAATTCATGTGTTCCACTTCAGCAGCCTGGTGTTCACCAGTTCAGGTCCTGGGCACGGACCTGCTCACCGCTTATCAAGCCATGCTGAGGTGGCATCCCGTAAAGAAGAGCAGCAACTCTACAACTATGGTACATAACTATGTACTGGGGTTTTGGGGGAGAAAAAAGAAAAAAGACAAAGATTGGTAACAGATATTAGCACAGGGCCAATCTTCCTCAAAAAAAAAGTGTATGTTTAATTTCTAAATAGTTTGATGTAGTTTAGTTGTTTTAACATCAATTTCTAGCTTAATTCTTCTGTGGTTGAAGAACATGCCATAAATTATTCCAAGTTTTTAAAATTGTTAAGGCTTCCTTTCGGAAGAATATGGTTAATTTTGGTATATAATACATATGCACTTGAGAAAGACTATGTTTTCTGTCATTATTTTGTGTAGTGTATTAATTGTGTTGTTCATATTTTCTATATATTTATTGAATTTTATTTTCTTATGTAAATTCAAATTTTAGATTCCTTTTTTGGAATAAAACAGCCTCTTCATTGTTTATAAGGTTATATCTGAGTTAGAAAAATTATCTCCCTCCCTCGATGTTTTTTTAAGTCCTATATTTTGCCAGTCAATCTTGGATGCTACAATCAGACAGAAAATGCAAAAACACTTTTTTCTTGCATCTGTAGGGAAAATCTAGCATCAGATAACTAGAGAGATAGATAGATAGATAGATAGATAGGTAGATAGATAAACTAGATAGATAGATAAACTAGATAGATAGATAACTAGAGCAGATAACTGCTCTAAGTCTGCCAAATAGATTCATTTGAGTTTGTTATCTGCTTGTTCTGTCAGCTATCGAGAGAGATATGTTAATGTCACATTATAATCCTGAATTATAGTCTCCTTTTAGTTCTGCAAATTTTTGATTTTTGTATTTTAAGGCCATCTGATTGGGTAGATACAGATACAGAATTGTGTTATCTTCACTGTGAATTGAGCTCATATTTATTATGGAATATTTCTATTTATTTCTAATTTTGCCTTCGTCTTCTGTGATAGTTACCAGTATGCTTCAGGAAATATCCTTTGGTTAGTCTTTACAATACCTTTTTTCATTATTTTTTCCCAACATTTTTGTGTTCTTATATTGAGGATATGTTTCTGTTAAGCAGGTTAATATTGAATTTGGTTTTGTAACCAGTCTGTCAATCTTAGTCTTCAAATTGGATTACCCAGCCCATGTACACTTAGTGTATTACAACTCTATTTGTGTTAAAACTACAATCTAAAATGTGTTCTCTGTTTGCACCCCCTCCCATTTTATATTCCTCTTTCTGTTTTATTGACTTTTATTTTCTCTTTTGTTTTATTGACTAATAAATGTTTTATTATTTAATTTTCCCCTATATTAACTAGTTAGGTCTACATTATTTTCCTATCCCCTTAATGTTTTCCTTATAACTTACAATATGGATTTTTTACTTAAAATCTGATGCAAATTATTACCTGACCACTTCCAAGGTAATGCTAGAGTTTTACACCATATCAATGTCATTTACCCTCTCACTTCTTTATGTTATTGTTGTAATACAGGTTAATTCCACACATATTTTTTTCCAGTTTTATTGATAAATAGTTGAAATATATCACTATATAAGTTGAAGGTAAACAGAACAATGGTTTGATTCACATGTATTGTGCAATAATTACCACAATAGGCTTAGTTAACATCCACCATCTCATATAGACCCAATAAAAAGAAAAAATTTTCTCCCTGTAATAAGAACTCTGAGGATTTACTCTCTTAACAACTTTCCTATCATACAGCAGTGTTAACTATAGTCATCATGTTGTACATGACATCTCTAGTATTTATTTATCTTATAACTGGAAGTTGGTACCTTTGACAACCTTCATCCAATTTCCCCTTCCCCCACCCCCACCTCTAGTAACCACAAATTTAATCTCTTTTTCTATGAGTCTGGTGTTTTGCTTTGTTTTAGGTTCCACACATAAGTGAAATCATACAGTATTTGTCTTTCTCTGTCCGACTTATTTCACTTAGCATAATGCCTTCAAGGTCCATTCATATTGTCACAAATGATAGGATTCCCTAGTTTTTTATGGCTAAATAATATTTCATTGTATAAATTTCTTTATTCATTCATCCATCAGTGGACACTTAGATTGTTTCCATGTCTTAGTTATTGTAAATAATGCTGATATGAACATGGGATGCAGATATCTTTTCAAGTTAGCATTTTCATATCATTTGAATATATTCTTAGAAGTGAAATTGCTGGATCATGTGGTAGTTCTATTTTTAATTTTCTGAGGAAGCTCCATACTCTTTTCCATAGTAGCTGTATCAACTTACAATTCCACCAACAGTGCACAAGGGTTCCCTTTTTTCCACATCCACAAGAGCATTTGTTATCTCTTGTCTTTTTGATGATGGCCATTCTAACAAGCCTGAGGTGATAAGTCATTGTAGTTTTAATTTGCATCTCTCTAATGAGTAGTGGTGTTGAGTATCTTTTCATGTACCTGTTGACCATTCACATATTTTCTTCAGGAAAATGTCTATTTGGGTCTTTTGCCCGTTTTTTTTTTTTTTTTTTTTTTTTTTTTTGTGAGGAGATCAGCCCTGAGCTAACATCCGCCAATCCTCCTCTTTTTTTGCTGAGGAAGACGGCCCTGGGCTAACATCTGTGCCCATCTTCCTCCACTTTATATGGGACGCCGCCACAGCATGGCTTACCAAGCAGTGCGTCGGTGCGCGCCCGGGATCCGAACCAGCGAACCCCGGGCCGCCGCAGCGGAGCGCGCGCACTTAACCGCTTGCGCCACCGGGCCGGCCCCCTTTTGCCCGTTTTTTAATTGGATTATTCAGTTTTTTGCTAATGAGTTGTATGAGTTCTTTATATAGTTTGGGCATTAACCCCTCATCAGATACATGGTTTGCAAATATTTTTTCCCATGTCGTAGGTTGTGTTTTCACTTTGCTGATGGTTTCTTTTGCTGTGCCACGTGTATTTTAAATACCCAAGATAGTATCTATTGTTTTGTATAATAAATAATCATTTATATTTACATACATTTTTCCTCTGTCAGGACTCTTCATTCATAATGATGAATATTTCTGTCTAGTATCGTTTTACTTCCACTGAACCCCTCTTACAATTTATTTCAGTGTAGGTCAGCTGGTGAAAAGTTGTCTCCCTTTTGTTTGTTTAAAAGTGTGATCATTACCGAAGAAATTTTTCTTTGGTTATAAAATCCTAGGTTGGCAGTTTTTTCTCTCGTCACTTTGAAGATGTCATTCTGTTTTCCTCTGGCATCTATCATTTTTTGGCAAATGAGCTTTAGTTCTTAAAATTGTTCTCTAAAGTTAAAGTGTCATTTTTTTTTTTATGGTTGTTTAAGGTTTATTTTGTCTTTGATCTTCAGCAGTTTGACTAATGTTCTTAAGTGGTTTTCTTTATATTTATCTTGCTTGAGGCTTGTGGAGTTTCTTGAATCTGTGGGTTGATGTTTTTCATCAACACTGGAAAATACTGGCCATTATATCTTCAAAAAATTCTCAGCCATATTCTCTCTTTTTTCTTTTGGGACTCCAATTATGAAATTTTAAAGAACTTTTCCTATGCCTCACATGTCTCTTATTTTCTTCTCTTTGCTTCCCTTTTCTTTTTCTTTCTATGCCTCAGTTTGTATATTTTCTACTGACCTGTCTTCCAGTTTACTAATCGTATCCCTCATATGTGTTTTCGGTGAAAGTTTTTTTCCAAAGCCTTTGCCTATTTTTCATTGGGTTGATTGTTTTCTTATTATTGAGTTTGGGGAGGTCTTTTTGTAAGCTAGATAAAAGATATTTATCAAAAATATGTTTTTAAAATATTTTCTGCTAGTTTCTGG
This sequence comes from Diceros bicornis minor, assembly GCF_020826845.1. NCBI lineage: Eukaryota > Metazoa > Chordata > Mammalia > Perissodactyla > Rhinocerotidae > Diceros > Diceros bicornis. The sequence continues at coordinate 16,406,989 of NC_080775.1, read as the reverse complement.
CTTGTTTTTTTGTTCTCTGACAGTGACTTTCAAAAAGCAAAAGTTCTTTTTTTTATTGAGGTATAATTGACATACATTATATTAGTTTCAGGTGTACAATATAGTGGTTTGATATTTATGTATATAATGAAAAGATCACCACAATAAGTCTAGTTAATATCTGTCACCATACATAGTTATAGAATTTTTTCTGGTGATGAGAACTTTTAAGATTTGCTCTCTTAGTAACTTTCAATATGCAATACAGTATTATTAGCTATAGTCACCATGCTGTACATTATATCCCCAAGGCTTATTTATTTTATAACTAGAAGTTTGTACCTTTTGACCCTCTTTACCCATTTTGACCAACCCCCAACCCCTGCCTCTGCAACCACCAATTTGTTTTCTGTATCTGTGAGCTTGGTTTTTTCTGTTAATTTGATGAAAGCCAATTTACCATTTTTCCTTTTCTTTATATCACACCTAAGAAATCATCATCAAACCCAGAGTCACAAAGATTTATTCCTGTCTTTTCTTCTATAGGTTTTATAATTTTACATTTTACATTTAGGTTTATGATCCCTTTTTAGTTAATTTTTGTATGTGGTGCAGGATACAAATCAAGGTTTACTTTTATTCATACGGATATCCAATTGTTTCAGCACCATTAATTACACTAAATATCCTTTCTCCATTCAATTGTCATTTCCCTTTTGTTGAAAATCAATTGACCATATATGTGTGAGTCTCTTCTGTTCTACTGATCTACATGTCTATTCTTTCATTAACGCCACAGTGTCTTGATTTCTGTATTTTGATAGTAAGTCTTGGAATCAGATATTTGGAGATTTTCTAATATCTTTCTGTTATCAATTTTTAATTTAATTTGTTATGGGTAAAGAAAATACTTTGCATGATTTCTATTCATTTAAATTTTCTGTTTTTTTTCGTGGTCCAGAATATCTTGATTAAAATTCCATGTGCACTTGAGAAGAATGTTTATTCTGTTGTTACTGAGTGGAGTGTTTTATAAATGTCAATTAGACCAAATTGGTTCATAGCATTGTCTACATCTTCTATATCTTTGCTGATTTTCTCCCTACTTGTTTTGTTTATTACTGCAAGAGAAACATAAATTCTCCCACTATAATTGTGGCCTTGTTTATTTCTCTTATTAGTTCTGAGTGTTTGCTTCATGTATTTTTAAGCACTGTTGTTAGGTGCATATGCATTTTGGATCATTATATCTCCTAGGTACATTGGTCCTTTATTGTTAAATAATATTTTTCTTTATCCCTCAACGCATTTCTTCCTATAAAATCAACTCTTTCTGATATCAGTATAATTACTTTACTTTTATTTTGGTTATTGTTTGAATGGTTCATTTTATACCATCTTTTCTCTTTTTACCTATGTCTCTATATTTATAGTGGGTTTCTTGTAGATAGTATACAGTTGAGTCATTTAGTTTTTAATCCAGCTGGACAATCTGTATCTTTAATGTATGTACTTATACTATTTATATTTAATGTAACTATTGATATTTTAAGAAAAATGAACCATCTTTCTAGTTATTTTCTATTTGTTCATCATTCTTTGGTTCTTTCTTCCTGTTTTTCTGCCTCCTATTGGACTGAGTATTTATGATTCCACTTTTATTTCCACTATTAGCTTATCATTTACAGCTTCCTAAAAAGACATTCATCCTTTCCGTAGAGCTTATATATACATCTTTAATCATAGCCTACCTTCAAGTAATATACAATTTCACACGTAGTGTAATGACTTTGCAATAGTGTACTCCAAATTACTCACTTCCATCTTCTGTATTATGGTTGCTATATGTATGTTTTTTAAGTTTTCTATATACAATATACACAATATATTACTACTATGTATTTCTGTTTTAGAGAAACAATTTTCTATTAGAGCAATTTAAATCAGGAAATAATAAATTTTATATATACCTTGATTCCTGTCATTCCCAGCACTCTTCATTTCTTTATGAAGATCCTAGTTTCTGTCTGGTATCATATTCCTTCTGCCTAAAGGAATTCCTTTCACATTTCTTGCAGCACATGGATTCTGGTTATGGATTCTCTTAGTTTTGGTTTGTCTAAAGACTTCTTTATTTCCCTTCCATTATTGAAAGATACTTTCATTGGGCATAGACATTGAGGTTGGCTTTTTTTTTTTTTTTTTTTTTTTTTGCATTTCAGCACTTTAAAAGATCTCAGTAAACTGTTTCCTACCTTTCATTGTTTCTAAGACAAGTCCGATGTAATTCTTAACTTTGTTTCTCTGAAGGTAATGTGCTTTTTTTTTCCAAATGCTTCCAAGAGTTAGTCTTTGCTTTTTAGCAGTTGGATTGTCCTGGTGTGTTTCATTGGTATGTATCCTGCCTGGTTTCCTCTGAGCGTTTTGGAACTGTGTTTTGATTTCTTTCATTAATTATGGAAAATTCTCAGCTATTATTTCTTCAATATTTTTTTCTGCCTCATGATCTCTCTTTTCCTTCTTAGATTCCGATTACACGTATGTTAGACTGTTTGATATTGTCCCATAACTATTGGATGCTCTGTTTAGTGTTTTACTCTTTCTGCTTTTTATGCTTTGTTTGGGTAATTTCTATTGGCCTATCTTCAATTCATGAATTCTTTCCTCACCTGTGTCAAATTCTTTCCTTCTGATGAGCCCTTCAATGGCATTTTTCATTTTTGTTGTGTATTTTATTTCTACATTTCCATTTAATTTTTTCTTTTAGTTTTTTTCCCTCTGTAGAAACCTCCCATCTTTTCACATATATTGTCCACCTTTTCCTCTATTAATCATATTAATACAGTAATCATAATTATTTTAAATTCCCTGTGTGACAGTGCCAACGTTTGGATCATATCAAAGTCTTTTTCTGTTGATTCTCTTGACATCGTGGTTTTTTTCTTGCCTCTTTATGTTTCTTACAATTCCTGTTTGAATACTAGACGTACTGTATTGCATTATAGTGTCTGAGGTAAATAGTGTTTATGCCTAGAAATGGTCACATGTCTTCATTTGGAAGGTTACTAGTATGGGGGTTGAATAAACCTCGCCATGATTTGACCTGGATTTGAGTTTTGTTTTTTCTAAGGTCACCCTTAGTGCATCCCAGGATTCAGATCTCTCTAGTGGTGCTTTGTGCTTAGGATAATGTCTGCATTTCTGGAGTTTTTTTTTTTTTTTGACTTTTTTTTTTAATTGATGTTTTAATAGTTTATAACATTGTGAAATTTTGGGCTGTACATTTTTGTTTGTCCATCACCATATATATGTCTCCCTTCATCCCTTGTGCCCACCCCCATCCCCATTGCCCCTGGTAACCACAATACAGTTTTCTCTGTCCATGTGTTGGTTTATATTCCACATATGAGTGAGATCATACAGTGTTTGTCTTTCTCTTTCTGGCTTATTTTGCTTAACATAATACCCTCCAGTCCCATCTGTGTTGCTGCAAATGGGATGATTTTGTCTTTTTTTATGGCTGAGTAGTATTCCATTGTATATATATACCACATCTTCTTGATCCATTCATCAGTCGAGGGACATTTAGGTTGCTTCCATTTCTTGGCTATAGTGAATAATGCTGCAATGAACATAGGGATGCATAAGCCTCTTTGGATTGTTGATTTCAGGTTCATTGGATAGATTCCCAGTAGTGGGATAGCTGGATCATAGGGCATCTCTATTTTTAATTCTTTGATGAATATCCATACCATTTTCCATAGAGGCTGCACCAGTTTGCATTCCCACCAGCTGTGTATGAGGGTTCCTGTTTCTCCACATCCTCTCCAACATTTGTTGGTTTTTGTCTTGGTGATTATAGCCATTCTAACGGGCATGAGGTGATATCTTAGTGTTATTTTGATTTGCATTTCCCTGATGATTAGTGATGTTGAACATCTTTTCATGTGCCTATTGGCCATCTGTATATCTTCTTTGGAGAAGAAGTTCATTTCCTCTGCCCATTTTTTGATCGGGTTGTTTGTTTATTTGTTGTTCGGTTGTGTGAGTTCTTTATATATTATGGAGATTAACTACTTGTCAGATATACGCTTTGCAAATATTTTCTCCCAGCTGGTGAGTTGTCTTTTCATCTTGATTCTGGTTTTGTTTGTCTTGTAGAAGCTCTTTAATCTGATAAAGTCCCACTTATTTATTCTTTAGTTTCCCTAGTCTGGGTAGGCATGTCATCCAAAAAGATTCCTTTATGACCAATGTCAAATAGTGTGTTGCCTATATTTCCTTCTATGAGTTTTATAGTTTCAGGTCTCACCTTCAGGTCTTTGATCCATTTTGAGTTAATGTTTTGCGAATGGCGATGGCAGATGGTGCACTTTCATTCTTTTGCATGTGGCTTTCCAGTCTTCCCAACACCATTTATTGAAAAGACTTTCCTTTCTCCATTGTATGTTCTTAGCTCCTTTGTTGAAAATAAGCTGTCCATATATGTGTGGTTTTATTTCTGGGCTTTCAGTTCTGTTTCATTGATCTGTGTGTCTGTTTTTGTACCAGTACCATGCTGTTTTGATTACTATTGCTTTGTAGTATGTTTTGAAGTCAGGGATTGTGATGCCTCCTGCTTTGTTCTTTTTTTTTAGGATTTCTTTAGCTATTCGGGGTCTTTTGTTGCCCCATATAAATTTTAGTATTCTTTTTTCTATTTCCGTGAAGAATGTCATTGGGATTCTGATTGGGATTGCAGTGAATCTGTAGATTGCTTTAGGTAATATAGACATTTTAACTATGTTTATTCTTCCAATCCATGTGCATGGGATGTCTTTCCATTTCTTTATGTCATCATCGATTTCTTTCAATAATGTCTTGTAGTTTTCATTGTATAGGTCTTTCACCTCCTTGGTAAGATTTATTGCTAGGTATTTTATTCTTTTTGATGCAATTGTAAATGGTATTATCTTTTTGAGCTCTCTTTCTGTTAGTTTGTTATTAGCATACAGAAATGCAACTGATGTTTGTAGATTGATTTTGTACCCTGCGACTTTGCTGTAGTTGTTGATTATTTCTAATAGTTTTCCAACGGATTCTTTAGGGTTTTCTATATATAAAATCATGTCATCTGAAAATAGTGAGAGTTTCACTTCGTCGTTGCCTATTTGGATTCCTTTTTCTTGCCTAATTGCCCTGGCCAAAACCTCCAGTACTATGTTGAATAGGAATGGTGAGAGTGGGCAGCCCTGCCTCATTTCTGTTCTCAGAGGAATGGCTTTCAGTCTTTCCCCGTTGAGTATGGTGTTGGATGTGGGTTTGTCATAAATAGCCTTTATTATGTTGAGGTATTTTCCTTCTATACCCATTTTGTTGAGAGTTTTTATCATAAATGGATGTTGTACCTTGTCAAATGCCTTCTCAGTGTCGACTGAGATGACCATGTGGTTTTTATTCTTTGTTTTGTTGATGTGGTGTATCACGTTGATTGATTTGCGGGTACTGTACCATCCCTGCATCCCTGGTATAAATCCCACTTGATCATGGTGTACGTTCTTTTTAATGTATTACTGTATTCAGTTTGCCAATATTTTGTTGAGGATTTTTGCATCTATGCTCATCAGCGATATTGGCCTGTAGTTTTCCTTCTTTATATTGTCTTTCTCTGGCTTTGGTATCAGGGTGATGTTGGCCTTGTACAATGATTTAGGAAGTGCACCATCCTCCTCTATTTTTTGTAATAGTTTGAGAAGGATGGGTATTAAATCTTCTTTGAATGTTTGGTAAAATTCACTGGAGAAGCCGTCTGGTCCTGGATTTTTATTTTTTGGGAGGTTTTTGATTGCTGTTTCAATCTCTTTACCTGTGATTGGTCTGTTCAGATTCTCCATTTCTTCTTGGTTCAGTTTTGGGAGGTTGTATGAGTTTAAGAATTTATCCATTTCTTCTAGATTGTCCCATTTGTTGGCATATAATTTCGCATAGTATTCTCTTAAAATCCTTTGTATTTCCATGGTATCTGTTGTAATTTCTCCCTTTTCATTTCTAATTTTATTTACTTGAGTCTTTTCTCTTTTTTTCTTAGTAAGTCTGGCTAAGGATTTGTCAATTTTATTTATCTTCTCAAAGAACCAAGTCTTTGTTTCATTAATCCTTTCTACTGTTTTTTTTTTTTTTTTTGGTCTCTATTTCATTTATTTCTGCTCCAATTTTTATTATTTCTCTCCTTCTGCTGACTTTGGGCTTTGTTTGTTCTTATTTTTCTAGTTCTGTTAGGTGTAATTTAAGGTTTCTTATTTGGGCTTTTAGTTGTTTGGTAAGGTGGGCTTGTATTGCTATGAGTTTCCCTCTCAGGACTGCTTTTGCTGCATCCCATATGATTTGGTATGGCATATTTTCATTTTCATTTGTTCCAGATAGTTTTTGGTTTCTCCTTTAATTTCATCAATGATCCACTGGTTGTTGAGTAGCATGTTGTTTAATCTCCATATTTTTGTAACTTTCCCAGTTTTTTTTTTTCATGGTTGATTTCCAGTTTCATAGCATTATGATCTGAAAAGATGCTTGTTATTATTTCAATCTTCTTAAATTTATTGAAGCTTGCTTTGTTTCCCAACATATGGTCTATCTTTGAGAATGTTCCGTGCTTGCTTGAGAAGAATGTGTAGTCAGATGTTTTTGGATGGAGTGCTCTATACATGTCTACTAGGTCCATCTTGTCCAGTTTTTCATTTAAGTCCACTATTTCTTTATTAACTTTTTGTCTGGATGATCTATCCATTGATGTAAGTGGGGTATTAAGATCTCCTACTATTATTGTGTTGTTGTTAATGTTTCCTTTTAGGTTCGTTAATGGTTGCTTTATGTACTTTGGTGCTCCTATGTTGGGTGCATATATATTTATAATTCATATGTCTTCTTGGTGGAGTGTCCCTTTTATCATTATATATTTCCCTTCTTTTTCTCTCTTAACCTGTTTTATCTTGAGGTCTACTTTGTCTGATATGAGTATGGCAACACCTGCTTTCTTTTGTTTGTCATTAACTTGGAGTATTGTCTTCCATCCTTTCACTCTGAGCCTGTGTTTGTCTTTAGAGTTGAGATGTGTTTCCTGGAGGCAGCATATTGTTGGGTCTTGCTTTTTAAACCATCTTGCCACTCCGTATCCTTTGATTGGAGAGTTCAATCCATTTACGTTTAGGGTGATTATTGATATATGAGGGTTAATATTGCTGTTTTGTCACTTATTTTCCAGTTCTTTTGCATTTCCTTTGTTTCTTGTCCCATTTGTTTCGGACTGCCAATTCGGTTTGGTAGTTATGTCTTTTGACTCTTCTAGTTTTGTCTTTGTTTATCATATGTGATTTTGTTTTGATTATTTATTTAGTGGTTACCTTGAGGTTTGTATAAAAAATCTTGTGTGTGAGATAGCCCATTATCTGATGGCCCCTTATTTCCTTATACTAAGTCAATTCAATCACTTTCCTCTTCCCCTTCTAAGTCTTTCTTGTTGTACCTTATTCTATCTTGTGTTGTGGGTGTGTGTTTACAGTGATGAGGTCATATTTATTTTTGGTGAATTCCTTCCTTTGATCTTTGATTTTGGTGTTTAAGTGGTTGCTAACCTATTCCAGTAAAGATCTACTATTTTTCCGATTTTGTCTACCTATTTTTCTCCTTGCTCCAAGCTTTGTATTCCCTTTCTTTCTTTTTTCAGTAATGAGGGCCTTCTTGAGTATTTCTTATAGTGGGGGTCTTGTGGCCATGAACTCCCTTAGCTTTCTTTATCTGGGTAAGTTACTATTTCTCCATCATATTTGAAGGATATTTTTGCTGGATAGAGTATTCTTGGCTGAAAGTTTTTGTCTTTCAGTATTTTGAATATATCATTCCAGTCTCTCCTAGCCTGTCAAGTTTCTGTTGAGAAATCTGCTGAGAGCCTGATGGGAATTCCTTTGTACTTTATTTTTTGTTTTTGTCTAGCTGCCCTTAATATTGTTTCTTTGTCATTGACTTTGGCCAGCCTTACCACTACATGTCGTGGAGTGGGCCTTTGCCTGTTGACATATTTAGGTGACCTATTGGCTTCACTTACTGGTATTTCTTGCTCCTTCCCCAGATTTGGGAATTTCTCAGCTATTATTTCCTTGAATAGGTTCTCTGTTCCTCTTTCCCTCTCTTCTCCCTCAGGAATATCTATAATTCTTATGTTACATTTCCTAATAAAATTAGATATTTCACGGAGACTTTCTTTGTTTGTTTTTAGTCTTAGTTCTCTCTCCTCTTCCATCTGGAGCATATCTGTATTCCCATCCTTTATAATGCTAATTCTTTCCTCCATATTGTCAGCTCTGTTCTTTAAAGATTCCAGATTCTCCTTTATCTCCTCCATTGTGTTCTTCATCTCCATGAGCACTGATTGGTGTTTCATTATGATTTCAATTTCTTTTGTGAAGAAACTCCTAATCTCATTGAATTGTTTGTCTGTGTTGTCTTGTATTTCATTGAGTTTTTTTACGATAACTATTTTGAAATCTCTGTCGTTTAGGTTATAGATTTCTGTGTCTTCAGGGTTGGTTTCTGGGTGCTTGTCATTTTTCTTCTGGTCTGGTGATTTCATGTATCTTTGCATTGTGGTTCCTGTATTGGCTTTATTTTTCCTCATCCTGGAAATATCTGGTTGTAATTTCCACCCACTGCCACCATGTGAGGGTTAAGGGCTGTGTAATCTGAGCCCTCTGTGCTCTGCCCTGCTGTTCACTGTGATCCACCAGCCACTTAGTCTGATCTGGTCGGCTGAGCTGCAGTGTCTGGCATGTGGAGGGGGGTGGGGTTCTCTCTTTTGCCCGCTGCGTCCCTGGCATGGGGGGCTTCTCGCTCACCCCTTGTTATCCGCTCTCCTGGGGTGCTCAGATGTTGATGGTAGCCCTGTAGCTGTTCTGAGTCCTCTGTATGAGAGTTTCCCACTGGCTCAGAGAGCCCAAAGAGCCACGGTTTCCCCACAGAGGGCAGCCCCTCCCCACTCTCTGGGAGCCACACAGACCAGGATTGCTGATCTGATGGGGAGGGAGAGGAGTTCTCCTTACCTCTCCTCACTTCATCTGGGGGCCCAGCACATTCCACTCTCAGATGTGCGGCAGTGTGGATCTTTCTGATCTTGGTTTTCGCTGTCTAGGAGTCCGTTGTTGGTCTGTGACTGTTCCTTTTGTTGTATCTTATCAGGGGAAGAGTTTACAGGAAAGCTCACTGCACCATGACGCTGATATCCTGGAGTATTTTTGTTAACGTTTCTGTTGCAACATCAACCTTAGGCTTTCCCTGTGTCCTCAGCTCTACAATGCTTTCAGGAAAGGTTGAGATTTCATAGACTTGCCATCTTGTTCTTACTGTAAAAGTAGTAGCAACCTTCCCTCCAGCTTTCTCCATCTTAAGCAGAATCTCTGAATACTTGATTTCTTGCTTTTCTCTCAGACTACAAAATTTTGATGCAATGTCAAGACCAGAAAATCTCAGAAAGAAATTTTCCAGAACACACTTCAAGAGAAATTGGACAATGGGTTGATGAGCTGTGTTTTGCAAATTTTTGCTGGGTGGCTACAATTTTAACATATGTGACCACGATTTATGGCAATTCGGTAAGAAAATCCAGCTGTTAACTAATGGCATTAATTAATACTAATGACTAACATTTATCTAGTGCTTAAAATGTACTAGGCACAATGCAAAGTGTTTTACATTTCTCATTTCATTTAATTATCTTACCACCACTATAAAATAGGAAATCATATGATCTCCACATTATACTAGGGGAAACTGAGGTTCAGAAAGCAAATGACTTGTCCAATATCACATCACTATCAAGTGTTCTATCAAGTTCCAGAAGCCCCAATCTTGCCCACTATGCTGTACTCTTTCCTTCTGGCATTATCAGGTTACTATTTTTTTCTCTTGTGAAAGGTTCTCTTTTTACCCGTTTTTCTATGTTCCTTTTTTGATATTTTTTAAAGGAGCAAATGATTAAGAGTTTAGCAAAGTATCACATCTATCACTAGTTTTGACTTTATTTTTCTGTTACAAAAGATTGATGAGTTGTCTACCTTTTAAACCTTGTATGTTATTTACTGGATGATATAAAGTTGGTAAAAGTTTTGAGAATAGAGTACTGAAAAATTCTCTATTTTCATTCTGAAATGACCATGTTTATCTCTCAGTTTTAGGAGAGCTGGTCTTCTCATAAATTCCATCATTCTCTTGCTGCTATTTCTGTCTAGCAAATTATTTCTTTATTCACTAGGCAATAAAAGGTCACTGGAAAGAAGAATATAATATTCCTTCTCATAAAATAAAGTTAAACAGTATTTAGCATTTATATCTTTCCAGTATAGTAAACAAAATATGGTTTATTTGACTCAATGAAGACCTATGATACCAAAAAAGATAAATCTAATGATTTGTTTGGACACAGAAAGATAAATCTTGCACATCATGCCCTCAGTGATGACATGTTACCATTGTCCTAGTGCTCTGTAAAATTAGATAGAAAAGCAAAGCAGGCCTGGCTTCTTATTCCAAAACATCCAGATCCTAGTCCATGGCTACAGTCTAAGGAAACCAACTGAATAAGTACAATTCATTTTTTTTGTTTACCTGCTGTGCCTTTTATGTCACTTATTGAAATAAGATTGACATGATGTTCTATATATGCAAGAGAAGATAGAAAAAGAAAAGGTCAATTATTCTTTTTAATTTGCTTTAATTTCAGTGTGTGTCTGAGAAAATGTATAATTTTCTGACCTTTCTTCACAGATGTCATAATTATTTCCTTTTTTATTTTTTTTAGACAATCATATCTGTAGTTAAAAAATTTAGTAAGTGCATTATTAAAACCAGGTTGGGAATTTAATATAAATGCAAATTTCTTATTTTTATAAAATTTCTGTAAATTTTATTTATAAAAATATTTTGCACAAAATTGACTTAAGAGAAAGTTTCTTTATAATTCCAATCACTTTCACTGCCATAATTTTAAAAATACAACTAAAATACAGTAAATTAATGTCTTTGAAGAATCCAGATATCAAAATAATGCATTCCTCCTTATAAGCTACATGGCTTTAAATATTTTTATGCAGAGTTCTTTTTGGTAGGAATACAGTCATGACAAAACTGGAAAAACAAAGAAAAGAAAAGCAATAGAAGCAAATGTTTCAAACCATAGAGAGGCAAGCTTTTGTATCTTATTTATCAATCCAGGCATTTCCAAAAGGTTTTGTTGCTTTTCCATACAGTAAAAGTAAATCTAGTTTCAAAATGTGCTGATATCCTCTAAAGTTATTTACAAAAAAAGAAAACCCATCTAGTACCACTCCATTGCTTAAAGTCCTTTTTACAACTTCTTTTTTACACGTTTTGTTTCTCATTATCAAATAAAAACCTGTCTCATGCTTTTATAAGGCTTTTATAAAGGACTCCCTTCATTGAACAGCAGAATGTGGCCTTTTCTTTTTATCTCTCTAATTAAAACATTGCAACCTGGGGAAGCTATCAGTTAGTTCTCAGTAAATGGCACTCATTTTGATCTCCTTTGGTACAGCAAGAAAAATGGTGAAGTGAACAGAAATGTTCTCAGCCCTAAAATTAGATATAAACCCGCTAATATGCAACCTACAGAGTCCTCTGGGTCTTCAGAAATGGCACCCAGTAATTTATTTCGACATAAATCAACTTGCTTTCACTCTACAGCTCAGCTGTGCTGAAATCATTTTTCAAAGGAACTTAACAGTTCAAGATTGTCGTGCCTTCTGGAATCCTACATCTATATTTTCTTTCTTAACTGATTCTCTGAAGTTTGAATCAAACACCGTACATCATGGTGTAACTTCAGGACTTAGCAGACACATCATTCTGGCTACCATTTTGTATTCTTTTTTGCCCTCAGCTAAGGCTTATTGTATTTGGTCAACATGTTTGACTTGGGTTATGAGGATATTTCTTTTTTTGTTTTCAATAAAAAAGTCTTGTGCTCTATTAGCAAAGGCATAGGCAAGATTGTAAAAACCAAGGCCTCAACATCTTTTCCTGTGTCCCAAGGGTATCAATAAGGCTATGTGTAATGAACACATTGACCTAATAATTATTTGCTTTTAAAAATATTTCTTTTAAGGTGCATTAGTATCTTAATCAACTCATGTTTAATGAACATTCATAGACATTATGACTGTTTGAGTGTTTACAGGATAATTAAGAAGCAGTTTCTCCAGAAATTTAGTTTCTGGCATAACGGGGCCAGGCAGATGTTCAGAGAGGCAATGTGTGTTTGGATAACTCATGTATACAATTCATGTCAGAATTTTGATTAAGATATGTTATAAAAGATATCTACTGTATATGTGAGAAAAACAGTAAATAGTAGTTGTGTAGGAAGTGCTGAATCCATAAAAATTGTTCACCTAAAAGAAAAGTGGCCAAATTGACTTTACACAACAAGAATGTGAGCCCTAGTTCAGAAAGGAGCAATTTAACCAAAAAGAAGGCATTGGATTTAGTTAGGAAACTTAGATGTTGTTCCTAGCTCTGCCACAAAGTGCCATGTGATCTTAACCAAATTTTGACCTTTCTAGAACTTTCTCTGGATTGCTTATCCATCAAATGAGCAGAAGACCTTTTGACCTCCAAGGTCATGTCCAACCACAGAATCTAAAGACAAAGGACCAATAGAAAAGAATCAGAGAATCGTTTGGATACAGACTGACCAGATACCCCCAATCTAGGGAATAAAAATGCTTTCCTATATTCTAAGCAACTTACCAAGACGGCCAAAGTACAGAACTTCACTCCAGAAAACTTTAAGTCTACAGGTATCTTTCAACAACACTAAAAATAATTTTAATTACCCCTTAGCTGATAAATTTTTAGCATATATTAGAAGACATTTCTGGTACACAACATACTGGAATTACTAAGCAAGGCTTGCCCTTTAATTTTAGAACAGTGTGGATTTATGGAAAGAGATTGAACTTTGAAGTCAAATAGACTTGGGTTTAATCCTGGTCCCACCACTTTCTAATTGTGTGAATTTGAGCAAGCTACTTAACCTCTCCAACTATGAGTCTGCTTAACTGCAAAGTGGGTTTAATAAAATCTAGTTCAGAAAGAACATAGGATCAAATGGAATAACACATGTAAGAGTCTAATCCTGTACCTACCACTCACTAAGTACTCAGTAAATACTAATTACCTTTAAGAGAGTTAAGATTAATACATTGAACATAAGCATTTTGATTTGACCACTTACCACCCAGCATATTTTCTTATGGATTAGGATGAGTTCTGCTGGTAAAAGAAATTGCTCACAGAAAGAAGTCAAGCACAGTTGTAGAAATCGAGAAAACAATCTCATTTACAATAGCATGAAAAAGAATAAAATATTTAGAAATAAACTTAACCAGAGTTGAAAGACTTGTACACTGAAAACTACAAAATATTAATAAAAGAAATTAAAGACATAAATAAATAGAAAGATATCCTGTACTCAAGGATTGGAAGCATTAATATTGTTAAAATGTCCATACTTCACTAAATGACCTAAGATTCAATACAATCCCTATCAAAATCCCAATGGCAATTTTTACAGAAATAGAAAACAATACTAAAATTCGTATGGAAATACGAATAACCAAAGACAACCAAAGATGGAGGGATGACACTTACTTACTGATTTCAAAATATATTACAAAGCTACAGGAATTAAAACAGTATGGTACTGCCGGAAAAACAGACATTTAGGCCAATAGAAGGCAATAGTTAGCCCAGAAGTAAACCCACACATATATAGCCAATTTGATCTTTGAATACACAATGGAGAAAGGATAGTCTCTTCAACAAATTGTGCTGGGAAAACTGGATATCCACACACAGAAGAATTGAAATTGGACCCTTATTTAATACCCTACACAAAAAATCAACTCAAAATGGATTAAAGACTGTTTTTGTTTTATTTTTTTAGTTTAAATAAATTGAATTATTCTTTATTCTTTTAAAAAAAGAAAAAATAAATAAGTGAACATAGAAGGTAAATTTTCTATTAGTCTGGGTCCACTGAGAAGTAGATTCCAAAATGGAATTATATGTACACGCATGAGGAAAAATAGGGAAGGATTTGTGTAAGGCCTGGAGAGCTATCAGACCATGAGGCAGGTTGGACCCTGAGTGATTGAGAGAGGGAAAGGAGGTTGGATAAAACTGTTCTAGACTGCCATTTAGTCAAAGGAAAGGTTTGGCAGAGACACGGGAGAGTCCCTTGTCTCCCAGGAACAAGACTGCCTTAGTATCTCTGCTACGTTCGGTCATTGGCTGACAAATGTGTTGATGAATTTTAGGCACAAAAGTGGGGCCCACATCAATTATACTCGCCATAACCAGAGATCTACAAGGTGCATTCTCATGGCAGCCACAGTGTCTTTGCTTTGAATTTCTGAAAACATTTTATTTCAGCCTGACATCTGATTGATAGTTTAGCAGCATATAGAATTCTAGATTCAAAATCATTTTCCCTCAGAACTTCAAAGAATTAGATCCATTATTTTCTAGAATCCAGTTGCTGATGAGAAGTTTATTGTCAATCTGACTTAAAAAAATATAAAGACTTAAATTTAACACCTGAAACTATAGAACTCCTAGAAGAAAATATAAAGGGAAAAGCTTCATGACATTGGTATTGGTAATGATTTCTTGGACATGACACCAAAAGTGCAAGCATCAAAAGCAAAAATAGACAGGTGGGACTACATCAAACTAAAAAGCTTCTGCACAGCAAAGGAATAAATCAATGAAATGAAAAGACAACCTACAGAATGAGAGAAAATATTTGCAAACCATGTATCTGATAAGGCGTTAATATATAAGGAAGTCCTACACTGCAATAGCCATAAATAAATGAATGAATGAATGAATAACCTGATTTTAAAATAGGCAAAGGTTCTCAATAGGTATTTCTCCAAAGAAGACATACAAGTGGCCAACAGGTATATGAAAAGATGTTCAACATCACTAATCATCAGAGAAATGTAAATCAAAACCACAATGAGAAATCACCTCATACTTGTTAGGATGGCTATTAAAAAAAGAAAAAAGGTAAATCTTGATGAGAATGTGGAGATTTTGTAACACTTGTACACTGTTGGTGGGAATTGAAAATGGTGCAGCTGCTATGAATAATAGTATGGAGGTTCCTCCAAAAAACTAAAAGTAGAACTACCATATGATCCAGCAAGCCCATTTTTGGATATATGTTCAAAAGAATTGAAATCAGGATCTCAAAGAGATATCTGTACTCCCATGATCATTGCAACATTATTCACAATAAATAAGATATGGAAATAACCTAAATGTCTATTTACAAAAGAATGGATAAAGAAAATATGATGTATGTACAGAATGGAATATTATTCAGGCTTAAAAAGGAAGGAAACTCCGCCATATGTGACAACATGGGTGAACCTGGAGGACATTATAGTAAGTGAAATAAACCAGTAACAGAAGGACAAATATTTCATGATCCCACTTCTGTGAGGTATTCAAAATAGTCAAACTCATAGAAGCAGACAGTAGAATGGTGTTTTCCAGGGGCTGTGGGGAGGAGAAAATGGGGAGCTGCTGTGCAACAGGTATAAAGTTTAAGGTTTCAGTTATGTAAAATGAATAAGTTCTAGAGATCTGCTGTACAAATTGTTAACAATATCGTGCACTTAAAAATTGGTTAAGAAGGCAGATCTCATGCTAAATGTTCTTACCACAATAAAAAAGAAAAAAAAAGAAAAAGAAATTTAACCAGTCCTGTTCTACTCTACTTGCCCATGAGTGAATAAGAAAAAAAAGTTCTATTAATCTGTAATTTGTTGTAAATACTCACCCACCCAAGCATCAGCCAGAAAACTCCACATGGATATCCCAGGAAGATTTTGTTCCATCTCGATACTTATCAGTCTCCCGTGTACTCAGGAGATAGTGACTATCAGTCCCACTGGAAGGAAGAGTGTTGCAGTGTCTTGATGCCATCTCATCAAGCAGTATAGTGACTCTCGAGAGGAAGCGAATCAAGACATGTGATTGTCTAATAACTGTTTGAGGTTAGCAAGTGAGGCCACCCAAAAAATATTGATTTGATTGCTACAGTCCATTTGTGGTTGCCTACTCATCTCTGTGAAAAGACGTGAGGCCACTAAAACATAGTTTGCTTTATAATGTTTCTATCAGGTGAACACAATCATCATGGAACAGTATGTGTAACTTTTTTGTTCCTGATTAAATTTCAAAAGCCCCTTCATTCACGCCTGAGAAAACACACCTTGAAATAAGACCCGCTAAAAGGTGCCTATTAACCCTGCTAACGAGCGGATATAATTTTTGTCACTTGCAGACAATACTCAATGTGTCTTTGGGCTCAGATTTCAGAGCAGACTTCTGCATGAGGTTCATTCTAGCAGAAGAAATACTTCCTGACTACTGACCTGAAGCAGCTCGCCTGGATATGCATGCTCTGTGGCAGATGCCAGATTGGCCTGAGTCCGTCCTTGGGGGGTGTTCATAAAAGTGAATTCCTTTATCTGAAAGACTAATCTCTTGTGATGTTTGACCATCCCTAGACAGGGCAAGGGCATAGATATCCCTGCCTTGTCTGCAGCCTCTCCTGCAGAGTCCTCTGATTTCTCTATCTTATCTAGAGAGTGCTTCTCATAGGCAGAGAATGAAGTCTACCGGTATGCTCCACGCAATATTGAGAACACCATCAGCCTTCATTAAAGCATTTGTGATCCTGATGGCATTGATAATGTTGGAGGAATTCCTTGAGAGATTAGGGTGCCCATGATTAAATGAAAACTTCAGAGGAGGTGAAAAATAAAATAGAGTAAGAGAATATCGTAGGTCCTCTAAGCAAGCTCCCTGCCCTCATTCAGATAAGGGTTTAGTATCTCCATATTATTAATGAGGCAACTCCCTTCTAAAGAGATGAGATGACTTTTCCAAGGTCACACACAAAATGAAGAAATGAATGGACTCCTGGTTGTTACACTGAAACATAGGTGCTGGTTTGTTTAAGCAACAAATATTTTATTGAGTGCAGAGCCCAAAAGGAATGGTCACCTTTGCAGAATACAGCATAAAGAACAGCTCTTTCCTTTGACAACATTATAGCATTTAAAGAGTTTGAAGACATAACTGAGGACAATTTCTGAAATACTAAATGAGTCTTATTTGTATTCTGAATGCTTTAGCCACTCTATTTTTAAATTAATTTTTAAACATGGAAGCATGTTAAATATTCATGTCGTTTATTATGATATTTCAAGGGGTGCATGCATTTCATGCCCTGGTCAATTAAGATTAAACTAATCTTCCTTTCTTATAAGTTAGGGATGGTCTTATGCCTTAGAAAGAAAAGCATTAATGAAACTCTAACGTAACTACTACTACGTTTTTGGGTGCAGTCACTATCCACAGTTTTTTGGATAAAAAGTAAAATATATAACTCACTGTGATTTAAAGCGTAACTTTGAGTCTTAATATCTTTAATTAATTAACATACTTGATTCAACATTTATTGAGCACATATGGGCGAGACACTCTGGGTAATGCAAAAATGAATAAGATGCATTCTCACCCTATCACTGAATTGCAAATAAGAAATATCCTTAACATAAGGCAGACTATACCAAGTGCCTAAAGGAGGCAAAAACAAAGTGCTTTGGGAACACAGGGGAAAGAAACTGTATCGTCCCCCAGGGAAGTCAGGGAAATATTTATGGAGGAGTAGCAATTGAGCTGAGGCTTGAAGCACGGCTAACATTTCATTAAAGGGAGAGGAAGTCCCTCTAATGACTAAGAGAGAAGAGCAACATGCACAGAAAATCATGGAGCAGGTAGTCGACTTACTGGAGTGGAGGTTCGTAGAACAGACTAGTGACAGATAAAACCAGGAAAGTATAGTATCACTGCCTGTAGAAATTCCTTAAGTGTGTATTAAGGACTTTGACCTTTATAATACAAGCAGTGAGGAGTCACTGAAAATTACTTATTAAAGAAGCGGCACACTCAGAGTTGTACCTTATGAACCTCTGAAGCTGTGTGCTAGACAATGGAAGGGAAAGACTCTGAAACAGAAATAAAACAGGAGGCTGCTATGATGTACTAAGAGATATAAGGGGATTAGACAAGACTAAGGCCCATAGGAAAAGAAAGAAAAAGAGCATTGAGACTCCTGGTGACAGGACCAAATGCTGCATTTATTTTTACAAAATGCGTGTAGTCAGTCAACAAATAGTCAATAAACAACTACTAAGTGAGAGGCATTGTATTAAGTGATGACAATACAACAGTGAGAAGACATATAGTCTTTGCTTCTAGGAGCTTACAGTCTAAGAGGGGACAGAGATAAACAAACATATAACAATAACACAATAAAAATAAGAAGAGTAAATATGAAGGAATGTTCCAGAAGGAGGAACAGCATGTGGAAAGTTCAAAGGCGGGACAGAATAAGCCTGGTATAGTCAAGGAACTACAAGTAATTCAGCCTGGATGAACCATGGAGTGTAAGGCAAGAAGTTGAAAGAGATAAGACTGGAAATACAATAAGCAGGGTCCAGATGATGGGAGATCCTGTAAACCACATTGAGAATCTGTGCTTGATGCTGAGACCAATGGGGAGAACAAGGGAATGATATGGCCAAGTTTCACTTTAGAAAGATGAGGCAGAGGGTATGAGTGGGTAGAATTTAAAAAAAAAAGAAAGAAAGAAAAGAGAGGTGTAGAAAGGAGGAAAGTCAATGATGTTAAGAAAAAATTATAAAAACCTGAAGCATTTAACAATTAGGAACTCAGGATTTTTGAGAGAGCAAAGAACCACTGGGGCAAAAGCCAGGTTACAAACGGTTTGAGAAGAGAAAGGAAGGTATTTGGTGCCACATCATTTTTTAAGAAGTTAGGAAACCAAAGGGAAAGATGGATTAGAAAATTGTAAAAGAAGTAGCAGGATCTACAAAAGGGTTTCTTTTCTTCACAGAGAGTAGAGACATGAAGATTTTATCACAAGAATGGAAGATCCCAAAGAAGAGATGCAAAAGAGATGGGAGAAACAGTAGATGGAGAAAGGAAGGAACAGTGTCAAGCTATACTAAAAAGCTGTGGGAAATTTTTCCCAAACACCTAGATTCTAAGCTAGAAAAGCCCTATCATGATTATCCATACCCATTTAGGAAAAATTAAATAAACATAAAGTATTTTTCATAAAGTCATGTAGAGAAATCTATCACACACAAAATTTGTTTAACAAGATCTTGATGCTAATTAGAAACCTACAGAACTTTGCAGATCTCATCTCTGAGTTTTAAAAGAAGATATTTTCAGCTAGGGGTATTTAATGTTTTTGGGGCAAAAAACCTGCAGAAGAGGTGTTGTGCTCTTTTCTTTTAAGTTGATTAAAACCCATTAATGTTTCCTTCCATCCAAAAATGGTTCATAAGGTTTAAATCATGGTTCCTGCTCTATTAGGTTTAATTAGACAATGAGGTGTCCTTGCTGGGTCTCTCTCCTTTCTTACAGGATACAAAAGATGCCTCATGCCAAGAAGAATAAGACAGCCAGCTGAGAGCACAGCTGGAGGTCTGGACTGTCTGGCCTGGCTGTCAGGGATCAAATGTCCTTCCTTTGTACTGTCTATTCTTCCACCAGGCAAGTACCCAAAACTCGAAAAATGTGTTGATGGGAACAGTGTTTTGATGGGAATGCATCCACCACTATCTTAAAGGAGAAGCCTTCTGACAATTGTATACTGGCTTAAGCGTGGAGTGTCAACGTCACAGGAATTGTTGGAGACCCAGGGGTATTTTCGAAAAATATAAATGCAACGCCACAATTTGACTTCCCTCATATTTGACTCTTCTTGATACATGGATCTTGATGGTGAACCTAGGAACATACAAAGCCTGGACTTCCAGAAGGCAGACTGAAATAAAGTAGTTAGTTGACTCTCCTAAGACACAAGAGTTCCAGTGAACAGTCAAGCATTTGTTTGTTTTAAAAGGGCTCTGTCTTCTTCTAAAGAAAAAAGAAAGCATGTAAAAACAAATTGTTACCAATATGCCATATTTCGTTGGCTCTAAAGCATAATTAATTGTAATACATATCCCAATTATAGCTAAACAAGAAAAAAACTGTATCTAGGAACCAAAGAAATATGGTATCTTGAGATGGTAAGATTGCAAGTTGATGAAGTTCAACATCAGATTGTCTTGATGTTCTCTGTAAGAAAGGAGACTACGTTGTCAGCTGAGAATGAGATGACCTTAGCATATGGTGAAGGTTGAGGAAAGCAATAAGTGTGCAGAAAAGCTATTGATGGAGATGATAAGGAATAAGAGAAAAAAAATTTCCCACTGTAACTGCTCTCTCTCCTGATTTTGTGGTACTATCTTCTGTTCAGGTATGCAAGCTAGAAATCTGAGGGTGTCTCTGATTCTCCCCCTTCTCTCTCCCATACTTCACCAATCACCAAGTTCCATTAATTCTATGCCTTAATTATTTATCGACTCATTCTCTACTTCCTTCACCAACTGCAATTCCTTTCATTAAAGCCCGCGTAATTTCTGGCTTAAGGTATTGGTATAATCTCTTGCATTAACCAGCCTCCAGGACGGCCCCCATTGTTCCCTGACTCCTGGTATTCACCCTTATGTAAGTGTCCTCTCACTCCCACAACTTATCAGGATTGGTTGATGTGACCAATAGAACATGGCAGAAGTGATGGTTTGTCACTTCTAAGTCCAGGCCGCAAAAGACATTATAACTTCTGCCTCCCTCTCTCTCTCTCTCTCTCTGGGACCACTCACTCTAGGGGAAGTCAGCTGTCATGTCATTAGGACACTGTGGCAGCCTTTTGGAGAAACCCACAAGGCAAAGAACTGAGGACTTTGCAAAAAGCCAAAAGGAATTAAGGCCTTCTGTCAACAGGCATGCGTGTGAACTTGGAAGTGCATCTCTCATCCCTAGTTAAGCCTTCAGATGACTGTAGCCACAGCTATATCTTTAAAAAAAAAAAAAAAAACTTTTTGGAATAATAATTAACATGTATATATTTAATGTACATGTTTAATGTTTACAACTCGAGTTTTGGGATAAGTATACCCCTGTGAAACCATCACTGCTATCAGGGCATAAATATATCAATCACCTCCTAAAGATTCCTCCCACCCCTTTATTTATTTATTTGTGTCTGTGTGTGTGTACATGTGTGGTAAGAACACTTAACATAAGATCTACTGTCTTAGTATGTTTTAAGTATACAATACAGTATTGTGAGCTATAGACACTATGTTATATATTAGATATCCAGAACTTATTTATCTTGCATAACTAAAACTTTGTACCTTTGGACAAACACCTCCCCGTTTTCCCCTGCTCCCCGGCCCTAACAGCCATTCTACTCTCTGCTTCTATGAGTTTGACTATTTTAGATTCCACATTATAAATGAGATCATCAGGTATTTGTCTTTCTGTGTTCGACTTATTTTGCTTAGCATAATGTCCTCCAGCCCCACTCATATTGTTGCAAATGGCAGAATTTCCTTATTTATTAAAGGCTAAATAATATTCCATTGTATGTATATACCACATTTTCTTTATTTTAAAATTTTTAATTTTTTTCAGTTTTATTGAGATGTAATTGGCATACAGCACTGTATATGTTTAAGTTATACAGCATAATGACTTGACTTACATATATTGTGGAATGATTACCACAATAAGTTTAGTTAACATTCATCATCTCATAGAGATACAAAAAAATGTTTTTTTTTTCTTGTGATGAGAACTTTTAGGATCTACTGTCTTAACAACTTTCAAATATACTATACAGCAGTGTTAACTATAGTCATCATGTTGTACATTACATCCCCATTAACTATGTTATAACTGAAAGTTTGCACCTTTTGACGACCTTTGTCCAATTCCCCTACCCTCATCCCCCACCTCTGGTAACCACATATCTCATATTTTGTTCAATTAGTCAGTTTTGTTTGTTTGTTTCCTTGTTTTAGATTCCACATGTAAGTGTGGTCATACAGTATTTATCTTTTTTTGACTTATCTCACTTATCATAAACCCTCAGAGTCCATTCACGTTTTTACAAATGGCAGGATTTCCTTCTTTTTTAAAGCTGAATAATATTCAGCTGTGTGTGTATGTATATATGTGTGTGTGTATGTGCATACATATGTGTGTGTGTATTTATACACATACCACAACTTCTTTATCCATTCATCTGTCGATGGACACTTAGGTTCTTTCCATGTCTTAGCTGTTGTAAATAAGTCTGCAATGAACATGGAGGTGCATATATCTCCTTCAGATACATACCCAGAAGTCGAATTGCTAGATCACATGGTAGTTTTATTTTTAATTTTTTGAGGCCCCTCAATACTGTTTTTCACAGTATCTGTACCAACTTACAATCCTACTAACAGTGCACAATGTTTTACTTTTCTCCACGTCTTCACCAGGATTTGTTATCTCTTGTCTTTTTGATGGTAGCCACTCTAACAGGCGTGAGGTGATATCTCATTGTGATTTCCTAATGATTAGTGATATCGGGAACCTTTCCATGTACCTGTTGGCCATTTGTATATTTCCTTTGGAAAAATGTCTATTCAGGCCCTCTTCCCATTTTTTAATTGGATTATTTGTATCAAGTTGTGTAAGTTCTTTATATATTTTGGATATTAACCCCTTATCAGATATATGATTTGCAAATATTTTCCCCTATTCTATAGGCTACCTTTTCATTTTGCTGATCATTTCTTTTGCTGTGTAGAAAGAAGCCTTTTAGTTTGATGTAGTCACACTTGTTTATTTTTTATTTTGTTGCTTATACTTTAGGTGTCATATCTAAAAAGTCATTGCCAAGATCCATATCAAGGAGCTTTTTTCCTATGTTTTCTTCTAGGAGTTTTATGGTTTCCAATCTTACATATAACTCTTTAATACATTTTGAGTTAATTTTTGTGAGTGGTGTAGATCAAAGTCTAGTTTCATTCTTCTACATGTGAATATCCAATTTTTCCAGCACGATTTATTAAAGAAGTGATCTTTTATCCATAGAATGTTGTTAGTTCCCTTATCAAATATTAGTCAACCACAAATGCATGGGTTTATTTCTTGCCTCTTGATTCTGTTCCATTGGTTAATATGTCTGTTTTTATGCCAATACTATACTGTTTTGATTACTATAGCTTTGTAATATAGACTGAAATCAGGGCGAGTGATGCCTCCCACTTTTTTCTTCTTTCTCCATATTGCTTTGGCTCTTCAAAGTTTCTTGTGTTTCCATATAAATTTTGGAAAAATTGTTTTGTCTGCTTCTGTAAAAAATGCTATTGGAATCCTAACAGGGATTGCATTGAATCTGTGGATGACTTTGGGTAGTATGGACATTTTAGTAATATTAATTCTTCCAAACCATGAACACAGGATACCTTCCCATTTATTTGTGTATTTTTTAATTTCTTTCATCCATTTCTTAGAGATTTCAGTGTGGAGATCTTTCATCTCCTTGGTTAAATATATTCCTAAGTATTTTATTGTTTTTGATACTATTATAAATGGGATTTTTACATTTTTTTCTATTTTAGATAATTCATTGTTAGTGTATAGAAATGTTACTGACTTTTATACAGCAGTTTTGTTTCCTGTAACTTTACTGAATTCATTTATTAGATCTAACAGTTCTTTGGTAAAGTCTTTAGGATGTTTTATATATGAAATCATGTTATCTACAAATAGAGACATTTATACTTTTTCCTTTCCAATTCTAACGCCTTGTTTATTTTTCTTGCCTGGTTGCTCTGGCCGGGACTTCCAGTACTATGTTGAATAGGAGTGGTGAGAGTGGGCACCCTTGTCTTGTTCCTGCTCTTAGAGGGAAAGTTGTCAGTTTTTCACCACTGAGTAAGATGTTAGCTGTGGGCTTGTCATTTATAGCCTTTATTATATCGAGACACGTTACTTCTACACCTACTTTGTTAAGAGTTTTTATCATGAACAGATATTGAATTTTGTTAAATGCTTTTTTGCATCTGTTGAGATGATCACACGATTTTTTTCCTTCATTCTATTAATTGATGTACCACATTGATTGATTGGCTTATGTTGAAAGTCCTTGCATCTCAGCGATAAATCCCACTTGATCATGGTGAATGATCCGTTTAGTGTGCTGCTGAATTCAGTTTGTTAGTATTTTATTGAGAATTTTTGCATCTACATTCATCAGGGATATTGGCCTGTAGTTTTCTTTTCTTGTAGTATCTTTGTCTAGCTTTGTTATCAGAGTAATGCTGGCCTTGTAAAATGAATTTGGGAGTGTTCCCTCTTCTTCTATTTCTTAGAAAAGTTTGAGAAGGATTGGTATTAATTCTTCTTTAAATGTTTGCTAAAATTCACCAGTGAAACCATCTGGTCTTTGATATTTCTTCATGTGGAGATTTTTGATTACTGATTCAATTTCCTTACTAGTAATTAGGCTTTTCAGATTTTCTATTTCTTCCTGATTCAGTCTTGCTAGGTTGTATGTTTCTAAGAATTTTTCCATTTCTTCTAGGTTGTTTAGTGTGCTGGCATATAGTTGTTCATAGTAGTCTCTTATGATCCTTTGTATTTCTGATATCAGTTTTAATGTCTCCTCTTTCATTTATAAGTTTGTTGACTTGGATCCTGTCTCTTTTTTCCTGGTTAGTCTAGCTAAATGTTTGTCAATTTTGTTTACCTTTTCAAAGAACCAGCTCTTAGTTAATTTTTCTATTGTTTTCTGTTCTTTATTTCATTTATTTCCACTGTGATCTTTGTTATTTCCTTTCTTCTACTAACATTGGGCTTAGTTTTTTCTTCTTTTTCTAGCTCCTTGAGGCATAGAGCTAGGTTATTTATTTAAGATCTTTCTTCTTTTTGAATATAGATGTTTATTTCTATGAACTTCTCTCTTAGAACTGCTTTTGTTGCATCCCATAAGTTTGGGTATGTTGTGTTTCCATTTTTGTTTGTCTCAAGACATCCTTTTTATTTCTTCTTTAATTTTTTCTTCAATCCATTGCTTATTCAGGAGAGTGTTGTTTTATTTCCATGCATTTGTGAGTTTTCCAGTTATCCACCTGTTATTGTTTTCTAGTTTCATACCATTGTGGTCAGAGGAGATACTTGGTATGATTTCAATCTTCTTGAATTCACTAAGACTTGTTTGGGACCTAACATACGGTCTATGCTAGAAAATATTCCGTGTGCTCTTGAGAAGAATATATGCTCTGCTGTTGTTGGAAGGAAGGTTCTGTATGTCTGTTAGGTACATTTGGTCTATAGTGTTGTTCCAATCTGCTGTTTCCCTTTTGATTCTCTGTCTGGATATTTATCCATTGTTGGGAGTGTGGTATTAAAGTCCCCAACTATTATTGTGTTGGTGTTTATTTCTCCTTTCACTTATGTTGGTTTTTGCTTTATGTATTTATGTGTTCTGATGTTAGATGTATAAATATTTACAATTGTTATATTTTCTTGATGGGTTGACTCCTTTATCACTATATAATGACCTTCTTTGTCTCTTTTTACCATTTTTAGTTTAAAGTCTATTTTTTCTGGTACAAGTAGAGCTACCACTTTTTGTTTGGTTACCATTTGCTCGAAATATTTTTTCTGTCCCTTCAGTCTCAGTCTGTGTGTGTCTTTAAGGCTAAAGTGATTCTCTTGTGGGCAGCATATTATTGGATTTTTGAATATCCATTCAGTCATTCTGTGTCTTTTGATTAGAAAATTTAATCCATTTAGGTTTAACGTAATTATTGATAGATAAAGCCTTACTATTGCCACTTTTGTTAATTGTACTCTGACTGTTTTGTAGATCCATTGTTCCTTTCTTCTTATCCTGCTGCCTTTTTCTGTGTTTTGATGTCTTTTGGTAGCAGTGTGATTTGACTTCTTTATAATGTTCGTTTGTGTAATTACTACAGTGTTTTCCCTTGTGGTCACCATGACACTTATATAAAATATCTTAAAATTATACTGATAACAACTTCTATAGCATTCCTAAACTTTACATTTTTACATCTCCTCCTCGACACAGTTTAGGTTATTGGTGTTACAGTTTACTTTTTTTCATATTGTGTATCCAAAGACAGATTATTGTAGTTATGGTTATTTTTACTACACTTGTTTTTTAACAATTAAATTGGACTTGTAAGTGAATTACACACCACCATTACCATATTACAGAGTCTAACTATATATTTACCATTACCAGTTAGTTTTACACTACTTTCTTATGTTTTTGATGATGTTAATTAGCATCCTTTTACTTCCACTCAAAGAACTCCGTTTAGAATTTCTTGTAGGGGCGGTCTAGTGGTGATAAACTCCCTTAGGTTTTGTTTGTTTTGGAAAGTCTTTATCTCTCCTTCATTTCTGAAGGACAGCTTTGTCAGGCATAGAATTCTTGGTTGAAAGGCTTTTTTCTTTCAATATTTTGAATATATCATCCCATTCTCTCCTGGTCCAAAAAGTTTCTATTGAGACATCTGCCAATAGTCTTATGGGGGTTCCCTTGTATGTAACTTGTCTCTTTTCTCTTGCTGCTTTCAAAATTCTTTCTTTGACTTTGACTTTTGACAATTTATTTATAATGTATCTTGGTGTAGCCTTATTCAGGTGCAACCTATTTGGGGTTTTTTGGGCCTCATGGATCTGGATGTTCATTTCTCTCCCCAGGTTTAGCAAGTTTTCTGCCATTATTGCTTTGAATGTACTTTCTGTCTTTTCTCTTTCTCTTCTCCTTATGGAAATCCCATAATGTGGATATTGTTTCTTTCGATTGTGTTGCATAAGTCTTGTAGGGCTTTCTTTACTCTTTTTCATTCTTTTTGAATGACTAGTTAATTTCAAATGTCCTATGTCTAGGCCACTGATTCTTTCTTCTGCATGGTCAAGTCTGCTTTTGAAGCTCTCTATTAAATTCTTCAGTTGAGTTATTGTATTTTTCAGCTCTAGGATTTCTGTTTGGTTTTTTTTGTTTTTATGGCTTCTATTTCTTTGTTGAACTTCTCATTTTGTTCATGCATTGTTTTCCTAATTTTGTTTAGCTGTTTGTCTGTGTGTTCTTATAGTTCACTAAACTTCTTCAAGTGAATCATTCTGAATTCTTTGACCATTCTTAGATCTCCATTTGTTTAGGGTCAGTTATTAGAGCTTAATTAATTTTCTTTGGTGATACCACATTTACCTGATTTTTTTGTGATTCTTGATTTCTTACATTGGTCTCTGTGCCTTTGAGTAAGCAATTTCCTTTTCCAGATTTTACAGGTTCATTTTGGCACAGACAGTTTTTCACCACTCTGCTCAGCTTCATGTTCTGGATGTGTCAGCTGGTAACATCCTTGGGTAGGTAGAGCTTGCTATCAGGGTCTATTTTTAGGTGAGGCTACTGCCCACACTCTGAGGTTGAGGGAGGTACCACTGGCTAAGAACATTTTGATATGTCTGCTGGCTTGTTTTCCTGCCCAAGCAAGGCTATAGGATGGTTTTCACAGTTGCTTCAGGTCTCTGCTCAGGCTTCCTAGACAGTCTGGACTGGGTACTATACTCAGCAGTAGGCAGGGCTATGAATTAGCTTCCCTGCCCTGGTGGGTAGCAGAACAAGCCCCAAGGCTAGCACTGCTCATTGTTTGGATACCTAAATCAGGCTAGACTGTGCATTAAATTTACTGGAAAACTGGGGCCACCAGTTTTCCTCTGTAGATGGGACAAGCCACAGTCTGTGCTCTCTGTTCAAGTGCCGCTGTGAGCAGCACTGTAGAATGTGCTATGCAGCTTCCTGTGTGCTCTGGTTAGGTCCCCTGATCAGGCAGCCTGAAAGCTGTATTCAGTAGTGGGTGGGGCTTCAATTAGTTTCCCTGCCTGTGCATGGCCCTCCATAGGCCCCAAGGCTGGCAACACTCTCGTTTGGGGATCAAATCAGGCAGAACTACGCATCAAGTTCCCTGGCCTAACAGGCTGCAGTCTTAGCTCAGCAGATGGGTAGGGCTGCTGGCCAGGTTCTCCACTCAAGTGCTGCTATAATCAGAGTTGCAAGATGGGCTACCAGATTCCTGAGAGCCCTGTTTAGGTTTCCTGGTCAGGTTAGGTTGGAGGCTATAATCATCTTTGAGCAGGGCTGTAAGTTAGCTTCCCTGCTGGATTGGGGCTGCAGAACAGGCCTCGGGGCTGGAAAGGGTATTTGTTTGGGAATCAAATCAAACAGACCTGCTTGCTAAGCTCCCTGGACAGGTGGGATGACAGTCTTGGCTCTGAAGGTGCAGAGCCACTGTTTGTGTTCTCCGTTCAAGTGCTGCTATAATCGGGGATGGTGAGTGAGTTACCAAGACTCCCATAAGCTCTGGTAAGGCGTCCATTTTAGCAGGGCTGGAGGCTGTATTCAGCTTTGAACAGGGCTATAAATTAGTTTCTCTGCCCAATTGGGGCCACAGAGCAGGTCCCAGGGCTGACAAGACTCTTTTCTGGGGAATTAATCAGGCAGACTTGTGCACTAAACTCTGGTTAGATGGGACCACCAGCTTGTCTCTGAAGATGAGCAGGGCTGTTAGCCAGTCTGTCTGCTCAAGTGCTGCTGGGCCAAACCATTTTGCAGATGCTCAGGCCAGGCTTCCTAGTCAGAGCAGAACCAGAAGCTAGCCTCAGCAGTGGGCAAGTCTATGAATTAGCTTCCTTGCCCAAACGTGATGGCAGAACCAACTTTCAGGCTAGCAAGATTCTTTGGGGTCTTAACTTAAGCAGAACTGCTTCCCAGGTTCTCTGGTCAAACAGAGACACCTTCTTTGCTCTGCTAATGGGAAGTGCTGTTGGCTGGGCTCTCCACTTGAGTGTTGCTGGGCTAAACAGCTTTGCTCAGGCCAGGCTTGCTGGTTGAGTGAGGCCAGGATTTACTCTCAGCAGTGGACAGGGCTAGGACACAGCTCCCTTACTTGGGCAGGGTAGGGGATCAGACTAGGCTCTAGGGTTGGCAAGTCTCTTCATCTAAGGTGCCAGGTCAGGAAGACCTGCATCTTACTGAGTTCCCTGGTCAGACTGACCACTATCTTGGCTCTGCAGATGAGCAAAGCTGCTGGTTGGGACTACTACTTGGGCTCTACAAGTAGGAACTCCATCTGCCAAGACTTGAGCACTGGTTGTTGCGAGCGTCTCCCTCCTCCTCCATCATAATCAGATTCCCAGTGATCAAGCCCCACAGATTCCCTTGTGATCCTCATGAGTTGAGATCAGAGTGGAGACTCCCAAGAAGCTACCCACAATGCTGAGGGAGCTCTATGTTCACCCTGTGCTCTCTTTTCCCACTTAAGGAGCCATAGGCTCAGGGGAGACCTCTTGGTATGGGGCTGTGCTGGCTGGGGCAGGGACAATGTGGTCAGCATGTAGCCAGCTGCTCCTCTTACCCTTCTAATGTAGCCAGTCTAGGTCTCTGTGATGCAGGGGGTGCTTCAGCCCATGTTCTAGGATTTTTTCATTGGTGGCTTGTCCGTGAATAGTTGTTAGTTGTTCTTGTGAGGAGGAGCAAAGTCAAGAATGACCTGTGTCACCATCTTGATGATGTCACTCTTCTGTATTTTCTTTATCCATTCATCTGTCAGTGGACATTTGGGTTGTTTTCACATATTGGCTATTGTAATAATGCTGCAATAAATACAGATGTCCAGGTATCTCTTTGAGATCCTGATGTCAATTTCTTTGTATAAATACTCAGGAGTGAAGTTGCTGGATCTTATGGTAGTCCTATTTTTAACTTTTTGAAGAAGGTTCATACTGTTTTCCTTAGCAGCTGCACCAATTTTAATTCCTACCAATAGTGTACCAGAGTTCCCTTTCATCCATATCCTCACCAATACTTGTTGTCTTTTGTTTCTTTAATAATCACCATCCTATCAGACATGAGGTGATATCTCACTGTTTTGGCTTGCATTTCTCTGATAATTAGTGATGTTGAACACCTTTTCATTTACCTATTGGCCATTTGTATGTCTTCTTTGAAGAAATGTCTGTTCAGGTCCTTTGTCCATTTTTTAAATGGGTATTTGGGGTTTTTTTGTTTGTTTGTTTTGGGGGGATATTTCTGCTATTGAATTATAGAGTTCCTTATTTATTTTGGCTATGAACCCCTTATAAGATATATGGTTTGCAAATATTTTCCGCAATTGACATCTTAATTACAGTCTCTTGAGAGAATCTGAGCTAGACCACCCAACTAAGCTACTCCTGAATTCCTGAACCACAGAAACTATAAGATAATAATTGTTTCTTGTCTTAGTTACTAAGTTTTGGGATAATTTGTTACATAGCAATAGAAAAATAATACACTTCTTAAAATTGTCTTCCTACTATACAGTCCCGTAGCTCTAGCACTCTCTTATTACAAAATGCATCACATTTCTGATTTCTTGTTCAATGACCATCTTCCCTTCTAAGCCATTAACTGTAGGAGGTAAGAGGGTATACGATCTTAGAAAGGTTACTTTACCCTTCAGTTTTTCATCTGTAATATAAAGGTTGCCATGAAGTTTAAATGCATGTAAAGCACATGGATTGGTACTATACACTAAACAAATGTTAAAAATTATTATTGTCATCATCATCATCTTCTTCAGAGGTGCTTAGCAAATACTTGCTGAATTATTTGGAGCAATACTTCTGCCTAGCTTTGTGTCTCTCTCTCAAGTGCCTTTTTATACCACTAGAACAGTTAGTTATCTTACCAGAGTACAAATCTCATTATTCATTCTTCTGCGTAAAACCCAGTACAGAATAATTCAAAACCCATACTCATGTTGTTTCTTACCCACTACCTCTTCTAGTATTACTTATAAATATATTCTTTTCTTTCTTGTCTTCATCTTAGAACTATTTAAGGGAAAAACAACCACTAAAATAATTGCTACCAAAAAAAGAGAAAAAGAAATAGAGAGAATCAGTCTTTGATTATTCAAAGAAAGAGAGGTTATGACTTGTGTTAGGCTACCATGAATTTTTTTAATGCAGTGGTTTATATCTGCTCTGTTCAAAATGGTAGCCACTAGCCATGTGTGGTATTTAAAATTAAATTAATTAAAATTTTAAAATTAAAATTTAGTTCCTCAGTTGCACTAGCCACATTTTAAGTACACAATAGCTTGGTGGCTACCGTGCACACTTATAGAACATTGTAGAATTATAGAACATTTGAGTCACCTCAAAAAGTTCAGTTGGACAGTGCTGGTATATAGTAAATATTGATCTGAGATTCTTCCATGTAGAAGTGTTTTTTTCCCCTTCTCCCTCTATCCAATTCATAATCTAGTCTTTGAATTATTTATTAGTTTTTTCATGTGAAATATATCACACATGCAAAATACTGTATATAGGTTTCATGTATAGTTTAAAGAGTATTAATGAAAAGAATACCCAACATCCAGCTCAAGAAATACGATGTTGCCAATATCTTTGGAATATCCCATGTGTCCATCTCCAATCACATTCCATTTCTTTCCCAGAGTTAAACACTATTTTATGTTAATTATTCTCTTGTTTTCCTTTATAATTTTATTTCCTGTGTACAACTCTAACCAAATTATTTTACTAATTTTACCTGTTTCTGAACTCAAATAAATGTATATATTTCTGTGTATTTCTCTTTTTCTTAACGTAGG
This sequence comes from Diceros bicornis minor, assembly GCF_020826845.1. NCBI lineage: Eukaryota > Metazoa > Chordata > Mammalia > Perissodactyla > Rhinocerotidae > Diceros > Diceros bicornis. The sequence goes on along the minus strand of NC_080775.1, from coordinate 16,375,271 downwards.
ACTCATGCATGTTGACGAAAGCTGTAATTCATTTCATTTTTAACTCTTCTATAGTATTTCTTTGTTTGGCTATTTCACAATATATTTACCCAGGCTTCATTTTGTTTTGCTTTGTTTTACCATTACAAAGCCTGGTGTTACAAAGCCTCAGGATACAATTCTCCATTAATCTCTCCTGTTGCTGAACGTCTAGGCACTAACTGCCAATTTGCTCCATTTTAGGAATATTTGTATAAGCAAATATCCCTGGAGAGGTGGGCACAGTGACTTGCTCTGGATCTAATTTATTTATGTTCCCAGATGATAAAGATAAATACATCCCCCTCCCTGAAGACTTTCCAGGGTAATAAAGATAGAGATGCCTCCCTCCTCTCTCAAGAGAGAATTGCTTATATTTAAGGCTAATAAGATAATATCACTCTCTGGAAGGAGGAGAGGCTGGTTTGTCATTAGTCCTTACATACAATCAGAGTCTCTTAAGCTCAGAGTTCCTCTCTATAATGCACTCTCATTGCTTGCATAAACAACACCTGGCTCTCACGACATCATCCTGTGGGAATTGGGGGCTACAATGTCACTCTGATCATTGCTTTTGCTGTGAATAATAAACTTTCTTTTGTCTCTAACCCTGATACCTCGTGTCTTTCTGCCTATCTATGAAACTCTGACTGGCTAACTTGTTAGCTTGCAAGCAGGATATAATCTCAGATGCTTTCACAGTTCCTGACTTGATGGTTTAACATAAACATTCCTTCACGTGTCTGTTGGAGCACTTGTTCAAGAATAGCTTAGGGGATATACCCAGAAGCAGAGTTGCTAGGTTATAACTTCACTAGATAACGCCAAGTTGTTTTTTAAAGTGGTTAAACTAATTTACACTCCACTCAACAATGTTAAACAGTTTTGGGTTCTATATCTTCAGCAATGCTTGGTATTCTCAGTTTATTAAGTTATTCTCAACACATTTTGTGTAACAAGGCTTCTTATCGTGGTTTTAATATGCAATTCACTAATCTAATGCAACTAAGCAAGTGTTCATATAAATAGTAGCTATTATTGCTTCCTGTTCTAAGGAACGCCAGTTTATGGTTTTGTTTTGTGTTTCTATTGGGTTGATTGTCTTTGTCTAGTTAATTTCTATGAGTTCTTTATATATTCTGGAGCCTAGTCATTTATTAGTTATATGGGATACAAATATCTTCCTCCAGTTTTCTGTTTTCATTTGCTGTCTCATGTCTTTTGATAATTAGAAATTTTAACCTTTAATGTAGTAAAATTTATCAATGTTTTTCTCTATTATTTTTGCTTTAGGATCTTATATAAGAATCGTTCCCTGCTCCCAAGACTATAAAAATGTATATTGTCTTTCGAAATCTAACGTTTTGTGTTTAACACTTAAACCTTTGAGCTGTCTAGTATTGATTTCTGTGTATGTTATGGGGAAAGAATACATTTAATTTTTGCCATGTGTATAAGAAATTGCCAGATGACAATTTATTGAACTGTCCATTCTTTCCACCCTGAGCTACAATGCCAGTTCTGTCATATACCGTATCTTGACTTATAGGTCATATATCATATCTTGACTTATAGATGGGGCTGTTTCTAGGCTGTTGTGTTCCAATGGTGCATGTGTCACTCCTTGCCTCAATGCTAATTACTATAGTTATGTCACCAACTAGATGCCTCAAGAAACTCAAACGTGGGTTTGGAAGCAATTAACTGTTTTCCCAAGTCATTTCTTTTCCTTTTGTATGTTAAGGACATGTAACCACCAGCTATCCTGAAACTGACCAAGCAAGAAATTAAAGGGAGATGTAACCACCAGCCGTCCTGAAACTGACCAAGCCTCACCACAAGAGCTATGCTCATGACTTTTGCCTTATTTTTAATGCAAATATCTCCCCAGGAGGAGCTTAGGCCTCATTACGTGGAAGCATGTTCTCCCACTGAGCCTGTGCAAGAGAATACCCACCTCTCCCTTTTGAATATTCATTCCCCAACTGAAATAAAATTTCCTGCTTTCCTTTGTTCCGGGATGCCATGACTTTAGAACTGATTCCTCATGGCCTCCTATTCCCTGCAAATACACTTTACTTTGTGAGACAACTTCCACTGGTGTAGAGTCTTATTTAACTGGCCAGGAGGTGAGCCCACTTGATTCGGTAACAGTTACATAATTACTATAGCATTATAATAAGTCTTGTTAACTGGTATGGGAGGTTCATCCTTACTTCTTCTTCCAATACGTACTTGCTTTTCTGAATACATTTTAGAATCATCTTGTCAAATTCCACAATAAAAGGGAACTATTTTAATTGGATTTTAATTAGAAATGTGTTTAATCACACATCAATTTGGTGAGAATTGCTTAATTTACAATATTGTGTACTTCCAACCACAAACACATTATATCTCTCCTTTTATTTAGATTTCACCAAAAATATCTTACACATCTTTTGTTAGATTTGTTCTGGTACTTTATCTTTGATGTTGTTCTTATTGTTAAAAATGACATCTTCTTTTTAAATTGCATTTTCTAATTTCTTGTTGCTGGAATGTAGAAGTAAATGGAAATTCGATACATTGATATTGCTAAACTCTCTTATTAATTCTAGTAATTTGTCAATTATTATCAATTTGGTGTAAAAAATTGTATCACTTGCTAATAATGACATTTTTTTTCTTTCTTTTCCAATCCTTATGATTTTAATTTAGCATAGATAACTAACTAATACCTTCTGGAAAATGTTGCATATAAATGATGATAGCAGACCTCCATGGTTTTATTTCTTAGTTTTAAGTAATAAGCTTTTAAAATAGCCCATTGAGTGTGATGGTAACATAGTCACTTTAAGAGATTAAGAACATTTTCTTCTATTCCTAGTTTGCTAAGAGACATGAATTTTGAATTTTATAAAGTACTTTTTTCTTGTCTAGTGAGATAATCATGTAGTAAGTTATATTAATAAAATTAATGAACTTTTTAGTGTTGATACAACTTTACGTCTTTGCGCTAAACTCAATTTTTATACATTGGAGAATTTGGATTGTATTTTTTTGGAAGTTTGGAATTTTAACATCTATTTTTGTGAATGAGAATGACCTGTGATTTGTTTCTCATGTCCATTTCTCAGTTGACATCATGGTTATTCTAGCTTCCTTTAATTCCTTCATAAGGTCTTTTTGAGTGCCTTTTTTGTGTTAAGCACTGATGTGATGCTTTGGAGAATTTAGTGAATGAAACAGTCAAGATCCTTACCCTTGCTGAGCTTCCTTCTAACATAACAAAACAGGTAATAAATGATAAATGTAATAAATAATTAAGGAATATAGTATATTAGAAGAGGATATGTGCTATGAAAAGAATAGCACATGGACAAAAAAAAAGGATCAGAGATGCAAGCGAAGGGGCGAGTTGCAATTTCAAATAGAGTGTTAAGGGAGTTGCCATGGAGAAGGTGACATGAGGAAAGCCTTGAAGAAGGTGAGGAGGTGGGACATTTATCTGGGACGAGAGCATTCCAGACAGAAGGAGAAGTTTCAGCAGAGATCCTAAGTTGGGCATGTCCATAATGGGTTCCAGAAACATGATGGATGGTAGTGTGGTTGGACGGGGTAAGTGAGGGAAGGAGTGGTAAGGTATGAAGTCAGGAAAGCAGTATAGTTGAATCCTGTAGGACCTGGTAGAACTATAAGAACTTGGCTTTACTGTGACGGATACCAGGAGCAATTGTAAGGTGTGAGCAGGAAAAATGACACGAGCTGTCTTACATTTTAGGAGAGTCACTCCAGCTACCGTTCTGAGAATAGACTGCAGGGAGGCAAAGATAGAAGCTAGGATGTATTGGGAGACTATTGCAATAGTCCAAACAAGAGACTAGGGGAGGTAGAAGTGGGGGTGGTGAGAATTGCTCAGATAATAGATATTTTTTGAAGGTAGGTCCAAAAGAATTTCCTGACATATTGGATGTGGGATGTGAGAGGAAGAAAGGCGTGAAGAATAGTTCCAAGGTTTGGGTCTGAGCAACGGAGATGGAGAAGACGTAGGTGGAGCAGGTTTTGTGGGGAGTGAGGGGAAATCAGAAATTCAGTTGTAGACTATAAAGTTTGCAAAGCCTCTTAGATAACCACATGGAGATGCCTAGCGGCAGTTGGATACATGAATCTGAAGTTTAGACAAGAAAGAGACTTAAATTTATAAATGAATATGCACCAAGAAATGAGTGTAGAGAAAAGTAAGAACTAAGTGGTCCGGCCTAAGAGAGAAGAGGATGAATCTGCAAAGGAAACTAAAGAGTGACAAAAAATTTTGGATTAATTTTTTGGCATCATACATATAGTATGAACTCAGCCCTACACATCTCTGAATGTGAGCTTGTGGTAAGAAATGCTTAAGAAACTGTGTTCTTCACTCAGAGCCTTACCATGACAGGATATGGAGATTTCACGGGCCAAATCTCCCACAACCTCCCACCACTCACAGATCTCTCCTTTGACTGCTCCCCACTGCTCTTGTGACCCCTGAAAATGCAGGCTCAAGGCCAATGGGCATAGGCACTTACCCCAATACAAACTTAATGCTCAAGGTCCATGTATTCTTTTCATTGTTGGCCTACAGAGAATTGCTTTACTTTCCATCACCCCAACTATACATTAAAAAATTATATTTTGGCTAGAACCTAGATATAATAATGTTCCTAGAGACATTTCTAAACATCTAAACTGCTACAATGCCCTGATCATATTTGCTGTTAGATTGGTTGTAGAGTACAAAAAAATTAAAAGAAGTAGGGATGACCATTAGGTTTTTGGACAGACAAACTGGTAGAGAAGCCATTCACTGAAATGGTAAAGATTAATGGATGAGAAATCTTTTTTGTAGAGTGAGTGAAGAAGCAAGAGTTGAGACAGTATAAAGTAAAACAACCATATATTTTGATGAAGATTTCAGAACTTACAAATACATACATATAAATCCCAAATTAGAGTTCTCTATTTCAAAGTAATCATCTTGAGAAATCTTTCATTTATTCCAATGATGTTGGCATTTCAAAATTGTTTTGAGATGACTTTTTAAAGATTGCCATCAAAACCTGTAGAATAATTTTTCTTAATATCCTCTGGAGCAGTAAACCTCTGGTCTGTGAGGGTGAATCTGCTTGTTAGAAACAGCCAAAAAATTATTTAGTACTGGGCCTGTTGAAAATGGTGGTTGACCAAAGTCAGACATGATTGTTGGGGATCGAAAATGGGTATGACCACAATTTAATGCCTGGTTTTCTTTCGTGATGTCTACGCTGGCTTGTACATATTTTGACACGTGATCAATGTGTATTTATTGTTAATGAGCTTCTTTACAACATAATCAGTGACCCTGGCCAGAGTGAGTCAAAATCATACACCATAAATCTGAATGAGTAATTGTGAGGCGGCAGAAGGATTCCAGGCATTTTCTAATACATCTTCCCCCTTTGTTTATCCACTGGAGCTCAGGCTAGCCCCACCGAGAATAGTGTTTGTCAGTGGTGCCGACTTTGAATGACAAAGTCTTCACATAACCTTCAAGCAAAGCCTTAGTCCAAACCTATCACAGGCGGCCCAGGGAATCCCTCGGCAGCAATAAATGTCTCATATTCATTTTTCACCAGATAACACTGTGGCTCTCGGTCCTGGAGGAAAATCACACACAGCTCTATTACATTTTAAATGCTTCTGATTTCTTTCCTTACTGGCTTCCCTTTAAGGAGAAAAAGGAGTTCTTTTTTTCATTTATTTTTTCATCCATTTATGTCCTTTTTGTTTCCTTCTCAGTTCCAACGTCTTAGGTAATTGTACTGTAAATAATCTTAAGTGATTCTCACATCCACTTGCACATGATTTTCCTGGATTTCTTCATCTATAACAAATACATCTGTCTTGGCTTTTGTGACAATATTAATAATTTTGAATCATTTTACCGTTGAAGTGTGAGGCTGGAAATTATGATAAAATATTTCTTTTTTTTTTTTTTAAAGATTTTATTTATTTATTTATTTTCCCCCCCAAAGCCCCAGTAGATAGCTGTATGTCACAGCTGCACATCCTTCTAGTTGCTGTATGTGGGACACGGCCTCAGCATGGCTGGAGAAGCGGTGCGTCAGTGCGGGCCCGGGATCCGAACCCGGGCTGCCAGCAGCGGAGCGCACACACTTAACTGCTAAGCCACGGGGCCGGCCCTGATAAAATATTTCTACTTATCTATTTGTATGATATGTATTTTAAGAGAAAAACTATGGGTTTTTGCATAACAATAAGTTTTTTTTTTTTTAATTTTTTCCCCTTTTTCTCCCGAAAGCCCCAGTAGATAGTTGTATATCATAGTTGCACATCCTTCTAGTTGCTGTATGTGGGATGCCGCCTCAGCATGGCGGGACAAGCGGTGCATGGATGCGCGCCCTGGATCCGAACCCAGGCCGCCAGTAGCGGAGCGCGCACACTTAACCACTAAGCCACGGGGCCGGCCCCGACAATAAGTTTCTAATGCTAAAACAGCTAAGGAATATGATGTTTGACTTTCCATATACTGTGTAAATCACGTGTTTATAGATAGCTGAGCGATTTGTATTAGGCTTAACCAAGTTGTGTTTCTATTACTTCCATGAAAAGTCACAATAGTTCTGAGCTAGATTAAGAAATATGAAATTAAATATCCCAAAGTAATTATAATTACATTTAGAAAGTAATTTTTAAGACTCTATAGCTTAATAGTTAAATTATTCTTTATATTTTCTTGTGGTTAATTCTCACAATTCTTTTTTTAGGTTTTGGGATTCTTGCTACATGAAGTAGAAAACTGAGACAGAGAATTTAGCAAAATTCACTTTTTAAATTGCACAGAGATTCTGATGTCAAACCAACTAGATCTTCTCAATGTACACTTTTCAGTAACTTGCTATTTAATTTTAAACAAATCTTCCGTGATAAACTGGGAGGACAGAAGAGAGAATCCAGGCACAGACGTGGTTAGGAAACGCTCATATCACAGGAAGGGGTACTAGATTTCTAAGTGCTAATGGCAAGGAGTCAAGTGTATCAGGTCCAAGGAAGCAATTCTTCTTGACCCACAGCACATCCACTCGGCAAAGTGAGAAGCAAATAGTGGAAAGTAAGTGAGGGGAGGTGACTTCAGGCGATTGAAAATTTCACAAGTGAGTTCCCGGTCATAGTCAATCTATATGCTCCAAGTGTGCAGAAGTATATGACATGCACGAAGTCTGCCTCTTCATCAGCTGATAGACATAATACAAGATGGGATCGTCTAATCTCAAATCCAATAGTTTGCAAAATTTTGCATGATCAAATCAAAAAATTGTAAATGTATAGGTGATTAGATGTTCTGAGAGATACACAGAAATTGTTATGCACGTGTACACTCACACACAACACATTTCCTCATGTGCTCTATACCAGGCACAGAGGACTATTGATTCTCTTCAGTTTAACGAGTATCCATTAAGTAGTTAGGAAGGAAAGAAACAGAAGATAAAAATGATTTTGAAACATTCTTCAATGACAAACCATTATAGAATGATATAAAATAATTATGAAGAGGTATGAAAAATAGATAAACTGTTATTACATTAAATGTGAATACAAAATACAAAAATCTTCATAAATTTGAGTGAAATTATATATATATATGGAGTATATATATTATATACATATATAATATATATATTATATATATATGGACAAGGACTAGAAGGTCATATTTAAAAATAAAAATTACAGCACAATTACATATGCATTTATTCTTTGACCCAGAGATCCTATTTTAAGAAATCTCTCCCAAAGATACACAGGCCAGAATGCAAAATGGCATATATATAAGAATATTCAGTCTGGTCTTATTATAATAGCAGAAGACTAGAAACAACCTAAATGTTCAAAAAGCGAGGATTTGTTGAATAAACTTTGGGATATCCACAAAGTAGAATATTATGCATCTGTAAAGAGAAAGGCAGATGATTCTCTACACTGATATGGGGTGACCCCCAAAATATATTGTTAAATGAAAGAGCAAGGTGCAGAATAGTGTTCGTAGTTAAGAAATCAGAGAAATATCAATATATTTATGTATGGATTATTTTGCTTACATTTTTTAAAATCATCACTGGAAAAAAAAGCAAAAACTAATAAAATTGGGAGAAAGAGAACAGGATGGAGGTGACAGATCGAATTGAGACTTCTGTGAAAATACTTTATTTTATTATTTTGGCTTTGGAATCCTGTAAATGCTTAATGCAATTTAAGAAAACCTCAAAATCAAAAGGAAAGAAAAACGATTCCTAAATATTAAAAACAACTGAAAGAAATTATTCTACACATACAAATCACATATAAAGTTGATGGGATAACCACACTGACTATTGAATTTCTTCAATTGACTAAAACATGCGATTTTGACTGTATATTCTTAATAGAATATGCTCTAAAGGCAAAAAGAACCACAAAGGAATCAAAGGTCACTCAGTATCTTATTATTAGCAGTAATATTAGAATTGTTATATTGAAATTTTAAGAAGATATTATAGAATAAAACAAAACAATATGTTAATGTAATTAGGAACCAGTATGATCAACATATAAGATGAGATCTAGCATAAAATGAAATATATTAAGTCAAACCACTGTAATTTAATCAGTATGGACTCATGACTTATTTTTCTCCTTCTAATAAAAATATATTTCTAACTTTCCCCCCTTAAATGGCCTAGAAAGAGAACTTACCAGCAACAGACACTATGGGCATAGAGTTAAGGGAGTTTTCTAAATGTTCTCAGAAGATGATCATTCAAAACTCTTCAGTTAGAGCTCTAGAGACATTGCATGGAGCAGTATGTGATCTACCATGGACTGCTCCTAAAAATAATGATAGTGTGCCCCACTCTTAGTCTTATGATTATATAAAACACAAACTTGGTGGACTCCTAAAATAAAACATTCAAGAGATAATAGAATAGTTTGAAGAACAGCAAAAATGCATTTGGGTGACCTTTTGTTAGTATTCCTTTCAGACACTATTTAAAGAAAAAAATGTAAAAAAATTGTTACTATTTTTGGGGGCTGGCCTGGTGGCATAGTGGTTAAGTTCATGCCCTCCACTTTGCCAGTTCACAGGTTTGGATCCTGGGTGCAGACCTACACACCACTCATCAAGCCATGCTGTGGCAGACGTCCCACACATAAAGTAGAGGAAGGTGGGTATGGATGTTAGCCCAGGGCTAATCTTCCTCAGCAAAAAGAGGAAGATTGGCAACGGATGTTAGCTCAGGGCCAATCTTCCTTACCAAAAAAAAAAAAAAATTGTTACTATTTTCAGACAATAGGCTATCATCGCTCCCTGTAAAAAATAATTCTCATATTTAAATACACTAAAATTCTTGCCTTACATTAATTCCTCCTTAATCAAGTAAGAAATAAAGTTAAACACCAATATCAACATGAATAGAGCAGTAATCAGAGCCACAATTCAACTCATAACTACCCAAATTAGATGGTTGTTTGGCGTTTTAGATATAACTTATTGAAAAAGTCACTTTCAGTGTTTCTCTGGAATCTTATTCCTTTAGAATCACCGTAAGTCTTATTTAAAATAATTTGTAAATGAGCCTTCATCACCTGTGCTATGTTCTGCCCAACACTGATATTCCAACATGGTTGTTTTGAAACTGTATATAAAATGACAAATCAATTGTTGAAAGTATACTTTTAAAAAATAATAAACCAAAATAAATTTTTTTAGAAACATCCAAAAGAAAGAACAAAAAAGGACAAAATAATGAACCAGGTTTATAGTAAAATGTATCAAACTGATTTTCCAGAAAATGTCTAAAACCAATATTAAACATAATCAACATTTTGGAGATTATTAATTTTTTTGATCAACAAGATCATTAGTTTAAAAGCCTATGGACATTTCTGATAAATATGGCTTTAAAATTTCATGGTTATAGGAGCTAGAGCCTTAAAGTAAAGGATCCAAGTGTGTCCCTGGACTAAACTCAAATAATTAAAGTTCTAACTAATGTCACAATGTAAATGTCTCCTATTGACCTGGTATCTAGATTTGTTACCTTACACAACCAAACAAGGAAACCCCCCCAAAGAAAAATTTTGGCTTGCCAATGCATTTAAAAATTCAGATATCTGCATAATGTAAGCAGAGAAGGACAGTAGGAGAAAAACAGTAGGTAGCACACAGAATGGATAGGAGGACTGAAGGTCTAGGGATGAGGCTATGCAGCCAGGAAAACTACTGAACAGATTTGATGAGGACGTTTTTGCTGAACTTCCAGTGCCTCAATCACGAAACACTCTATGCTGCCAGTAGCACAACTAGTCTTTAATTTTAAAACACACTAGTGAACTACCCGTTTAATTCACATAGTTCTTCATAGCTAAGAAGCAGTACAATCCAACTGCTGCTACCAGAGGGCTCCCACCTCAAACTAAATGACATAGGCATCCGATTGGAGGAGCATAGGTCATGTGCTCACAATCTATCTGCAGGGGAGGCTGAGAAAGGAAAGATCCAGCATGTTTAACTTCTACAGGGGGAGACAGGCTCTCCCTCCTACACAGACTCATAACAGAAGGATTTCAGATGCTAGGTTGACAAAATGAATAGCAAATATCCATTTCAAAAGGATTCTGGCAGCATGATGGTAACCACACAGATATAGCGTTACAGTAGCCTCTTACCAGATTGTATTGTGTTATTATGTATTTACTTGTGTTTCCTCCACTAAAAGTGAGCTCCTTGAGAGTGCCAACTATGTCTGAACCACATGTGTGACTTTAGTGCTTGGTACAGAGTCTGACATTCTCAACAATGTTCATTGAGTGAATAGGGGAATGAATGAATGAATGAATGAATGAATATAGCTAAGCACTCTTACTTCTCAGGGGTAATACAGCTGGGTGACCTGATTATATCTAATTAAATTTCTCAGTAAGTTTCCTTGTCATGGTTGTCCAGAGCAGAGGTTGAGCCTTGAAAATCAAAAGACATTTTGGAACACTTAATGGTGATAACTGTCTCTTCTTTGATGGGACATAAACTCTGGGATGTGAGCCCAGAAATTTAGACATGAGAGAATAAGAATCAATAAGATAAGGGCCTCTTGAAGCTGGCAGATTCTGGAAAATATATGGATCTTCTTTCATTTCTGGTAGAGCCTGCTTCTTGTTATCCCTTCCTCAATGATTCGACCCAATTTGTGTCAGAGTTGGCTCTTTGATAAAAATTAATGATCAATTCAAAAAATGATTCATTACACGTCCAGACCAAAAGTTCTGATTAGCACGTAACTAATTGGTTCCCTTCTCTTCAAAAGAAAAATCAGGACGTATACATTGTACTTTTGGGGGTCAAAGAAAGCAAAACCTATGACTTTGCAAATTCAGCTCAGAAAGTTTTCTGAATATTGTGATTAGATGTTTTCAAGTATTTCATCATTCAAGATTAGATAGACTAAAAATAAGTATTCAAGGGTGGCTTATGGGTCATATTAAGGGACCTTGAAAAGGGAATCTGTTTCTCATAAGTTTTAGAGAGAAGATACATAATTCATTAAACAAAGTAATTTGCAAATCATATAAGTTTAAACCTGTAGAATTTTAGGAATGAATGTAGAAGTGTTTTCAATCCAGAAGACTGTATGTTTATTTCGTTATCTAGCTGTAGCTGAGATACACATAAAAATGCATGCTGTGTAGAGAATATAGCTACCTACACAGTCCATGCAACTTACAGAGTGAAAATATTTAAGCACACAAATATAGCCTTGGCAAAATATTTGTTAGTCTTTAATTTTAAAACACACCCTGGTCAACCACTCGTTTAATTCTCCTAGTTCTTTGTAGCTACAAGGGAGTACCATCCAGAAACCTCAAAAATAAACTGGAGAACAATTTGTGCTTTCAGTCCTATCCTATGCTTGCTTAATTTTTGTAGTGTAAATAATTGTTTTTTTCCCCAAACTGAATTTGTATGACTTCATAATTTTCCTCATGACCAAAAGGGAACAGAAGTTTGGATAAATATGTTGCGTGGTGTTTATTGTCTGCTTGAATAGTCTACTTCTGGTTCTGTCCAGCAGAAAAGTTTGGGTCAGTGGCCTGAAAACTCTGACTCGGGCACTGACATAATGATTCTCTCAACAGTAAGAAAGGAGGAAGGAAGATGTGGGCAGGAGGTGAGACAGGCAGCTGGTTATTTATTAGGATTGGATTTAAAGAGAGAAGGACCCTGGGAGTGTGACTTGCAGTTGCTTTGATGATATTTCTTCTTTTTTTCTTCATCTACTTTCCTTTTCCTGTAATTGAATTCCAGCCTTGGATTTTTCAACCAATACCAAAAGACATAGGAAGAAAGGAAGTGAAGGCAGCAAAGAGATCCAACTCTTCAAAGGAGTTTTGCTGTAAAGGGGAACAGAGACGGGGGAATTTGCAATAAGGCATGTGGAAGCATGGGAAGGTTCTCTTTTTCCAAAGGAGAGAGGAGACCGTTGTTGTGGTGGTGTCCTTCAGTAGGCAAAAGAGAATGGGATCCAAAATACAAGTGGGGAGGTGTTGGCTTTAGGTAGGAGCACGGACAATTCATCCATGGAAAACAGGAGGTAAGGCAGGATGAGAGCTTTAGGAAGTTCTGTTCTGATTGTTTCTATTTTGTTAGAGAGATAGGAAGCAAGATCATCTGATAAAGTGAGAATTGCTAAGGAGGTGTCAAAGATTTGACAAGAGATGGTTAAGTATAAAATCAGCAGTTTAGAGAGAGAGAGAGAGAGAAAGTAAATGGGCTGGGAAATACAGCATTTCCAGGTAGCATTTGAGGTTGGTGGTCCAGTTAGCATAGTCGGGTATTTTTCTCTAACCAGCTTCAGCAGCAGAGGTATGGGTCTTGAAGAGGCTAAGTTTGATTTTAACCACAGTTGAGTTTCACTGTCAAAAGCAATGGAATGGAGTGGGGGGCATGGTAGCTGAGGGTGTAAGCAATGGAGTTATAATGGTGGACTATGGAATCCAAGTTGGGAAGAAGGAAGGTGAATACAAGAGATGGTTGAGGGACATTGAGGAGTTAGTAGGGCCGTGAATTGTAGGATCCTGAGGGGTTGTTGAATAGAGGGTACTAAAGAACGTGAGCTACAAAATTGAAGGTGGTGGTAAAACAGTGGACCCTTGACACTGAAATATTGGAGGCTGTACAGTTATTGGTAATGAGGAAGTCAAGGGCGTGACCACCAGGCTTGGGCCGGGGGGGGGGGACAGCAAGGCCATTCACAGAAAGCAGATCAGGTACAGAGAGGCCAGGGTATTGGAAGGATCATCTATTTATGTACTACAATCACTATGAATCATTAAAGTAGTATTAGAGACAGCAACAATGATTCATAAGCTAAAATCGTCAAAAAATCAGAGTAAAAACCTGGAAGTCTACAAATGACTAAATCAAGGGGGGTTTAGTTTGTAATAAGAACTCAGACTATGGCATGAGTTTGGAAATGGTGAGAATGGTTAATTATGGATATGGAGGGAGAATGATTTGAGAAGAACAAGGAGACCCATGGGAACAAGGAATGTAAGAAAGAAAAAAGCCACCTTCTGAGGGCTGCAGAGAAACAGTGTCCTGGAGAGGAGCTGGATTTCATTTAAGTTGAGAAGTTTAAGGGAACATTTGGAAAAGAGGTTAAGGATGTAGAAGATTTGCTAATGGTTAACTGTGAATTCCACAGGGCAGGGTGGAAAGGTTTTGAAAGTCGGGAATGTGTAGAGATGGGGTCAGATTAGAGGATGTAAAGAACCATTTTGGGGATAAGGGTCCAGATAACAAGAGAAGATGTGGGAACTTTGAGTCCCTTGTTGTGATTGAAGTAAGCATAGGAGGAACATGATGGAAATGGTCTTACCAGGTGTTAGCTGGTAAAGATTTGAGGGCTAGAGTGGAAATGGCCTCTCCAAGAGCATGGAGGGCATTGTGGCGCCACGTTACTCCTGCCATTGGTAGCATAATGGCTTTCTATCCACCCCATGCTTTCACTGGATACCATCCCTATCTAATAAATTTATGACATCATACCGGTTACCCCTGGAGAAATAGCAAGCATCCTGAATGTCTAGATATAACATTTATAGGATTAGAGGCCGCTGGATTTGAGAGAAATAAAACAAGACCTCTTCAATGTATAGCTACCATCCTTTGGAGAAACAGCTCTTGCTTGTAACTGGGCTCTGTTAGAAACTGAATTACTACCTGAGAGAGACCTGGTGTTCATGCCAATTGAGCTGCGCATCCTACAGTGTGAGCTTTCTCCATTTGCCAAGCCTCAAGTCTGGTTGTACTCAGCAGCATTTCCGTGTTAAGTGAAAGTGGTATTTATGGGACCAGACACTCGAGGGACCTGAAATGCAAAAAATATATTATCTACAACTTGTTTCTCCATCAAGCTTCCTTCCAATCATCCTTACTCAATCAATTTTGGGGCTCTTGATGCTCACTGACCTAGTAAGAATGTTGAAGTGGTATGAAAAGATTTGACCTATGTTCAGTGAGGACTCCAAAATCTGGCTCCATCCACTCTGTAGTTCATGGAAATTCCTTTCAGTTTGCAGAAAATTGTTAAGTGTTAGCCTTAATTCCATATTCTGTTGCCACATTTTCATCTTTTTATGTGCCTTCTCAGATAATTTAACAGAAACTTAAGAAGCTACAGTCAGTCAATTCTTGTTATCGGTGGTAGTTAAATTCTTTCTATAAAGTCCCCGCAAACACTAAATTAGTGAATACTGAACCACTGCTCCTGGAGGAAATACAGGTTAGGTTCCCGTGAGCCTCTAGTCATGACATTATCAACCCATCAATACATAACCTTGGTTTATGAGTGTTTCTGTTTAAAGACACCTTATTGAGCATGTACTGTTAATTCATTATATTCTAGCTCACAGCCAACAGCACTATAACTCATGCCTCAATGAAGCTTTCTGACACATATTTTCTCTGTAAGGCACATCACAGTCTTCTTGCACTTAGGAACATTAGACAGCACTTTAGCACAATGCTTGGAGGCCATTTTAAACAGCAAAGTTACCAAGAAAAAGCAAAAAAATGTAGCACTAAACAGACTGTGAAAAGGAGACATTATCAGTATGAGAGCTGAAACAAGAAGGCAGAGCATTGCCTTGTTCACCCTCAGCTGGCAATATGCACATCTGACGACTCAACTTTTTCGCCACTCTGCAATTGTCCGTATGTGGATTCCGAAAGCATCATATTTGATATGGGGATTAAAAATTAATTTTAATGAGTAGGTGAACTCACAAATGCAGAATCTGCAAATAACAAGAATCAACAGTATATCGGAAAGAATCTCTCGCCATGTTTGCTGCTGCTCCAGATATCTTCTTTAAGCAAGCTAGACTTCAGACAATGTACCTTCTACAATTGTCCCTCAAGCCACCTACACGGGAAAAATGATGTGAACACTCCTAGCATCACAGTGATAAAAAAGAGGGAGGGGAATAATCCTATTTTTTGGTTATTGGACAAAGATAAAGGTAATGAAAAGTGGTAGCACTAATTCCTGTGTTTCCTAATTTCCTACCATGCTGCCAAACTAAAATGTTCTCCAGATCCTCTTCCTTGGGTTGGGCATGCTTGGAGAAGGATGTAAGTTTTTTGTCTTTTTGGATAATGACTTGGCTAGTGCTAAGCCCTCTTTAGTTACTTGTTCTAAAGAGAAAGTAATGGAATGGAGTCTGATCTCATCATTCAGACTGATAGTCATATGTTAGGGCCTGGCCTCAGGCCTCTTATCCAATGTGCTCCCCACCCACACACTTCCACCAACTCCTGTCCATCAGAAGGGGGGCATGTTCCTTAATTGTCCTCATTATGCTGGTAATAATAATAATAGCTGACATCTAATGAGAGTTTACTGTGTGCCAAGTGCTTTGCTAAGTAAGCATTGTTTCATTTAATCATTATAGTAACCCTATGAAATAGTGTTAGTGTCTTCATTTTTATACAGGTAAAGAGGCTGAGGCTTATAACTGCATTTAGATAATTGAGTCAAGATCAAAGAGCTATTTAGTGATACAGCCAGGATAAGGAGCTGGATGGGTGTATCCCAGTAGACCCTAAGCTTGTTACTTTAGAAGCAGGGTGTATCAGCAAGGACAGGCTAAGTTCTGAAGCAGTAACATGCATCCCCAAATCTCAGTGACTTAAAATCACAGAGATTTTTTTCTCATGAATGCTACATATCTATCCTGGATCATCTGTGGGCCTGCTCTGTGCTATCTTCATTCCAGACTGCTCCAGGCTGATGGAACAGTCACCATCTGGAATATCACCAGAGTAGAGGGAAAGAGGAGTCTATCAACATCACACTGGGTTGGAAAGCTTCTTCCTGGAAGTGACATTACTGCTTCTGTTCATATACGATTAGCTTTAAAAAGTCACATGACCAATCCTAACTCCAAGGGGTCAGGGAAGTACAATCCTACCAAGTCTAGGAGCTTGCATTTTATCATCTTATTTAGCCTGAACACTTCTGAGAGAAGCAAGGTTCTCATTTCTGGCTTCACTGCTTTTTTGTTCTTAGAAGATGCATTCCACTTAGCTAGGAATGGGAACACTTTTACGGCAGATCCTGCTGACCGTAATATGATTTTAAAATAGTGAATATAGTTCTAAATCCTTATCTAAATGGTTGCATAATATTCTAATATATTACTATCCCATTATTCATTAAACAATCCCCTACCATTAGACATTTCAGTTGGTGTCAATCTTTCATTTTTTAACACAGAGCTGTTATAAATATTTTCTATTGGGGGCAATACATGTTTTTTCTTATTGGTTTGCATATTTGATGTTTAGTCATGAAGAGGCTTTTTCTGTCATAAATGTTGCAAATCATTTTCATGGTTTTCTCTTTGCTTTTTATGTGTAATTATGGTATTTTTGGACAGGGAGGTTTTCAAGAACTTTATTGGAACAGCCACATATGAGTAGATGAACACTCCATTTCCATCCTGCACATCATCTCAATAGTAAGAGCAAATGAAATCTGATTATGAGCTTTGGAGTCTTAACACCCCATGGCTGTCCTTATCTTCTAGCGTTTTTGTTTGCTTGTTTTTTTAATTGACTCCTTGGATGCTCTGATCCGTATCTCTATAAACAATAAAGAAAAATAAATGAAACACATGAGAAAAAAACAAGATATACTGTTATTAAAGGAAAAAAGAGAACACTAGATTAGGAAGACAGATAGGGAGAATGGATATCCCTAAACAATGCCAGATGCATTACGATACAGATCATATTACATTTCTCCCGGTCATTTCTCTAGTTTTTTTATTTGTCATTCCTTAGCCTCTAGCATTAAAATATACTTGTTTTTCAGCTTCAAGACACAAACTGCAAATGCTCGTATTTGCTCACATTAGATGACATCCAAGTACAAGTCTAACATTTCACTCTTTGGCGAAAAAAGCTACTTCATTATCCTTTGGTAATGCAAAAAAAGTTTTAAACTAAGACTTCTTACAGTCTCAGTATATCCATCAAACATTGAGACACTGTGGGATTTAAAGAGACCTGGGGTTTTAAACTTTTTACTTGATGCACTTTTATACCATTGAATTTTTTGCAAGTGTTTGCAGTTATTGTTACAAAAAATAGTATGTGATTAAGATATATAAATGAACTTAGGAAATATTTTTAATTGAAAACTTAATATTCTTAACTATTTTGTTTTAGGCTAGGAAATTTCTAAAGATAAATACAAGTGGCTTTAAAGTACAATGGTTATTTGGAGCAATGTGGAGAAAATATTTCTGTTACTCTAAATGATATAGTTAAAGCGGTTTCAAAGTTAAATGGAATCTTGATTTGACGATAATGCATATGACTTCTTTAAAATACATTACTTAGCATTATCTTGTTCATGCTTTTTCCTCTAGAAAACAAAACATTGAATTGATCTAAAGAGGCTTTATTCAAGAATTACAATAGAGTTTAAAAGTAAATTTGATTTAAAAGAAGAACAAATTTATCAGAGGACTTAAGGAAGGAAATAAAGTCGTTTATTTACAAATCACTGATGTCATAATGTACCTTGTAGATATATTATAACCAATGGAATTTATTAGATATTATATTCTGATAGAAAAAGAATGCCTTTTATTGGAAAAGTGAAAACAAATTATGTTTTCATCACAAGATGAAGGAGAGAAATATTCCATAGATATCTCGAATGTTATTCAATGGAAAACTTTCTGAATCGTCTCGTGAATAAGAAAAGTCTATAAAAAAATGGTATTGGGATAAAATAAGTCATCTCCTGAGAACTGTTTCATTACTAGATTCAACTTCTCCTGACCTTATGCTGATTATATGATAAAGTTTTATGAGATGGTATAAAAGCTGTTACCTTGGGTGGGGGTAGGGGGAGCCAATAGCAAGTTGACTGCTTAAACTACTGTAAATAGTAGCACAAAATTATGGCAAAAGATTTCCAAAGGACAAAAATCATAAATATTTTTAGGACCCTGATTGATGGACATTTTGCAATATCTCGAGATATTTCAAAATGAGTAGTATATTTTTCTGTAGGTAAAAGCTATAACTTAAAGTTAGAATGACTGTAGTCTCAGGTCTGAACTAAGTGACAGCAGTATTATGTTAAAGCATCTTGAGGAACCATTTCTTTTTTGTGGGACACTCCTAAAGAAAATGTAATGTACCCTTTCTTTTACTAGAGATCCGTTTATTGCATAGCTTAACTCAACGTATCCTACTGAGCCCTCTTGAGTCAGAACTGACCATCTGTAATAACAATACAATAACACCTCACAGACATGGAAGTCATTTATCTAGAAAACTAGTAACTTCAATTATCTAGAAAACAACAAATATCAGAAAGTAATAAAGATATTCAAATAGTGAAGACAGATAACATATAGACCAAAATTTATGAGCTCTGTGCTCATTGAAGAAATCTTTGGGCCTTTACTCTCTGGACATAGCGCTAACTTTAGACATAACTGCTTTGTTTATTTGCTTTCCCTGTCTATAGCAAATTAGAAGCAAGAAATTAGAAGTTGGAGGCATTAAAGGCAGCAAATTGACAACAGGAAGAAATGATAATGTATAGCCTCAGCATAAGGGGTGAGACAGAAAAAAATTAGAGCATAGATTCCAGAGCCAATAACAATAATAGTAATAGTAATCTGTTTCCATTTAGTACGCCATAAATGGGCCTTGTGTCTACCATGGTATAACTGAGAGAAAGGCAGAGTCTGGGGTGTGCAAGTATTCCTATATGAGAGATACATCATCCTCTATGGAGAAAGTATATCTCCATAAACTTTCACCATGAAACATTACTGAAGGTTTGCACTAATCTGTGATCACCAAGGAAATTTCCACTTAGCCTTCCAGGAATCGTGAGATTGAGAAAAGGGATGACCTGGTTAGGAAATATATACATCCAGTCACGGGAACCCCCACATTAAAATCAATAAATTGACTTTCTGATGTGTATATGTCCTGTATAAAGTAAATTCATTATGAATTGAGTCATCTTTGATTTTACTAATGAAATCCAGTTTTTAGACCTCAAGCCTAAAGAAATGAATTTTAGTTCCTAGTATAATTACTAAGCCATGCCACCATGCTACTGAGTCCTCTGTCTTCCCCAACATAATGATAATTTCTCTTCAAGAGAAGTTTCAGCAGGAAGATTCGGATTTAAAAGTTTTTGTTGTATTTCCTTGAGGACCTATTCATTTTCTCAAGGAAATCCTAAGAGTACCTCCCCCTTTGCATATGGCAAAATCATTCTTTAGTAAGTCACAGGCTGTGATATTTTTACAAATGACCCAATTATTCCTCTTTTAGAATCTTTAAACATTCACCATTAAAGAATTTCTGGTCACAGATCCAGACATTTTTTATAATTATGGAGAACATTCAAAGAAAGCTGCTAGAAGCAAAAATAAAACTTTTAACTCACAGCAGAAAAAAGTTATTTAGGGTTTACAAGTACTTTTGTGATTTAAAACCAGCTTTTGAGGAGGTAAAATCCTGAGGTAGCATTGCAGGCACTCCATCCAGAATAACACTGGGAGCCTGAAACCTATATCTGTAAATAGAAACCCCCTGAGGTGGAGATTCTAGCAATCTTCTAGCACCAAAAGTATTAGTTAACACCCTTCCGTGATTTTCCATTCCGATTCCAGTTCTAGGCCCTGTGTAAAGTCGTATTAAAAGTCGTGGTCACTCCTTATCACCTTAGACATAATTTACAAACACAATCATATTTAAAAAGCATGCCTATAGAGGGGCCGGTCTGGTGGTGTAGTGGTTAAGTTCAGGCGTGCTCTGCTTCGGAGGCCCGGGATTCGCAGGTTCGGATCCTGGGTGCCGACCTATGCACCTCGTATCAAGCCATGCTGTGGCAGGCGTCCCGCATATAAAGTAGAAGAAGATGGGCTGTTAGCCCAGGGCCAGTTTTCCTCAGCAAAAAGAAGAGGACTGGCAATGGATGTCAGCTCATGGCTAATCTTCCTTACCAAAAAAAAAAAAAAAAGCACACCTATAGAGATGTCAAGAATGGATTTGCTTGTCTTGTTTATCTCTGAGTGTACTTATGAGAGCTGCATTTTTACAGGGTCAGGGAAGTGGGAAGTGGTCTTCTCTTTCCCAATTTATTAGACAAGACTTCATGGTGATGTTAAAAAGACAGGAAAGGGGAGTGACTGTTGAGTAAATTGCTTGCCATTTCTTCTTTATATTTGAGTCTGTAAGTCATTCAACAAAGATATGGTTGCACAGAACCACACGTGATAAGAGGCAAAGAGTGTGTGTCATTCTACAAATGCAGGTGTGTATAATCACACCCACAATGTGAGAAAACACGCCTTCTTAGACAATCACATAAGTTGTGGGCCCTGCACTCAAGATGAAATAAAAACTAATGAAAAAAAATCAAGGGCTGCCTTTTCCAGCAAACCCTACCCCCTAAAAATTTTTCACCGATCAGAAGACGTGTTTAGAAGATGATCTCATGCATGATAATCTAAATGGATCTTATAGACAGAGTGCTAGACTGCAGATCTTGAAACTGAAAGCCAATGGCAACTCTGCAAAGAGCATGGCAAAAGGATGGACAACCAATATTAGTGCCCCTTTGAGTTCTAATTTATTAGTTCTGTTTTTTGTCAAGCCTTTGTTCATTAGCAAGAGAATGTACAATACGGTTTGTCCAGATCATTTTTAGTGGTTAATAAAGTATTACTTTAATCTTGACTCTGTTCTTCACTAACTGCTTAACCTCAATATGCATCACTTTTCTCATCTGTTAAATGGGTATGATTATGCATGCCTCCACAGATTGCAGGCATTACTAGAGATAATGTATGTAATACACCCAGCAGAGTGCCTTCCATAGTAGGTTCTCAATAAATGGAAGCTGTCACTAACAGCATTTTAGCAACAATTCATCCCTGCCTGTTTTTTGCTATTTGAACATTATATCCTGACTTAACAAACACATAAAAATTTGCTAACCTTCCTTTTTTATCCACGTGTAAAATGAGGCTAGCAGGCCAGAGACCATATTTAAATCAGAGATAAAAATTATGTTTGTAAACTGTTTGGAACCACTTGAGAGAAAGACATTCTGCATTGCAGTCTTGGTACTTTAGTAGAAACAAGATGCTGCCTTGGGATTAAAGTTTCTCTTCATTTATATAATATAAAATATTCTTCTATAAGATTTAGTATATTCACAAAGGCTTCCTTTATTGCTGAGAGGTTGTTAAAATAACACACCAAATCTGTAGCAGAGAAATAAACCGTGACACTATGCATTCGTGGCTTCGTAGAAAGATCCTTGAAGAAAACCTGTGAGAAAGTTCAGAAATCAAAGAGCAAGAGAAATAAATAGTTCAAAAATAGATGGCTTTTTTTTGTGTTTTCTTCATTTGCTTCACTGTTTCTTATACAAGGACTCAATGATTAGAGAAATTTATTCAGAAATATATATATTTTTTGGCAAGTATGTGCTGCCAGATTGGCTATCTATATAAATATTCTTATGAGAGTAGTTAGTAAAAACCGATAGTTATAATAATGAAAAGAAACTCAGTAACAAAATTATTTTATAGTCAAGATTCTCATAATGGCAAACAGATTATTTTCTATATTTATGACTCATAAAAGTATTTGAACCCTTCACAATACACCCAGTAATTTAATTTCATAAAAACCATTTCAAACACATTCAGAACTCTTTCTAAAAATTAATTTTAAAATACGAAGAAATAAAATTGATATATTAAAAGATTTGGGGACTTGAAAACCAGAAGACAAAGTCTGTGTTTCATACTGTTTAAACGAAATTTAGAGACAACTAAAGGGAATTTTCCACCTTATCTAGCCTAAATGAGAGGACAAAGGGTAGACAGTCCACACTACAAGCAGTGACCTATAAGATTAAAAAGAAGTCTCTTTGTCGCAATTTTATCATCACTTGTAAGTGATAAAGTGCCAAAAGACAGGCTTGTGGCAGTAGCAATACATTTTCTTCGAGGCAGTAAAATCATCAACAAGGTGTCTGTATGTGTGTGGCCCTGCTTGAATATGAAAGCAATTTTCCAAAGCCCTATAGTTTAATTCTATTGTTTTCATCAAGAACAAATATTCTAGATCACAATTTTCAGTGACTGATTGTAATAGATGCAGCTTGAAAAATGGATGAGGAAGCTCCCCAAATGATTACTGGACAAGGGTCCAATACCATTAGCAGCAATATTTGCATTTATCTAAAAAGAGATTAAATGCTAAGAGGACTGCTGTACATTTGTCTGCATAGCATCCTTTCATGCTTTTTCTATTAAAGCAGAGAAAGGGCAAGATTAGAATAGAACAAATAAAAAGAAGATCTAAATTAAACAAATCTAAGTAAAAGTTTAAGAGGATGTTATACAGTAATACAAAAATTAATATATACATTGGACTCAAACACTGATTTTGTAAATATTTCATTATTTAAAAATAAAACACCTCCGCTAAAAACATAAATGCCATTTAATTATATCACTTTCAACAGCTTCATTTTAGGCTACGTTTTCAAGTCTAAGGCAAATCCAAAGTTGGAAAATATTAACATATCACCTTTGAGTATTTAATCCTGTTATGACCAAAGGCAATTTTAATTATTTGGATTCTCAACAGCTTTTATGGATGATTTTATGGCCAATAATTACTTGTGTAGGAATGTTGCTTAGAAAAGGGTAATAACTTTTATGTATGAAGAAATAAACAGGTTGTCATGGGTCAAAAATTAATTGCTCTCTTTGTTCTTTTGTACCACTTAGTGTGACTGGACAAGTTCATGCTTTGGAGGTTTTCTTATCCTTGGAAAGGTCTTTTTTGCTGGTAGTGCCACAGGGAGACACACATAAATGATGATCTCAAATCAGGGGCTGATGATACTCATTTTATAGCATGCATAAGTATGTGTACTTAAAAAATTGTCATGGGTACTTGAGTGGTTGTTTTAGAGACACACAGGGGATAGCAAATGACAGGGAAGTTAAAAAGATTTTAGTTCACAGGAGAAAAGGAATAGCAGAATATCGATGGCCTGACAACTTTAACTCAAGTACTTTGGAAGATAATAGGGGGAAAAGAGTAGCATGGAATTTTCAGAAAATAATGTGTGTGAATTAATTCAGTTTTTAGAACAATTATAAGAAATATTTTCTTATTTCAATCTTTAACTTTGGAGATGTTTCTAACATAGGATTTTTTTTTATTAATTAGCATAGTAAAGAGTATAGGTCCATATTTCAATTGCTCTATGATGATTTAAGGTCTTGCAGAAGCTCGTTCTGCACAGGAAATATTACTGTAAAAATTCTATAAATGTAGAGAAAAAAAAGTATAGAAGATTGGATTTAATGTGGCTAGACCCAGAACATCCTTAAAGAGTTGATTACATCATAGACCCCTAGTATTATTCTCCTTTTTAGAAATCTGCTTTCTGATTTTTAAAAATGGTATTATGGAAAGATTCTTATTCATTGGGTATTCCTATCTTTCAAGGTTTCACTTATCTAGAAAAACACTATAAGAGAAACAAGCTACTTGATTTTGTGATACATTACACTAACCACATATTTGGAAATTCTTGTTTACAAGTAATAGGACCTAATGGTGAAGCTAAAACAATCGTCATGTTTTTTCAAGACACTATCTGAAAAACTATAAAAATTATCAAAGTGATTAGGGGGTAGCCTGGCTAAATGGTTTAGCAAAAAGTGGTCCCAGAAAGAAAAGAGCAGAGCAGGGGAACCTACAAGTACTCTCTTATATCCAACTCTATGAGTCTACCCTTCATTCAATAGAACTTAAATGTCTTTCTTTTTAGGGGAAAAAAATGCTTCCAAATTCTCCATTATTCCCCCTATCCTCATACCAATTCCTCATACCCATTCTAACTCTGACTGTTAAGAGAAATCCTCATTAAAATATAATGCTAAAGTTGAAAATAAGTGTGTAAAACATTTTGTCTATCCTCTTCATTTTATAGTAAAAGAAACTGAGGCAGACAGAAATCAGATGACTTCTTTAAGACCACACCATTAATTCCTTGCAGAGCAAGAGCCAGAACCCCAATCTTTCTCTGCTTAGTACACAAGTCTTTCATATTTACTAAGGAAAGCGGTTCTGAGTCAATCTATGACTAAACTGTATATAATAGTTTAGGCAAAATCTATGAAATTGTTCCTGCATTACGGACATATATCTCTTTGTATTATGGTTTTCTTATCCCCTCATCCATGCATCTCCCACCTCATGAATAATGTCAGATAGCCTAGATTCCAATATATCAATAATGGATTTATCTCTTAGATCACACTCTAAAAGATGAGTGTGTCCCTGGGAGGAAAAGAATGTTATTCCTGGTGCAGAAAATGAGTTAAACCTTTAGACTGCAGGAAGGAGTGGATTACTTCTTTCTGGTTTAAATATTCTAATGTAGAACTTGCTAGTATGGATTTATTTTCATTTATTAAAAGCCAAATCTTATATTAATTGATTTTGGTTTGATTTAGTACATTAGTCCTCACAGTTTGAGAAATAGTATCCACAAGAAGATAAACTAGGTCAATTGTAAAATAATAAATCATGCCAGTATGTGATTTTTTTTTATTTACCAGTTGGTAGGAAAAGTGATTCAAAAAAACATCAGATGTTGAATGTATGAGCAAACATTCCAAGATTCCACAACCTGAAATGAAATATTTCATTTAATATTATTAAGCAATCTAGGATTGTGGCGTGGGGGGACACTTTCTGTATAACATTATGCCCAGATTCACATTTATATGCCTAACTTAGGAACCACTTGATAAACACACACTGCTAATCTCTATACAAGAAAGATGTTTTCAGAGATTCGCTATTTCAATTAAAAAGATCAGATGCATGGTGGGATGAAATGGGTCACTGAGAATAAAATTAAAAAGCATCACGTCAGGAACGCCAGAGTAAGGACATCAGAAAATCCGCTCCTTCATAAAGCCAATAAGAACGCTGGCAAAAAAAAAAATGTCGAAATCAACTTTTTCAGGACTCTGAAAATCAACCGAAGGCTTTCAATGACCCAAGGAGCATTTATTCAAGAAAAACAGCTCAATTTCAGGAAGGACGGTGAGCTTTGCAGCATTTTAACTTCCTTTTCCCAGCTGCCTCTTCCTAGCTGCAAAAGCACCCCGAAGAGCAGCAGCCTTGCAAGTGAGCTACCAGAGGAGGCAAGCAACCCAGAAGCCACTGAGGACAGGTTTGGAGCGTCCCCAAATCCCCAGTCCCAGATTATTGTCACTATTCACCTGTCTGGAAGCTCCCTGGCTAGGGGACAGCCATTCACAAGACTTGTCTTTATTTGACCTGAATCAGAGATGGCTCAGTGAGGAAAGTCCTATACCCAAACTGTTAGTCTAAAAAAAAAGCAATTGCTTAACATCACCACCTGAAGTGACAATACCAGATGGGGCAGCAAGAGGCTGGCCAAAACCCTGAAAAGGGTAATCTAGGTAATAAGGTATCTGTAGAGGTAAGCTTCAAGATATTCCTTAGGGTCTAGAGGGCTACAAGCGTGTGCAGGAAACACATGAAGTGGCCTAATCTCTCAGCTCTGGCTGACCTTGAGCTCTGGTCAAATGGCAGGTGAAAGCTAAGGCAGAGCTGTGAAGTGCCCGAATGCTCAAATCATGCTATGAAACAAACACAGAGCTGCTCAGGAAAGGGTGGGAGACTTACTGCTTCAAGAAATTTAAGGAAATCTCTGTCTAGTCATTAGCTGACCACTAAGCTAACCAAGAGAGACTCCAATGCCTACACACTTTACAAAATTAGCACAGGAAAGTCGCTAAACAAAAACAGTAGCAACAACAACAAACTCTAGAGAGGGAAGTGAATCTGATTTCTGGAGTATCCACACCATGTCCAGAATTCAACAAAACTTATGAGATATGGAAAGGAACAGGAAAGTACAGCCCATACACAGGAATAAAAAATAGTCAATAGAAACTGTCCTTGAGGAAATTCAGTTGTTGGGTTTATTAGAAAAATACATTAATTCAACTAATATAAATATTATCAAAGAACTAAAGGAAACAATGTCTAAATAATTAAAGAAAATTATGAGGACAATGTCTTACCAAATAGGGAATGTCAATAAAGAGAGGGAATTTTCTAAAAAATCCAACCAAATAGAAATTGTGAAGTTGAAAAGTATAATCACTAAAATGCAAAATTCACTAGAGGGACTCCACAGTAGAATTAAGCTGAAAGAAAAAAGAATCAGCAAACTTGAAGATAAGTCAATTGAGATTATCCCATCTATGGAATAGAAAAAAAAAGAATGGAAAAAAACAACACAGCCTCAGAGACCTACAGGATACTATCAAGTGTACCAACATACCCATAATGAGAGTCCCAGAAGGAGAGAAGAGAGAGAAATGAGTATAAGGATTATTTGAAAAAATCACAGCTGGAAATTTCCCAAACTTGATAAAACCATTAATCTATACATCCAGGAGCTCAACAAACTCAGATAAACTCAGAGATCCACACCTAGACACATCATAGTCAAACTGTTCAAAGCCAAAGATAGAGATAGAATCTTAAGAGCATCAAGGAAAAAAAATAATACAATTAACAACTCAATTTTCATCAGAAACCATGGAGAGCAGAAGGCAGCAGGATGACATATTCAGAGTGCTGAAAAAGAATTCTATATCCAGAAAACTAGCATTTAAAGATGAAGAGGAGGGGCCAGCTCCATAGCTTAGTGGTTAAGTTCGGCATGCTCCACTTCGGTGGCCCGGGTTCGCAGGTTCGGATCCCAGGCATGGACCTACACCACTCATCAGCCATGCTGTGGCAGCAACCCACATACAAAATAGAGGAATATTGGCACAGATGGTAGCTCAGGGTGAATCTTCCCCAAGCAATAAAAGAGGAAGATTGGCAACACATGTTAGCTCAGGAAAAATATTCCTCAGCAAAAAGTAAATAAATAAATAAATAAACAAACAAACAAATAAAAATGAAGGAGAAATTAAGATATTTCCAGATAAACAAAAACTTGGAGAATTTGTCATTATCACACCTGCCCTACAAGAAAGTTTAAAGAGAGTCCTTCAGACTGAAATGAAAAGATACTAGAGAGCAATTTGAATTTACACAAAAATAAAAATCACCAGTAAAGTAGCTACATAAGTTAATATAAAACACAGTATAAATGTATTCTTGTTTATAACTCTTTTATGATTTAAGGAACAGCTGCATAAAACTATATTTGTAAAACTGTGTTGAAGGGCCCATAATGTAGAGAAGTGCAAATTGTATAACAATAATAATACAAAAGGTGTGGGGGAAGGGGCAGAACTATATTAGAGCAAAGTTTTTCTGTACTGTTGAATTTAAATTGGTGTTAATATGAACTAAATTGTTTTAATTAAAATGTTAATTTTAAAATCACTAAGAAAACAACTTAAAAATAAAAGAAATAATAAAAGAGTAAAAGAAGTAAAATTAAAATGCTACCCTAGAAAATATTTTTTAATGCAAAAGAAAGCAGTAATTGGGAAATAGAGAAAAAAGATATAAAAAACTGAAGCAAAATGGCAGATGTACATTATCAGTAATTACATTAAATGTAAATAGGTTAAACACTCCAATCAAAAGGCATAGGTTAGGGGCCGGCCCAGTGGCGCAGCAGTTAAGTGTACACGTTCCACTTTGGCGGCCCGGGGTTCGCAGGTTCAGATCCCGGGCGTGCACCAATGCACCGCTTGTCAAGCCATGCTGTGGCAGCGTCCCACATAAAGTAGAGGAAGATGGGCACAGATGTTATCCCAGGGCCAGTCTTCCTCAGCAAAAAACAGGAGGATTGGCAGTGAATGTTAGCTCAGGGCTGATCTTCCTCACAAAAAAAAAAGGCATAGGTTAGTAGAATGGATAAGAATATACGCTGTCTACAAGAGGCATACTAGATTCAAAGGCACAAATAGTTAAAAGTACAAATAGTTAAAAGTAAAATGATGAAAAAATATGCTATGCAAACCATAACTAAAGGAGAATCACAGCAACTATATTAATATCACATAAAATAGACTTTAAGACAAATTATTACTAGACACAAAGAAAGACAAACCAAAAAAGTTTTAAACAAAAATGTTCAAACCATTGGGAAGATATAACAATTGTAAACATATATGCACCTAACAACAGAGCCCCAAAGTATATGAAGGAAGAACTGATGTAATTAAATGAAAAAATACACAATTCAACAATAACAATTAGAGACTTCAATACTCAATTTTCATTAATGGACAAAACAATAAGACAGATAATCAACAAAGAAATAGAAACCTGAACAACACCATATACCAACTAGACCTAACAGACATCTCTATCCAACAGAATAGACATTTTTCTCAAGTGTCCATAGAACTTTCTTTAGGATTGACCATAAATTAGGCCATAAAACAAGCCTCAATAAATTTAAAATGATTGACATCATACAATATACGTTCTACAACAACAGAATAAAATTAGAAATCAATAACATTGGGAAATTAACAAATATGTGGAACTTAAACAGTATAGTCCTTAATAACCAATAGATCAACAAATAAATCACAAAGGAAATTATAAAATACTTTCAAGTAAATGAAAGTAAAGACACAACATACAAAACTTATAGATGTAGCTAAAGCAGTGCTTAGAGAGAAATTGATAGCTGTAAATTTATAGCAGTAAATAAGAAATATCTCAAATAATAACCTAACCTTCTACCTTTAAAAACTAGCAAAATAAGAGCAAACTAAATCCAAAGCAAGTAGAATAAATGAAATGATAAAGACTACAAAAGAAATATGTGCAATAGAGAATAGAAAAACAATAGAGAAAAATGACAATAGAGAAAAAAACAATAGAGAAAAATCGAAGCCAAAAGTTGATTCTTTGAAAAGATCAATAAAAATTATACACATTTAGCTGAACTTACAGAAACACAAAAGGTCACAAGAAAATACTAAAAACAACTTTATGTCTATAAATTAGATAACCTTGATGAAATGGACAAATTCCCAGAAGGACTCAAACTGTTAAAACTGACTCAAGAGGAAGTAGAAATTTTGTACAGACCTATGACAAGTGAAGAGATTTGATTATTAATTCAAAAACTTCTCACAAAGAAAAGCTGAGGCCCAGATGGCTTACTGGTAGATTCTACAAAATGTGTAAATAATTAATACTAATTTTTAACAAACTCTTCCAAAAAATAGAATAGAGAACACTTACTAAATAATTCTATAAAGCCAGTATTACCCTGACACTGAAACCAGACAGAAAACTTCACAAGAAACCGTCGTATGAAAACTACAGACTGATATCCCATATGACTATAGATTTTAAAAACTCCTCAACAAAATATGAACAAACTAAATCTAGCATCATATAACAAGTATTATACACCATGACCTACTGGGGTTTATCCCAGGGAGACAAGATTGGTTTAATACCCAAAATTCAATTACTGTACTATACCGTTTTAATAGAATAGAAGACCAAAAAAAGTGATCATTTCAACAGAGGCAGAAATAGAAAAATGCAACCCTTCATGAAAACAACACTCATCAAACCATCAATCGGAATAGGCATTGATAAAAAACCCCAAAATAACTTCACACTTAATGGTGAAGGACTGAATATTCCCCCCCTAAGATCAGGAATTAGACAAGGATGTCTGGTCTCACTACATCTATTCAACCTTGTAATGCAGGTTCTGTCCAGGGAAACTAGGTAAGGAAAGAAATAAAAGATATGCAGATTGGAAATGAGGAAGTAAAATTATCTCTATGCACAGATGACATGATCTTATATATAGAAAATCCTGAGGAATCCACAAAAAAAGCTATTAGAACTAATAAGAGTTTAGCAAGTTTGCAGGATAGAAGATCAACTCAATATACTAGTAATGAACAATCTGAAAGTGAAATTAAGGAAACAATTCAATTTACAATAGCACCAAAAAGAATAAAATACTTATGAATAAATTTAACAAAAGAAGTGTGAGACTTGTACACTGAAAACTACAAAACATTGAAAAATTAAAGACTTAAATGAAAAGAAATCCCATGTTCATGGATAAAAAGGCAATATTATTAAGATGGCAATACTCCCCAAATAGATCTACAAAGTCAATGCATTTACTATCAAAATCCTGGCTGCCTCTTTTAAAGAAATTGACAAGGTGATCCTAAAATTTGAAAATGCAAGGGACCTAGTGGTCAAACATTCTTGAAAAAAAATAAATTGGAGAAATTACATTTTCTGATTTCAAAACTTACTACAAAGCTACAGTAATCAAAACAATGTGGTACTGGCATGAGGATACACATATAGTTCAATGGAATAGAATTGAGAGTTTAGAAATAAACCCTTACATTCATGGTCAATTGATTTTCAAAAGCATGTCAAGATAAATCAATGGGGAGAGAATAGTCTTTTCAACAAATGTTGTTTGGACAACCGGATATTCACATGCAAAAGAATGAAGTTGAATCCTACTTAGCATCATACACAAAAATTAACTCAAAATCAATAACCCTAAATCTAAATATTCATGAGCTTGGGTTAGGCAATGATTTCTTAGATATGACACCAAAAGCATAAGGGATAAAAGAAAAAATAAATTGGACTACATCAAAATTTAAAATGTTTATACTTCAAATGACACTACCAAGAAACTGAAAAAACAACCCACAGAATGAGAGAAAATATTTGCAAATCATGTATCTGATAAGGGATTTATATCCACAATATGTAGAGAACTGTTAAAATTCAATAATAAAAAGATAGATAACCCAATTAAAAAGTGGACAAAGGATTTGAATAGTCTTTTCTCCAAAGAAGACAAACAAATGGAAAATAAGCACATGAAAATATGTTAAACATCATTATAATTGGGGAATGCAAATCAAAACTACAATGAGATACCACTTCACACCCAGTAGGATGGCTATAATCAAAAAGACAGATAATAAGGGTTGGCAAGGATGTGGGGAAATTGAAATCCTTATACACTGCTGGTGGGATTGTAAAATGGTATAGCCACTTTGGAAAATAGTTTGGCAGTTTCTTAAAATGTTAAAAATTGAGTTCCCCTTTGACCTAGCATTTCACTCTCAGATATATACCCAAGAGAAATGAAAACAATACATCCACACAAAAACTTGTACATGAATGTTTAGAGCAGTCTTATTCTTAATTATTAATGTGGAACAACCTAAAAATCCATCAAGTGATGAATGAATAAACATAGCCACACAATGGAATATTATTTCTCGGTAAAAAAGAAATGAGGCACTGAACATGCTACAAAATGGATGAACTTTGAACACATGTAATTAATAGAAGCCAGTCACAAAAGACCATATATTTGTGATTCCATTTATATGAAATGTGTAGAAAAGTCAAATCCATAGAGATAGAAAGTAGATTAGTCTTGATCAAGTGTGGCGGAAAAAGAAGAGTGACTGCTGACAGCTGTGGAGTTTCTTTTGGGGGGTGATGTAAATGTTCTAAAATTACATAGCGTTGATAATTGTACAACTCTGTGAATGCACTAAAAACACTGAATTGCACACTTTAAAATGGTTAGTTTTATGGTATGCGAATTGTATTTCAAAAAAGCTGTTATTAAGAAAAAAAAAATCTTAAAAAACTAAACTCCAGACCTAGGACCTACACGAAAACAAACAAAAAAACATATTGGGTAGTGGGAAATTTAAAATATTGATAACAGGCATGCATCACTCCCAAAACAACAAAATATAGTAAAAATGTAACACAACATAGCACAACACAACATAACATAGCATAATATAATATAATATAATGTAATATGAGTAGAATATAATATTATGAGTATAGTAGAGCATGACCTGACAAGACATGACGTGAGATGACATGACATGACATAACTCTGGGTGGGTAGTGAAGATAGAGCTAGGAAAGGATCACACCAGCCAACTTGGAAATCAAGCTCAGAACCAGTCTTCTGGGAGTCAGAGATGTAAGAACAGTTGTCTGTTTTCTGCCCTGCTCTGGTTCTCTTCCTTGATGTTATTTTGGGATGAATGTATTTAGAAACACCGGTAATTCTGTGAAAGCTCAGGTCTTCGGAAGCTAAACACGGTGAGCTAGAAGCATAGGTTTTGAACTACCCTCCAGTGTGGGTACAACTGGTCTGACAGATCACCCATAACAAAATGGACACACGTACCTTCAAACTCAGTCAACTAGCACTTTTGTTTAAATGACATATAACAGTAAAATTAGAGTCTACCTAAAATACCTTTTGTATTTAATTTATTTATATATATATATATATATATACACATACACACAATTTAGAATTCCTGATACATATGCATATACTCCATGCACACATAATTTTACATGAATGCACAAGCATGAGCATACACATACTTATTTCAAGTATAAATTTTTTGTTGTTCTTTTCTGTTTGGTTCCTCCTTCCCTTATCCTTCCCTCTTTATTGACATCAAATACCCTCCTCCAAATGATCCATGTTAAAAATCTAATACTGTTCATAGTTTTTGCTCTATGCCTATAATCCTATATAGTTATGCAAAGTCACACGTTGAGGATTATCTTGGTTTTTAAAAATGAAGTCATGGTGCACTGTTTCTTTATATCTTGGTTTTCATTCTAAAGTACCTTGTGGAAAATTCTTCCAAGTCATCTGATGTGGCTTTAATTCATTCTTGTAAAGCTACATAATAGTCCTAACTGTTCATGCTGTGACTGCGCTGTAACATATTCCGCTATTACTTCATTTGTGGACATTCATTTTATTTCTACTTTTTTGCTACTATGAAAAATGCTGCAATAAACAACTTCAATTTTTAGAAATATATGTCCTATGTATGTTTTTGTTTCTAAGGTGTAAATTCCCGGGAGTAAAATAAATGGCATTATATATGCCATTATATATATATAATTTATATTTATATATAGGAATACTGATGGATGTTGCCAGAAAGGCTACAATACTTTATATTTCTACCTCAATGTATTTACAGATACTTTTCCCACATTCTCACCTATAATAGGAACTGTAGTTCTTTTTCATTTTTGCTATGTGTGTGTTATATATTGAATTGGTTAGGATTCTGTGTATTACAGATTTAAAAAGAAAGCTACCATACTGCTAAACCAAAAACGGAATAAATTTGTTCACAAAGTTATACGATACTATCAAGACTTCTCCCTCTCTCTCTCAGCCTTCCCTCCTCCCTGTCGACCTCATTCTCAGATTGGCTCTCCCTTTCTCATCACAAGATGGTAGCTAGCAATTCCCGGATCTACGTTCTTCCAGCTTGACATCCAGCAAGAAAGAAATGGAACCTTGTCTTAGGATTCCCAGCTATAGTTCTGAGGTTCCCTCCTACTGGATCAACTGTATACATCTTTGAACATAACACTGTGTAGTTGAGAAAATGTGATGCCTTGATTCTCTTAGGTCTGGGTCACATGCTCCACCCTAGGACTAGAGGTAGACCCTAAACCAGACTATCTGAGATCAGGGGAAAACAGCCCCCCAAAAAGTATCGGTGTTGTTGCCAAAAGAGAGGGGAATAACAATGCAAATGTCCACTGCATCTTTCTTAATACCTGAAGTACGATTGTATCTTACTCATGTTGCAATTGTTACAAAAGGATGTGTTCACCACAAGTCACTTATGGTTCACCCCTTTAAACAGCTGTAAATGTCAAAACTACTTACAAATTCAACCTTTTGTTGAAAATTTTACTAAGGTATATTATATCTTAAATGATCACATCATCCTGTACGTTCTTATTAATTCAGAGTAATCATTAGGAGTCTCTGTTATTATAATATGCTATATTCCAATATAATTTGAGCCTATGAGAAATATTGGGCTATTGACTTGTAATGATCTTTTATTAATAGTCTTATTCATCAAGGCTTTCTTCATCTCCCCTTTTTCATGATATTACTGTACCCGACTCTAGCTTTTTCCTCTCCGACTCTCTCATCCTTGAAAACTGCCACCTATAATATGTAAGTTGTCTGGAAAATAACAGACAAGGAAATAATATGCAAGTTGTCTGGGAAATAAGAGACAAGTTTCTCTGAGTGAGAATCTAAGGGAGTCTTCCATTAGGAAAGCATATTAGCTTCACTACAAAGCTCTGGGTCAGGCTAAGTCAGTCTTGATCACAATTGTGTATGAGTACCTAGAGGCTCACTTATTTATGAAATGAATAAAATTATTTTGGGTACTCAGAAGACTTTTTTTGCTCACTTTTTAGTCCTTAGCTCTATCAAAGATAGTTGAGGTTGTCACGTAACTAACTCAGGATAAGTGAGGTTTTAATGTGTGTGTGTGTGTATATATGTATGTATACACACATATAATATACTTTATATTATAAAGATAAAGACATAATAGTTAGGAGCACAGGCTCTGGAATCTGTCTAGGTTCAAAACATGGCTTCAGCACTTACCAGCTACATGATCTAGAGCAATACAATAAACCCCTCTGTGCCTCATGGCCCTATCTGTAATACGGCAATAATAACAGTCTCTATTTCAGAGGGCTGTTGTGAGTAGTGAGATCATCTTTGTGAAACTCAGCAAGGTTCCTGGTATGTAATGTATTCCATTAGTGATAGTTGCTATTATTTGTTCACTTTTTTCTCCCTGCTAGGTTGTGAGCAATGATTTTCCCAACACCTAGCACAGTGCCTGGTACATGATGGGTTATACACAAATATTGAATAAATTACTAAAAACTGCAAGGTACTCTTCCTCTATGTTCATAGATACGTACATGCATATTGACACCATCTCAGAGAGGAACTGCTAGTCTTAAATATTGCAGGAATAGGAATCAGCAGGTATAAAATGAAATGAAACTGTATGTGCCTGGGTTTATAACAATTCCATCATAATTCCCAAAAATTGTGCTGAGAAATCCCTGAACTGGGATTACGTTTTTTGTTTCCTTTTAACAGGCTACTGATTTTCCTGGTCAAAAATTCTGCTTAAAGTAATATTTTAAGTAGAGAAACCATAATTTTCAAAAAGATAAAGCAATTAAGAGAGGAAAGAATGTTTAACAGGGTGAATGAAGAAATAGTGGAGTTTTTCTTTTTTAAAAAGAAATTCAGATTCTGATTGGAGAGCTGTTCCGATTTTAAATAACATTGCCTCAAGTTCCCTGGGGAATCCTTCCTAAACACGCTGACCCTGGAATGTCTTTGGGATGCCTCCATTACATTTTATACTGCACTTTCTTCCCCCATAGCTACACTCGCTTTAGCCCTCAAAAGCATCAGGCTTTATTTAAAAAATCAAACAAAGAGAAAATCAAGATTATACAGAAATTTTAAGAACCGAAGCTTTGCCTTCAACTTTCAATCCTCTTATTAATACCCATGTCATGACTTGTCGAGAAAAAGGTTTAGTGTCACTGTCCTCAATCAGTGTTCTTGCATTCACTTTCATTAGGAGCCATGTTTTCCTGACAAAGGATAACAAATGGACACTGTTGGTCCCTAATGGGCTTTTGACTACAGATCCTGCACCATTTCTCTGTGAAGCAATTGCAATTATTTGTCATTTTAATATGACTTGGCAAGCAGGTCCAAAAAACATGGCTATTATTCATCAATATGTATATTTTGTACTTATATTAATATTAGAATATCATTATTACTCATCTCACATTGTATGAGCAAGATAAAATTACACCATGCAAAAAATGCATGAAATTCTCTTCAGCTACACTTACACAGCAAAAGTAAAGGTAATTTAAGAACTTGCACCATTTATACGCTAAATGCTACCATTTATTATTATTAGTGGAGAAATACTTTTACCTTTGCACTAATGGAAAATATATCAATATATTTCCACTGTTAATTGGAAATAATATAGCTAATACTAAAACTCAAACCTTTTAAAGTGTATCTACTCATGCTTTTACATCCTGATATGTTGTAGTGCCCAATTTTTCTATCACGTTAGCATGAAGTAAATGTAATTTTGATATTAGAGTATAATTCTTTAATTCTTTAGTTCTGCATTCTCTTGGAGGCTTTTGCATATAAGATTAGCTTTGAAACCTTGGAAATTCAAGAAATAGCTTTGTAAATAATGACTAATAATTTAGCAGCTAACCTCTCAACAGATATAGTTAATATTGTAACATAATTATAATGAAATAAGTTGAATTACTATCCAATTCTGGGTAGTTTTAAATTTTTTCTGTAATTTTATCAATCCTTTTTTCTAATTCCAAGCTAGAGCTAAGTAAAATTCAAGTGTGTTGCAAATAAATATATAAACAATTTTTTAGATAGCTATATGCCAAGCAAATGGAAGGAAAGGGCAAGTTACTAGAATCTGTTTCTCTGCATTAAGGGTATAACACATACACACTGTAATAAGAACCAGAGAAAGGCCAATCAAGTAGATTTTCATGCTTCTAACATGAATAAGATCCTTACCAACATAGCTCAATGTAAAATTAAACTTTTATTCATTCAAGAATTATTTACTAAGTGCCTTGTAAAAGGCCAGATGCATTTTTTTTTTTTTTTGGTGAGGAAGATTGGCCTGAAGCTAACATCTGTTGTTTATTTTCCTCTTTTTACTGAGGAAGCTTGGCTCTGAGCTAACATCTGTCCCCAGCTTCCTCTATTTTGTACGTGGGACGCCGCCACAGCACGGCTTGATGAGCAGTGTGTCAATTCACGCCCAGGATTCGAGACTGTAAACCCAGGGCCACCAAAGTGGACCACATGAACTTAACCACTATGCTACCGGGCCAGCCCCAGACACAATTTTTAATTACCTACTGTGTGCAAAAGACTATACTAGGGCCTGATTTCAGCTCATAAAACTTAGAAAGTTGGGGAGCCAGACAATGGCCTCTTAGCTGAGAAAGAAAGGAGCAAAAATTGAGGCAAACATCACATTTGTTTGTGTGGATGGGTAGGATGGGTAGGATAGAATAGGGAGAACAGTAGGAACATTTGAGAGAGCATTGCCAAACTTCCAGTTAAAAGACAATCAGAATGAAATAAATTGAGCTAAAGAGAAATATGTATATTCAAGGATATCCATCCCATTATTATTTATAAAATAAGAAATTAGTTAACAACATATAGATTACCTATACAATGAACTATGTAAAATTATTTTTTAAAAAGCTATAGGTATGAAAACACTTAAAATCATGTGTTAAAAGTTTATTATTAAATGCAGAGATACATCAAGAGAAAATAGATTTTTTAAAAGAACGTACACACAAGCATAAAAACACGATGTATACATGTATTAAACAATATGCTACAAAATATTTACTCAGTGATAAGATTATGGGTGATTTTAATTTTCTTCTTTGTACGTTTTTCTATTACCCAGATTTTCTGCAATGAATGTATTACTTTGTCAGAAAAAAAGGCATGTAAAAGGCATACTAAAAGATTAATTAGAAGATTATTTTTTAATATGTAGAATTTAAAACTTTTATTTTTATAACTCAATACTGGGTTAAATTATGGGTTTCTGTTGAATTTATTAGGAGGCTTAAAAATTTATTAGGAGTGCTAAATAAACTTTTGGCCCTTCTTAATGTTATTTTAAATATTGACACAATATTTTTAAAAGTATCCATATGAAAGGCTAAGCATTGTGGGTGGTATATTAAAAACTTGCTCCCATCCTAAAGAAATCACAGAATCTCTAGGAAATACAAAAACAATAGTTATTTTTAAAGTAAACATTAATAATGTAACCCAGAATTTAAAAAATGTATGGGGCCACTCAATGACAGTTTTATGCCAGTGTCAAATCTGAAACAGAGGGATTCAAAGTAATGAAAAATGATGTAAGTTTTTACTGAACACCCTTTAAGGAGACAATGAAACATGAATGACACTACACAATACATGGTAAAATTTCCCCAAAAATGCTCTTTGAGCATCTCTTCTTCTCCCCAAATTTCCACCGCTAGGCTTCTCTTCTCCTAGGAGTCTCTAGGGCTTTCTGCTTCTCTACATGATCTCCCTCTGCCCAAGCTCCTCCAACCTTCTCCTTCCTCTCAGATATTCACGCCCCACCACCGCCATCTCCATCCCATTTCTATATGCAGATAATTTTTAGTCTTGCTTGGATATTTCCGGTTCTCTTCTCCACTATCCATCTCAGTCAGCACCTCAGTTAACTCACCTGTAAAAATGTGGATATTAATAGCAACCTCAGATAGCATGACTAGGATAGCCTGCCATATAGTTCATGTTTAATAATTATTAACTTACTCCTTTCACTATGATAGCTCTGCTTTAATCCTATTAGTTTCTTCTCAACCATTTTTAAAGTAGTCAAAATATAAGATGATGCATTAAGAGACTTTTACCCCATCATCTTTTGTGAAACAAAGTGAAAATAATAATAAAAACAGCCAAGAAAATTCCAATTTCAATAGAATAGGAAATAGTCACAACACTAAGCAAAAATTCTGAAAGGTAGCTACCAGATACAGTAAAATTTGGAAAGAAGTGAGGGAAATGTTGAGAGGAGGCATAGATCTTCGATATCACATGTATCTTGCTTACCAAAATCTCGTCTTGTAGGTGAAATTGCTCTGAAGGACCCAGAAATGATGTTTTTCTTAAAACAGAAACATATTGGGAGAGTTTTAGGAATATCCATGAATGTATTCAACACAAGAATGCCAGAAAAGGTAAAGCCGAGAGACAGACCTCACAGATCTTTCCTATGAAAGAAACGTGTACAAAATCCTTAAATAAAGAAAGTGTAAGCCAACAACTTAATACCAAGCCAAGATGTCATGCACATTTAAAAATAATAGACAGGCATAAATTTTCATAACCTTGAATTAAGCAATGGTTTCTTAGATGTGACACCAAAAGCACAAGCCACAAAATAAAATAATAAAGAAGATAGATAAATTTTTAATTAAAATTAAAAACTTTTATATTTAAGAGGATACCATCAAGAAAGTGAAAAGACAACCCAAAAAATTGGAGAAAAGTTTTACAAATCATGTATCTGATAAGAACTTATATCTAGAATACATAAAGAACTCTTGCAACTCAATAATAGACAAATAACCCAATTAAAAAGTAGGCAAACATAAAAAAAGACAAAATCATCCCATTTGCAACAACATGGATGGGCCTGGAGCGTATTATGTTAAGTGAAATAAGCCAGAAAGAGAAAGACAAACACTGTATGATCTCACTCATATGTGGAATATAAACCAACACATGGACAGAGAAAACTGGACTGTGGTTACCAGGGGCAGTGGGGGTGGGGGGTGGGCACAAGGGGTGAAGGGAGTCATATATATGGTGATGGACAAACAAAAATGTACAACCCAAAATTTCACAATGTTAGAAACCATTAAAACATCAATTAAAAAAAAAAAAAGAAGTGGGCAAATGATCCTGAATAGATATTCCTCCAAAGGGAATACTCAAATGTCCAATAAACACATGAAAAGTTGCTCAATATCATTAGTCACTGGGAAAATTTAAATCAAACCCACGAGGAGACCCCACTTCACTCCCAGTAGAGTGACTATAATCAAAGGGAGATAATAACAAGTGTTAGGAAGGATGTGGAGAAATAAGAACCTTCATACACTGCCGGTGAGAATGCAAAATGGTGCCGTTGCTTTGGAAAACATAGTGGCAGTTCTTCAAGGGGTTAAACATAGAGTTACCACATGACCCAGCAATTCCACTTCTAGGAGTATACCCAAGAGAAATGAATACTTATGTCCACACAAAAACTTGTACACAAACTTTCATGGCAGCATTCCTCACAGTAGCCAAAAGATTGAAAAAACCCAAATGGCCATCAACTGATTAATGGATGAATAAAATGTGGGATATCCATACAATGGAATATTATTAGGCAATAAAAGAAAGTAAAATACTGATACATTGCT
The DNA here is from genome assembly GCF_020826845.1 of Diceros bicornis minor. NCBI lineage: Eukaryota > Metazoa > Chordata > Mammalia > Perissodactyla > Rhinocerotidae > Diceros > Diceros bicornis. The sequence continues at coordinate 16,334,596 of NC_080775.1, read as the reverse complement.
ACAACATGGAAGAGACTTGAAAACATTATGCTTAAGTGGAAGAAGCCAGCCACAAAGGACCACATATTGTGTGATTCCGTTTATATGAAATATCCAGAAAAGGTAAATCTACAGAGACAAAAAGTAGATTAGTGATTTCCTAGGGCTGGAGATGATGAGAGAGTTGGGAGTGACAGCTTGGGGGTGTGGAAGAGCTTTTGGGGGTGATAAAATGTTCTGAAATTGATTGTGGTAATGGTTCCACAACTTTGTGAATATACTTAAAGCCAATTAATTGTACACCTTAAATGGGTGAATTGTATGGCATGTGAACTACGTATCAATAAAGCTGTTACAGAAAAAAATACTTGAAGATAGATATTGACCATTCAATATCTTGGGGACCATGGCAACTATGAGGCTTTCTTAAAAAAAAGAGAGAGAGAAAAAAAGCTTTGTGACAGAATCCCTCAATCATTCTCTTACACATGTCACTTCTGTGTTGTCCTCCCATTCCACCTCAAGATCCCTCCAGGTCTAGATTTCTCTGACAGTTCAGCTCCCTCCGATATCAACATGTCATTCCCAAGTCAGGCCTGGGCACACGAGCCTGTGCCCTAAGCCTCTCTCTGGCTCAGAAATATCATTTTGCTCCTCTCACACCATCCTGTGAAGTGCTTTCAAGTCTTCTGCCCCAACTAGTCATGCAAGCCCTTTCTCCTCTAAGTTATTTGTTTGTTTGTTTTTTATTTTTGCTTCTAAGACCTCTACCTAGGAAGAGAAAAGACAAGTACTCTGCACATCTGGATTTCCCCAAACCCATCAGAATTTTCTTTAATTTATTTTCCCTCCCAAAGCCTACCCAGGTGGCCTAAGAAAAACAGAGTCCAGAACCCCATCAGTCACTCAACACTCCTTGCTTTCCCTCACACACTCCTCTTCCCATTACCCAAGGAATCATTAATATATATCAGGAAAATGAAGATTAGATGTTTATATTTTTGTGTATTTTCCCCAATTCTCTTTCTCAAAGACTGTCCTATTTCTCCCAGGTTTATGTCTCTGAAACCAAGATACCTGGAAAAGATTTATTTATCTATTTTTTTTCTTCTGTGTCATCTCTATTATTCTTTCTTCTATCACCCATTGCTTTTTCAATGAAGAATGGTCAAAGTCAAAAAGAAACGTCATGGCAAGAAAAATTTGATTAATATTTCAAAAATAATATCACATACAAAAAAACCTGCAAATCTGCTTCATATAATCAATAACCAGTTAGAAAACTTAACGGCAGTATAATCTCATTTATATTGGCAATGGTGGACATAAAATTTTTACCAGTAAAATTAGCAGAAATATGCAGACTCTATACCAAAATTTAAAAAAAAAAAAAGGAAACTTTAAAACTCTCAGAGGAACACAAGAGAAGACCAGAATAAATAGTGGGATATACCTTGTTAATGAATAGGATTCAATACTGAAAAAAATGCCATTTCTTCCAAAGAAAGTCTATGGAATTAATCCTAAAGCAAATACTAATAGAATTTTTCCACATGAGATACTGATCCTAAATCTCATGTGAAAAAACAGTTATGGGAGATAGCCAAGAAATTCTAGGGGAGGAAAGAGTAATGAGGAATGGATAACCCATTTAGGTATTAAAAATATTGATAAGACTACAATAATTAGAATAGTTTGTGACGTCTCAGTAATAATAAGAGGTCAAGGAGACAGGATAGGAAATTTAAAAACGCATTTAACTACTTAATAGGTGTTTGATATATTATGAGGATGGCATTTCAAATAGGTGAGGAGAAGATAGGCTTTTCAATAAACAGTGTTGGGAAAATCTATATCTGGAAAACCAAACTTTTATAAATTTTTTTATTTTGTTGAAGTCACAATGGTTTATAACACTGCATAAATTTCAGGTATGAATGATAGATAAAAATACTTTTTTTAATTTTTTGTTTATTGCAGTAACATTGGTTTATAACATTGTATAAATTTCAGGTGTACATTATTATACCTCTATTTCTGCATAAATTACATCATGTTCACCACCCAAATACTAATTACAACCTATCACCACACACATGTGCTGAATTATCCCTTTCGCCCTCCCCCCTTCCCCCTTCCCCTCTGGTAACCACCAATCCAATCTCGGTCTCTATGTGTTTGTTTTTTGTTGTTAGTATCTACTACTTAATGAGTGAGATCATACGGTATTTGACCTTCTCCCTCTGACTTATTTCACTTTGCATAATACCCTCGATGTCCATCCATATTGTCACATGGCTGGATTTCATCATTTCTTATGGCTGAGTAGTATTCCATTGTGTATATATACCACATCGTCTTTATCCATTCCTCCCTTGATGAGCACTTAGGTAGCTTCCAAGTCTTGGCTATTGTGAATGACGCTGCAATGAACACAGGGGTGCATATATCTTTACACATTGGTGTTTTCAAGTTCTTTGGGTAAATACCCAGCATTGGAATAGCTGGATCATATGGTAGTTCTATCCTTAATTTTTTGAGGAATCTCCATACTGTTTTCCATAGTGGCTGCACCAGTTTGCACTCCCACCAGCAGTGTATGAGAGTTCCCTTCTCTCCACATCCTCTCCAACACATGTTGTTTCCTGTCTTGTTAATTATAGCCATTCTGACTGGTGTGAGGTGATATCTCATTGTAGTTTTGATTTGCATTTCTGATAGTTAATGATGTTGAACATCTTTTCATGTGCCTGTTGGCCATCTGTATAGCTTATTTGATGACATGTCTGTTCAGGTCTTTTGCCCATTTTTTAATGAGTTGTTAGTTTTTTTGTAGTTGAGATGCATCAGCTCTGTATATATTTGGAAATTAACCCCTTGTCAGATGTATGGTTTGCAAATATCTTCTCCTAATTGTTAGGTTGTCTCTTCATTTTGTTCATGGTTTCCTTTGCTGTGCAGAAGCTTTTTAGTTTGATGTAGTCCCATTTGTTTATTTTTTCTATTGTTTCTCTTGCCCGGTCAGACAATGTGCTTGAAAATATGTTGCTAAGACTGATGTCGAAGAGTGTACTTCCTGTGTTTTCTTCTAGAAGTTTCATAGTTTCAGGTCTTACATTCAAGTCTTTAATCCATTTGGAGTTAATTTTTGTGTATGGTGTAAGGTAAGGGTCTACTTTCATTTTTTTGCCTGTGGGTGTCCAGTTTTCCCAACACCATTTGTTGAAGAGACTTTCTTTTCTCCATTGTATGTTCTTGGCTCCTTTGTCGAAGATTAGCTGTCCATAGATGTGTGGGTTTATTTCTGGGCTTTCGATTCTATTCCACTGATCTGTGTGTCTGTTTTTGTGCCAGGACCATGCTGTTTGGTTACTATAGCTTTGTAGTATATTTTGAAATCAGGGAGTGTGATACCTCCAGCTTTGTTCTTTTTTCTCAGGATTCCTTTAGCTATTCGGGATCTTTTGTTGTTCCATATAAATTTTAGGATTCTTTGTTCTATTTCTGTGAAAAATCTTGTTAGAACTTTGATAGGAATTACATTGAATCTATGTATTGCCTTAGGAAGTATGGACATCTTAAATATGTTAATTCTTACAATCCAAGAGCATGGAATATCTGTCGGTTTCTTTGTGTTTTCTTCAATTGCTTTCAGCAACGTTTTATAGTTTTTGGTGTACAGCTCTTTCACCTCTTTGTTTAAGTTTATTCCTAGGTATTTTATTCTTTTTGTTGCAATTGTAAATGGGATGGTATTCTTAATTTCTCTTTCTGCTACTTTGTTGTTAGTGTATAGAAATGCAACTGATTTTTTATGTTGATTTTGTATCCTGCAACTTTACCGTATTTGTTAATTACTTCTAAAAGATTTTGGTGGATTCTTTAGGGTTTTCTATATGTAAAATCATATCATCTGCAAATAATGAGAGTTTTACTTCTTCCTTTCCAATTTGGATCCCTTTTATTTCTTTTTCTTGCCTGATTGCTCTGGCTAGGACTTCCAGTACTATGTTAAATAGGAGTGGTGACAGTGGGCATCCTTGTCTGGTTCCTGCTCTTAGAGGGATAGCTTTCACTTTTTCACCATTGAGCATGATATTAGCTGTGGGTTTGTCATATATGGTCTTTATTATGTTGAGGTACTTTCCTTCTATACCCATTTTATTCAGAGTTTTTATCATAAATGGATGCTGTATCTTGTCAAATGCTTTCTCTGCATCTATTGATATGATCTTGAGATTTTTATTCTTCATTTTATTAATGTGGTGTATTACATTGATTGATTTGTGAATGTTGAACCATCCTTGCATACCCAGAATAAATCCCACTTGATCATGGTGTATAATCTTTTTAACGTATTGTTGTATGTGATTTGTTAGTATTTTGTTGAGGATTTTTGCATTGATGTTCATCAGTGATATTGACCTGTAATTTTCTTTTTTTGTGTTGTCCTTGTCTGGTTTTGGTATCAGGGTAATGTCGGCTTGGTAGAATGAGTTAGGGAGCTTCCCTAAATCCTCAATTTTTTGGAAGAGGTTGAGAAGGATAGATATTAAATCTTCTTTGAATTTTTGGTAGAATTCACCAGGGAAGCCATCTGGTCCTGGACTTTTATTTTTGGGGAGGTTTTTTATTACTGTTTCGATCTCCTTACTGGTGATTGGTCTATTCAAATTCTCTATTTCTTCTTGATCCAGTTTTGGAAGGTTGAATGAATCTAAGAATTTATCCATTTCTTCCAGATTGTCGAATTGGTTGGCATATAGCTTTTCATTGTATTCTCTTATAATCTTTTGTATTTCTGAGGTGTAATTTCCATTGTAATTTCTCCTCTTTCATTTCTGATTTTACTTATTTGAGCCTTCTCTCTTTTTTTCTTGGTGAGTCTAGCTAAAGGTTTGTCAATTTTGTTTATCTTTTCAAAGAACCAGCTCTTGGTTTTATTAATTTTTTCTATTGTTTTTTTAATCTCTATTTCATTTATTTCTGCTCTGATTTTTATTATTTCCCTTCTTCTACTGATTTTGGGCTTGTTTGTTCTTCTTTTTCCAGTTCCTTTACGTGCATTGTTAGATTGTTTATTTGAGATTTTTCTTGTTTGTTGCGATAAGCCTGTATTGCTATAAACTTGCCTCTTAGAACCGCTTTTGCTGTATCCCATAAATTCTGGCATGTCATATTTTCATTTTCATTTGTCTCCAGGTATTCATTGATTTCTCCTTTGATTTCTTCATTGACCCAACCGTAGTTCAGTAGCATTTTGTTTAACCTCCGTGTATTTGAGGCTTTTCTGATTTTCTTCCTATAGTTGATTTCAGTTTCATACCATTGTGGTCAGAAAAGATGCTTGGTATTATTTCAATCTTCTTAAATTTATGGAGACTTTTTTTGTGGCCTAATATGTGATCAATCCTGGAGAATGTTCCATGTGCATTTGAAAAGAATGTGTATTCTTCAGTTTTGGATGAAATGTTCTGTATATATCCACTAGGTCCATCTGTTCTAGTGTGTCATTTAAGACCAATGTTTCCTTATTGATCTTCTGTTTGGATCATGTATCTGTTGGTGTAAGTGGAGTGTTAAAGTCCCCTACTATTATTGTGTTACTGTCTATTTCTGTTTTTATGTCTGTTAATAATTGCTTTATATATTTGGGTGCACCTACATTGGGTGTGTAGATATTTACAAGTGTTATATCCTCTTCTTGGATTGTTCCCTTGATCATTATGTAAGGCCCTTCTTTGTCTCTTTTTATAGTTTTTGTTTTAAAGTCTATTTTGTCTGATATGAGTACTGCTACCCCAGCTTTCTTTTCATTGCCATTTGCGTGGAGTATCTTTTTCCATTCCTTCACTTGCAGTTTGTGAGCGTCTTTAGGTCTGAAGTGTGTCTCTTGTCTGCAGCATATATATGAGTCTTGGTGTTTTATCCAATCAGCCACCCTATGCGTTTTAATTGGAGCATTTAGTCCATTGACATTTAAAGTAGCTATTGATAAGTATGTACTTACTGCCATTTTTTAACTTATTTTTTTTCACAGTATCTTAGTAGTCCTTCTCTGTTCCTTTCTTCTTCTATACAGAATTGATGGTCTCTTTAGTTTGACCTCTGTCTGAAAGCTCTACTCTTTAACTACCCTCCTCCCACATTTTATGTTTTTGATATCATATCTAACCTCTTTTTTGTGCATTTGTATCCATTACGTTCTTATCATGGAAATAGATAATTTTTCCTATTTGTGGTCTTCTCTTTTCCTCTTAAATCAGTCCCTTTAACATTTCTTGTAGCACTGGTTTCTTGGTGACAAACTCCTTTAATTTTTGCTTGTCTGAGAAACTTTTTATCTCTCCTTCCATTTTGAATGATATCCTTGCTGGGTAGAGTATTCTTGGCTGTAAGTTTTTTCCTTTTAGCACTTTAAATATATCATGCCACTCTCTTCTAGCCTGTAAGGTTTCTGCTGAGAAGTCAGCTGATAGCCTTATGGGGTTTCCTTTACATGTAACTTGACTTTCTCTTGCGGCTTTTAGGATTCTCTCTTTATCTTTAATTCTGGACATTTTGATTATGATGTGTCTTGGCGTGGGCCTCTTTGGGTTTATCTTGTTTGGGGCTCTCTGTGCTTCCTGTACCTGGATGTCTGTTCCCTTCTTTAGGTTAGGGAAGTTTTCATCTATTATTTCTTCAAATAGATTCTCTGCCCCTTTGTCTCGCTCTTCTCCTTCTGGAACACCTATGACATGGATGTTAGTGCGCTTGATGTTGTCCCAGAGGTCCTTTAGATTGTCCTCACTCTTTTTAATTCTTTTTTCTTTTACCTGTTCAGCTTGGGTGATTTCTTCTAGTCTTTCATCCAGCTCGCAGATCCGTTCTTCTGTATCCTCTACTCTGCTTTTGAGTCCCTCTAACGAATTTTTCATTTCCAGCATTGTATACTTCATTTCTGATTGGTTCTTTTTTATATCTTCCATTTCTTTGTTGACATTCTCACTGAGTTCATCTATTCTTCTCCCCAGATCAGTGAGCATCCTTAACACTCTTTGTTGAACTCTCTGTCGGGTAGGTTGCTTTTCTGTTTCATTTAGTTCCTTTTCTGGAGTTTTGTCCTGTTCCCTTACTTGGAATGTATTCCTTTGCCTCCTCATTTTGCCTCTTTCCCTGTGCTTGTGTCTATGCATTAGGTAGGTCAGCTATATCTCCTGCTCTTGGATAGGTGACCTTATATAAGTGATGCCTTAGGAGGTCTGCAGTGTGCTTCCCTCAGTTCTCAATGTTCCAGGAGTGACCCCTATGTGGGCTACGTGTGTCCTTCTGTTGTGGGCTGTTTGCTCTCCCTGGAGGTGCCCAGGGAGGCTGAGTTATGCTCCTGGCCAGCTGTTGTAATGCTCAGCTGCTTGTAGTGGTTGTGGGCCCCTTAGTCTCTTTATTGGGCATGAGGAGCCCCAGCACAGTTGACTGCAAGTTCTAACAGCACATTTGTGTTGCAGTATTTCTTTTAAGTGAATAGGCCCCCAGCGTGGCAGGTTGTTAGGCTCAGGGGCTTACAATTGCTATAAGCCTCCAGCCTTTAGGTCTCTTGTCAGCTCTCTGAGGATTGCAGCTGGGTGGGGCTGGCCTCAGGTGCGGGAGCATCCATTGTTTCACGCTTGGGAGGTGGGGCAAACCCCTTATGTGGGTCTTTGAGAAGCACAAGTCTTTGCAGCTGACAAGCCCCACCGTCCACAGGTCCACACACACAGTCAACACAGTCCTGCCCTGTGTGTGCGCCCCGACCTCCTGAAGTGGACCCAGTCTCTCCACGGCAGGAGCCCCACACATTCCACCACCACCCCACACTCTCCACCTGCTCCTTGTGCACGCCCTGCCCCACTGAAGTGGGCTCAGTTGCCTGGCTGCAGAGAATCCAGTCACCAATCTATGCAGGCCCACAAGTTGCCTGAGGGCTTCTTGTTGGGTGGGGCCAGTCCCTCAGGTGAGCTGCCTGCCCTGGCTGAGCTGGATTAAATTGGTGCTCTAGTGGGTGGGGCAGACCCTGGGCTAGCAGGCCCCAGGGAGAACTCCAATGGCGTCTGTTTCAGCATGTCCACACCAGGCCACAACAATGGCCACCGCCAATGTCCCAGTCCCTGGAGAGATCACATCTCTCACTGTGATGCACTCAGAGCCCATCAAGTGAGTCTCTTTTCACCAAAGCACTGTGCACCTTTCTTTCTGGTGATTTTTGGTTGCTTTCTGAAACTGGTGAATTTGTGCGTGGGCCCTTTAAGAGCCGGTTTTAATTTCTTTGTGAACCAGCTTTTCTGGGGGTGCTCCTCAATGTTTAATAACAAGCAAAGTCAGATGTTATGCCACTTGTCTCGATTGTCTAGGTCCACAAAGTGCCCACAGCAGGGGCGCTCCCGGCTAAGGGCCCCATTCCTCCAGGGAGGCTGCACACCTTTGGGCTGCTCCTGGGCGGCCGTGAGGCGCTGCGGCTTGTGAAGGCGGTGTTTTTCCTCTCCAGAAGGGAGTCTCTGCCTCTTCCACCTCGATCAGGATTGTCCGTTGTTGCAGCAGTTCCTCTTATCCAGTTTTCAGTTCTCTCTCAGGGGTTATTTTTCCACAAGTAGTTATAAATTGGCTGTGTCCGCGGGAGGAGGTGAGTTCAGAGTCTGCCTACGCCACCATCTTGACTTCTCTCCAAAAAAACTTTTTCAGTAGGATTCCTACATCTCTCTTTATACCAAATAAAAACAAACTTACTAAATGTGAAGCCATAATGTAGAAGAAAATTAAGATAAAATTTTTGTATAATCTTGGAGTGAGAAAAGTCTTTTTAAACAAGACACAGAACCTAAAAGCGATAAAGAAAAAGATTGAAAAAATTTATTACATAAAAATGTAAAACTTCAGTATGGCAAATAAATCTTCAACAACAGTCAGAAGGCAAATCAAATGACAGACAAAAAGCAAGGTTCCTTTATATATAAATAGCTCTAACAATCTAATAAGGAAGAAGGACAACCTAATAGAAAAGTGGGCAAAAAAAATGAAGGAATACTTCATAGAAAAAGAAATACAAAGGAAGTTTTAAAAAATAAAGTAATATTAAACAACTTGAAAAGGACAAATGGCAGCCAAAATATCTGGTAAGAGAGACCTATAGCATCAGATAGTATAAACTATCAGTTCACCAATTCTCCGTGAAGTTCCTGCTCTAATTCCATGAAGTACCAAAGATTTTGTTCTGGTTACTACTCAGGTCTATGACGTGTCTTTTGATGCAATATTTAACATAGGTGTGTGTCTTAAACGTCAGAGTGATATTAAGCTCACTCAACATTGGTGGTAATTGAAAATAAACAAATCACCCAAATCATTCTTGATATTTAAAATGAACTGATATCACGTTCAAAGCAGCCAGTTAATTGAAGGCTTTCGTTATTGGTTTAGTGCACATAATCTAACTGAAGACGGCTTTAAGATGAAAAAACATATATCATCCAGTTTTAAGAAGATTTTTTCTAACAACACATTCTTAAGATACCTTGGATTGCATGAGGAACTCTGTATTATGATGTTAGGAAATAGGACTCAGGCTCATTATGAGAGTGCTTTTAAGAATTTTAAGGTTTTTTTTAGAGGACATTGTTTGACCTGTACTGTAGGTGAATTCAAGCAATAAAAAAAACCTCTCAATAAAAGAGTTTTTTCACTTAACTTAATAACCCCATGACCATTTGAGTGAATCTTAAAAATTCAATGAGATGCACCACAGATACCTAATAGAATAATACCTATGATGCAGCTTAATAACATATCTGGAATTTTTCAAACTTTTTAAAAATATTTAAGGTAGGAACATCACATTGATTAAGCTGGAGGATTCCAGAATCTCTGAGGGAAGTGTGAGCTGTAACAACAATGTCTTAATATTCCTTTAATGTAGCAGTTGTTTCCATGTACCTAAAATACCGATATGGATATATCGGTAAACTATTCACAAAGGAAATTTAGAGACATGCGACAGCTAAAGATTAAGAGACTAGAGGTACTGATTTATTTTTTGAAAAAAGAAAAGAAATAAATATACGTGGATTATTTTTGCTGAATGATAGACATGAAGTACTGTGATAATTACAAGTGTTTTTAAATTGTAAAAATGAATTGGATGGAGGCTTGTTTAGAATAATCCAAGGACATAATCAGTGAAACAAAAAAATGATAAGTTTAGAATGGCACTAAAGGGGAACACTAATAAATCACAACGCTTTTGATAATAGAACATAACTTGAGTCTTATGCTTTTTCTTTTAAGGTCAAGTTCGGGTAACAAACAAACAGAGTTGTAAATATGTACCTAACGTTAAAAAGAAAGGCAAATTAAAATTTTTTCAACCTCTGATTTCTTAAATTTAATAGACTGATTTTATTGACCTCTGCACACTAGTGTTATGTATGCATATAATCTCTGTACAGTGTAGAGAGTATTTTAATTTCAAAAGTCAATTATTTAACAATAAAAGGTGATGCACTACTAAATTAAGCAACAATGTGGATAAATCCCTGTGAAGCAAAAGAAGCCAGACACAGTAGAGCACATGCTGTGATCTTGCCATGTATATGAAATGCAAGAACAGGCAAAACTATTATTCAGCATGGAAATTTTGAGATTCATAATATTGTTGCATGTTTCATTCAGTTTTATTGCTGAGTAATGTTTTGTTGTATGATTATGCCCCAGTTTGTTTATTCATTCACCTGTTAGTGGACATTTGGGCTATTTTCAGTTTTTGCCTTTTACAAGTAAAGCTGCTGTGAACATTTGTGTAGAAGTCTTCATGTATGTTTTTGATTCTCCACTAAAAACCTGGCAGAAGAGTGATTGGATTCTATGGTAGGTGTTTGTATACATTTTTAAGAAACCGTCAATCTGTTTTCTAAAGTGGTTGTACCATTTTGTATTCCCAACGGCAATAAAATAGAGTTCCACCTGTTCTAAATTCTCACCATCACTTGATAGGGTTAGTTTTTTAAATTTTAGTCATCCTAATAGGTTTATACTGTATCTCATTATGGTTTTAATTTAAATATCCTGGATGTTGAGCATGTTTTTAAGTTATAGAATATTCAAACTAATCTATACTGATAGAAAACAAATTATTTGCTACCTGGGGATGGGGTAGAGAGAGGGTTGGATTACAAAAGAGCACAAGGAACTTTTAGGAGTGACAGAAATGTTTACAATCTTTATTGTGGTGATGGTTTCACTGGTGTATGCATATGTTGAAACTGATCTAATCGTACACTTTAAATATGTGCAATGTAGAGTACTTCAATTATATCTCAATAAATTTTCTTGAAATAAAAAAAAATAGGGAAAACCAGTCTATGATGATAGACATCAGAACAATGATTATCTATGGGGGATTGCTGGGAAGGGAGCGTAAGTGAACTTTCTGGGGTGATGGAAATGTGCTATTTATTGATCAAGTGTTGGTTAGGCAAGTGTGCACACTTGTCAAAACTCACCAAATTGCACACTTAAGATCTGTGTATTTCACTACATGTGAATTTTACTTAAATTTTTTTAATTCATTATTTGAAATTTTACTTCACAATGTCCCTATAATATTTAAACTATTTTCACAAGGTTGTGATTTTTTTCTGACCAAACAGAACTATGTTTTGGATCCATTCTTTTATTTCTTACCAAGAGTAAATATTTATATTTACATCCAAGAACATCAACAAACTGGCAAATTAGTAACAGAAGCTGCAGCATGCAAAGAACAGTCTGATTGAGTGACAGTCACTGTTACTGTCTCACCAAAGAACTCATTTGTTGAACTTAGAAGTCGCTTGGGAAACATAGAAATTTCAGTTTCATAAACAGGGGCAAGGGCTAATTGAAACATCATTGCAAAACTGTGACAGTCGTCATTTTCTTACGTTCCTGCTTAATGTCACTCTATTGAATGCCAAGCCTTTCCCTTGAGGGGTTCTTCCTTAAGTAAGAACATAGTATTTGTGGCAACAGACTCAAAGGTTGACCCCCCACCTGGTGAGCTTTACCTCTTGGTGTTCCCATCTTTGTGTGATGGAGTCCCTTGAGTGTGGACAGGACCTGTGACTTGCTTCTAATCAACAGAATACAGCAAAGGTGATGGGAGATCACTCTCATGATTACATTACCTTATGTAAGACTCCATCTTGCTAGCAGACTCACTCTAAAGACCCTCTCTTCCTAGCTGAAGTTGAAGAAGGAGCCATGTTGGAAATTCCACTTGGCAAAGAGTTGTGAGTAGCCTCTGGATGCTGAGGGCAGCCTCCAGCTGATAGCCAACAGAAGCAGGGCCCTCAGGTTCTACAACCAGAAGGAAATGAATTCTGCCAATGACCTGAGTGACCTTGGAAGAGGGCTCTTCCTCAGTCAAGCCTCCAGGTGAGAATGCACCTCCTCCAACATCTTGATTACAACCTTATGAGACCTTAGGCATTGGACCCAGCTAAGCCATGTCCAGACATCTATCCCATAGAAACTCAGAGATGATAAGTGCATGTTGTTTTAAGCTGCTGTATTTGTGGTAATGTGCTATGCAGCAATAAAAAGCTAATACAGTATTTTCTCTTGGAATGTGCTAATTGAAGCTCTTCAGATACCTTCTGTGCTCCTTTGACTTCCCAATTTATTGCTGAAGCTTCAACTCAGGTCATAGACCGGGGGCTCCAGAGTTGGTTCCTCTGCCAAACATGTTGATGTTGGCACAGAATTCCGCTACAGCTCGAGCATCTAACAAGACCGACACATTTCTTCAATTCCTCTGAAGAGATGAAATTATGGCTCCATCTCAGGCCAAGAAAATAATTTCCCACTTGTACATAATAAAGGCTGGGCTTGTACATTCAACTAAATAGTGTTAGGAAGTAGCCTCAGGATAAATAAACCTAATAAAATAAATATGTAATATTGGAGAAATATAAGGGAGTAATTTTGGCAGTGTAAAATTTTGAATTGTGCATACTTGCCTTTTCCTCATTTAAATGACTTAAAAAGCAGCTTCTTAAAAAGATCTCACTATCAAAAACATCACCGTCAAAAGAATTCTTAGCTTTATCATGTGGCTCACATTTCAGCACTGCTTGTTTTGAGAGGTCAAAAGAGAAGAGCTACAAAGGAATTTTTATCTTCAGTTTTATTTATTTTACTTAATTTTTTAAAGTTCAATACCATAAAAGCATTTTACTACCTAAGTGTCCTTTTTTCCTCTTTAATGCAATGCAAAATAATCTTACTTTAGTTTTACTGAAATTGCTCTACAATCGTGCTGAAGTTCTTCAAGTCCCAAGTATCTTTTAGTTTATTTTTTAAAGCACTTTATTAAAGACACAACACTTTATTTCTAAAAAAATTTTTTTGACTCCCTACAGCACTTCCAAAATTAGTATTAAGTCTAGACTTATTCATTAATGTATATAATAAAATAATATACATGCCAGTTTGTTTTACTGCATATGCAACTCTGAGATCACATTAGAATAACTAGAGCCAAACATTGAATTCTGCCTTTTTAAGGTGATGGTTTAATAAATCAATCATCAGGTATCAAGTTCCACAGGGTACAACACTGTGGCACAAATGTATACGTATGTTTCTTTTTTTTTTTTTAATTTTTTGTTTATTGCAGTAACATTGGTTTATAACCCAATGTATACGTATGTTTCTAATTATATGGAATAAAGTTGTTAGTCTTAAACATTATTTAGAATTGACAAAGCAAATACAGAAGACTAGATGGGATAATGTAAGTGAATAAAAGAAACTCACTGAGCTCCTACTTTGTTTATATATTACATGGAGACCCTGGAAGTGAATCAAACTGTCATTGAATTGAACAATAATGTTAAAACAAAGGATGTAGTCAATAAGTTTCGCATAAGCTCAAGAGCTCAATATATGCACCAGTCCATAAAATGGTAACCAGCAAGTCTGAATAAATTATCTTTCTCCAAGCATCTTCCTCATGACCAGAGAGTAGTAAGGACTCTGGGGCATGTAAGTACAGAGTACACAGTGAGTATACTGGTTCCCAAAATAGTGATCTGCAGAGCACTGTTCAGGAATGATAGATTCCATGGTCAAACATGCTAGGGACCTGCTACTTGGTGATATCTCTTGGTGGTTCACAATACATGAAGATACACTGACATTTTAAAGCTATTGAGAAATCCTGTAATAGATGAACCTCTATAATTTTATTCAACACAATATTTTCAAGCCTGTGTTTTAAAGTTTTCAAAGAAGGCACACTTTTGAAGGCACATTCATTAACACACTTAAGAATGATTTCCTGCAGAAGTGTCCCATGAGATACATATGGTCAAAACTAGAGTGTGGAAAGAGCCCTCAACAAGCTTTAGGTCCACCATCGTGTAAAGCTAAAACTAGCTACTCACTAAATTATTATAAGAATAGAAAAAAAGAAGAAGAATATTTAAAAAATGAAGTTAAGAATTCAAACAGTGAAAACTGACAATCTAATTTCAGGGTCTGGGAGGAATTAGTAAATTGTACAGTCAAGTTAGAGCATAGCTAAGCTTTGAATACTGAAACAGAGACCACCTGGAAAATGGCAACGATATGCTTCATATCTTTTCCACCATCATCCCAAGATTCAGATACTTAAGACTTCCACAGTGAGATCTAGTGATTGTACCTTTCTATCTCTGGGTGCTGTGCTGCATGGTAGATTCTGTGTCATTTTTCCACTGTTACCTTCACTCTCATAGGTTCCCTATCCACCAACTTTTCCCATCCTTGCAGAAAAATTTCATGTTGCTAGCAGACTCACTCTAAAGACCCTCTCTTCCTAGCTGAATTTGAAGAAGGAGCATGGCTTTATCCCTATTGTGATGGTATTTGGAGATGCAGTCTTTGGGAGATGGCTATGTCAAGAAAGTGGAGCCCTCCTGAGTGGGGTTAATGCCTTATAAAAGAGACCTCAGACAGTTTCTTAACCCCCTTTTACCACATGAGGACGCAGCAAGAAGATGGCCATCTATGAACCATCTGGAAATGGGTCCTCACCAGACACAGACTCTTTGATTCCTTGATCTTGATCCAGCCTCCAGAACTGTGAAAAATAAATTTCTGTTGTTTATAAGCCACCTAGTTTACTGTATTCTGTTATAGAAATCTACTGACTAAGACATCTTTCTATTAAAAAAAACAAAAACAGATAAAGGTAGAAACAATAAATAAACATATAACCTATGAATAAACATGAAAACTCTTAAGTCAAATATTAGCAAATTAAATGAAGACATGTTTAAATATACATATAGCTATATATGTATATGTATAATATGGATATCTATATATGTACATGCATACATACATACCATGGTCATGTAGGACAATTCTCATAAGGCAAAGATTTAATGTTAGGAAATCTATTAACATAATTTAATATGTGAGTGGAGGAAAATAATAAGATCAATCCAATAGATGAAAAGCAATGGATAAAAGTCTAAATCCATGTTTATTTTTAAAAACAAACACTCTTAGTAAAATGGAATTAGGATAATTTCTCAAAAAGATAAATAATATCTGTCTGAAGGACTTTTAATAAAGGTAGTGAAAAGAATTCACATGGAAATATTACTTGGCCCCAAATTCATAAAGATAGTAAAGTAAATATTTCTAAAACTCAAAAGACATAGTTACCCTCAAAAACATGTCTGGACCAAAACTGATAGCACCAAGTTGTAATTGGGGGCTAAGATTGAGTATCAACTGACCTCAGGGACCCAAAAGTGACAGGGGTTATTTGGAATTCAACTCCTGCAGGGAATAGGGACCAAAGGTGCTTCTACAGAGAACAGACAAATCTCTTGTGCTGAAGAATTCCAAATAATTTATGTAGACATGTCGCCCTCAGGTAGGGGAGCATAACTCCCCACTCCTGAAGTGTGGGCTGCACATAATGACTTCCTTCTAAAGAGGACAGTATGGAAAGGTGAAAAAAGAGTAACTTTACAGCAAAGAAACCTGGCAAACACTACCTTAGCCTGGTGATCAAGGTCAACATCAACAGCGATAAGTCATGTTTGTGGTATGTACTCTTGATATCATGTGATGAAAATAGCACATTACCTCTGTGGTCTTCCTCCCCAGAAATCCAGAACTCAGTCCAATCATGAGAAAAGCAGCAAACGATCTCCACTGTAGGCTGGGTACATTCTACAAAACACTCAACGGTGCTCCTCAAAGTTGTCAAGGTCATCAAAAACAAGGAAAGTCTGAGAAACTCTCACAGTCTACAGGACCCTAAGGAAACATGATTAAACGCAATGTGATATCCTGGATGGGATCCTGGAAAAAGGCATATCAGGAAATCTGAATAAACTATGTACTTTAGTTAATAATAATGTATCAGTATTGAGTCATTAATTGTGAGAAGTACACCATACATGTAAACAATAGAAGAAACTAAGTGTGGGATATATGGAAACTCTCTGTATTATCTTTGTGATTTCTCTGTAAATCTAAAACTATTCTAAAATAGAATTTTATTTCATAAAAGTGCCCCTACACTTTGGGACAACTGGATAACCAAATAATAAAAAATAAAGAATGCCCTTCACCTGGCTAAGAAACCGGCACTATTTCTAGGAAATTAAAGAGTCTTTAAATGTAAAAATTGAAATTACATTTTAGTAGAATAAAACACACATGGATATTTGTATTATGTGGGAAAATATTTTCTAAGCTTATCACCAAAAATAGTGATAAAAAGATTAATTTATAAATATTAATATATAAATTTGACCATACAAAGAGTTAAACTGATGTATATATGAAATTACAATAAACAAATTTTACATATTTGCAATATAGATGCATTAATACACAATGCACTCTTATGAATCAGTAAGAAAAAAAGACATAAATAGAAAAATGGGCAAATATCAGAGCACAAATATACAATTTACTGAAATAGAAATGCAAGTGACAACTAAGTATACACTGAAGATTAGCATCATAAATAATTAAAGAAATTTTAATTATGCATGCAGTGAAATTTTTTTCCACTTATATTAGCCAGGATAAAGAGAATGATAATATCTACTGTTGGCAAGGGTATAGAAGAAATAGCCGTTCTCATACAATGTATGAACAGAACGTTCAAGGCTTTCACAATCATTATCATACTTAATCTGTGTGAAAGAGAATCACTATCTCTAGTTTTAATTTGTGCAATTGCGTAACTAAAACCAAGTTACAGAGCTAGTTCTGTAACAAATTCTTAGCAACATCTAAATATTTATAAAAATCTGTTAGAGAAAAGCGCTACCGAGGTTTTAACCATTTCCTTTAAATAACAACACTAAGTATCTGGTTAAGGAAGATATTTGCTCTCAAGTTTGTATACTTCCCATCAAACACAAAATAAATTAACTAACTTTTGTACTATGTGTTTTCTTTCTTCCAAAATTTACTGTGAGTTTAAGGGTTTTCTCTTGTTTCTGTTATCAAAGTCATCACCAGAAAAAAAAAGTGCCTGTCGTAACAGGGGCTCAAAAACTTTGGATGGATAGATAGAAGGGTGGATAGATAGATGGATAGTTGAATGGATGGATGGATCCATGCATGGAAGGAACATTGAAAGGGATGATTCATGGATGGATGGATGGACGGATGAATAAATGAATGAATGAACCAAACATGTTTCTTAAAAACCACTATGTTCGTATCCTCACTCAAAGCCATTATCTTCTGTTTTCTCTTTTTTTTTCTTTCTTTTTTTTTTTTTTTTTTTGGTGAGGATGATCAGCCATGAGCTAACATCCATGCCAATCCTCCTCTTTTTGCTGAGGAAAACTGGTCCTGAGCTAAAATCCGTGCCCATCTCCCCCACTTTATGTGGGACTCTGCCACAGCATGGCCTGACAAGTGGTGCGTGGGTGTGTGTCCGGATGCGAACCTGGCCACCAGCAGTGGAGCGTGCTCACTTAACTGCTAGCTTCTGGGCTGGCCCCAGCCATTATCTTCTAATCGTGGCACCATAATCACTAAACTACAGATAATTGGAAAATTCTTACCAAAAAAAAGCAGTAAAAGAAGGCAGAAGCAAAACATTAGCATTAATTTTATTATAAAAATAATTTTAACAGTACTTTTTTCTGAAACTAAATGAAAAATATATTCTTAAAGAGAAATTAATAATAGCTATGCTTTACATTAAACACTAAAAAGTCTTTTATGATGAAAGTAGTACAAATATTTTTAGAACATAAAGGCTTTAAAATTATTTAAGTGGGGTTCCAAATAGATTTACATAAATCTCTAAGTTGATTTACATCTCAATTCATAATGTGTCTAAACATAATATGACAGGCTTCAAATATTTTGAGGAATGTTTCGTACAATAAAGGAATTTAAAGTTTCCTTTAGAAGAAATCGTCAATACTTTCTAAAATAGATCATAAAAATAACACAGGCATCTTTCTGATCCTCATGAGTATACTTTATTTGTCCTTGAAAAAAATATATCCAGTGTACCTTTCAGAATGATTTATTAGGTGTTATTGTTATGGTGTTCAATATTGTTCAATACCGAACTACGATACTGATTACCACTCTCCACTCTGCTTTGGTTCCATCATGTGCTTTTATTTACCTCCTAAGGCAAAAACATTTTAATTGCTTTAGAGAAGCTTGAACTCTCTTTTATCAATGACAGATTTCATCAAAATGGAACTAACCCAGGAGCTGTAGTCCCCGGGCACAAAAATCATGATCCACTTTGGGTTTCTAAGGTTTAAGACTTATAAACCAACAGGGGAAAAAAAAAAGGAAAATAAAGCCTCTTTGTAATCTAAGAACTTTTTTTCATGACATGCATATATATATGAATACATGGAGATGTGTATAATTTTACAGAAATGTTAAGAAGTATCAAATATATTAGATGTCTACAAAAGTCTGTAACATGGCAAAAAATGATTTATAATTTTAAGTTAGGGAAAGTAGATGAAACGACTTAGTGCTTCTCCTATTTTGTTTTGTTAATGTACTGCTTGCCGAATTATCCACACATTAAATTTATGGAACACTGCAATCAATTTTGAAATAATTTACAGTTATAGTAAATCCTGCTAACTGCATAAACTTAGGCAAATGGTGCATTATTTTAATAGGTCTATATTTCTTTAGTAGTCATTTCACAGTGCTCCATTATTTATGAACAATAGCACAAGAAATATTTTGCTAGTCGCAGAGAAATTGTATTTATTTAATAGATTTTAGTCCCATACATATTTCGCTACTTCAAAAACTGAAGCTAAACTGTGATTTGTACAGAGCCAACCATTAATTGTAATACACATGCAAAACAAATACTGATGCTAAACACTCAACAGAAAACAAATATCACAGTGAGATAGACACACACTTTTGGCTGTCACTTTAATTTATTGTCATAAAACACTTAACATGAGACCTACCCCCTTAACTATTTTAAGCATACAATACAGTATTATCAAAGGAACAAAAGATAAGTGTTGGCAAGGATGTGGATAAATTGGAACTCTTGTACACTATTGGTGGGAATACAAAATGGTGCAGCCACTATGGAAAACAATATAGAAATTTCTCAAAAAAATTAAAAATAGAACTGCTAGGTAATCTAGCAATCCCATTTGTATTTATTCAGAAGAATTGAATTCAAGATCTCAAAGAGATATTAGTACTCCCATGGCCATAAGTTCATTACAGCACTATTTACAACAACCAAGATGTGGAAACAACCTAACATCCATGACGGATGACTGGCTGTCACTTTTGCCAAGCAAGATGACAAAAACCATAAGCCACTAGACACAGAAGGGCCAATAGAGCTAAATCCAAGTTCTCCCAGCATTTCTTTCATTCATATTTTATAGTTTTCAGGGTACAGGTCTTTCACCTCCTTGGTTAAATATATTCCTAGGTATTTTGTTCTTTTTGTTGCAATTGTAAATGGGATTGTTTTCTTAATTTCTATTACTGATAGTTTATTATTAGTGTATAGAAACACAACAGGTTTTTGTAAATTGATTTTGTATCTTACACCTTTACTGAATTTATTAGTTTGAACAGTTTTTTTGGTGGAGTCTTTAGAGTTTTCTAATTATAATATGTCATCTGCAAATAGTGAATATTTTACTTCTTCCTTTCCAATTTGGATGCCTTTTATTTCGTTGCCTTGCTCTAGCTAGGACTTCCAATACTACATTGAATGAGAGTGGGTACCCTTGTCTCGTTCTTGATCTTAGAGGAAAAGCTTTTGATTTCTCCCCATTGAGTAAAAGGTTAGCTGTGGGTTTGTCGTACATGATCTTTATTATGTTGAGGTACCTTCCTTCTATACCCAATCTATTGAGGGTTTTTTTACCATGAAAGGATGTTGTATTTTGTCAAATGCTTGTCTGTATGAGGAAGACTTTTTTAAGTCTTAAGTCCATTTTATCAATTTTTTATTTTAGGGATGTGATCTCTGTGTCCTCTTAATGAAAACTTTTCCCAACCAATTCCACAATGGAGTCATTTCAAGAGAGCCCAGGAGCCAGCTTTAACAGTCTTCCACTGATCAAAACTGTGACAGTTTTGAGTATTGAAAAGAATAAGATGATGTGATTGCTGAATGTCCAATAAACCATGGAATCAATAAAAATCCATGAATCCATAATAACACCCAAAAAAGAAAAAAACTCGTTGTTGCCTTTTACACTGGCTATTAAATCAATTTTTTCTTTGAAAGTTGGAAATAAAAGGGGAAGATTAAATGCATGTATCTCTGTCTTTCCAACAGGAACTGTATTTCAGAATAACCATATGACCCCAGTTCAAGAGGGAAAATCCTGCTTTACATAAGACTTCCAGCTAATTATCATGGAAGAAAGGATAAAATTAGAAAAGAATCATCATTTTGCAATGTCCAATGAAATTATTTATTTAGACAAGGATTAAAAATTGATTTTAAAACCATTATACAAGTGGTTGATTGAGAAATCAATACATATATGATGCCGAAGTACACCACACAGATCATTTCCTGGTTGTGAAAAGAAATTTTAACGTGGAATGAAGGGACGAGGCTGTCTTCTCCTTAATCTGGAGGCTAATTTTTAGTTTCAATGATGGTAGAACAACTAGATATTATGTGTTAATAATGGAGTATGAAACATTCAACATCACTTAGGATGCATTCTATCTAAAAATATTTAACTAGTATCTAATCAAGACTTTGGAACTAAATTATAGGTTACAGAAAATACAAGATATTGAGTTATAAAGTTAAATGACCCTTGAAGAAATGAGGAAGAAATGAGGCAGCGTCTAAAAGAAAATATTCTACAAGACAGTTGGTCAAGTTCCCATGTCAGGAAATTGTTTTTGATCAAAAGAGATTTATGGGGTATGACAAGCAGATTCAATATATGACTGGATTCAATAAAGTTTAGACAAATCAATTGTGAAGGACATTTGGGGAACAATAGGGGAAATTTAAATATAGATTGGCTACTAGATTACACTAAGGAATTATTAACTTTATTAAGTTATCACAATAAACTTTTTATTTGTGAAACTCTTCTTTTCTAGATATCCTTTGCTTAGTTTGACATGTGGTTTCCTGTGGAAATATGTGAACAAAATTGGGAAGGAGATGTTTTTTTATTTAACATAGGAATGGAGCTTACATTGTGTACTTCCAGTTAACAAACAAAAGGGGGAAAAGATGGAAAGATTAGGATTTTAATTCAGTGTTATTTGAAATCACGTGTGAACAGCCTGCTGTGCACTGCTGGAAGACAGCCCTATGAAGTTCAAAGAGCTAAGTGTTCTAGCACCTGTTTCTGTGCTATAACCTGTTTACACTTTTCATAATAAGACGAAACTCAGTGTTTTCAGAAAGCCAGTACATGAGAGTTCTAAACATATCCTCTTGGAATTAAATCTTCAGTCCTAAAAATAAAGCTTGCAGTGCTCAGATGAAAGAAAATTAAAACATTTTATTTAAAAAAATATGACACTGAAAATCATAATCCAAAGTAACAGTACCAGTGTGAATAGGAACATCTTTTCTATCTACAGGAGGCATATATTACATTCAAGATCAGATTTAAATTTATAGACTACAGAGATGCTTTGGCTGAAAAAAACACTAGTAACAGATTTTTGTCATATATAAAGAGACCGGATTCCAGAAAAACTAATAATAAGATCATATGCTTATCATTTTATGACTTGACATTGAAAAATCTGCCTTAAATAATAAAGGCCACCCAAAGAAGTCCACTAGGTCTTGCCATCACTCATGGTTTATTCTATATCTTTTACTCTAATCAAACCATGGAGAACTAAGAATTAATATCACTGATACTGCCATTGAAATAGAAAAGCACTGTTGCATGACAATGTTTTCACCAGGTTACAATTTCTTACAACCAGAATTCTGCTTCTCCTCTAGGTTTAGTTGTCATTGAAAGGGAAGATCATAAGGAGAAGTATAGAAACACTCAGGCTAAGATCTAGTCAATAGTAAGAAGTAAAATCGATCTTTTCCCCCAAGCCATAGGAACCACATCTATTCAACAAATACTTAGTGAGCTTTTGCTGCTTGCCACACGCTACATTAGGAGCTGAGAATACAAAGAACCAAAGGAACATGGTCCTTGTCCTTGAAACATATATTGCGGTGGAAACTGCCCTGTTCTTATGGTGTGCCCCAGCAGAAGCTACAAGAGTGGGGCAAAATATATCCTAAAGCTATGCAGAAATAGATCAGGAAGTCAAGGTTTTAATATTAGTGCTTTTCTTAAGAGGCACAGGGTAATCCATGAAATAATCTGTTAATGCTATGGTATGAATGTTTGTGTCCCCCCAAAATTCCTATGTGGAAATCCTAACCCCCAAAGGTGATGATATGAGGAAATTGGGCGTTTGGGAGGTGATTAGGTCATGAGAGTGGAGCTCTCATAAGTGGGATTAGTGCTCTTATGAAAGTGATCCCACAGAGCTCTCTAGCCCCTTCCACCATGTGGTACAAGGAGAAGTCTGCAACCTGGAAGGGGGCCCTCATCAAAACATGACCATACTGGTGCCTTGATCCTGGACTTCCCAGACTCCAAAATACCGGTCTGTGGTCTTTTGTTATAGCAGCCAAATGGACCAAGTAAATATGTTAAATTTGTGTATCATCTGGAGATTGATGAGGCAGTGTAAAAGAAAGTGTTTATCAAAGTTTAAGGAACTACACAAAGATAATGAAAATATTATTAGAGTCACCATCCAACTTATTCTTTGATGTCAGTATAATTTGGATCAAAAGTGGACAGCTTAAAAATCCATAAGGCTTTATACATTTGCATATTTTAGACAGGTGTATGGTAAAGCCTATACACCTATACACCTATCTAAAACATGCAAATGTATAAAGTTAAAATTAAGCAATTAACCTATCAAGATCAAATAGGGTTTTTTCCAGGAATACAGAAACCTCAACATAATTTATTATATTAATATATAATTATCTACATGGATGCCAAAAAGTTTTGGAGAGAATTCATCATCCATTCAGAATAGAAAGAAATTTTCTTGACTTGATAAGGAGTATCAGAAACCAATAGCAAACTCTGTACTTTAACTGTGTTCCCACCAATGTTTACAATATGAAAAACAGCATCTATCCTCTAGCTTTCTTGTGAGGACTAAATAACTGCATGCATATAAGGCGCTTATAACAGTGCTTGATGCACCACAGTCTTTTTTACCTTTTATATTTAGAAGGGTTAAAACTATTCTCAGTTCATGAGTCACACCAAAACAGGCCGTGGATCAAATTTGGCCCGTGGGTCATAGTTTATGAATCTCTCATCTAGAACTCTATAACCATAAATAAATATCCTTCAAAAGTAAGGGAAAAAAGGCATTTTCAGACAAGAAATTCTCAATAATTTTCAAAGGATTGAAAACATACCAAGCCATTTTCTGGTAACAATGATATTAAAGTAAAAATCAAAAACAAAAATATATTCCCCAAACCACAAATATGTGGGAATTAAACAATAACTTCTAAAGAGCCATAGGTCAGAAAAAAAATTGTAAGACAATTAGAAAATATTTAAATAAAAAGTTTAATCAGTAAAATTTGCAAGATATGCCTATCTTAGAAAAGATTTTCTTTCCTTTTTGTAATTGAGGTATAAATGACATAACATTATATTAAGTTCAGTGGTACAACATAACGATTTGATATTTGTATATCTTGCAAAATGATCACCACAATAAGTATAGTAAACATCTGTCACCATACATAGCTGCAAAATTTTTTTTCTTGTGATGAGAACTTTTAAGATCTACTCTCTCAGCAACTTTCAAATATGCAATACAGTATTATTAACTATAGTCACCATGCTGTACTTTACATCCTCATGACTTATTTTATAAATGGAAGTTTTTGCCTTTTGACTCCCTTCGCCCATTTTGCCCACCCCCTCAACAACCAATATGTTCTCTGTATCTGGCTAGATTTTGTTTTGGTTTGCTTTGTTTTGTTTTTATTTAGATTTCACATACAAGTAGATCATACTGTATTTGTCTTTCTCTGTCTGACATATTTCACTTAGCATAATACCCTCAAGATCCATCCATGTTGTCACAAATGGCAAGATTTCATTCTTTTTTGTGGCTGAAAAGTATTTTTTGCCATAAATTAATTGACCATATATGCATGGGTTCATTTCTGGGCTCTCTGTTCTGTTCCATTGATCTATGTGTCTGTTTTTATGCCAATACCGTATAGTTCGATTACTATAGCTTTCTAATATAGTATGAAATCAGGAAGTGTGATGCCTCCAGCTTTATTCTTCTTTCTCAAGATTGCTTTGGCTATTTGAGGTCTTTTGTGGTCCCATACAAATTTTAGGATTGTTTGTTCTATTTCTCTGAACAATGCCATTGGAACTTTGATGGGGATTGTATTGTATCTGTAGTTTGCTTTGGGTATATGGACATTTTAACAATATTAATTCTTCCAGTCCATGAGTACAGAATGTCTTTCCATTTATTTATGTCTTCTTCAGTTTCTTTCATCAATGTCTTATGGTTTTCAGTGTACAGGTCTTTAACCTCCTTGGTTAAATTTATTCCTAAATATTTTATTCTTTTTGATGCAATTATCAATGGGGTTGCTTTCTTAATTTCTCTTTCTGATAATTCATTATTAGTGTATAGAAACACGACAAATTTTTGTAAATTGATTTTGTATCCTGCAACTTTAGTGAATTCATCTATTAATTCTAACCATTTTTTGGTGGAATCTTTCAGATTTTCTATATATAATATCATGTCGTGATATAATATCATGTCAAGTGGTGACAGTTTTACTTCTTCCTTTCAGATTTGGATGCCTCTTATTTCTTTTTCATGCCTAATTACAATTGCTAGGACTTCCAATACAAAGTTGAATAAAAGTGGCAAGAGTGGGCATCCTTGTCTTGTTCCTGATCTTAGAGGAAAAGCCTTCAGCTTTTCACCGTTGACTATGATGTTAGCCGTGGGCTTGTCATATATGGCCTTTATTATGTTGAGGTATGTTCCCTCTACACCCACTTTGTTGAGAGTTTTTATCATAAATGGATGCTAGATTTTGTCAAGGGCTTTTTCTGCATCTATTGGGATGATTATATGATTTTTATCCTTCATTTTGTTAATGTGGGGTATCACACTGATTGATTTGCAGATGTTGAACCATCGTTGCATCCCTGGAATAAATCCCACTTGATCATGGAGTATGATCTTTTTAACGTATTGTTGAATTCAGTTTGTGAATATTCGTTGAGGAATTTTATATCATTTCATCAAGGATATTGGCCTATAATTTTCTGGAATGTCCTTGTCTGGTTTTGGTATCAGGGTAATGCTGGCCTCATAAAATGAGTTTGGAAGTACTCCCTTCTCTTCTATTTTTTAGAAGAGCTTGAGAAGGATTGGTATTAACTCTAATTTAAAAGTTTGGTAGAATTCACTAGTGAAGCCATCTGGTCCTAGATTTTTGTTTGTTGGGAGGTTTTTATTACTAATTCGAACTCCTTACTATTAATCAGTCTGTTCACATTTTCTGTTTCTTCGTGATTCGGTCTTTGAAGGTTGTGTGTTTCTAAGAATTTACCCATTTAGTAAGAATTATTTTAAATCAGTGGTCTCAGCTTCCATGATAAGAAGTGAGAAAAAGGAGAAAATCAACAATTAAGATAATGGTTGACTTCTCATCAGAAAGGATGGAAGCCAGAAGACAATGGATTAGCATAGGCAAAAAGCTAAAACTAAAAAAAAAAAAAAAAAAGTCAATCTAAAACAGAGATCAGCAAATAAGACAGGAATCAGGAAATATTTTATGGTTTAATATATTTTATATATTTCAGGTGAAGAGATAAAATCAGGCAACTGTTTTCACCAAAAGGCTAAGACAAAAAGAAGAGCAAATTAAACCTAAGAAAGAAAACATCAATGTTAGAGTGAAAACCAATAGAACAAGAAATGGAGTAACGATAGAGAACACCTGCAAAGTGAAAATAAGGTTCTTTGAGAAGATTAATAAAACTGACACACCTCCAGCAGGATTGATCGAGGAAAAAAAGAGAGAAAGCATAAATTACCAATATCAGTAATAAAAAGGGAAAATATGCCACAGATTATACAAATATTTAAAGGAATTTACAGATAAAGCCATAAGGGATGTTGTAAGTAATGTTTTTTTAATTAATCTGAAAACTGATATGAAATGGAATTTGTTGTTAGCGCCATTGAGTATATTCTTACTCCTAGAGAGCCTGTGCACAGCAGAGAGGAACCCTGCCTAGTCTTGTTGTGTGTGTGCTATCCTCTCATACTTCTGTCCCTATATAAGACAATGCTCTGCCACTATTCATAGGATTTTCATGGCCAATGTTTTCTGGAAGTGGGTTGCCAGGTCCTTCTTCCTAATGCAAGTCTGGAAGCTTGGCTGAAACTTGTCCACCATAGATTACCCTGGGTATTTGAAATACTGATGGCAGAGCTTTCAGCATCACAGGAACGTGCAGCCACCACAGCATGACAAGCAACAGACAGGTGTTATGGTTTCCTGACCAAGAAATGAACCCAGGCCACGGTGGAAAGAGTCCCAAATCTTATCCATCAGACCACCAGACGGAAAGGAATAATTCCTTCTGCGATACAACCTATCAAAATTGACACAAGAAGAATTTCTTAAATTAAGTAGCCCATATCTATGAAAGAATGCTTATGTCATCATAAACTTTCCTACACACAAATCTCTAGCCTATGGTGGCTTCAATGCTGAATTCATTCATACATTTAAGGAAGAAATAATAAAAACTCTACAGAAACTTTTTCAGGAAATAGAGGAGGCAAAAATTTTCCCAACTCATTTCACAAAGCCAGTGTATTCCTAAAACAACATAACCTAATACAAACATTCCAAAAATATAACTAGAGACAAGTCTCCCTCATGATCATGGACCCAAAAATAAACAAGATATTGGTAAAACAAACCCAGCAATATATCAAAAGGATAATACATCGTAACTGAATGGATCCCCCACCCAGGAATACAAGGTTAGTTTCATGTTCAAAAATTGATCAATGTAATTCAATACATTAAAAGAATAAAGGAGAAAAAAGTCAAATGATTACTTCAATAGATGTAGTGAGTATTTGACAAAAGTCAACACCCCTTATTGATTAAAAAAAAAAAAAACTCTATTTCTACAATCATACTAACAGTGAAATATTAAACCCCTATGATTGGAGAAAAAAGCAAGAATATCCACTTCCACCACTTTATACAACAATATAGTAAAGGTTTTAGCCAGTGCATTAAAGAAAGAAAAAGATTTTAAAATTTCATAAATATTGGAACGTAAGAAATGAAACTGTCAATATTAGCAGACAACATGATTATGTGCATTCTATGGAGAATGTAGCAAGGTTTCAGGATGCAAGATCAATATATAAAAGTCAGTCATATTTCTATATAATAGCAATAAACAATAAATAATAAATAAAATAAATAAAAAATTTAATTTTATAAATGAAATATAAAAATAGAATACCATCTACAATGGCATTTTTTAAAAATCAAATACCTAGGAATTAATCTAACAAAAGATATGGCAGATCTCTAAACAGAAAACTAAAATCATTGCTGATATAAATGAAAGATCTAAATACAGAGAAATAGATTGAGTTGATTGTGTATCTTGTTAAGATATCCATTCTCCCCAATTGATCTTTGGATTCAACATAATTCCAATCAAAATTCCTGCAGGCTTTTTTGAAGAAATTAGCAAGCTGATCCTACAATTTATACAGAAATGCAAAGAATATAGACTAGTAAAGAAACTCTTAAAGTAGTAAAACAAAGGTGGAGGAATTCCGCTATCTTATTTCAAAAGAGCTACTGATATTAATTATTCTGTACATTAATCTAGGCTGTACCATAAGACCATAAGAATAGATAGATAGATTGATGAGCCAGAATACAGAGTCTAGAATGTCTGCTACATATGTAGGGTCAATTGATTTTCTACCAAAGCACAAGTCATTTCAATGGGGAAAGTAAAGACTTTTCAAGAAATGTTGGGGATAATTGTCACTCCATACTCAAAAATTAATTTGAGATAAATCATAAACAAAAATCTAAAAATATACTGGCACAAAACATAAGAAAATATATTCACAAGCAAGGATAGGCAAATATTTTTTTGAAAAAACATAAAAAGTATTAACCATAAAAATATAAAATTATTTAGACCTCGTTAAAACTAAAAATGACTTTTTAGCAAGACACACCATGAAGAAACAAAGTAGGGAAGCCCATGCTTGAAAAATACATTCTCAGCACCTATATCTGGAAAAGAACTCATACTCAGAATATCTAAGGAATTCCTACAAATCAACAGTGAAAATAGGAACAACCCAAATTTTGTAAAGGGCAAAAGATTTGAACAGACACTTCACAAAAAAATAATATACCAATGACCAATAAGCACATGAGAAGTTTCTCCAAATCATTAGTAATCAGGAAAATTCAAATTAAAAGATGAGATACCACTACACACTCAACAGAATGATTCATATTTAAAAGACTGGCAACGTCCTATGTTTGTGAGGACAGAAACAATTGCAGTGTTGATCCACTGCCAGTGGGAGTATAAAATGGAACGGCCATTTTGGTAATTTCCTACAAAGTTAAACATTTAGCTAACCTGTTTGCCAGCAATTTTACTCCTTTTTTTCCTTGGTTTTGAGGCCACTCCTCCACAAGAAGTAACACTGATTCCAGAGGGAGGAATTGAGAGGCTGAAAGGCTGAGAAATACTTTTGACAGCCTATTAGGACAAAGGGGAGGGGGATTGAGTATGGGACCTGCACACTGGGGAGGAGGGGCCTGCTTTAGGTTGGGAACCCAAAGTTCAGCATCCCTGAAGTCAGGGTGAACTGGAAGCTGACAGGCCCTCACAGGAAACACAGTCCAGCTTCAGAGCATCTCAGTCTCTGAAATTAGACTGAGATGATCCCAGATTGCTAGGGCTCCCAGGGGCCTGGCAAAAGAACATGAAAAGCCCTCTCTGGAGGAAGATAACATCATCCGAGGCCTCAAATTACTTCTACAAACAATTCTGCAGTATCAATATCCAGCACAAACTAAACAACAGCTAAGCACCGAAGGAGGCACGAACACATGGAGGAAAATGAGCAGAAATGTCACACAATATAATCAGACCCAAAGGAGCTCCAGACATTAACGCCAACAAAACACAAATTTCAAAATAAGAGTGAGTCAATCAATCAAACCAATGTTATTTCTGTTCATAAAAATCACCCTTAATAAATTGACTTAGGAAGGGGATCCTAAGAGAAATGAGAAGTCAGGCGAGGGTCTTCAAGTCTTATTCCTGGGTACTGAAGGGAGGGCCTTCACAAGGCAATGGTGTGGGACAGTCATGGGGGCCGGGAGGGTGAAGGTCGCTAACGGGAATGGAGAACGGCAGACTGGGATGTGGCATCTCACATTGCCCACACTCTGCTCTAGATGATGTGACTAAAGAAGGATCCTAGTGTTTTGTGCCTTTCTCTGGATACAGTTCAAGATTATTGACCCAGAGTTCCAAACCTTGAAGTGATCTCCAGGACTTGAAGAATGAGGCAGGACTTCGTTAACAATTTGGAGAAATATGACATACAAGATGGTCTCACACCTGGAACCTTCAGAAGATGGTAGTTTGGGCATCCCCCAACACTCAGACCCGACCATTGCACCACAAGGTTTACTCCTCAGAGTACCATCATTGCCTGCATGACTGTGAGCTTCATGACATCTGCAACTACATCTCTCTTACTACGCTTTTCCCAATATTTATCACAAGCATAGTACTGGGCAGAGGCTCAACAAAGGTTTATTGCATAAACACATAGTCACAAAAACTTTAAGAATGAGGTGAGGCTCCCATTAGCATATTTTGATGTTAATTAAACTGAACTGTTTTGAAACTAAGTAACCTATGCAAAGTCACTCAAGTCAATGAATAAAGTGGTAATCGGTTCAATTCAACAATTAATAATAATAGCTAATGCTTATATAACACAACTATATGCTAAGCGCTACTCTAAGAATTTTACATATATTAACTTCCAAGGCCCATTATACTCATACTAAGTAGGTATTTTAGGATCCTCGTTTTACAAATAAGAAAACTGAAGCACAGAAAGGCTAATTGTTCCGGGCTCGTGTGACTGGTAAAGGGTCAAACTTGTATTCTGATGCAGATGGTCAGGCCCCAGAGCCCAAACTGTTAGCCACCACTTCCAATTCAATGGCAAAATATTAAGGATTCAATGCCAGATTTCTCCCTTCTACATGGGTTCCATTATACTATGCTGCTCCCTTTCTAAAATGCGATCAGTTTGGTTGGAACTATGTCTTGACTCTGATTCTTGTTCCCTTTGCAGAAGGCTCATCTTAAATATTTTTATGTCTTTTCATAATTGTGTAGTTAGAAGGTTAAGCACTGTATTTATTTTTTAAAACATAGAGAAGTATTGATGTGCTGACTTCAAGTGTGCCGTTACCTAAATGAGTTTCTTTTTAGTGAAAATTAGTCAGTGCCATCTTATCCAATTGTGACAAAACAAGCTAAAAGAACAATACTTTCTCACTGCATGAAGTTTTACTTAAAACGTGTTTGATTAACTTGCTAGCGATACTACATAATCTTTTCCAAAGGACTTCAGATTTTTCAAATTTAAATGTGGTGTATTTTGCAATTATGGGACACAATGCTTGTGATGATACACAAGTTTGACTCTACCATTTTTGCAAATGGTCTAGTGACTTTTAAACCACTGGTTTCAGTCAAGAGTCCACTACCTAAATTGGGTGGTTTTCCTGTTTGAAGGCCGTTGGCATGTTTGTCAGAATAATAAGCTGTGAGTTTTCTATTTTTTTTTTTTTTTTTTTTTTTTTTTTTTTTTGTGAGGAGATCAGCCCTGAGCTAACATCTGCCAATCCTCCTCTTTTTTTTTTTTTTGCTGAGGGAGACGGCCCTGGGCTAACATCGGTGCCCATCTTCCTCCACTTTATATGGGACGCCGCCACAGCATGGCCTACCAAGCAGTGCATCGGTGTGCGCCCGGGATCCGAACCAGCGAACCCCGGGCCGCCGCAGCGGAGCGCGCGCACCCAACCGCTTGCGCCACCGGGCCGGCCCCGTGAGTTTTCTATTTTATGCACACATATTTTTAAAGACATTAATTTGCTATGTCAGTATGCCAATTTCAGGTAAGTATCAAATATGCACTTCATATCTGTTGTTTGATCAAATCAGTATGTTTAAAATCTCCTATTCTCAAATTTATTTAGACATCAATACTATTTTTAGCCAGATATGTGAAAATTGTTATCTACTTAAATCTAATACAGAGTATAAAGAGAATTTTCACAGAACTAAAGCATCATTTACTCAAATTTAAATTGAAGGAGGTAGACTAAGATAATACAGTATTAGAAAAAAGCTACACATTGCAGGCAATACACAGTGAACCCAGTTGAAGAAGTCTCTCCACATTATTAAGACTAATGAAAGAGGAAGGCATTTTAGTGCATAGAGAAATGTATTCTCTTATGGGATGAAATATCCCATTAGTGCAAATGTGGCCCTGAACTCTATATGAAGGCAAACTTGAGGTCAAAAGCAATGCAATCTGTGGTACTCAATTCACCCACAGTCCAGCTAATATCATACAATCGAAGGCTTTCATGGGCTCATCATTTCTTGTCACCCAGTGCAGTTCCTGAAGGTTAGGATTGCTTTAATTGCACTTAAAACCAAATACAAGGCAAGCACTACTACAGCGGGCATTTGTGTGCTGATTTTATGGCTTTCTTTAAGCAGTATGGATATTCCACAGACAAAGTACCTGCATTATAATACACAGTGATTACGATGCCCTGTATCTTCCAATCACCTTCCCCATCCGCTCTCCATCCTTCTCCGTGAATGCAATAGGAGGTCAGCCTGTAAGGACCACTGCAATGTAGTTGCTTGCTCTGTGGCTTGCTGTTGGGTTGGCCAATCGGGAGCCCTAGTAGGCTATCAAAAGGAGAGAAGAGTGCAGTTGGGTTGCCTCAGGATAGTCATGTCCCTGGGCGGAAGGTCACAGTTTTCCTCAAAACACATGATTTTCTCCTTCCATTTCCAACATTCCTCTCTCCTCTCTTCCCTTCGGTCCTAGAGGTGGCCACCAACCTGTTGATGTTAGCCCCAAGGTACTACACTATCTCTTGGAATTTCTCTATACCCTGATCATCCCTTTTCTAGGAAACATACCCCACAATGAATTAGCCCAATTTGAGTGTGCCATCAGATTCCACTTGGGGCCCTGATTTATAAAATTAACAATATAAGAAAAAATGTATTAAGCTCTCATATATAATACAATAGCATTTAGAAGTTGTCTTCAAATTCTTCTGTGAATCAGGAATGTATAATCTCCCTTTTGCTTGTAAAATAGTATAAAACACTTTAACTAAAATAACGAAAGAACTTACTAAATCCTTCCTTTATCCTTTACCTGACAATATAAAGGATTCGATATAAACCTCTGACTTAAAAGGCTATCCTTCCTTCTTTATTGAGCACCTATTATATACCAGGCACTCTGCTAAGCCATGGAGGTGCAACGATTGATAAACAGTCTCTGCCACTTAGGAGCTCAGAGGTATAAGCCAATAATTATAACACCATGTGACAAGTATAATGACAAATAAGAGAAAGAGCATTATAAATACTCAGCTTGGGAATACAAGTGAAAGTTTCCTGCAGGAAGAGGGATTTTTTTTTTCAAGATGGAAGAAATTGAATCCTTTTATGGCCTGGAGTGAAGGAGCAAATTCCCGGAAGAGATGCCAGAGTATTGAATTAAGAATAAGAACACTATTGGTGGTGAACTTGACACAGTCTATACAGAAACTGACATATAATAATGTACATCTGAAAAAAAAAAGAGTAAGAATAAAATTAAGGTGTCATAAGCTAATTACATTTCTTTTCTTAAAAAAAAAGAAATAAACAAGAGATACTTTTTGTTCCTTGGATGTTGCAGGGTAGAGTATTTTTAATTATTAAAATCAATTCAAGTGCTGCAATCCAGAAGGACTCTATCTCAACCTGAGGATTTATTATCACTCAGCCATCTGTGACCAATAGTCCCTACAGAATTGTTCCAAATTTATTCTCCAAAGTTAAATCCATGATAGAAAAAATAACTGGCACTCTTTCAGTAGGTGAACATCTGGATTCGTTTTGAACAGGTAAGAACCAGATACCTGATATTTTAAATTTTTAATGACCGTAAGGAATAATGTGAAAATATATTATTCTATTGCAATAAAGTAGCAAGAATTAATTAAGTAAACTGGAAGAATGATGAAAGTAGTTGGAATACCAAAAGGTCTACAAAATTGCAGAACACAATTTTGAAGATTTATTGGTAAAACAGCAGGCCATGAAAAAAACAAGTTCAATTTAGGAATCACAGTCCTCAACTTTGTTTAAATTGAAAGAATAGTAATTTTAAAAATTTTCTTGAAAATGCATTTCTAATTTGAATGTCTGCAAGTTAGATAATATGCATACGATACAGTTGGCAAAGCGGTGGAGTGGGCCTCATTTTCAGCATGCAAAATATTATTATAGAAAAATCGTTAATCATAGCCTCCCTCAGACCAAGGAGCTAGGAGCGTAAAAGTTATCAGATGCACCAGGTTGAATCTACTGCCAGCAGCCCTGAGCGCTGGGAACATCTATCCAATTGTCCCCTTTTCCACAGGCCTTCCTGCCAATCCACTCTAGGGGTCAGTGTAGATGGACGTGTGGGTCCTAATCTTTAAACCTCCTTTATAACGAGCAGTGATTACCATGCCCTATAACTCCATTCACCCTCCAGATCCACTGTCAATTGTTACCTACAAAAGGGATGGAGGAAGGGGTCTATCTGCCAAGCCACGAGAGTAGAAGCAAAGCAGGCCCCTCCCAGAGGGCACTAGAGACTGAATGTGTGTCCCCCAAAAGTCATATGTTGAAACCTAATCTCCAGTGTGACGGTATATGGAGGGGGGCGGAATCTGGGGGTGATTAGGTCAGGAGGGTGGAATCCAGGTAAGTGGGATTAGTGCCTTTTTAAGAAGAGACCCCAGAGAACTCTCTCGTCCCATCCGCCGAGTGAGGACACAGCGAGAGGAAGGACATCTGTGAACCTGGAAGCGTTCCTCACCAGACAATGAATCTACAGGTGCCTTGATCTCCGTCTTCCAGCCTCCAGAACTGTGAGGAATTTCCGTTCTTTATAAGCCACCCCGTCTATGGTATTCTGTTATAGCAGCCCGAACTCTCACACAGTGCTATGACCTCTATAAGGTCATCCACACGGGAGAGCCGGGCATTAATATGTGAGGGAGGGGAGATCTCAGCAGGGGAACAGCAGGGCCAGAGGGGAAGGGTCCCATGTGAAAAGGCAAACCCTGGGCCCATAGCACCCAATGACCAGCAGGGGGAGCTCCAAAGGTCACTTCTGGCCTTGCCATCAAGAACTGCTAACGTCCCTCCCTTCCTCAAAATGTAATGGGGTTATCTGCACATTTGCCTGTATATAAGTTTCTGTATATTTCCTTAGCGAGAATTTATAAAAGGGCTCTTTCTAGGTAAAGTGTATGAACTTTATAAGGTCTGTAACATACACAACCGTAACCCAAGATCTTTTCTAGGGAGGATGTACCAATTTTCACTCCCAATAGTCTATGAAGCATTGCCAATAGTGACTAGTATCATTTTTTTTTTTTTTTTTTTTTTTTTTTTTGTGAGGAGATCAGCCCTGAGCTAACATCCGCCAATCCTCCTCTTTTTTTGCTGAGGAAGACAGCCCTGGGCTAACATCCGTGCCCATCTTCCTCCACTTTATATGGGACGCCGCCACAGCATGGCTTACCAAGCAGTGCGTCGGTGCGCGCCCGGGATCCGAACCAGCGAACCCCGGGCCGCCGCAGCGGAGCGCGCGCACCTAACCGCTTGCGCCACCGGGCCGGCCCCTAGTATCATTTTTTTAATTGTAGCTTATGGGTGACAAATTGTATCTCATTGTTGTTATAAATTGTGTCAATCCAATGATATTAAAATTGTTTTCAACTTTCAGTCATTTGTGAGTGTGTGTGTGAAATAATTGTTGTAGACTGCTTTCCTTTTAAATTGCTGTATCAGTATAATTTCATCTCTTTACTTATTAATGTCATGTCATGCTGAGTATAATGGAACTTAGCCATAAGGTTATCCGACTGTTTGAGGGAGATTTTAGAGATTGTACAGTATTTACATTTTTATAGAGAAAAATTATGAATATTTGTTCTATCTTTTCTAGGTTAGTAAGTCATAAAGCTTAAGAAATTTGTGGAGAAATGCCCTAGGTTTGGTTTAAGGTAACCAATCTTATAGATATTTTAGATTAAGTATACAAAATTTATTTATGCAAACAAGATAGTACCTGTACCACACTTATCTTTCCTTTTCAAAGGCGAAATATGGGAATAAACTCATTGTTCTAAACAATGAGCAGCACTGGTACTCTTTTTATAACTTACGTCTTGATTCAATGTATAATGCAGCTTTAAAAATAATACTTTTTTTTTTCCTCGTAAGGGTCCGTAATCATTTTGCAAGAGAATTTTCTTAACCACATGTTTCTTAACAACTCAAAGAGATATTTTAAGACACTTAAATACCTTTCAAATGTTCCCTCCAATTTTTGTTAAATTCTGAAGTTTCTAATTAGCACAAAGTTTTCTTATAACTATGTTCTTTCTTTTTTTACAATGAATAAAAATTCACTGTCAACACTGTAGTGCAATACTAATGTAGATAATTTCAAAGCCATTATTGCATCAAAAGTAATAGTCCTTCATACTCTAATAACTTAGCCACACATTCCATTCTGACCTTTCCATTTATTGAGCAATCACTACGAGTTGATTCTGTGCTCTGTGGTTATGAATAAGAACAAGACAAAAAACTCTACAAAGTGCTTATGATCAGGGTTACCAGGTTTAGCAAATGAAAAACCAACATGCCCAGTTACATATGAATGCCAGATAAACAATTTTTTAGTATAAGTATGTCCCAAACATTTCACGGGACATACTTATACTAAAAAAAAAAATATTCATTGTTCAACCGAAATTCAAATTAAACTGGGTATCTAGTATTTTATCTAGAAAGCCACTTATGATATAATGGAAGAATAATAAAAGCCATTATTTCTTCTAATAAACAGTTGTATTTGTGCTATAAAACAGGAACTTAAAACCATACTATACCAGTTGAGGGGTGGGAGATCAGAGAAGGATTCATTAAAGAGTTGTTCTGAACTGGGTCTCAAGCAAGTCAGATTTAGATAGATGATAACCATTGATGTTCCAGAAAAGGTGGAAAGCATGAATAAAGGAGGATGGGAAACAATCAGCCAAAAATATCCTGGTAAGGTAGTTTATTTCGACAGGCAAAGAAGTTCATACTGGGAGATATGTAAAAAGGAGTGTCACAAACAATGTATGTAGAAGTCTCAAGTTATAAATTATGAAGGAAACACCGCATTACATTTCTATGATATTAATGATAAATTCTGGGTATAATAGTTCAATAATATACTATGGGTTTGTAGTGCTATTTCTGCCTTGAATAAAGACTGCTATTTATATCAAGAGTTATAGCTCCCTCTACTGGTCAAAAGTAGGAAAAAATCCTCCGTTGATAACCAAAGATAAATGTAATGGTTAGACAAAGACTGGACATTTCTTTGTAAACCATCTGGTGATATAGGTAATATCTTGGAATATCTTCTTTAAGCTAACCAGGTGTTTTCTTTTTTCCTCTTTACCACAATTCATAAACTTATTAGTGACAGAAAAGATTCAAAAAGTTGGGGGAATTTGTTTAAAGCCGTTAAATGGAAAATGCCAAATTGCTTAAAGGAAGCTTACCAAAGTTCTTTCTTCCTCACCACGGTTGTTTTTTCTGCATAATATGACTGAAAGTCAGGGCAAACAGTAAATCTCTTATTAAATACATTTTCTAACTATCTAGAAGAGAGCTATGCATAAATAAGACTCACTCTGCAAGCTTGTAAAAATACTGTTTCTACCCCAAATCCACTGAAACATAAGCACCAGAAGAGGGTCTTGCCAATCTGTGGTTTTAGCAGTTGCTCCCAAGTGATTCTTCACAGACCAGTTTCGGAAACACTTCTCGGATGCAAATCTTCCTCAATAAACTAAAACTCTTCAGCTACTAACTTGTTGCTGAACAGCTGACTCCTGATTATCCTCAATTAATTAGCACCACCTGTTTAACAAAAGCGAATCGCTCCCTACTGTCTATTAGATCAACTCTAAAACCTCTCTCTGGCAGGAATTCAGGCTCTCCACCAGCTGGTCTCGTCTCGTCTGCTCACATCCCTATTCAAAGCCCGATTCCAGCTCGCCTTCTCTCTATTGGTCCCCACTCTGACATGCATCTCCCAGCAGAACAATGACCCCTACGGGAACATGTAACTTTTCCACTTCTTTGGAGGCCCAGCTCAAGTCACAACATCTACTGTACTGACTTCTGTGCCTGACTGTGGTCTTCACTCTCTGAATCCTACAGGTTCTTCGTGTTTTAGACTTGCTCCTAAATGCGGTGTAGTATTCACTAGTATCTTAATTTATGGGCCAATACCTGTGTGGGCATCCCCAGCAGGCTAATAATTTGGCGACCTTTTAATTCATGCTAGTTAAATATTAGTTCAACCTTTATGTAGAGGAGAGGCTGATGTGGTATGAGGGAGCACACAGGAGGACCCCAGAGCTCAGCCACCACGCTCCTGTTTCCAAAACTTTCCTACCCCGCTCCCCAAACACCAGCCCTGCAGCACAGCACGCTCCCTAGGGATCTTACCACCTTCCTCCTCAGCATAGAGAAGCTACTCAAAAATATTTATTCCAACCACCCACAGTGCATACCCTTAGAAAAAAGTGTTGGTAATATGATCTTCTGGGTCTTATTGATTTTCTTCTGTTGCTCGGCACACCCTACAGACGTGATGGTGCAGTTGTGAGGCCCGCCTATCCCATGGCCAGCTCTCTGTATATTGGAGGTAGGTCTTGGCTACCCAGGTAAAATATCTAGGTATTTTGTGTGTGTGTGTGTATGAGGAAGATCAGCCCTGAGCTAACATCCGATGCGAATCCTCCTCTTTTTGCTGAGGAAGATTGGCCCTGAGCTAACATTTGTGGCCACTTTCCTCTACTTTATATGGGAAGCACCACAGCATGGCTTGATAAGCAGTGTGTAGGTCTGTGCCCGGGATCTGAAACTGTGACCCCAGGCCCCTGAGGCGGAGCTCGCAAACCTAGCCACTACACCACCAGGCTGGCCCCCCTCTAGACATTTTATTTTAACCGTCTGTATACTCCATGGGACCTATCACGATTCAGTGTACACTAAAGCTTTTTAATTGGAGGAGTTAATTGGAGGAGTTTACCCCAACAGTGAGCAATCAGTATCAAACTGCTGCCTAATGTGTCTAGTTCAAAGATATTAAAGAGGCTATAAATTCAGCATTGTGATAATATGATGTTAATGTTTTCAGGCTGCTAGGGTACAATTCTTTTTAAGAATATATATATCACTTTAATAAAAGCATGCCTTACTTAACGTAAAGTCACTTTAGCAATTCCAAACCTAAAGAATTCATTAATACTTCCATTCCTAGCTATACGACTGACTAGTTAACCTGAAAGCACCAAAAACTAAAGCATTACAAATGTTATATAAAAATTAGCAAATATACTTTTAGATACATCCAAGACAAATTTTTTCCAAAAAAACCACATGTACCCATCACTCAGCCCAACAACCGTCAAACCACAGCCAACCCATGGCCCCATCCAAACTCCCATCCACTTCTGTCCATCCAGTATTATTTGAAAGCAAATTCCTTATATCATCCATATGTATTTACATATGAATCTCTAAAAGGAATGACCTTTTTTTAAACAAAACTATATGCCAATACTACATCTAAAACATTCCTCAATATTATTAAATATACAGTGTTCAAATTTCCAATAGTCTCATAACTATCATAAATAGAGTTAATTTAAAAGATTCAAGATCTATTTCTTAAAAATAAGAGAATCAGGATATTATTCAAAAATTTAAAAAAAAAATTAATGCCAAAAAATTAAAAATGCCAGGCATATTTGACACAGAACCAAAAAGAACTTCAGTAATTAAAAAAAGTACTTGCTGCAGCATAAGCCCCCTGAATATTCACACATTAAGGCTATTATATTCATTTCTTTGATATAAAATTTTTGTCTGCAAGTATGTCTCTGCTATTGTGAAATAGAACATCAAGCTGTTCTGACTGTGTATATTATATTCAGGACTGAATTTCAGCCAGAGCCCCTCATAGTACATGAAATGTGGACTGTATCCAATATCAGTTTGTTACTTACTTTGAAATGACCAAACTGCCTTGGACCAGGCAGTCTTACCTAGTCAACAAGCATCAATTTGATGTGGGAGCACCTATTATCCGCTAATTAAATAAACCAATAAACCGAAACAGAGCAGAACATGTGTATCCACTTTATCTGGTGAGGTTGCATGGTAGTTGTGCTAGTTTTCTATTGTTATAAAGCAAATTACTGCAAGCTTAATGGCTTTTGACAATACCCATTTGTTATCTCACAATTGGGCAGGTCAGAAATCTGGTGACGTGACTGGATTCTTATGGTCTCACAAGGCAGAAATCAAGGTGTCAGCAGGCTGGTCCGTTTTCTGAAGGATCTAGAAGAATCCGTTTCCAAATTCTTTCATGTTGTTGGCAGAGTTCAGTTCCTCTGCAGTTGTAGGACTGAGGTCCTTTTTCCTTGCTGTCTGTCAGCTGGGAGCTGCTCTCAGCTCCTGGAGGTCACTCACATTCTTTAACACATTGTCCCCTCCATCTTCAAACCCAGTAACAGTGCATCAAATGTCCCTCAGGCTTTGGACCTCTAGCTTCCTTTTCTTCCACCAGTCAGTTAAAACTGTGCTTTTAAAGGACTTATGAGATTAGATTATGTCCACCCAGATCATCTCCCTTTTGCCGTGTAACATAATATAATCATAGGAGTGATATCCTATCATAAGCACAGGTTTCACCACACTCAAAGGGGAGGGGATGATACAAAGGCAAGAGTCAGTGGGGTCATTCTTAGAATCTGAATACTATATATGTCAAATGTATGACTTAATAGTTACACTTTATTTAAAAAAAAGATGGAATATATATTTATCAATTCAACAAACACTTATGGTGCTCCAACTTTATACCATGTGCAGTTCATACAAAGTTTAATAAACCATGTCCTGTGCCCTCAAGGATACTGACTTACGAATAAATCTTTACTGTGATGAGCACAACAACAGAGACTCTAAAAGGTACAGTGGTGGCATAAAGCAGGGAAGAAATGGATCTGAATTTTGATGTAGGATTTAGGTGGGTAAGAGCATGAGATAATGATATCTAAGCACCAGACCAGATCACAGAGGGCCATGCATATCATGCTAAGGAATTTTTACTTTATTCTGTAGTTAATACACAGCGATTGGTAGTTATTAAGCAAGAGAATGACGTGAGATTCCTCTAAACACCTGACACCCAGACTATGAAATTAACCAGCTACGACGTATGCAGACTGACTCACTTTCATCGTTTCCGCATTTGGGGCAAGTGAACGCTAAGGACCTAGTGGCCAAAAATGTTAGAGCAATTTTCAAAGGAACCTAATTTATAACCAGATTGTTGCCTAGGTACTGGGAAAATCTGACTCAGCCTTGCATCTCCTCCATCACTATTCCATGACAAATTTCTAATTTATCATAATCCACTATGTCATACTTCCAAAATTCCATGACATTCCCGCCCACCCTCTGCCAGGCTTTTCAACTACCCACAAAAAAAAATGTTTTCTTTTATAGACTAGAATTAAAGCTTTGCACACACACACACAAAAAAAAAAACCTGCACATTTTATACCTGCTGTTGCTTCCTGAGAAAAGGTTACAGGAACCTCAAGTAAATTTTAATGAGTTAGATTCTTAGGTCCCAGAACTGATTTATGTGGGGAAGCATTTGCGATTTTATAGTAAGTGCGTGGTTGACATGAATTATCATGTAGGTGTACACCATTCCACATACGTTGTCCTCTTATTTTGAAGACTAGCCAAGTTACAGAAACGGAATAATTTTTAAATGTCACTGTTGGATCTCTGCTAACTATAAAGAACTAAGTATTTAGAAAATCAAATTCCTGCTTCCTAGAAGTGACTCATCATTGTCTTCTTGTCGGTGAAATACATTGTTTAAAAAAATAGAAGGGAGGGAAGAAGGACTATTTCCTGATTAAGATGAAAAGAAAAAAATTAAGTAACTCCCTTCCCATTATCTTCTGTACTTGTACATCCATCCTTGTCTCCGTCATGTTACCAGACATGTGTATGACTCATGAGATTCTATTTGAAGTTTCGGCACAGCTACTCTCCCCCCAGAATAGTTTTCTGTCAAAATCTATGAAGTAGAGAAAGAGAGGAGTCTGAGCATTCAAGGTTCCTGACTTATTAAGAAGACAGGGCAACATTTTTGACTAGAAAAGATCAAAAATCAAAACATTAGTGAAAATTTAAAGGAGCATAATGTCATCTTCCCTATAGATATTATTTCAGAAATTCGTATCTCTGTAAAGTAGTGGGAATTTTTAGGGCTTCTAAAAATTAACTTCTGAAATATCTCAGTTTCTCAAAAAGAATTTTATTTTATTCAACCAAAAAAGATATTTTCTGAGTACCTACTATGTGCCAGCATTATACTAGGCGTGGGAAATACAATAGTGAAAAAGATATCTCATTAGATTCTATTTTAACCACAGGGCGTCAGGAGAGCTGTCCACTTTTCAAACACCAACTGGCCATGCGAAGCTATTTTTTTTTCCTTTATTTTTTTTCAGTTTTATTGAGATTTAGTTGGCC
This sequence comes from Diceros bicornis minor, assembly GCF_020826845.1. Lineage (NCBI taxonomy): Eukaryota > Metazoa > Chordata > Mammalia > Perissodactyla > Rhinocerotidae > Diceros > Diceros bicornis. The sequence goes on along the minus strand of NC_080775.1, from coordinate 16,291,931 downwards.
TATAACATTGTGTAAGTTTAGGTGTGCAATGTGTTGATTCGATATATTTATATATTGCAAAATGATTACCACCATAGGGTTAGCTAACACCTCTATCTGTCACATAATTACCATTTCTTTTTTGTGGTGAGAACATTTAAGGTCTACTCTCTAAAAATCTTTCAAATATACAATACAGTATTATTAACTATAATCACCATAATGTACATTAGATCCCCAGAACTTATTCATCTTCTAACTCGAAGTTTGTACCCTTTGATCAGTGTCTTCCCATTCCCCCCACTCCCCCGACCCTCAGCCCCTGGTAACTACCATTCTACTCTTTGCTTCTACGAGTTTGGCTTTTTTAGATTCTACATATAAGTGAGATTATACAGTATTTGTCTTTCTCTGTCTGACTTATTTCACTTAGCATAATGCCCTCAAGTTTCATCCATGTTGTCTCAAATGGCAGAATTTCCTTCTTAAAGCTGAATAATATGCCATCACATATATACGTATACCACATGTTCTTTACCCATTCATCTGTTGACAGACGCTTACGTTGTTTCCATATCTCAGCTATTCCGAAAAAATGATTTTCCCAACCAGAATCTATGTCTTCTTCCTCTCAGGAATCCAATTTGTTTTTGCCTTTTTAGAGCTTTTAGCCCATTCTTCTTTGTAGTCAAATTATTTATGTAATTGTCCTTTTAATCACCATTGTCATACCAGCTCAGTTCACTATACCACACCCCATCCCAACACAACCTTTTAGCAACTAAATCTCCTGAAACAAGAAATCTGTTTCTGTTTCTTCTGCATCTCTCAGCACAAATGTTAAGGAAATATTTGTTAGATTGAAATGTTTCAGTTAATTACATTTAATTGTCTACAACTTCAGTGACTTATGAAGCATCCAAGTCTATGATATGAGGAAATAGTAGAGCTACGAAGGAGCTTCACGTTGTCTCACAGCAACTATTCCTGTGGTCTGGCAGAATTGTGGAAGGATCTCTTATTTTGCCTTTCCCAGGGTCAGCACAATTGCCAAAAAACATAAAGCTCATTGAAAAGTACTAAGGAATGATATATTATTTTCTGCTACAGCATTAGAGAATGGATTTTCTACAATTTAAGGGAAGTCTTGTCCTAGTCCAACAATAACTCCCAGAGTCAGTTGGTATCCACAAAATAGGCCAGGCAAATTTCTACGAGATAAGGCCCCTGTGTCATTTTACACATTGAAAAGTCAACCTCTCCTTGCCTTAAAAAAATACAATAATTGAGTAATTTTTTTCAACATGATATAAGGGTATTTAAATCTTCATTTCAATATCAACCAAGGTATTAGATTTACTGGAGGATTTAGAAAATTAAAAAATAGCTACTTTCTGGAACTTTGGATAATTAGCAAATAATAGTCTTCAAGAATGAAATTCAGGGAGCTGGCCCTGTGGCCTAGTGGTTGGGTTCAGCGTGCTCCACTTCAGTGGCCCAGATTCGTGGGTTCAGATCCTGGGCACAGATCTATGCCGCTCATTAGCCATGCTGTGGTGGCAACCCACATACAAAATAGAGGAAGATTGGCACAGATGTTATAGCTCAGGGTTAATCTTCTTCAAGCAAAAAAGGAGGAAGACTGGCAATGGATGTTAGCTCAGGACGAATCTTCCTCACCAAAAAAAAAAAAAAAAGAATAAAATTCAATTCATTTAACCTACCAACATAGTCCAAATTCACAAATGTTTAGTGCAAACTAGAACACCTATCTTTTGGCTGGAGGTCTGCTGACTGGCAAATACCCTCTACTCTTGCTACCAAGAGCTACAGGAGATGGTTTATGAGTGATTTTCTTGGTGGTAAGTAGGTAATTTTACATTTTGCATGAGGTATAGACATATTGAAACTAATATCATTCCCACTCTGAACCACACTCTACTGTTCTAACCGACTCCCTGAAATCAGATACAATCCTTGTTGCATCAGCAGACATTTTAACAATGTCCTCTTTTAACTAAATTCCCTGAACATTTATAATTATTCCTATTTTGGAAGAAACTCTACCAGAGCACTGTCAGCCTAAGCCTTTATTCAACAATGCCCAGCAGGAGAAGGCTCCCAAGGAGTGCCCTCTCTTGGGATGGAGGGTGGGATGTTTCATAAGGCTCTAGCAGGAGAGCATCACCAATGTCAGCTGGTGCAGCTAGTGCTGAGAGTAGAGGAATTGTTCTTCCATGGCAGCAGCCATTGTTTGGCCAACTTGATTTTATCAAGAGGGGTGGAGAGGAACAGTTACTGCGTCAAGTTGAATGAAACAGAGGGTGGGGTAGGACAACTGTCAGGGATAAAGACACGAAAATGCCACAGTGGAAAAAACTCAAGCCTCAAGTCCTTCAGAGTGTCTCACAACATTAATTAGCACGTTGAAATTAAAGTCTAAAACAAAATAAGAAAATCAGCTTTTAACAACATACAACAACAAAACCCCACAGTAAGTGGATAGCTTCTAGCTCAGGACATTATATCATTTCTGACGGTGGATTTTGTTAAACTCTTGTCCAACTCCAGCTGAGTAGAGGATATTAATTTTTGTCAACATTTTGCAAAATGATGGAGTTACTGTTGGTAGAAATCAATTTCACGTAATGAAATTCAACAATGCCCAGCAGGAGAAGGCTCCCAAGCCTTCACACTAGGTCTTTTTTGATTTGAAATAATTTCAGCCTTAGTTACATGATTTTTATAGGTGCTTCTGTTTTGGTTGCCATGTAAACTACAGAATTAAATTTTATTTTATGAATTTGCATATTTATTTGTTCATTTTTTAAATCAATATTTATTAAACCACTATTATAAGTAAGGTGTTTTGCTAAGATGTTATAGAAAAGGAAACATTTGATTTGGGAGCTTTGATCTGCTTGGAATAAAATAGAGATAAAACAAAAATATGTTAGAAACATTAATGAGAATCAGTGGCACAAGATAAGTATCTATATGTTTATTTTCCATATTGTGGATTTTAATTTATTTTACGACTAATGCACTTTTATCATTTTTAAAAACTAGGAAAACAGACAAAAATAAAATGCATTTTAAAATTATCCATAATCTCACATTCTGATAATAAATAATATTAAGACTTTATTTCACATCTTTCAATCCTTTTCCCTTATATATAAGTGAATTACATGTAGCAGGATAAAATAAAGCATCCATAGCTCTGTGCTGGCTCAGAAGGATGCTGTGTCTCTCAGCAGAGTCCCTTGGTGTTTAAGGTGCAGAATGCAGTTGTAGGAGGTGGGGAGATATAAAAAATAAAGCAAGACTGTAGTCCCACTTGCCTTTTTTCTGCTTTTGTTGCTTGTGCTTTTGGTGTTATAACCAAGAAATCATTGCCTAGACCAACGTCATGAAGATCTTCACTTATGTTTTCTTCTAGGAGTTTTATAGATTCAGGTCTTACATTTAAATATTTAAGTCACTTTGAGTTGTCTTTTGTGTAAGGTGAAAGATAAGGGTCCAATTTCATTCTTTTTCATTTAAATATCAGGTTTTTCAAACACAGTTTGTTGAGGAGACTATTCTTTCCCCATTGTGTATTCTTGGCACCCTTGTGGGAAATCGGTTGACTGTGTATGCGTTCTGTTCCCTTGGTTTATAGGTCTGGTTTTACTCACTGTTTTAATTACTGTAGCTTTGTAATATATTTTGAAATCAGGAAATGTGATGCCTCCTGGTTTGTTCTTCTTTTTCAAGAGTGTTTTGGCTATTTGGGGTCTTTTCTGATTCCATATCAATTTTAGGATTGTTTCTCTGTTTCTGTAAAAAAAAATGCCATTGATAGGGATTGCATTGAATCTGTTGATCTCTTTGGGTAGTATGGAGATTTTTAACAATACTAAGTCTTCCAGTCCATGAACACGGAATGTCTTTCCGTTTATTAGCTAGTCACAGAAGGACAAATACTCTATGATTCCACTTATATGAGATATCTAAAATAGCCAAACTGAGAAACAGAGAGTAGAATGGTGGTTGTCAAGGGCTGAGGGGAAGGTTAAATGGGAAGTTGCTGTTCAACGGGTACAAAGTTTCAGTTATACAAGATGAATAAGTTCTAGAGATCTGCTGTAAAACACGGTACCTGTAGTTAGCAATACCATATTGTGCACTAAAAATTTGTTGAGGGTAGATCTCATGTTAAGTGTCCTTACCATAGTTTTAAGGGAAAAAAAAGGAAGGAAGACTGACTGGAATGATTACATAGAAAAGGGCTTTGAAAGAGAATAAAATAGATCTAGAATATGGAAAGAAAAAAGAAAATTGCAATGAGAGAGAGTTTAGATAATCTGGAAAGAGGGGAGATAAAGCATTGAGTATAGATGTGATGTGTGTAATGGTGTGGAGAGAGAGAGGGAGGGCACAGAAGAAACTAAGGAATGTGTGCCGAGTATGCCACTCTAAAGATTTAAATTTCTGGACCCGCCCGTGGCTTAGCGGTTACATGCGCGCGCTCTGCTACTGGCGGCCCAGGTTCGGATCCCGGGCGCACACCGGCACACCGCTTCTCCGGCCATGCTGAGGCTGCGTCCCACATACAGCAACTAGAAGGATGTGCACCTATCACATACAACTATCTACTGGGGCTTTGGGGAAAAAAAAAAAGGAGGAGGATTGGCAATGGATGTTAGCTCAGAGCCGGTCTTCCTCAGCAAAAAAAGAGGAGGGTTAGCACGGATGTCAGCTCAGGGCTGATCTTCCTCACAAAAAAAAATATATATATTTAAATTTCTTCTCAAATTTTTGGAGAACGTCACACTGCTATTTATTTGAATGAAGACCAATAGGAGATAAGGCTTTATATGAAGAATATGTTTATATGTCTTGGGATTTCTGCCCAGTCATAATCATTCCCCTTTTTTCCAGTGATAACATCAAATCCCCAAACCTAGTGGGCTCCTGGCAGCCACATTGTCTGACACAATTCTATTCCTCTGGCCATACTTAATCCACTAAGGATGGACATCATATGTTCATATATTCTTAGCCCAAAATCTCTCCAAGAATTTGGAACTGGAATTTAAAGAATGCCAGAAAGTTTTTAGATATAACTGGATTATACTCTATAAAGTTGGGAGTTCTAGGACAGACATAATTCATCACATGGGTCATGGAATAAAGCATTTAGGAAGAGAGAAACAGAGACAAAAGATGAAGAATGCTTACAACATTTTAAAATGTGGTTTAGTCTTTTCCTAAGAAGTTTCTCCTAAGAAGTAGCCTTGGAATCTTTGAGAAATCTCTTTATTTTTATAATAAATCTCCTTTCTTTTTCTTTGACTAGCTCAAGTTGGTTTTTTTTCCTTGGCAATCAAATGAACGCGCGCGCGCACACACACGTTCAGTAACCTGCTTTGTCTCATTCAGTAATATATCGAGACTATTTTTCATATTAATAAATATAGCTTTACCTCACCTACATTAATTACTGCATAGTTTTGCGTTAATAAATGCCCCATAATTTATTTAACCAATCCTTATTTTTGTACATTTTTTGTTTTCAAAAACAACCCTTACACATGTATCTTTGCATACTTATTTGATCATTTCTTTAGGATAAATTTATAGTAGCATACATGCTCAGTAAAAGAGTAGGCACTTCTTTTAAGACTTTTCAGACATGTTGACAAATTGTTGTCTAAGAGATATGTAACAGTTCATCAAAAGTAGCTATAAAGATTAATATTATTGTCAATAGGAAGGGAGACAAGTATCTTATTTTAAGGTGCAGTCCCTTGATCAGTAGAGCAGTAGAATATTTATTTACATGTGGGTCATTTTCTTTCTTAGCTACTTTTGTATGTTTATATTTTTTTTTTCTTTTGCTGAGGAAGATTCACCCTGAGCTAAACATCCACTGCCAATCTTCCTCTTTTTGTAGTGAGCCACCACCACATCATGGCCACTGACAGAGGAGTGGCGTAGGTCTGTGCCCAGGAACCAAATCCGGGCTGCTAAGTGGAGTGTGCCGAACTTAACCACTAGGCCACCAGGGCTGGCCCTGTATGTTTATATTCTTAACTCATTTATGTAAGGGTATATGGTTTTTCCTCATCGATTTGTAAAAGATCTTTTTTGAATTATTTTTTTATTGAAGTATAATTGACATACAACATTATATTGGTATCAAGTGTACAACATAATGATTCAATACTTGTATTTATTGCAAAATGATTACCGAAATATAAAAATATTAGCCCTATGCTTTAGCATATGTGTTGCACGTATATTTCCCTTCTTTGTTATTTGACGTTTAATTTTCTGTATAGTGGGTTTATGGCCATTTTGTTTTAAATTTTTATGAATTTATTATATAGCAATCTTTATCTTCCACATTTCTGCCTTTGAGTATATGCTTAGAAATGTCTCCTACATTCCAAGATTATATAACCATTAGTTGGTCCTCTTAGTCTTTTCAGGGAGATAATCGTATGATCATTCTGTTCTATTATTTTAATTTTTTTGTTTTTGTTTTTTTCGTCTCCTCTTCTTTCTTCCTTGACTTGCCTGCCTGTTTGCCTCCTTTTTTCTTTGTCTCATTGCATTGACCAGAATTTCCAACACAGTAGTAAAAAAATAGCATAGACTTCATTTATTACTGTGCTCCCATATACCTGTTCTTGAATGAAGAGTGGGTCCCTGGATATTAGCATCCACTTGGATCCTATATCCAACAGCTTGCAAATATGATCTGGGTATTGTCGTGCTCCAGTGTATATTTATCCAAATAAATAGTCATAGTTCTCTTTGTTGAAGTACTAAGAGAATTGCTGTCTTACACACCTGCTGTGGAATTGCAGAGTCCTTCCCAACTGAGACCAGACCTCTTTCTCAACCAATGAGTTCAGGGTCTGAAAACTGGCTCAGGTGTAGTCACTGAACAAGGGTTTACGATTTTCCATTGGGGCACCAACCTTAGCCTCTGCTCGTCCATTCTTTATTTCTTTTGAATACATGTGTTAAGCAATACCTTTATTGACAACTCTTGTGGACACTGTGGTGCACCACTCAGATCCCCCTTCAATGAAGGGCTTGAAGTCCAGTATTTTGGGAGTCCAGCCTTCAGCTGCCAGCACTCTTAGGTATCACCTCAGCTACAAAGAGACCCTCAACTAAGGTCATGCCCCTTCCAAGAGTGGCCCACATCCAATGACTGCTTGATGCAGGAATATAAAGGCCTAGCATCTCAGCTTAACTCAGGACAAGTCTGAAGGGCCATTTTGGCTACAGAGCTCCCATGTGGTCAGCCAAGACTGGTGTTGGGTCTGCAAAGCAGGTGTATCTCTTGCTTCCATACCCTTCCTTCCACAGGTGTTGATTCCAAGTGCACTCCTACTAAACATATGGAATTGTAAGCTCTATCTCAGAGCCTGCTTCCCAGAGAAGCCAACCTGCAACAGTTGGTACCAGGAGTAGTCTGTGAAAGCAGAAGATAAGATGGAGCTGTGGAGTTGGGTTATTTTCCACCTACCAGCAGTGAAGACTACATCACTGGTGGTGGCAGAGCACAGGAACAAGACGGCAGTCCAATTTTTAAAACCTTCACTGGTGATGAACTGGGATGGTATACCAGCAGAAGAGAGTGCACTAACTAGTGTGGTATATCAGGCATTTGAGAAATATGTGGGAAATAGTAACTACAAGGACAAGGAAATTGGATGGGTGTGGTTAAACTGTATTAAATGCTGGAAAAAGATAACAAATAGCTGACAGTGATTAATGGCCAGTTGAAAGCTAAGTCTGAAATCCTTCCTCTGTAGTATACCAAGCACTAGGAGGGCAGTGAAGGCTGAGGATTATGTCCAAGAATGAATTGTCAGTGTAACCTCTAGAGAAAGTTAAACTCAAAATCAAGACAGGTTAAGGTCAGGGTTTGATTGGGAAAGAATGGGTCCCATGTGGAAAGGGGACATCTGGTTTGATGGCCTCAAAAATTTTGAATCCCCAGATTCCTCTGAGCCTTCTGAGCCTGTACAAGTACCCTACCCCTATTAAGAGCTACCATGCCCTAATTTACTTGAAGACAATGCAGAAGCCTCTCCTTCACAAGACAACATGTGCCTCTGTCAAGATCTGCCCCACCTCCTCTCCTGGTGTCTAGGCCTAAAACTAGGATTAAGTCACAATGTAACCCAGTCAGGAATATGCTGGATCTGATAAGGGAAGAAAGAGACTCTACTTCAAAGGAGCTGTAAGATTTAGACTATATATACTACAAATAACCAAGAAAGGCTGCATGGGATTAGATTCTAAGGGACTTTGATAAAGGAAATGAGTACACAAAGTTGAATGCTTATTCCCAAGATGCAGGATTTAATATCTTGGCAAGGACCCCAGAAGATGGAAGAACTTACTCCTAAAAGCATGAAAAAAGCAATGGTCCACACTAAGAGAATTTGAAATGCTACACTTGCCATGGAAGATAGTAGAAAAAGGGAACAAAAGGCTCAGAGAAGTGTGCATGTTAGATATTTCATGGAAGGCCAGAAAACCTATGAAATGATTATGTTCCATGAGAAATCTTGAAGGAGTTGCCATTTCCAGGCCATAAGAAATGTACTGGTGAGAGATCACCAGCATCATTAGAAACTTCAGTAGTAGATCTCCTGTGTAATCTGGGACTGACGGTAAGGGAGTCCTTTAAAGAACTAGGCTCCCTGATAGCCAAGGGGATGATAGGACCCCCTTAACATTAGAGTCCAGATGAATGCACATAATCACAGGAAACCAGGTGGGTGTAATTATAAAGGGTAGAAAGGTTAGAGGGGCAGCTAGGTGGGCCTTATCCACAGAGAATTGTGGAGATGGTTTAATAGAACATGGTACCCCTAGGGGCAAAATGGATGGGCAGGCCAACAAGGATACTACTCACTTTGTACCAACAAAATAAAGAAAAGATGGAGATTGAAGGCAATTACCCAAATTTAAAAAAAGTGATTATCTTTAGACCACCTTCCAGACCTAAACCAGGTTTTAGACATGGAATGCATTGACTGAAGAAGAGACTGGGTCCTTAGGAGAAAGGACATTGCAACAATGTAGCAAGTACACACAGTTATAAGTCCCTAGTGCTTCCCCAACAGGACCTACTGCTCTTTACTCAGGTAACCATGCAGTGGGGAAAGGGAACTATCCAAACATTTCTAGAACTCTGGGGAAAGGAAACAGCCAAACGTTTCTAGAACTCTGGGGAAAGGGAAGTATCCAAACATTTCTAGAACTCTGTTAAACACAGAGTCCAAGTTGACACTGATGCCCAGAGACCTGAAACATAATATGGCCCCCTATTATTTCAGAGGCATATGAGGACAAGGAAATAAGAGAAATCCTGGCCAAGGTGTGATTCCCAATGGGTTCACTGGGTCCTTGAACAAACCTGATGGTCATTTCCCTGGACCCTAGAAGTATAATCGGAAGTGGCGTCACTTAGAGATTAGCACAGCCCCCACACCGAATTCTTGGCCTGTAGAATAAGATCTAAAAAACATACTGAGAAAGGCCAAGTGGAAATCTCTGAAGCTGCCTCCGCCTCAGGCTAAGGTAGTAAATAAAAAACAATATCATATTGAGCATGGATTGGGGTCACAAATGAATGCCCCTCTTAAAGATCAAGGAAGAGGGAGTGATGGGCCCCATCAGTTAACTCACCACTGTGGTCCCTGCAAAAATTATACAGGTCCCAGAGAAGGACAGAAGACACCACAAACTCAACCAAGTACTAGACTCAATTGCAGCTGGATTGCTAGATGTGGTCATCTTTGCTAGAGAAGATTAATAAGGCCTCAGGTATATGTAGCTGTTGATTTGGTGAATGAGTTTTTTCAGTCCTAAGGAGAATCAGAGTCTGTTCACATTCCCATGAAGCAGACAATAGAATATGTTTCCAAGTTTTCCCAAGGGCTCTAAGTCTTCCACTTTCTTTTAAAATATAGTCTGAAAAACATCTGAACATCCCTCAGAACATCATATCGATCCACTATACTGATGATATCATGCAAAATATACCAGGTAGCAAGAGGTGGCTGGCATGCTGGAGGCCTTTGTAAGACAAATATACTCCAGAAGGTGGGAGATAAACACTACAAATACTCAGGGGCCTACCACATCAGTAAAACGTGTAGGGGTTCAGTGGTCAGGGGCATGCCAGAATATCCTGTCCACAATAAAGGACAATTAATTACCTCTTGTAACTCTTACCAGAGACAAGGATGCACAAAGCCTGGTGAGCATCTTTGGATCCAAGAAGCAGCATATTCCACACCTGGTATATGCTCCAATCCATATACTGGGTGACATAAAAGGCCTGGAGTGGGAAGGGCTCTATAGCAAGTACAGTGGTGTAAACAGTACTGCTGTTTGATCTAAACAATCCATTAGACTCTGTTGTATTAAAAGCATCAATATTGGGAAAAGTTGCCATGTGGTTTTTTTGGCAAGCCCCAATGACATAATTACAATACAGAGCCATAGAGTTCTGGAGAAAGATTATTCCACCTTCAGATATGCTACCGGGCCCTAGTAATGATGGTGTGCTCGATGATGAGGCAACAAAAGATCACTTGGCCACAACTGCCCATCTTCTGGAGATTTCTGTTAGGCTCAGCAAGTCTTAATGTTGGGCAAGCCCAACAACAATCCATCATAGGTAGCAGTGGTACATCTGGGATCAAACCAGAGCAGGACCAGAAGGCACAAATAAGCTCCATGAGCAGATAGCCCAGACCTCCGTTTCATCCCCACTCTTGTACTTGTCTCTCAGCTCACACTGAGGGATTCCTTATGACCAGGTAACAGGAGAGGAAAGAGCTCAAGCTTGATTCATGCATTGGTCATCTTAGAATGTGAGTGCAAGCTGAAAATGGATGACCTCTGCACTATAACTCCACTAAGGTAGAGCCTGGAAAAACAGTGAATAAGAAAATACTCTCCTAGTAGGCAAAACTTTGGGCAAGGTACCTGGTCATCCATTTTATGTGGAAAGAGATATGGTTTCAGGTTAGAATACATACGTATAGACTCATGGGCAGTGCAAATGGCTTGATCAGCTAGCCAGGGACCCGAAAGAGGAAGAAAGATTAGAAGATCGGATACAGGGAGGTCTGATATAGAGGCATGAGGATGGGCATGTCAAAATGAGCATGAAGTGTGAAGACATTCACGTTGATGTCAACCAGAGGGTATCCACCATGGACAAGGGACTAAACAACCAAGTAGATATAATGACTCAACCAGGTGGCATCAGTCAGCCTCTGTCATCACCTATCCCACTCCCACTGCTGGCACAATGGACAAATGGCCATAAGGGCAGAGATTGAGGATATTCATGGAGCGATCATGGACTCCACTTACCAAAGATGATCTAGCCACTTGTTGGTACCAATGTCCCACCTGCCGGCAAGAGACTAACTCTGATCTGAGTCCCTGATATGGCACTATCCCCTGGCGATTTGCTGGCAATATAACCACAATGGACCCCTTCAACCTTGAAAAGGACTGGAATTTGCTCTACTAGAAACAGAAACAGCAGGCAGCAAGAACTTATGAAAGACTTGATCCACCGGCACAGGATCCTACCTAACATGTCAGACCAAGGGACCCACTTTATAGCAAAAGAAGTGTGATAGTAAGTTCATGACTATAGAAGCCACTGAACATATGTTGCATCACCCATAAGCTGCTGTCCTGCCTTGGAATGGCTTATTAAAAGCACAGCTGTTAAGTGCCAGCTCAGAGGTAATACTTGATAAGGAGAGGCACCATTTTAAAGGATGCAGTATAAATGTTAAATCAGAGACCTTTCTATGGCCTTATGCCCCCAAGAGGAAGAGTACATGGGTCCAGGAACCAAGGTGAAGAAGCTGGAGTGGCTCCATTTACTATCACTCTCAGTAGAGGATTCATTTAGAGAATTTGTGTTCCCATTCTTGCAAATTTAGATTCTGCAAGTACAGAGATCCTGATTCCCAAAGAGGGGAAATTTCCTCCAAGGTCACAGCAAAAGTCCCATTGATGTAGAAGCTGTGACTGATGTTTGGGACTTTAGTCTTTGTGCATCAAGGAACCATGAGGAAAGAAGAGGAATTATCACCCTGGCATGGCTAATTGACCCTTGCTTGAGAAGGTAGGGCTGTTTTTTACATCATAGGGGTAGGGAGGAATATGTTTGGTGCCCAGATGATCCATTTGACTACTTGATATTCCCGTGCTCAATTTTGATGGTACACAAAAAATATAACCACCTCAACCTTATAGCCATCATCTTAAAACCCCAAGAGGAACCAGCTTTAAAACAAAGCAGACACTGTGTACACCAGAGCAGAGGAATAGTAAGAATATAGGTCCTTGACGTTGTTGAACCACTGGATCAACCAATCTTGACCTTTATCCTACTTCTGGACTTCTAGTTATGTGAACCATTAATGGTTTAAGTCTCTTCGAGTTTTCTATGAAAGCATCCTAACTGTTGCAGTAACCAATTAATTATTTTTTCAACAAATATATAACGCATACCTACTATGACCCAAGGACTCTCCTATATGCAGTGAACAAAGCAGAAACTATTCTGCTTATTCTAGCCAATTATCTTTATTTTAATTCTCCATCCTCTACCTTATCTATCATCACTGTGTGCATTGCTTTAATCTTTCATCTGCATTCTCAAAGACTTATTCAAGTTTGTCCACTTCAACGCTCATCTGATTTTCTACAGCACTAATTATGCTCTTTATTGCTTTCCTTGCAGATCTTTCTTCTACGTTTATAGTTTCTTCACAATCCTCTCCCCATGTATATCCATTTTGTATCTTCCATCTCCATTTTCTTCCTTACCTACTGATATTTTTTCTCATATTTTCTATCCTTATGATTTTTTTATAAATAAAGAGCATTTCTTCTTGTATTAAACTAAGGATGCCAATGATGTCCCGAAATTTGCTTCTTAAAGTATTTTCCACTGGAAGCAAATTATCATTCTGTAGCTTCAACTGTTCCCTATGACCTTCAACAAGAAAAAAAAAGTAAATTCTCTATTTTCCCCAGTTTCTTAAGTTATATAAACTTCAATTTTTATATATATGTGATATACAACATGCATATATATAACCACTTTGCATAAAATTTCTGTGAAAAAAATTGTAAGCGACAATTTTTTTCAATGAATAAAAACATGCTTTCTACTATTAAGGAATACAAAGTCTCAAAAAAGACAAAAAGTCTACCCTCATTAAAAAAATCAGGGGCCGGCCCGGTGGCGCAAGCGGTTAAGTGCGCGCGCTCCGCTGCGGCGGCCTGGGGTTCGCTGGTTCGGATCCCGGGCACGCACCGACGCACTGCTTGGCAAGCCATGCTGTGGCGGCGTCCCATATAAAGTGGAGGAAGATGGGCACAGATGTTAGCCCAGGGCCGTCTTCCTCAGCAAAAAAAAAAAAAGAGGAGGATTGGCGGATGTTAGCACAGGGCTGATCTCCTCACAAAAAAAAAAAAAAAAAAAAAAAAAAAATCATTACTCACTTCCCTGAAATAAAGGAAAAAAGGCAAATATAAAATTTATGACCTCTCACAGAATGGATGAGGACCTGCAAACAAACTTTGAAAGAGCATAATGGCAGATGGGAATTGAAGATTAACAAAATAAGTCTGGGATATGACTTCACTCTATTTTGTGCGAGGAAAAATTATATTCCCCACTCCTCGCTTACCACTCCAAATAGAAAAAGCACCAGATCTGAAAATCAGAGAAATCCTGCCTGCCCAGTTTAAACCTTAATGAAGACAGAATCACAATAGGGTAGGATAATTCATGGAGAGGATAATGTACATATTATCTATTATCACAATTTAATAAAAATAACATTTGTACTATTCTATACACTGCCTGTGTCCTCTGTACTTGCTCACTTACTGTACTACAGAGCAAGTATAGTTGTAGTTAAAATTTAGTCTTTTCAGTCCCCATTGTGTAACAAAAAAAGAGCATGTAAATTAAACTTATGGCTTAGTCTGGGCTCCAATACTTACTTTTAGTGTAACTTTTGAAAATTTATCTTAATTGTGAAATGGGGATAATTCCAGAGTTGTAGAATAAGAATCAATGAGAATAAATCAGAATAAATTTGAAAATGTCTTTGAAACATAGAAATATGCTAATAAATGAGAATTACATATTAAAACTTACACCAAAGGAAAATGATTTTAAAAATACCTCTAGTTTATTAATACGATAAAATGAAATGTGTCCAGTGTATTGATAATTGCATCATTTAACATGTAGACTCTAACTTGGGTTCCTGCTCCCAAATGAAATATGTTTTGTCTACTTTGAACTGAATTTTCCGTCTGCTGACTTACTCATCTAATTGATGCAAATGATCTTAAATATATTTGTTTCATTTCTTGATATTTGTGTTGCCTACATTTTTGGGATTGCTCAAGAACTGTATCATTTTCAGTTACTTTTTCTCAGATCATCCATATCAACAATGCAAGACTAATTAGCTTAGAAGAGCTAGCTGTTCCTGCAGTCACTGAGGAGAATCACAAGAAGCATCAAACTAATCTGTCAATGAGTTCCAACTTCTTATTACCACCTTCTGTGATCATGCTGTGACATTGACAACCACCCTTGAGAAAACAGTTTTGCCAGTTATATATCGAATTGAAGGCAGAGCTAGGAAATGGATGGAGCCCAGTGTTATTCTCTATTTGTTCTCTTTACACCAGGGCATATAGGGTTACCCATTCCAAGCAGACTCTGCATGACTTGCTGCAACATGAAAGAGATCTCCACAGTGGTATTATTTCTGGGAACACTTAACTACAAAGAGATCTCTTGAAAGAGCTGTGGCAAATGTTGTATTTACTAGCAATTGTAAAGGAAAAAACACAAATAGGCATTGGGTATCGTCTCGTTTTTCTCAGTGTAAAAAAATGTTGAGTGTTTTAACAAATACAAAGGAATATGTTGAAAATTATAAACTTAAAATGAGAGCTTGTGATTATCTAAAATATTAAAGCATATATTCATTCTGTAGACATCAGAATATATACCTATTATAAATACTATTTTTGATTATTATTTGCTTTGTAAACAAAATGGCACACATATGTCCTGCACTTTCTAGAAGTATAATATACATTAGAAGAATTCAGCCAATTTTGTTCCAAAATATAATTTTAACAATATAATATTTTTTAGAAAAATAAACCCTAAAATCAAAGTTTCTTAGGGTGCAACAGCAATGACAAAGCCCCTAGAGAAGGTGAGATGCTTACAGGTGCAACTACTCTAAATGGTTTTTTCTTTACAAAATTCAAATTGTAATACCATGGCACCACCTGTTGATGAAATGGCAGAATTGAAATCCTAAAATTACAAACAACACAATATCACATACTCATTGGAATTATAAATCAAGGTATACAACATAGGTCATTGACCATTGATTAGATGCCATATATCAGTGAGATGGTTAGATGGTAATTGATTTGTTTACATCAAATACTTCTTTGACTTTATGGCATTCCATGGAATGGCACAGCATTTCTTTAAGGGCTAATCATTGCTTGACCATAAGAAAATATATAATTAAGGTTAGTTTTCTTACATATATTTAAAAGTAAATTGTAGAAGAAAATATTGTAAGATTGTTTTTCATATAACACATAGTCACATTAGATTGAACATTAGGGGTCTGCAGAAGACATTTTGGGGAATCTAGACTTCATTTTCTGGAAATATGCTGGATTTTATAATATCCAGTAAGCATACTTAAAAATAACTTTTATAACATGGAAAACATACTCTCAATGCATACTTATACTTGCAAGAAAGTAAGAGATATCCCCAGAGACCAAACCTGAAGAAGAACCCCAAAAGAAGAGCAATAAGCCAATTAACTAAATTGTACTGGAGGGAAGTATATGTGTGTTGGGGAATGGGATTGCTTTCAAGGTTCTTGGATTTTAAGGCATCAAATCAAAAGACGATAAGTTGAACTTGTGTGATATCTCTAGTTGAAACTAAGCCTTTCAAATGGCTATACCTTTAGTAAAAGTGCAGAATAAAAAAAAATATGTCCACCAACTCAGCAAAATGACAAAGAAGCGTGTTTTTCTTGACATGAGATCTAGATGGATCCATAAAAAGTCAGGTTTGAGAATTTGTGATAATGGACCTTTCCTCACACAGGCTGAATTTCTTATTTCCACTATCTATGTGGTCCAGAAGTGTTTCAGCTCACGAAGTAACATAAAATTGGTCTATGGCGGCATTACTGCACAATATCACTGAAGTACCTGAACCAATCAAATTCAAAATCTCTTTGAGGGACAAATACTCAATCTAGATTGTACAGCCATACCAGATTCCCACAAATAAAGCTTGGCTGAAAATAAGCTCATAATCCAGAATCATAAAACTAACAAAGAAACATTTCATCCTTAGTGATTCAGAAAATATTATTATAAAAGTTCTGGCAAATCTGGAAAACAATTGAATATTTTGATTTGTATAAAAAAATGTAATCATTGAGATTTAAAATTCAATAAGTTGATTAAAAACAAGTATGAGAGAGCTAAGCAGAGAATTAATAAAAAGAAGATTTTATTTCACATATAATATATAATACTGCAGAAAAAATAAATGGAAAATATGAAAGACAAGTTGAGACATGGAAGAAGGAATGACTAAACCCAACATATGTCTGTTCATATTTCCAGAGATGGACAATAAGTGGAATGACTGAGAGAAAATACTACAAATTTAAAACACTTAATTATAACATTAAAGATAAAGGGAAAGAAAACATCAAAAATAGCTATAATCTCTTCATTTTAACCACAAACTCACAACACAAAACAGAATAAGTTGTGACAGCAATAACTTAGGCAGGGAAGGGGAAAAAGATGGATCCTGCTTAGACTAAGGAAATAAGAGGCTGTCAGAAAATGGACTATCTCATCTACGAGATCTTTTACACAAACCTCACAGTAGCTAAACAAAAAATCAGAACAGAGACACAAATGATAAATAAAGAGTAAACTGAGAAAACCATCATAGAGAACTTTCAAACTGAATTGGCAGTCTGAAATACACGGAACGAGAAACAACAGAAATACAGAACAACTGGAAAACAAGTGATAAAATGGCAACATTAAGCCCTTATATATCAATAATCACTCTAAATGTAAATGGACTGAATTCTCTAATCAAAAGACAAAGAGAGGTTGGATGGATTGAAAAACAAGACCCAACAATGTGCTGCCTCCAGGAAACACATCTCAGTTCTAAAGACAAACACAGGCTCAGAGTGAAGGGACAAAAGATGATACTCCAAGCTAATGGCAAACAAAAGAAAGCAGGTGTTGCCATAGTTATATCAGACAGAGTAGACTTCAAGATAAAAAAGGCAATGAGAGAGAAAGAGGGGCAGTATATAATGATAAAAGGGACACTCCACCAATAGAAGATAACACTTGTAAATATATATGCACCTAACATAGGAGCACCAAAGTACATAAAGCAACTATTAACAGACCTAAAAGGAAATAATAACAGCAACACAATAATAGTAGGGGATCTTAACACCTCACTTATGTCAACGGGTAGATCATCCAGACAGTCAACAAGAAAATAGTGAAATTAAATGAAAAACTAGACCAGATGGACTTAATAGACATATATGGAACACTCCATCCCAAAACAGCAGAATACACATTCTTCTCAAGTGCACATGGAACATTCTCAAAGATAGACCATATATTGGGAAACAAGGCAAGCCTCAATAAATTTAAGAAGATTGAAATCATATCAAGCATCTTTTATGACCATAATGCTATGAAACTAGAAATCAACTAAAAGAAAAAGACTGGGAAAGTGACAAATATGTGGAGACTAACCAACATGCTACTGAACAACAAATGGATCATTCAAGAAATTAAAGGAGAAATCAAAAAATATCTGGAGACAAATGAAAATGAAAATACACCATACCAACCCATATGGGATGCAGCAAAAGCAATCCTAAGAGGGAAATTCATAGCAGTACAGGCCCACCTTAACAAACAAGAAAAATCTCAAATAAACAATCTTAAACTACACGCAACAGAACTAGAAAAAGAACAAACAAAGCCCAAAGTCAGCAGAAGGAGGGAAATAATAAAAATTAGAGCAGAAATAAATGAAATTGAAACCAAAAAAAAAAAGTAGACAGGATCAATGAAACTAAGTCCCAATTCTTTGAGAAAATAAACAAAACTGACAAACCCTTAGCCAGACTCACTAAGAAAAAAAGAGAGAAGCCTCAAATAAATAAAATTAGGAAAGAAAGAGGAGAAATTACAATGGATACCACAGAAATACACAGGATTATAAGAGACTACTGTGAAAAAATATATTCCAACAAATTGGACAATCTAAAAGAAATAGATAAATTCTTAAACTCACACAACCTCCCAAAGCTGACTCAAGAAGAAATAGAGAATCTGAACAGACCAATCACAAGTAAAGAGACTGAAACAGCAATGAAAAACCTCCCAAAAAATAAATGTTCAGGACCAGATGGCTTCTCAGGAGAAGTCTACCAAACATTCAAAGAAAATTTAATACTTATCCTTCTCAAACTATTCCAAAAAATTGAAGAAAACGGAACACTTCCTAACACATTTTACGAGGTCAACATAATCCTGATTTCAAAGCCAGACAAGGACAACACATAGAAGGAAAATTACAGGCCAATGTCGCTGATGAACATAGATGCAAAAATCCTCAACAAAATATTGGCAAACTGAATACAGCAATACGTTAACAGGACCATTGACCACAATCAACTGGGATTTATACCAGGGATGCAGGGATGGTTCAACAGCCACAAATCAATCAATGTGATACACCACGGTAAGAAAATGAGGAATAAAAACCACATGATTCTCAATAGACACAGAGAAAGCATTTGACAAGACCCAACATCTATTTATAACACAAAATCTCAATAAAATGGATATAGAAGTAAAGTATCTCAACATAATAAAGGCCATATATGACAAACCCACAACCAACATGATACTCAATGGGGAAAAACTGAAAGCCATCCCTTTGAGAACAGGAACAAGATAAGGGTGCCCACTCTCACCACTCTTATTTAATATAGTACTGGAGGTTTTGGCCAGAGCAATTAGGCAAGAAAAAGAAATAAAAGGTATCCAAATTGTCAATGAAGACATGAAACTCACTGTTGGCAGATGGCATGATTTTATATATAGAAAACCCTAAAGAATCCATGGGAAAACTATTAGAAATAATCCACAACTACAGCAAAGTTGCAGGGTACAAAATCAACTTAAAAAAATCAGTTGCACTTCTATACTCTAATAAAGAACTAACAGAAAGAGAACTCAAGAACACAACCCCATTTAAACTGGAACAAAAAGAATAATATATCTAGGAATAAATTTAACCAGGGAGGTGAAAGACCTACACAAGGAAAACTATAGGACATTATTGAAAGAAATTGATGATGACATAAAGAAATGGAAAGATATTCCATACACGTAGATTGGAAGAATAAACATAGTTGAAATGTCCATACCACCTAAAGCAATCTATAGATTCAGTGTAATCCCAATCAGAATCCCAATGACATTCTTCATGGAAATGGAACAAAGAATGCTAAAATTCATGAGGAAACAAGAGATCCCAAATAGCTAAAGCAATTCTGAGAAAAAAGAACAAAGCTGGAGGCATCACAATCCCTGACTTCAAAATATACTACTAAGCTATAGTAATCAAAACAGCACATACAAAAACAGACACACAGATCAACGGAACAGAATTGAAAGCCCAGAAAGAAAACCACACGTCTATGGGCAGCTAATCTTTGACAAAGCAGCTAAGAACATACAATGGAGAAAGGACAATCTCTTCAGTAAACGATGTTGGGAAAACTGGACAGCTACATGCAAAAGAATGAAAGTAGACCATTATCTTTTGCCATACACAAAAATTAACTCAAAATCAATTAAAGACTTGAAGGTAAGACATGAAACCATAAAACTCCTAGAAGAAAACATAGGCAGTACACTCTTTGACATCCATCTTAGAAGTATCTTTTTGAATACCATATCTACTCGGCAAGGGAAACGAAAGAAAAAATAAACAAATGGGACTTCATCAGACTAAAGAGCTTCTGTAAGGCAAAGGAAACCAGCATCAAAATGAAAGGACAACCCACCAACTGGGAGAAAATACTGGCAAATCATATATCTGACAAGGGGTTAATCTCCAAAATATACAAAGAACTCACACAACTCAACAACAAAAAACCAAACAACCTGACCAAAAACTCAGCAGAGGATCTGAATAGACATTTTTCCAAAGAAGATATACAGATGGCCAATAGGCACATGAAAAGATGTTCAACATCACTAATCATCAGGGAAATGCAAATCAACACTACATTAAGATATCACCTTATACCAGTTATAATGGTTATAATCACCAAGACAAAAAATTACAAATGTTGGAGATGATGTGGAGAAAAGGGAACCCTCATACACTGCTGGTGGGAATGCAAACTGGTGCAACCACTGTGGAAAACAGTACGGAGATGTCTCAAAAAATTAAAAATAGAAATACCCCATGACCCAGCTATCCCACTACTGGGTATTTATCCAAAGAACTTGAAATCAATGATTCAAAGAGACTGATGCACCCCTATGTTCATTGCAGCATTATTCACAATAGCCAAGATGCGGAAGCAACCCAAGAGCCCATCAACTGATGATTGGATAAAGAAGATGTGGTATATATAAACAATGGAATACTACTCAGCCATACAAAAGACAAAATCGGCCCATTTGCAACAACATGGATGGACCTTGAGGGTACTATGTTAAGTGAAATAAGCCAGACAGAGAAAGACAAACACTGTAAGATTTCACTCATATCTGGAAGGTAAATAAACACATGGACAAAGAGAACAGATTAGTGGTTACCAGAGGGGAAGGGGGTTGGGGAGTGAGCATAAGGGATAGAGGGGCACATATATATGGTGAATGACAAATAATAATGTACAACTAAAAGTTCACAATGTTATAAACTATTATGACCTCACTAAAATAAAAAATTAAATGGCTGAAATATTTCCCAACCTGATGAAAGACATGAATCTCCAATTTTAAAATGTACGACAAACACCAAACAGGATAAATAGAAACAAATCATACCTAGGCAACACAATGAAACAGCAGAAAACCAAAGATAAAGAAACACTTTCAAATGCAAACAGGGAGACAAGAGAGGATTCCTAAAAAGAAGTGACAACTAGATAAAATAAAGACTTCTCAAAAGCAACAATAAACAGCAGACAACTGTAGAATGTCATCTTTACAGAATAAAAGAAAACAACTCTCACCTTATTCATATATTTTATTTTTATTTAACAAACATTTACATGGCTCTTACAATGAGCCAGCACAGTTTAGAGCCTTACAAATATTAACTTGTTTAATTGACACAATTTAATCCTCATAACCCCATAAAGTAGATATAATTTTAAATATTCATTTTACTGATTAAAAATTGAGGAACAGCAAGGTAAAGTAACATTCTCAAAGTCACATGGCAAGGAAGAACTTAAAACTTGGCATTTATACCTAGCTAAATTATCACTTAAGAATAATGACAAAATAAAGGCATTTTTACAAACGTATTTAGGGACCACAAAAAGCTTCTCATCAGAAGAATTCAAAAAAGATGTGCTTTAGGAAGTAAGAAGTTAAATCCAAAAAGAAGGAATGGTAAACAAAAAAAGTGGTGACCATGTGAATAAATCTAATCAAACCTTAAAATACTATAAAAAAATAATAAACAATTTAGAAATTACATAAACAAGTGAAAACTAAATATTGAACACTACCACTATTTATTCTAATTCAAGTCATCACTTATAGATAAAGGAATAATTTTCCAGGTAGATATAACAATTCTAAATGTGTAGACACTTAATATGTAATATAATATATAAAGCAATGCTCTGCATAACAAGAAAAATATTGACAAATTTACCTTAACAGTGGGAATTTAACATTCTCCTCCCTAAATAATTGATCAACTAGATTTAAAAAATTTTTAAAGCTGTAGATGGATAAAACAATGAATTAACCTCTTTATTTATTAGTAGTGCATAGAATCTCGTACCAAAAAATCAGAGAGCAGATATTCTTCTCAATTATGCACAAAACTTTTACAAAAATTGACCATGGACTAAGCCTAATAGTAAGTCTCATCAAATACCAAGGTATCAGGATCACAAAATGTGTGTCTGCTGAACAATAGGTAATTAAACTAGAAACTAATAATAAATAGATTAGGGAATATTTGGAGATTTAAAATTTACTTGGGGGTAACTAATGAGTTAAGGGAGAAAAAAGTAATAGCAATCATAAAATATTTGGACTGGAGGATGATTATAAAAATACTATACAGATCTTCCTCGACTTATGGTGGGGTTATATTCCAATAAACCCAGCATAAGTTGAAAATATTGTAAGTCTAAAATGCATTTAATACACCTAACCTACCAAACATTGTAGCTTAGCCTAGCCTACCTTAAATGTGCTCAGAATAGTTACATTAGCCTACAGTTGGGCAAAATCATCTAACACAAAGCCTATTTTATAATAAAGTTTCAAATACCTCATGTAATTTATTGCATACTGTACTGAAAGTAAAAAACAGAATGGTTGTGGCGCCAGCCTGGTGGCATAGTATTAAGTTCATGGGCTCCACTTCGGCAGCCTGGGGTTTCCAGGTTTGGACCCTGGGCATGGACCCACACACTGTTCATCAAGCCATGCTGGGGTGGAGTCCCATATACAAAATGGAGGAAGACTGGCACAGATGTTAGCTCAGGCACAATCTTCCTCAGGCAAAAAGAGGAAGATTGGCAAGAGATGTTAGCTTGGGGCCAATCTTCCTCACCAAAAAAAACAAGAGCAACAACAGAGCGGTTGCAAGCGTATCAGTTGTTTACCCTCGTGATCGTGTGGCTGGCTGGGAGCTGGGTTCACTACTGCTGCCCAGCATCATGAGAAAGTATCATGCCACATATTGCTGGCCTGGGAAAAGATCAAAATTCAACATTTAAAGTATGGTTTTCAACTGAATGTGTATTGCTTTCACACCATCATAAAGTCAAAAAATCGTTAAGTTGGGGCCCATCTGTATACCAAAACTTGTGTAATTCTTAGATAGTAATTTTGTGGCACTAAACGCTGTATCAGAAAGCATTAGAAAGATTGAAAAATAATGAACTAACCACCCAACTCAAGAAGTTAGAACAAAGAACAATAAACAAACAGAACATGATCATTTTGCAACTGCTAATGAAATAATTGATTCAAGCAGAGATATTCAATGGATGCTAAACTGTTAGTTAAAAGGTTGGCAGAAAATTGAATTGACACAGAGCTAAATTAAAGCAGAGCCCACAGATTACTTACTGGTGACACTGTCCACCAGTGATCAATGTTAGCACCATTAAAAATTAGACAGCCAGCCCTTGGATGTGATGCAATAGAAATACATAGCATTATTCTCAGAGTATTCTTGCAAAGAAGTGTTTTGCCATCTAGTTAATTTATTCAAATTAAATCAAATAAAATCTTTACAACTAAACTTCCAATTTACAGAAAATACCAAAACCTACAGTAAAGTACAAGTCCAAGTATCCCACAAAGAAACAATCATACACATTTTAAAAATCAGATGTTCTAGAGGAAAATTGATCTAGTCTCTTCAAAAAATTAATGTCAGGAAAAAACAAGGGAGAAGAGGAATGTTCTTTATTAACATATTCTTTAAAGAAATGCCATTTGTTTTCATTGATTGAATCATGATCTGAGGAAACTAGCTTTAAAAGGCATTGTATGAACTAACAGAGACTTACATATAATATTAAATTATTTTAGCGAATTATTATTAATTTTGTTAGATGTGATAATGCTGTTGTCATT
This sequence comes from Diceros bicornis minor, assembly GCF_020826845.1. Classification (NCBI taxonomy): domain Eukaryota; kingdom Metazoa; phylum Chordata; class Mammalia; order Perissodactyla; family Rhinocerotidae; genus Diceros; species Diceros bicornis. Next base: position 16,267,883 of record NC_080775.1, on the reverse strand, counting down.
ACATATAAAAGTGTTCTAATTTTCGAGATGCATACTGAAATAACCAGGAGTATATTGTTATAATGTCTGTAATTTATATTTTAAAATTTACCAAAAATAGATGAAACAAATGACTTAATCATTAAATCTAGGAGATAGGTGTTTACAATTATCTTCATTATTTGTGTGTTTGAAATTTTTTATAATAACAAGTTTCAAAAATAAAAACCAAAGAAAATAGAAGCAGCCTTAGGGCTCTACTACTGTTTGCTTTAGAAAGTGCTAATGGGAACCAGACCTCTGTCTAGGCTCCAGTCTCACCTAAGCCTGCTTCCCAATGTTGCAGAGTGTGTGGCATTGAAAGGTTCAGGGACAGAGGTCACTCATCCTTCAGCAAGCATGACATTCGGCATGAACAGAAGCCCTGCAAGTGGTCACGATATTAATCGAACCAGGGAGGTGATGATCATACACCTCTTCCTCTGGTTTTATATGCAGCATTCCAACATCAACTTTGAGTCAAGCAAATTTGAACAGCTCCTACTGAAGATAACCAAGAAAACTGGGGCGATGGTCTGGGATAAAATTAAAACCAGTTTGAACTCATGGAACCAATTTCCCTATCCAGTTTTACCACTGTTAACTTAGTTTAAAACCTGCAGAACATTCTTTTCTGGCTGTCCCATTCCATCCAGTTTCTGAACTTTACCCAACAGAAACAGATATTTTATTGGCAAAAATTAAGCATCTCAATTCCATATTCATTTATTAGAGCCTCAACCTGTCCAAAGGGGATTCAGTAAATGTTGTGAAGGACTCATAGACAGGCAAGCCCTAGAAGAAAGCACAAGTAACAGTGGGAGAGAAAGGTCTTGAGCATTAAAAGCAAACTGTGCTATGGAAATCCAGAGAAAAGTGCTATCTATAGAACGAAACATGGGACAAGCTATGGATAATAATAGTTTTGTTTCTATCTTATTAATTCTTTTGTTTCTTTTTCTTGCCTTGGTGACAAAGACCTCTTTTGTTATGTTGAATAAAAGTGTTGATAGTGGCATCCTTATTTTGTTGCCAATCTAAAAGGGAAAATTTTCTAGTTTCTCCACTAAGTATGATGTTGCCAAAGGCTTTTTTATTTTTGGTACCTGTAATGGATGCTGTTAGTCTTCACTCAGATTCCTTTCATCAAACCAATCAGTGTAGCCATCCCCCAGCTACTGGAAATTATTGACAAAGTTTACAGCTGACTCTTTCTACAAAGAACTACCCTTTATCAAACCGGAGCCACTGGGGCAACAAATGTCTACTGACTGACTGACATAGGATTACAAAACTGACCATTTTGTAAATACCATTGAGACATTGAAGAAAGAAAATGGCATATTTATTAATCAGCAATCTGAGACAAAGTATGAGACTCAAAAATTCTCTTTGGCAGCATTTTTTTTAAAACATTCATTTCCTGCAGTGACGGAGCAAACAAAGCTGAAGGCGAGATATAGAATATATTTGTGCGAGGAGCAGAACTTCAGAGAAGGTCAAATTCTCCTTGCCTAGGTCACTCAGACAAGGTAATAAAGAAGTGGGATCCGGAGACTTGGGATGGGGATGTCCAGCCTCAGTTCCTCTCTACGTGTGTCTGTCCACAGACAGCTTGAGTGTCAAGCTGTCGTTATGCCAACGTTATGGCAGTTGGCTTCCCAGAAAGTGAAAGATCCAAGATATCAGGCAGAAACTGCAACACCATTCATGATCTAGTTTTGGAAACCGCATACCATTACTTCCACAATATTGTGTTGGTCACACAGTTGAGCCCCATTCAATGTGGGAGGGGAATACTCAAGTGCATGACTATCAAGAGGCATGGATCATTGGTTGCCATCTTGAAGGCTGGCTCCCACAGACTACGCTTTGGCCTCTAATAATTCAAGTGTCTCCTACACGTAGAATGTATTTGCCCCCTACCTAAAGGCCTTAAAAGTCTCATACCATTACAGCATCAGCTTGAATCCATGAATGTCATCATCTAAATTAGACACAAGTGTGTATGAGCTTCCTTGAGTGCAGTTTCTGAAGATTTGTAAGCTAAGAGACAGGTTATCTGATCCACACACACATCATAATGGTGGGTCAGGGATAGGATAACCACAATAGACTCTTCCATCCAAAACTGGTGACACAGGAGGTATGCAGGAATTACGGGCCCATGGCATTTCTGAAATCTAGAAGGGGCACGTGTTGATAGTTCCCTGATTAGGACTTAAATCTGGGAACGATTCACTGTAGTTCTGGGTTTGCCTCTGAGCTCTTGGTTCTATTCTTTTAGTCATTCTTCCTGAACCATGAAAGGCAGCTCATGTTTACAGATGGGTAGTTTTCTCAGCCTTCTTCCTATATAAATTTGAGGATTCAAAGTCCAATTTCTATTGTCTCTGCTCCTTTCAATCCAAATTGGTGCTCTTTCCAAAAGTATGAATATTTTTAAAACTTTGTGGGTCTCCTGTGAATCTTACCAGAATTTAATCCATTAGGTAATAGCCACACTACAGGTCTCTTTGAGATAAGTCTTTTTCTAACTGGACTTCCCAATGAGGCTGGTGAAGTACAACACACTTTAGATTCTTAGAGTCCTTGTGTTTAAAGTAGAAGATCCATGAGACACACCCTTAAAATCTTCAGAGGGTCTTTTGTTGGACTGATTTTTTTCTAAGGTCTTTACAGTCTCATTCCTCTTTTCATCTTTAGACCATGTTTTCTTGACCTTCTCAGTATTTAATCTTCGCCTGGAAACCATTTCTCAATTTTTAACATCATTTGTCATATGGAAAGTCTAGGAATTCTCTAAACCAGCAAATCCTAGATCTTTTATGCTTCACAATTATTTCCTGAGAATATCTCTCTTCTCTTGCTTTTTACTACAGGCGATAAGAAGAAGCCAGCTGGCACATTCAACACTGTGCCTGGAAATCTTCTAAGCTACATCACCCAGTCCCTAAGGAAATTTTCTTCTTTCCAGATTACTGCAGGAGACAGCATGTTGCACAGGGATCCCCTTCTCTCTAGTTTCCAATAATATTTTTCTCACTTTCCTTTAAGCCCTCACTGTCTGTCTCCTTGGGACCGCTTGGCTTCCACTAGCAGTCTCTTTGCTGCCATTTAGGCTTTCACTAACATTCCTTTCAAAGGCCTTTCACCTTTTACCCACTGAATAGTCTCAAAGCAATTCCCACATTTTTTAGATTTTTGTTAGAGTAGCACCACACTCCAAGTACCAAAATCTGAATTATTATCTCTTGCTACATAACCAATTACCCCCAAATTTAGAGGTTTAGAATAACAATAAACATGCATTATCTCTTAGTTTCTTTAGGTGAGAATTTGGGTACAGCTTGGCTAGGCAGTTCAGGCTCAGGGTTTCTCTTGAGGTTCAGTCAGATGTCGGCTGGGGCTGCAATGATCTGAAGGCATGAATGGGGCTGGAGGATCCACTTCAGGATGGCTGGCTCACCTGGCTTTCAAGTTGATGCTGGCTGTTAGAGGAAGGTTTCAGTCCTTCTCTATGTGAGCCTCTCCACAGGACTATTTCAGTGTGCTCATGACATGGTAGCTGGCTTCTCCCTGAGTGAGTGATCCAAAAGAACTAAAGCAGAAACTGTAACACTCTTTATGACTTAGCTTCAGAAATCACACAGTGTCAGTTCTGCAATATCTTATTGGTCACACAGCTCATCCCTAATCATTGTTGGAAGGGACTACAAAGGGCATAAATAGCAGGAAATAAAGGTTATTGGGAGCCGCCTGGGAGACTGGCTACCACAGATGTACTAAGCATTTAGCAGACTTTTCTTATTTGGATTTTTATTTACAGAACAAGAGTAGGAAATATAAAAGGTCAGGTGGAAGCCCTTGAGACTGCTCCCTCCAACCAAGACAGAAAATCAAATACAATATTGCTCCCTGCAGGGAGTGTCAAAGATTAGTACCACACCGAAAGGATGCAGGGGGTAATTATCCCCATCATATTCTCCATTTAATTCACCAGTCTCACCCCTGCCAAAACTGAATGGATAAAGGTGGATATCGGTAGATGACTACAAACTTAGCAAAAGAGTATCCCTAATTACAGCTGCTGCATGGGCTGTGGTACATTTACTACAGCAGATTAATATAACTTTGGGTATCTGAAATGTGGCTATTGATGTAATTAATGTGTTTCTTCAATACCTAGCTGGAAGGAGGATCAGAGGCAGTTTATATTCACGTGGAATGGACAACAGTACATATGGACTGTCTTGCCTCACATTTGTATTAATTCTGCTGCTCTCTTTTACAATCTAGCCCCAAGAGATCAGGACTATCTAGAAATTCCCATAACATCACATTGGTACAGTATATTGATGATGTATTAACTATTGCTGCATAACAAAGTGTCCGAAAACTTAGTGGCTTAAATGACAATAACAATTTATTATCTCACACAATTTCTGTTGGTCAGGAATTTGGGAGAAACTTAGCTCAGTGGTTTTGACTCAAGGTCTCTGATGAGTTAAAAGTCAAGTGTTGGTTAGGGCTGCAGTCATCTGAAGTCTTGACTGGTGATGGAGGTCAAACTTTCACATTGGCTCACACACAAGGCTGGCAAGTAGGTGCTGGCTATTAGGAGGAGACCTCAGTTCCTCATCACATGGGTCTCTGCATAGGGCTACTTGAGTGTCCTCATAACATAGCAGCTGGCATCCCCTAAGAAACCAAGGAAGAAGCTTTAATGACCTCACCTTGGAAATGATAGCTCTATTCAATATGAGAGGGGAATACACAAATGCAGGAATGGCAAAAGAAGAGAATCACTGGGGACATTCTTGGAGGCTGACTACCACACTTGACATCATGTTAATTAGACCTGATAACTAAGACGTGGCAAGTACTCTGGATGCCTGGTAAGAAATGTGTTCCTGAGGGTAAGAGATAAACTTTACAAACATTCAGTGGCCTACCAAGTCAATTAAACATTTATGGGTTCAGTGGTCTGGGCATTTCAGGACATCCTTCCAAAATAAATGACAAGTTGTTGTACCTTGCACCTCCTACCACTAAGAAAGAAGCACAATACTTAGTAGCTTGCTTTACTGAAGCAGTAGTACTGTTTTGGAAGCAATACATTCCATACTTGAGTATAATGTTCTGTCTCATTTATCACTTGACACACAAGTTTTGAATAGAGCCTAGCACAAGAAGATACCTCACTACAAGTTCAGGCAGCAGTGAAAGCCACTCTGCCCCTTCCTCCATATAATCTTGCAGATCTTGTGGGTCCCAAGATATCTATGGGAGAGAAAAAAACTGGGTGGACCCCTACCAAGCCCTAATAGGAAAGTTGCAGGACAGGACAAAAGCCGATTCCTCACTTGTCCCCAACCTGTATCCTCCTTGAAGTTCTGCCAACTGTCCTGGCAAACCTTCGATTTGTCTTTGCACTCGCAATTTCCTCTGCCTGAAATACTTTTCATGATATATCTTGGCTCACTCTTTCATGTCTCTGCTTACATGGCACTTTACCATGAGTCAGGAAAGTACTGTATTTAAAATTGCAGTCCCCCACTCCTCACCCAGCACTCTATCTCCTTTCTCTGTTTTATCTTTCTCCAGAGGATTTAACGTAACTCACTATATACTTCATTTATCTTTTTTGTATGTGATCCACATTAGAATGTAAATTTGATGAGGGTAAGGATACTTGTCAGTTTTTTTTAACTGCTGGATCCCCAATATATATAGAACTATACCTGCGCATAGCAGACACTCAGTAAATGTTTATTGGATGAATGAATGCTAGACCCCAAATTTTAATTGCCTAATGAATATCTTCATCTCAATACCCCCAAGACACTGATCATTAATTATCCCTAATTCCCTGTGGTAGGCAGAAGAATGCCCCCCTCCAAAGAGGCCCATGTCATAATCCCTGGAACTTGTGCATATAACCTGTGTGGACTACATGGAAAAGGGGGATTAAGTTGTAGATGAAATTAAGGTTGCTAATTAGCTGACCTTTAAATAAGAAGATTATCCCAGAGTACTTGGGTGGGCTCAATGTAATCACAAGAGTCCTTAAAAGTGGAAGAGGGACAAGAGGAGAAGCTCAGAGTGATGTGATGTTAGAAGAACTCAACTAGCTTTTGCTAGCTTTAAAGATGGAGGAAGGAGGTGACAGGCCATGAAACACAGGCTTTTACAGAGAAGCTGGAAAAGGCAAGGAAATGAACCCTTCCCAAAGCCTACAGAAAGGATAACAGCTCTGCTACTGCCTTCACTTTAGCCTGGTGAGACCCATGTCAGACTTCTGACCTGCAGAACTACGATAATGCATTTGTGTTGTTTAAGCCATGAAATTTTGTGGTATTTTGTTATGACTGCAATAGAAAAGTAATACACTTCCTCCCTATTCTTTTCTGATCTGCTTATTCTATCCTCTCTTTACTACCAGGGACACAGTTTTATACAGTGGTCATCGCTTCCTTTCAGGAGGAGAGTAGCCCCCCCTCAACTCCAGTTTTCATGTAGTGGCTTCAGAAAACTTCAGCATTCAGAAGTCAAACTCCTACTCATCTATTCTTATTTCCACATCTGGAACCAATCAGGCCTAAGCTTTAATCCCTTTTGTGTTTCTGTTCTGCTTCTGGTCAACAGAGATGCAAATCTTGTATTTAAGCACAGTTATGTTTTATTAACTTTTTAATATCGCCTGCCTTTCTTAGTAAATCACCAAATTTTATCCATTCTACTTCGAAAATGTCCATGGAATTTGCCGCTCATTGAAATAGCCACTGCTACTGCTCTAATTCAAGCCCTAAGCATCTCTTCATGGATTATTGCAGTAACTTCCTAACTGGTTTAGCTGTTTCCAGGCCTTCTCACCTTAAATCATTCACACTTCACTGCATACTGCAAGTTATCATTATAAAAGATAAGGATGATGTTATCACTCTCCTGTTCAAAAATCTTAACTAGCTCCTGTTATATTTAAAGTTCATAGTGTTCTTAACGCTATGAGTCATGGGCTCTGGAATCATATCACCTGTGTTATGAACCTTATTCCAGCACAGCTTCTGAGTTAGAAAAACGTGGGTTTGCATCCTGGTTTTCCCATTTACTGCATGACCCAGGACAAAGCCCTCATCCTTCCAGGAGATCGTTGTAGTACTTCATAGAGTTGTGCGTGTTCTGTATTGTAATATACGTAAAGAGCTTGCACAAAACTGATCAACAAATATTAGCTGCTATAATTATGTAAGGCAGTATTCAATGTTCTTAAGATTTTGGCCCTCTATTTTAGTCTGCTCAGTCTGCCATGACAAAATAGCAGAGATTGGGTGGCTTAAACAACAGAAATTAATTTTCTCAAAGTTCTGGAGACTGCAAGTACAACATCAAGATGCCATCAGCATTGGTTAATGGTGAGGACTCTTTTAGCTTATAGAAGCCGCCTTCTTGCTGTGTCCTCACATGTTCTTTTGTCTGTGTGCACGTGGTGTGAGAGATCTCTGGTGTCTCTTCCTCTTCTTGTGAGGACACTAGTTCTAATTGATTAGAGCACAATATTTGCGACCTCATTTAACCTTAATTGCCTCATTAAAGGCCCTATCTCTAAATACAGTCACATTGGGGGTTAGGGCTTCAACATATGGATTCAGAGGGGACACATTTCAGTCTATGGCACCCTCCTTAATCTGACTTTCCTGACTTCTCTCTCTCTAGTGACACAAATGCCAGGTTCCTGCCACAATAGTATTTCATGCCCAAAATGCACATTCTCCCTTTCTTCTCTAGTCAAAATTCTATCTAGTTCAAACTCCTCTGAAGTTTTCTCTAGTTCAAATGCAGGAGTAACTCATCTTCCATCTTTGCTCCTGTAGTTCTCAGTTCAAACCATTAATATACCTAATATAAGAACAGTATTTTTCAATGTGCATATTTCTTTTACATAAAATGTTCTGTTAAATCCCGTAATCATTGTATAATTACAATAATTACAATAATTACTATTATTAATAAATTTATTTTATTAATGTGACAACTGAGCCTCAAAGAGGTTAATAATTTTCTGGAAATTGAGAACATTAAAAAATACGCTTTTTTGTAGATGATGATACCATTCACTTATTACGAAACATTGAAAGAAGAGCAGGTTTTATGGGGAAAAAAATGTTTGATTTGACACATACTGAGTTTGAGGTGCCTATAACACATCCAACTATATAAATATTATATGCTCACTTAATATAGGCAGTCGTATTAATATACAAATTGGGATTTTATCTTCTCATTTCATAATGTTAGCACAAGTAAGTGATGTGTTGTATAACCTCTTTTATTCTATCTGTTAGTGAAGAATAATGCTAAATTATTTATTTACTTTGTATATTTGCTCAACCTTCTTTTTCTTCCCACTCTTTTCATATATTTTAACTTCTAAACAGCCAATTTTTTAAATCATAGAAGTAGACAGAATCAGAAGTGAATGAGATCTTCAGAGATTATCTAAATTTAGTCCTCTTAATTTATAGATGAAGAAAGCACAGTATAGCTAGTTAAGTGATTCATCCAAGGTCACAGTTAGTACCTAAATAAGAGCTAACATTCAGATTTTCTAATTCCAATCAAAAGTCTATTCCATTATACCAGCAATTCCCAAACAGTATTCTGCAGAACATTAATTATGTGAGAAGATCAGTGAATAAAATGATTCAAATGTGTCTTTTAACCCTGAATATAATCCCCTCTCTTGTAGAGTTGCAGTGAACAACTTGTTTAACCTTACTTAATCCAGCATTTAATGATAGAATCCCTTTTCCACCATGTATTAATGCTAGTAGGAGATGCTTCGGGAAACGATGCACTATGCCATACTTGAGTATGACAGTGGTGAGTTTCAAAGGAACTTGGTATGCTTGATAGGAAAATTATTCTGCTGAGATGAGGTTAGGATGATGCAAAGGAAAGAGTGTCATTTGTTTAAAAGATTTATACTGTTATTGGAAGACAAAGGGCATATAAATGAAATAGTATGGGATTGTTCTAGTAATCTGCCTAGAACTTACTAATCTTATTGCAGGGCAAGTTTTTGAAAGATTTGGTTTCTCCTAGATAAGTGGTGGTGCGAATACACTAAATCAGGAGTTAAGGGATTCCACTTGGAGAATGTGTTCTTTTCACGCTAGTTACCAGGAACCAGGTAACGAAGCTTTTGTGCTTTTATTTGACAGGGAAATTTTGGGAAAGACAGGAAAATAAACACAGAGTTAGGGTTTGACAATGAGTAATTAATTCTGTTGCTGTGAAGTAGTAAAGCTGGCTAAAGATAATTAATCATGGTGGAAATCTCAGCCCAGTTTTATGGAAGTGCCCTGACTTGAATTTGAAAGAAAGAGAAGTATTACCGATAAAACCTACCTATGAACAAGAAGTTTCTGATTTTTTAGGACTAAAGGTTATTCATGGAACCTACATACAACTTAATGATATGCATCAGTTTAATCAAAACCATATGTGGTCCTAGGAAAAAAAATAATATGCTAAAATGTGGAGCAATATAAAAACTTCAAAGAAAATTTACACAATTTTCAAGTTATTCTAATAAAAGAGAAAGGCATTTTTGTCCTGTACCAGATGCAACAAACTTGACTGCTTCCAATATTTATTATTTTCATATATAATTACTGAAAAAGAAAATTTTAAATGAGTATTAATTTGCATTTCTATTGTAGTGTAAGCAAGTTCACAATTTAAATGTTATAACTCACAAATAATTAACCAACATAAACAATGTAACATTTATCAAATATTCCTTGTTGGGCCGGCTCCGCGGCTTAGCGGTTAAGTGCGTGCGCTCCATTACTGGCGGCCCGGGTTTGGATCCCGGGCGTGCACCAATGCACCGCTTCTCTGGCCATGCTGAGGCTGAGTTCCGCATACAGCAACCAGAAGGATGTGCAACTACAACATACAACTATCTACTGGGGCTTTGGGTGGATAAAAAGGAGGAGGATTGGCAATAGATGTTAGCTCAGAGCCAGTCTTCCTCAGCAAAAAGAGGAGGATTAACATGGATATTAGCTCACGGCTGATCTCCTTCACAAAAAAAAAATAAAAAAAATATTCCTTGTTAACAGTATGTGCTGCTAATTAAAATTTTTTAAACATTGCAAATAAAGAATATAACCTAAAGGTGGAAAGGACATACATATCAATGTTTATCCAAGATTTTGCCAGCTTCACCATAGTTGGAAACTAAGAAAAATCACAGTTCAAGAAATATTCCATTTTAAAAATACATTTTGAAAGTATAGCTTTTTCTCTATATCTATAGATAATCAAATCTATAACTACTATCTGTATATTAATAGAAAGAAAACAAATGTGATATGGTGTTACATGTACTATGCCATTAATATTTCCATATATTAATGGAAGGAAAACAAATGTGACAAACACCTTCAAACTTAGAAGTCTGCCACTTACAGGCTCTATCAACCTAGACCCTTCTATATCTTTCATAAAGTGAAATAATTATGTAAATTGTAAATCACCATGCAAATATAAAATTTTTAATTAGACCAGTCAATACTACTTCCCCTGGTCCCTCACTTGCTGAAAGACAGTGAATTCTTAAGTATCAGTAGAGGCAAGTTTCATTCCTTCAACTAATACTTATCGAGATCCAGCAATGTTCAAGTCTCCATACTAGTTACTATGAATAAGACAGGTCCTCGGTTTCCATACATTTATATCCCAGGAGGAGAGTAAATAATTCTTTGCAAATACAAGGATGACAGTAATTGTCACAGGCAAGTTACAGATGAGGTACTATGAAATTTCAGAAGCTAAAGTTTTTACTTTAGATTGTAATGACTGGAGAAAGCTTTATTACAATGAGGCATTTATACCATGTCTTGAAGAATGGGTAAGATTTGGTTTGCAAAAATAGGGTAAAGGGTATTTTAAAGAGAATAAAAATTAGGAAGAAGGCTATGGATATGGTTCAGGCACTTTGAACAATTCCTCTTAACAACAAAGGTTGCTTAAGTCGGAAATAAAGTATAAATCAGCAAAACGCTCTTATTTGCAACCTGGAAGGAACCTATCAGATTTTGCCCTTTTGTTTTCAATTCAAAGGTCAGCCCATATAAGTTCTCTTCTTTTTAAGCTGCACAAATCCAAGTTTTCACACCAACTAAACTTAACTGAAGGCTTGTCAATAATTAAAACCTGGACTTTAGTTCAGGTATTGCCCCCATACACTCTACGGTCTCAAAAACTGGAGACGAATATGCTCTACCATTTAGGAACAGGCTGCTTTGACTCTGTTTTCCTATAAACAGCTTTGTAATTCTGCGTTACACGTGGTAGAGACATTTTTAATGCACATTAAGCCACACTTCAATTATATTTTTAATAGTTGGTTCAACTTTATACCATTCATCCAGGCACAGAGGCTGACAGTCTTGGATGTATCGGCAGCTCTCTACACAGACATGGATGTTTCTTCATTGAGACTCAACCTTCGTCTTATAGCTGTAGTGTAGCATAATCAATATTATAAATTTTAAGGAACAGGCTATGTTCTGGGCCCTAGGGCTTGGGCCTCAGAGCCTCCATCAAGACCAGAGCAGCACGCAGGGGGAGGAGGTGTTCCAGCATGGTAGAACTATGCCACTGCCCACGGGACGTGGCGTGCGCGCCAACACAAAAGCGACCACCCCACCAAGGAGCAGGGGACTGGGCTCACAGACGCCTCTGGCCTCCACAGCGGTCCTCAACAATTCCCACCCCCCACTTCCGCTTCCGGGGAGGCGCCTCCCAGGCCCTCCGGGTGTGGGGGCGGTAGCGAGAGAGGAGCCGGAAGTGGCCCGGCACTTCCGGTACGGGAAACTCTGTGCGGCCGCTCGGAGCGGGCTTGACAGGCGCGGTCCCTGCAAGTGGCTCCGTCTCGTTTCGCCTCCCTCCCGTCTGACGGAGCTCCTTTGCCGCTGCCGTCCCGCTTCTCCTGTCTCCGAGGCCGCCCCTTCCCCATGTTCCGGGGCAGGAGCCGTGAAAGCGAAGACCCGCTCGCCGGTAGCCCATCATGTCCGAACTGACTAAAGAGCTGATGGAGCTGGTGTGGGGCACCAAGAGCAGCCCCGGGCTCTCCGACACCATCTTCTGCCGCTGGACGCAAGGTACCCGGGCCGGGCTCTCCCCCCCGGCCGCGCTGCCTTTGCCCTGCGAGAGTCCAGCTGTGGCTCCTCTCGCGCCAGCCCCCTCGCGTGCCCTGCGCTCTGTCCCCATTCCCAAGCCCGGCTCTGCAATTGGACTTGCTAGACACGCCCTGCCGCCCCCGGGGGGAGAGGTGGAGCAGGAGAATGGCTACAGCTGTCCACTACAGACCCGCCCGACCCGCCTCTGCCGCTCCCTGGGCTGCCCTTCGGCTGGAGCGGAGACGGGCTGGTTGTTGGGCTGCAGTGTGTGACATGAAGGTGTGCCCTGTGCCCCGGTGTCCATTTCTCAAGAAGTGCTGTGGCCGGTTGGATCTTTACCCCCTAACAAGGCTTCCTGCTGCTGCTGTTTGGTCTGATTTCGGACAGAGGGAGGTCCACAGGAAAGTCAAAGTGCTAATTCCAGAAAGCAGTTTTGTTGTTTGTATTTTAATTATGTGGTTGGGCGTGGTGCTCGGTGCGTAAATATTATGTTGCCTGCCATAAAGTGTTCTCTGGACGCAAAGCCTGCCTGGTTTTGAGACGGTTTAGCATCTGTTTCAGTTAGGAGAAGACTGTGCCCGTCTAATTATTCAGGCATGGTTTTGAGTTATATAAGAATTTTGATGAATAATATGAATAATAATGAAATAAAAATTACCGTTCATTGAATTCCTGTGCTGGGTACATTATACGAGTAATTATCCCTAGTTCTTAAGTTTTAATATTAAAACACAACAGACACAGACACTTAAGGTGATCTGTGGTGAAGTTGAGTGAGATTAAGAGCATCGTCTTTGAAATCAGAAGGATTGGTAATGTATATATGTAAAATATCACAGGCGAGTAAATAATAGCTATTTATTAAAATTGTTAAAATATTTATTTAGAGACTACCTATTCTCAAAGGATTTGGGGGAATTTTAGGTAGTAAATCTAAGTCATAATGTAACCCAAAATTAGGGTTTAAGTAATCCCTTTTCCCTCCCAAATATGTCTTTTTTAAGAGCTGGTAAAATTAGAATCATAATGTATTGCAGTCAGGTTGTTTAGTCCATCACTCTTGTTTTGCAGATGAGAAAAATGAGTCATGAAGGCTAAATGACCAGGCCAAAGTTGCACAAACTCATAGAACTGGGAGTCAATTCCAAGTCACCCAATTCCTAATACAGCTCTGTTTTCATTCATTTCCTCTGAGTTTCAAAGCCTACATGTAATTAGTTTGGCTCTTTTTACACATTTAATTATGTCACTTGGACACCCGCATTTGCAGATTTTATTTTAAAGCTTACTTTCCACTTTGACTTATTTATGCTAACAGTGAACAGCCCTAAAGTACACAAGACTGTGAAGGACTAACAAAAATTTTACTTTCTGTTGTAATTAGTCAACATTAATTGTTTTCAGCATAAAATAAGGTAATATTTAGCCTTGTTTATATTAATACTGTGATGCAGATTCAAGGAGAATTTAGAGAGGCAGTTCTAGTAATGGTAAAAGCAGGCTTTGGAATAGTCATACTAGGGTTCTAGGTTCAAGATATTTAACGTGTTTAAGCCTCAGTTTCCTTCTCTGTAAAATGCAGATAATAGTAGTGTCAACCTTATAGGGTTGTTGTGAGGATTAAAGGCATGTAAGTACACTCAGGCACTTAGCACAATATCTGACACATAGTAAACACTCAGAAAATGGTAGCTGAATTTAAGAAGTGTTTAATTGTAGACTAAGCCACAGATCACTATCTGGCTATGCCCTGACAATAACAAGAAATTATTGTTTATTTGAAGGTTAGCCATTATTTAAAATAGACTTTGTAATGACATGTTAGAATCCTCTGCCATCTTTTAGTTATGCAAAAGTTCCTTCAATATTCATTCAATCAATACCATTTCAAAATAAAGAATTTCTTTCTTTTGTTGCTTTCCAGAGAGTGCAGTTATATTGGGGGTCTGTAATTCTTCAAGGTCTTACATTGATCAAGATTTTAAGGCAACCAAATATATATTTTTTAAGTTACCACCTCTGAATCAGAGAGATGTTACTGGTTTTGCTGTGTTAACTGTTGTATTATTTATTAATTTGTAGAGGCAGAAATCATTGCTAAAGATTGCTGTGGCCGTCACTTAGGATTATGGGAGTAGGCACAAGACACTCCTTTGCTGCACTTGCCTTACTGCATTCACAATGTGACATCAACTTTGGCTTTATTTCGTAGTCTATAACTGTGCTTTTAATTGACAACTGTAATCTTATTAGTCTTTTGGAAGCAAGTTATAGGTGTCAGTTGTGTGGGATGAATATTTATAAAATTATGTCCAGGGATATTCCATTTATGAAACTGTATTGATTGGTCACGTTAAATCTTTGGCTGTGTTAAAACAGTAAAAGCTGCAGGAGACGCTGCAGCACATAGTTGGGGGTTTTTTTCCCCTCTTTTAATTGATTTGGCACTTTTAGATGATATGTTAAAGTAATTAAGCTACAGGAGTGGCACATGGTTTGTTTTTTTTTTAATTCATTTGGCAGTTTCAGATAATTCTCTTCTGCGAATCCTTTTTCTTTAAAAAAAAAAAAGGTTTTTTTGTGGTCTTTTTTTTGTTTTGGGGCCAGTTTTTATTTTAAAGACAATAAGTCACGTAATTTAAAGGTTTGAAGTTGTTGGTTTTTTTAACTTGAAAATTTACCCTCTACTCCTGCCTGCTTCCCTCCTGCTCAATTTCCTATAATACTTTTTAAAGAAAATCATGTATTTTCTACCTTCTTATTCATAAGCACCCTTTATCCTCCCTCCCCTTCTTTCCACAAACTACAACAGTGTTCCAGGGCCCTGCAGCTCACACTTGGTAGGGTGGGAGGGAAGGCAAATAATAAATATAGTATAGCATAAATTAAGTATATATAATAGTTAGAAGGTAAAGAAATAGGGAGTTATGGGATGGGGTAGCCTCCATAGGCCTCATTTTAAGATGAGATTTGAGCAAATGCTTGAAGTAACTGAATTAGTTATGCAGGTATCTGAAGAAAGAGTGTTCTAGGCAGGGAGAATGGCCATTATAAACGACTTAATGCAGAATATGCCTGGCTTTTTATTCAAAGAACAGGAAGGAGATTAGTTTGACTGGAGAAGGAATGAG
The DNA here is from genome assembly GCF_020826845.1 of Diceros bicornis minor. NCBI lineage: Eukaryota > Metazoa > Chordata > Mammalia > Perissodactyla > Rhinocerotidae > Diceros > Diceros bicornis. The sequence continues at coordinate 16,252,540 of NC_080775.1, read as the reverse complement.
GGAAGGAGAGTATTGAAAGATGGTGTACAAATAATATGGCCCAAGTCGTGTAAGGCTTTCTAGGTCATTGTAAGGAGTTTGTCTTTTATTCTGAATGAAATGGGAAGTCATTGGAAGGTTTGGAGCAAAGGAAAGACACGACATGATGAGTTTTGAAAGGATTAATCTGACTGCTGTGTTTGAGGATAGGCTAGTGGATTGAGTGAGACAGCAAGATGAAATGAGAGACATTGCAGTGATCCAGGGAGGAAAAGATGGTGGCTTGGACCAGGACAGGAGTAGTGGAGATGGTAGGATGGGTCAGATTGCCCACATACCAGCAGGACCAAGGTAAAAGTAATCTAGATCTAACAGAAGTAAGTATTCATCTTGTTATAAATGAAAACATTTTGACCTGTTGGGAATTTGGATTTGATTGTCTAGCTCAGTGTTTGGCAGACTTTCTCTGTAAAGGGCCAGTGGCTTCTATTGTCTCTGTCTCAATTCTCATCTCTGCCATTGCAGGAAAAGCAGCCCTAGATAATATGGGTGTGGCTCTATTCCAAAACTGCATTTACAAAACAGGCCAACCCCTGATCTCGATTATAAACTCTGAGAAACCATTTCTTCTTTTTTTTCCCCCCTTCCTCCAAGCTTTAAGTTATTTTATTGTTTTACCTAGAGACTAGCCAGAAAGAGAGAAACCCAATGTTACTATGTTTTTTGGGAAATGGAGCTGTAGTTGATAGAAATTAGCATTTTGGACTTTCAGTATAGAACGATTTTTGTTACATAATATGAAAAAAATGAGATTTAACAATTAACTTAGGAAAGTGAGGGATCAATTAAAGTATAAGTATAAAATGTATTTAGGAGTTAATACATTTGGATTAAAGTTCAAAAGTATGTTTAGATGTTTATTATAATGTGATTTAACATTTTTCCAAAGTAATAAAATGATACACCAGTATCATTAATTTTTCTTTCAAAGTGAGCATAAGTTAATACTCTGGATCATATCATTTCAGAGATTTTTGCTGTTGTTGGAAGGCTTTTATTTCTCTCAAGTATCAGTTTTTCTTCCTCCAAGCTACCTAAATCATAATTCACCTAAAATTCAATTTTTTTAAACTCAACAATTTGTAAGCTTATATGACAAAGTTAATTTCTTGGTACTTGGAATACATAACATGTTCTTTAGTTCAAAGTAGCTATCATAATATCTTACATTGGTATTATGCTTTATAGTTTTTGAAAATCTTATTTAATCCTTGCAACAACCCTAAGAATAGCAAAGGGTAAATGTAGTTATCCGCATTTTTATAGAAGAGAAAACTAAGGCTCAGTCTGGATTTTACTCAACCAGTATCATCCAACTTGTAATAACTAACCAAGTCTTTCTATGGCCTTTTGTTCACATGAGAGCTAGAATCATAGAGGCAGTAGTTGTCAAACTGGTTTGAATAATGTATATATGCATAGTAAGTCATTTAAAAGACTGGAAAATTGCAAAGAGGTTCATGGCTCAGGTTTACATTAGTTATGAGCTATAAAACTGAGAAAGACTGCTATGTTTGTAGTACTGTGGAATCTGATAGAAAATCGTATATTTAGGATCAGATGCTTTAGATGGCTATTTTCAGGTCTAATCAGAATAAAAAAACAGCCATTTGTGATAAGTTAATTTCTTCTAAAACTAGGAAATAATTATAATATGGGAACACTTGATAAGAGAAATAACTCTATATCCTAAAAAAGTCCAACTCCAGTGAAACCTTATTGTAAAGGAGAGGCCTACTTAGCATACTCCTGTTTTAGGATAGAATATTTAATTTCCATTTAGCTGACTTTATTTCGTTTTAAGCTCTAATAGCCTTTGTTTGTTATCAGTTACACACTCAAACATGTATACTATAATTAAACAGAATTTGGCATAAAGCAGATCTGCCTAGAATTCTCTCCATCGGGTTTTTATATCTAAAGTATCTAAAGCAACTCGCTATAATGCATTTCAAACTATAAGCCCCACCCATGGATCTTGAAAATTACATTACATTATTAGTAATTTTAAGGAAGGCAAGAATCCTTTACTGGTTCATGTTTATTACATACTCTGAAAGTTTGGCAGAGCCTAGTTTCCCCTCTACACTTAGGCCCAACACCAAGGACCCTTTCCTTATTCCCAGTAGGAGAAGAGCTAGACAAAGAGTGGAGGCCTCTTGGCTTCACCTCTTGTTCCTAGATTGGACCTCAGATTTGGTTGTCTTGACGTGATACCTGCACCCTTAGTTCTCATTTATCCTTATTAAATTTGTCCCATCCACTGTACCTATTTCTAATCCTCCATTTAGCCTGTCGTTTAGTCTATTTCTCCCAGGCTGCTGTGTACTGCTGGAGAAAATTGTGGTCAGCATCAGTACAAATGTAGTAATTAAACCTTAGCTGAGCCCTCAGTGTTTGTCTTAGTTCTTTATCCTGTCAGCTGTTTTTATGTTTTCAGAACTAACATTCTCCTCAGTTCTCTCCCCATCTCATTCCCCTCACTCTCAGTCAGTAGCGTCTTCAAATTCCTCTTTGCCTGTGTATTTAACTTAGAAGCCTGCTAAGATTTACTTTTTTTCCTAGGCCAGTGGCTCTCGTGTTTTTTAACTCAGGGCTCCATTACATGCTTAAAAATTATTCAGGACTTCAACATGGAAAATAAAAAAATTAATGAGACCTGTGGCGTTGTTTGACATTTTTATAAATCTAATGTCTAGCTTATTAGAAGGCAGCTGGATTCTCACTCTTGCTTCTCCATTCAGTCTTTTGCAATATGTTGTTTTAGTTGAAGTGTATGTAGAACATACAGCCTCCCACAAATATGTAATTGGCGAGGTAGGAGTTTTAGATAATTGTGGATGTTCTTTGATACTACATCAAAACTCAACAATCGGTAGTTTCTTAGAGGTCAGTTATAGTACGGAATCTGAATCCACATCAGTGAACTTTTCATATTCTGTTTAATTGAAATCCCTTGGTTTGTCTTGAACTTTGAGTGGATCTTTTACCCATGCGTTAATTTCCAATAGCATGCATTGCTCATTTGGAAGTTTTTGGTCCACTGGTTTATGCAGATCTTGCAAATGTTAACACATTTCGTTATACATTATCAAAAGTCACATTTATTACTATCACCACTGATCTCATCAGAAAAATCTCTTAAGTCTTGAGAAGCTGTCAAACGGCAGTGTTGGGCACAAGTTTTCCAAAATTTTAGTTATTGCTTGAAAGCTTGACATTTTATCACTGGCAAAAATATTGTCAGTTGTTTTCCTTGAAGTATCAGTCTCACTTTATTAACTTCTGAGAAAACGTCTGCCAAATACCCAAGTTTGAGTAATCATAGTTTGTCAGTAGCTCTTCAAAGTAAAAACAACACTCCACAAAAAAGCAGTTAGTTCAGCTTGCAATTCAAAAAATTACACATGTGCTTTTCCTTGAGACATCTGTCAGTCATCATCCAAGGTACGTAGCAGAGGTGCTTTATAGGTAGTTTCCATTTCGTCACACAAAGTGTATTTTAAAAAGATTATATTCAAGGTCAAGACTTAATAAAATCAGCATCAGTAAGGGCATTCTGAAGTTAAATTGGCTTTTTCTGTGTGTTTGAGAGAGGATGGTGGTGTTTGCTAGTACACTGACTGCTGGTACAGCTTGATGTCACTGCCTTGGGGTCTGCTAAGGCACCAGCAGTTTAACCCACTAATGCTTCTGTACCATCCCTGTGGATGTCAGCACAGTGAAACAGCAAATAATGTCTTAGTATTACTGTGAAAATGATTTTAACCCCCAGCAGGCCCCCGAAAGGGTGTCTAGGACTTCCAGGGGTCTGTAGACCACACTTTGAGAGCCTCTCTTTATCCACTTCCCACCACCACCACCTCACACTTTCTCAGTGCTTTTGGGACTTGGAGTCCTTAAACTTCCTCTTTCCTATATAATCATTCTTTTCCTTTTTCAAAACTCATGCCCTTCAGTCTAGAAAAATAGTAATTCTTTATACAGCTACCTTGCATGCTGTCATCTTTTTCCTTCACTTGTTTAACAAATAGTTTGCATTTACTCTTTCTCCTTGTGTTCTGAATCATACCTCAACCCTTTAAATGTGGCTGCTCTCCCTTGTGCTCTAGATTTCTTATTTCAGTATTCCCAGTAACATGCCTAATCCAGTATTTTATGTTTTTGCTCTACTCAGCAGCATTTGTAACAGGCAACTACTCTTTGCTTCCTGATTTTCTTTCTAGGACCTCAGTGTGTTTTCCTCTTACCTTTCTAATCTTTGTCAGTCTCCTCTGCTGACTCAGCCTTTGCTCACTTGTTAATGTTCCCAACTTCATTATCTTTGTTCTACATGTTCTCACTTCAACTGCCATGTTTACCATGATTCAAATTGCTATCTCTAATCCTAACCCCTGTCATGAGCTCCAGACCCATATTTCCCACTTCTAAATGTTGCCAAATGGTTGTCTCACATTTTTGAAACTAAACTTGGCATTCTTAGAAACAAACTCCCCCATTATCTTCCCTCCCAAAACGTCAACAAGCGTTTATTAACTGTGTAACATATAGGAAAACAGTGGTCAGTAGAACAGACAAGGTACCTGTAAGGCAAGACAAACAATAAACAAGTAAACAAACAACAGTATAATTAGAGATTATAATAGTACTTGTTGTGCTGGGGGATGGGAGGAGAGACCTACTTAGATGGGTTTGTCAGGGAATATCTATGAAGAGTACAGAGATTTCCCGTATACCTCCTGCTGCCACGACATGCGTCGTCTTCCCCATTATCAGTATCCCCCACCAGGGTGGTACATTGGTTACAATTGATGAACCTACATTGATACGTTATAATCACCCAAAGTCCGTAGTTCACATTGCAGTTCACTCTTGGTGTTGTCCATTCTATGGGTTTGGACAAATATATAATGACATGTAGCCGTCATTGTGGTGTCATAGTATTTTCACAGCCTTAAAAACCGTCTGTGCTCTGTGTATTTATCTCTCATCCCTCCCCCCAACCCCTACCCCCTGGCAACCATGGATCCTGTTACTTTCTCCATAGTTTTCCCTTTTCCAGAATGTCATATAGTTGGAATCATACAGGTTGTAGCCTTTTCAGGTTGATTTCTTCATTTAGTAATATGCATTTAAGCTTCCTCCATGTCTTTTCAGGCAGCTCTTTTATTTTTAGCACTGAATAATGTTTCATTGTCCTGATGGACCACAGTTTGTTTATCCATTCACCTGCTGAAGGGCATCTTGGTCGCTTCCAGGCTTTGGCGATTATGAACAAAGGCGCCATAAACATCAGTGTGCAGGTTTTTGTGTTGATATAAGTTTTCAGCTCCTTTGAGTAAATACTAGGGAGCTTTTGGTGAAATCTTAAAGAGGATTTTTTTGCTTTTGTTTTTAAATATGTGAGACACATTTTTAAATGCTGTTAAAAAGAGATATTGAAAGGTAAAGAGAGAAGAGGTGGGATGGAATGGGATCCTCTACGCTATTTCTTATCTCACTCGCCATCACCTAGTGTCTCAAGCTAGAAACTTCAGAGTCAGCTCTAATTTCTTTTGTACGAAGCCTTTGCCCCACTTGCACATACTCATCAAATCTTATTTTTTACCTCAGAAATATTGTTTAGATATAGTTTCCTTCCACACTAATGTTGCTTTTATTACGTTGGCACCGTCTCTATATGGCTGTTGAAACAGCCTCATCCCCACACTGGTCCTTTAAAAGGAAATCAAAAACAAACCCAGTATGATCACATTACTACTTTGATTAGTACTTGTCCTGGTCTGGTCCTTCCCAATGTTAACCTCTTGTCAGCTTCTCTTCCTCCCGTTTACCATCTCCCCCATCCCACCCCAGTACTACCCTTTGGCTACATTAAATTTCCCTCTGGTCTATGAACTCGACCTGCTCTTACCAACCCTTTTTCCTTTAATAAAGTTATTTTCTTTACCTGAAAGTCATTCTCCCACCCTTGCCTCTCTGGCAAATTCCTATTCAAGATCAGCCTCGAAGTCACCTGTTATGACTTGACTCAAGCACAGTAAGTCATTCCTTTCTGTATCCACCACACTCTGCATATTTCTGTTGTTAACATTCATTTATTCCTTTATTTTAGTAATTATTTGTTTGTATGTCCATCTTTACCCAGACTGTTGGCTCCTGCAGACCTGCGACTTTGTCATTCATGCATATATCCTAGAAGCTTGGTATACTATCTGATGTTCATTAAATGTTTGTTGGGTGAATGACTGAATTATAACCGTAAATGAAGCTTTACATATTCCTAGCATGTTGAATCAGAAGTGATCATTTTAAAGATAAGTACATTGAGGCCTAGAAAGGTGAAATGATTTCCTGAAGGTTATACAGATAGTAACTCATTTCTCCTGACTTCTGACCCTGTGCTCTCTGCAGTGTGTCAGTGCTCTCTGCGGGAACTTCTAGTCACTGCTCTCAGTCAATACTAGTTGGGTAATATTTAAATTAAGATAGGGTCAAGATGAGCTCATTCACTGTCTATGATGCCATTTAATTTTTAGCTTATAGAATGTGACTCAGAGATTCGAATGAAGAAAGATTCTGTAGGAAAGGGGTCCTAAAAATTCTCTTTGAATTCAGTAGATAGACTAGCCTTCTTCAAGTACGTTAAATTATTTAAAAGTCCGATTTAGTATCCTTTTACTAATGTCCACATTTTATCCCCCTAGTCCACTTACAGGGGTCCCTGGGTGCAAAATTTTGTGTGTGCGAGTGGACGTGTATATGTGTATGTGTGTTTATGTGCATTTGGCGGTGGGGGGGGAGGGCATAGGCTCCATATCTTTTTTCAGAGAGTCCCTTGATCCCCCGAAAAGTTAAGAACCACCGTACCCAACTGACTTGAAGATATTTTACTGTTGTGATAAGTGATCTTTCTCAAAGTACATTAAAAATTCTTTTAGCTGCTACTTGAATTATATTTTTAATCTTTGCTACTTGCTTTCATTTTTAGGGTTTGTGTTTAGTGAATCAGAGGGATCTGCATTAGAACAGTTTGAAGGTGGCCCCTGTGCTGTTATTGCACCTGTTCAGGTAACATAGACTACTTTACCAATTCCTTAGAGGGACGTGTTCAAATGTTTCATACTTAACTCTTTGTTTTCTAGTATCTGTACTCTATGTAATGAGGCATGATTGGTTACCTCTTAACTCTTTGTTCATGTAAATTGCTATAAATATCCAAAATAAAAATGAATTCAGAACATGAGTAGGTTACACAGCAGTACCCTTTTGACTATCTTTATTTTCAAGAAAACATAATAGATGTTCCCTGACTTTCAGAAAATTAGGAATTAATGATCGTGACATCTTTCTAATACAATGATCCTGTTGAGTTATAACATTTTATACTATAGATAGGTACATCATAGCAATCATATTATTTTCATTTGTTCTGTCTGTAAAAATGATTTCCCTAAAAGATTGAAGAAGAGTTAGTATTTTCATGGCCTAAAACTTTATAAATTTTTAAAATACTTTGTCAGTAGATAGTACTTTAGGCTATAGCTTTGGCCTTGAAAATAAAATCAGTGGCAACTGACTTCAAATAGAATTCCCAAAATAAAAAAAGATTTTTTTTTTTTGCACAAAAGATAAGGTTAATCCGAATATGTCTTTGATTTTTGAATCTTGCTGCATTACATTGCTTGAATTTCAAAGGCTGATTTGCTAGAAACTGTTATGTTGTTAAAACCAAGATTAGAATTTTCAGTTTACTGGTGTACTTACAATGTCTGAACAGCAGCGTAATTTCAGAACTGTTATAAAAGAAGCTGGAATTTATTGTTTATGTTTTAATCAGCATGTTTTGAAAATACATATTTAATGTGATATACATAATTCATTGGGCATAAAGAATGAATTCCTGAACTGTTAGCTACAAAATAAATTTGTCTCTCAAACCTTATACCCCATACACTTACATTATTAAATTAAAAATATATTTCTCGGAAGGAGGAAAAAGTCTCCTTTCATGGTGGATTCCAAAATATATCCTTTATAAGTCATTTTATTTCTTCAAAGAGTAAAGTTGATATTTTTTTTGCGTTAGTAGAATTGTAAAAAAATTAAGAAAAATTTGAATGTTTGAACTTTGCCTGGGAGTTACTGAATATAAAGAATAAAATTTAACTATAAATTAGTAATTAGAGCTGTTATGCTGAGTAACTGAGGCAGATTTTGGTTGCTAGTAGGAATCTTATTATCTGAATTTGAAGATTCCTTGTCCTGTCCATATGCAAATTAGATTATATTAGCACTGCTTCTCTTGGGCCATAATAGTACCTTAGGGTTTTTATTGAAAGTCTATGAAGGTCATTAACTGCAAAGTATACCACAGGAGTTTCCTGTTTTATAAAATTCAGTATATTTCCAAAGTGATAGTTGTTTTTGCAAGTGGGGTTGCTATGTAACAGGGGATAATTGTAATGTTCAAAATCCTGATGTATCTTTGAGGTAGTAATTTAGTTTCATAGTCACATGAATCTTTTCATAGTCACATAAATCTTTTCAATCATAGAAGAGTTTTGTTTATTTTAATATTTCAATGTAAAAGTCAAAACTAAATCATTAAGAGTAATGAAAGGAAATGAGCAAATCTAGATATTAAAACTTTTTTAAACTATAAAAATTAGAACATGACATTATTGCTAGAAGAATAGGCACATTATGGAACTGTATGGGTAATACAGTGGTAGACCACATTACATATAACAATTTACCAAGAATTTATCACATACCATGATAAAGAAGGAACTACAAATCAATAGTACAATAAAATGACGTTTAATAAATGTCGCTGATATGACTGGTTGGCAATTTAAGGGGAAAAAATGAATTTAGATCATCTCATACCATATACCAAATATATTCTTGATATAACATTTAACTACAGAAAAACTAAAAATAATGTATTGTCAACCTCTAAGAGAAAGAATGAGTTCAAAGCTCAGAAAAACATTTGCAGTGAATATTAACAATAAATAGATGTTGCCTTTCTTATACAAAGAACTTGTACAAATTGGTTAGAAAAACACTAAGACCCTAGTGGTAAAAAGGGCGAGTATATGCAATCATAACAGGTGGAATGATGCTAGACAACCAAAGAATCAAGGTGTTCAACCTCACTTGGAATCCAAGAAAGTACAAATAAAACTGTAACCAGATTCTATTGCTTACTCTTTCTAATCTTTAAATATAAAATAATTGCCAATGCCTATAGGGGTAGGATAATGCTGGCACACTTATGTATCACTATGTAGTACATATTTGTACTTTGATTTTGGAAAGGAATTTTACATTATAATTGGCACCATAATAGTGCAGAATCTTTGATGCAATAATTTTACTTCTATGAATCTTTCCTAAAGAAATAATCCTTAATATGGAGGCTGTTATATTTATAGTAGTAAAAAAAAAATTGCAAATAGCCGTATGTACAATAATGGAGTTCAAACATGAAATGTTTAAGTAAATTTTGATAGCTTGATAGACATTTAGTGATTTAGTGGTGAAATAATGGGTGTTCCACCTTGCTTTTCCAAAAGTTTGTAATGTAGTTATTCCCCTCAATTTTATGGTTGTCGTTTTGGGGAAAAATCAAAAGCACTGGATTACAGTATTTGTAGACTTTATTTCTGTGAGAATATTATAGAATATTACTTAGTTTTTTGTTCAGATACTTTGAAATGATTGCTTATTAGGTGTCAGGTACTGTGCTAAGTGCATTACATGAATTATCTCATATAATCCTCACTGCAACCTTTTAAAGTTTGTGCTGTTATTATGTTTAGTTAGTCAAGTGTTGGCTCCAGGATTTAAACCTAGGTCTGTGTGACTAAAAGCAGTCCTCTTCTCTGTACCTTACTGCTCTCAAACGTGTGAGTAAGAAGCACCACAGTAACCTCTTTTTCTTGGATCTGCCCCCTAGAGACTCAGATACAATAGGTGAAGCCTGAGAATCTGCATTTTAAACAAGTCAGGTGACTAGGATGTAAGTAGCCCTTGAACTACACTTGAAGAAGGAAACACTGTACTACACTGAAATGCTTCCTATCAAATCACCAGTGTAATGCAGTTGGCTCACTTAAGGAAAGGTTAGAAATCAGTTTGTTTTTTCTTATGACTCACAGCTTTTTGAGTTAAACCAGGAAGTTAGGACCTCCTTATAATGAAGCGATGATGCTCCTCGTGGTATTCTTATATCACAAATCAGAGCTGATAAAGCAGAACCACTTTTGTATTTAGATTTCTTTTCCCCCAAGGAATCTAAGAGAAATATGGGCTTGTTCCTGTTCTGTTAGACCTTTAGTTTGTGAATGGGGCAGTAAATTTCTTTGATTTCCCAGTTATGTGTCTTATTTTGAGTCAGTTCTATTTGCTGGAAAATACATATTATGAAAGAAGAAGAATTTTATGTATGTAGAATCAAGTTTATAGTAGTATATTCTGAATAAATAATTATACTCAGTTACTGTTGACCATGAAGAGAAACTATTTGAAATTTTTATAGCACTATTCAAAAGATCAGAAAGGAAGTACCAATTAGTTTTTTTCCATTTTAAAATAAAAGAATAATGTAAGGTATGTTTATAATGCATTCTAATAATTATTGCTTTAATTGTATAAAGGCATTTCTTTTGAAGAAGCTCCTGTTTTCTTCTGAGAAGTCTTCTTGGAGGGACTGTCCAGGTATGGTAGCTGTCTTTATTTATAAACTTTTCCTCTATCCTCTGCTTTATAGATGATCTATGCAGCATTCACTGGCAATAGTTTAATTGCAATTATCTATCTTAAAAAGTAGACTGTCAATGGGATATTTTTTCCTGAGGATTATTTTAAATGTTTCAGAAAGTTTCATGAACAGTGACTCTAAATTTTAAAATATATATTTCCAAGTTTGGTTTACCTAAGAAGTATAAGATAGGATAATATAACTAAGGTTAAAACCTTTGGCCTTTCGCTAAAACATGGTGCATTTCCCTGAACTGTTAAATAATAGCATACCATAAGGAATAGTCATTTATGTTTGTTTTGTCTTATTTAGCTCTGAGCAAGAAAGCAGAATTATCTTTTTATTCCTGCGTCTCTTAGTACAGTTCCTTAAACAACACAAATAATACTGCAAATAATTCTGAATTAAGTTGCACATGAAGCTGTCATAGCTTCTGAAATGTGGTAGGTCAGAGAGCTGCATGGTGCTACTTGATAATAACAAACATTGGCATTCCGCTTGACAGCTTACAAAGATCTTTCCTTCACTTACACAATTTCATGTGAACCTCAAAATAACTTCTGGAAGAAGGTAGGATATATTATAATCCCAGTTTTGTATATAAGGGCAAAACAGTTTCCATTCCAGATCATACCAATAGAATCTACTAATGATTTTTAATTTAAGAGTTAAAGTGTCACTGTCATGTATTTTTTATTAAAAGCTGAAATGCAAAATAAATTTTAGTAGAGAAGAAACTATTCAAGAGATATGGTTGACATCGTTTTATTAATGAAATTTATATTTCTTGGACAAAAATATATTCACACTGATAAAAAATTTATATAGCATGGTCATAAATGTCATAAATGTTGTGGTAGTTTATAAAATGAATAGCACAGTTCCTATCTTTAAAGAACTTTTCATCTATTAGGAGAGAGAGAAACTTTCCTATAGCATAAAATTTTACGTGGGATACGTACACATCTTATCCCCTTTGTTTGAAAGTTTAAGAAAGGGGTATTACTTCTGGAGAGTAATACTGCTTGTAAAGGGAAGGGTTCTAAGGTTCAGGAAGAAATTGTCTGAGCATTTGTGCTATTTTCCATAAAAGTCCAATGCTCAGATCACTGCAATGCAATATCAGTAGCTTCTGTATTATGCAGCATAAGCATGATGGCCTCTGCTAACGTAATGGAACTGGTATTGTATGAGCCGATGGTGTGTTATCTCGTTATCCTTAGCCCTGTGGGACAGAGAGATCAAAGACATTAGACTAATTCAGAAATGGAGGGAAAATAGAGGTCTCCACAGGCCCTTACATTGTGCCTGGTTCCGCAGTAAAGGAAACCTCATGGCTATAATGCTCCATTTGCAGCCTAAGAAAGGAGTGATCAGTATCAGGTTATTCCAAGTAGCATGTTCTTTGTGCTAATGTTTAATTCTGCGTTTTTCGGGATTCTTTTTCTCATTAACGGCAATATTTAGTTGTGGTGACATTTTAACCCTCAAGCACATTGTTTTTCTAAAATGTAATATAAGATCAGTTGTTTTTGGATTTTTTCCCCACTTAAAATGCTTGATTTTCATCATTAATTTAATACACATTTTCAATATTGTTATTCATGACAGGATTTTTTCTTTTCAGAGAAAACCATTATAACTTCTACTTTGGTTATTTTTAGAGGAAGAGCGGAAAGAACTCCTCTGTCATACCCTATGTGACATTTTAGAAAGTGCTTGCTGTGACAACTCTGGATCGTACTGCTTGGTTTCATGGTTAAGAGGAAAAACAACTGAGGAGACGGCTAGTATTTCGGGGAGTCCTGCAGAGTCTAGCTGCCAAGTGGAACATTCTTGTAAGATACATTTTTATTTCCTGAAGTAATTTCTTGCACTTTTGTTTTAATAAAACGATTGAAAATTTTAAAGAAGAAAAGATTTTAAATTTTCATGTCTCTTTTTTGCCTAAGCTTAATTCATGAGCCTTAGTATTTTTCATTTTCACTTCGATTGTTTTAGTTACTAGAGGATGTTATATTTGTTTATTTCTGCTTTCATTTTTGTAAAAAAAAAAGAAAATTCGTCTCTTAAAATAAACTTTTTAAAAAGTTCTAGTTGTGCTTGATGACAGTCTCCTTTGAACTTTGGAACTCTCATTTACAAAGTTTAAAGAACATATTTCTATATACTTTAGTTTCAGATGCCTTAATGTTTTCTTTGTTATTGGAAAAAGAAGGGATTTTTTTGGACCTTAGAAAATTTCTTGAATATCTTTAGTTGTTTCCTAGAGCATAGATGGGGACGTTATTCTTCATTGCGTATTCTTTTCTTCCTGAACTTTTTGGACATTGTTACTATATATGGATTATTTTAAGATAGTTTTAATTCAGAGTTTTAATTATACCTTCACTCAAGTTTTTCATACTTTGAAGATATCTCTTTAAAATAAATTAAATAACAGCTATCCTCATTCATAAAAAGTAAATTCTGAGGTCTTTAGCCTTTGAAAATTCTTATGTAATTGACTTAAAAACTGCCAGAATGAGCTAAAAATGGAGACTTCTGGTGGTATGGAAACTAGATGAAAGAATTGCTTTTCTGTTTTTTCTTTTCAGGAATTTTATTGCTAGTAGATGTCTTTTGATAATTGGTAGTACCAGTTGCTTATATTGAATAAGTGACTTATTCTACTCATAATGCATTCCATTAACTGTCATCTCTGCAGAAATTGTTTTTAAAGAAATTAGACGCCTTATTTATAGAAAGTAAATTTCAATTGCTTGTAATACACATCTGGCTTTCCATATAGAATGATCTCTGAGGCACCATTGCCTCTGTGGGCTGAAATGTCTCTGTGATGTCAGCGTCTTCTCTCTCCTACCTCTGTAGTTAAAATGGCAAATTCTAACAGTAGTACATAGGCAAAGAATAATTTTTAAAATTTAAATAGTTGAATGATGTTTCCTTTTCAGGCCTTTCAAACAGAACCTTTCAAAAAGAATAGTTGATAATGACACTTGAGGAGAGCAAGTGGAAAATATTCACAAGGATGATAATCAAAAATATCACTAAGATTGGTTTTGAAATATTTTCCAGGTCATACTGGGTTGCATTTGAGCGTGTTTGATAGTTCCCTTGAGAATATTAAAATTTTGACAGAGAAATAGTTGAACTAATTAAAAGTTGTTTGAAAGAATATGTGCTTAAAGCTGATCTGTGTATTAGTATGTAAGAAAATAGTAAGATCTTTTTTTGTAACATTTTTTGTTAGTATCTGAGTAGTATGCTGTGTGCTTACTATGGAATATGCTGTACATTTCTGTGGTGTTAGGTTAAATTGCTCTAGGTTAAATGGCCTGATAATGTGTTAACTTTGGTACTTCAGTAACTAATTTAGGTGGGCATATTGTATTGAATTCCTCTCCAAAACACATAGTTTAGTAATTTTCCAATTTACTTTGCCTAATTTTAAAAGTGGACACGAAATAAAACCATATATTAAATCTGTTTTTAATACTGTATAACTTTGAAAAATTTCGTTAACTGAAAATTTGAGAATTTACCTTAGATGTTGACAAATGAAATGAACTTACATTAAAATTTTTATTCTGTATAAAGATCTGTTTTACCTGTTCTTTCCTTTATTCCCAGCTGTGTTCTTTTTCTCGTGTTCTTTTCTTTTTATATTTTTCCACCATCCTGCCTGCTAAACTTTTTATTTTGCTTGCCTCTTTCCTCTAAATTACGATCTTTATGTCTACTTTGATAGTGTGTAGCCAGTAAAATTATTTAGATAATCAAGCACTGCAGAACAATTAGTGCAATTTGGAAAAGGTTAGGTAGAATTTGTATTTTATCCTGAAGTTTTAAATGTGAAGTGTCTTCCCTCTTGTCAGTATTACATTCTGTACCAACATTAACTTCATTGGCTGTGTGGTGTGTATAGTTTCGGCTCTTGGTAACGCACACTTGTTTGCAGTAGTGAATACTCAGGTTCAATTTCAGTTTGTTTCCTACACCAATCAAAAGATTATTTAAATTAATCCCTTTGGACTTCTAAAGATTTTAAAAAGTAATTTGAAACATTTGAAAATTAAAACTAGACTGTGAAAGGGTGGCGTAAGTGACATTTTAAATTGTAAATCAAAAATCCTGATTTTGAATTCATAATAAATCAATTTCTTTAATTCTCTAGTGAGAAATAATATTTGAAAGTATTAAGGTAAGCTTTATAACATATATGTGAACATTGTGATAAATTAGAGTAGGCATTGGATTCATGTATGGTATCTTTAAAGACTTGATCTTTATGGAGCCACGACTCTCTGGGTTCAGATCTCGGCTCTGCTGTTTATCGCCGTGTGCTCTTGGGAGGGTTCTTCCCTATGCCTTGTGTTCCTCTTCTGTAAAATGGGGATAATAGGGTTATTATGAGAGTTAAATGAGGTAAGACCCATAGGGCATTTAGAAAGGGGCCTGGCACTTACTAAAGTGCTGAATAAACATTACCTTTGATTTAAATGCTTTCTTTGATTTCTTTTGATTTTGTAAAAAATTGATTATTGTACTGTATTAATAAATATAATCTAAATAAGTTACTGAAACTTCTCAACAGTTATATAAATAAATAAGGAAACAAACTTGAAGTTGTCATTGAACCTGTGTAGTTTCAAAGTGCTATGCCTTTTATACACGTTTGATTAATAATTAGGCATTAAACCTAAATATTTTATATTATAAAGGAAGAAGATTAGCTATGATGATTTTACTTGATGAAAATGGATCTATGGATTGAAAGATTATTTAAAAGTGCAGAACACATCTCAGTGATGTGTGAAGCACTATGATTGTCAACAATTTCTCATATTTTATAAACTATCCTAGCATAATTGAATTGAAAATAAATGTTTATTATTTAGTCACCCTTTTACATTCTCATTATCATATCTATTTTAGTCATAATTATGGTAACTAAGATGTTGAAATATAAATTTACGTTATAGTAAAGTTGAAAATAAACTGAGAATTTTAAGGGAGTAAGGAAAGAGGGAAAAATTTGATTGCTTGAAAGTATTTACAGCCTGCTGTGTGTATCTTGTGTCATTTATTTGCCATGTGTAGTGCTGAAAAGTGTCTTTTATGTATAGCTGCCTTGGCTGTCGAAGAGCTTGGCTTTGAGCGATTTCATGCATTAATTCAGTAAGTAACATTGGAACATTTAAAATACTTATCTTATGGACACATTGCCATTTTAAGTCTGTTCACACTGTGGAAAGGTGCTTAGATTTATATGCTTGAGGATTAACTTGTTTTCAAATTTAAAAAAAAGAATAATTTGGGGGCCGGCCCAGTGGCATAGTGGTTAAATTCATGCGCTCTGCTTCAGGGCCCAGGGTTCGTGGGTTCGCATTCCGGGCACAGACTGATGCACCACTCATCAAACCATGCTGTGGCAGCATCCCACATACAAAATGGAGGAGGCTGGGCACAGATGTTAGCTCAGGGCCAATCTTCCTCACAAAAAGAAATAAAGAATAGTTTGTAAATGTATACTTAAATTATTTTGATTCCTAAGTTAACTAACTACTGAAATACACTTTTTTGTAACATTAAAAGCTTTTTCATCGTTATCATGAAAAAAATCATTTTAGCTTAATGTTTCTCTGTCCTGAGTGAAAATAAAGATTTCTGGTAGGATCAGTATTCAAATTATTATTTCTTATTTGCCAGAATTGCTTTCTGTAATTTTCTTTAAAAGTGCCATATTTTCCTGAGAGCATTCAGACTTTTTATTACAAAATAAAAGGTAAGGATAGCTATGTTGATAGAATTATGGGGGCATTTGATTTGAAATATAACATTAATTTCTTTTAAAAGAAGCCTCAAATTTACACCTTATCTTTGGTATTCAGATATTTCTTAAATAATTTTCAGGCCTTCAAAAGACAAAGTTTTGTTGTTCTTAAACATCTCCTAGAAGAGAACCACTTCATTCTCCAGATAACTGTATAATTATTGTAGAATTTTTCATTACCAGGCAGTTCACCTAAGAGATGAAGAGTTTCCCTGCCAAGTAGGCATTCTGTCTTAGTGATATATCTTATATAGTGACAGTTGTCAACAATAACTTTTGCTTTTAATGGCTAAATTTGTATTTGAAAATTTGAGACACTTACAAAAATCTCCTGTTTGTATGTATGTGTTTTAAATGTGTAAGACAGTTTTAAAATTTTCCCATTTATGTGTGTAGTCAATCTCATCATGGTACTAATACTTAATTGTGTTTTCCCCCCAGGAGAAGGTCGTTCAGAAGTTTATCAGAATTAAAAGATGCTGTCTTGGACCAGTATTCAATGTGGGGAAACAAATTTGGAGTATTGCTTTTTCTGTATTCTGTGTTACTGACAAAGGTAAGATGTTTCTTCTGGCTTTTGTTAGTTTGGGTTTAGTACTGTTTTTCCTGCTGTGATGAGTAATTTTATTCTTGATGCTGTTTCTAAATCTCAGAATAAAAATCGTATCTTATGCTGATAATAAGGAATCAACTTCTCTTTCCTCACCACTCACTTGTCACTTAACCACCTTCAAACTTACTTTCACCCCTGATCCTATGGACTATAGAGCTTATCAATAATGTTCAAATTATTAAATGCATTTAGTTCTTCTGAATTTTATTTTCTTTCATCTTAGCGATGTCTGGCATTTGACCCCTTCACGCGTACTGGAAACTCTCTCTGACCCCCACTCCTTTTCTTAACTTGTCTGATAAGTCCCTGTCCTAGCTCTCTTTTTATAATGTCTCACGATTCCTGTTTTTCGTTTTTTTGATAGCTTCGTTTCCTTTTCTACCTGTTTTCTCCTGCTCCTTTCTCTCCCCCTCTAAATTTTTATAATCCAGAAATTTTCAGTCCCTGTGTCCTACATGCTTCTTTCGTGGGTGTTTTGTTCTCTCAGCTTACCATTATGTGGTTAATTCCAGTCTGTACACTTCCAGTCCTACCTTTCTTCCCCAAGTGCCAATCTCACATCTCTAGTAGTCAGTTAGTCTCAGTTGAGTGTCCTACCAGATTTACCATGTCTGAAATCAAACTGCTTTCACTTGACAAATATTTACTGACCAGTGACTCTTTGCTAGGGACTGGACTTAAAATGTGGAATACAATTTTTTTTAGTGGTTCCTCCTCGTTGTTATAAAAAACAATTGACACATTAAAATTGACTTCCATTATGGCAGTGTTTTTTGGTGTGTGTTTGTTTGTTGTATGCACACAGCATGATGGGAAAATAGCAAGTATGCCTAAGTTTATTTGGTGGAATCAAGCACAGACTTTTTGTAGTAGGGATCATGTGATGAATGAGGAAAGGTTTTCTAGATGAAAAAGCTGTGGGAAGCTTTTCCAAGCAATGGGAACAGCAAATATAAAGTCATAGTGGATTGGAGGTGTAACATGTTTGGAGGAACTGTAGGTAATTCAGTTTTACTGCAGCATCTTACACCAAGAGGGCAACTGTGGAGGATGAGACTGGGCACTTATGTAAAAA
Source organism: Diceros bicornis minor (assembly GCF_020826845.1). Lineage (NCBI taxonomy): Eukaryota > Metazoa > Chordata > Mammalia > Perissodactyla > Rhinocerotidae > Diceros > Diceros bicornis. The sequence goes on along the minus strand of NC_080775.1, from coordinate 16,234,206 downwards.
ACGTTCAGAATGTGAAGGCCCTTACATACTGTGCGAAAAATACTTAGATTTCATCTTGCTGAAATGAGAACAAAGCAAAAATCTTGAACAAGGAAGTAACAAGATCTTTTTGTTGATAAAAGATTCCTTAAATTGGGATAAGACTTGTGCTCGAGAGAGTTAGTGTGTGGAGTATAAGATTAGAGTCAGGAAAACTAGAAAAGTGGTTATTGAAATAGGTGAACCTAAGCTAGGGCAGTGACCATGGAAATGGGAAAGAAAAGGGGCATATTTAGAAGTGTGTTTTAAACTTAGAAATTTTAAAACATTTAGGAGCACGTTTAAGAGAAAGAATCAGAAGTGTTTGGTAGCTGGTTAGATGTGGTGAATAGCAGTGATGGTGGTATCTAAGATGACTAGTTTCCTATGAGTCTGTCTTGACTGTTCATTATTCTCACAGTTTTTTATGGTCAAAACTTTTGATACCTCCTCTGTCTCTTATCCTTTACAGCCAAAAAAATCATGTCTAGCTGGTCTTCCTTGAGCTGGTCTTTGAAATGATTGCCCCTCCCTCCCCAGTGATTATGTCACTTGTTCATATTATTCATTTTGGCTCTATCATAAGCTGCTTTGTATTGTTCACAAGGAAGGCAAGTGCAGGATCTCATCCCTGTATCTTCCTACAGTATTTAGGCAATCATTAAATATTTTGATTGTTGATTAATCATCTCTTTAATCCTTAGAAATGGCCTGTAATCTGACAGAAGCAATGGTTAAAGTTAGGTGAATAGCACGAGTTTGTCTTTGTCATTTTGAAGTTGATGCGGTTAAAATGCCTAGGTCTTCTTGTACTTATCCAGGATCTAGACATTTGGCGATTTGGATGCCCTTTTGGGGAATTAAAAAATACCAGAAAATTGATTTTCAAGAAGATAAGAAGCTCTTCCTGCCCTCCTAGTTTACATTTTATTTTGTCAGCACATATTTGAATGACCAGTGTTTGTGAGAAGGCACAATCAGAAGCAAACCTTTCATTTTCTTATGTACCAGTTATACTTTTTGTGCATTTAAATGTATATCTCTGTCAACACTCGTGTGTATGTATTTAGGACCAATAAGTTTTTTAAATGACCTAAGAAAATACATCGGATGCCTTAGCAGCTATATTAGATTTGAATTTAGTTTAGCCCAAAGTTAAATGAATATTAACTTTTGTGTTAATAATTTTCTTCTCCCTTCTCTTGAAGCTTACACATTATCTGTGTCTACCCCTTTAACCAACATACCAACATTAGATCTATTACCCATGAGTCAATTAGAGTTCTTTATATAGAACCCATGAAAGAAAATAAAAGATATTCTTGGAAGAACTGCTTCTTACCATTATCATCTCAAATGTACCCCCCCTTCAAATCTGGGTAATTCTGTGGGAGAAAAGTTACTTAAATAATTGTGTTTTATTTGTAGTGTAAACTGGTCAGTTCTTAAACTACCATAATTTTCATTTTTGGTTTTTAAAATAATCCCATAAATTCTTGGTTTATTTAGGGCATTGAAAACATAAAAAATGAAATTGAAGATGCAAGTGAACCTTTGATAGATCCTGTATATGGACATGGCAGGTAATTAGCTAAAATCTATTATCTCCTTATATGGACTTTAGTTTTTAGGAACTTGACTTAAAATACAGCACTGCTGAGTCAGATAATTTTGCTTGTCAGTGTTGACAGCATAAAGTCTATGAATTTGAGCAGCCTTGTGCTTTATGCCTTGCTTGCTTTATTATGAAATGTTAATCTCTACTTCAGGTTTATGTATGCATTGCATTTATTATGGCAAATATTTTGTTTTAAGATGACAACAGGAGGATATTTTAACAAATTCTGCTTAATTTCCTTTTTGAAATTTTTTAATAGATGAAATTTACTCGTTTTGACTTAGAAATAAGTATATCCTTACCTATTTGTAAATGTTTTCCTGCTTGAGAGAAAAGACTTTTTCCTTATTTTACTCTGAGACCACCCTCCTTCTCAAGCTTTTTATAGCTATTTCTACTAAAATCAGTAAAACAGTGATAATTAACCGACTCTTAATACGTTAGTCTTTCTCTTAGATCTTTCTGCCTCAGAGGTTAAAATTCACATATCTTCATCAAACACAAAATAATAACAATTATATATGTATTTTTAGAGATGATTATAAATATTAAGTAAATTATCAGTTTAAGTATCATATTTTTCACCTGTTTAAATACAGTGTCTGGGATAAAGTTGTTAAACTTACATGAATATATATAACAAGAGATATCATTGTGGTGATACACTTCGTGATACATTTAGCAAGGCTGTTGTTCAGTTGAGCGTGTAAAATGAAAAATGTAAAGTTTTCCCTAACTTTGTTTCTTAAACAACATAATTGAAGATAAGAAGTCATTACTCTATGCCTTACCATAGGGATCATTTGATTTGAAAGCTAGTTTATTTATATTTTAATTACTTTTTAATTTCTATTAATAGCCAAAGTTTAATTAACCTCCTACTGACGGGGCATGCTGTTTCTAATGTATGGGATGGTGATAGAGAATGCTCAGGAATGAGTAAGTATTTTGTTTGTTGTGTTTGCCTCTTTTATGATTACTATTTCACTAGAATACAGTTGATTATTATTCATTTATTTAATGGCTCTACATTACTTAGAGGTTAAGTGCTTTGTAATAAAAGAATTCTTTACAGTTTTCAAGGCCCTATAACATGAAGAGCATAGCCTTCGGAGGCAGACAAACTTGGGTTCAAATCCCAGGTGTATGATGTAGTCTAGTTACTTAACTTCTCAAACCTTTAGTTTTCTCTAGTATAAAATTGGGATTGTAAGACTAACTTCTTTAGAAAAAGTAATAAATAGATTTCTTAGTATATATAAACCTAGTACATAATGTCCAGTGGTATCTATATGTCTGGGACACTATTGTATTTTGCTTAAAATTGAAAATTACAAGTATTGTGATTTAAAATATTTGCTTTGAGAGCCTAGGTGTTTTTCCTATATTCGTTTTAATGTGCATAATTTCCTTTAAAATGCTGGGCAAATGTAATGGTATCTGAGAATTTTAAACCACCACCCCCTCCACCACCACCTCCATTTCTCATCTCAATTATTTCTTTCGTATAGCTTCACATGTTGCCAGGGACATTTGAAGTGAAACACATTTGGCCAATACATTCAGTTAAGGAAAGCTGCTGTATAGCTCTGAATAAAATTCCCTTCAGCTTATTACTGGGACAGTCGAAATTCGTTTATTTACTCATACAACTTATATTAGTAACTGCTGTGTACCTTCTATTGAAGTATATAGCATGGGGACAGGAAGCTCCTGTAGTTCCTATAGTTCACAGGGAAATTTCTTTCTTCTCTAGTTAGATGGAAGTGTCACCAAGTGACAGAATCAAATATTATGATTGAGAAAATAATAGTTACTACTTTTTGCTTTAATTTAAATGAGTGAATCTTCATCTTAAATTTGAATTTTTTCTTAAGCTTTAGAAATATGTATAGTTTATTAACAGATACATGAACGGATGCAATATTAAGGGGAAAAAATCAGTAAAAATTATAGAATTTCGGAATTAAAAAGCACCGTAGCACAATCCAGCACTTCATTTTACTGTTGAAGAAGTTTAAGAACAACCCTCCCTCCCTACATTACATAACATATGCACAATTATTCACTGAGTGATGAGGTTAGAACGAGAACCTAGTTTTGCTGATTTCTGGTAAGGATCAAAATTTAAACAGTAAAATTTACAGACAAAAAAACTACAGAAGTTATCTTGCTCTATTTTTGTTTAATTGAGCCATCCTATTCTTGAACCTTCATTCTGATTGATAGCTGAAAGCATTTAATCCTGCTGGTTGAAAGTATGTCAGTCTCCCTTGAGTAATATGCACATTTCTCCCCACAGTCACCCACGATGGCTTCTACACAACCCCTCTTTCTTCTTACCCCCAGTGGTTTCTGGGCCCTGAGGTTCTTATATCATCCCAAATGATGAGGGAAGGAATATCTGGTTCTTGCTGAACTGTGGTTGAGGTGTCTCATCCCATTTGGCCTCAGTCCTTGATATGTCTGCCGTGTGCTGCAGTTCCTAACTCGTTCCCCCTGGTCTTTTGTGCATTGCTCTGGCTCTTGGTACTAGTTATCATGGTCTTTTCTTTCTATGCATTCTGCAGATGCTCCCAAGCCCTCCTACTCCCAGAACTAGAATATTCCTTCTGTCTCCCTAGGGTTTTCCTCACCCAGCCTCCCATAGGCTTTTCTTCTTGCCATGAAGTTCTTACTTCCTTTACAGAATATTAGTCAGTTATCCAAGTTTTGGTTCTTGATATGTACAAATTCATCCTTTTCTGTTTCTTGAAATCTTAGCTTTCAAAGCTGTTGTCTTGCTGTGGATTTTTTTTTAAGTATGGTTTAATAATCAAACTAAGCAATGACTTTGAAATAATTATCTTGGAAAAGGAAATAGGCTGGGTTGCATTATCTCTAAATCTTTAGGAATGTTGACTTGAAGTTGAATCTTATTTCAGTCACCAAACTTAAAATAAAAATCCATACATTTGTTTAGTATTTACTGGATGTTTTTCTGCTCTGACAGCATGGGAGGAGGTTGTAATATATATAACCTACGAAGAAAAATTATAATTAAAGAGTTACTAGTTTTAAAATCCTTAGACAAGCCACTTTACTTCTCTTGGCTTCAGTTTCCTTATTTATAAAATATGGAGGTAATGCCTGCCTCTAAGGGATATTGTGAAGATTAAGACCAAATTTCTAAATTGCCTAAACTGGCCGATAGGAAGAATTCAGTTTTCCCTCAAAAGTGTACACACCTAGTTCACAGAAACAAGAAGATGCACACAAGTAACTATAATGCAAGGTGAAATGAAGCATGTTGAAATAAAGTATTATAGAAGTTCAGAGGAAGGAGAAAACTTTTCCTATTAAGTTTATGTTAGGGTAAATGGAGAGACTAAAGTAGGAGTTAACATTTTAGTGGGGCCAGATGGAACGAGGAAGACAGCATTTTGGGAAAAATACAGGTTGTGTTTAGGGGCAAGGAGGCAGATAAGTCTGATTGGAGCAGTGATTCTTAATCCTGACTACACCTTATCACTTGAGGAACTTAAAAATATGTCACTGTTTAGGCCCCAGCTGAGAATAAAAAATGAAAATCTCTAGGTGGTGGGGCCTGGGCATGATCATTTTAAAATTACCCCTAGGTGATTCTGATATGCAGCCAGGTTTGAGAACCAGTGGGTGAGAGCATTGGATCTGTGAAGGAGACTAGTAAGAGGTAAGATCATAAACATAGGGTTGGGTAGGAACACAGAGGATCTTGAGTACTAGGAAGTTTAAATTTTAGTTAGCAAGCATCAGGAGGAGAGTCCTTGAAGGCATTTGAACAGAGCAATAACATAAGACTTATAAGAACATTAATCTGTCAGTTTGTAGAATGTAGTGGAGTGGGATAATGAGTGGAAAGCTATAGCACGTGGTCTAGACAGGTGAGAGGTAGTGAGGTGAAAATAGGCACGGCAAAGGAAAAAGAAGAGAGCAGCTAGCATTTACATACTTGTGCTAAGCAGTGTGTTTTGGATATGTATCTTCTTAACCTCAGTATATAGTCACGAAAACTGAGGCTCAGATAATTTAGTAATTTGCCCAGCGTCAAACAGCAGAGGCATAAACTGCTTTTGACCAAACCCAAGTCCTATGCTCCTTCATCCATAGCACATTCTCCTGCTGTACCACTTTGCCTCTGTGAGAGAGAGCACAGAGAAGTAAAATCTGTAGAATTCAGCAACTAATTAGACATGGGACGGTAAGGTACAAATAACTGTAGGTTTTCAAATAAAGCTTATTGAATAAGTGAGCATGTGAAAGAAACATCATGGCAAGTTGACTTGAAGTCACTGTATGTTTTGGTGGCTGAAAAAACAATCTTCGTCCTCAAGTATTTCGTTTTCTTTAAAGAACAGTTACAACTATTGATGATTGTTAAGAATACTCGTTATGCAGCAGTGGCAAACATTTATTTAACAATGCCAAGCACTGTTCTTAGTACTTAATAACTATCTTTTGTTTTCCATTTACTTACTTCATTCTTATAACTACTCTGAAAGTCATAGAATAGAGGAAACAAAAGCACAGAGTGGTTAAGTGTCCTGCTTCACACAGCTTAGTAAATAGCAGAGCTGAGATTTTAAGCATAGTAGTCTGATTCCATACAACCAGATAGTAATCATTATGATATACTGCCTCTTATCCTACACTTAACAGAGTCATGAGTGTGATAATAAATATGTGAGATGATGTGGAAGAGGCATATCTTACTAAATTTCACAGTAGCCCTGAGAGAGAGTTATTTGCCTCATTTATAGAGAGAAGCTGAGATTGAGAGTTTAATCCAAAGATTCTTGTCCATGATATAGAATTAGTGAATGAGCCATTGCTGTATATCTCGTTCTAGGAGAATGAGTACTAAGAATAAGCTATGAATTTAGCAATTAGCAAGGACTTTGCTTTAGAAGAGCAATTGAGATAGAAGTCAGATTATAAGGAGTACATATTTTAGCAATGTAAGCAAGGAAATTTTTCTGGCGAAAGGCTGGAAAGAGAGGAGTCTATTGCCTGGTCATAGCAAGGCTAAGAGATGATATACATAGGTTTTGTTTTAAGGGATAGAAGTCACCTAAATTTTTTGTCAGCCAAGGGAAAGGAATTGCTTTTAATAGAAGAGGTAGTCAATTTGGGTCAAGAGTAACAGTAACCTTGGAAAGATGCACAGTTCTTCTAAAACATATAGAACGAGTGTGTTGAAAAAAGAAAAAGGCATTTTCAAGTGTGATAGATTTAAATTGGGAGAACTCTTGAGATTTTGAAGTCTGCTGAGAATGAGTGGACAGAGGTATGTTAGAGGCGTATAAAGGAGAGAAAGGGTTTGAATTGACTGCTTTAAGAAGGAATATAAAAAGGGATTATGAGAGAAATTTTTAAATATGCAATCAGCATTAAGAGTTGAGATGAGGTTATAGAATTATTTAGTGTGGATCCAACCAGGAAACCTTTGGTTAGGTTTTTTCCTAACAATAATTGTCAATCTGGCAGTGGGAGAGAAAATGAATATTATGTATTATCCAGGAAAGGCCAGAAGTTTCAATGAGAGATAAATGGGGTAGTTTCTTACCTTTATTTATTAAGGATATCCATGCTTGATCTGTCATATTTATAATAAACATATTTTTTTCCCAGTTTGTCTTTTGCCTTTAGTTTACTTATGGTGAACATTTAAATTGTTACCATTTTTGGCTGTTACAAACAATGCTGCAGAGAACGTTTTTGTATGTAAGTCTTTCTATACATAGTCAAGTATTCCTATAGGATAGATTTCTAAAAGTAGAATTGTGTTAAAAATTTAGGCATCTATTAATTTTTTTACTAATAGCTTTATTGAGATATAATTCGCATACCATACTACTCTCCCATTTACAATGTACAATTCAGTGGTTTTTAGTATGTTCTTAGAGTTGTGCAGCCATCACCACATCAATTTTAGAACATTTTTATCATCCCGAAAAGAACCTGTGTACCCATTAGCAGTCACTCCCCATAATTTCCTCCTCCTCCGCCCCTCCCAACCGTTAGTCTACTCTCTGTCTCTATAGATTTGCCTTTTCTGGACATTTCTTAGAAATAGAATTATATGATATCTGGTCTTCTGTGACTGGCTTCTTTCATTTAGCATGTTTTCAAGGTTCATCCATGTTTTAGCGTGTAATAGCACTTCACTCCTTTTTATTGATGAATAATATCCCGTTGTATGGATAGACCACATTTTGTTTATTCATTCATCAATTGATGGGCTTTCTACTTGGCCATGATGAATAATGCAGTTAGGAACATTTACGTACAAATTTTTGTGAAGATATATGTTTTCATTTTTCTTTGGTATCTACGTAGGAGTGAAAATCCTCGGTCATGATAGCTCTCTGTTTAACCTTTTGAGAAACACTTGTTAAACTTTGACAGATAATGCCAAATTACCTTCTGAAATTTACTTTACCAACTGGAAAACTATAAACTTACACTTCCAACAGTGTGGAAGAGTTCCTATTGTTCTGCATCCTGGCCAACACTCAGCACTATCCTTCTATAATATTTTGTCCGTTTATTGACAAGTGACAGCCTGTTTTAATTCACATTTCTCTGATTCCTAGCGAGCCTGCACTTGATCATCTTTTCATGTGTTTGTCAGCTTTTAGTATTTCTTCTTCTGGGAATTGACTCTTTCTATCCTTTTGGATTTTTTAAATTTTTTGAAGAACCTCCATACCGTTTTCCATAACAGCTACACCGTTTTACATTCCCCCCAGCAGTGTACAAGGGTTCTAATTTCTACACGTCCTCACAACACTTACCTTTTGTCTCTTTGATAATGGCCATCCTGACAGTTGTGAGGTGATATCTCATTGTGGTTTTGATTTGCAGTCTGATGATTAGTGATGTTGAGCATCTTTTCATATGCTGTTGGCCTTTTGTATGTGTTCTTTGGAGAAATGTCTGTTCAAGTCCTTTGCCCAGTTTTTAATTGGGTTATTTGTTTTTTGCAACTGAGTTGTAGGAGTTGCTCATATATTTTGGATGTTAACCTCTTATCAGATACATGGTTTGCAGAGAGAATCTGGTCTTCATCTTCGTATTCCCTGTGGTATCTTTTGTATTCCTGCACTATGCTTAGCAATTGCTCATTTCAATACTTGGCATTCAGGGTGTATTTGTTAAATAAATGTAATGCAGTTATCTGGTTTCCAAGTCAGCATCAAATTCAAAAGGCCCAAGAGGGATTTCTGTAGACACCCTGACAGAAGCGAGAAGTGACAGTGACAGGTAGAGGAGAAGAGCATAAAAAGGCAAATTCAGGAATATAGAACTCTGCATGTATATGCGGTCTCACTGACTGAAGCAGATAAGAGTTGATAGGGAGTGATCATGATTAATCTTAAGTGCTAGGCTAAGAAAACAAAGTTAGACAGAAAATTCTAAAATATAATGACATAATAGAATTTTCTGCCAATGTAAATAGATTTCTTTGAGACTTATTGAGAAAAGTTTCATACAAGTAAATTCTGTAGATTGTAATGTGTGAGAATATTATAGCCTGACTATAATTACAACTTTGTACAATAATAAATATTCTTAATGATGCACTTTAGCTATCAAAAGAAGATAAAAATTTTCAGTATATATTCTGTTTAAGGAAATAGGAGGAATACATTTTTAAAATATTACTATCCAAACTATATGCCTAAACATGTGACTGCTGACCTGACCTGAATAATTCATTACCCAAATACTATGAACAGCTAATTTGCTATATTTAGTAGCATGATGTTATAAATAGATACTAATCTAGACATTTGTTTAAAATTCCAAGGAAATAGATGATGTAGTATCTAATCGTAACACTAGGTGGTGGTAACTGATTTTAGAAATTAAAGTGTGAAAATGTTTCTCAACATATATATTCTTCTTTGAACATGAAAACATTTAGTGCTGCTTATGTTTCAGAAGGAACAGGAGGGAAAAATTTGCAAGGCTATAGAGTACCATTTCTGCTTATTTGGACTGCTCACCCCTACTCCCTCTTTTTCCTTTGAATGCTCCAATCCAATGATTCTCAAATTTTTTTGAGAATCCCTTTATACTCTTAAAAATTATTGAGGATCCCAAAAAGCTTTTACTTATAGAGGTTATAAGCAAATAATGATCAATATTTTTCTTGTTAGAAATTGACTGAGAAGTTTTAAAAGAGGTATTCATTTTAGGAAAAAACAATATACCCATTACTTGTTAATATAATTTTTTGTTGTTCAGGAAGATTCACCCTGAGCTAACATCTGTTGCCAGTCTTCCTCTTTTTTTTCTTTTGCTTGAGGAAGATTAGCCCTGAGCTATCATCTGTGCCAGTCTTCCTCTATTTTGTATGTGGATCACTGCCACAGTATAGCTGACAAGTGGTGTAGGTCTGCACCCGGGATCCGAACCCGCGAACCTGGGCCACCGAAGTAGAGCGCGCTGAACTTAACCACTGCACCACAGGGCCGGCCCCTTAATATAAATTTTTTAATAAAAAATAACTATTTTCCATAAGAAGAAAAGAATTAAGAAGAGTGACATTGTTTTAAATTTTTGCAAATCTCTTTAATGTCTAGGTTATTAATAAATAGCTGGATTCACATACCTGTTTATAGATTCAATCTGTTGGGATATAACATATCATTTAGCCTCTGGAAAACTCCACTCTACACTCATGAGAGAGTAAGAGTAAAAAAGGCAATTAACATCTTTTTATGAAAATCATTTTAATCTTTAAAAGGGTCTCATGGACCCCTAAGAATCCTAAACCACAATTTGAGAACTATTGCTATACCTCTTCTGTGCCTGTAAGAAGCTAGTAAAAAACGACAAACTATATGTATACGGCCTTCTATTAATTTTGAATTTACAAATCCAAAAGGTTAAACCATCAATTCTTGGCTTACACCATCTGGTTGTTGTACTTAAGGATACATAGTAAAATATTTACAACAAAAATGACAAAGTTGATATTATTACACTAATTGATAAGGGAAACAAAATATCCTAATAGAAAAATGGACAAAACATGACCATATGATAAAAAAGGATGCAAAGTTATATATTCATTGTGTTTACAGTGAACATAATTTTTAACCAGAAAAGGATGCTTTTTAGAGATATGTATGGACCCAAATTATTATTATAGTTCTATTTACTATACATTAGCTAAAAGCTGTAGTCTGTGAAAAGACTTCATTATCATCACAATTACATCTCTGTTGTGAAATAATCTCTTGTCTTTTCATTTTCTATGCCTTACCTTATCTTATCCACACCATGATGTCAACTCTCATCTCTATGCTGATGATTCCCAAAGCTCTATATCCAAGCGTGCATCTCTGCCCTGTGTTCCTGAGCCTTACTTCCAGTTGTATATCCTTCTCTAGCTAGAAGTCCTAAAGGTTCCTCAATTCCAGCTTGTCTAAAACCAAACTCATTCTCTCTTCATATCACTCTAGAACCTACTTCTTCTTAATTCTTTCTTTTAGTTAATCACCATTTATCAGGTTCCCCAGGCTAGAAACCTTTAAGGAAGCTTTGACCGATTCTTCACGCCTTAAACACATTGATTTTTCATACCTCTTTGCTGTTTCCTCTGCCTTGAATTTTCTTCTTCTCCTCTTCTTGGCCTGGAAAATTCCTACATATACTTCAAGATTCAACTGATATGTTACCACTTCTCTACATCTTCCCTAACACAGTAAGCAGATGCTCTTACTGTAAGTTGTAGAGAAAGAGAGAGAGAGTGTGTGTGAGAGTGTGTGTGTGTGTGTGTGTAAACAGAGAGAGAGCACACCTTTATCATTTGTCTCCCCTGATAAACTCTTAGCGTTTGGAAGGCAGATACCATGTTCTATTTGTCTTTATTTCCCCAGTCTTAAGCACACTGCCTATGTTTCTTTAAGGAGAGAGGGATGGTACCAAATGTCCATGTTTTAAGTATTGTGCAGGTAGGTTCACTGCTACCCAATGATAAATTTTACATATTATGATTAGCATATACATTTTTTTTTTTAGTCAAAGTGAATTCAAGTTAGCCATTTTGCATGGATATTATTAAGTGTCTTTATCTTCTTTTATTTTTGCCAACAATTCCTTGGTCAGGAAAAATGCCTTCATTTAAAAACAGTTAACATTGATGTGTCACATTACTCACCACAAACCTGATCTAATGACATTTTATAATGAGTAGCACTATAGTGATGACTTGATATGACCTCTTAACGCTGCTAGGTTTTCAAGTATAGTTTTGGATAAAAGTAAAGCTTTTGGTGTAGAATATATATATACACACACACATATATATTTACACATAAGTACTTTTCAGATTTATATATACCAATGCAATGCTAACTTTTTTTTTTCCAGAACTTCTTGGTATACACGAACAAGCAGCTGTAGGATTTTTAACGTTAATGGAAGCTTTAAGATACTGTAAGGTAAGTTGATTTTTAAGGCACTTTGAGTGTTTTTTATTCCCCTGTCCAGTGTTGTAGATAGTAGTTTTCTTCTGTGACAACATATTTTAGGCTACTCCTATTACTATCTACTCTCTTTAGTTCTTTTCTGATCTCGCTTCCTAAACTGAGAGGTTTATTAAGGGTAGAGTTAAGCTGGCTGGTCATGCTGAGTTTCCTATTTTTGAGGTTTGTTCCTTTTTGAGCGTGGGGGGCAGAACCCAGTACAAAATCATTTATCAAAAGAGAGACATCTATTACTGAATATAAATATATTTTTTGGTAAACTGAGGGAAAATAATGTACTGTTTCTTCCTCACTAACTAAGTATGCTTCACTGAAACAACTGGTAATACTTTATCAGGCAAAGAAAAAAAATTTGCGAAATGTCTGAAATTCTAACTTTTGTCTATTCCGTCTGAAAAATGATTTCACACTAAAAAAATAAATTCCAAGCATTTCACAGCATTAAACTCTTTAACACATGTGCTAGGGTTAGGAACTGCCATGAAACTCTGATTTATTGCTATATATTTCATTGCTTTCCTACGCAATCTGAAATAACTATTGGATATTCCAAATAGTTTTAAATAGGTTTAAATCATTAATGTTTTGCACTTAATAAGGTACCTTCATTTTGGAGAAAGAAAGAAGTAGATCTAATTTTCTTTCCCATTTTAAGATGGTGGTTCCATAGCAGTGGTTATGGGGGTGGTGGTTATTTTTAGTGACAAGACCAGTGTCTTGCCCTCTTTCTTTCCTTTTTTTTTTCTTTTCTTTTTACCAGACAGCATTCTTCTTTCATGACAACACTTGGACAGGAGAGTGATATGGCTATGGTAATCAAATAGGTTTCATCCTGCCTTTATTCATTACTAGTGATCATATTGTTAAACAGTAGCAACTCTTATTTTCAGTGACTTCAATTACATAAGCTAAAGCTATGCTGAGGCAGTCTGGTGACCAGAGAATCAAGCTGTATCCCCTTCCCCCCAACACACACACAAACATTCATATATCCTAAAAGTGTGTGTGCGCACAAAAAAATGGTAACTATATGGGGTGATGGATATGTTAATTAGCTTGATTGTGGTGATCTTTTCACAGTGTATCAAAACGTCAAGTTGTACCCATTACATATATACAATTTTTATATGTCAAAGCTATTTCAGTAGAGCTGATAAACAAAAAAAAAGTGTGTGTGTTTTGCAGGAGGATAGGATGTGGAGATTATATATTTTGAAATCTTCACCATGTGGCCTGCAAGGCCCTGATAATCTGGATTCTCTCTGTCCCTGCATTGCTCCCTCCATTGCTGTGCTTCAGCCAGTTTCTCGGGTCTCCTGTCAATTTCTCAAACATGCCACACCCTTTCCTGCGTGATAGGCCTTCGCACCTGCTAACCTTTCTGCCTGGAATACTCCAGCTCTTATATGGATGGCTCATTCTCCCCTTCAGGTCCTACTTCAAATGGTGCCTCCAAGACGCTTTCTTTGATCGTTCCCTCAGTGACTCTTTTTCACATTATTTCATAGGAATAATCACTCTATAATGATCGTTTTTTTTTAATTATTTATTTTTTTAATCTTGAATTTGTTTTCTGTTGTCATCCCTAGTGGAATATAGGCTCTTTGAAGACAGGCACATTGTCATCTGGGTACATATTAGATGCTCAATAAATATTTGTTGAATGAATGAATGGACAATTTCACCAGAATCGTAAGCTTTCCTAAGTGTGTGCTTTTGCTTTTCTTTTACTGTTAGGTAGAACAGGGGAATGTCTGTTTCCCCCCGAGATCTTAGTGGGAAGGCAGTAGCTGTTGTGTATTCTCCTTTTACATGTTGCTCTAGTGTTCTGCCAGTAACTGTGGTGTTTTGTAAGATTTAAAGATTCTTTTAGTCGTGGGATCAACACACTGATACTTGGATAGATGAGAGGCAGAACTCTGTTACTTCCAGCTCCAAACGAGAGAGGCCTACCAGACAGGGCCAAAGAGGGGGTTACACCTGAGCACAGGGCAACAGCAGGCTGCAGCTGCGGGAGGTAGCTTGTATGTGGGAAGTGGGGTGGAGTTCGCTAGGTTTCCTGGGCTCCCTGTGGATTGGTTAATTTGAATAGTTTCTGTGAGCTCTGGGGCTTAGGGTCCCTCCCTGGTCATCTGGTACCTGGCTCAAAAGCAATTAAGGTAATGCCTAGTGACATGGAGTGTGGGAGGCCCGGATGGGAAGTGGTTGGGGTATGGACTTAATCAGCCTTCTTTTTTAAGGGAACTGACCAGCCTCTAGCCAGGGCCCCCAAACTGAGTCAAGACAGCATTTTCTTTAAAAAAAAACTACGTTACACTTTGCTGTTCATCTGAATATAACTGTAGATAGCCTCCTGAAAATCTGCATACATTTACTTTTCACCAGATGTTTAGAGCAGTGGCATTAAGGAAATGATTATGTTTGTATTAGTTTTGTAAATCTGAACATTTCCCTATTCTTTGTGTAGCAAATTGCCTTTAGAAATGAAATTAACATCTTCATATCATTTTGACCATGTGTGCTCATTAATACAAATATATTTCTCTCTCTTCCTCTCTCTATATATATACACACATACACACAAACACACAAAGAAGAAAGTGGTTCCGAGTGCTTTTGACTGTGCCCTTTTTTTAATAGATAATATAGCTCACACACCGTCAAATTTACCATTTTGAAGTATACAATTCAGTGGTTTTCCTTATATTCACAGGGCTGTGCAACTGTCACCCCTATCTAATTTCAGAATGTTTTCTTCTCCCAAAAAGATCCTCTAAACTCATTAGCAGTCACTTCCCGCCTCATCCTCAGCCCCTGGCAACTTTCTGTCTCTGTGGTTTTGCCTGTTCTGGACATTTCATATGAATGGAATCATACAATATGTGGCTTTTTGTGTCTGGCTTCTTTCACTTACGATAATGGTTTTAATGTTCATACATGTTTTACCATGTATTAGTACTTCATTCCTTCTTATGACCAAATACTCTGTTGTATGATATATCAGTTTTGTTTATCTGTCCATCAGCTGATGAACATTTGGGTTGTTTATGCTTTTTGGCTATCATGAATAATACTGCTATGAACATTTGTGTATAAGTTTTTAGTAAACACATTTTCATTTCTCTTGGGTGTATACCCAGGAGTGAAATTGCTTGGTCACATGGTAATTCTATGCTTAACTTCTTGAGGAACTGTCAAACTGTTTTCCAAAGTGGTTGCAATATTTGTGCACTCTTTTTTTTTTTTTTTTTGTGAGGAAGATCAGCCCTGAGCTAACATCCATGCCAATCCTCCTCTTTTTGCTGAGAAAGACTGGCCCTGGGCTAACATCCGTGCCCATCTTCCTCCACTTTATATGGGACACCGCCACAGCATGGCCTGACAAGCGGGGCGCGCCCAGGATCTGAACCAGCGAACCCCGGGCCGCCGCAGTGGAGCGCGCGCGCTTAACCGCTTGTGCCACCAGGCCGGTCCCTTGTGCACTCTTAATTTATTTATTTTTATTATTATAAAACAGTTCATGAGTTCAGCATTCATTTATCCTTTGATATCCTAAATTATCCTACTTTATGTAGTCTTATCCTGATCTTTTACTTCAACCTTAATTTAAATACATACACACACATGCTTTTTCTAAAAGAGAAATTATACATCTAAACTTTTCACCACAAGAGGCAGTGTGATATAATGCAAAGCCACCAGGTTAGAGCTCAGCAAACCTGAGTTTTAATTCCAGCATTGTACTAGTGAGCTGTTTGAATTCAGACATGGCACCGATCCTATGTATTTCTCAGTTTCCTTACATAACGTTGAAGGACTTGCACTGCAACCCTTTCAGATCCCTTCTACTCTGAGCCTGTGATCAGAGCTTTTCCTTTTTCTTTGTGCTTTGGCTTTTATTCTTCTCTGTTGTCCCCAAACTATCCTTCCTACTCTGCTGGTTCACCATTGCCATTAGCACACCCAACTCATCCCTCCCATCACAGGACAAAGATACCAGTTTTTCTATCCATGAATACAAAAAAGTTCATATTTCCCGCTTCTCTCCTAGGGATAATTACAAATTCCAAAGAACCAAGGGGTCGTTGCAGGTGGGGTGCCATATCAGGGCTGCTGGCTGGGTAGGGAAGGACTGTCCCTGACTGCTGCGAGTAGCCACTTGGAGTTTCCCAATTATAGGCAGTCTGTGAGAGAAAAGAAAATTCAGTAAATTTGATTGGTAAAGTTAGGTGTTTTTAAGTTAAAGTCTTTGTCCTCATAAGAGTGCAGAATTGATTGATGTGAACTTGATTGGATTTCACAAGTCTATTTTTTATTTGTTAAAGCTTTCTTTTTCTCAGTTACACACACAGAATGAATACT
The DNA here is from genome assembly GCF_020826845.1 of Diceros bicornis minor. Taxonomy (NCBI): domain Eukaryota; kingdom Metazoa; phylum Chordata; class Mammalia; order Perissodactyla; family Rhinocerotidae; genus Diceros; species Diceros bicornis. The sequence continues at coordinate 16,217,688 of NC_080775.1, read as the reverse complement.
CAAATTTTTGGTACTATAGTAGTTTTTATAGATTAAATGTATAACCTTAAAGGCAGACTGTAAGTATAACTTTCTGTACATTTTAAAGAGACTTCATATTGTAAAATCTTGAGCTTACCTTCTACCATGAAGAGTCAAATTAGACTTTAATCTAAACTCTAGTCAAGATTCTTTTATTTTTTAAATATTTTAGATTATATATTTTTCTTGAGAGAGATTATTATATTGCCCTAGGTTCTTTGAAGACAGGGATGTTCTTTACACCTTTAAAAGGCTTTTTCCCTTTACTTATTTATTCATAAATCTACTCATTTGTTAATTTATAATTATTCTCCTTATAAAGTAATCATCATCAAGCTTAAGGTTTCAGGGTTTGAGGTAACAAGCTAAAATTCTAGAAGTGGTCCTTCTTTCTAGGAATTTTAGCAAAACCTGAGAATGATTCTTAGGGCTAAACTAATTATTTCTAGCTGTGTTAAATCTGTATTATTGTTGTTCTAATGTAAAGGTGCCATGTAAGCTGAGCCCTGACAGTTTTTATAACATTCCTTTTTACATTTGACCTTAATGGGTATTTGACCTTTATGAGTGTGGCTTCTGACACAATACATTATTCCATTTAAATATGAATTAGATACTTTACTTATGCTTCAGATGTTCATGGGCAAATATATAACAGAGAAAGTATAAAATTTTCATGTGTTTATTTATTTTGCTACATTTATTCCAGGTTGGTTCTTACTTGAAATCTCCAAAATTCCCTATTTGGATTGTTGGCAGTGAAACTCACCTCACCGTATTTTTTGCCAAGGTATGCTTATAGCAGGATTTTTTTTTAAGTATGACATCAGACAAACAAGTAATATGAGTCCATATTTAGTTTGGATCTTTGTGCAAACTTCAGTGTGTTCCCACCATCAAGTGGGTTGTTCCAAAACCTAAAAAATTAGTACTAAATAACCTATTGTTATACTGTTATAGTTTTGTAATCATTTCAGTAAAATCTGTCATGATTTAGTTATAATTTCTTTACCTTTTCTGACTTGTGAGCTTTGGCTTTTGATTTTTTTTCAGAAATCACTTGTGTTATGGTGAAAATAACTGAATTTAAAAGTTTTCGATTACTCTTTTGTAGAGAAGATAAAAATATAACTTATATGGTATAAAATAATTTTAGTTACAACATCTGGGAAAATATTTTAAACTCTATTAATAGTTCAATAGGATAGAAGTCGAGCAGTCTTTTAAGATGGGGTGTTTCCTGTAATTTTTACATGGTTACAATATTTAAATAGATGAAATGTATTTGAATATGTTTATTTTAAAATTCTTAACAACAAAACTGTTTCTAAGTCCCAGCCTTTAACTATAACATTTCTTTTTCCACAATGAGTGGTTAAGACTTAGCTTTGGAGTCGGACAACTGTTGTTTGAATCCCGGCCTTGCCACTTCTAACATCGCCCCGCCTCTTTTCCCCTGTCTTTGAAATAGGGATTAATAATAGTACCTAGCTCTTAGAATTGTTAAGTTTAGATATAAAATATTTAGCAGTACCTAGTACAAGTTAACTGCCCAGTAAATCTTAGCCATTGTCATCATCATCGGTGTTTTCATTATTTTACAAACATTCATTAAACATCTCTGGTATGTCTAGAGAGAGTTTCTAGATGTTTGACTGAAGGGGGGAAATATATAATTGTGTTTTTGAGGTTTCTTAATTCTAATACACTTTCTTGATTACTCCGTGAGCTTTTTTAGCTTGTACTTGTTAATGTAAATTTGTGTCTGTACGAAGTATGAATTGTATAAATTGTACCAAAGACTGAACTGACAATGGTAGGTTTTGTGAATCTATTTCATTATTTATTACTGTATTTACTTTTATTGTGCTGGCAAAAGTCCAGCTAGTGGATTTAGAGCAAGATACCTTTTCTTTAAACAAAGAAAGCTATAAAATACAACTCTAAAAGTACAGACAGACCTTACTGATAATGTTACATTTAGTCTGAAAGCTTTTGCTGTTTATTTCCCTCCTAAAGTAGAGAGGAAAAAGTTAAAAGCATAAAGTGAATTACAGAAACTGAATAACTTCTAATTCCTGAGTGAAGATTTCTTCACTTGACTAATTTTTGTTTCAACTGTTATAAATGTCCAGAAAAGAAAATCTGTTCCAACTTGCATACAAAAATGTATTTTCTTGCCAATTATTAATTATTTTTATCTCCAACCCTATTCTTTAGCACTAGGAAAACTAATGAATTTTATGAAATTATATAAGTTTTAAATATAAAAGATAATAAGATGAAAATATTTTAAATCTTAAATTTTATGATTGATATTTAAGAAATGATTTTGTTGTTAAAACAGCAGAAGAGATTTCACAGAAGGTTCGTCAAGGAACAGTGTCAGTTGAGCTTGTAAATTTGCAGACATTTTGTATTCAAGCATCTAAATGTTAGGTATGTTGATAGAGTCATGGGAGTGAATTATACTCACCTTTCTCTGAAACACAGTTATCTCTGGTTTCCACAGAGGATTGGTTCCAGGACCCCACAGGTACCAAAATCCATGGGTGTTCAAGTCTCTTATATAAAATGGTGTAGTATGTGCTTATAACCTATGCACATCTTCCCGTATACTTTAAATTATGTCTAGATGATTTATAATCCCTAATACAATATAAATGCTATGTAAATAGTTGTTATACTGTATAGTTTAGGGAATAATAACAAAGGAAAAAGTGCGTATGTTCAGTACAGAGGCAGCCATCATAGGCCTTTAGATCCCCAGTTGGTTGAATCCACAGATGCAGAACCCACAGATACAGAGGGCCTCTGTATACACTTCTTACCTACCTGTCCTGGTATTCTTCATTGTTCTTGTAGCACTTGGTCCATTGTACTGTTGCATTTATCACACAGTGCATAGTTCCTTCTTCCCACACCGTTTTTTGGTGCAAGTGAGCATTGTCCAAGACAGGGACTTCTCTCATTCATGTTCTTATCCCTAGATCTCAGCCACATGCAATGAAATGTTGAATTAGAGACATGAAGTACATAGAGAGAAACACACAAACCCCTACCACACCAATTATAGGCCTGACCAAACAAACACAATGTATGCCATGTAAGTCAAACCAGGTTTTTAAATCTATCTTCATTTATTTGCATCCCTGAAGCTACTAATAATCATGATAGGAAAATGCAAACACACATGAAGTGATTATACAGAATTTTATAGTAAGATTTCAGGTTCTTCAGCTATGATAAATCTTAAAAATCATATTTATCTGTACCTTATCACTCTTTTGGAACTCTTGAATTTTATACTAATTGTTATTGTTTGATAGCCCACTTTGTATTCTGCGGATCTGGTGTACAATCCAGCACGTAGTGTAGGGGATTCATTAGTTTAATGAATAAAGCCTTTGCACGAATTTTCCACACTTGTGTTCCAGTGACATTTATATCTTCTAAAAATATTTTTTCATGACTCACTCTGAAGCTCCTTAAAAGCATGGGTACTTCCTTTTCAGTCTATTTTAGAACAATTGAATTTGGATTGCTTGAACATGGGATCTTGAAAAAGAGTTGCAAGTAAAGAATTTTCCCTTTGAAGTAAAGTAGTATAAAGCCAGAAGATCACGTAAATGTAAATGAGATTGATAATACTTGATAAGATTTATTAGGTCCAGTTTTAAATTTTTTTTAATCAAGTAGTATTTATGTAGTCTTTACCGTATAGAAAATACTGTAAATTCAGCTGTTCTTGACATTACAACGGGATCTATTATGGGTCACTCTTTCTTTTATTTTTCTATAATTGAGCAAGTAATTTTGGCTGTGGGTTTGTTTTTTTTATTTTTTATTTTTGAGTTTTGCTTTGTTTGTTTTTGGTCTGTTCCTTCACTTTATGTTCCATGGCCTGAAACGAATAACATTGTTTTTCTTTTCCACAGCAACTTAATGTAAAATACTGATGTCTTTTTCTGTAAAACTGGTATATTTGTTCACCTGAATATGTATTTCATGTGCTGACTTCTTTATACTGATTATGATTTAAGTAAAAAAGTATGTTTTAAGATCACAATTTTCAAGGCAATCTGTAACTTGCCATTGTAAAATGCCTGGGAAAAGTAATAGAATTCTTCATGTGACTTATACACTGGAGCTGATAATAGTCGCCACTATCTTCATTCATATACGAACTCATTTGTCAGATATTTACTGCACATATAGTATGTCCCTGGCATTATGCCGGCTGGTATGAATACAGTGGTGAGCAAAAATAGACATGGCTCCTGTTCTTATGGAGGTGTATGTTCTAATGGGAGGCGGCGTTAATCAAAGAATCACACTTATCAAATTACAATTGTGATGAGTGCTGACAAAGCACAGGTCTGTACAGCTATAAGAATTTATCCTAGTTTTGGAAGATGAGGAATGTTACCTTGAAGAACTGATGTCTAAAATGAGCGCTGAGTCATCAGTAAGATTAAACTAGGGGAAGAGGGAGAAAAGAGCATTCCCTACATAGGAAATAGTCGGAGCAGACAAACGGCTGTGGAAGAACGGGCCGTGGTGTGAACGAGCTGAAGGAGAAGGGCTGGAGCACTGAGAAGTTGGGGGCAAGGTGTCAGATGAGGCTGCAGAAGTAGGCAGGCCATGTGATGCTATGCTAAGAGTAATGACAGCTGCTAGACTTTTTAAAAATCAGTGGTGGGAGTAGTTCTGGAGGAGATAGGAAGGAAGGGAACATGATTAAATTTGCATTTTGAAAAGATCATTCTGGCTAATTGTGGAAAACAGACATACTGAAGGATAATGTAGGGAGTGGGTAAACAAGACTTTTGTAATATTCGAGGTAAGCGAAGAATGTAGTTTGGTCCAGGGTAACAAAGGTGGAGATGGACAGAAGTACATAAACTTGAGAGATTTATTCCTGAGTTAAACTGACAGGACTTGGTGATGGATTGGATTGGATGGGTGGGCGGAGAGAAGTCTAATGAGACGTGTGTTGTTAACAATTAAATCTTAGAGCCTCAGAAAGAGCTCACAGCTTTGCTGTTGTTGAATGTACCCACTCATGATTAAAGCGATTTATTTTTCTTTGGGCAAATTGACCAGGTCAAGAGGAACAATTGAGATACTCAATTTGGGGTATCACAATGAAACAACCCAGCTAAGTAACCCCACAGTGTGGTTTACACGTCCTGCCCACACAGATAATGCTTTCTAGTTTCTCAAGTATTAGCAGATCACCAGACTTTTGAGGAATGCTTACATGAAAAACAGAATTCAGGGCAAATAGGAAGAAAGGAACTCAAAAGAATGGAGACAATGTAGGACAGTGTAGAGATCAAAAGAAAACGTCAAAAAACCAAAAACCAGACGAGAAGTTACTATATCCATGAGACTTTGAGGCTAAGAGAAAACATTTGAAGGACGAAAGAGAAACTGAAAAGTTACTGAACGAATTGAAAGAGAAATTGGAGAAGTCTCTCTCCTAGATCACTGCAGTAGCCTCCTAACTGATGACCGTGCTGTTGCTCTTCACGGAGCTGTACTGTCTTCTCAGGTCAGCAACCAAAATGACCTCATTAAAACGTAAGTCAGTTTGTGTCACTCTTCTGCTCAAAACCCTACATTGGCTCCCCTTTCACTAAGAGTAAAAGCCAAAGTCCTTAGAGTAACCTACTGAGCCCTAGCTCCCCTCATCCGATTCTCTGATCTCAGTTCCCACCACTCCTGTCCTGTCTTGCTTGGCCACACTGGCATTTCCTCCGCCTCAGAAATGAGGCATGCCCTTTGCACCTGCTGTTCCCTTTGCTTAAAATGATCTTGCCTCAGATGTCTATATAAAGGACTCCTTCCTTTCTTCAGGTCACTATTCAAACATCACCTCCTTAATGAGGCCTTCCCTGGCCACCTTTTCTAAAATTTCAACCCCTTTCTCTTCCGTTTTTTCATTAATATTCTCTCTTTCTCTCAAAAGTATATATGTATATATACTTTTTTAAAATTGAGATAAAACTCACATAACAAAGTTAACCATTTCAAGGAAACTGTTTAGTGGCATTTACATTCACAGTGTTGTACAACCACCACCTGTATCTAGTTCCAAAACATTTTCATCACCCTAAAATAAAACCCCATATTTATTAAGCAGTTACTCCCCATTCCTCCTCTCTGGAGCCCTAGCAATCACCAATTTCCTTTCAATCTCTGTGAATTTACATGTACTGGTAATTTCATATAAATGGAATTACAATACGTGACTGGTTTGTTTCTGGATCCTTCCACTGAGTATAATGTTTTTGAGATTTGTCCTCATTGTGGCATGTATCAGTACTTCATTCCCTTTTATGGCAGAATGATATTTCGTTGTATGCATATAACACAATTCATTTATCCTCCCATCAGTGGACATTTGGTTTGTTTCCACCTTTTGGCTATTGTGAGCACTGCTGCTGTGAGCGTTCCTACACAAGCACTTGCTTGAGTCTCTGTTTTCAATTCTTTGGGGTGTATACCGAGAACTGGAATTGCTAGGTCATATGGCAGTTCTATGTTTAGCTTTTTTGGGAACTGCTGAGCTGTTTTTACAGCAGCTACACCATTTTACATTTCCTCTGGCAATATACAAGGGTTCCAAGTTTTCCACATCTTTGCCAACTCTTGTTATTTTCCTTTTTTGTTTTTATTACTATTATAACTGGCCTAGTGGGTGTTAAGTGGTCATTGTGGTTGTGATTTGTGTTTCTCTAATGACTAATGATGTTGATCATATATTTATGTGCTTTTGGCCATTTGTATATTTTCACTTTTTTTTTTTTTTTTTTGGTGAGAGAGATCAGCCCTGAGCTAACATCCGTGCTAATCCTCCTCTTTTTGCTGAGGAACACCGGCTCTGAGCTAACATCTATTGCCAATCCTCCTCCTTTTTTTTTTTTTCTTCCCCAAAGCCCCAGTAGATAGTTGTATGTCATAGTTGCACATCCTTCTAGTTGCTGTATGTGGGACGCAGCCTTAGCGTGGCTGGAGAAGCGGTGCGTGGGTGCATGCCCGGGATCCGAACCCGGGCCGCCAGTAGCAGAGCGTGCACACTTAACCGCTAAGCCACGGGGCCGGCCCCCATTTGTATATTTTCTTTGGAGAAATGTCTATTCTCGTCCTTTGCCTGTTTTTGAATTGAGTTGTTTGTCTTTTTATTACTGAGTTGTAAGAGTTTTTAATATATTCTGGTTACTAGGCACATACTATATATTTTACTTGTTTGTTTTATCTATTATCTGTCTCTCACTAGTAAGCTCTATGAAGGTAGTTTTTTTGTCTGTTTTGTCTCCTGTTTCCCAGCACCTGGAACAGTGCCAGGCAGTGTTGGCACTTAATAAATTTTTGTTGAATAAATAAATTGCAGAAAACACTGAAGATTGTCTCACCAAAAATTGTGATGTAGCCATGTTGGTACTTGATAAGGGGGAAAAGGGAGCTTAAGAGTGCGAAGTTGTCTTTGATCATGAGAAAGCATTAGATCCCTAAGCTTATAAATCAAGCAATAACAGTTACTGCATGCAATATCCTACATGGAGACAAAAACAGAAGAACTAGCTATTGCTCTTCTACCTGGTCAACTTAAATACACTTACATACACAGACTCTTTCTCCAGATTAGTGAATAAAAGCAACTTTGATGAGTATTTATAAATAAGCATTGTCACACTATATACTCCATCATATTTAAGATTTATGTTCATGGTTTGAAGATGGATAGGAAAATGGTTTCAATTCAGTGATATAACTTCTTAACTGTCTGTTGTGGTTTTTCCTTCTGAGATGAACAGTTTACTTTTAGGACTCGAAGTAATTAACTATTTTTTTTTAAAGAAGTGTAAGTTCGTGATTTTAAATTTGAGTGCCAAACTGTTTACTTAATACAGTTATCACTTGATGTTTGAAATGTCCAGTGGCCTAGAACGTACTTACCTTCTTTATTTTATTGGAACCCTCTTCCTGACCCATGGAGAATCATTGCACATGTTTTGTGGGATTGGAAGAGGTTTTTTACAATTCAGTGTTATTTGAAAATCTATGGTAAAATAAATTTAATAATTAACTTTTATGAACAGGTTGTAAAACTTGAGATTGATCATTTATAACCATCTTCTTTATTAAGTTTTTGAATTTAAGTATCTTCTATGTTTTCTAAATCATCTTTTCTAAAGTGATCTTTTTTATCTTACTAAACATCTGTGTCTGTGAAACAGCAAAAATGATATAGTACTCTTTGATGTATCTTAGAGAACGTGGTTGCAAAAAATACATACAAGCTGTCCTGTGTAAATGGGACTTTTATGCTTAATATGGAGGGGGAACAGCACAGAATCTACCAGCAGGGACCTTAGAGGAACTCAGAGTCATCAAGCAGCAGGGGTCCCACAGAACCCTCTAATAACAGGATGTGGCTGAGGTGAAATGCAGTGTGTCAATGGACTTCTTTCAAGAAGGAAACGTAATTTCTATTTAGTAGGGTGGAGAATTTTCCACGCAGGTCATCTGAGCTGTGGCAGAACAGAACCTTCAGATCTGTACACTGTGAGGGATCATGCCCTCTGGGCATGGGCGGTGTCTTCAGAAATCACACGATGGTACTTTTGATGAGGTTAGTTGACAACTTGCAAACCCACTGCACAGGTAGAGGAAATGATTTTGAATAGTAGATACTTAAGGAATTTAGAACCTATATTTAAACTTATCTGTTTTAAATTGTTTCCCTTAATTTCAAGAGAAAAAAATAGCTCTTATTATTAAAATAAGGCTGTATAACATTTTTTTATAATGTGTTAAATCTTGTTTTCTTTTAGGAGTCAGGCCTTTTCATACTGAGACATTTTAATATACTCTAAATGCCCAAATATTACCTGATAGAATATTCTGACCTTTGTCCTCTTACCCTTTTCTTCTCTCTAACCATCATGTTTCCCTTTGATTCTGTCTTCCTTTTTTATATTTGGGTTTTAAGATTAAATTATTTGGGTCACTTTCATAAGTTCCACTTAAATTGAAACTAATTATGAAATTAATTTTCAATGCAAATTCAAGAGGAGGGCTTTAAATTTGAAAATATGATACTTTTAATAGTATTAGAATTATATGTATAAAATGGTAGACAAAATAAATTTGTCTTTTTTGTTTTTATTTGTTTTTATTGTGCATTTGAATCTCAATGTGGGATGACAGCTGCTGATCCAGTATAAAAATAGTCAGAACCTACCTATAACATCTAGCTTCATCTTAAGAAGATCAGTGACTAATTAAGAAGACCAGTGACTAATTTTCTTGGTAATCCGTTTCAAACTTTCTTTTGAAGTTGGGGAGATGAGTTTTACATCCCTTTTTGTTCTCTTTTATGGTTATAAAAGGACTCTTTGTATGTGTGTGCAGAGTATCACCTTTGACCTTTCCTATGATAAAGCAGTTTTCTTTTCAGGTAAGAACACATGAAAACACATTACTGTTTAATCGCAAAATATATAAAGAAACTGAATTTAATGTGAAGGAGAAACAAAACATTGAACTGTTCCTGCATGAGCTGACTGTTCTTACAGTGGTATCTGTTACTAGGAATCTAGACAGGCTTCTTTCTACAGAGCAAGCTCCTTTTGTGTGTTGCTCGTTAGTGTAACATTAGGAAGACTACTGCAGTTAAGTGTTTTCTTAGGTGTTTAAAAACCGGACAGTTCTACTTTACCAGTAATACATTTCTCTACATGTAATAAACACAATTTTAAGGAAAAGAAGTAAAGTGATGCTTTATAGACTTTATTTGTTACAAAGAAAATTCACCTCTACGTATCTTTAAGTATTGGGTAAAAGTCATGGGATTTAGAATACAATTAAATTCACAGTTGGGCATTTTGTAGTAGGTTTTTCCTATATATTAATGTGATTTACTCATTCTATCCGTTTACCTGAAGTAAATTTTAGAGTTTGTGCATATGTTTAAATTTCATGCCTTATCTACTACAGAAAGGAAATAGATTTAAGAGCTAAAGTATTTATTTTTATAGTTTAAAGCATAAGTTGTCGTGTGACTTTTAACACCTATCTTCCAACATAAAAATAGCAACTTCAGACAAAGGATACTGAAGTTAATGTATTATTTGAACTACTTGGAAAGTTTGGTAAAAGTCTACGTGGGCTAACAATTTTCAATTATTTGAATTATTAAAAACCTGTGAATTTTTAACCATAAACTGTTTCCTAACTGCTTAGCACACTTTGGAGCTAACCCTCATCAGCTATCTATAGGGTTATGCCAATGATTTGTACCATCATAATATTTAAACTTTTTAAATTTTTATTATTTGACCAGAAATCTTTGAAAATATATGATGAATATTCTTGCCTCCTTAAACAAAGTGAAAATTAATTGCCCTTATGTACTCTTTCGTACTATTCTGAATGCCCTCATGCAGCCGTTTCTGTATCTGGTTTTTATAATTTTTATGAATTTTTTTCTCTTCGTTATCTCAATCATGTCAGCTTGCTTACTGAAAGTTGTCCCTCTTTCCCTTTGAGTTTGTTTCTTATAATTTCTTATGACAGTAGAACCCAAATAATTGTCCAAACAAGATAAAATGTCATTGATAGCAAGGCCCAAAGGTGTCCTGTCATGAGTAAAGTCTGTGAGTTTTAATTAGAATCAGCATTGGTGAATCCACACCTCTAGCTGTCTGTCTATAATTGATGAAAATAGTTGTAGCAAATAGAATTGATAGCAGAATGGGGCAGAAGTTCTTATATATTTACGTATGATAGTGTGAACAAGTTTATGATTTTGTTTATTTATTTTTCTGTGCTTTTGTTTATGTTATCCTCTGCCCAGAATGTGATCAAAATCCTGCTTAGCATTCATGGTCCAGCCTTGACATCTTTTGTGTTGTGACTGCTTTTTCTTACTCATTTGTTGCTCCTATAATTTCTTCCAACTTCCTACCTTCCTGTGATCAGTGATACTACCTAATTTCTCTGTTTTCCCACAGTACCTAATAGATCAGCATTAGACGTCGTGCTAAGTATTGCTGAAATGCAAAGATTAATGATATGTTGTAATAGTTGACCATTTACATTTGCTGAGTGTTTTCTGTGTGTCAGGCACTATGCTAAGCATCTTACATGCATTCCTCATTATAATCCTCAGTGCAGCTCTGAGAAGTCAGTACCATTTTTATCTACATTTTATAGTCTGGGGCCAGTGAAAAATAACATCTCCAGAGTTATATACTAGTGAGTGCTAGAGCCAGGATTCAAACTCAAGTCTTCTGACTCCTGACCTTTTAACTACTTCTCCCCCTTAGGAAAACAAAAAAACGAAAAATCATACTAGGGTGGGATAGAGACTAGAAGAGGGAAGAGGTGGGTGCAGAGAAGGTGGTACTTGAATCAAAGGACATGGTAAGTTTTAGACTCAGATGAAATGAGGCCTGTATTCTAGGCTTGGAAAAAAGATTAAGCAAAAAGACAAGAGATGTGAAAATTCATGCTATATTTGGAGAATAGTAATTGGTTCATTATGGCCGAACCATACTAGTTGTGCTAGGAGATTAAGAGGGAAGCAAAGGTTAGGATCAGATATAGGACCAGCTGGAATAATCATTTATTCCCAAACCATCTTCACTATACTTGAGTCTGCGTGCTTATCTTGATGTGAAAGGCATGACTACCCAAGGCGTGAATGTATAGCATATTCATGAGAGTAGAACAACCTTAATGAAGAGTAAAAACTTCTCTGTTAAGCTATGATAAAACTTAAGAATATTAGGAATGTGAGTACTATGATGATTTTTTCACAGTCAAACCTTATTTAAAATAGTAGAAAAGGAAGTAAGATTTGAGGGGGAGGGGCAGGGATTCCCTTGCTTTGCATTTTACTAATCCAAGCCTGCCAAGCTCAAATTACTATATTGTTTGGACTACACTTGCAGTAATCTTTTTAGGCATTCATTTTCATATGAAACATATGAGGTCTCTCTAGGAGATTCGCTTATATTCAGCTTTTATTGTTAAAATCAATGTCAGTGGGTAGCATGAGGGAAGAGACAGAGGAAAAGGTAGGCCAAGTATGAATAGGAAGAACAAATGTAATACATGTGGCACAAGCAAAGTAAAACTCCAACCAGAATATTAGGTTTTAATTCCTTTTGCCAACTTCCTGAAGTAACAAACAACCCTATAATTTTAGCAGTTTACACAGTAGTATTTAAGAAAGGGGCAGTGAGCGCAGTCTACCTCAGGTAGGAGGGATGTTGACCTCTGAAATTGTTTCGATTTGCCTGCATATGATGATAATAAAGGAATTCGACAAAGTCAGTTTTATATTTAAATTCTCTACAAACAGTGTGCCCTGTTTTTGCCTGTACTGGGGCACACCGCTCCCACCATACCCCCTCCCCAAACACACACACCGAAGCTTATTTCTCTCTCAATTTACATGTTGGCTGCAGGTGTCCTCCATGTGCCTTCTTCATTCTAAGATCTGGACTGAAGGAGCTGCTCTGTCAGCAATGTGTAGTTCTCCTAGCAGAGAGAAAAGAGAAAGACACTTGGCAAAACCACAGGTGGCACTTAGAACTTCTTCTAGGAGCTAGCATAATATCATTTCTGCTTATATTTCTCTGGCCAAACCTGAGGTCATTGGGGCTGGGAAGCAGACCTACAGCAACAAGCAGTGATATACAATCCTCTTACAAAGAAGAGAGGTGCAAGGAATTGAGAACAATAATACCGTCTACCACGTAGGGTACTTTATGTCCAGGTGATTTAACAAAGTTTAAATTAAATCAAATGATATAAAAAGTCTTTACTTAGAAATAAGGAGGAACTTTTTGACTGTCAGATTGATTTTTACCCAGGTGATCGTATAATATTTATACCATTTAAAAAAGTCAGATAATCATTTTTCTTGAATTATGTAGGTGTTCATGTGCCTAGAGATTAATGGCTTATGTTAGCTGTTTTCTTAATGAAATACAGTAGTTAAAAAGCTGACAACTTTTCTCACCCCAGTTCTTCATATAAACGAGAGACCACAGAAAGTGATTCTAGATGCACAGGAGAGTCATTACACAAAGTGACACCTTAGGCCTTAGGGATGAATTCTCTGGCAGAAACCAGTGGAGAAAGGCTGGAGGGATTGTTAAAGTGAGTTGTGCAGTTATGGTAATAGGGAGAAAAAGAAGTCCATTTGTTAATATTAATAATTATAATGATTATAGTAGATCATATCTGTTGGGAGACTTTTCCTCCTGCTGCCTTATTTACACTTGTACATTTAGAGTTGGTGTTTTTGTGGAGAAAGAAACTCAAAGGGCTTTGCTTCATGCTTCCTACCCTGACCTCTAGGCAGATACAATACAGATCAGCCCCACATAGCAGTGGAGTGTTGTGGAGAGAGCCTGGGACTTCTACACATTGTTTGGGAAATGATGGAAAAGTAAGAAAAAAGACCACCATTCAGTTGATGGCAGTAACTGAATTCTGTTTCCAACACTGGCACTGAAGAACCTTATATACTTGAGAGCATTTGATAATTGATTTAAAATCTATTTCATAGTGGTTCCCGAATTATTTTCTGAGTGAGTAAAGAGTCAATATAAAACATATTATAAAATGATTTTAAAGTGAAATTTTACTTAACGCTTGAAGGTAAATTATATATATACCAGTTAACTTAATATTTTTTCTTTTGGAAGGGCGCTTAATAGCACTATAAAATGTTATCTGGAAGCTAAAATGTAATTTATATATATGTGATCATTTCTGAAGGTTAGGTAAGGCTCTTGGAGGTTCTTTGATTACTCGTAGGAGCAGATTGCTCTTGATAATGATGCAAGGTATAATGTATAAACTTTAAAAACCTTTTCAGTAATGAACTACTTATTCCTAGCCAACTAACTGAACACAGGCCTGCCTTATATTTCAGTAGGTGTTTAGAAGGATAGCTAATGTTACATTTTAAAAGGTTTATGGTGAACAGAGAATAATCATATTGATAGTACAGACAAAGCTACATGAAAAAGAGATATTTGTTTCATGACTGTAGGATATTAGATAGTCCCATTACAGCTTAGGTTTTTGTGTTTTTTTTTTTCTCCTTCTATTCTGTAGCGCTTTGCCAATTAAGGAAAGTTAGTTAAGGCTAGATAATTTTAAAAGCTATATTGTATAGCAGTCCCTGTTGACCAGTCAAGTGGCCGAATAGAAATTGTTTGCGCTAACATTTCTCTGGTGAAAGCATCTGATTATATTTGGCTAATGTAGAGAACTGCTTTTAGAGTAAAAATAATTTTGATGGTATATCAGAGTTTAGATAGCTAACTAAAACAATGTTTGAATATTTGACTCTTATGTTTACAATCTTTTCCTAATGGGGGGGTACCTAAAAGAGTGTCAGGTGCAATACGCATTGAAATTTTCTCCTAAGTGCTACAACTAGGGATGAAAAAAAGAAAATGCTTACAAGTGCCCTTGCTGACTTGGATAACTTGGAATTACATCATTGGAATCTCTTTATAACTCGGTGGTTTTTTGAGGGTGGGGGTTAATGTATGTTTGAATTTTATTTTGGAAAGTAATTTTCTTAAGATAATTTTAATAATATTCATGGAAATAAGCATATAGTAGCATATATTTTTCTCTCTTCCATTAGATTGTGACCTTAAATGTACAGAGTAGGTCTTTCTCTACCATCTAATAGGCTTGCCAGTATTCAAAACATTATGGCTGTGTGGATAGTTATATGCGAAAAAGAAATATGTAATCTGAAAGCTATTGCTATATTAAGTCTTGGAAATGGAAAATGTTAGGGGTAAAAGCCTCTTCATATTGTTCTTCACACTTAGACCATTATTACATGAGAGTTCCATTTTACTTTGTCCTTTATAATTAAATCATTTCCTTTATGTGCAGTGAGAAAAATGTTAGTCACATCTTTCTCACTAAAATATTTTGTCTTAAGATTGTAAAGACCTCTTTCTCAATTGAATGGCATTCTATACTTGCTATTCAAACTTGCTATGCACATATGAAATATATTTAATATTAATATATTACCAAATTTGCTGCATGGATCATTCTGCCACAGATCTTTAAACAAGGGACCTTGTTCAGAAGTGTTTAAGATAAATCAGTAAAAATTAGTGTTGGAATTTGTAATTTTAAACCTAATTAGAAAGTTAAAAGGAGTTCAGCATGAAACACTTTAATAGGAATAGAAGGTGGTTTGTAACTTTTCCTGATTTCATCTATAAACATTTAAACATTATATAAATTTAAACAAGCTTTGACTAAGAGATCATTTTCTACAATAATCTAAAAAGCATGGTAAACACTCAAAATAAGCAAGCCAATAATCAATTTAGAAGACTGTACTGGTTTTGATTTGTGGATGAACACTTCTAGAATGTTTTCGTTAGAATTTACTGTGATTTTTTTTTTCCTTTCTTTTCTTTTCCTTTTTTTACCCCCTCTAGTATAAACACATCTTAAAATAAGCAGTATGATTAAGAACAGTTAATTCCTAAGGAGTTTAGCAAATTAGCTGTTAGAATAGAGACCAAAGGAGCAAACCAAGATTTTTGTTTTTTATCGTTCAAGGCACAATTTGCTTTATTAGTAGTGACAGTTATAGTTGATGGTTTTATTATGTGGAACCTGCCCAGTACTACTGGGTTGTATTTTGGGAAGAAAAAAGGAATTTGTTTAGGTAGTTCAAATATGGGTTATTGTTGTTGTTTCCTCACATACAGGGTTTTGAGATACTTGTTTCACACTTCTTAACTTCACCCAGTAAATTACTATCTGAATTCCTTTTGGAAATACTCTTTTCTCACATCTTTGCATTAATCTGCTTCCATCTGTTTCAGCATCTTCCCTGGTAGGTTCTCCAGCCCTAATCTCCTCTAGTGCTCATGTCCTGTTTCTCCCAGCCTATACAAAGCTTGCAGTTGGCAGACATTGAGTGCTCATAGCGTGCCGAGCATTCAGATAGCTCCGTGTGCTCTACTTGGATGGTGACCATCACCTCCGAACTCTAAATGTCCACGATCAAATTCATTCTTCCTTCAAAGCTGGTTTCCCTTCCTACCTACTCCTTTTCCCTTGTAGTTCTCAGTCCTTTTACCTCTTTCACTACCCCCTCGTGCTGTGCTAACGCACACCTCCCTGCCTTTCATGATTCTGTTCCTTCTAGCTGGAATTCCCTACCCTCTTTTCTCTTTCAGATGAGAGGCAGAATATCTTCTCTGTAAAACCTAGTAAGGGGATTAAGACATCCTTATAAAGATGTGTTTTGATGTGTCAAAAACAAGCATATTTAATAAGTGTTAGAGCATTTGGGGAAAAAACATAATATATTCGCTAAATCGTGGGTCAGCAAACTGGCCCACAGGCCAAATCAAGCCACCACCTATTATTATGAAATATTTGTTGGAACACAGCCATGCACGTTTGTTTATGTATTATTGTGTTATCTTGCTGCTGAAACCGTAACGGCCTACAAAACCTAAAATATTTACTCTCTGGCCCATTACGGAAAAAATTTGCCAACCCCTGCTCTAAATGAATATTTTTTAAACCAGAGTTCGCAAGGAGTTTTGCCCAAGCTTCAACTAATCTTTCTATATCAGCCCGGCATATATAGCCTATTTAAACAAGAATAATAACATTTTCTAAAGCCTATATTTTTTATATATTCCTAACCAGAGGCAAGAGATAAGCAGTGAACTTTTCATTCAGTCTACTTTAATTCCTTTCTACATTAGCGTAGCGTGTTTTTTATTTGTAGTGCTTGGAACTTAGAAATAAGGCATCAGGTAGTTCATTTTAAATTCTTTTTGTGCTCCTGCATCTTCTGAAATCTTTAATGGCATAGAATTCGATGTAAACCTTGTTCCATGGCTAAAACTGAAATTTTCCTTGTTCCCTCAACTTTATAAACAGTGGTGATTTCTCAAAACTTCACTTTGTAGGAATACTGAAACAATGTTTTAATTATATTCTCTACCACCTCTTCCCCCAACAAGATTCTTTTGGTTTTTGACCAAGAAAAACAATATTCCCTTTCCCTGTATTCAGATCATAATTTTAAGTAATATTTAGAAAATTTGAAGTAATGTTTTAAAACTCATTTCAAACTTTTCCTCATCACTAAGTAACAAAGGTTGAAATGCACAGATGGTGACTAGAAAGAATGACTGTATCCTCATTTTGTGCCCCTGTACGTACCCCTTGCATAAAATCTCATCTACAGCTGTATACCTTCTCCTCAGCCGTTATTTCAGTGCCTCAGTGATGGTGTTCATCCACAAATTCCAACAGCCATTCTCAAGGGAAGAATTGAAGAAAGAAAGAAGTAAGGTTGGAAATAGTTAAGGGAGCCAAAGCTTATAGTGGAATACATGTAGAAATTTTTGCAGTTAAGGTTTGGGAGTGATAAAAGAAGCTAAGGAATAATAACAGCCCCTATGTTAGTAATTGTTCTCAAAAATCTGAGAGCTGACACTGCAATCCTAGCTTTGATACAAAGTTAATTATAGAGCTAAAGCTGTATTAGCGATGTATGGGAAAAGGAAAGAGTTTTAAGAAATATTGTTCAGAAAAGATTAAATGAACAAACATAACTGAAGAATCTGGCAATATCTACCTAAATTACGAATACATTCTTCCTTTGACCCGGCAATCCTACTCTGTTGCTCTGTCCTACAGATACAACTGCACATGTATGAAATTACACGTTCAGGCTTATTTGGTGCAGCATTGTTTGTCATAGAACAAGATTAGACACAATCCAAGTATCCAGCAATAAAGGGCTGGATCATAAAATCAGAAAAGCCATGAAAACATGTCACTTGATGCACATATTATCTGCAAAATAATACTGAAAATGCAGGAAAAGGAGACCCTAAAAGTTGCTATCAAGGATGGTAAATGGGAAATAATTGTGCATTACCGAATTTTACTATGTTGTAAAATATGAGATGGTTTTTTTTTTTATTATTTTATCTTTTAATACATAAAAAATGTGTAAAGGCTTGACTGTATTGCCTTGTTTTGATTCCCATTCCCTTTTGATTTATACTGAACGTATATTCAGGCACCTAGTCTCATGGTTGGATAAGAACTACTCTGATTCTTACAGTTTGTTCCTCCGTCTCTGAGCAGGGTAAGAGTGGGGTAATTAGGCCAAAAGTTAATTAGTACATTTCTTACAAAAATTTGTTTCCACAGAGAAACAGCATTTTAAATTGTATTTAACATTTATACCCCACAACTTCTTAAAAAGGATTCAAGATGGTAAAAAGGGATACTTGGGAACTTGTGTTCTGATAAGGTTTGTCTGAGTGAACACAATTACAGACAAAGGCTTAGATCAAAGCTGTGAATAGAGGACAACAGCTGGACCCAGGTTCTAGATTCATGTTAGTCAAGTAGTAGAATTTCATAGTAGCTTAAATATGTGGAGTAAAGGTTTGTAAAGAGTCCGAGATAACACTGGATTTTGTGCTTATTTTTGATAAACAGTAATATTGCTTATTGTCTAAAGAAATTAGTCATGATAGAGAATTAGTTTTATGGACAAAGAAATAATTTTTCCTTTTGGGTATTTCCTCTGAATTAAGAAAAGTTAAGTTCTGGACATGCAGAACTTGATTGTTGATCTTTGGCTGGGTATTGATATAACATGCTCACTAAAGTAATAAATTTCAAATGCATTGCTCTGTAATTGTTAGTTATCATATATCTCAGGATTTAGTGTTTAAATACTTCCAAACTAGAGTATATTTTAAGATATTTCTTCTTACTTGGGCAATAACTTAAAGCAAATGTATAAGTCATTAATTGTTTGCAGATTTCATTTTTATAGTAATTACCTATGTAATATTAGACTTTAAGTGCTGTTATATAAAACTTCACGTCATTCTCACAACAGTGCTCTCTAGTTTAAGTAGTATTCCCATTTTTCAGATGAAAAATTAAGGCCCAGAGAGCTTGTCACACACGTATAATATAAATATATTTTTATATATGTTTATTTATAATTTTATAAATCTATAATTAAGATATTTATATATATATATTTATTTATATATATTTATATATATATATTTATATATATATTTATATATATATATTTATATATATATTTATATATATATTTATATATATATTTATATATATATTTATATATATATATTTATATATATATATTTATATATATATTTATATATATATTTATATATATATTTATATATATATAAATATAACTCAAAGTCTCCTGACTCCAAATGCCTTCATTTTTTTACCCTAGCCTAGTATTTGTTTTGCTTATTTTTAAAGTCATGATATTGTAGCTGATTGATAGTGTGCTTTTTATCTTTTCAGGATATGGCATTAGTTGCCCCTGAGGCTCCTTCAGAACAAGCCAGGAGAGTTTTTCAAACCTATGATCCAGAAGGTGAAAGATTTTATTATTTTATTAACATTGACTCTGTTTTATATCTTTATATAGTTGAAATATATTGATACTCACCTGAGTTTTATTCAAAAGAATTATTGGATTAGTGAATGAAATATAGGTTGCATTTCTTGAAATTTTTAAATGGGAAATGGTGAAAACGGGAACAAATAAACTAGGATACTTAAGTGATTGTCAAGTCCACACATAGTATAAGGTTTTCGTGTTTCTTGAGGTACTGAAGTTATCTTAGCTGTTGTGAATAATGCTGCAGTGACCGTGGTTGTGCAGATATCTCATCAAACTACTGATTTCAATACCTTCCGATATATACCCAAGAGTAGGATTGCTGGACCATATGGTAGTTCTATTTTTAATTTTTTGAGGACCCTCCTTACTGTTTTCTTTAATGGGTGACCATTTTATATTTTCACCAACAGTATGTAAGGGTTCCTTTTTCTCCACATACTCACCAACATTTCTCTCTCGTCTTTTTGATAAAAGCCATCCTAACAGGTGTGAGATGTCATTCTGGTTTTGATTTGCATTTTCCTGATAATTAGTGATATTGAACATCTTTCCATACACCTATTGTCCATTTGTGTGTCTTCTTTAGAAAAGTGTCTATTCAGGTCCATTGCCCATTTTTTAATTAGATTATTTGCTTCTTTGCTATTGAGTTCTGTGAGTTCTTCATAAATTTTGGATATTAACCCCTTATCAGATACATGGTTTGTGAATATTTTCTCCCATTCTGTAGGTTGCCTTTTCAATTTATTGATGGTTTCCTTTGCTGTGCAGAAGCTCTTTAGTTAACATAGTCCCACTTGTTTATTTTAGTTTTTGTTGCCTGTGCTTTTGGTGTCTTATCCAAGAAAGCATTACCAAGACCAATGACTAGGATCTTTTTCCTTATGTTTTCTTATAGGAGTTTTACAGTTTCAGGTCTTACATTTAAGTCTTTGATCCATTTCAAGTTAATTTTTGTGAGTGCCGTAAGATTAGGGTCAAGTTTCATTCTTTTGCATGTGGATATCCAGTTTTTCCAACACCATTTATTGAAAAGATTATCCTTTCCCCATTCTGTGTTCTTGGCACCCTTGTCAAAAATTAGTTGAAGAGGTTTATGTCTGGGCTCTGTATTCTGTTACAGTGGTCTATGTGCCTGTTTTTATGTCAGTACCATACTCTTTTGATTACTATATCTTTGTAACATAGCTTGAAATTAGGTAGTGTGATGCCTCCAACTTTGTTCTTCTTCCTCAGGATTGCTTTGACTATGCGGGGTCTTTTGTGGTTCCATACAAACTTTAGGATAGTTTTTTCTATTTCTGTGAAAAATGCCAGTGCAGTGTTGATAGGGATTGCAATGACTCTGTAGATCACTTTGGGTACTATGGACATTTTCACAATATTCTTCCAATCCAAGGACACAGAATATCTTTCCATTTATTTGTGTCTTCTTCAATCTCTTTCATCATTGTCTTATAGTTTTCAATGTGTAGGTCTTACACCTCTCCTTAGTTAAACTTATTCCTAAGTATGCCATTGTTTTCGATGCTGTTGTAAATGGGATTGCTTTCTTAATTTCTCTTTCAGATAGTTCATTGTTTGTGTATAGAAATGCAACTGGTATCAGTATGTTGACTTTGTATCCTACAAATTTACTGAAATCATTTATTAGTTGTAACAGTTATTTTAGTGGAGTCTTTAGAGATTTATATAAGGTCATGTCATCAGCAAACAAAGACAATTTTACTTCTTCCTTTTTGATATGAATGCTTTTTATTTCTTTTTCTTGCCTAATTGCTATGGCTAGGACTTCCAATTCCATGTTGAATAGAAATGGCAAAAGTTGGCATTCCTGTCTTTTTCTTGATCTTAACAGGAAAAGATTTTAACATTTCAGCATTAAGTATGACATTAGTTGTGAGTTTGTTGTATATGGCTTTTATTATGCTGAGGAACATTCCTTCTGTACTGAATTTTTACAGCATTTATATCCGGAAAGAATTTTGTGTTATGTCAAATGCTTTTTCTGCATCTTGAGATGATCATACGATCTTTTTATTTCATTTTATTAATGTGGCATATCACATTTATTGATTTGCATATGTTGACCCATCCTTGCATCCCTTGAATAAATCCCACTCGGTCACAGTATATGATCCTTTTAATATGCTGTTGAATTCAGTTCACTAATATTTTGTTGAGAATTTTTGCATCTATATTTATCAGAGATGCTGATCTGTAGTTTTCTTTTCTTGTACTGTCCTTATCTGGCTTTAGTATCAGGGTAATGCTAGCCTTGTAAAATGAGTTTGGGAGTGTTCCCTCCTCTTCAGTTTTTTGGAAGAGTTTGAGAAGGGTTGGCATTAATTCTTCTTTAAGTGTTTGGTAGATTCACCAGTGAAACCATCTAGTCCTGGGCTTTACTTTGTTGGGAAGTTGTGGATTGCTTCTTCAATCTCCTTTTTGTTATTGGTCTGGTCAAATTTTCTATGTCTTCATGATTCAGTCTTGCTTTTAGTAGGTTGTATGTTGCTAGGAATTAATCCATTTCTTCTAGGTTGTCCAATTTGTTGGAGTATTGTTCTCAATAGTCTCTTCTGATCCTTTGTGTTTCTATGGTATCAGTTGTAATGTTTCCTCTTTCATTTCTGATTTTATTTATTTGAGTCCTCTCTCTTTTTATTGGTGACTCTAGCTAAAGGCTTGTCTATTTTGTTTATCTTTTCAGAAAACCAGCTCTTAGTTCCATGGATCTTTTCTATTGTTTTTCTGGTCTCTATTTCATTTATTTCTGTTCCAATCTTTGTTAGTTCCTTCCTTCTGCTAACTTTGGGCTTAGTTTGTCTTTTTTTTCTAGTTCCTTGAAGTGTAATTTGTTTATTTGAGATTTCTGGTTTCTTAATGTAGATAAAAATAATTTATCACTATAAACTTTCCTCTTAAAACTGTTTTTGCAGCATCCTATAGGTTTTAATATGTTGTGTGTCCGTTTTCATTTGTTTCAAGATATTTCTTGATTTCCTTTTTAATTTCTTCTTTGACCCATTGGTTGTTCAGGAACAGGTTATTTAATCTCCATATATTTGTCAATTTTCAGGTTTTCCTTCTGTTTTTGATTTCTAGTTTCGTATCTTTGTGGTTGGGAAAGATACTTGATATGATTTCAGTCTCCTTCAATTTGCTAAGACATTTTTTGTGACCTATCATGTTATCTGTCCTGGAAAATGTTCCATATGCGCTTGAGAAGAATGTGTGTTCTGCTACTGTTGGATGGAATGTTCTGTATGTGTGTCTTAGGTCCATTTTGTCTAAAGTGTCATTTACGTCCATTATTTCCTTTTTGATTTTTCTGTCTGGATGATCTATCTGTTGTCGAAAGTGGGGAATTGAATTCCCCTGCTATTATTTTATTGCTGTCTATTTCTTCCTTCAGATCTGTTAATAATTATTTAATATATTTAGGTGCTCCAATATGTGGTGCATATATGTTTACAATTGTTATGTTATAATCCTCCTGATTAATTGATCTCTTTAAAGATCTATATAATGACCACCTTTGTCTCTTGTTACAGTTTTTGACTTAAAGTCTATTTTGTCTAAGTATAGCTACCCCTGTTCTCTTTTGGTTTCCATTTCCATGGAATATCTTTTTCAATTCCTTCACTTTCAGCGTGTGAGTGTCCTTAAAGCTTAACTGAATCTCTTGTAGGCAGCATATAGTTGGGTTTTGTTTTTTTATCCATTTAGCCACTCTGTCTTTTAATTGTAGAATTCAAACTACTTATATTTAGAGTAATTGTTGATAGGTAAGGACATACTATTGCCATTTTGTTAATTGCTTTCTGATTGTTTTGTAGTTCTGTAGTTCCTTTCTCTCTCTCTTGCTGTCTTTTTGACCTGATGATTTTTTATAGTAGTATGATTCCTTTTTGTCATTTGCATATCTATTATAGGTTTTTACTCTGTGTTTACTGTGAGACTTGCATAATACATCTTAATGCTATAACCATCAACTTTAAGCTGATAACAACTTAACTTGAATTACATAAGAAAGTTGTAAACATTTATGTACCCCCCCATAATTTATTTTGATGTCCCAATATACATTCTTTTATATTGTGTATCCACTAACATAATATTGTAGCTATAGTTATTTTTAACACTTGTCTCTTAATCATTATGCTAGAGTTGAAAGTGATTTACACACCACCATTACAGAATTAGACGATTTTGTTTTGTGCCTATTCTTATTTTTTTTTTAGTGAGGTATAATTGACATATAAGATTATGTTAGTTTCAGGAGTACAGTGATTCAGTATTTGTATAAAATGTGAAGTGATCACCACAGTAAGTCTAGTTAACATCCATTAGCATACTTACTTACAAAATTTTTTTATCTTGTGATGAGAACTTGTAAGATCTATTCTCTTAGCAACTTTCAAATATGCAATACAGTATTATTATCTACAGTCACCATGCTGTACATGACATCCCCATGAATTATTTATTTTATAACTGGATGTTTGTACGTTTTGACCCTTTTCACCCATTTTGCCACTTCCCACCACTGGCCCTGTCTCTGGTAACCACGAATCTGTTCTCTGTATCTATGAGCTCTGTTTTGTTTTGTTTATATATAAGCAAGATCATAGGGTATTTGTCTTTCTCCATCTGACTTATTTTACTTAGCATAATGCCCTCAAGGTTCATCCATGTTGTTGCAAATGGCAAGATGTCCTTCTTTTTTGTGGCTGAATAATATTCCATTTTGTATATATACCACAGTTTCTTTACCCATTCAACCATCAATGAACACTTAGGTTGTTTCAATATCTTGGATATCATGGTAAGTAATGCTGCAGTGAACATGGGGTGCACATATCTTTTCAAGTTAGTGTTTTCGTTTTCTTCAAATAAATACCCAGAAGTGGAATTACTGGATCATATGGTAGTTCTGTTTTTTATTTTTTGAAGAACCTCCATACTATTTTCCATAGTGGCTGCACTAATTTACATTCCTACCAACAGTGTACAAAGGTTCCCTTTTATCCATATCCTCACCGACACTTGTTATTTCTTGTCTTTTCGATAATAGCCATTCAACAAGTGTGAGGTAATATGTCATTGTGGTTTTGATTTGCATTTTCCTGATGACTAGTGATGTTGAGTACCTGTCTTCTTTAGAAAAATGTCTATTCAGATTCTCTGCCCATATTTTCAATAGCTTTTTTGGATTTTTTGCTATTGAATTGTATGAGATCTTTATATATTTGATATACTAACCCCTCATCAGATATATGATTTGCAAATATGTTTTCCCATTCAGTAGGTTGCCATTTCATTTTGTTGATGGTTTACTTTGCTGTTCAGACGCTTTTTAGTTTGATGTAGTCACACTCATTTATTTTGGCTTTTGTTGCCTTTACTTTTGGTGTCAAATCTAAAAAATTATCACCAAGACTGATGTCATGAAACTTACTGCCTATGTTTTCTAATAGGAGTTTTATGGTTTCTGGTCTTATGTTCAACTCTTAACTCAAAATGGATTAAATTTTTGTATATGGTGTAAGGTACTGGTCCAGTTTCATTTTTTTTACATGTGGCTGTCCATTTTTCCCAACACCATTCATTGAAGAGACTGTCCTTTCCCCTATTGTGTATCTTGGCTCCTCTGCTGTAAATTAATTGACCATTTATGTGTGGGTTTATGTCTAGGCTCTCTATTCTGTTCCATTGATCTATGTGTCCATTTTTATGCCAATACCATACTGTTTTGATTCCTATAGCTTTATAATATAGTTTGAAATCAGGAAGTGTGATGCCTCCAGCTTTTTTCTTCTTTCTCAAGATTGCTTTGACTGTTCAGAGTCTTTTATAATATAATACAAATTTGAGGATTGTCCGTTCTATTTCTGTGAACGATGCCATTGGAATTTTGATAGGGATTGCACTGAATCTGTAGATTGTTTGGGGTAGTATGGACATTTTAACATATTAATTCTTCCCATCCATAAACTCAGAATATCTTTCCATTTATTTATGTCTTCTTCAGTGTCTTTCATCAATGTGTTATAGCTTTCAATGTATAGTTCTTTCTCCTCCTTGGTTAAATTTATTCCTAGGTATTTTATTCTTTTTGCTGCAATTATAAAGGGGATTGTTTTCTTAATTTCTCTTTCTGATAGTTTGTTATTAGTGTATAAAAACACAATAGGTTTTTGTGTATTGATTTTGCATCCTGCAACTTTACTGACTTTATTAGTTTTAACAGTTTTTTGGTGGAGTCTTTAGGGTTTTCTATATATAATATGTCATCTGCAAATAATGACAGTTTTAATTCTTCCTTTCTGATTTGGATGCCTGTTGTTTCTTTTTCTTGCCTTATTGGTCTGGCTACGACTTCCAATATTGTGTTGAATAAAGGTGGTGAGAGTAGGAATCCTCGTGTTGTTCCTGCTCTTAGAGGACAAGCTTTCAGCTCTTCACCATTGAGTATGTTGTCAGATGTGGGCTTGTCATACATGGCCTTTATTATGTTGAGATATGTTCCCTCTATACCCACTTTGTTGAGAATTTTTTGTCATAAATGGATATTGAATTTTGTCAAAGGCTTTTTTTGCATCTATTGAGATGATCATATGATTTTTATCCTTCATTTTGTTAATGTGATCACATTGATTGATTTGCAGATATTGAACCATCTTTACATTCCTGGATTAATGCCACTTGATCAATCCCACTTGATTGTGATGTATGACCCTTTTAATGCATTGTTAAATTCAGTTTGTTACTGTTTTGTTCGGGATTTTTACATCTGTGATCATCAGGGATATTGGCCTGTAATTTTCCTTTGTTGTGGTGTTCATGTCTGGCTTTGGTATCAGGGTAATGCTAGCGTCGTAAAATGAGTTTGGAAATATTCTCTTCTCATCTGTTTTTTTGGAAGACTTTGAGAAGGATTGGTATATATTTCAATGTTTAGAATTCACCAGTGAAGCCATCTGGTCCTGGACTTTTGTTCTTTGGGAAATTTTTGATTACTGATTGAATCCCCTTACTAGTAATTGGTCTATTCAGATGTTCTGTTTCTTCATGATTCAGTCTTTGTAGGTTGTATGTTTCTAGGAATTTATCCATTTCTTCTTGGTTGTCCAATTGTTTGGCATATAGGTGTTCATAGTAGTCTCCTATGATCATTTGTATTTCTGTGGCATCTCTGGCATCATTTGTAATGTGTCTTCTTTCATTGGTGATTTTGAGTCCTCTCTCTTTTTTTCTTAGTGAGACTAGCTAAAGGTTGTCGATCATGTTTATCTTTTCAAAAAACCAGCTTAGTTTCATTGCTCTTTTCTGTTATCTTTTTCTTCTCTATTTCACTCTGATCCTTGTTCTTTCCTTTTTTCTACTATATTTGGGCTTCATTTTTTCTTTCTTTCTAGTTCCTTGAATTGTAAAGTGAGGTTGTTACTTGACATAGTAACCTCACTTTACACCTCCAATAGAATATTTTGAAGTTGACTATTTATTCACCTTTGCCAGTGACTTTTATACTTTCCTATATTTTCATATTACTAATTAGCATCTTTTTGTTTTAGCTTCAAGAACTCCCTTTAATATTTGTTGTAGGGCAGGTCTTGTTGTGATAAATGCCCTCAACTTTTGTTTGAGAAAGTCTTTATTTCTTCTTCATTTCTGAATGACAACTTTGCTGGGTAAATTATTCTTGGTTTACAGTTTTTTGTTTTGGAAACTTTGAAAGTGTCATCCCAATCTCTCCTGGCCTGTAAGGTTTTTGCTGAGAAATCTGCCTATAGCCTTATTGAGATTTCCTGGTAAGTGATGAATCGTTTTTCTGTTGCTGCTTTCAAAATTCTCTCTTTGTCTTTGATATTTGAGAGCTTGCTTATAATACGTCTTGGTGAAGATCAGTTTGGGTTGAATTTCTGTGGAGATCGTTGAGCTTCATGTACCTGGATGGCCATATCTCTCCCCACATTTGGGAAGTTTTTAGGCATTATCACTTTAAATAAGTTTTCTGTCCTTTTTTTCCCCCGTCCTTTTCTCCTGGGACTCCCATAATAGGGATATGATTTGTCTTAATGGTGTCCCACAATTTAGTTAGGCTTTCTTCACTCTTTTTCATTCTAATTTCTTTTTATTCTCTTCTGACTCGATAATATCCAGAGATCTGTCTTCAAGCTCACAGATTTTTTCTTCTGCCTGAACAAGCCTGGTATTAAAATAACCTATTGCATTTTTCATTTCATTCATTGTATTCTTAAGCTTCAGAATTTCTATTTAGTTGTTTATGATTTGTTTATTGAACTTCTCGTTTTGCTCATGTATTGTTTTCCTAAGTTCATTGAGTTATCTGTGTTCTCTTCAATCTCACTGAGCTTCCTTAAAATAATTATTTTGAATTCTTTTTCAGATAACTCATAGATATCCATTTCTTTGGGGTCAGTTACTGGAAGATTACAGTATTCTTTTGGTGATGTCATGTTTCCTTGCTTTCTGGTGTTTCTGATGGCTTTCCATTGATGTCTGCACAGTTGAGGTTGCAGTCACCTTTTCCAGCCTTTTTGGACTGGCTTTGGTGGGGAAAGACTTTAACCTGACGCTGGGGGTGGCTGCAAGGGCACCAGCTGGGTGGGATGCGGTGTCTCTTGTTATTGAGGAGGCACAGTGGCATAGTCTTTGTGTAGCTTCATTGGCTGAGGTTGACATTGGCAGTACTGTGGGGATCTTCTGTGGCCTAGATTGCAGAGATTGTATGTGTGGCATTGGCAGGTTAGCACTATTGGGATCCTTGGAGGTGAAGGCTATGGCTGCTCGAGTCTTCTTGTTCTCCTTTTTTCTCCATGGCAGGAAGTTCTAGCCAAGGGGATCCTTCCCTGCTCCTTGCCTGGCATATGGGCACTTAGGGCAGTATCAGAGCCAGCATCCTAGGATCAGGAACATGGAGAACTACCACAGTGCCTGGGTCCTAGGGCATAGGTGCACTCGCTGCAGCTGTGGCACTGGTGTCTGGGGTGCACACGGGTGTAGATCTCCCATGGAACTGGGACTTGGTTTTAGGAGGCTCACCATAGTGACTCTGGCCAGCGTGGGGGCACATAGCAGTGACACAGGCCCTGGCATGACAAGGTACAGTGGTGCCTTGGGCCCAGGGGCAGGCTACAGTAGCAGCACGACCTGAGGATAGTGGGTCAAAGTCTCAACTCTGGCCCCAGGTGGCAATTCACAGGTCAACAGCAGCAGCACCCCACTGGTATTCTGTCAAAGCTACGTATCGGGACCCAAGAAGCTGGTCTCAGAGCAGTGGCACATGGCCCCAGCAATGATGTGTCAGAGCCCTGTCCTGGGACAGGGGGTGGGGCTGAGGGCAGCAGACACTGCCCTGGTAATGGTGGGACAAAGCCACGATCTGGGGCCAGAGGTGGGGCACAGAACAGTGGCAGCTCCAGTCTTGTATACAGTGAGGTACTTTGGTGCCCCATTCTAGAGAGTCAGGCACAGCAGTGAATGGGGTCCCTGAGAGCAGGTCTCACTACAACGACAGCTCCAGCCTGTGGGCGTAGATGCAGGGTGGGGGGACTCTACGCAGCTCTCTAGCTGGGATCATCATTGGTGAAGACTGTGGTTACCTGTGTAGCAAAGGCTGCAGATGTCCACAGTGGTGCGACTTGCTGGGGTTCTCCTGTTCTTTTCCCCATGTGGTAAACTTCCTCTGGGGGAATCCCTCCTGGTGCCAAGCTGCTCTTGACTGGAAATGGGGTGACACAGGTAATATGCTTTCCGTACTTTTTTATGCGACCATCCTCAATATTTGAGCTTCGCAGTGTTTTTGCTGCTACTTCTTTGTAGTCCAGAGCTTTCTCTGAGCCGTTTTCAGTTTGTAGTTCTTTATATTTATTGTTTGTGTTGTTTTGTTTGTTTGGGAGACATGTATTCGGGACTCCCAGCCCTCCATCTTGCTGATGTCACTCCCCACAATATAATTGATTGTGCCAGGAAAAAATACAGAAGAATAAGAGAAATCATCTTTATGATTCTCTTTTGAGCCTGAGCTCAGCTATTCTAGCAAAGATAGTTTTGAAAAGTTCACATATACATCACTGTAATGTCCACTGC
This sequence comes from Diceros bicornis minor, assembly GCF_020826845.1. NCBI lineage: Eukaryota > Metazoa > Chordata > Mammalia > Perissodactyla > Rhinocerotidae > Diceros > Diceros bicornis. Next base: position 16,188,026 of record NC_080775.1, on the reverse strand, counting down.
GTCATTGTTAGCTAGGTTATCTTGATCATCTTTGCAGTTATGTACTTAGCTGTTATAGTTTAGTCATACCTGTTACCTAACTCACTAACTTTTCAAGTATAACTTTAAAACCAAGTCATGCCTTAAATTCTATTGTAAATTACCATGTAGTAACCTATGTTAGTGGATCAGTGAAGTCCTTGTGAACTCTTGAATGGATTCAATTATCTCTATGAATACTTTCTTCTATCTTGAAATTTTTTTACTCTTGGGGATCTTCTCTTTTCATCTCTGAACATTTGAGTCACACGCATTCTAGGAATACATCTTTTCTCTTACCACTTACTATAACTTTAGGCTAGTTACTTTTAGGTCTATAAATCTGTTTTCTTATATATCAAATGAGCATAACCACACCTATTTCGTGAAGTCATTATGAAGATTATGCCCAATGCTTAACAAATTAAGCATGTTGCCCAGTGCTTAACACATAGTTGGTACTTAATAAATTGGCGTTCCTTTCTCTCTACACCTCAAACTAATTGGTGCTCGTGTTGGTAAGTAGACTTTGAGATAGCTTCTTCCACTATGACTCTTCCTTAACTTAAGAAACATAGAAGTTTCTTTCCTCTTGGAATTAATAATCTTTTAAACTTTTGATAACATTTCATTCTAAATGTTTTGATGGGAAATAAAAGAGATTTACCTCTTTACATTTTCCCACCACTGAATGAAAGTAGCCTTATAGTAAGTCAGCAGCTTTAACTTGAATCTTTATGTGTAGCACATGGAACTGTGTCATGGAAGGTGACAAACTTGTAATCATTCTCTTACCACTTTGAATCCTTTGGTGGAAAAGAGGGGTAATAAACAAATCATTTCTATTCCTCAAAGTTTTTAATATATTTGGAGCTAAGGATCAAACTTAATAAAGTACAGTTTTAGGAAACTATAACAAGTTAATATGAAAATAAAATTGATGTAAATAGTATAATATATGGTTAAAAGAAATGTCACCATTAAAGTGAACTTAGGGGCCGGCCCTGTGGCCTGGTGGTGGAGTTCAGCACACTCCGCTTCAGCCACCCGGGTTTGGTTCCCAGGCGCAGACCTACACCACTCGTCAGCAGCCATGCTGTGGCAGTGACCCACATACAAAATAGAGGAAGACTGGCACAGATGTTAGCTCAGGGCAAATCTCCCTCAGCAAAAAATAAAATAAAATAAAAATTTAATTAAAAGAAGTGAACTTAGATTAGTCAGAGAGTTATCATTAAGACCTGAGGAGGGAAAGATCATGTTGGCAAATGAAGCAAAAAGAAGATAAAGTGATATATCTATGAACAGAAGTAGGAGATTGCTAGCTATTCCTTGCGTATAAATTGCTAAGTGTTTGACTTGAACGGAATAGACAGGGCACAAGAAAAATAATTATGTAGCATTTACTAAAGAGAAGTGATGCTAGAGGCAATAGGTTATTGGAATAACCAAGGAAATTAAGGGTCATAGCTTGGGTTTATATTTTAAAGATATATATTTCAGAGAATGAGTTGAGCAGTTTCCTAAGGCATACTCTCTTAAGGATTTTATTTAAGGTACGTGGTTTTTTTCCTGCCACCTCTAACCCCCTTCTAGATGGCTACCTTTTCTATTCTCATATTCCAGTGGAGAGAGCACCACTTCATGGTCATACATGTACTTGTATAAATGCCTGCTCTGTTTCAGGACCTATTTGGGGACTGTTTCTACCCATACTAATATTAATTACAGTATGAGAGGTGGATTCCTTCCAGAATGGAATACATTATAGGATGAAATATGTAGGATGGCATGATGAGTAAACTGGGCATCTTCCCAGAGTTTCCAGTCCATCTTTATAGTGCTGTGTAACTTTGATTTGAAGTGATTGTCCAGGATAATCAGGCATACTCTTATCCCAGTGTAACCACCACAAACTATTCTAAACCAAACGTATAGCTTTCATGTAATCTGCCTTTCTGGATACCCCTACATTTGTTTCATCAGTGAAAATTCTAGAACTGAAATCGAAACCGTGAGTGAATGAGTTTCTTGAGAAAGGGAATATACGAGGAGAGTATCAGATGATCTTAGGAGATAATAACTGTTAATGAACAAAGGCATAAAGAAATGCCTTCAGAGCAAGAAGGAGAGTTCACAGACATAGGAGACCTGGACTTGAACAAGCTAATGTTAGAAGGCTGGTTAAAAAAATTCACCAGGAATGCAGATACTAAAACTAAAGTTTAGTGTCTTATTGTCATAAGCAGTAGATCTGTTTGCTTTTTGGAATTTTTTTAAATCATTAATGAGGTAGCAAGCTTCTACTTTTCATTTTGTTTTACCAAATTACAAGCAAAATTAGCACTTCCTATATTACCAATACTACTACCAATTTATAATCAGTGGCAATTTTTCAAAAATGAGTCCTAAGAGATACATTTGAAAATAAATTGGCTGTGTTTTTACTAGAGAAAGAAAATTATTGATTAAAACAGTTTTCATCTCTATAGTTTTATGTGTGACAACTTGATTTATTAAGAAGAAAGCAAACAAAACTTGTTTAGCCACCTCAAAAAACGTATCTTTCTATATATGACCTATTATAAAGAAAATTCCATTTTCTCATCTGAAATATCACTGTTCATGGTTTAGCTATATATAGTTCACTCTAGGAAGTAGAAGGATTAAAAACAGAAAATTCTTCATTTTTAGTCTTTTCAGTCACTTAGAAAATAATCAGCTAATCTATTAATTGAATTTATTTCCCCAAACATAGCATGCTTTTATTTCAAGATTTAAACAAATCAGGCTCTCAGAACACTTAATATACTAACAGTTCTTAAAAGCTTCTGGGTAGTTCTGGTTTCCATTTAGCAGAGGCTGGTGTGGGGAAATTGTCCCTTGTCATGCTCTTCAGAATATTTGTAGAAAAATTGACCTAGAGGGAAGCTGAGGAAAAGAGAATTTGAGTTCTGGGACCCTTGAGTATGTTTGTATTGGTCTCACTCCCCACCCCACCCACCTCCCCCCTCTGGCATCTCCCCATGTGTCTGACCGTGAGATAGACCTGTAATAAGCGCTGTTAGCAGCATGCTTTAGGCATGTTATGAATTAAATGGACTCGAAGGCTAATTAGCATTCATAGCATTGCCTCTATGAGACTGGATTTTCAGTGTTCTAAACGGGTGACTTATGATCTTTTGAAACATCGACAGCCATCTTTTATCTGAATGATGTCAGTGTGCTGCATTTTTTAATCTTTAAGAATAATTTTATTTGTCATTGATTAATATATGCCAATCCTTAGACGTTCCTAGGAATTGCCTTTTGTTCAATTCAGTCTCTTCTCTTCCTTCTAAAGGACATTTTCTTCTCCAGCCCCTTGCCGTTCCCCTTGTGTCACTGCCATTCTTCACCCTGCTACTGTAGCATTGTCGTTGCTGTTTCTTTCATGCTGCCCCAGCCATAGTTTTTCTGTCCCCTGCCACCATGATTTGTTTTGCAACTTTTCTATCACATGGTTCTGCAGGACAAGCCATAAATTAACTACTCATTTCTTTCTGAACTTCATGCATGCAGTTCACAAAGCTGTTTTTGGTTGAACCATGGTAATTAGCTTGAATAATTAAATATAACAAGTGTTACTGAGCAGCTACTTGTGTCGAGCACTGTGCTATGCCCTGGGGTTATGGAATCCCTGCCACCTAGGAGCTGGTCCCTCTGCTGGGGAGCCAGGGGAGCAAACCAGTAGTAACACGAAGACAAAGACACCAAGGAAAGCTGAAATGTGAAAATGTCTTAATTTTGCCTAGGGGCAAAAGTCACTTTTTTTCAATGAGTTATATTAAATTGTAGGTATATGTTATTAAAGGTTTAATAACTACATCTTGATTTTCTTTTTTATTCCTGAGAAACTTTACTCTCTCTCACCTACAGTGGTTTAAAATGTCAGAGTGCCAAGTGCTAGGCCCCCATGGTCTCCTCACAATTCCTGACGTGTGCTTTCTTCCTGCAGCACTCGGATTAGCTACGCCTCTGTTACAAGAGACCTGCCAGGCCTTTCCTTGTATTCCTTAATCTGACTGTTTGCTGGTGTTAAAAAAAAAAAAAAAAAAAATTCTAAACAGCTTGTTTCCTCCTTTTCAAATGTTTTAAAACACAATTTACCTGTATTTGAATATGTACACAGTAGCTACTTAGCATCACAAGAGCTAGTGCCCTCGTTTGTTCTCCCCACCTGGATCCCTCACTCTTCTGAGCTTTAAAGCCTGTAGAAGTCTATTTTATATTCATGTGGTTAATTTACCAGTGCATTCAAGTTCTACTTTTCCTTTTAGGGCTTCTTAGGTCTGCTTGACTAGTCAACAAATTGTACTCTCAGATTTCCTCTGCTGTTGGTATTGAGGTCGTCTTATCAGCATTGTGTCTCTATTTCCTTATTCTCTAGGGAATTAGTTGACTAAATAGTGGGTAACCGAGTTTCATCTGCTTTTGAAGGTCACTTTGTTATTTTCCTAGTTGTTGCTTACATCTGTATACAGCCAATTAGCTCTCTCTGGGGGTGGGAGCTGAGTCTCTGTTTATGGTAAGAAGAGAGAAGGCTGTCCGCCCTTCAGTGCTCCTGCTCTGTCAGGTGGATATAGGAGAGAGCCCGTGAACACAGAAGCCTGTCCACATCATTGTTCCTGTCTGCTGGCCGCCAAATAAAGCCTGTTGTACATTCCGAGATGCTGAGCTTTCAGCTGTGACTTGACTAAGCAGAATAATTTTCTTTACCTTTCTAATTCATCAAAGTTAGGCTTACAAAGCTTGAATATTTTCACAAGTACCTTCCAACGAGTTCTGTATTCTCCATACCTCAAATTAACGGTGACTTGACAAATTGGAATTATTCTAAACCTTCACTTTAAAAGATTGTACATTTTTAAGTATCCTAAATGATTCTTAGCCTTTTTGTCAAGGCCAGTCTGTCTTCAAATGGGCGAGGATCTGCTTATGAGGCTCAAGAATAGAAAAGACCTTTTTGAAATCCTGACTTCCTCATTTCCTGTCTGATAGAGACAGAGTGCGTGCCACATCCCGAAAGAGCGACTGCACTGGATTCTGCAGTTTGCTTACAGAAGCAGGGCTTTTGGACATCTTTTTCTCCAGGACAAGATTTTCTTTTTAAATTGTCTAATCCCCAAAAAGAATCGTGTGTTGGAAGTTGATTTAAAGCTGAGACGGTCCTCGGGAATGAGTAAATGGGTAGAGCACTCAGGCACTGTACATTTAAGGGAACAAACAACTTGCCTGTTTAAGAGACTGTGATGTCAGACTGCCCCAGAAGCTTTCTGTGTGTGTCATGTTCTGTTTCATCATCCGAGTTTGGGCCATTTACCAATGCTATTTCCTCATCAATCCAGAAAAGGGGTATTTTCCATAAACTGCTCTGCATCAACGTTTGATTCTACTCTGCATTTCAACTTTCAATTTTTTTTCCCATTACATCTATGGCTTTTGTTTAAATTAAGTCTGTTATAGGGATATCTTTTCTTGTTCTTATATTGTCAGTTATTTAAATAACAGTGAATCACTAACATTCTTTCAAAAAGTTAAATAACATTGTGATAAAAGGAATTTGTTGGTAAAGAATTATTTTAATTGGGTTTCTTAAAGGGAATTTAAAGGTTCACATTGTTTATTGAAAGATATACTTAATTACTAAATATTTGTTATAACTTTAAGTAGAAAAAACTTATTTAAGTTTGTAAGCCTGTTTAAAAAGTAATTTGGCTTTAAGATTTCCTTAGAGTTCTCAGGTAGAAGTTATATAATTTTTTTTATTAGAAACTAACCTTGAAAAATCTTAGTCTGTGTGCCCAAGAAAACTAATATGAGAATGTCCAATAGTAGGTATGGTGCCTAAAATAAACTTAATATGCTGTTTCTTAACTCTTTAGATCCCTTTATGTGATTTTTCACTGGAACCTGGTCAGCAATAATAGCATTTCTTGAAGTAAACTCTTATTCCAAGTTGTTTCTGCTATTTTTTTTTCCAGATAATGGATTCATACCCGATTCACTTTTAGAAGATGTGATGAAAGCATTGGACCTTGTTTCAGATCCTGAATAGTAAGCTAAATAGAAAGTGCTCTTTAACCAACTCAAGAAGATTCCATTCAATTTAAAACATTATACACAATTTTGCCCTTTTTTCATCTAAACCTGCATATACAAAGCATAGCACTTTATATAAAGCAAAAATTTAAGAAGAAATCAGCCTAATCAGTATGATAGCAGAGACCTGACATCCTTAAAATGAGCTTCCTTTCCCACTCTGCACTCACTGTCCTGCTTAAAATCTTCTCACTGCAAAATCTTTTCCATGTTTTTAAATTTTGTGCATATCTTTAGTAGCTTTAGTGAAAGTAGTGACAGATCTATAAATTGTCTGTATTACTGGTCATGCTGCTTAAATAACCAACAGGCCTCTGACTTTCAGTCTGAAATAAAGACATTTGATCAAAGACATTGAACATTTCTAAATTATTAACTGATCTGAAACCTTTGTAAGTGACCCCAGTATATTATAAAATATAATTTTTCAGTATTGTCTAACATTAATATTGTGTCGTTGCCTTTATTCTCACTGTTACATATTTTGTACATTGTTACATCTACAACTTCTTCCATAAATTTGGGATCTTCATTACGCATGAGAAAAATCTCTCTTGTTAAGTGGATCCATCTATTGATCAAGTATGGAAATAAAATTAAGATTACCTATGATCTCCACTAACTTTTCCCTTTTATGCACAGTTTTTTTTTCTTCTGAAAGTTTTTCTGACAATGAGCAAACTTTAGCTTATAAAACATTTAAGGAAAGGATTCAGCAAAAGCAACATAAAACATTGGTATACACAGTTTTTAGAACTTAATCCTATTCTGTTTATAAATAGTTCAGGTGTGTTTTCTCTGAAAGTATGAAATACATACAAACATTTTCAAACTACTATACATCTGAATTAATATGTCTCAGTCTTACTACCTAGAGCTGTGATGTTAACCATTCTTAACAGTTAGATATAATTGTAGTTTCCAACTTAAAGAGGAGACAGTCAGAGATTTGAACTAGTTTAATAAATGGTATAATAGTAGTTACCATATTTCTTCTAAACTGATTTCCAAGTAGAGACCATCTTGTTTACATTGCTCTAATTTGCAAAAGAGAATTGAACTCAGGTAATTTTGGTTACTGATGATTCTTAAGACAGCAAGAAAGAAAAAGGAAAAGTTAATTTTTTTCCAAATTCTTACATAATTGGCTATATATCATTTACTTAATTTTCTTTATGTCATCATAATACATAACATACTTTGAATTATAAAGTTAGAACAATTGAGTTAGATTGTTTTTCTACAAGTAGCTGAATTGGACTGAGTTATTCACTCTGTACTTTGGTCTAGTCACATTCATTATATGTGATGGCCCATAAACTAACAGAACCCTATTAAGGGTTAATAAATTAAATATATTAAATGTAATATGACCTTGCCTTTCTTTGTTTCATTCATAACCTCCTGGCCTCGCTCAGACCCATTAAAATGTGATATCTTTTGCATATTGTACAATAAGGTATCTTTAACTTGCGGTTTATAGTTTGGGAAATAACATGGAGAAGGAAAATTTTCTGAAAAGACCATTTTCATTTTTAAAACTCTTTCCTCTGCCTTCTTTCTACTCACACCTAACACCTTTCCCCAGCCTTGGCTACACTTAAGTGCTAAGGGCTCTGCAAAGCACGATTCACTGTAGGCTGCTACTGCAACAACAGAGGACATACCGCTCACTGTAACTCACTGCACTTCAGCTCTTCCAGAATTATCTTACCTCTCTGAGCTTCAGGTTACATTGTCTGAGAATTTTAAGCTTCCACCTCTTTTGGTTCCTGAAAGTAAGCTTTTTAGGAGATGTTTTGATTCTCTGATGTATCTCTGCCTTTAGAAGTGCTTTGTTTTTCTCCTTGGGTTTAAAATAAACAAGTTAAATGCGTCATTTGATTGTTAAATTCAGGCATACCTATGAAGCAAAAAGAATTTGCCTTTGGGAGGTTATAGCCTGTGTTTATAAGCCTAGGTTTTTAAAGTACTTTACCTAATAAGGAACACTATTCCAAAGTCATCATCATCATTTAAATTCTAAATAGTAACAGATTACTCTGGTTTAAAAATAACCAAGTTTTGGCAAATTAGATGTCATTCCTGTGTATTTGTCATTAAGGGTCTAAAAAGAACAGCTCTTAGGATTTTTGGCAGTCAAATGTGTTATAGTACCAGTAATTTAATCATGAAAGAAGAAAAATAAGTTTTTTCTTCGGTATCCACTGTTTTTCTTTTTTTCCTCCCCATAGTATAAATCTCATGAAGAATAAATTAGATCCAGAAGGATTAGGAATCATATTATTGGGTCCATTTCTTCAAGAATTTTTTCCTGATCAGGTAACATAGTTGAACTTATTTATTGCTTTGTTCTATTGGGATGATCATCTTGTAATTGTTTCACAATTTTTTTCTAATTTAAAATGTTCTGACATGCAGATATAAGACTAAGAAAGCAATATTATATAAATACTTTCCCATACAGAGAGGATAGAAGGGTATGTGTGTTCTAATACAGTAATGCAGAACTTTGGGGGGAGGGGGTAGTGGAAGATAGTGTATTCACCAATATATATATACATAATGGTATTGTTTTTATAAAGGAAGGATAAAAAGAGAAAGATTCTCTTTATCCACTCCCACCTCTATTTTCCTTGTCTCAGGTAACTATTGTTAATAGATTGGTATGTATCTTTTTCGAACTTTGTAAATACTAGAGAAGGAAGGTAAAAGAGCCTGTATGTAGTGGAAGCTCCTACTAGTGAACCTAAGTTCCAGAAGAATTTTAGTTGAGTACAAGAAAAACCTTTGCGTGGAGCTGTGCTGTCATGTTGGGACATGTCTTCCATTGGGCTTTGATAGGAACTCAGTTAATAAGAGTCCATGCTAGTCTCAGTGCTGCTGAGCTATGTCTACGTCATTGGCAAGCCAATTCTGCAGCCTACACCACTCTTTTCTTCTGCGTTTCCTATCTAAGTGAAGAATTTTACCACTAAACCAAATGATTTAGTTAGGTATATCATGAGCATTTCATCAGATGTCAGCATGGTTTAAATTAAAGTTCATTGTTTTAATAAAAATGCCAATTTCTGTTCCACCTCTATTATAAAAGAGATGTATTGCCAAGAAGAAAAATTATGCCAAGATGATAGAGGGAAAATATCAAGATGAAATTATTAAATTTCAAGATATAGTTGTTAATGTGATGTCTCATATTTAAATTATCTTTAACAGAGTAGACAATATTATTGTCATTCAATCTTGGTAATTAAAAAAGAAAAAGGAACCCATATTTTCTAAACCTTTATCTATCTGTTATGGTTACTGTGAGTAAAGAAAGTGAGTGAGGTAAAATTCAAAAAGTAACTAAGGATATCACAATATTACTATTAGACTTTTTAAAATTTTGGTAAGGGCTTCGTAAAAAATAGATTGCTTTTCCCTGACATTATAGTCACAAAATGTAAAAGGACTCTGTCACTCGTTTTGGCCATTATTCATATACTTCTTTGTACCTAACAGACCAATGTAGTCACACTCAGCAAACATTCAATCAACCAGGAATAAATGAAGTAAAGTTGCAGAAGGACAGCGAGGAAAATATCTAACTTCAATAATCTTTACAAATGCTTAAAGTGGGTGCCATGGGAGAGCACTTCTTTGCCATGAGGTAGAGGCAGATGGAGGGGAAAAAAAGACATGGGAATTTCATAACCATCTCAAGGCAATTTGTTTATAACAAGAATAGCAGAAGCAGCTACCATGTATTAAGCGTGTACTGTGCAGCAGGCAGTATGTGCCTTACAAATTAGGTCATATTTTCCCCCCATTTTGGCAATGAGGAAACTGAAGATTAGAAAACTTAAAAAAATTGCTTAAGCTCATACAGCTAGTAAGTAGCTAATTCAAGAGTCCAATGTAGGTCACCTAACCCCGGAGACTAAGCAGTTTACCACTGTGTTATACTGCCTTTTGTTGATATTTCAGCATTTTGTGCCCATTGTTAATGACTGCAACTAGAGAATATAAATTGTATTCAATTACAGTAAAATATTCATTTTGTAAGTTAAAGTACATTAACTCTGGAAATCAACTGCCAAATTATTTATCTAAGTAACTAATTGCATTGACTCATATGTATAATTAAGAAAATGATCAAATATGTTATTGATTTTTCTGTTTGTTATAGAGCATTTTGAGTGGGATACAAAAAATTATAAGAGAGCTTAGATTTTAGTTGGGAATACAAGACATGAAAAGTTAAAAAACAGTTAAAAATTTAAACACTCTTTCAAAATAACATCTGAAGAGATGGTATAAAGTAGTGTATGATTTGTTCCCAAACTAAATATTAAGACAGTTGTTATTATAAAGCTCCCGAAGTAATAAAGAATCTCACTAGTGTTGGATTCCAGAAAAACTTGACAGAAAAAGTAAGATTTGAACCGGGTCTTGAAAAATGAGAAAAGAGCAAGAGAGAAAGGCATTTTAGAGAAGAATAAACAAAGTCACAAATGTGCAAAAAGCTGACAACAAAAGGTCTTTTCATGGGACAGTGAGAAGTAAGCTTGTCTAAAACAGAATTCAGAAAGGTGAGTAGTTGCAGATAAGACTGAAAAGGTAGATTAGACTGTGTATTTTAGGATTCTTGGTTGCAAATCGTAGAACCCCAGCCTGAATTGACTTCAGTGGGAGGGAAAGATGTGAATTGGAAGGAGTAGCTCAGAGGAATTGAAGAAGCAAGCATCCGGAAGGTAGCACTAGGAGCCTCCGAGACCGGAGCAGCCTCTTCATCTCCCATCCTCTCTCTCTCCAAAGTAGCGGCCTTCTCTCAGCCTGTCTTTCTCTAGGAGCTGAAGCCACAGTGGCCAGCAGCTCTCCTCCCTTTCTCTTTCCAATTGGAAAAAATTTAAGGAGGGACTTCGGCCCAGCCTGAGTCACGTGCCCATCCTGGTATCAATCAGACACGGCCAGAAAGACAAGAGGGATAGGCAGAGGGAGGCTCAGCCGTGGGCCCTGAGGGAAATCATGGGAGCCAGGCACCTTCAGTGGGGCCAGACCATGAATGGGCGTGAATGCTGGATTAAGAGAGTTGAACTTGATCTTTAGCTAATTGAGAACTAAAGTTAAGACAGGCGAATAACATGATCAAACAGTTTTTCTGAAAGTTTAGTCTGTTAGTGACTTATAGGGTTATCCTTTCTTTATTGAATATTATCAAAGTCTCTTTAAACGCTATAAATATGTTTTCATTTCTCACAGTGCTCTCTTCAGTAATTAAAAGTTGCCAAGATTCAATGATATTTTTTGGAATGGAAAGCCCTAATTCGATATTGTGGATGAACACATTGAAAGTTTTGGTGCATATATGTTTGTGGTCTGAGTGAAAGGGATATACTCCTATTCCATATTCGAAAGGAACAAGTTATTTACAACCAGAGAAAAAGCAGAGATACATTGTAGGAAATACTTTTGTGTTTTAGAACCTTCAAAAAAATTATAGTAATACATGCACATAGTTAAAAACATAAAATAAACTCTAGTGCAAAAGATTTTATAATAAAAATCATCACTTCCCCACTTTCCAGTCTCTTCCCCAGAAGCAACTATTTCAGCTTTTAGGTTTTCTTGCTTTACCAAATGATTCCCCAATCAAAGGATGAGGATTTAAGAAACTTGCATTTTACTTTCAATTGCTAATTAGAAATTGCCTGATATGAAGATATAACTTAAAGTTTTAATAGTACTTTATTTATAATAGGGCTCCAGTGGTCCAGAGTCTTTTACTGTCTACCACTACAATGGACTGAAGCAATCAAATTATAATGAAAAGGTATGATAATTCACATAGTCATTTGTCTTCACCTGGGTTGATAAAATAAATATGACTATATAACAGTGTTTCATTCCCATAAAATTGCTACCTAGAGATTATTCCAGGAGTCTCTTTACTATCACAACATATTTTAGAACTGATCATATTTTGATTTAACCAATATATGATTCTCAGTGAGATCTTCATTGGAATTGTGGAACAGTAGTTTCACTGTAACAAAATAACTACATCTGCGTACATGTTGTTACCCTTTACTATGTAAATATTACTAAATCAACCTTATACTTTAGTCCAGTGAAAGTTATTGATCCATTTAAATGGAGAAAGGGGTAATAGGTTTTTGATTGAGAAAAATATTTTTAAAGGATTTAATTAACTAATAACCATAATAGCTAGCATTTATTGGGCATTTACTGAGCAAGTACATAGTAAGTACTTTGTTTTATCTGAAATTTCACACCACCCTATGAAGTAAGTATGGTTTGTAGATCCCGATTTTACAGAGGAAGAAACTAAAACAGAGAGGTAAGCAACTTGCCAAGGTCAAGCAGCTAGGAAATGGCAGAGCTGGGGTTGAAACAGGTAGTCTGCCTCAGAGCCTGCACTTTACCCACCATGCTTTGCTGCTTTCCTTTGTGAATCACTGACAAAGGCACCTGGGTGATTTACCCTTTTTGATTAAATATTAGCTTTGTTTACATGTACGATATGTCTATTATGTTTGCATTTATTCAAGTAACAATCACAGTAGATAGACCTAATATTAGAAGGAATAAGTCCTACCATCCCTTTTTAATTTGAAATTTTCATGCTGATTTTATAATTATCTAAACTGAGGATGGCTACAGAAAATAGATCATAATGTACATTAAATACATAATTTCAGTTATAGCAAATCTAAAACAGATTGAAATTTACTTTTATTTTCATAATGAAGTATAAATTAGAAATTTTATTAAGTTAGGTCTAAAGATGTTTTCACAAGAAGATAATTTATTGTTATATGTATATAGCAAAAAATATAAATTGTCAATAAGAAAACTTGGGTGCTATTTCCTAATATGTGCTACTTCATCTGGATTTTGAAGCTTTACGTAGCCTTGTAATAGGAGGTACTTTCTAGTCACTAGTTCTTCACCTACACAATCCCTGCAAGGTAGGTCAGTCAAATATTGTCCATATTTTACAGATGAGGCATCTGAGACAGGGAGATTAAGCGACTCACCCAGGGTCACACAGCAAGTCATTGACAGAGCAGGGATTGGAACTGAGTTCCTGATTCCCAATCCTGTCCTTGGTCTGCTTGGCCACGCTACCTGTATAGTAAGTTTTCAAATCATGCTTGTGACAAGCGTCTGACATACTAACAAAAAGATCAGAAATCAACGATGAAATATTAACGTGATAGTAGTATGTAAGAACTATAAACAAAGCATGTATGTCATTAAGTTGCAGAGGTATAATGTTATGACGTTACTTGGGAGGTAGAAATATGGTAGACCACGTAGGAAGGTACTATTAAAATTATCTAAGGAAACAGACACAGGAGAATGCTGGCCAAGCGGAGGGAGCCTGATCCACCAGGCGGCGCGGGCTGGCTGAGGCCACAGAGGTAGGTCACAGTACTTTGCCCAAGCAGGTCTGCTCTAACACCATGAGCAAGTGAAGTTCCTTGTGAAAAACAGGTTCTGTCTCATCTGTTAATTATAACTCAAGTTATTGTACTTTATGGACAATTTTTCAGAAAAGAAAGACTTGCTTTGGGGAGTTGAAAAGTGTGAGTTGTAGTTTTAATAGTAAATATATTTCATCAAAACTAGAAACAAACTAATATATTAACCAAAATAAAGATGCAAAAAAAAAATGCATTTCACATTAAAGTATGTCTTTAGAGCTTCCTAAGAAACAAGTAGGGGGGCTGGCCCGGTGCCATAGTGGTTGAGTTTGCACACTCCACTTCAGCGGCCTGGGGTTCGCAGGTTTGGATCCCGGGCGCAGACCTACGCATCACTCATCAAGCCATGCTGTGGTGGCATCCCATTTACAAAATAGAGGAAGATGGGCACAGATGTTAGCTCAGGGCTAATCTTCCTCAGCAAAAAAAGAGGAAGATTGGCAACAGATGTAAGGGCCAATCTTCCTTACCAAAAAAAAAAGAAAAAGAGTAGATTCAGGAAACCAAATTATCTGACCTAGTAATATAACATACTCTATTCCTATATTTAATGTGTTTTTAAGGAAACTCTCATTTAAGGCTAATAAAGTTGTTTCTTTTGGCTTCTTAGTCACATAACCTATGGCTTTTATATTGGAAGAACATAATTACAATACATGTATCAGCCGTTGAAAGTATACATACTTTGGAAGAAGGCAGTCTATATCTGTTCCTTTTAAATTATACAATCAGAATTTCTCTTGGTACAACAAGAAATTAATGACTGAGTGGTTTAACGTACACAGTGAGCCCTTGTGAGTTAGGGTTTTAGTAAGTATGTTATGTCATAGATACTTCTAAAAGATTTTCATTATAAATTAATCAGAATAAAATTTTCTTCTGATATCCACCTGCCAGTTTATATTTTAGATGATCCTTATCACTGCATATAAAGTACCCGGTTAGTTTTATATACCAACCTTTTTCTATTTGACTTTTGTTTCTGTCCTGACATTCTTTTTGATTTTTTTCTCCATGATTTTTTATGCAATGCAAAGTACACTCATGAACAGCATTTTCAGAAGCATTTAACACAGTAAAAAGCAAATTTCATTGACAGACGTCCAAATGGCTTTCAGCTCTGGAAATTCAGCACCTAAAATGGAAGGAGAAAGTTAAGTCCTCAGAATATATAGCTGTATTTCTATTGTAGCTTTCCATTTCGTGAGGCAGCATGACCATTCGAGTGCCTCAATATTAAAACAGTAGGGAGTATATAAATTGTTACATAAATAATTTAAAATTTCTTCCAAATAGTATATGTTATTTTAAGAATGATTTTTCTTTTATCAGAAACTGTGTGTATCAGAAACATATGGAATTCACATATGCTTTTTTTTAAATCATGAATTTAAAATCTAAAAATCAACAGTCACCTAGCAGTTAAAATTTATATCACTATCTTGTTTCCAAATTTATTTTCACATTAATTGGTATGCATATATTCTTGCTCATAATCTGTATCGTAATAAAATTAGATGTAAAGTTCCATATGAAACAATATGCAATGTCTTATTTGCTAGCCTGTGAAAATTTTTGTATCTTTCATAAAAATTTGCTAATATGGATTGACCTTGTTTTTGTTCAACAGGTAATGTATGTGGAAGGGACCGCAGTTGTTATGGGTTTTGAAGATCCTATGCTACAAACAGATGACACGCCTATTAAACGCTGTCTCCAAACCAAATGGCCATACATCGAATTACTCTGGACCACAGATCGCTCTCCTTCACTAAACTGATTTGCCTAAGTATTTATGAGGAAGATCGTAATAGCAGATGTTGAAAGAGGGATGCAAGACTGGCAATTGGCTAAATTAAGCTACACACTGGTATCATTGATTAACTGTAAATACCAATTAAAAACACATTTTCAGTGTTTAAGATATGTTTAAATTATTTATGTTAAAGGTTACCCTGTTTTAACTCTGTGTGAAATTTACTAGCAAAATTAAGCTTTAATCAGCATTCATCACTTTTGCAGTCAGATAATTGGTCATTTATCAAATTACAGTCATAATGCTATAGCATTCGTATATTGAGTATCAAAGTTACTATTTATGAACTTCTACTTTGGGGTTTATTTCATTTAGGCACATTTTATTGTTTAAATGATTCTGGCTTGCCATATATCAGCCTCCATATTGAAATGCAGAAGAGTTAATTTTTATTTCTTTTCTAAAATCTGTTATCCATTAGAAATATTGATAAATAACAAATTATCAACCTGGGTTCTTTGACAGTTGGCTTAGAACTGGCATGTTTATAAAAAGTAGAAACTATAAAGGAACATTACCATTTATTCACAGATACATAGAGGATGTATTTTAAAAAATGATAGGAAAGAGAATCTGTTTGATAGTCTTAACACTGTTAACTTTCATTGTATTGCCAAATACACTTTTCCAAATTTGTCCCAACAGCCCTGTAAGCCAGCTTTCTTGTATATTTATAAATGTGATAAATGCATGAGAACATCTGTTATTACATTAGTATCCTGCTTTATTTATTATGATCCTAGTGGATGGTCTAAATAAACACTTTTTTTCTTTAACTGTACCCTTGCATTTTTTTACAATAGTGACTCAAAATAAACAAATACTTTTAAACGTTTCTGCCCAGCAACCTTGAGATCACAGCGTAGAATAAGTGCCTAATGGACTCACACAACACCTTGAAAAGGAAACCAAACCTTCCACTTACCAAGAGCTCTGTAACTCACCCAGACAGCCAGAAGCAGCAGAACCTGGGTGGCAGCTGTCTGGGCCAGTGGACAAAGATACAGAGGTCCCATCCTGTTTATTTTAGAGAGATTTACTTTATTCCAATAGGTCTGTTGCCCACCAGTTTGAAATGTGAATAGTCAGAAATGCTTTCTTTCCTTCACTTGCAAAGCAGTTTTTTTGGTATCCTCTTAGGAATTTCAGAACTGAACTTTGCCTTCAACAGCATAGTTGAATATGTATTTCCTCTGTGAATCTCTGTGGTTTTATTTATGTTTTATTTTTATAGACATTAACAATTACAATAATTAAGTAGATTTTAGCATAGGAAAAAAGTGGCACAAGATTTTATGTATAACTTTTGGTAACGTGTTCAGGAGTGTGGTACTAGCTACTAGAATTATAGCTGTAAAATGTCAGTTTTTTTGGTTAATCTTGGCTACTTCCAAATGTATATAAAGTACATTGTTTTAGAATTCATTCTCTAACTCTAGTCCTAAATTCCATAATGATTGTGAAAAAGCATAGATTTTCTCACAAACATTGAGCCTACAAAATACTATATTCTTTTTACTATTGCTACATAACAAACCATCCCAAAACTTCATGGCATAAAATAATCATTTTACAAATTCAGTGGCTTAGAAGTTGGAACAGAGCACAGTGGGGATAGTTTGTCTATTTCTCAATCTGGAGACTCCACTGGGAGACTGGAGGTGCCTTCACTCACGTGACTGGCATGACTGGGACCTTACCTTGCTCTGATTGACAGATGTAGAAAACTGCACCAAACAATACAAACAGGACATTTTCTTTGCATGTGCATGTGGGACTCTTTACCAGGATGGACTATATGCTGGACCATAAAGCAAGTGTAGAAGATCCCCAAAAGTTTGGAAATTAAGCAGCGTACTTCTGAATAACCCAAGGGTCAAAGAGAAATTGAAATGAGAATTAGAACTTACTTTTCACTGAATGAAAATAAGACATAGCAAAAATTGTGGGATGTAACTAAAGGAATGCTTGCAGCAAAATGAATAGCTGTAAGTAAATATATTAGAAAAGTAGAAAGTTTGGGAATTGGAAAGCTAAGCTTTCATGTCAAAAACAAGAAACTCAAAGTAAATAATAAGATAAAAAGAGAGCTATTCACATGCAAAAGAACAAATTTGGAGTCCTACCTCACACTATATGGAAAATTTAACTTAAAATGATCAGAGATCTCATTGTAAGAGGCAGAACTATAAAATTCCTAGAAGAAACGGAGTAAATCTTCATGACCTCGGGTTAGGCAATGATGTCTTAGAATACTAAAAACACAACAACAAAGATAAATTGGACTTCAAAATTAAAACCTTTTTGTGTCAAAGGGCACCAGCAAGAAAGGGAGGTTACAACCCATAGAATGAATGGGAGAAACTATTTGAAAATCATACATCTCCTGAGGAATTTGTATCCAGAATATATAAAGAACTCTTATAACAAATGAAAAACAATTATTTTTAAATGGACAAATGATTTGAAGAGATGTATCTCCTAAGATGATATACAATGGCAAGTAACCACATGAAAAGATGCTGAAGATAATCAATCATTAGGGAAATGCAAATCAAAACCACAAGATACATTTCATAACCACTAGGATGTCTAAAATAAAAAACAGACAATAACAAGTGTTAGCAAAGATGTGGAGAAATTGGGACCCTTACATTGTTGGTGGGGATGAAAAAGATGAAGTCACTTTAGAAAAACAGTTGTGCAGTTTTTCAAAAAGTTAAATATAGAGTTAGCATATGATCCATCAATTCCAAACCTAAGTGTATACCCAAGGGAAATGATGAAAACATATTCACACAAAAACTTTTATGTGAATATTCACAGTGATATTATTCATACTAGCTAAAAGGAGAAATAACTTCAATGTCCATCAACTGATGGATAAAGGAATGTAGTATATACATAGAATGAAATATTGACAGTAAAAAAGAATAAATTACTGATACATACTAAAACATGAAGGAACCTTGAAAACATTATACTAAGTTAAAGACTCTTTGTCACAAAAGAACACATATGATGTGGAATGAATGTCCAGAAGAGACAAACCATAGTGACAGGATTAGCAGTCACCAGGGATTGGGGTGGGGACAGAGCGAGGGAACAGGATTAGGGAATGGCTGCTCATGTGTGTAGAGTTTATTTTTGGAGTGATTATATTGTAGAATAGATAGTGGTAATGACTGCACAATTCCAAGTAATGACTGCACAATTCCAAATATACTAAAAACCACTGAACTGAGAAAAAGATAAAAGGAGAAATCAATGAAATGGAAAGCAGATATGTAATAGGAAAAAAGTCAGCAAAACCAAAAGTTAATTCTCTGAAAAAAACTAATAAAATTGATAAACCTGGGCCGGCCCTGTGGCTTGGTGGTTAAGTGCGTGCACCGCGATGCTGGTGGCCCGGGTTCGGATCCCGGGTCCGCATCAAGGCACCACTTCTCCGTTCATCCTGAGGCCGAGTCCCACATACAGCAACTAGAAGGATGTGCAGCTACGACACACAACTATCCACTGGGGCTTTGGGGGGAAAAAATAAAAATAAATAAAATCTTTAAAAAAAAAAAAAAATTGATAAACCTTCTAACAGGTCTGATCAAGAAAAAAATGAGAAATAAATTATTAACATCTGAAATGAAAAGGAAACACTACTATAAATTTTCTAGATATTAAAAACACTGGAAGATATTATGAACCACTTTATTCCAATAAATTTTAAAATTTAGATCAAATGGTCTAATTATTTGAAAAACACAACATAGCAGAACTGACAAGAGGAAAATCTTATATCTGTCAAAGAAATTTAATCAATGATTAAAAACCTTCCCTCAAAGAAAACTCCTGGCCTAGATGACTTAACAAATGCTTCCAAACATTTAAGGAAAAAAATTATACAGATTGTAAACAAGTGACCCCAGGAAACATAAAAAGAAGGAATAACTTCACAATTCACTTTATGAAGGCAGAATGGCCCTGATAGAACAGCAAAACCTGAAAAAGACATTACAAGAGAGATTACAAATATTTCCCATGATCATGGACACAAAAGTCTATGCAAATATGAAACCCATTTATATGTGTGTGTGTGTGTGTGTGTGTGTGTGTGTGTGTGTGTATGTGATAATAACTAGGGAGTGTTGCAGAAGTGATAAGTTGATTCAAGATAACAGAACATAGGAGAAAAACTATATGATCAATAGATGGAGAAAAAGCATTTGATAGAATTAAAAACCTATTCAAGACTTAAAAAAATAATCTCAGCAAGTAGATTATTGAGAGAGTAGAAGGGACCATTTAAATATGACAAAGGATATTTACAAAAGACACATTCTTAATGCTGAAATATTAAACACTCTCTCCTCCAAATTCAGGAGTATTACAACTATCCATTTCACCTCTTCTGTACAGCATTGTCCTGTGGAGGTCCTAGCCAGCAGAATAAGGCAATAAAAAGAAATAAAATATAAGACGATTGGAAAGATAAAAGTTAAAATATTCATAGATAACATGATTCGTAAATAATATGCAAAAAATCTACATAAACATTTAGAATTCATAAGTGAATTCAGCCAATTACTGGATATAAAGTCAATATACAAAAACAATTATGTTTTTATAGACAACATAGGCAATTAGAAAATAAAATCATTTCCAGTAGCATCAAAAATCATCACATACCCCAGAGTAAAGTCAATTAAAAATGTGTAATCTGTATGCTAAAAACTAGAAAGAATTGCTAAGAGGGAAAGCAATAAATAAATAGAGGAATATACCATGATTATAGAATTGTAGATGCAATATTAAGAGTCGATTCTTCCCAAATTCACATTTAAATTCAATGAAATCCTAATGAAAATCTCATCAGCTTTTGTATGTGGATTTGATAAGCTATTTTCTCAATTTATAAGGCATTTAGTCCATTAGGGCTACTATAACAAAACACCAGAGACCAGGTGATTTGAAATGTTTGTTAAACATCAAACTTTTATTTTTCACAGTTCTAGAGGCTGGAAAGTCCAAGATCATCTAGCAGGCAGATTCAGTCTGGGGAGGCCACACTTCTTTAATGGCCTAGACAGCTCTTACTTCACATAGCAGCAGGGGCAAAGAGATTTTCAAGCTACTTTTATAAGGATACTAATCTCATTCTTTAGGGTTCTGCCCTCATGACCTAATCACTTCCCAAAGGTCCCACCTCCTATTACCATCACCTTGGGGGGAAAGTTTCAACAAATGAATTTTACGGGGGCACAAATATTCAGACCATAGCATATGGAAAATGAAAGGGACCTAAAGTAGCCAAGATAAACTTGAAGTAGAAAAACAAATGTGGAGGACTTAATGTGCCAGATTTCAAGATGTTTTATAAAGCTACAAAAGTTACATGTGGTAATGGTACAAGAGTAGACAAATAAACCAAATGGAACAAAATAGAGTGTTCAGAAACAGACTCACAAGCACATCTGATTTTCAACAAAGGCTCTACTCCAATTAAATAGGGAAAGGATGATCTAGTCAATAAATAGTGCTAATCAGATTAATTTGTATTTGTTTGAAAATAATAGTACCTTGCTACATACACAAAAATTACCTTAAATAGTACCTCGCTTCATACACAAAAATTAATTTGAGATAGATAATAGACCTAAATGTTAAAAGTAAAACTATAAGCTTCTAGAAGTGAACATAGGATAATATTTTTGTGACTTTGCAATAATCAAAGATTTCTTAAAGAGGACACACAAAATATTCATCATAAAAGATGATTAAATTGGACCTTATTAAATATTAAGAGCTTCTGTTGATTAAAAGACAACATTAATAGACTGCAAAGGCAACTCAGAGACCAGAAAAAGATATCTGCATTACATTATATATATTATATATACAAGATTATATATTATATATATATATATTTTGTATCCACAATCTATAAAGACCTCATAACAATCAAAAGGAAAAAGATAACCTGATTTAAAAATAGGCAAGAGTCTTGAATTGGCATTGCACAAAAGAAGAGCTCTATAAGCATTAAAATGATGCTCAACTTCATTAGCCATCAATAAAATGAAAAACAAAACCACAATGAGATACAACTACACCTCCACCAGATCAGCTAAAATTAAAAGGACTAGAAAAACAAAGTGTTGGTGACAATGTGGAAAAACTGGAACTCTCAGATATTCCTGAGAAGAGCATAATTTGATGCAACGGTTTTGGAAAAGCTGTTAGCAATATCTACTGAAGTTGAACATACCTATACCTTAGGATCCAGCAATTCTACTCCTAGGTTTAAAAGAAATGAATGTTTATGTTCATGAAAAGTCACAAAAAAATGTTCACCACGGCCGTTCTGTTCATAATAACCTCAAACTGGAAACAATAAATGTGTATTAACATATCAGGTGAATAAATTGTGTTACATAGTCATACAACAGATAACTACACTTTAATAAGAAATAATGAATTCAACTGTTCTCAGCCAGCAGCACACCCCGCCCCCCTCAAATTCAGAGTTTGGGCAATGGCCTTGCCCCAAAATAGACCCCAATAGCAAGCCCCACGCCTAAGGATTTGACCAGGGGACACATACAGAAACCCAAACTGACTGATAGTTGGAGAACTCTCTCTGCCAAAGGGAACCTGTAAAGTCTGAAAGAGGAGACCACTTATTCAAACGTGCAGATACCAACGTAAAGAATGAAGGTACTTGAAAAATCAGGTAACCATGACACCATCAAAGAAAACTAATAAAGCTCCAATAACTGGCCCTAAAGAAATGGAGATCTATGAACTTTCAGATAAAGAATTCAGAATAATCCTCTTAATGTAGTTTAGTCAACTATTAGAACACACAGACAAATAACTAAATGGAATTAGGAAAACAACACATGAACAGAATGAGGAGTTCAACAAAGAAATAGAAATCATTAAAAAATAGATATACTGCAGCTGAAAAATACAATGATTGAACTGAAGAATAGAGAGCTTCAAAATCAGGCTCAACCATGCAGAAGAACGAATCAGTGAGCTACAGGATGGGACATTTGAAATTATCCAGTTAGAGGAACAAAAAGAAAAAAGAATGAAAAAGAGTGAAGAAAGACTATGGGAGTTTTGAGACACAATCAAAAGAAACAATATCTGTATTATGGGAATTCAGGAAGGAGAAGACAGAGAAAGGGACAGAAAGTATATTTAAAGCAATCATGGCTGAAAATTTCCCAAACCTGGGGAAAGAAACCGGCATCCAGATCCATGAGACTCAAAGGACCACCAATAGGTGGAACCTAAATAGGGCTACTATAAGACACATTATATTTACAGTCATGTGTTTCCTAATGACAGGGACACGTTCTGAGAAATGCATCTTATTAGGTGATTTCATCATTGTGTGAACATCATAGAGTATAGTTACATAAACCTAGATAGATAGCCTACTGCACACCTAGACAAAAGCAAAAGCAAAAGGAGTTCATTATCACTAAACCAGCCTTACAAGAAATGTTAGAGAGATTTCTTTCAGCTAAAACAAAAAGGTGCTAATTAATAATAGGAAAACATGTGAAGGTATATCTCACTGGCAAAGATAAATAAATAATTAAACTCAGAGTACTTTAATGTTGTAATGTGGTAGGTTAATAATTTATAAATCTAGTATGAAGGTTAAAAGATAAAAGTAGTAAAAATAACTAAAACTACAATAATTCGTTAATGTATACACAAGAAAAAATGTAAATTGTGACAGAAACATAAATGTGGGGAGAGAGAGTAAATATGCATATCTTTAAAATGTGTTCAAACTTAAATTGTTATTAACTCAATAGACTGTTATAATATGTATATGTAAGCCTCATGGTAACCAAAAAGCAAAAACCTATAGTACATTCACAAAAGATAAAGTGAAAGGCATCTAAACATACCACTACAGAAAATAATCAAAAGACAAAGGAAGAGAGCAAGAGAAGAAAAAAGGAATAAAGAAATGACAAACGGCCAGGAAACAGTCAACAAAATGGCAATACGTACATACCTATCAATAATTATTTTAAACCTAAATGGCCTAAATGGTCCAATCACAGGATAGTGGCTGTAAGGCCACTATAAGCTGCCTACAAGAGACTCATTTCAGATGTGAGAACACACACAGACTAACACCAAAGGGTTGGAAAAAGATATTCCACGCAAATGGAAATAAAAAGAAATGTGGGGTATCTATACTTATAGGAGGCAAAATAGACTTTAAGATGAACACTGCAATAAGAGACAAAGAAGGTAATTATATAATGATAAATAAGTCAATCCAAAAAAAGGATATAACATTTGTAAATATTTATGCACTCAAGATAGAAGTACCTAAATATATAAGGCAAATATTAACAAATCTGAAGAGAGAAACTGACAGCAATACAATAATAGTAGAAAATTTTAATACCCCCGTTTCACCAATGGATAGATCATCCAGACAGAAAATCAATATGGGAACATTGGCCTTAGACAACACATTAGACTGGATAGACATAAAAGATATACGCAGAATATTCCATCCAAAAGCAACAGAATACATACTCTTCTCAAGTGCACATGGAACCTTCTCCATGATAGATCATGTGATAGGCCACAAAACCAGTGTTAAAAAATTGAAGAAGACTGAAATCATGTCAAGCATCTTGTCTGAACATAATGGTATGAAACTACAAATAAATTACAAGAGGAAAACTGGAAAATTAACAAATATGTGTTGATTGAACAATATACTACCGCAACATAATAAAGGTTATATATTACAAGCCCACAGGTAACATTATACTCAACAGTGAAAAGCTGAAACCTTTTCCTCTAAGATTAGGAATAAGACAAGCATGCCAACTCTTGCCACTTTTATTCAACATAGTCCAGGAAGTCCTAGCCAGAGTAATTTGGCCAGAAAACAGAATAAAAAGCACCTAATCAGAAAGGAAGCAGTAAAACTATCTGTATGTGTATATGACATGATATTATATGTAGAAAACCCTAAGGACCTCACCAAAAAACTATTAGAACTGATACAGGAATTCAGTAAAGTTGCAGGATACAAAATCAATATCCAAAAAATAGTTGTGTTTCTATATACTATCAACAAACTATCATAAAGAGAAATTAAGAAAGATCCCATTGACAACTGCATCAAAAAGAATAAAATACCTAGAATAAATTTATCAAAGAAGGTAAAAACCATGTACACTGAAAACTATAAGATGCTGATGAAAGAATTTAGGATGACAAAAATAAATGGAAAGCTATTCCATGCTCATGGATTGGAAGAACTAATATTGTTAAAATGCTCATACTACCCAAGGCAATCTACAGATTCAATGCAATCCCTATCAAAATTCCATTGCATTTTTCATAGACATAGATCCAACAATCCTAAAATTTGTATGGAACCACAAAAGACCCTGAATAGCCAAAGCAGTCTTGAGAAAGAAGAACAAAGTTGGACGCATCACACTCCCTGATTTCATACTATATTACAAAGTTATAGAAATCAAGACAATAAGTATTGGCATAAAAACAAATATTTAGATCAATGTAAAAGAATAGAGAGCCCAGAAATAAACCCACGCATGGTCAATTAATTTACAATAAAGAGGCCAAGAACATACAATGGGGAAAGGCCAGTCTCTTCAATAAATGGTGCTGGGAAAAGTGGACAGCCACATGCAAATGAATGAAACTGAAACACTATCTCACATCATACATAAAAATCAAGTCAAAATGGATTAAAGATTTGAACATCAGACCTGAAACCATAAAACTCCTAGTGGAAAACAAGAGGTAAGCTCTTTGACAGCAGTCTTGACAATGACTTTTTGGATTTGACACCAAAAGCAAAGGCAGCAAAAGCAAAAATAAGCAAGTGGAACTATATCAAACTAGAAAGCATCTGCACAGCAAAGGACACCATCAACAAAATGAAAAGGTAACCTACTGAATGGGAGAAAATATTTGCAAATCCTATATCTGATAATGCATTATTATCCAAAATATATAAAAAACACATACAACTCAATAGAAAAAAACAAACAATCCAATTTAAAAAATGGGCAGAGTAACTGAACAGAAATTTTTCCAAAGAAACATACAAAAGAAACATACAAAGAAAATCACTGAGTATGAGGTTAGCTGTGGACTTGTCATATGTGGCCTTCATTATGTTGAAGTATGATCCCACTACGCCCCCTTTGTTGAGGGGATTTTCAATATATAAGGTTATATCATCAGCAAATAGTGACAATTTTACTTCTTCCTTTCTGATTTGGATGCCTTTTGTTTCCTTATTTTGCCTGATTGCTCTAGCCAGGACTTCCAGTACTATATTGAAGAAGAGTGGTGAGAGTGGGCATCGTTGTATTGTTTCTGATCTTAGAGGATAAGCTTTCAATGTTTCTCTGTCGAGTATAATGTTATACTGTGGTTTTGTAATATATGCCCTTTAGTATATTGAAGTATGTTCCTCCCATACCCAATCTGTTGAGGGTTTTTATCATGAATTGATGTTGTATTTTGTCAAACGCTTTTTCTGCATCTATTGAGATGATCATATGATTTTTATCCTTCATTCTATTAATGTGGTGTATCACATTTATTGATTTGCATATGTTGAACCATCTTTGCTTACCAGAGATAAATCCCACTTGGTCATGGTATGTGATCCTTTTAATGAATTCTTGAATTTGATTTACTAATATTTTGTTGAGAAATTTTTTATTGATATTCATCAGGGATACTGATCTGTAATTTTCTTTTCTTGTAGTATCGTTACCTGGCTTTGGTATCAGTGTAATGCTGGCCTTACAGAATGAGTTTGGGAGTGGTCCCTCCTCTTTGATTTTTCAGAAGAGTTTGAGAAGGATTGGTTTTAATTCTTCTTTAAACGTTTGGAAGAAGTTGCCCACGAAGCCATCTGGTCCTGGGGTGTTCTGTGTTGGGAGCTTTTTGATTACTGATTCAATCTTATTATTTGTTATTTGCCTATTCAGACTTGCTATTTTTTCCTGGATCAGTCTTGGTAGGTTGCATTATTCCAGGGAATTATCCATTTTTTTCAGGTTATCTAATTTGTTGGCATATAATTGTTCACAGTAGTCTCCTATGATCCTATTGTTTCCATACAGTCAGTTTTTATTTCATCTCTTTCATTTCTGATATGAGTCTTGTCTCTTTTTTTCTTAGTCTTACTACAGGTTGGTCAATTTTGTTTATATTTTTAAACAAATAGCTCTTGGTTTTATTGATCGTTTCTATTGTTGTTCTAGGATCTATTTCATATATTTCCACTTTGATCTTTATTATTTCCTTCCTTCTGCTAACTTAATTTCCTCCTGATAGCTTAATTTGCTCTTCTTTTTATAGCTCCTTGATGTATATAGTTAGGTTTTTATTTGTAATTTGTCTAATTTCCTAAAGTATGCATTTGTTGCTATAAACTTTCTGCTCAGAACTGCTTTTACAGAATCCCATAGGTTTCGTAAGTTGTGTTTCTATTTTCATTTATTTCAAAATATTCTTTGATTTCCCTTTCGATTTCCTCTTTAACCAATTATTTGTTTAGTAATGTTTTATTTTCCACCTATTTGTACATTTTCCAGGTTTCTCTATGCTTTTGATTTCTAGTTTACAAAACCACAATGAGATATCACTTCACGCCTGTTAGAATGGCTATTATCAAAGACAAGAAATATCAAGTGTTGGCAAGGATGTGGAGAAAAGGGAACCCTTGTGCACTGTTAGTGGGAGTGCAAACTGGTGCAGCCACTATGGAAAACAGTATGGAGGAGCCTCAAAAAATTGAAAATAGAACTTGTGCTGAGCTCATAAAAGCAGAGAGTAAACTGATGGCTGGCAGAGTGGGGATGGGGAGATGGGAGGAATGTTTTTTAAGGGCACATACTTGCAACTAGTAGATAAATAAGTCTTGGAGACCTTGTACACAGTATGATGATTATAGACAACAAAACTGTTTATAAGCATTAAACTTGTTAAGAGACTAGATCTTAATTGTTAACGACTAGAAGAAATGATAATTATGTGACACAATAGGAGTATAAGCTAATGCTACAATGGCAATTGTATTGCAATATAAATGTATCAAATCAATATGCTGTACACTTTAAACTTACACAGTGTTATACATAAAATATATCTCAATAAAAAAATAGAACTACCATATGATCCAGCAATCTCACCTCAGGGTATTTATCTGAAGGAAATGAAAACATGATCTCAAAA
Source organism: Diceros bicornis minor (assembly GCF_020826845.1). Lineage (NCBI taxonomy): Eukaryota > Metazoa > Chordata > Mammalia > Perissodactyla > Rhinocerotidae > Diceros > Diceros bicornis. Next base: position 16,160,282 of record NC_080775.1, on the reverse strand, counting down.
AGATATCCACACTCCCACGATCACTGCAACATTATTTACAAGAGCCAAGACATGGAAACAACCTAAGGGTCCATCAATGGATGGATGGATGAATGGATAAAGAAAATGTGGTGTGTGTATACATATATATATATATATATATATACACACACCACATATATATACACACACACACACACATATATAATAAAACCAACATATTCCTCTTCTTTCAAAATCAAACATTACTTGTTGAATAAATAACACAGGATACCACGGATCTTTTAGGCTCACCAAAGTCCCTTCCAGGAAGATGAATCTTAAAGCAGAAAGAGTGCTGGACTTGAGATTATAAAATGTAGTTTTATATATGGGTTTTATCACTTATTTTACTTACTTATTCATTTAGCAAGCATTTATTGACCCAATCTGTTAGGTACCAAGCAATGTACTAGCTAGTCCACTTAACGCTTTGGATCCTAGTTCCTCTGCTATAAAATGGGAATAATTATACCTATCTTACCAGGTTGTTATAAAATTAAATGAGGTAAGCTCTGACTGTTCTTAACTCCCATTTACACTCAATAATAGTTGATTGAAAACATTCTCTTGCTTAATTCCTAAGAATAAAGATTCTTGATAATGATCAGGGAAAAAAAAGAGGATAATTAGAAAAAAATAGTCACACTGTGGGTAAAGTTCAGTATTAGTTCCTACAATGTGTCTAGTAATACAATGTTGACTATTACTTTCTCAAAGTCTTTCCATTATAATTATAGATACAATGTTTACAGTGTCTCTGAGTCAGTCACTGGACTTGTCCTAAGACCTTCAACACCCTATGGTATAAGTTTCCCTGTTGTACAGGTTCGGTAGCTGAAGTTTAGAGATGAAACTTCTAAATCACACAATAAGAACGTGGCAGAACTGAGACCCAAGGCTGATTTGACCATCCCTAGTACTCTGCGCCTGAATGCCAGTGAACCCAGTGGCACTAAGCCCAGAGAATGGTCAATGTCACCCATGCCTTCAAAGATGGGACAACTATGCCCAGCTCAACACAATGAGGTACAAAAAGGCCTGGCCTCACCTCTGAATACTTGCTTCCAGTATGGATTTGGGCAACTTACTTGAATATTTTCTATGTATTTTATATGTAAAATAGTGTTGAAAATGATACTCAGTTTCATTCAGAAGATCTTAGTGAGAATTGCTGTACATACTAAATAAGGTATTAAATATAAAGCATTCCAGCACATACTAGATGATCAGTGAACGTTTGTTCCTTTCTTCCCACCTCTTCCTCATGAAGAGGATGGAATGTGGAAATCAAATAATTATCATATATACCTGGGAGACACTTGCACCACACACCAAATTTATACCAGCCATGAATATGTAAAAATAAGCATCAATTTAATTGAAGAAAAAATATGTTACATGTATTACTCTGTCATATAACATAGTATTTATCATATTCGGCTTTGTAACTTACAACAATTTTTTTAGTTAGAAAAAAATGTTTTGCCATGAAGGGTTTTTTTTGTTTTTTTGTTTTTTTTTGTGAGGAAGGTCAGCCCTGAGCTAACATCCATGCTAATCCTCCTCTTTTTGCTGAGGAAGACCACCGGCTCTGAGCTAACATCTATTGCCAATCCTTCTCCTTTTTTTTCCCCCCCAAAGCCCCAGTAGATACTTGTACGTCATAGTTGCACATCCTTCTAGTTGCTGTATGTGGGACACGGCCTCAGCATGGCCAGAGAAGCAGTGCGTCGGTGCACGCCCAGGATCTGAACCCAGGCCGCCAGTAGCGGAGCGCGTGCACTTAACCACTAAGCCACGGAGCCGGCCTGCCATGAAGGTATTTTGATCTAAGACTGACAGTATAAACATTTTTTTCCACTATGTTCCAAATCAGAGTTAATGCTAAACATCTCTACTGAAGAACACTAACTCATTCTATCAACACAATGGTTACATTATACAATAATATTTTCTTCCCTGTCAGTTGCACTTATTTTCTTGTTAGCACTAATTGATGTTACATATTAAATCAATTGACTAATTCTAAACAAATATTTTGAGTGCAAAAGCAAATGTGAGCAATTTCCAGCTGTCTTGTAGAATTAAATTAAAACATTTTGTCTATAAATACACATATAAGCTTGTTAAAATTTAATAGGGGAAATATGCCATGTCAAAATCACATTGCTCTGGAAAAACAACAAAAATAAACCAAAATGTTGTTTCTTTTTATTTACTACATTTCCTATATAGTCTTATTTAGTTTCTGTCACACTTCTTATCTACTCATTTTTATAATTCTTAGAAGGTCAGTACTCTCTTTTCCCATGTGGCAGAATTCCAAAATCCTAACTGAAATACACAATATTTCCTTGCAAGAGGCTGGAACCAGAAATTAATGTAGTGGATATTTCTTAAGGCAGAGTGGACCCCTGACATGCATCCTAACACTTACTAGCTGTGTATCCTTGAATAAGTTGCTTGGTTTCTATATTGTTTTCGTCACTTGAACAATGAGTTGTTGTGAGAATTCTAAACATTCTGTATGAATTTTCTGGCTCCAAATAATTAATTGGTGGCAATTATAACCATTATTATAGATTATTAGCTTACCCACTTGCCAACAAATGACTCAGTATCCTGATCAATCAAAAATACTAATTTCCTAAAAAAGATGATGCACAAATCCATTGGGACTAGACAGAAAAATATAACTACATTTAAAATATTTAAGCTCTCAAACAATCCAACTTTTTGGATGGGGCAACAGTTTTCAGCAGATTCCCAGAAGTGGGTTTGTGATCTCCCTTACAATGTTAAGAATCACTGCAATAAACTTTGAGCTTTTCAGAGGCAGCAAGCAGATCTTATTCACATCTGTAATTCTAGTGACAGTTTATGGAACAAAACTGGGACTCAACAGTGTTGTGTTGAGTTGTTTTTCAGTGTAACATCCATCTGTAATCCATTATAATCTTTACCTGTTTGAGTAAGGGAAATTTCATGAATTGATTTTTCTCTTAAACTGCTGGGGTTATGAGTTTCCCCCCATTGTCCTCAGTAAATGTAGTACCTAGCACAGCTAGGATAAGAGACGACTATGGAATAAAGCAACATATTAAGATTCAACTGACTAAAACTCCTATTGGGTGACCCAAATGAATCCTGATTGGTGAAATTTGAAGCAGAGTCAGTTACAAGATTAGATAAAAACTTCAGGTAATGGGATAGGAAAGATTGCTTTAGGTGAAAAGGGCTGGGTCTCTCTCCTAATCTGGAGCCAAACCTTGAAGGGATAGTAGCTTTAGTTTGGCTGAAGAGGAGATTCATAATTTTGGAGTAGGAGCATGTGGGACCTGATGGTAGATTCTTCCATTGAGAAGTTGAGGTCTGGTGCCTAGATGTCTAGGAGGAGGCTGTGGGAAGTGGGTGAGGATTGGCAGAAAGGGAGGTGGGAAAAGGCCAAATGCAAACACCCTAGTTCAATATTTTTAAGAGGTAAAGGTATCTTAACCAAGACAGGGGTATTTATAAGCCAAAACCAGAGAGCCCCAAAGGGGTAGAATCAAAAGTGGGGAAACCTTGACACAGCAGGCAGGAGGGGCTGTCCAGAAAGACAGGTAGAGAGTACTTGGTAGAGCTCATGTTATAGCCCCACTACACAGATGAGAAAGCAAAGGCCCAGAGGTTAGGGTCTAAGCTCATACATACACTGATAAGTGGCAGAGCAAAGTCTCAAACACAAGTCTTTGAGTAGGACCTACTTGTTCCTGAGCCTAAGGCAAGGCTAGACTGACAAGGTCTCCAGGGGCAGAGAGACAAGCACATTACTACCCTTCCTTTTGCAATGGGTTCCCTGCCACCTAGTGTAGTTTTACTATTTCTAAATCAGCTCTGTTGCTGATTCACCAGCCACTGTCCTTCCACCTCCTACCTCCTTTCTTTGCATAAGAAAATGAGAGGTTTCTGGTTCAAGATGGCACACAGGAAGATTCTGAATTCACCTCCTCCCATGGACACACTGAATCTACAGCTATATACAGAATAATTTCTTCCGAAAAAACCTAAACACTAGCTGAGCAATGACTACACATCAAGCAAATGAGAAAAGAAAAAACAAACAGCAAATCTGGTAGGAGAGGCTGAGACACAATCTCGCCCTAAACCCCACCCCTGGCACAGCAATCCACAGCCAGGAGAGAACTCAAAACCTGGAGCTTCTCCCTGTGGAACTAAGGATTTGAACCCCACATTGGGCACCCCAACTTTTAAGATCTGCACCTGAGAGATGAGCCCCCAAAACATCTAGCTTTGAAAACCAGTGGGGCTCACATCTACAAGACCCACAAGGCTACAGCAATCTGAGAAACGAGTCATAAAGGGCTCACGTGCTTGGACTCACCCTAGGGCCCAGACTTTATGTGAAGGAGGCTATTTTGATGATCTTAAAGCATCAGCCTGCGGGGCAGGTATCTAACTTAACACACGTTTAGGGGCCTGTTGGGATACTTTCCAGGCAGGGAGGCTGGCCGCCACCATCTTCCTGAGTACCAGTGTCTCCTGGAGGGAAACTTTTACATGTGTCTGGTATCTTGGTTTTTGTTGCTGCCACCAGGGGATGCCCCTTCATCACCTGGCTCTGGAGGGCAGCGGGGCTTGCATTCCTGGGCCCCACAGGACTATAACAATCGAAGAGACAATTCTTGGCAGGCTACCACCCCCAGGACACTGTCCAGGCAGTAGAGTAAAACACGCCTCTAGACTTTCTGTGAAAGAGGCCTATTTGCTTGTCGTGGAGCTTGGCCTGAGGGGCAGGCTTCAGGTTCGGCACACATCTAGAGCCCTACAGAGGTGCTCTCAGGGAATGTAGGCTGGTGGACACCATCTTTGCACTCTCCCTTTGTCTCACTACAGCTCACTATATCTCCCAGAAAAGAGCTCATACGCATGTCTGGAGCTCCCATTTTTGTGACTACTGCCAGAGGACAGCTCCAGATCACCTAGTTCTGGTGGCCAGCAAGTCTTATGCTTGTGGTCTCACAGGATGGTATATATTTGGATACTTTAAAAGCTGCTGCCTAAGGGTCTGGCTTCCAATCAGCCTGAATCTAGGTGCTGACTGAGATCTTCCCCTTTAGGACACTGACATGTCTTGGCACATCCTCAACTACTGGGAGCTGTTAAAAATAAAATAGGCTGCTGGATGATCACGAAGGTTTGGGAGACAACCAAGAGCTAGGCAGGGTTGAATGATAAGGTTCATCTCCTACACAAGGCCACTCCCTTCAATATTGGGAGAGGTGATGTTTTATCTAATGCATAGAAACCGACACAGAGAGTCAAAGAAAATGAAGAAAGAGAGGAATATGTTCCAATTGAAAAAGCAAGAATAAAACCTCAGAAAAAGACCTTAATGAATTGAAGATGAGCAACTTACCTGACAAAGAGTTCAAAATAATGAGCGTAATGATGCTCACCGAGCCCTGGAGAAGAAAAGATGAACAAAGTGAAAATTTCAACAAGAGACAGAAAACAAGAAAAGACCAAATGGAAGTCACAGAGCTGAAGAATACAATAACTGAACTTAAAAATACATTAGAGGGGTTCAACAACAGACTAGATGAAGCAGAACAAAGGACCACTGAACTCAAACACCAGGCAGTGGAGCTTACCCAGTCAGAACAACAAATAGAAAAAAGAATGAAAAACAGTGAAGATAGCATAAGGGACTTATGAGATACCATCAAGTGGACTAACATTTGCATTATAGAGTCCCAGAAGGAGGAGAGAGTGAGAAAGGAGCAGAAAACTTATTTGAAGAAACAATGGCTGAAAACTTCCCCAACCAGGGGAAGGAAACAGACATCTAGATCTAAGAAACCTAGAGAGTTCCAAATAAGAGGAACCCAAAAAGACCTACACCAAGCCACATTATAATTAAAATGCTAAAACTAAAAGATAAGGAGAGAATCTTAAAAGCAGAAAGAGAAAAGCAACTTGTTTCATACAAGGGAACCCCCATAAGGCTATCAGAAGATTTTTCAGCAGAAACTTTGCAGGCCAGATGGGAGTGGCACAATATATTCAAAAAGTGCTAAAAGAAAAAAAATTCCAACTGAGAATACTCTATCCAGCAAAGTTTCATTGAGACTTGAAGGAGAAAGAAAGAGTTTTCCAGACAACCAAAAGCTAAATGAGTTCATTACCACTAAACTGGCCTTACAAGGAATGTTAAAGGGACTTCTTTAAGCTAAAAAGAAAGGGTGATAATTAGTAACAAGAAAACATATGACAGTATAAATCTTACTAGTAAAGGTAAATATATAATAAAGGTAGTGGGTTAATCACTTATAAAGCTAGTATGAAGGTTAAAAGACAAAAGTAGTAAAAATAACTATAACTACATTAATTAGTTAAGGGATACACAAGATAAAAAGATGTAAAATGTAACATTAGAAACAAAACTTGGGGGGGGGAGTAAATGTAGAGTTTAGAATGTGTTCAAATTTATGCTGTTATCAACTTAAAATAGACTGTTACAAATATAAGTTGTTATATGTAAGCCTCATATTAATCACAAAGCACAAACCTATAACAGGTACAGAAAAGATAAAGAGAGAGCAATCTAAGCATAGCACTAAAGAAAATCACCAACCACAAAGGAAGAGAGCAAAAGAAGAAAAAAGGAACAGAGAGGAACAACAAAACAGCCAGAAAATAACTAACAAAATGGCAATAATTACACATCTATCAATAATTACTTTAAATGTGAACAGACTAAATGCTTCAATCAAAACTCACAGAGTGGCTGAAACGATTAATAAAACAAGATCATCTATATGCTGCCTACAAGAGACTCGCTTCAGACATAAGGACACACACAGACTGAAAGTGCAGGGATAGAAAAAGATATTCGATGCAAAGGGAAACCAAAAGAAAGCTGGGTTAGCTACACTTATATTAGACAAAATAGGCTTTTTTAAAAAGGCGGTAATAAGAGAGAAAGAAAGGCATTACATAATGATAAAGCGGTCAATCAAACTAGAGGATATCACATTTGTAAATAGTTATGCATCCAATATAGGAGTACCTAAGTACATAAATATTAACAAGCCTGAAGGGAGAAATAGACAGCAATACAATAATAGTATGGGATTTCAATACCTCGCTTTCAACAATGGCTAGATCATCCAGGAAAAAAAAAATAATAAGGAAACATTAAACTTAAACTACATGTTAGACCAGATGTAATTAACAGACATTTAGAGAACATTCCATCCCAAAGTAGCAGAATACATATTCTTCTCAAGAGCACCTAGAACATTCTTTCAGATAGATCATACATTAGGCCACAAAACAAGTCTTAATAAATTTAAGAAGATTGAAAATATATCAAACATCTTTTCCAACCACAATGGTATGAAACTAGAATTCAATTACAAGAAGAAAAATGGAAAATTCACAAATATGTGGAGATTAAACAACATGCTACTGGACAACCAATGGGTCAAAGAAGAAACCAAAAGAAAAATTTAAAAATACCATAAGACAAAGAAAAGTGGATATACAACATAGCAAAACATAAAGGATACAGCAAAAGCAGTTCTAAGAGGGATGTTCATAGTGATAAATGCCTACCTCAAGAAACAAGAAAAATCTCAAATAAACAACCTAACTTTACACCTCAGAGGAAAACAAGAATAAACAAGGCCCAAAGTTAGTAGAATGAAGGGAATAACAAAGATCAGAGTGGAAACAAATGAAATAGAGACTTAAAAGACAATAGAGGGCCAGCCCCTTGGCTTAGCGGTTAAGTGCACACGCTCCGCTACTGGCGCCTGGGTTCGGGTCCCGGGCGCGCACCGATGCACCGCTTCTCCGGCCATGCTGAGGCCAACGTCCCACATGCAGCAAATAGAAGGATGTGCAACTATGACATACAACTATCTACTGGGGCTTTGGGGGGGAAAAAAAGACGATAGAAATGATCAATGAAACTAATAGCTGATTCTTTGAAAAGATAAACAAAATTGACAAGCCTTTAGCTAGACTTCTAAAAAAGAAGAGGAGGGAACACTTCCCAACACATTTTACAAGGCCAGAATTACCCTGATACCAAAACCGGACAAGAAAAGAAAATTACAGGCCAATATCCCTGATGAATATAGATGCAAAAATTCTCAACAAAATATTAATAACCCAAATTGAACAATACATTAAAAAGATCATACCACATGATCAAGTGAGTTTTATCTCTGGGATACAGGGATGGTTCAATACCCACATATCAATCAATGTGATGCACCACATTAACAAAACAAAGGATAAAAATCAGAAGATCATCTCAATAGATGCAGATAAAGCATTTGACAATATTCAACATCCATTTATGATAAAAATCCTCAACAGATAAACAAGTGACGTCAGCCTCATGGCAGAGTGAGCTTTCCCGTGAACTCTTCCCCCGACAAGGTACAACAAAAGGAACAGTCACAAACCAACAATGGAATCCCAGACAGTGAAAAGCTAGAGTGGAGGGATCCACACTGCCGCACATCTGAGAGAGGAACGTGCTGGGTGCCCGGAGGAAGAGGGGAGAGGTAAGGAGAACTCCTCTCCCTCCCCATCAGATCAGAGATCCCGGTCCAGTCCGCGCGGCTCCCAGAGAGGGGGGAGGCGCGGCCCTCTGCGGGGAAACCGTGGCTCTTCGGACTCTCTCAGCCAGTGGGAAACTCCGGCACAGAGGACTCAGAGGAGCCACAGGGCTACCATCAACATCTGAGCACCCCAGAGAGCACATAAAGAGGGGCAAACGAGAAGCCTCCCACGTCAGGGACCCAGAGGGCAAAAGAGAGAGCTCCCCCCTCCCTGCAAACCAGACTCTGCAGCTCAACCCACCAGACCAGACCAAGTGATATGCGACAGACCAGACCAAGCGATCCGTGGCAGACCTGATCAAAAGACTGGACCCGTGGATCGCAACGGGAAAAAAAAAAAAACAAAAAAAAACTGCGGATCGCAGCAGAAAAACCGGGGCAGAGCGCAGGGGGCTTAGACTACACAGCCCTTTACCACCAGACAGTGGCAGCAGGTGGAAATTGCAACCAGAGATTTCCAGGATGAGGAAAAACAAAACCAACACAGGAACCACAATGCAAAAATATATGAAATCACCAGACCAGAAACAAAATGACAAGCACCCAGAAATTAACCCCGAAGACACAGAAATCCATAAACTAAATGACAGAGATTTCAAAATAGCTACCATAAAAACGCTCAACGAAATACGAGACAACACAGACAAACAACTCAATGAGATTAGGAGTTTCTTCACAAAAGAGATTGAAATCATAAAGAAAAACCAGTCAGTGCTGATGGAGATGAAGAACACAATGGAGGAGATAAAGGAGAATCTGGAATCTCTAAAGAACAGAGCTGACAATATGGAGGAAAGAATTAGCACCTTAGAGGATAGGAATACAGATATACTACAGATGGAAGAGGAGAGAGAACTAAGACTAAAAAGAAATGAAGAAAGACTCCGAGAAATATCTGACTCTATTAGAAAATGTAACATAAGAATTATAGGTATTCCTGAGGGAGAGGAGAGGGAAAGAAGAACAGAGAGCCTATTCAAGGAAATAACAGCTGAGAATTTCCCAAATCTGGGGAAGGAGCAGGAAATACCAGTAAGCGAAGCCAACAGGACACCTATATATATTAACAGACAAAGGCCTTCACCACGACACCTAGTGGTAATGCTAGCCAGGGTCAACGACAAAGAAACCATATTAAGGGCAGCTAGACAAAAACAAAAAATAATGTACAAAGGAACTCCCCATCAGGCTCTCAGCGGATTTCTCAACAGAAACTTTTCAGGCTAGAAGAGACTGGAATGATATATTCAAAATACTGAAAGACAAAAACTTTCAGCCAAGAATACTCTATCCAGCAAAAATATCCTTCAAATATGATGGAGAAATAGTAACTCTCCCAGATAAAGAAAAGCTAAGGGAGTTCATGGCCATGAGACCGCCACTACAAGAAATACTCAAGAAGGCCCTCAGGCCTGAAAAAAAGAAGAGAAAGGGAACACAAAGCTTGGAGGAAGGAGAAAAGTAGGTAGACAAACTCAGAAAAATAGTAATCTTTACCGGAATCGGTTAGCAACCACTTAAATACTAAATTCAAAGATCAAAGGAAGAAATTCACCAAAAATAAATTCAACCTCATCACTGTAAACACACAGCCACAACACAAGATAGAATAAGGTATAACAAGACAAACTTAGAAGGGGAAGAGGAAAGTGACTGAATTGACTTAGTATAAGGAAATAGGAGGCCATCAGATAATGGACTATCTCATACACAATGTTTTTTGCCCAAACCTCAAGGTAACCACTAAACAAATAATCAAAACAAAACCACATATGATAAACAAAGAGAAAACTAGAAGAGTCTTAAGACAGAACAACCAAACTGAATTGGCAGTCCAAAACAAATGGGACAAGAAACAAAGGAAATGCAAAAGAACCAGAAAATAAGTGACAAAACAGCAAAATTAAGCCCTCATATATCAATAATTACCCTAAATGTAAATGGATTGAACTCTCCAATCAAAAGATACAGAGTGGCAGGATGGATTAAAAAGCAAGACCCAACAATATGCTGCCTTCAGGAAACACATCTTAGCACTAAAGACAAGCACAGGCTCAGAGTGAAAGGATGGAAGACAATACTCCAAGCTAATGGCAAACAAAAGAAAGCAGGTGTTGCCAAACTCATATCAGACAAAGTAGACTTCAAGATAAAACAGGTTAAGAAGGGAAATATATGATAAAAGGGACACTCCATCAAGAAGACATATCACTTATAAATATATATGCACCCAACATAGGAGCACCAATGTACATAAAGCAACTATTAACAAACCTAAAAGGAGAAATCAACAACAACATAATAATAGTAGGGGATCTTAACACCCCACTTACAGCAATGGATAGATCATCCAGACAAAAAGTCAATAAAGAAATAGTAGACTTAAATGAAAAACTGGACGAGATGGACCTAGTAGACATATACAGAGCACTCCATCCAAAAACAGCTGACTACACATTCTTCTCAAGCGCGCATGGAACATTCTCTAGGATAGACCATATGTTGGGAAACAAAGCAAGCCTCAATAAATTTAAGAAGATTGAAATCATAACAAGCATCTTTTCAGACCATAAGGCTATGAAACTGGAAATGAACCATGAAAAAAAAAACTGGGAAAGTGACAAAAATGTGGAGATTAAACAACATGCTACTGAACAACCAATGGATCATTGATGAAATTAAAGGAGAAATCAAAAACTATCTGGAAACAAACGAAAATGATAACATGCCATATCAAACCATATGGGATGCAGCAAAAGCGGTCCTGAGAGGGAAACTCATAGTGATACAAGCCCACCTTAACAAACAAGAAAAAGCCCTAATAGGCAACCTTAAATTACACCTAACAGAACTAGAAAAAGAAGAATAAACAAAGCCCAAAGCCAGCAGAAGGAGAGAAATAATAAAAATCAGAGCAGAAATAAATGAAATTGAGACCAAAAAAACAGTAGAAAGGATTAATGAAACAAAGAGTCAGTTCTTCGAGAAGATGAACAAAATCGACAAACCCTTAGCCAGGCTTACTAAGAAAAAAAGAGAAAAGGCTCAAGTAAATAAAATTAGAAATGAAAGAGGAGAAATTACAACAGATACCATGGAAATACAGAGGATTATAAGAGAATACTATGAGAAATTATATGCCAACAAATTGGACAATCTAGAAGAAATGGATAAATTCTTAGACTTATACAACCTCCCAAAATTGAACCAAGAAGAAATGGAGAATCTGAATAGACCAATAACAAGTAAAGAGATTGAAATAGTAATCAAAAACCTCCCCAAAAATAAAAGTCCAGGACCAGATGGCTTCTCCAGTGAATTTTACCAAACATTCAAAGAAGATTTAATACCCATCCTTCTCAAACTATTCCAAAAAATAGAGGAAGATGGAACACTTCCTAAATCATTCTACGAGGCCAACATCACCCTGATACCAAAACCAGACAAAGACAGTACAAAGAAAGAAAATTACAGGCCAATATCGCTGATGAACATTGATGCAAAAATCCTCAACAAAATATTGGCAAACCGAATACAACAATACATTAAAAAGATCATACACCATGATCAAGTGGGATTTATACCAGGGACGCAGGGATGGTTCAACATCCGCAAATCAATCAACGTGATACATCACATCAACAAAACAAAGAATAAAAACCACATGATCATCTCAATAGACGCAGAGAAGGCATTTGACAAGATACAACATCCATTTATGATAAAAACTCTCAATAAAATGGGAATAGAAGGAAAGTACCTCAACATAATAAAGGCCATATATGACAAACCCACAGCCAACATCATACTCAACGGGGAAAGACTGAAAGCCATTCCTCTGAGAACAGGAACGAGGCAGGGCTGCCCACTCTCACCACTCCTGTTCAACATAGTACTGGAGGTTTTGGCCAGAGCAATTAAGCAAGAAAAAGGAATAAAAGGAATCCAAATAGGTAACGAAGAAGTGAAACTCTCACTATTTGCAGATGACATGATTGTATATATAGAAAACCCTAAAGAATCTGTTGGAAAACTATTAGAAACAATCAACAACTACAGCAAAGTTGCAGGGTACAAAATCAATCTACAAAAATCAGTTGCATTTCTATATGCTAATAATGAACTAACAGAAAGAGAGCTCAAAAAGATAATACCATTTACAATTGCATCAAAAAGAATAAAATACCTAGGAATAAATCTTACCAAGGACGTGAAGGACCTATACAATGAGAACTACAAGACATTATTGAAAGAAATCCATGATGACATAAAGAAATGGAAAGATATCCCATGCACGTGGATTGGAAGAATAAACATAGTTAAAATGTCTACATTACCTAAAGCAATCTACAGATTCAATGGAATCCCAATGACATTCTTCACAGAAATAGAAAAAAGAATACTAAAATGTATATGGGGCAACAAAAGACCCCGAATAGCTAAAGAAATCCTAAAAAAAAAGAACAAAGCAGGAGGCATCACAATCCCTGACTTCAAAACATACTACAAACCAATAGTAGTCAAAACAGCATGGTACTGGTACAAAAACAGACACACAGATCAATGGAACAGAATTGAAAGCCCAGAAATACAACCACACATATACGGACAGCTAATTTTCGACAAAGGTGCTAAGATCATGCAATGGAGAAAGGAAAGTCTCTTCAATAAATGGTGTTGGGAAAACTGGACAGCCACATGCAAAAGAATGAAAATGGACCATGTGCTATCGCCATTCACAAAAATTAACTCAAAATGGATCAAAGACCTGAAGGTGAGACCTGAAACTATAAAACTCATAGAAGAAAATATAGGCAACACACTATTTGACATTGGTTTTAAAGGAATCTTTTCGGATGACATGCCTACCCAGACTAGGGAAACTAAAGAAAAAATAAACAAGTGGGACTTTATCGGATTAAAGAGCTTTTATAAGACAAATGAAAGCAGAATCAAGATGAACAGACAACCAACCAGCTGGGAGAGAATATTTGCAAAACATACATCTGACAAGGGGTTGATCTCCATAATATATAAAGAACTCACACAATTGAACAAGAAAAAAACAAACAACTCGATCAAAAAATGGGCAGAGGAAATGAACACACACTTCTCCAAGGAAGATATACAGATGGCTAATAGGCACATGAAAAGATGTTCAACATCACTAATCATCAGGGAAATGCAAATCAAAACCACACTAAGATACCACCTCACGCCCATTAGAATGGCTATAATCACCAAGACAAAAAACAACAAATGTTGGAGAGGATGTGGAGAAACAGGAACCCTCATACACAGTTGGTGGGAATGCAAATTGGTGCAGCCTCTATGGAAAACGGTATGGAGATTCCTCAAAGAATTAAAAATAGAGATGCCCTATGATCCAGCCATCCCACTACTGGGAATCTATCCAACGCACCTGAAATCAACAATCCAAAGAGGCTTATGCACTCCTGTGTTCATTGCAGCATTATTCACCATAGCCAAGAAGTGGAAGCAACCTAAGTGTCCCTCGACTGACGACTGGATTAAGAAAATGTGGTATATATATACAATGGAATACTACTCAGCCATAAAAAAAGACAAAATCGTCCCATTTGCAACAACATGGATGGGCCTGGAGCGTATTATGCTAAGTGAAATAAGCCAGAAAGAGAAAGACAAACACTGTATGATCTCACTCATATGTGGAATATAAACCAACACATGGACAGAGAAAACTGGACTGTGGTTACCAGGGGCAGTGGGGGTCGGGGGAGGGGGGTGGGGTTGGGCACAAGGGGTGAAGGGAGTCATATATATGGTGGGGGGAGGGGTGTGGGGGTGGGCACAAGGGGTGAAGGGAGTCATATATATGGTGATGGACAAACAAAAATGTACAACCCAAAATTTCACAATGTTAGAAACCATTAAAACATCAATAAAATAAAATAAAATAAATTGGATTAAAAAAAAAATACTCTCAACAAAGTACCTCAACATAATAAAGGGCATATATGACAAGCCCACAGCTAACATCATAGTCAAGGGTGAAAAGAAAGGTTCCCAGGTTTGTTGGATGAATTAACGAATGAGCTAATAGAAGAAATTCCCAAATTTTTAAAGGTGAATGTAAAAAAGAAACTGAAAAGTGAGAGACTGAGGATGCTAGAATGTCTCTGTCTTAGTCCATTCAGGCTGCTATAACAGAATACAATAGCCTGGGTGGCTATAAACAACAGAAATTTATTTCTCACACTTCTGGAGGCTGGAAGTGTGTGATCAAGGTGCCAGCATACTCAGCATCTGGTGAGAGCTCGCTTCCTGGTTATAGACAGCCACCTTCCTCACATGGCAGAAGGGGCAGGGGAGCTCTCTGGGGTCCATTTTTTAAGGGCACTAATCCCATTCATGAGGGCTCCACCCTCATGACCTAATTACCTCCAAAAGGCCCCACCTCCAAATACCATCCCATTGGGGATTAGGTTTCAACATATGAATTTTGGGGAGACAAGAACATTCAGTCTACAGCACTCTCCTAGTACAATTTTGCTATATAATTTCAGAACAAATAGCATATTGCACTATTTTATTGATTACAGAAGTTCCCGACTCTTTTAATTATTCTGCACTGACTGACCAACCTGATATATGTTTTATATCTTTCACTTATATTTGACTTTTAAAGCTCATTTGCTTAATGCAATCTTTATGAACTAAATTAAGTTTTTAGGATGCATGGGCTTGATTATAAATTCCAACAAAGCCTGAATTGTAGAAGGTCTTTGTCTTTCAATTGGTTATTTTTGGATGCCTTTGCTGGCACACCGCAATGCTGCAACTGTAAGGAACAACAAAAAACTCTAGGCACTCTCAAGGACTTGACCGCAAAACAATTGTCACAATTATCAAAATCTGATAAACTTTTCAAGCTACTTTTATTATTCATTTACAGCCAAGCAAAGTGCAAACAGGTCAAGTATGTTTATGGTAAGACATCAATTTGCTACCACTAAGAAATTATAGCAAAGTGAGAAATCACTTGTCTTGTTTCTCACTGCTTTAAACAGTTGTGAAAAAGCTTAAATTACACTTGCTGAGCAAACAGATAAAACCAGCTTAAGGCATTTAACAGCTCCACTAAAAGGAAAAACATTTATTGCTGCAATTAAGTAGCGCTGCTGATATTTTCATTTTTATCTTTATTTATTGTTAATATCATAGTTAAGGGTGAAAAGGAAAACTTGGACTACTCCATTGAGCCATTTGAGAATGGGACCAAAATTCCAGATTTGGTGATGCCCTTACAAATGTAGCTATTTCTTTTCTAAATGCGGTTTTGTTATTGCTGTCCTGTCCTCACCATCCTCTCAAACTTCCTTGTTTAGCCAGAAAATACATGGAACCTAGTAAAAAAAAAAAAAAAAGGGTGAGGTATCTCAGTACTTTCAATGTGAGAGAACACTAGAAGTTCAGACTCTGTGCTGTGCTGTGTAGCAATAAAACAGACACGTGGCTAAAAGTTATCTGTTACTGCTATTAAGAACTTTATAAGGTAAAATCTCATTGCATATCTCCACAGCCTGTCTCTATGGGAACTGAAAAACATCAACACATGACTTTGAAACACACCGTGTTCCTCCCACTGAACACAACAAATCACAGTAGTGTTGGAGGAAATCTTTCATAGCTAAGTTGTTATCTATAGGTCCATATTTACCCTCATAGTTCCTAAATTAGGGTTAGGATTAATCAACACTTTTTCTGCCCTCTGTCTCCAAAGAGAACCACAGTAATTAACATAGTGTGATACAGACACAGGAATAGACACAGAGATGAATGGAGCAGAATAGAAGATCAAGAAATGAGCCCATGCATGCACATACACAGCTGTATGTGAGTATTTAACATGTGGTATATCAAATCAAAGGGGAAAGAATGGATTATTTAATTGTGTGTCAACAGGTATCTATTTGAGGAAAAAAATAGTTTTTTTCCAACTACGTATGGACAATTCCCTCTGAAAAAAATCCAGAAACTAGCTGAGTGACTCCCTCACATTGGATAAACAAGAAAAAAACCCACATTGAAACAGGTAGAAGACGACGATACACAATCTCTCCATGAACTCCACTCCTAACAGAGCAATGTACAGTTGGGAGGGAACTCACAACTCTCACGTAAGGGAGCTAAGGAGTGAAGGGATAGACACAACATCTAGTGCCCCAACTTTTAAGACTTCCACCTGAGGGATGGGCCCCCAAAACACCCAGCTCTGAAAGCCGACAGGGCTCGGGTCCACAAAACCCACAAGGCTATAGGAAACAAACAAGCTCATGAGGACTCACAGTGGCTATCCCCCCAGGGCTCGGCACAGAAGCAGCAGAATAAAACGCCCATCTCCCAGTCTTTTCATGAAAGAGGCCTATTTGCTTATCTTAAAAGCTGCAGTCAAACTCCCAATTTAACACAAATCTATGGGCCGACTGCAATCCTCTCCAGAGACTGGGGAGGCCAGTGGGTGCCATCTTTGCACTTTCTCTCTGCCCTGCTCCAGGTCACTGGTATTTCCATGAAAAGAGCATTTGCAGCTGCCACCCAGGGGACACACCCCTTGATTGCCTGGCTCTAGCGGCCAGCAAAGGTTACATTCACCAGTACCATAGAACTGCAACAAACAAAGAGTCAGTTCTTAACTGGCTATTCCCCCAGAGCTCAGTGCAGACGGAACAGACAGAAATGCCTATCTCCCAGTCTCTGGCTGAAAGAGGTCTATTTGCAAACTTTAAAAGCTGTTGCCTAAGATCTAGCTTCCAATCAGCCTGCATCTAGGTGCTGACTGAGGTCCTCCCCTTTGAAACACTGAAAGGTCTTGGCACATCCTCAACTACTGGGAGACACTAAGAAAACATAAGGAAGCTTGGACAATCACAAAGGTTCGAGAGACAACCAAGAGGTAAGGCCAGGCTGAATGATAAGGTTCATCTCCTACAGGAGACCACTCCCTCAAGACTGGGAGTGGTGATTGTTTTATCTAATGTACAGAAACCAACATAGAGAGTCAAGACAAATGAAGAAGCAGAGGAATATGTTCCAAATAAGAGAACAAGATAAAACTCAAGAAACAGACCTTAATGAAATGAAGATAAGTGATTTACGTGATAAAGGGTTCAAAATAATGGTCATAAAGATGGTCACTGAAGTCAGGAGAACAATGCATGAACCAATGAGAATTTCAACAAAGAGACAGAAAATATGAGAAGTACCATATAGAAATCAAAGAGCTGGGCCGGCCCTGTGGCTTGGCGGTTAAGCACGTGCGCTCCGCTGCTGGCGGCCTGGGTTCGGATCCTGGGCGCGCCGAGGCACTGCTTCTCCAGCCATGCTGAGGCCGTGTCCCACATACAGCAACTAGAAGGATGTGCAACTGTGACATACAGCTGTCTACTGGGCCTTGGGGGAAAAAAAGGAGGAGGATTTGCAGTGGATGTTAGCTCAGAGCTGGTCTTCCTCAGCAAAAAGAGGAGGATTAGCATGGATGTTAGCTCAGGGCTGATCTTCCTCACAAAAAAAAGAAATCAAAGAGCTGAAGAATACAATAACTGAACTGAAAAATTCAATAGAAGTTACATAGCGGAGTAGATGAAGTGGAAGAAAGGATCAATGAAATCAAAAACAGGGCAGTGGAATTCATCCAATTACAGAAAAAGGAATGAACAAGAGTGAAGATAGGTTAAGGAACTTATGGGACAACATCTAGTGGACCAATATTTGTATTATGGGGGTCCCAGAAGGAAAAGAGAGAATGAGAGGGGTAGAAAGTTTATTCAAAGAAATAATGGCTGAAAATTTCCTAAACCTGTGGAAAGAAAAGGACCTCCAAGTCCAGGAACTTGGAGAGTTCCAAATAAGATGATTCCCAAGAGACCCACACTGAGACACATTACAATTAAAACGTCAAAAGTTAAAGACAAGGAGAGAATCTTAAAAGCAGCAAGAGAAAAATAACTTGTTATGTAGAAGGGAACCTCCATATGACTGTTAGCAGAAATTTCAGCAGAAACTGTCTAAGTCAGAAGGGAGTAGCCTGATATATTCAAAGAACTAAAAGGAAAAAACTTCCAACCAGGCAGAATGCTCTACCTGGTAAACTTGTCCTTCAGAATTGAAGGACAGATACCGAGTTTTTCAGACAAGCAAAAGCTGAAGGAGTTCATCACCACTAGACTAGCCTTACAATAAATGTTAAAGGAACTTCTTCAAGCTGAAACAAAAGGATGCTAATTAGTAACAGGAAAACATATGAAGTATAAATCACACTTGTAAAAGTAAATATGTAGTTAAATTTAGCATCCTCTAATGTTGTCATGGTGGTGGATAAATCATATATAAATTTAGCCTGAAGGTTAAAAGACAAAAATATTAAAAATAACTATAACTATGCAATTTGCTAAGAGCTACGCACGATAAAAAGGTATAAATTGTGACATCAAAAATAAAAAACATGAGAGAGGTAAAAATGTAGAGCTTTATTATGCATTCTAACTTAAGTTATCAGCTTAAAATAGACTGTTACAGACATATTTTACATAAGTTTCATGGTAACCACAAAGCAAAACCCTATATAGGCACACAAAAGAGAAAGAGAAAGGAATCTAAGCATACCGCTACAGAAAATTGTCAAACCACAAAGGAAGAGAGCAACAAAGGAAAGAAACAAAGGAATTACAAAACAGCCAAAAAATAATTAATAAAATGGCAATAGTAAGTCTATACCTATCAATAATTACTTTAAATGTAAATGGACTAAATGCTCCAATTAAAAGTCATGGAGCAGCTGAATGGATAAGAAAAGGACCCAACTATATGCTGCCTACAAGAGATTCACTTTGGCTTTAAAGACACACAGACTGAAAATGAAGGGATGGAAAAAGACATTCCATGCAAATGGAAACCAAAAGAAAGCAGGGGAACTTACACTCAAATCAGACTAAATAGACTATAAAACAAAGACTGTAAAAGAGACAAAGAAGGTAATTATATAATGATAAAGGGGTTAATCCAACAAGAGGATATAACATTTGTAAATACTTATGCACCCAACATAGGAGTACCAAAATATGTAAAGCAAATATTAACAGACCTGAAGGGAGAAGTGGAGAGCAATATGACAACAGTAGGGGATTTTAATATCCCACTTACATCAATGGATAGATCATCCAGACAGAAAATCAGTGAGGAAATATTGGACTTAAATTACATGTTAGACCAGATGGACTTAACAGACATTTGCAGAACATTCCATCCCAAAACAACAGAATACACATTATTTTCAAGTGCACATGGAACATTCTCCAGGATAGATCATAGGTTAGGCCACAAAACAAGTCTTAATAAATTTAAGAAGACTGAAATCATATTAAGCATCTTTTCTGATCACAATGGTATGAAATTAAAAATCAATTACAAGAAAAAAACTAGAAAATTCACAAATATGTGGAGGCTAAACAAAACTCTACTAACAATCAATGGGTCAAAGAAGAAATGAAAAGAGAAATCAAAAATTATCTGGAGACAAATGAAAATGCAAACACAACACACCAAAACTTATAGCATACAACAAAAGCAGTTCAAAGAGGGAAGTTTATAGTGATAGATGCCTAAATTAAGAAATAAAAGAAAGATCTCAAATAAAAATCTAACTACACTTAAAGGAACTAAAAAAAGAAGAAATGAAGCCCAAAGTTAGTAGAATGAAGGAAATAACAAAGATCAGAGTGGAAATCAATGAAATAAAGACTAAAAAGACAATAGAAGAGATCAATGCAATTAAGAGCTGGTTTTTGAAAAAATAAACAAAATCGACAAAACTTTAGTTAGACTCACCAAGAAAAAAAGAGAAAGAACTCAAATAAAATCAGAAATGAAAGGGGAGATTTTACAACTGATACCACAGAAATACAAAGGCTCATAAGAGACTACTATGAACAACTATGCCAACAAATTGGACAATCTAGAAGAAATGGAAAAATTCAAGAAACATACAACCTATCAAGACTGAATCATGAAGAAATAGAAAATCTGAACAGACCAATTACTAGTAAGTAGATTGAATCAGTAATCAAAAACCTCCCAAAAAATAAAACTCTAGGACCAGATGGTTTCACTGGTAAATTCTACCAAACATTTAAAGATTACCAATCCTTCTCAAACTTTTCCAAAAGGTATAAGAGGAGAGAACACTTCTAAACTCATTTTACCAGGCCAGCATACCCTGATTTCAAAACCAGACAAGGACAGTACAAGAAAAAAAAAATACAGGCCAGTATCCTTGATGAACATAGATGCAAAATCCTCAACAAAATATCAGCAAGCTGAATTCAACAATACATTAAAAGGATCATACACCATGAACAAGTGGGATTTACCCCTGGGATGCAAGCATGGTTCAACATCCACAAATCAATATGACACATCACGTTAACAAAATGAAGGATAAAAATCATATCATCATCTCACTAGATGCAGACAAACCATTTGACATACTCGACATTCACCCATGACAAAACTTCTCAACAAAGCGAGTGTAGAGGGAACCTACCTTAACATTAAAAAATCCATATATAACACGCCCACAGCTAATATCATACCCAACAGCAAAAAACTGAAAGTTTTTCTTCTAAAATCAGGAACAAGATAAGGATGCCCACTCACCACTTTTATTCAACATAGTACTAGAAGTCCTAGCCAGATCAATTAGGCAAGAAAAAGAAATAAGAGGCATCTACATTAGCAAGGAAGAAGTAAAACTGTCTTTATTTGCAGATGACATGATATTATATATAGAAAACCCTAAAGACTCCACCAAAAAACTGTTAGAATTAATAAACAAATACAGTAAAGTTGCAGGATACAAAAATCAATTTACAAAAATCTGTTGCATTTCTATACACTAATAGTGAACTATTAGAAATAAAAATTAAGAAAACAATCCCATTTACAGTTGCATCAAAAAGAGTAAAATACCTGGGAATAAATTTAACCAAAGAGGTAAAAGACCTGTACACTGAAAACCTGAAGACTTTGATGAAAGAAATCGAAGAAGACATAAATAAGTGCAAAAATATGCCGTCCTCATGGATTGGAAGAATTAATATTGTTAAAATGTCCATACTACCCAAAACAATCTACAGATTCAATGCAATACCTATTAAAATTACAATAGCATTTTTCACAGAAATAGAATAAACAGTCCTAAATTTCATATGAAACCACAAAAACCTGAAACAGTCAAGTCAATCTCAAGAAAGAACAGAGATGAAGGCTTCACACTTCCTGATTTCAAACTATATTACAAAGCTATAGTAATCAAAACAGTATGATATTTGCATGAAACAGACACATAGATTAATGGAACAAAATAGAGAGCCCCAAAACAAACCCACACATATATGGTCAATTTGTTACAAAAAAGGAGCCAAGAAGATACAATGGAGAAAGGATAGTCTATTCAATAAATAAATAAATAGTGTTGGGAAAATTGGATAGCCACATGCAAAAGAATGAAACTGGACCACTATCTTACACCATACACAAAAATCAACTCAAAATGGATTAAAGACTTGAACATAAAATCTGAAACTATAAAAATCCTAGAAGAAAACATGGGTGGTAAGCTCCTTGACTTCAGGCTTGGCGATGATTTCTTGGATTTGACATCAAAAGCAAAAGCAACAAAAGCAAAATTAAACAAGTGAGACAACATCAAACTAAAAAGCTTCCACACAGCAAAGGAAACCATCATTAAAATGAAAAGGCAGGGCCAGCCCTGTGGCTTAGTGGTTAAGTGCGTGCGCTCCGCTATTGGCAGCCCGGGTTCGGATCCCGGGCGTGCACTGATGCACCACTTCTTCGGCCGTGCTGAGGTCACGTCCCACATACAGCAACTAGAAGGATGTGCAACTATGACATACAACTGTCTGCTGGGGCTTTGGGGGGGAAGAAAAGGAGGAGGATTGGCAATGGATGTTAGCTCAGAGCCGGTCTTCCTCAGCAAAAAGAGGAGGATTAGCATGGATGTTAGCTCAGGGCTGATCTTCCTCACAAAAATAAATAAATAAATAAAAATGAAAAGGCAATGTATGGAATGGGAGAAAATATTTGCAAATCATGTATCTGACAAGGGATTAACATCCAAAAATATACATAGATCTCAAAAAACTCAATAATGAAAAAACCCACAATCAGATTAAAATACAGGCAGAGGATACGAATAGACATTTTTTCAAAGAAGACATAGAGATGGCCAACAGAGACATGTAAATGTGATCAACATTAAGCATCAGGGAAAAATACAAATCAAAATCACAATGAGACATCACCTCACACCTGTTAGAATGGCTATTTTCAAAATTACAAGAGGTAACAAGTGCTGGCATGGATGTGAAGAAGAGGGAATGTTTGTTCACTGTTGATGGGAAGGTAAGTTGGTGCAGCCTCTATGGAAAACAGTATGGAGGTTCCTCAAGAAATTAAAAATAGAACTATCATATGATCCAGCAATTCCACTTCTGGTTATTTATCCAAAGGAAGCTAAATTGCCATCTCAAAAAGATATATGCACCCCCATGTTCATTGCAGCATTATTTACAATAGCCAAGATGTGGAAACAACCTAAGTGTCCATCAATAGATGAATCAATTAATGAAATGTGGTGACAGACACACCAGAATATTATTCAGCCCTAAAAAGGAAAACAATCCTGCCATCTGCAACAACACAGATGGACTGTGAGGGCATTATGCTAAGTGAAATAAGTCAGACAGAGAAAGACAAATGCTGTATGATCTCAGTTATATGCAGAATCTAAAAAAAACAAACAAACTGAACTCATAGATACAAAGAACAGACTCGCGGTTGCCAGGGGTGAGTGTTCGGGGGGCAGGCAAAACAGGTGAAAGTGGTCAAAAGGTAGAAACTTCCAGTTTTAAGATAAAGAAGCCCTGGGGATATAATGTACAGCATGGTGACTACAGTTAACAATACTATATTATATATTTGAAAGTTGCTAACAGAGTAGATCTCATCACAAGGAAAAAAAATTGTAACCATGTGAGGTAATGAATGTTAAGTAAAATTGTGGTAATCATCTCTCAATATACACATATATCAAATTATTATGTTGTAAACTTTGGACTAATACAATGTTATATATCGATTATATCTTAATAAAACTGGAAAAATAAAAAAATATTGTTTAAAAAGAGTACTAATAAAAGTTCTAAGTGACTTTATATGACCTTGGGATGGAAAAAGTCTTTCTAAGCATTACATGAAGTAGGAAAATGATAGCACCAAGACATAAAATTTTATAATTTCAGTATTTAGAAAACGATAAGTAAAATTAAAAAGAAAACAACAAACTAGAAAAAATACAAATATGTGGCTTACCAAGATTTACATTACTACCTTACTCCAATGCGAAAATAGACTTAGGATATAATAGGACACTCACTAATGCAAAAACACCTCTGTAATCTTTAGCTTTCCTCCTAAAAAATGGGAATAATGATAACGCATGTAAGGAGCTGAATATTGGCCCTGCACTTGAAGTTCTAATAAAAATGGTTTTATTTATTACTGAGTGTGCATATGTGTGTTTCTGTGTGAGCGCACGCACACGAGTGCCTCTACACAAACCAAGTCTCCCACTTTGCCCAGAACTGATCACTTTTAAAACTGAAAGTTTCATATCCCAGCAAACTCCTCAGTCAGCAAATTTGGATGGTTGGTCACCCTAATACACGCATACACAGCAAAGGACCTGGAAGATGTACACCAAGGTTTTAATAGTACTTAATTCAGGGAAGGAAGTGTTATGGATGCCTTTTATTTTCTTTGTTATGCTAGTTGTGAATATTCTAATTTTTTTCCCATAAATGTTTGTGCTGGTCTTATGATAAGAAAAAAACCACACGTTCTAATTTGACATTTAAAAAAAATTGAATACAACTTCTAGAACTATTAATAGCTGTGGAATAATTTCCAAAATATAGAGTGGGTCAAATATTAGCAGTTCCTACAATATGAGAAAATCTAGCCCCAAGACACGACCTGGTAGCAATTTGTCAGCACTAAAGAAATGTCACCTGTGCATGCTTTCTGCACTTTTGTGTCTTGACAATTAGCATGGCTAATAAAGGCAATAAGTGGCTAATAAAAGGCAAGTTATACAGTTACACTAGCATGCAATGTTTTTAGTGCTGTCAGTAAAAATTGGAGATTCTCCATGTTTCTGTTCCATTTAATACAGTGACATTTGTGATATTATCATTTGAAAGGCTATGACTTATGTGTTAAAACTTGGTCCACTGGTTGCTAGGATTATGCGACTATGTGATGAACTTGATAACATAAACATAGATTTTGTGACTTATACTTAAATTGAGAGGTTTTATTCTTATTATTTAATTTCCTTAAAATTTGAAGTGTTTCTAACTTAAATACCTACCTTGAAGTATCTTTCTTTTGCAGGGGCGGGGGAGTCCAAAAACTTTCATGAGAAAAAAAAAGATAGTTTCATTATTCTTTTAGTACCCAGGGAGCAGCAAGGTGCATGGAAGACAGATGTGGCACGGAAGGACAAAGCGTGGGGCAGCATCTTCTTGTGACTAGGAAAATCTTCCCAGTCTACACAGCAGTTCATCAGCACCAGTGGGATTGTCTCACATTTCTTTATTTAGTGCCAGCAAGCTGTTAATGACTTGACTAAAGTCTTTCCAGTTACTGAATTTTTGAATACTTCCACATGAGATTTAGAATGTCCGAGTTGTTAAGAGAAAAAAAGTATTTCTGCAACACTGAAAACACACAAGATAGCCTCTGATTCCCTAAGTCTGCTTCTTAGAGCTAAAGGCAAAACACACACACACACACACACACTCCCAGAGCTTCGGGCCAGGACCTCATGGAAAAAGATGTAACACTGTGACTCGGCCCTATTCAGAAACCCAGGCCCCCTAAACAGCTCATCTACCTTACAAGAGGCAATTTAGTCATAATTCCAGATGGTTCGAAATCCCATCATTTGAATCTAACACAATTTTCAGCCTTTTACACTTACTGCCTCAGCCCCCTCTATAGAGAACTGTCCGCCTTTATCACTGGTGGCCTTAATTATGGAGCCCACATCAAGATCTGGGATTACATTACTGCTCTATAAACTCCCCTCTGGCTTTGCCCAAGACAAAGGGTCTCTTTTCAGCAACCGCAGCTAATCAAAAACAAATTGAGCTTGGGGCTTCACTGCTCTCAAAACAAAACAAAAACAAAAGCCAGGCTGCACTAGAAAATACTCTTCCTACATCGCCAAGAATGCATCTCCCATGTTGTTCCTCCTCTCTCACCCAAACCCCAGTCCTCCCCACATGCAAACTGAAAAAGAAGGGAGTAGGTAGATTCTTTGGAGAATTCATGGAAAACTTACTTTCTGTCCACTATGATAATTTTTAGAGAAGCTACATGAGGTGTGTATGGAATATCCCCCTAGAGAAGATGCAGCCTTGTTTTCATAGAACTGTAGCAGAAAGTCCTTGAAGAGACACACGGGCTGGCAGCAAGCAGAGATCTATGAACTGGGGGTAGAAAGTCTGGTGGGAAATAAGCAGGCATGGGGAACAATGGGCCTGCAAAATCTGTACCCGAAACGAAGTGCTGGGGCTCATGCCAACTCAAGGAGCCAAGACTGAGTAACATGCGTGCCAATGGGTGTGGGCAGTTGACCTCCTGGTTGAAAAGGCTGTCATCAGGCAGCTCATTAATTCACACAGAGCCCACCTCCACATTCTCCCATTGCCCAAATGTTGGGAGCAGCATCAATACCCTTTTGGACCTTGTGGTAGATAATCTTTCTTCCCTCACTCCCTCCATTCCATTAGCCAGTCCCAGATATTTGCTTTCTCCTCATTATGCAGCCGTAAACCTCAGTGCCTCCTGCAGTAAATTCCTCCCAATCCTCCTTCCTCTGAATCCTCCTATTTTACCTTACATCTAGAAACAAAAGTCATACTTTCTCAGTACGTTTTTGTTATGCTACCCTCGTCCACAGAAGCTATCAGGCTCTAAATTGATTAAATTGTATGTATTGCTGTGATTAAATAAAACTGATTATGGATTATAGGGGATCTTGACTATACACTCCCTTCCCCCATCATCCAACAACCTTCATCTCCAATTACAAACAGCAGCACCCACCCTTCGTCTCATCCCCTATTAACTACACCTCCCACAGGCCATTGAGCACAAAGTAAGCGGATGGTGACAATACCCCTGAGCTGTTTGATTCTCAGCCACAGGGAGCTCATGGTAGCACAGAGGAAAATCCATTTTCAACTCAGACTCCAAGCAGAAAGCGATTGCACCCACTGAACTGTTTAAAACAACTGCAGAGTAAGTTAATTGGACAAAGAGATCCTCATTGCCGAAAGAGAATAAGGCCTGCCAAGAGTATCCAAATACAGTTTAATCTAGGTAAAGAGGCGCAACATCAATTTAAAGAGTCTAGCCAACATTTGCAGAATGCATTGGGAGAAGCAAAATCTTCCCTAAAAATCAATTCATAAAGATTCATCACTTAGACATTGTACTGGGAGCAGGGACATAAGCAAAGACTAGTTATTTTCTGAGCTTAGTTATAGAGACTTTGATGCAAAAAAAAAAAAAAAAGTCACAGCACAGCTGGTGTAGAACAAAGGCCAGGAAAAGAATATTCCAGACAAGAGTCTCTAGCCCATTCTGGTTAATGCTGTCACAGGTTCATGAATAACAAAGAACTGAAGATTGTTATCACAACCCACTGCATGTCCCTTAGAGCTTTGGGGGAGAGATCTGGAAAAATTTGTAGTTAATTGCATATAGCTGTCCTTTCTGACTGAACTCATACTCTTTCTCAATAAATGCTTTTGCTGGATTTGCAAGACACCTGCCTCCCTCCTAGAAGGACTGGGCAGATCCTTCCTATCTTTCACTGACTCTTTCTAGAGGCCTCTGATTATTCAACTAGTACATTTTATTTAAGATCACAGAAATCTCTCTGAGCTCATCCCATTTATTTCTATCTCTGTATAGAGAGATAGCACTAGTTATGTATATTCTCATATTTCTTAGTGCTTATATATGTATTCACATTTATTTGGCCCCCTACTCCAAGTAAAAGACTATACCAGACACTATGGGAACAGAGAGTAGATATAGCACATTATTCTTGTCCTCAAAGGGCTAAGAATCTAGTAAGATGAAAGAAACAAGACACGAAATCAAGAGTTAAATAATGAAGAAGCAATTAAGAGAGAGCTCAAGACTGGCAGTAACTGCTGGGGAATCAGAGGGAGAAATCCCACTGGAGGAGGTATTGTTCTGCAGTTTCTTCCTTACACGCAAGAGGTAGTATTGGTTTTTCTTAGTGAGTCTTGCTGGATGTTTTGGGTCTAGCCCCTTCAGCTACCTGAAAAGTGGGAGTTTGGGTGCTGGGTCTGAAGTTGTGACGTTCCATCCCAAAAACCTGGGAGGGGTGTTGAGAAAAAAGTCACTTGACCACTAGAGACCCAAGAACCAGCATCTTTGAGAGGAATTTAAATCAGAATCCTGCAGAACATTCTATCAGAAATTCAATCCAAAGAGGCTAGGACTGGAGAAAAAGAGTAGAGATGCAGAGAAAATACAGGTGCAAGGGTGGCTAGAAGCCAAGGAAGGCAGGGTAAGTGAAAAGATTTGAACCAGGGGATGGGCACAGAGTCTGGGAACATTCCGCAAGTCAAAGAAAATAGTTACAGTAGCTTTTCTTAAACTCAATTGCTTGAGTTGTAGTGGGATGAGTCATAAGAGGGGCTCACAAAGACAGACACCACCTCCCACCTGATCCGACTCTTTCTTACCATGAAGGGAGGGATGGCACTTCCCCAGGTTTACCCAGGGCAGACCCTAATGTTCCCTAGAATATTTCTGAGGTGAGAGAGGGGTTCCTTCATCTACCTCTCTGACCCAGATACTTTTCAGGGGCTGATTTTAACGTCATTGGATCCCAGAACCTCTTCTAACACACATAGGGGTCCAAGGTGGAGAAGAAAGTCTTGAATATTGGTGATCTAGTTGAGCACTAATGGAATGCATGGGATGTGAAGACCTTGAAGACAGCATCTCGTTACCTTGGAGAGCCAGAGTTGTGGTTTTCCGGCAGCTGTCTTGGGCAGAACGTACGTTGTGTCTGGAGGCGAGCCCAGACTCACAAATCTCCCCCAACTCCCCCTCCCAGCTCCCCAGGGCCCAGCACTAGTTATAGAACTCCTTATATGTATATGGCGACAGCTTCCTTAACACTAACCAGCTGTTGGGGTCACAGTGGTGCCAGGGATGGCAGAGGACCAGCAGGAGCGGAACAATGATGAATACGAAAAGGATTGTCTGGCCACTGAGCTATGGTGAGTCATTACAACTGAATTCTGTTGTGAATATGTAGAGCATGTGTCTTGTTTAGTAAGAGGTGCTATTCTGGAGTTCACATTTAAGTATCAATTGACACAATCCATATGGCTGATAGTCTGTATACAGTGGGCAGATGGAACCAGACTTAGAAGGTCTTGAACAATCGGTTGTTTGGTCTGACAACAGAATCACCTGTGAAATTAAGACTACAGATCATTGGGCCTCCTCCTAGATCTAGTGAATTGGAATATTCAGAAGTGGAACTTCAGCACACATACTTGTTAAAACTCCACACGTGATTCGGAGGCATAGTCAAGGTGGTGAACTACTGTTCTAGAACAATGCTATACAAAAATGGGATACAAAATGAGGACTAAATTCTCATATTATGTGGTCAGTTAAACTGTGGAAATGTTATGGGGCAGGTAATCTGTGGAGATGTTATACGCTTAGATAATCTGTGAACATATTTAAAGTTAGATATTGATAATGTTTTAAATGTTTTAAAATATATAATCAATTAGAGATAACCTTGTTCTGGTCAGCTTGATCTAGTCAGATACAACTCTTATTCCTAAGAAGTTCATTCACTGAAGTAAATAAGGTTGCGCCAATAGGATCTGAGTCACATTCTGAGTAGACTTGAGTAAACAGGCCAATGGCTATGGGAACAAGAAGAGCAACGAGTGGGAACAAGGCTCTACTCTGATAGCAATGGGAAGGAACGGACAGGAGGAGGCGTGGTGGACACAGAAGAAAGCAGAGCCCTTTGAAAAGTGGGACCACTGCAGGAAACATGTCAGTTAAGAGAGTCAATTTCTTCTGGATGATTTCCCCAAAGGGGAAACAAGGGAAAAATGATATCTGGGTGAAATCAATCCAGGGTATAAGGAGATTATTAACATCATCTCCTTTGCAGCCACATACATCCCCACCCATGAAAATGGGAGCTTGGGTGCAAGAAGAGACGACGGGTAGTCTGTTGTTGCCACCACTTACTTCTTTGACCACAATTTCCAATCAGTAGATCACATTTCACTTGACAGTTCCTGGTTTTCAGTGCTCAATTTGATCAAGAGGAGAGTGGGTTCCAATAATCTGAATTCTTCTAACTAAATCAGTCAATCAATCCATGAACATGCCACTAGTTGGCAGCATAGTGTAATGTCATGGCAGATATAAGGACACTGAAAGTCTTGTTGGATCACATTTAACATTTTGCATGGGCCAAGTGGTCAGCCGGGGTGAAGTCATGGCACAGGCAAAGGACACGGGCTCAGCTTCCCTTGGTTGCGATGTAGAGTCACCTCCACCTCCATATTCTCTCTCCTGTACCCTTCAACTTCCATGATTGCCTCCTCACTTCAGGGAGGGGTCATTATACATAAGCTATCACCCTGTTAGTCAGAGCTATAGCATCACAAAGTTTGGGGGCCAAACGACTTCCTGTGAGTATACTTTGGTATCCCAGATATCTATTGACCAAGTTCTCCAGAAAACAGAACCAATAGGATGTATGTGTGTGTCTATATACCTATTACATATATATATTTGAATATGGATATACATGGAGAGAGAGAGGGAGATGTATTCTAAGGAATTGGTTCACACAATTGTGGAGGCTGGCAAGACCCAAATCTGCAGAGTATGCTGACAGGCTGGAGGCCCAAGGAAGAGTCAATGTTGCAGTTCACGTCCAAAGGCTGTCTGCTGGCAGAAGTCCCTCTTGTTTGGGGGAAGTCGGTCTTTTGTTCTACTCAGACCTTCAGTTGCTTAGATGAGGCCTACCCACGTTGTGGAGAACAATCTGCTTTACTCAAAGTCCACTGATTTAAATGTTAATCTCATTCAAAAACACCCTCACAGACAAACCCAGAAAAATGTTTGACTGAATATCTGGGCACTACAGCCCAGCCAAAGTTGACACAAAATTAACTAACCAAGTGCAGAGTGGGCACCCTAATCAGCCTAGAAGACCACCACTCCTCAAGCATCAGAGAGTATCAGGTACAAATAGTCAGTACCAGGGGTGTCTTCCTTCCTCCAGGCAATTGATGAGCAGCTAAAAGAACTAGGTTTAGATGGATTGCAAACCAATAAGAGCACTAATCTGGCAGGATGGTATTCGTTTCCTCTGGAAATCACAGTGTCGGAAAGAATGAGCAAGACTAATAGTGCCATTTGAAAAAAGTCCTTGTTCCCAGTGCGTGTTGGCATAGGGTCCTGAATGAGGCTAGAGGGACATGTGTCTTGTTCTCAGTGTATTGGAGCAAAGCGTAGGCTGTATAAGGATGAGGGGAGGGGTGGACTCTCACACAGTTCAAACCCCACTCTGCTGGGATATTTGCATTTAAATGCTTTGAAAGCTGTATCCTAGGCTTTTGCTTCCTGTTTGTTTTCCCAGAAATTAAAACATCTCTGGAAAAACTCTTAGTCATATTATGGACCACATCCATCTTTATGAGTTTCACAGGAGTACACACAAATGAGACAGTCTATCTTGTAGAAGAATTTGGCAAAAGAACACCATTGTGACTCAGTTCAGTGTAGGTAAGATTACCACTGTCTGTGTATTGAAAAGCAATCCACACAGAGCCAGTAAGATCAACAGTGAGCCACTGTAACGGGCCTTGTCACACCCTGGACGCTTTGGAGTTAGAAGTTCCAAGTTTGGTTCCACTGAGTGAACCAAACCAGCTATTTACAGGACTTACATGACTTGAAAGAAATTAGACCAGGCCAAAGAGAAATGAGCAAGTGACAACGTAACAGATCCCCCATCTGCTGTCTCTCCAATAGATTGCAAACTCCTGAGGGCCCCATCTCTGTCTTGTTCCCTGCTGTGTCTCCAGAATCTGGCACATATCGACCTGTGCTCAGTAAATATTTGTTGACTGACTGAGTGATTAGCTAATTAAAGGCCCAAGCAATCTTCCTCAAGTATTGACACATCATCATAGTGGTCAAAAAGGAATGGGATTTTTTTTTTTTGGTAGGAAAATCGGAATGTTCTCAGAGGGATTAATTTTGAAGTGAATGTATTTATAAAATGGCCACCATCTCTGCTTGCACCTTTGTAAAATGAGACTGGGAATGGCATCTTTACTTAGCACCCATCCACTGCTTGGGGACACATTTGATAGGTAAATATGGTGGGGTGGACAGCACCCAAACTATTCATTCACAACAGCCCTTTCTCTTCCTAGCAGAGGGACAGAAAGTCCTGGAAGATCTTACCAGGCTGCTCAATCTGCCTGGATTTTAACTCCTTGGGAGCAGAGACTGCATATCTTATCCTCAGCATCTAGCATATTGCCTGACATCCACAGAGTGTGCTCAGACAACGGTTATCTAGTGCTTATGTTCTCGATTCTTTCTTGCCAAGCAAGGAGATTGGAGCGTGGGGGAATTTCAGGAAGCCTGTGATAACAGAAGGCTGGTAAAGTGAGCAAAGATTATTACAATGTAATATCAGAAAGAATTAAGAGGCGTGGCAGAAGATACTGACAAGTAGAATAACATCTGAAGAGAATAACTAGAATATTGAGTAGGTAGAGGTAGTAAGAAGACAAAATGGAAGAAAGATAGCTACACCACCAGTGAGTACTTATCCTGCCAGATGTGGAACAGATGATGACATATAAAAAGATGCAAAACAAGAGACTGGGTCTTTAGGGAAATTCAAAGAACGTGGAAGGTGGAGTTCCCTAAAGAGCTTACATACTATACTTTTCCATTAATGACAACCTGGACCAAGCGTCATAGCAAAAAATAATAATTTACTAATCAGGCATTATTATCAGCTTAGATAACTTATATGTATATTTACCTTTAAATAATACCTATAATATATACATTAGATATAAATGTTATATTTTACGTATAAATATTATATATTTACAACTACATTTCTCTTTAATAAACTGCTGAGTCATAGATGAAAACCCTACAAGTATCTTTAAATTTTGCATTTGTCATCTTAAAACAGGAATTGAGGCATTAGTACTTTCAAATGAATAAGCCCTAAAGTCACCATTTGGAATGCTGCTGAAACATATCCAGTTCTTCTCAAAAACCATTCATCACATTACAACTGTAAGTGGACCCATAATTAATGCCTGTACTTTCATTCTTGTAGAGCAGTGAATCTTGATCATTTTGGGCACATGAATGCTTCGAGTAACTGATGAATGGTATGGACCATTCTCCCAAGGAAAAAGTCTATACAATTTATTTTATTTCATTGTAGATGGTTTTTGTTCACATAGACAAAATATATAAAAGATGTGTACTTATGTTTTTCATGGAAAAATTAATGTGTACTTCCTGAAATAAAAATTGAACTAAATTAAACTTTACAAGTAATAAAGAAAAATCACTACGGAATACTTTGTGTGGGGCACTGTGCCAGGTGTTGGGCATACAAAAGTAAATGTGACACCCTGGGCCTCTGAGAGGTTCATGATGTGCTTCCCCAATATCCTTTATTTAGTAAGTGTTCAATAAACTCTTGTTATTGGAGACACAGAGAAACCAGTCTTCTTCATCTATCCAGTCAAGAGAGAAGTCTGGTAAGAACTATAATCCTATTATCTCCTTAATAATGTCCAAACATACATTAATTTAATCAAGCATATGACACATTAGAGAGAAAATACTTTAATTGGAGATCCAATATTTCTCTCTTCTAGATCCTAGGGAAATGGTTAGTTATACTAGGATCATGGATCTACAGCATGAGTAGAATTTCAATCTCCAACATTCCAACAGCACGGAAAACCTGCCATTTGTAAACTTCCCGTCATTGGAACACATATAACATAACTTCCTATATTCAGATCCTGAAATGTATATCAACTATGGACAGGCCCCAGGCAAAGGACACGGGCTCAGCTTCCCTTGGTTGCGATGTAGAGTCACCTCCACCTCCATATTCTCTCTCCTGTACCCTTCAACTTCCATGATTGCCTCCTCACTTCAGGGAGGGGTCATTATACATAAGCTATCACCCTGTTAGTCAGAGCTATAGCATCACAAAGTTTGGGGGCCAAACGACTTCCTGTGAGTATACTTTGGTATCCCAGATATCTATTGACCAAGTTCTCCAGAAAACAGAACCAATAGGATGTATGTGTGTGTCTATATACCTATTACATATATATATTTGAATATGGATATACATGGAGAGAGAGAGGGAGATGTATTCTAAGGAATTGGTTCACACAATTGTGGAGGCTGGCAAGACCCAAATCTGCAGAGTATGCTGACAGGCTGGAGGCCCAAGGAAGAGTCAATGTTGCAGTTCACGTCCAAAGGCTGTCTGCTGGCAGAAGTCCCTCTTGTTTGGGGGAAGTCGGTCTTTTGTTCTACTCAGACCTTCAGTTGCTTAGATGAGGCCTACCCACGTTGTGGAGAACAATCTGCTTTACTCAAAGTCCACTGATTTAAATGTTAATCTCATTCACAAACACCCTCACAGACAAACCCAGAAAAATGTTTGACTGAATATCTGGGCACTACAGCCCAGCCAAAGTTTTCAATGAGATGTCAAATTTTGTTTGCCTTGAATAGGAAGATGAAATTTTAATGAGGCTTTTGTCACGTGACATGGATGTCAGAGCAATGTTCATTTATTCAATTTTGACAGCCATTTAAGTGCTGAAAATTCCAATACACAAAACTCTGAGGTGTTCAATAAAATCAGACTTCTATAGCGCAGTGTCAGAAGAGCCTAGGCTTGTGGCAAGATTGACTAGAACCCCCCAATTCTTCTAATTGAGTTAATGCCCCATCATTTCCTTTGTCTATGAAGTGACCTTCGCTTGTATCCTTGATGTTGTCCTCAAAGATGTAGGAATTGGTTTTTTTTATTTTACTGAGGTCACATGGGTTTACAACATTGTGTAAATTTCAGGTGTACATTATATTTCAGTTTCTGTATAGACTGCATCGAGTTCACCACCAAAAGTCTAGTTTCCATCCGTCATCACACATATGCGCCCCCTTACCCTTTTCACCCTCCACCCACCTTCTTCCCCTCTGGTAACCACCAATCTGTTCTTCTTATCTATGTGTTTGTTTATCTTCCACATATGAGTGAAATCATACAGTATTTGTCTTTCTCTGTCTGACTTACTTCACTAAGCATAATACCCTCGAAGTCCATCCATGTTGTCACAAAGGAGATGAGTCACATCTCCTAAGAGACCTTAGGACTTATGCTGTTAGGAGCCGGTGACTTTCTCATCCTTTGACTCGATAATGCCCTCATCCTCTTTCTCCCAGCCCTGAAGTCCCATTCCCTTCCACACTTGAGTCCTTGCCTGTTCCCACCCATCAACAACCTTCTCCACGCTACTTAACTATGACCCTTTGGAACGGCCAAGAATGACTCCAATCCCACTGCCGCCAAGGAGAAGGGCAACAAACCAAGTGTGGTCTGAACCATTTCCCCCAGAAGCACCATTAACATTATGGTTGGGTTTTGTGGTATACTGTTTCATTATGAGCAAACGGGCAGTCTGGCCTTTTGACAACCACATTTGTTCCTATCAAAAAATATGTTCCAAGTTTTATACAACCCATAAACACTGGCTTTGGGGGCACAATCTGTTCAGAGCCCAGGCACTGCTTGCATATGCTATTACACTTGTGCTAGACATGCATTTCACCCTCATTAGTTTTAATAGAGCAAAGATCCAGATGTATTTTATTCCTATGGGAATAAATATATGACTTATGCCTAGCTATGTCCCCATTGTCAGTTACAGTAGTTAATGCTAAAAGAAATAAAAATGGAAGGTAAAAGCTTCTAACCACTTCTGTTTTTACCAGTGCCAGCCAGACCTCTATTTTCTTAACATTTTGTTCTAAGAGCAGGGTGGAAAGCTACCATTTTCACTGTTATTCTACAGAGCCATCTTGGGCCAACAAAGCTAACCGAGAAGCTGAGAACATAATGGGATGTCTCAGATTAGAGAGCTAGCTTCTCTCCAGACTGTATCTTCCCAATTTGGTAAAAATCGAGACTTACTGTGCTACATCTCAATGATTTCTTGATTAGCTTTGGCTCTGTGTCCTCAGAGGCTAAGATCTCCATGGAACATTAAATCAGACACGGAGAGAATGTCCTTGGATGGGTACACGCTCTTAGAATGCAACTTCCTGTGCATTTTAAAGAAATCTCATTACTATTATCTTCACTCCTAGTTACTAGTTATTGAGAATGAAGCTGTGCTTTTAAATCTACTGGGTAATGTGTGTTTAATTGAAGACATATAGGCTGCTGTCTTGCTTCTCACATTATAATAATCTAGTGGTCCCACCAAAAGCACAAACCTTCATCACAGCTAGCTCTCTGTATTTGTGGTGGCAAACCTCCAGAACAGTGTTGTTTGGCAAAAACAGGAGTGTTTTTAGCAACAAAATCCAAGACAATTGTACGCTAGAATCTGAAACCAGCATATCCTGGGCCAATTAACTGAGCATCTGTCACATCTGGCCCCAAACCATTAACTCACAATCTTGATTATCTTCATGTATGAAACAAAGGAATCACCCAGGCTAGGTGAACTTTATTTTATTTTATCTTATTTTTTTCACATAAGTCACAGATCCAAATCTGTTTGCAAATGTTCTTTGGCTGTTGGAGGCCCTCTGGATACTTTAGAATTTTTTTTTAGTTTCTTGTGAAATTTGTTTTTGAAAAACCTACTTAAATATTTAAAGTTTATATACCTAATATAAGAAATTATATGTATCAGATGGCATGATTTTGAATGAAACTAAAAGAAACTCCAACTCAAAATGACTTTAAAGCAATAAAGAGTATTTAGGACTCACATCACTGAAAAGTCGAGAAGAGAGGCAGACGTCAGATGTGGTTCAGTCAGAACTCTGGCTTCATTTATCTGCGCTTCTGTCAGTTCCTCCTCCATGATGGCTGCCAGCAGCAATTAGAGTTATGTACCTCCTCTTTCCTGGTCGGAAGGAGACGCTTCTCATCTCTAGTTATATAAACCCGGACCAATCATGGTGGCTATTAGAATGCCAGGCACTGATTGGTTGATGCCTGGGGCACCAACATGATCCCTACCAATCACGTGGCCAGAAAGGTGGCACGGGCTGTTTGGCTTATCCCAATCGGAGCCAACCACCACAGAGTTGGTGGGGGTCCATCCCACCTGAACCACCTGGACTCTCTGCAATGGGGGGAAGGAGGAAAGACAAGGAGGGGATATTCACCATAGAAATGGGAAAGAGAGGTGATGGATGCTACATAAGCTACTATTGAGTGTCAACTGCACCATTGTCTTTAGAAAAGAACTTTTTCTTTTCAGAATTGCAATAATGAAACATTACAGATATTTTTTAAAGCGGCATATAACTCTTTTAGAGCAGAAAGAGAAAGACAGAAATAGGACAGTATTTATCTACCCAAAAGAACAATTTTACCAATATTATAATGGTTAGGAATCCAAGCATTCTGGAAACTGAGTCCTTGGCTTTAAATTATATCTCCATCACTTACTAGCTGCATGACTTTGGGTAAGTCAGTCCACATCTGTGTCTCAGTCAATAAGGATAACAATAGTGCCTACATCATTAGGACCAAATGAAATCACACATCAAATAAATCTTGTAGCAATTATGAGCACTTCATAGTGTTACCCATCCATTAGAATGTGGCTTCTATGTGGGCAGGGACCTCTTCCACCTTATTTACTGCTGTAACCTCAGTGGCAGGCATGTAATAGATGGTTGATAAACACTTGTGGGAGGAATGAGTGAATCTCCTTTCCTCCGTCTCTAACTCTCAAACTAGAGTAAGGAAGAGGAAAGAGTTAAGGAAACTAGAGGCCAGCACAGCTGGAGCAAGTTCTTGGTTGAAGGCCAGCTCTGAAATCCAGGAGGAATGGGGTTTGGAGTTGTAGATCTGCTTTGAAAGCTGTTGGAACAGAGCAGCTGACAGCGTCTGGAAGAGACGAGGTGGAAGTGTTTGTTAAATCCCACAGCATGGGCATTTTTTCTTTTTCTTTTTGAGCCTGAGAAACAAGGGATGAGGTTGGATCATCTGGGTTCAGTAACATAATCTTAAAATAAAATGAAAAATCTAGGAGTTTCTCTGTGGGAAAAGAGAGAACAAGACGATTCAAAGGAAAAAGACAATAGAGGATTTAATCCAAAGCATCTAAAAGCAAATATTGTTTTCAGGGATTTTCAGAGATTCTCTACAAAGGGAGAAAGAAATTGATGACTAAAGGAGAAAGGGATAAAGTCGTGGAGATGTTTCAAATATAGAGACCGCACACGCATCTCTGAAGTATACCTACAGGAATCCCTCACATGCTCAATTTTCAGCTGGTCCTCCCCACCCCCAAGCCTTCCTTATCTCCTGGGCTTCTGCCAGGATGTGGCAGAATATTGACTGCAAAAATGGGTTCTGCTCAGTGAGATGAAACAAACCAAACTAAACTCCCCTCCCAAGATAAAGCAAATGAATATTCACTTTGGAATATGCAGAGAAACAATATAAAAGAGAAATCATATGCAAGATATAACAAATAAGCAATTTTGCGTTTTTGTTCTAAATAGACTTTTTAACTTAGAATAGTTTTAGATTTACAGAAAACTTGCAAAAAAAAAAGTACAGGTAGTTTCTATATTTATGCTGTGCCCAGTGTTCCCTGTTGTTAAGATCTCACATTAGTACTAGACATTTGTCACAACTAATGAACCAATATTGGTACACTTTTATTACCCAAAGCTCATACCTCATTCAGATGTCTTTAGTTTTTACCTAGTCCTTTGTTTGCTCCAGAATCCCATCCAGGATGCCACATTATATTTAGTCTTCATGTCTTCTTAGGCTCCTCTAAACTGTGACAATCTTTCAGACTTCACTTCTTTTGGGTGACGCTGACACTTTGGTGGAATACTGGTCAGATATTTTGTAGAATGTGCCTCAACTTGGGTTTGTCTGATGTTTTCTCTTGATTCAACCGGGATTATAGTTTTGCAGAGGAAGACCACAGAGGTAAAGGGCCATTCCCATCACGTCATATCAAGGGCACATTATCACCATGACTTACCACTGATAATGTTAATCTTCCACACATCTGCCTCCTCTCCATACTATACTCTTTGGAAGAAGGTCACTGTGTACAGTCCACATTTAAGGGATAGGGAGTTATGCTCTACCTTGTTAAGAGGTCAGTGTCCACATAAATTTTAAAAAGTTCTTCTATGTGGGAATTTGTCCCTTCTTGCCACTTTATTTATTTATTCAATCATTTATTTATAACAGTATGGACTCGTGTTAGCTTGCTAGGGCTGCCGTAACAAAATACCAGACTGGGTGGCTTAAACAACACAAATTTATCATTTCACAGTTCTAGAGGCTGGAAGTCTAAGATCAAGGCAATAGTAAGGTTGGTTTCTGGGGAGGACTTTCTCCTTGGCTTGCAGATGGCTGCCTTCTCGCTGTGTCCTCACTTGGCTTTTCCCCTGTGTGCGTGTGGAGAGAGAGAGAGAGAGATCTCTGGTGTCTCTTCCTCTTCTTATAAGGACACTAGTCCTATTAGATTAGGGTCTCACTCTTATGACCTCATTTAGCCTTAATTCCTTCATTACCTGGTTAAAGGCCCTGTCTCCAAATGTGTTAACATTGGGTGTTAGGGCTTTAATATATGAATTTTGAGGAGGACGCAATTCAGGCTGTAACAGGGCTCATGATTATTTATTTGATACTTTGGATTTTAATCCAATACTATATTATTTATTTTGTTGTTCAAGTAGCCTTTGGGAGCTCTTTCAGTTGACTCTCGCGTCCCCTTGACTTACCCCCATCAGCTCGTTTTTTGAGCACTCCCTCATCTTCTGCACTGCAAGATGCTCCAGGCTGATCTTGTATATTACCTGTCCCAGCTCTAGAATTAGCCATTTCTCCAAGGGACCCTGGTTCATTTCCTTGGAGAATGGTATTAGAAACCAAGATCTGCTTCCTGGGTTTGCTTGTTGCTTCCGGGTAGTGTTGCCTCTAGGCTCTCTCAGCAATAGCACTTGTTTTAGTGCTCCTTATTTTGACTTTTCAAAGAGTCTGACGATAGTGTCTTGTCCCAAACCTAGAAAATAAAAATGGAATAATAGAAAAAGTAAGTTCTTGGGAATCAGAGAGACATTCTGTGACTTATCCTCAGGTTTCACCACTTTCCAGACATGTAACCTCCTGCGAGTTACTTAACCCAGTAAAGTTTAGGTTTCCTCATTTTTAAAATGGGAATAATTAAAAATATATTAAAAGAGATTGTGTATATAAAGGGCAAAGTGAAGCATCAAGCTCATGACTGATAAATGTTAGTAACCCCTTAGTTTAAAAGGGTCACCCATTCTGTCTGAATTTTGGACATGCTGAGCAAGAGATAATTGCTTTGGTAAATATTTTTCTCTGAATGCAAAATCTAAGGCAAGGATCAGTTGCCTTATTTATTTATTCTGTCTTGTATTTCAAACCAACTTTTGGACAACTCTACATGGATGTATGGATATTACCTCAAACTCAAAATATCTGAAGCTAAATTCTTTTCCCTAAACCAAGGCCCACATTAGAATTTTATATTTCTAATAGGAGCACCATAATTCACTCGAATTATCCAGATTCAAATTCTGACAATGCCAATAGATAGTTCAGATATACCTTCCTGCTAAGTACAATTTTAAAATATTGACAAAGTATATTTTTCAATAGTCTTAAAGGTATTGCAGCATTTATAAGGGACTAAGAAATTGTAGGGCCAATGTTTAAGAGAAGAAGGAAATTCAGAGTTGGTAGCCAATATCTGGAACTATTTCTCCCTTGTAGAATCTTCTATTTTTCTAGTGAAATGGAAAACTGAGAGGTAGGGATGAGAAGGGCTTCTGGGGCTAAGGGAACAAAAATTGTAATCCATGGTCTTACAAGGAAGTTGTTCAATGGTAAACACCCTGAACCTAGAGTTGAGATCCCCAAAGTCTACACTCTAAGACTAAGGATAAACTGGAAGTAGATTGGCCCTTCCAGGGACTGAAACCCAGCTTTGAGTCATCTCAATCCCTGAAAATTTATTAAAGTGAGTGAGTAGTATTATTGCTCATAGAAGTCTACCAGATATAAGTGTAAACTCTGTCTGGATGAAGATAGTATTATTCTAGGCATCAAATTACTTTTATACTTTTTGTATGTAATATCTAGCATTTAATTTTTAATAAATGTTCTTATGGGAGAGGCACACAAAGAGACAAGATAATGCGATCAAAAGACAAGAGAAACAATAGACAATATAAACAGACCCCTCCCCATAATTCTTGATAAAATTAACAGAAACAAATTTTAAAATAACTCTGAAAATGTTCAAAAAAATAAAAAACAAGATTGAAAACTTTGGCAGAGAACTGGAAACTATAAAAATAAAATAACTTATTGCAATTCTATAACTTAAGGATACGCTAACCAAAATTTAGAACTTGATAGACTGATTTAGCAGTAGATTAGTCACAATTATAGAGATAATCAGTGAACTGGAGGATAAATCAGAAGAAAAATATGAAGATAAAACATGTAGAACTAAACAGATGGAAATGTTAAAATATAATAACAATGAGAAGATCAAACATACACGAATTGGAGTCTCAAAAGGAGATGAGAAAGACAATGGGAAAGAAACAATATTTGAAGAGATAATAGCTGAGGATTTTTTTTAAAGATGAGCGATATTAACCCACAGATTCAAGAAGTTCTATACCTCAAGAAGTTTTAATAAAAGCCAAATCACAGCTACACACACCATATTAAAAGCAGTAAAAACAAAATTTTTAACTGCTCATCCCCACTGCATTGACCATCCTAATTCTGACTTTTCTTTTTTCACATGTAGACTAATATAATTGTGTACTATTCTCTATTTTTCCCTCATTTACATAACTGTCAAATTAATATTCATAAAACATCATTTATTACCCAAAAAATAGAATAATTGGTAACCTCTTTACAACCTGCTATTGCCTGAAGAAGTATTAATTGAGAAGACTCAACCAAGACGGCAGGGCACAGTGCTCAAGAGTATGACAATCTCCAAGCTAAGTTCTGGCAAATAGTGAATAATTGAGGTCCCTGGTGAAGGGCAGGCACATGTGGATAATTGAAAGGAAAAGATAACATCATTCCATTAGCAGTCCATAACCAGTTAGAAATCTAAGAAATAATCATGACTTATATTGCTTTTATTGTTTTATATTGCTTTTTTATATGCTTTATATTGTTTTTAACACTTATATTGCTTTTCATATGGGATCTCCTATAGATTTATATATTTTAACTCATTTAGTCCTCACAAGTACATGTGATATACTGTTAGTATCTGCATTTCACAGATGGGGAAACGGAGGCATACTGCTGGTAAGTAATTCACCCAGGGTCTTACAGGTAACAGGCAAAGCTGGGCTATGAACCCAGATGTCCACGTTCTTAATGCCTACATGATACTGCCTCTCCATGTGTGAGCAGCACTAGTTTCCAAGCAGAATCATACTATGACTGAGCTGACAGCAGGAATTTAGAGTTCAAGAGAGAAATGTTAACTATGCTTAGGGCTAATCTCCCACCTCCCAAAAGTGAGCTGCAAATGAGTGAGATCACACCGTGACTAAGGGCTAGACAGCAATCCTAACATTACTATAAAAAGAATTATAACTTAGTTCCCTTCTCTCCCTGAGATTACCATTACTTCCCTGACTTGGAATGAGAAGTAGTGGCAAAAGTTTTCCAGGGATTTTATAGGATGTTACTCTAACATTTACTTGGAACAAATCCTCCTCACAAACCAGTTGAAAAATGGGCTAAGCTGATCCATTTGCTTTAATTTTCCCCTTCCAGTCACGCTACTTGGCGTCTTTCTTTTTCCTTTACGAGAGTATTTTAACTTTCATCTGCTGCTTTTAATTTAACTTGTCATATTTCTATTTTTTGTGCATGTGCCCAGAGGCCTTTGGGGAAAGGACACATTTTTTA
Source organism: Diceros bicornis minor (assembly GCF_020826845.1). Taxonomy (NCBI): domain Eukaryota; kingdom Metazoa; phylum Chordata; class Mammalia; order Perissodactyla; family Rhinocerotidae; genus Diceros; species Diceros bicornis. The sequence goes on along the minus strand of NC_080775.1, from coordinate 16,117,118 downwards.
ATAAGTCAAAAAAATAAAAACTTAAGTCAACTTAAGTCAATTAGTCACGTTTTAAGCAACCTAAGTAGAAGACAAATTCTCTTCTAACCTTCAAATTGTTCTCTTGAAGACGGCTAACCCTGGAAAGAGTCTAGTACATCCCTGCACAGAGAGAATTAGAGTGATCAAGGCCAAAGGCGTGGATAACTTACTGTCATGGTAAGTAAGAAGCCTTTTTCCGTAAGTGATACAGATGACAAAATACACTGATTCCCTAGGAGGCATATGGCATTTTATAGGAGCACTGAATGTCTTAACTTGATTCTGTGTGCACAGATGAATTCTGCTAAAATTGAACTTTTCGAAGTCAGTGGCCCCAGACAAGCCATAGGGTCCTTTGTTTTCCAGATCTGAGTGAGCAGGATTTCAACCACATCTGTTTTTTTAAAGTTGTATCATGAATAGTCCATTTATTCTTCGGCTTGTCATTTGGATATATTCTTCCTTGAGGAAAAATGTCTCCTAAAAGCTTCCCCATCTTACCCTCACTCCCATTAGTCTCTAACCACACCCTGTTAGTTATGCTCCTGGCACTTATCAGTTGACCCATTTATATTCTTATCAGGTTGCTAGCTTGACACCTATCTCCTCACTAGATCATAGGCTCCAAGAAAGGAGGAAGGATATCTCTTTAGCTCACAGTTGCATCTCCAGTGCTGGCACAACACCTAAGACATAGCTGGTACACATATTTGTTGAATGGTTAAAAAGAATGAATAAACAAATGACAAGATCAAGTAGGCAAGTGAGATTGAGCAGGCCATAGTCCTTGCATGGATGACATGGAAATCTGATTTGGATTTTGCAGTTAGTTGGGAAAATATAAAATATTGTTTTTGTGGGCAAATTCCTTCCTTCCATCCTCTTTGTGTCTCTTCTTTTTTTTGTTTTTTGCCTAATGATTTGCAAAGCTGTAACAAGGAAATAAAGATGATGATAAATGTGGGAGAGATCAACTCACTATTTAGAAACTTTTTAATGAAAAAAAGTCATCTGAATTGTTATGAGGCTAAATCATTTTTCATGAGAAAATCCCACACACTTGAATAGGATCACAGACACTAGAGGGCAGTCCTAGACACCCTTGTGGTGTCTTCCAAAGGCCGAACAAACAGCAAACTAGCCGGGGGTTTAAAACACCCATATCAACAAATCAGCTACTCCAGCCTTCACCTCCTCGTGCAATTGGAGGACTTCCTCCTTGACTTCCTCACCTATTTGTAGGAGACCTTTGGTGTCTCATCTGAGTCCTTCAGCCTCCCCCAAGAGCTGAATAAAGGAGTGTCTGGCTGTTTCAGAAGGTCATAGCTGCTGCCTCCCCCAGGAACCTACAGCCATTGCTGCTGCCCTTGTCCTGGGTCCACAGAGGGGCCTGCAGCACTGTGTTCACAGAAGCCTCTACTTTTGAGCCTTGGTGCAATGGGTTGAATGTTTGTGTCCCCCTAAAATTCATATGTTGAAATCCTAACCCTCAATGTGATGGCAATAGGAGGTGGGACCTTTGGGAGGTAATTAGGTCATGAGGGGGGAGCCCCCATGAAGGGGATTAGTGACCTTATAACGTGGACCCCAGAGAACTCTCTTACCCACTTTCCACCATGTGGCCATGTGGCCATGTGAGGACCCATCAAGAAGGCAGCAGTCTGCGACTCAGGAGAGGGCTCTCACCAGAACCCAACCAAGCTGGCCCTCTGATCTCAGACTTGCAGTCTCCAGAACTGTGAGAAACAAATTTCTGTTTTTCGTAAGCCACCCACTCTACGGCATTTTGTTATGGCAGCCTGGATGGAGTAAGACACCTAGCATGTGCACAGGTGGGGGCAATGCCTTGATCCCCAGTTTAAGTGACCCTCTTTCCCAAAGACCAGAGTGGTGCTGCCCTGAACCCTAAATTCCTTATCAAAATTTAATAATAATTTTAAAAAGCCCCTTGAATCTATTCCCACAGCCTCCTTTGGCACTGGACTCACACATAAGCTCTTGGAGAATCAGACTCCCCAATTGCCAGAATCCAAATTTACAACTAAGACGTTGTAAGTTTTTTCCTCTGGAATTTTGCTTTAGTCCCTTTGGCCAATAGTTACCTTAAAGGCCCATCCTGCCAACCTATCAGATATGTGTAGGTTTTTCAGGATTCTGGAGTGAACTAATTGAAATCTTTACATCCTTCAAGATCCTGAGTATAAGTTCAGGTGTATCTAGGGCTTTGCTTCTCAGGAAGATTTACCCCCAAATGTCAAGGCTTTGGAAGAACGTTATTTTCCTTAGTTACCTTCCCTTTAGAGGAAGAATTGTTTTATTTATTTTTATTTTTGCTTAAAGCAGAGCTGTATTTAAAAGGCTCCTTCTAAAAAGAGATCAAGTTGGAGTCTGGTTTTGACTAGTGGGAATTTTCCCTTAGCTAAACTAACTGTTGGCTGTGCTTGAATGTCTGCCAACACAGGGGCCACGGCTGCAGCACTTTTAACTTAAAAGTGGCTAATAAAATCATGAAGGGAAATCATAAAAGAGAATTACAAACAAAATCATCAAAAAGAAGAAAAAAAGATTTTGCCATGATGAGATTCACCCTCCAGGGACCAGAATAAAAATTTGCAGACATAAGCTGATGCTAGCAGAGACACGGATGGATTTAAAAGTTGTTTCCCTTTCAGTAAGTTTAATCAGTTTCTACTAATCAGTTGTTTCTAATAATGCAGAAAATCTGAGTACATTTGGGCCAGAGAAAAACCCAAATCACCTCAATTACCCAAAATACAAGAAGAGGTTGAAAAACTGCCTTCCATTTCTGGTGCATTCATTTTGAAAGCTGATGGAACCTTCAAAAACACATTGGTTCGACATTGGCTAATTTTGTAAATAGTTCAATTAACATATTGACAATGTGGTTGTATTAATGAAATAATCATGTCAGGACTCTCATATCCTTTGATTTGAAGGCAGAATCATATTTTATCATATAAAGAAACCGATTTAAACATAGTCAGGCATAATAATTGGTTATTACGTCACGAATGTATTTGGTCTTCTGTTAAAAAGTATGCACTAATGGGTCAATGTTACAGCATCTCTATTTTTAATATTTGTATTATGGCTTTGTATATGGCTACAACCCAGAGATGATTTTTTTCCTGTGGTACTCTTTACTTATTTATTTTTGGAAAGTTTGGGCCAAATCTGTTCCATCTTCGACCTTTGGGTTCTTTTCTTTTTTTCCTAGGGAAACAAGTACGTATGCCTTTCCCAGTATTAAACATACGCACATACTCACGTACATGATAAACAATTCCTGGACTCGCTTTTCTGACAAATAAATCAGTGCCAGTAGATCTTTAAAACGTCAAACTTCTCATTCAGCAGGAGATCTGTCGCTGTCCATGCATTGCTTTGACAGCACCCCAGATCTTGCTGATTGGCATGGTTTCCCACGTGTCAGAATAGTGAAATATGCAAGACACCTACGCAGACCGATCCCGTGCCTCCAATTACTACAGCTTTTTTCTTTTTTTCTTTATGCTTGGGAGATTTACTATTCTCCCAGGCTTTGCTTCCCAGGGAGGTCAAAGAGCTTCAAGTTAATTTGCTTTCCCTCCACTCTTTGAACATCAAGGTGCCACCAAACCGTCTTCCAAGACCCCTTCGAAAAGTACACAACTGCTTGATGCCACCTCTCAATCTCTACTCACCAGCATGCCCAAAGGGTCAGCCCAGAATAGCTTATTATTTCTAGATAGAAATAGCTTATTCTATTCTAATAGCTTATTATTTCTAGTGTGTTTTAGAAGAAAGGAACAAGTATATATAACCAATTATGTGCCAAGAAGTAGAATTTTCTTTCCCTAACTACCCTATCTTGAGTAAAAGGATAAGGAATATACTGGAAATATCACACAGCAAGGGAGTACAAAAAAAAAAAATACCCTGGTGATGTTCTGCCCTACACAGATCAAAGCATTTTATAATATATAGCTACTTCTGCCCAGTAAGCCGGCCTGTGGGCCAAGTGCACATCTAGGATTATGCTATTTCTTTCTACCTATTTAGCTGTTCCATTTCAACCTAAGGCTTGCCTGCAGTTTGACAAATTTCTAAATTTCAGCATGCTAGTATCAGGAAATAATCAAGTTGAGGTTATTCCCTAGCCTCCATGTCAGGACTGCTCTGACCACGCCCATGTGTATGTTGCATGTGAATTACTCATTGAAATTTACTATATGGAACATCTCTTTTTTGCCCAGAGCAGCAGACACCCTGTCCAACACAAATGGACTTTTGGACCAAGAAAAAAGTCTTCTACCATGTACTCTTAAGTCCTTGTCTGGGAAAGGACTATGCGGTTAGGAAATTATCCAGACGTGATGATTTGCCAGGTAATCCTCCCATAGTTTATTAATTGGTAGTATTTTCACAGGGATAAGATAAGCAAAGATAAAGACATAAAATTCAAACCAGTCTACCAAGTGGGTGCTGATGTAAGAGAGATGAGAAGTCCAGCTTTTCAGTGGAATCAGAGATTTTCTGTGGATAGACTCCCAAATCCACCACCAGACTAACCACTGCCCTGAAGTGCTGTTTGTGCTTCCAGCATCTCTGGGGCTTCCCATCTCTGGGGCACATTCAACAAGTCCAACATCTAAGTCACCATCGACCTCTGATCCTGCTCTTCTGGCCCCAGTGCTATTCTTCTCTACTAAGTCAGTACCTTCATCTTGGACTCTTTCCTCCACTTTCACTCTGCCATCAATCTTTGGACACTTTTCCTTCTCCTCGTGTTCGTGGCCTTCCCTTCCGTCTATTAATCATGCCCAGGTCCTCATCACCCAAAGCTTTTGGGCAACAGCTTCTTTGCTTTCTCTTCCTTCTGACACTGTCTCCCTTCCCACCTCCCAAACACGCACATCCTTGTCACTAAACTTGTGAATCCCGGTAGGTATGTCATGTCTCTGCTCTAGAACTGACTCCCTTTGCCACCATAAATGTTCTTGCTATTAAGATCCTGTCTCAAGAGATCCATTCCTATTTCCCACAGCTCCCTAACCCACTCTCTTATTCTAAGCCCTTGCGCAACCATTTCATCAGCTTTTGTGTCTTGAATACTTTCCCTCAGCTTCTCTGCCCATGATGCACAAATCTAAGCCTCCTGTTCAAATTCCTGCATGTCTACATCTGCCACCAAATCTCCTTAAAATATTTTGGAAACTACTTCCCCTGTCTCTACACTTCACTTCTATTTAACTCCAGCCCCATCCAGTTTAATGCTTAATTGCTGTGTTTTCACATTAGTCCTGTTTCCCTGGAAACCGCATGTTATGTAAAGGGATCTATACCACGCTTCTCTTCTCTTCTCTCCACCTACTCAGTCTTCACTCACTCCGCCAAGCAGAGGACACAGAAAGAGATCAATAATACCCATGAATTGGAACTGAAGTTTGAACTCCTGTAGATTCCAACCTACACCTCCTACCCCTGCTGATGGTAAAGTGTAAAGTCCAACATTCCTCACTTTGCCAGTCTTCATCACAATTACACAGGGTCACAAAGATTTAGGACCAAGTCATTTAACATGCCCCACGTGCCTTTGAGAAAGACCTAAATAAAATCTCGAGGATTTCTTTCTTTATTAGTTACTTCTGCAGGGAGGTGGGGCGAAGGAGAGGATTGTTGGATGTAAACTTTAACTCTCAGCCACAGATAAGCAAACGCATAGACTCTGAGGTGACTTCAGGCTGCAAAGATCACGGCTTTGTCTGGCCTCGTGGTGGGATACGCATTCACGTTCTTCCATTTGGGAGAAACTGGAGCAAAGTCGCGCCACACGCGGGGGGGCATTGCTTCCAAAAGCAATGGCTTGAATTGGCATGTGCGAGTCTCAGACCGTCCTTGAGATGCGACTGCAATAGAAAGCAGGGCGGCCAAAACAGGCGCCTGGCGCCGGCCGCCAGCAGGGGCGAGGGCGGCCCGGGAGTCACCGGGTCCGGCCCGCAGCCCCCGGACCCGCCGCTAGGAGGCGCCGCGAGCGCGCCGGGTCCCCGCCCGCTGCCAGAGGAGGGCTCGGATCCCCTCGGCCAGCCCGTGAGCCGGCCGGGGGAGCAGGCGGGGAGCAGACCGCAGCGGACGCGCGGCGGAGCGCCCGGGGCTGTCACCGCGGACGCGTCGCGCGCACCGACCCGGGACCCGGGCATCTGGGGACCGCTGGCCGCCACTCCCGCAATTTCCCCCGCCGGGGTCCTCGGCTCCGGCTCCCCGGCGCACCCGCCGGGGCGCAGGGCGATGTCTGCCGGGGCCCGCCGCGGTCCCCGGGGCAGCCGGGCGCAGCCGCGCGCGCCCCTCTGGTGCTTCGCCGCCGCGCTGGGGATGCTGTGGTCCCCCGCCTCGCAGGCGTTCAACCTGGACGTGGACAAGCTCACGGTGTACAGCGGCCCCGAGGGCAGCTATTTCGGCTACGCGGTGGACTTCCACATACCTACCGCTCGCACGTAAGTCCCCGGGCACCCGGAGTTCGCGCGCGGGGGCGAACCCTGCCGCAGGTTGGGTCCCTGCCCCTCTGCCGGGGGACCCGCGCCTGTCCCCGCAGCCGGATGGAAGGCGATTCCTGAGATTCCATCCTGCTGCCGACTTTTGGGGTCCTGTCCGGCTTCCCGCCACCAGCCTCTTCTCTCCCCTTCCATGCTAGATGTACCTGGTGAACTTTGCGTTAGAGACGTGCCACTGGCATATAGTATACGCAAGTCCTGGGGACTTTCCGGTACAAAGACTCGAGCATCATACAAAGGGGAAAACGGGACAGAACAGACTCAAGCCAGTGAAAACAACGACCACAACACGGTCTGTTTATACATAGCCTGTAACAATTTAAGTGTCTGGGCGCAAGTGCTGTCTGCTACAAGCAGCTGGTCTCTGTCCTTGCCTTTTTTTTTTTTTTTCCCCCTCTACTCTCCGCTCACTGTATACATAGCTCCACCTAGAGAAGAATTAGGACTATTTGCACCCTCTTCCAAAGCAGGTTTCAGATGCCCCCGTAGGTTTCCAAGAGGAAATCAAGTTTGACAGTCGGTCTCCATCATAAATGCGGTTCTGCTCCCACCTCCACCCTAGTCGCAGTGTGGGCATGCTGCTGCAGAGACTGCATCGCATGCGCACACGTTTATGATTCCTTGGGAGTGATTTTCTCCAACCCTTTCGCAGAGCGAGTGTCTTGGTGGGGGCGCCCAAGGCCAACACCAGCCAGCCAGACATCATGGAAGGGGGAGCCGTCTATTACTGTCCGTGGCCGGCCGAGGGGTCTGCGCAGTGCAAACAGATACCGTTTGACACCACGAGTAAGTGATATTTGTCATTCTCCGCTCTGGGTCCTGGTTTCAAAGAACCAGAGCCATCCTCGAGTGGACTCCTCCCTCTCTTTGTACTCCTTTGGCCTGTCTGATGGGTCTGTGTTGTGGGCTGTGCAGGTCCCTAGAGAAATCATCTTTTCTAAGCCTGAGTGAAGGGGAAGAGGGAACAATATTGTGACATTGAGTATTTCAATGCATCCTAGTAAATTCTGTTTCCTTACTGTCCTGAGATGAGCATTTTTGGGGTGAATGGATGCTTTGGAGAAATACACATGTTACACCCTAACCTTCATTATGGAGAGAATTTGGTTGCTTTCCAAGGACAAATCTGGGAAAAGACAGATCTTTAGCATTTCCAGTGCCCAAACTCCGGAGGCAAGACTCAGCTACAGACCCAGACATCACTCCATGTTGCTGTTTAATTCTTTACAGAAAGAAAGAATTTTCTTTCAAAATATTGGACATTGGAGGCAAACTAGTACAGGCAGAGTGTGGTTGGATTACATTCATTTCCAAAATCCCTAGACAGATGTTTTTTATTTAATTAAAGGGAAAATACATTTTAAACAATTCAGGCTGGTTATGTTTCCTCTGGTGTTTTTTCTTTGGGTCCTGAGAAAATAATTTATACATAATGCTTCCAAAAACATTAACACTGAATGTTTTAATTTGTACCTTCAAAACTTTATGAATTTGAAAGGTATATATTATCAGAAAGCAAATACCTCTTTTCAGAATAATGTGAACATGTCAACTCAAATAATGTTCTTTGATGAACAATCATTTCAAATACCTTTTGTGCCACACAACTATTTTATGACACCATTCTTCATTATTTGTTACATTAGTGTGCATTTAGAATTTATATACAAATCCATTTGCACAGAATTTTGATTAAGTTGAATGGGTGGTATTCACCTGTTACTTTAACTGATTTGTATTTTTTTAATTTTAAAGAAGAACATAATTTCAATTCTATGAATATGGAAATCATTTCAAAGAAAAAAAATCCTATGCAAGCATGACCTTGAATTATGACCAAATTAGGAAAATATTTTATAAAAACATTTTAAAATTATGTTTTTCATATATATCTATATATAGTCACAATAGTTCATTTACCATTTTAGTAAATACTTCTGTTATTTCATACCAACTTTTATAAGCTTTTCCTTTTAAGTTTGACTGTTAGAAACTGGAAAAATTAAGCCACTTGATATTAATTTGTAAAAGAAATCTTTCAATTAGTTGTTTAATCAGGACTTTATATGCTTCTAATTACTGACCTCTAGCTTGAGAATAAATTTCCTAAATCAGAAGAATTAAGCATAAAATTAAGGGCATTTTAATAATCCACATCAAAGTCAGTTGTATTTTACAAAATATTTTAAACTTAAGCCTTGATAAATAAAAACATAAATCATTGGTATTATTTGAAGTTAAAGGAAATAAACATTTACATTTTAAGACATGTTTGATGTATTTTTATCAAGAAACAATGTATAGTCCTAGACATGAATTTAATAACCTTCTAGAACATTTCCATAACATATCAAATCAGGATCTGGTTAGTATATTTTTTCCTTTGAGAAAGAAAGAATCAACATCTGCCCAGATAAATTACACCTGAATACCTCTGTCCGTGCTAATCCCAGTAGATGTCATGGTTCAATAGATGAAAACGAGAAAATATAGACATCAGTATGAATTTCTAAAAACTGACCACTCCCAACCAAAAATTTCCATGTTCAATTATAAGAGGTAACTTTTTCCAAAAGTTCATTCTAAAGCAACTATTTAGAGCTTTGAATTCAGTTTCCCATAGAGAACTAATGGTGCAAGATTGTGCTTGGTTTCCAGACTAGCCCACAGGAATGCACTTAACTCTTATTGTAGCTGAATTATATTTGCACCGAAACAGTAGAGGACAAACTGGTACAATTTTGGCAGTTAAATAAATAGGAAAATAATAAGAATGTTGAGAAAAGATCAGAATTACTTGGAGAAAGAGCAGGGAGCAGATGGCGTCTTCTGTGCAGGTTCTGAGGAGGATCTCTGGATATCTCAAAGCGCTTTAGAGATTAAGTGCTACGCTATGTCTTATTGGACGTCTAAATGTATGGGGTTTTTTTTAATAGGCAGACGCACTCATCCTACTATTATACTTAGCAACCATAATTGCAGTAATTTGAGATTCAGAAATGGAAAAAAGTGAAAGAAACAGGGAGGGAAATAGATGTTTCTGAAACAATTGAGCAAGAAATGAAAAAAAAGCAAAGCAGAGGAGGCCACACAACGTTTGTGAGAAATGAATGATGGAATGAACAAAGCAGCGACCTGTGAAAGCCTAGGGGGAGTTTCACTGAGAGAGAAGATAAGAATCCTTGAGAAAAGAAAGTTCCCCATGTTAGCCATCAGAGGGTACTGTGGGCCCAGGAACCTTGGTTGCTTCTGGGAATGGCCTGAGAGTGGGTGGGAGAAAAGCAATCAGAGGACCATGGCTCAGGTTCTGGCTACTGAGTGGGTGCCAGCGCACTACACAGCGTTTCTACCAATTACTTTGTCCACGCGTCCTGAGACGATGGGACTGCCAGTGGCTGCCATTTGCTGCAAAGCTGTGAAAGAGAGGAAGGGACAGCAGGAGCTAGTATAGCTATTTCCAGTTTGAGCATCGGTTCTGTGGGCTGGGTGTGATCTTGGAACCAAAGATGAAAGGCAGAAACAAAGGCATTGCTGACTCTGGGTCTTGCAGTCAACCTTACCAGATGCATTACACTTATTGATCACCTACTATGTACCAGTCACATATGTACATTGTTTCTAAGCCAGAAAACAAAACAACCATGTCAAACTCATTTTGTGAATCAGGAAACTGACATGAAAGGTGTTACAAAAGATACATCCAAGACCACACAATGGTAAGCAGTAGATGCTGGGTGGGAAGAGAGGTCAGCCTGCTCCAAAGCTTGTCTCGTCACCCTGCCTCCCTTCCAGGAATGGAGAGAGGGCTGGTCCTAATGGGGTGCTAATTCAAGCTCAGAGCCTATGGAGCTGAGGCACGGCTTGCCTCCCTCCCTGTCCCCCATTCCCCGACCCCAACATTACCTTCACAGTTAAAATGATCCTCCATAGCAGATCTGAAAGGGAAAAGCAGTTTTGGGTAGAGGGCTGAAGAGACCAGAGGTTATGGAAGGAGCCTTTGTCTTGGAGGCAATGATGGGTTGGAGATGCCCCTGATTTGCTATAGCTCCCCCACAGCATGTCCCCTCAGTGTAATCCCAGATCAGCTGCCTCCTGTCTTACTCTCTGCCTATTGGCAGCAACCTATGGTTTCCCTACCAAGAGGAAGAAAATTTCTCTGCTTGACAAAGTAGTGGCTCTGAGCGCTGGACACCCACAGACTGATGTTCACATAATAGGGTGTATGCGTCAGGCATACATATATATTATGTTGCAAATATTCTTCTCAAGACACTCTTTTACACTGTCTGCTTTTACTATTACATCTGAATTCAAGACATTCTAAGTCAATTTGACCTTTTAATGACGTTGATTCAACTTGTTCAGGCCCCCGGGGTGTCTACAATTTAGGACTGCTGGGGTAAGTAACCTACTAAACTTTTCTCTGCTAGACATTGAAGGAGACTGGCCTATAATTTAGTCTCTGAATCTGGTTGTGATCTTGAACCTCAGTTTATTTAAGGTCAACTACCTTTTTTTTTTTCTAAACTGCCTTTTAATTTGAAATTTTTTTCCTTAAATAATCATTTCTCTTATTTTTACCTTATCCTATAACTTGGGGTTTTTTATTACTTCTCATCATAAACGCAAAAACAGAGGAAGCTAGGAATAGCCTTGCACTTCAAATGCATGAATACTATTAAAATCTGTGGTCCTTTCAAGTACAGAGAAATGAAACTCTAGAAAGGCATATGGCGGTGGGGGAGGTGTAAAGTGCAAAGAGTAGATAATTTTCCTGCTCTGTACAAAATCAAGTGGTTCCAAGAAAGCACTTCTCTCATCTCCCTTCTGTCTTTCCCTCTTACTTCAGTGGAATAGAATTCCTCCATCACCAAATTGTTTTCTTTCTCTTTTGCCTCAGAAACTTGTTAAACTATGCCCCATGTCTTAAACAACTTAAAACATCGCATCTGCCAAATTCATGCCTCTGGTTTCTAAATCTGCTCCAAGGTTCATTTCTTCTTTTTCCTACATGTTCCAAACCCACGTGTGGATTAAATAAGAACTGCCAGATCACAGCCCTCCTGCTAAAAGGGGATGAATGAAACTGACACCTTATCCTTGGATTGAGGAAAGGGCAAATTGCAATAATCATAACAAAAGCATAGTACGCAAATATTTGTTTTAAATGCTCAAATGAAACATTTTGAGGAGAAAGATAATGGCGTGTGCTAATTAATGATGATAACCATCAAAGCACTAATAGTACTGCAGAGGCAATACAGCTGGGAACCACTTGCAATGAAGGACCCACGTAAAGAGTGAACAGGAAGATGTGGGGGGTACCACTGAGATTTAGAAGTCATCTGAGAAAGGCTACCAGAATTTGCCTGGCCTTAATTTAGTATCTTTGTGTTTTTTTTTTAAAAAAAAAAAAAGAAAAAGAAAACACTTAAAATGGTTAAGATATTTCAAAGCTCTGGGATAGTCAGATTTTTGTTGGAATTGCATTTTAGCTTGGAGACCGGAAGCCTTTGTTTTGGGGGGTCTGTTTGATTTTGCGTTGAATGAGCCCACAATAGGAAGCAGCTTCAAGCATCTGGTGCTGTGACTGGTACAGGCTTGCTTTTTGATAGGATTGGGTGTGCCCTTTTTCTCGTGTGAGGGTTGGGAAACATATTGGTCACATAAGTCTTGCTTTTCTAACTTCCTCAGAAAGAAATCAGTTTTCGTTCAGGAACAAAGAAAAAAATGTAAGTCAGAGCTACCCGAGTAAATGACAGAGGAAATAACACAAACGTGACAGAACTCAGGGACAGTGGAAATCTGGGCTCTGGGAAGTTCAATTGAAAGTGAAAAAAGGGAGAAGAAAGCCTGAAGACAGGCTGCTGCTTTTAAGAGTTAATAATGCCATAATTAGGGTGAGTCTTGCTACTCAGAAGAAAATATATACATATATTAGGGGAGAAAGCTTACTCTGCTAAGTGCTGAGCCCACTGAATCATCAAGGGTGGCTTAGCTGGCTGGTCTGCTTCTTCTAGGATGCCTGATATGCTGGCCTGACAGATGCAAGCAACATCCCTAAGCTTCTCCCAACTGGCTCAGATCTCCATGTGACAGAATGCAATGGAGTCCTGATATGAGAAGGGAGGAGGCAGCGGTCCCTACAGCTCATAGCAACCAAGGAAGCAATTAGAAAAAGAAAGTCCTTGAAACTCCAACTAGAAATGGGAAACAGATCTGCTCTACAGCTAGTTGAGTATATGAGCATTAGGTGCCTGTTGCTTAATCTGCAAAATTCTTTCAAGAAGCTAGAAGTCTGTGTGGTGGAACAGGCTTCCAGGCTCTTGGCAGGAACAGTCCATGCAGTGCTGCAGTATTCTGGGAAAAATGTAGGAAACTGTCTTGAAATTATTCTGAAAGCAGAAAAACGCGCTTCGACATTTCAGCTGGCCGGTTGAGATGTGTGCGTTCAAACTTTACCTGTGGTGTGGAAGGCATAGAACTCAACCTCAGCTATGCAGAAAGACCAGTTCCTGGATCTCTGATATTTAGTGTATCACCCCAAGGGTCTGCCAAACAGAAACTTTTCACATCCGCAAACACTGGTGAAAGTGATCACTTACCCTTTAAATTGTTTTAGTAAAAAGAAGGCATAGATGTAAAAAATAAGTCTTTTTAGAAATGGTTGCCAGGCATTGGGAGTGGGAAGGAGAGATGGACTCCAAAGGAGCAGAACAAGGGAGTTTTCAGGGGTGAGCAGAACAAGGGAGTTTTGGGGGGTGATGGAACTTTCTGTGTGTTGATTGCAGTAGTGGATACGTGACTGTGTGCAGTTGTCAAAACCCACTGAATTTACATCACTAAGAGTACATCTTGGTGTTCTGTACATCACATGAGTTTTATTGCATGTGGATAAAAAAAGTGAGAAAAAAATCATTATGGAGAATGCTAGAGAGTTACATATTCTATATGATGATTCAATTTGGTTTTGTGGCCATTGCTGTAGGCCTGTGGGCATTCAGCTCTTAGACTATGCAAAGGTCTGATGTAATGATAACTGGAAGTATAAGGACAAATATTCTCTCTGAAAAGCTTAGGCTACTGCCCCTAGGTCGGGTGAACAATTAGTCAGATCATCAATTAGGACCTTCTTTATCATGCTTTAAATAAAGGATAATATGTTCAGAACGTGTTTGGTAAGAGAACTGTGAATGAAAACATATTGAGTGAGAATAAATCTTTGCAACAAAGCGTCGCACTTGTGTAATTCTCATAACCTTACTGAAATTCAGGCATGGGACCCCTCATTGATAGTCGTTAAGCTAAGGAGATCTCACTTCAAACACATGATTGTAGTTATCAAAATTAGTATAACTGCACTGCGGGGCGTGTACCTATTAACGTTAGGTCAGTTTTATTCTTTAGCTCTGATATTTGACACATGGACATAGATTTGTATATGATATTACAAAAGCCTCTGCATTAATCTGTCCTGACTTCCAGGCCATGTAGAGATTAAAGAGAAGGGCACACACCATTGCTACATGAATAAGTTTATGCAAGCACCCTAGATGGCCCACGTTATGCACAGCATCTCACCCCAGGTGTCACAGATAGGAAGCCAACTCCCCCTGGCCAGGTTATGGCTTCAGATTCGTCACACTTATGTCCTATGATTTGCCCAGATGTCTCCAGCTAAGCCACCGCCTCTTGCCACACTGCTTACACAATTTAACTCTTTAGCACAATATATCACAGCACAGCTTATCTCTCAGATGTGTCCCCCCTCGCCCTGGGCCCATGTCCTGGTGCCTCTTTCTTCACCACCCAGAACATCTTATCTTCTAGTAATGATTTTCTGGAACTTCTGGCTTCTCTCTTCCTACAATTCCCAATGGGAAATGTGTTTTAAAAATTAATTCCAAAGTCGTTGCAAATCCTTTTTTAGAAGAAAGGAGGCATAACACTAAAAAATAATGTCTTCAAATATCCTGAATATGGATAGTCAAGTAAATTATGGCGTATTCACACAATTAAGTATTATTAACCATAAAAAAATAGTCTACCAAGACTCAGTATTAATGTGGGAAAATGCTTTTGTTTTAATGTTAAGTGAAAAACATAAAATTCAAAATTATATCTACAACCTGCGGAAGAATACAAGAAGAGATGTGTAATGAGAGGCGGTCTTTGGGAAATGTGATTAAAACTGGATTTTTTCTTCTTTTTTTTAACGCATTTTTTTTTTAATTTTCAAAACCATGAACAAGTATTTATTTATGATCAGGAAAAATGATAAAAATAAACATGCAAAAATTTCTAAATGAAATTATTGTGTTCACTGAAGTATTATGAAGATTAACAATAAAAGACCACAATTAAGGCTTTGTATTGGCCAATGGCAGTCTTAGTTGCTCCCTCTTCTGTCTTCGGTGTAGATGGTAGTGTCATTTAGAAATATATTTATTTACATATAGGTGCTTATGCTTCAAAATACTGAAAACCAAAGGTATTTTCAGTAACAATTATATGTGTAAAAATAAGAAGATGCAGTGTATCACCCATCTTCATTCTAGGTTGTCTCTAAATCAGTAGAAATATAGACTTGATGGTCTAACATGGCAGTTTCTAGAAACTTTCAGAATAAGAGAGATGTTTGTGAGTAGAACTGCTTTTGGGTGTTCCCGGGTAAGCCGAGCAGGCTGGAAGAAATTAATTCACAATCCATTGATAAAACAGTTCACTAAACTTGTTATAAGAGGCCATTGGCCAAAATCTGAGTCACCATAGATCCAGATAATCCTCTGGACTTTCGAATGTGGACGGTGTTTGATAGAGTCAAAACATCCAGGTAAACTCACGCAGCAGTATGACATTTCACAAGGTGAATTGGTGCTTAGTTCTGGATCTATTATGTGCGATAATCAGATATTTTTCCTTGAAAACATTACATACGTGCCAGGGATGAGTTATAAAATCTATTTGGAATATTTCCTCTGGGCTACACCGTTCTACTCATTCCCAAGTCAGGTTTGTAAATATTCTGTAGAGCTAAGATGTATCTGTTTACACGAGTTAAGAGTTTGTCAACATACCGGTCAATAATATTGGTTGAGGAGAAAAGCATGAGAAGTTGGTGGGGGGATACGAGGGGACTGCAAAGTGAAGGCTGCAGCAGCATTTCCCAAAATCTCTTTTGTAGTGCACATGGGAAAAAAGTTTCCATGTCAAATAAGTTTGGAAATGGCTGCCTTCATTTTTCTTCTTCGTTAGTCCAGTTTCTCTGGAGAAACAGAACCAATAGGATATAGAGAGAGAGGAAGAGATTTATTCTAAGGAACTGGCTCATGCAATTAAGGAGGCTGACAAGTCCCATGATCTGCCATTTGTAGGCTGGAGACACAGGAAAGCCAGTGGTATGACTGAGCCTGAGCCTGAAGACCTGAGAACCAAGAGCGCCAATGGCAGGAGAAGATAGATGTCCCAGCTCAACCAGTCAGGCAGGAAGGGCTGAATTCCTCCTTCCTCTCCCTTTTTGTTCTATTCAGGCCCTCAACAGATTGCATGATGTCCACCCACTTGGGGAGGTAAACTGCTTTACTGAGACCACCAATTCAAATGCTCATGTCATCCAGAAACACCTCACAGACACACCTAGAAATGTTTAGTCAAATATCTGGGCACCCCGTGTTCTAGTCAAGTTGACACATAAAATTAACCATCACACCTGCTATGAGACTCACGATGCATATTCTCCTAGAAAAGGCACTGAGAATTTGCAAACTAAAGATCCATTGGATTCATAGGATAGAACGTTTATTGACAGTTATTTCCCCTCACGTTTCTTAGGCCAAACCATGCCCAGGTATCGCTATAGTAACCAATGACCCCAAATCTCTGACTTAAAACAACCAAGGTTTATTGCTCCCTCACACTATATGTTTAATATGAGTTGGTAGGGAGGCTCTGCTTATTCAGTCATCCGAGGACTGAGACTCAGGGAGATTCTTTATTAACACGTGCCTTCAAGATCAATCTAGCCAGAGGGGGCATGTGGCAAACTGCACACTGTCTGTTGAAGCTTCCACCCTGAATTAACATTTATTACTTCTCCTCGCATCTGCTAGGCCAAAGCATGCCAAGGAGGTTCGCCGTGCCATCTTATTTAAATATCTAACACTTATTTATTCATATCTATCAAAATTGTATCTACAACCTTTAAAAGAATACTAGAAAGGAAATGCAGTCAAAGAGCTTGTCTTTGGAAATGTTGCTAAAACAGGTTTTCCTTCTATTTCTAATGGACATATTTTGCAGGACGTATTTTTGGGACCCTGTAATACCATGGTTCTTTGGGGCCACAGTCCCAATTCCCACGCCGATGGTAGGGAGCAGACACATGACGAGGAAATGAAGGAGTTTCAACAGATGTGGAGATAAGTGAGACTTTAATACCAATAATTAGTCCTCAACCTCTTCCACCTGGTCTCCTTTCTCTACCACAAATATCGTCTGGGAGAATTGAATGCCCTTTGTCCTTTCCGTCGGGCTCCTTGGGTGATGTGTTATTAAATCATTTTCCCCCTCAAAGCACCCTTTGGTTAATGTTAACCCATATAACTCCACTGTTCCCTTTAGGTAAAATGTTATCTAAAGGGAACAGTGGAGTTGAAAATAAAGCTTATTGTTAGCAAACAGTAAAATTAAATTTCAATGCCACAAGAATATTAGTGACTTACTACAAGCAAACCCTGTTCTGGACACTGGGCGTTTGGCCATGAACAAAGCCAGAGGCTTTACCCTTGTGGTGAATAGCCATTGACAAGTTGAGAAAAAGTAAGGTAAGGACAAGGGGACAGAGCATAGCATGTGTGCGTGTGTGCATGCTCAGGTAGGCGTTTATTTTAGATTGGCTGGGGTATTAGTATCCTGTTGCTGCTGTAACAAACTACCACACACTTAGTGGCTTTAAACAACACAAACTGATTATCTTACAATTCTGGAGGCCAAAGGCTGAAGCAGGTCTCACAGGGCTAAAATCAAGGTGTTGGCAGAAGGTGTGTTCCTTCTGGAGGTTCTCAGGGAGAATCTGTTTCCTGGCCTTTTCCAGCTTCTAGAGGCTGCGCACATTCCTTGGTTCATGGCCTCCCTCCATTTTCAAAGCCAGCAATGTCAGACTGAGTCCTTCTCACACTGCCAAGTCTCTGGTTCTCCTTTTATGCCTCCTTCTTCCACTTTAAAGTATCTTTGTTATTACCTTAGGCCCACCCACATAATCCTGGATAATCTCCCCTATTGGACAGAGTGATAGAAAATGAGACAAGAGGGCCAAGTATAGGCAAGATTATATAGTGCCTTAAAGGCCAGGGTCAGGGCTTTGGATTTTATTCTAAGAGTGATGAGCAGCCAGTGGTGGCTTTGAGTAGACCTGTAACATATTTGAATCATATTTGTAAAAGAATCAGTTTAATAGACTACTGGCAAGCAAGAACAGAAGCAAGGAGACTAGATAAGAGACGTTCCCATTGCCCGGTGAAAGAGAAGCATGGTTTGGGTTGAGTGATAGCAGTCAGGGTTGAAAAGTGGTTGGATTTGGGATTTATTTGGAAGTGCAGTTGGTAGGATTTCATCATGGGTCAGATGAAGGGTACAAAAGAGAGAGAGAATTTTGACCTGAGTAACTGGAGGAATGGGACTGAGACGGGGAACAGTGGGGAAGGAGCACATATTGGAGAAAATATCAAGAGTTGAGTCCAGATATGTGAAATTTGAGATGCTTTATTAGACTTCCAAGTGATGTCAAAAAGCATCTGGATAAACAAACCCAGAGCTCAGGCAAGAGGGTGGGAGATTTACATTTGGCAGTCATAAGTTTGTAGATGATGTTTAAGGTCATGACTTAGGGAATGCGTGTGGATGAAGAGGAGAGGAGAGAAGCAGCGAAGTGAAGCAAAGAGAAAAGAGAAGGGAAGGGGAAAGATCAAGGTTGAGATTGAGTCCTGGAGCATCCTGACATTAAGAGACATACTGGAGAATGGAGAAGGATGTGTAAAAATCACTCAGAAGGAGTTGGCAGTTAAGTAAAAGAAGTCGTGAAGCCAATGAAGAAAGTCTTGTGAGGTGGGGTGAAATGAGGAATGAAATTTGAACATTTGATTTGGCAACAGAAAGTTACTAATGACTGAAAAAAGCAGTTGCCGTGGAGTGTGTCAGGAGAGAAGGGAAGAAGACCAACAGGAGACAGCAAGTCTGTGTAGCCATTTTTTTCCCCAAGGAGTTCTGTTAGAAATGGAACCACAGAAATGTAACGGTCGAGAAGGTATTATAGCCTGTTTGTAGTCGAATAGGAATTATCCAGTTGAGAAGGAAACGTTGATGACTGAAAGAGAAAGGGTGGATGCAGGAACAAATTCCTGAGTAGATGCAAAGGGGTGGGTGGAATTCTTACACAGATGGAGGAATTGGCCTTAGAGGGAGGCAAAGGCAGTTCATCCTTAGTGACAAGAGAAGGCAGAGTGAGGATATAACCGAGGGTAGGTTGATGGGTTTGGGGACAGGAGGAAGAAAAAGACCTTTTTTCATTCCTTGCATTTTCTCAGTGAAATGAGAAGCAAGGTTATCAAACTGAGAGTGAGGAGGTAGATGGAGAAGGTTGGGAGAAGGAGAAAAAGTGACTACTAGTAGCAAAGAGGCAGAGAGAATGGAGTACTGAAGTCACAGGATTACCAGGCAGTGCACAAGGACCACGTGAATTTATAAATCTGAATTTATTTGTGGAAGGAATACATTTTTGCCTCTGCTCACCCTATAGTATGGTCCTACCTGTTTGGGGTAGAATTTAAGATCTCCCAGAGAACAATTCCATCGTGGGTGTTAATCTTTCATAAGGATACATTGCAGACACAGAAGGTTTGAATGCTGGCGTGTCTGTTTTGTGCAACATTGGGAATGGTGATTCTTTTTTTTTTTAACCACAAAATGAACATTTTGTTAAAGGATGATTGGGACCCTTTTTACTGCAACATCCTCTGGCTATAGGGATGAGATCCTGAGGAAAATACAACCACGCAACAGGAGCTAGTGTAAATACATTTTCAAGTGCTATTGGGAGTTTATACAGCCTTCATCCTGAAACCCAATCATATCCTGTATTTAAAAGCATTGCTTTGAGGTCATATTGAAGAGATTTATGTCATTTAGTCTGCTTCCTGAGATCCCCATGCTGAGAGGTTTTCATTACTCCTTGAAGCAAATAAATTATTGGGCACTAAACAGAAGCATGCTGTGCTTCTGCCAATGAGAAGGTGACATATAAGCCATACTGAGAGTTCTCATTTCCCCAGCTGTATCTATGACCAAGATATTTGATCCCAGTTAATTATTCCAAGTGTGAGAAAACCTAGAGATGAGGGAAAGTATGAAAAATTCAAGGAGCTGAAAGAGAATCATTATGGTTGGGAATGACAAGAGATGATGCTGGCAAGGTAAGGGTGGTGTCAGCCTGGTTTCAAGAATTTTTGCATTTTAGAAAGAACTCTGGCTTCAGGATAGAGAATGAATTTGAAGGTGACAAGCCTGGAGGAAGGGAAACCAGTTAGGAGGCCATTGCAGAAACTGAGGCTAAAGAAATGGTGGTCACAACCAGCGAAGTGGCAACAGGGGTGGAAAGAAGTCAACGGACTCGAGAGAGCTTTAGAAGGATGAAGTAACAGGAACTGATTAGTGAATGGAATTTCAGAGTGCAGGATTGGTGATTGTCAAGGATGCATTCCAAGCTACTGGCTTGGTTAATGGGGCTGCCATTATACTAGGTATAAATAGTATAGACAGACATACTCTTGATCTCGCAATATTCAAGTCCGATGGATGAGAAGATTAGCAGCTGGCAATTCTAATCTAGGGATAAGTGCTGTAACAGCAGAAGGTGAAGAAGGTTCCAGGTGTGCAGAAAAAGGGCTCCTGCCCGCAACTGAAGGGGGCGCTTTTTGTGAATCAGGGAAAGCTTTTTAGAGGGGGCATCATTAAAGATCAGAGCTGAAGAGTGCTGTTTGTGTGTGTGTGTGCGCGCGTGCATGCGTGTATGTGTGTGCTAGTGTGTGTCTATCTCAGGGGTGGGTGACATGAGAGAGAAAACTGTTCTAGCCAGTGTAGATGAGGTGGAGTGATTGTAGCAGATGAGGTCACAGTTGATGTCTCAATCTATACATTCCAACTGGAATCAGCTCTGCCTTTCAGATTTTTGTGTCATATTAGGCGAAGTTTTGGGTTTTTTTGTATTTAATCTGATCTGCCACAGATGGCTTATCATTTCCTTTTGGAGAGATGATTCTTTCATTTCTTGACATTTGCTTCTCTAGCTGCATCATATAACTTAGCAGAACACTCACCCAAAACCTCACTTGCATCATGCCAACAAAAGTCCATATGTATTTCCAGAACAAACCTTACATACAACCTGAGTCAACCTACATATGAAAAACATTTCAAATGATGTTGTATGATGTAGAAAACTCATTCATATTTACTACTAAACAAATGTCTGAAGAACACTGGCTAGGCACCATTGGTTATTAAAAACAAGAAGTTGGAAACATGATCTCTGTTCTCAGGAAGACGATATAGATGTGGAAATAATTGTAGAAAATTTATATTCTCATCTAGATCAGGAAAACTATATAATAATAAGATTGTAATGCAATATTTACTATTATATCCCACACATGTATTTATGAACATTATTATTAGAATTCCAAAGGCATACATTCGGCTCATTTAGCTTTATTAGTTATTTGGTTATATATGGAGCCAAACATTTAAATAGTGTTATGCAAAATTAATTTAAAATAAAAGTTTCATGATTTCCAGAAAAGAAATGTTTTAAACTAGAGGAATGAGCTAGAAGCCTCTTAAAGTTTGCATGGTTGGATGGGTTTACCAAACTTAACAGTGTCTGTGTCCAGGGAGTAGGATCCCAGTGGCCTTTCATTTACTACCTTATATAATTCTTTATACAAGATTTGTTACTTTATATTGTTTGAATTTTTAAAGGCAATAATCTGAAAGAATTTCAGTTTAAAGAGTTTTTGGCCCTACATTTTAAAACAAGTTTTTAAGGAAGTGATTTGGATTACTTGGCAAACAAGGAGGAATGGAACTTCACAAGAGAAACGTCATGTACGAAGTCTGGAGTGAGACTCAATAGGAGACAGAGAAGACGTTACCTGGATCAAAGGAAACACCATACCTGGAGATCAGGCGTGGGGTACAGGACCTACAGTGTGGAAGGCAGGGTATTTAAATGTGATCTACTAGGTAAAGACAGGAAAACTATTTAGTGTGTGTGCACTTGTGCATGCATACACACACATATGTATATAATTTACATATATAACATAAATAATAAATCTCAGCTATATAGAATATTCATTTAATCAGAGTAGCACATTTCTATCCATCAACGGATGAATGAAGAAAGATGTGGTATGTATATACAATGGAATATTATTCTGCCATTAAAAAGGAGGAACCCCTGCTGTTTGCAACATGGGCAGAACTTGAGGGCATTATGCTAAGTGAAATAAGTCAGACAGAGAAAGACAAATACTGCATGATCTCACTTATATGTGGAATCTAAAAAAAAAAGCACGTAGAAAAAGAGAACAGATTTGTGATTACCAGAGGTGGTGGGTGGGGGAGGAGGAATTGGCTGAAGGTGGTCATAAGGTATAAACTTCCAGTTATAAGATAAATAAGTACTGAGGATGTAATGTGCAACATGATGACTATAGTTAACACTGCTGTACGGTATATATAAAAGTTGTTAAGAGAGTAAATCCTAAGAGTTCTCATCATCAGGAAAAGTTTTTTTCCTTTTTTTTGTATCTATATGAGATAATGGATGTTAACTAAATTTATTGTGGTGAACATTTCACAATATATGTAAATCAAATCATTATGCTGTGCACCTTAAACTTATACAGTGCTGTATGTCAATTATATCTCAATAAAACTGGGGAAAAAAAGAATAACACATTTCTTGAACATATGGAAAAATGAGTTGGTGTGATATTTCCATAAATACTTGAAAATTCACAGTAAGATGATCAAGAGTATGAAGGCTACAGAAGTGTTCTTTTATGGTTTTTAATAGTGGTTTTATGGTATTGGGAGTTATACATTTGGAAGTTTAATTTTCCGGGACATAAAAATCACCCAGCTTCTTTTCTTGGATTTGTTTCTTTTTAGACAAGGGGTTCTCCAGCCACAGCTGTTTTATTTTGAATTTTACATGCGCGTATTCCCTGTTCTCAGATACATAGTTTCAATTTAAGTGAAACTTTCACAGCATACATTGACTATGGGAAAGATTATAAACAAACGTTTAAAGATTTCTTTCCCCTCTTCCTGATTAAAAATGTCTGGACGGCTCCTGCAACAGCTTTAAGAAAATCCCTAAGGCGACACACTTCGAGTGATGACTGAAGGTTATAGGGGTACTTACCATTTTCCAGTATGAGGTCAAGGACTTTGTAAATAGTTTTCAAAAATCACCCCGTCTGCCGAAACGTTTGGTCACACCTGTGTCAGCTTCAGCTCCTCTCTTCTATGCTGATCTCTCTTCACTTCTTGTAATTCCTGCTGTTTTACTAAGCGAAAATATTAGAAAAATCTGCTTGTAGCCCATATGTGCACCATATCCTACATTCTCCCACTTCTGCTCTGAAATGAATATTCCCACGAAAAAGGAAGCAAAAGTTAGGAGGTTTGCCACCCACCGGGATTCGTACTGATTGCGCAGAGACCAGACCTGCCAGTTTAAGAGAGAGGGCTGCAAAGTCCAGAAATGTGGGACAAGGCAAATCAGTTTTATTTCCCCCTCCATCTAAATTTCCCAGAGTGGCCTACAGATCTTTTGATTTTATCTTCAGGTTTACTTTTTTCAGATCATAGATGTAGCAATGTTCACTGCAAAACTGCAAATACAGAAATATACGAAGATGAGATATAAGAAGCCACCAAAATGTGTACACTCCCTGCTTTTAAGATAATCATCATTAACAGTTCAGTGTCTATACATACACACCCCCCCCATACACAGAACGTTGGATTTTTAAATGAAAGTAGGATTATACTGAACAATATCCTAGATAAACTTCTGAACGAGTAGGTGGGAGCTTGGTCATTCATTCAGCAAACACTTATGGACAGTCTGCTACGTGCCAGTGGTCTAAAAGCAGGAAATAGATCCAACAGAGAACGCCTCTGTTCACAGGATTTATGTGTATTCTGGAGGGGATGGACAGTCAAGAAATATGCAAACTAACAAATAAGATCATCTCAGATAGTGGTAAATGCTATGAAGCAAATTATAGAGGGTAGTGGGAGAGTGAGGATGAAGAGTAGAATGAACTGGCTGCTGAAGGAAGGTGTCTCAGAGGAAGTGGCACTTGAGCTGAAACCTGAGTAGAGAGGAGGAGGCAGCCATGTGGAAAACTGTGGGAAGTGTATTTCAAACAGCAGGAAGGGTAAACATAGGAGAGAGAAGGAGCTGGGCGTGTTCAAGGGACAGAAAGTCAGTGTGTCTGCAGCTTCACGCTCACGGGAAAGTGGGAGGAGTTGGGGTTGGAGAGGCAGGCAGCGGCCAGATCATGTTGGGCCCTTTCGGCCGTGTCAGGAGTTATTATTTCAGGGGTGGAATTACAAATTTCTGAGAAAACAGATGGATTGTTCAATAAGTGGTGTTGGGACAACCGGCTTTTCATATTGAAAATAAGTAAGACAGGGGCCGGCGCCGTGGCATAGTGGTTAAATTCGCGTGCTCTGCTTCCTGTGGCCTGGGGTTCACAGATTCGAATCCTGGGAGCCGACCTACTCACTGCTCGTCAAGCCATGCTGTGGCAGCATCCCACATATAAAGTAGAGGAAGATGGACACGGATGTTAGCCCAGGGCCAATCTTCCTCAGCGAAAAGAGGAGGATGAAGATGTTAGCTCAAGGCTAATATGCCTCACCAAAAAAAAAAAAAAAAAAGGTAAGATATCTAAGTCACATAAAGTGTAAGAATAAGTTCCAGATGGAGAACAATCCCCATAAACAAAGTCAAAAGACTAGCAAACATGGGGAGAAGATATTTGCAACATATGTGTGGGAGAAAGAATCAACACCCAAAATATGTGTCAAATTCTTACTAATCAATAAAACTAGTAACCAAACAAGAAAATGAACAAAGGATCTGAACTGGCCATTCACAGAAGAAAAAAGTATATGGTCCATAAGCATAAAAAGATGATGAACCTTACTAATAATCAGGGAAACGCAAATAAAAACAAAACAAAATGAGGTACCATTTCACAGTCATCAGACTGGCAAAATCTTACAAGTCCCACAATTACGAGAGCTGATGGTCCCTCTCTCACATGTTGCTAGTGCACATGGAAATTGGAGCTACTTGGGAGATCATCGGCATAGCTGATAAAACAGACAATGATAATTCTCTATGCCCAGCAATGTCATTTCTAGTCTGGTGCGAGAGAGAATCTCTTGTACGTATGCAGATGGAGATGGATACAAGGATGCGCAGGGCACGTGTTTGTTGCAGTGGAAAAACTGAAAGACCTAAATGTTCATATGTAAATAGAACGGGCAAATAAAATGTAGACAACTATACAATAAGATACAATACTATCCAGGAGTTAAAAAGAGTGAGCTAGATCAATTGATCGATCTATTTGTTCATCTGGCTACTATCTATCTATCTATTGAAACATAAGTGTCTCTCGACAAACAAACTTGAATGTCAAACACAAGTACAGACTACTATATACAGATAGTATAATATGATCTTTTTTCAGTTAAGAACACACAAAAGAATACTCAATAATAAAATGTTGGAAAACTACAACTAAATCTGACCCACCACCTGTTTTTGTACGGCCAATAAGCTAAGAGTAGTTTTTACATTTTTAAATGGTTGGAAAATTTTTTTTAGAAGAAGAATATTTAATGACACATGAAAAAATCATATGAAATTTAAATTTCTGTGTCCGTAAATAAAGTTTTATTGGAACACAGCCAAGCCCATTCTTTTACATATTGTCTATGGCTGTTTTGGCTTCAAGGGCAAGGGTGAGTAGTTGCAACAAAGACTATAGAGAGTGCAGAGCCTAAAATATTTATTATCGGTCCTTTACAGAAAAAATTTGCAGATGCCTGTTCTGTATGATTCATGGACATTATTTTTTAAATGGCCAAGAGTATACACATCAGATTCATGATGGTGGCTACCTCTGGAGGAGGAGGAGAGGGGAATGCAACTGGGGATCAATGTCAAAGGAGGCTGTAATGTTTGCAAATGTGAAAAAACTTAACAATTGTTGATTCTGCCTGGTGAGAATACAAGTGTTTGCTAATTATGTCCTTGTACCTTTCTGTACTTTTTTAAAGCCTCAGAAAAGCTAAAAAAGAAAAATGTATTTTGTAGACATTATTCTGTATCAGTGCATACAAATCTATCATATATGTTTTGATAGTTGGATAGTAGTCTATTTTATCGATAACAGAAATTTCCTTTTTTTTTTCTCCTGGGAAAAATTCACCCTGAGCCAACATCTGTTGCCAGATGGCAACATCTGTTGCCAATCTTTCTCTCTCTCTCTCTCTCTTTTTTTTTCTCCCCAAAGCCCCAGTACGTAGTTGTATATTCTAGTTGTAAGTCCTTCTAGTTCTTCTGTGTGAGCTGCTGCCACAGCATGGCTACCGACAGATGAGTGGTGTGGAACCAAACCTGGGCCGCCAAAGAGGAGCGTGCCTAACTTTAACCACTAGCCCATCAGGGCTGGCTCCAGAAATTTCTTTTTGAATTCTTTATTTATGGACATCTACGTTTTTTCAGTTGAGTTATTATCTTGAAAACAGAGTGAATATTATTATTTTTTGCCACAGTGGTAGGTGACAAGTATCAAGTTATTCTTGTTTTAATTTGAGGCTCAGCATCTCTCCGTGAATTTACAGCATGTTTGATTTCTTCTTCCCTGCAATGCCTGTTCATGTCCTTTGAACTTTTTTCTGTTGAATTTTAGTCTTTTTCTTTTATTCATTTGGGAGCTGTTTTACATATTAAATATATTGATCCTTCCCTTGAAAAAAATTTCATCTGGATTTTCATGTATTTATTAACTTTGTTAATAGTCTTCTGCCACTTAGAAAGCTTTAAATCACATGCAGTCACTATAAAACTTTTTCCTAGCTTATGGCTTTGCTTTCTCCATAGTTTGTCATATGCCAAGAAGAGAATTGCTTAGGCAGCTACTAATGGTCTTCACCATCTCCCAGAACTATTGACCCTTCCAAGATTCTCTTACAATGGGTACTTGGTACTTGGGGTAACCAGTGCCTTCCTTTTGCTCCGGAAGCACAAGTGGTCCTATCCTAAATGCTTTGCCCCATGTCATCAGTGCATTAGTGGGAGTTTGGTCAGGAAAACAGAAACCACTTTGAGTATTACAACTAGGAAGGAATTTCATAGACTGAGAGGCTTACATGGCCATTGGAAAGATTGTGGGTATGAAGGTCACTGCCTGCAAATCTGGATGTTCAGGACTTGATCTCAGCTGCCTGCAGCACCAAAATAGGGTGATTGTCAAAGGATACTTGAGAGCTGCAGGAGGAACATCACGTCTGTTGCCAGTGATGCCCACATATGTGCCTGCAGCTGTCACCAGAAAATAATGGCTTCTCCGTCTTTTCCTCTTGCCATATCTCTCAGGAGCCTCTCAGTCAACCTGAATCCTGCTTGTAAGAGGGTCTTGAAAATGTATGTTCCAGGCTTTCAGCCCTTTTCCATACAGAGGAGAGCTTAGAAGGGCAGAAATCATGCTGAGTATTGGCAGATGTTACTTCGAGGTTGTTTTCAATAAAAATCAGATCAAATGAAATCAAAAACATCACAGGTTTATTGAGCGCCAGTGTGCAAGAGATAGTACTAAGCCCCGTGTTGGGTTGTGTTGGCATGAGAGAGTCGTGTTCAGAAAAGGAAGGTAGGAAATTGAAAATCAATCCAAATATATTTTACTCGTTTGAAATTTTATGAAATTACAATATTAGGTTTAAAGTCAGAGAATTTATAAAAATCATAAAACAGAATTTTAAAAAGGTGATTTGTCCATCTAAAGATCAAGGAAAGGATAATACATGTAGATCAAAACAAATCTTGGTAAATCAAGACTTAAGACAGTGGATTCTTCTCTATTGTAATCCTTGGATTGAGTATGGAATTAGTGAATGCCATTCATTTGTATTCTTGGTCCAGAAGGAATTTGTTGCTGGAAAATAACCCACAGTTTACACTTTTCATGAAGTTATTACACAGCTCAACCTTATAATAGCAGAAAAAAATGCCTCAGGAGACAGAGGTATACTCACATCATTTTCTCTAGCAAAAGAAGGCCAATTTGGAACTGGCTTCTGTCTTTCCCCGTAATCCATTCCCTTCCTCACAGCAGCCTGCTTTTCTTAAGTCCTTTTGGGATCTCTTTTTAAGTATATTTGAATTTTTGAGGTGCTGATCTTTTTTCCATGGCTTTTTAGTAGTTTAGAAATTTCAAAGCCACATAGTACTTTCTCCCTGTGCCTAATCAAAGCCACATTGACAGTCTTGTGAGGTGTCACTAATTTCATTGCTGACTACCACACATCACTAATAATAACATATACTTGTGCATCTGTGAGGTCCTTTCCAATTCTTGAACTGAGGTTGAGTTTCTGGGTTTCTAACTAAGAGAGATTTTTAAAGGGTATGGACCTTCAGTTGTATTGCTAAAAGACGTCTGTTTACAACTTCTCAGCTTATAAAGCACTTTCACGTTCATTTATCTCATGTGATCTTTATGACTTTGTCACCTGTGAAAGAGGAAAGGGAGAAGGTATTTTCAGCCTCATTTTGCAGAAGAAATCAAAACTCCAAAAGATTAAGTGAATTGCCCAAGATCACCTAGTTAATGGTGACAAGATCCTTCGTCTCTGAGTTCTACCAGCTCCCAAAATGCCTAGATGCAAATAGAAATGTTTATATTTTCAATTTGTAATCTGTAAGATGCTCCAATTATTTGCCAGTTGTGTGCATTTTGGGTAAGGAATTCCAGAACTTGTTTTTTAAAAAAAGCCCAGAAACATCAAAGCCTAAGATTTTTAAGAAGGAAATTCATGATTGTCCACTAACATGTTAAAATGTAAATTTTAGGTTAAGATTGAGTATATATAACTTATTCTTTTTTTAAAAGTCCGTAATCATGTGTAAACTCAATTGAATGTTAATTACATGTATATTTTGGCCTCACTTAATAGGAGTTAAAAGTTCATTTTGTAATGCATTTATTATAGAGTCAAGGAAGAAAAATAAAATGCATACCAAAAGAAACATATACAAATAAGAAGCCCTAGTACAAATGTCTTTTGAAATTCATTTGCTATTACTGATAAAGCTTCAGTTAGGACCCTGTGGTTAGAACCACGCGGGAAATACATTGACTGCGGATCAAGAGTGAAAGAAAAGGTATCTGCTTTTTGTTAAGACCTGAAGTGTGTTATAATTGGGTTGAATTTCTACCCAGATGGCCCCCCTCACGCTGACATCTGCCAAGTGTATATAAAACTGTGCTGAGGTGTTATTTTCTGTGGCTGTGTGGACACATGTTACTCAGTTAAAAACCAAGGTCTTGGGATCCTTCATGCTGATTCCTGCTACCCCATGCCAAGAAAGCCTGTGCTTCCCCAACCACGGAGATTTCCACATATTTCGCTATTGGGAAAGATTCGGAATTCTTTAGAGCACTTATAAATGTCTGCTGTTCGATCTGAAACAAATCAGTGACAAAAGTGTAGATTTGAGACATTGGAGTCCACATCAAATTTATAGCACCGTTATCTCTGAAAATGTAGGTCTTTAAAAAAATGCTTAAGTTGTGACATGTCATGTTGAAATGTGTATTTTCATTTGATTGGTATTTTTCTAAATGAAAAGTTCAGCTTAGACTTAAACCAAAGAGAAACGCCCCTGTGTATGAAAATTGTTTCTCAAGTATTTTCAATGGATGAATTCATTATTACATATTTTAATTGGTTGCCATGTTTTACACGTTATTAACAATTCATGTCCTCCTTGTCAGACAACAGAAAGATCAGAGTTAATGGAACCAAGGAACCTATAGAGTTTAAATCGAATCAATGGTTTGGAGCAACCGTGAAAGCTCACAAAGGGAAGGTCGTGGTGAGTATGACTCATGTACTGGTAGGGTTGCTTTGGAATAATACGTACCCTAATGCTTTTTTGTGTGTGTGTGCTGAGGAAGATTCGCCCTGAGTTAACATCTGTTGCCGATGTTCCTCTTTTCTTTTTTTGCTTGAGGAAGATTCACCCTGAGCTAACATCTGTGCCAATCTTCCTCTATTTGGCATGTGGGTCGCCACCACAGCGTGGCTGACGAGTGGTGTGGGTCCACGCCCAGGATCCAAACCCGCGAACCTGAACACTGAAGCAGAGTGTGCTGAACTTAACCACTATGCCACGGGGCTGCCCCCTGTACACTGAAATTCTTTAAAACACTTGTTTACAAAAATCCTTTCATGTAAGAACATGTCAGATTTTCAAAATTAAGCTTATCAGCATTCTAAAAAAGAAATTTAGTGCTTAAAATTAAAGAATCTATTTTAGTATTTAAAGCTATAGGAAATAAAGTTTGTTTTCCAGAAGATCGGTTAGATATTTTCAAATATTTCAAAACAACTAAAAAGGATAGAAAAATAAAAGCTAAATCTTAAAGACGTAAATATTTTATTGCTTAAGATTGATTTAAAGGGCTGATTAAAAATTGACCAGAGAAAGGGGGCCAGCCTGGTGGCGTAGCGGTTAAGTTCGCACACTCTGCTTCAGCGGCCCGGGGTTCGCAGGTTCGGATCCCGGGCGCGGACCAACGCACCCCTTGTCAAGCCATGCTGTGGTGGCATCCCATATAGAGTAGAGGAAGATGGGCATAGATGTTAGCCCAGGGCCAGTCTTCCTCAGCAAAAAGAGGAGCATTGGCAACAGATGTTAGCTCAGGGCTAATCTTCCTCACACACAAAAAAATTGACCAGAGAAATAGGACTACTACCGTTAGAATTCTTTAAAAGTTAATCTACTGTGGTGTCCTTGATGCTTTTTAGAACTAAGGGAAAGCTTTCTTTAAAAATATAACTACTAACTACATGGTTCTCTGAGTACATTAATACTTTCTAAAGTAAAAAATCTCACTCCCAGATAGAGATCTTTCAGCTTTAAAGGGCTAGGACTTTATGATGCTATTCTCTTATTGTTCTGAGCAATGATACATGTCTAAGTTATTGAGAAATAAATGACTGTATTAAGCTGATCTGGAAATTTCTTTAGTTTGGGGAATTTTTTTAACTGTTGGCTTTAATTTCCTTACAACAATAAAGAAATAACTTTGGCTTTTAGGATTTGTTTAAAGCTGTCTGAATTATGATTTAATAAGAACATGTATGTGAAGGAAATGCCTTGCTTTATTTGGTCTGTTGTTAACCCCCTCCAAAGAGATTTTGACATAGAACAGGTAATGTATAAAATATAGATAGCCCTCTCTGGTTACAAATCCAGGATTTACAATACGCTCTCTGTAGAATTGTATTTGCCTTAATATAATTTTCACATTCCAGAATTGGTACAAACTCTTTATCCTTTTGTAGTGTGTGACTTATGTAAATTACTATTGAAAAGCTCATTCCATCTAATAACTATTTGGGGTTAAAAAAATCTTTTGGGTATTGTATTGATTTTTTTTTAAGTCTTGAAAATTTACCTATAACATAATTGTTGTGCATTTATTCAATATTTGTAGAAGCCTTCAGTATCATGGAAAATAAAATAATACACCATGTTCATAGTAAAAATAGTTCATTGAGGGGGCTGGCCCCGTGGTGTAGTGGTTAAGTTCACGGGCTCTGCTTTGGTGGCCCGGGGTTCACAGGTTCGGATCCCGGCTGCACACCGACGCAACCCTTATCAAGCCATGCTGTGGAGGCGTCCCATATAAAGTAGAGGAAGACGCGCACAGATGTTAGCCCAGGGCCAATCTTGCTCAGCAAAAAGAGGAGGATTGGCAACAGGTGTTAGCTCAGGGCTAATCTTCCTCAAAAAAAAACATAGTTCATTGAGGGGCGTGAACTAACTACATGGTTCTCTGAGTACATTAATACTTTTTAAAATAAAAAATATTTGCATTTTGAAAATTATGTGATAGGAAATAGGATAATATAAAGTATATTTATTGTTGCTTGAGTTAATTTTTGCTGGCAAAATATCTATTAGGCAAACTAATTTAGAGGCAGTTCCCTCTTTTCACCATAATATATTCCTAGAAACAGCATCGTGAGGCAGAATGTCATAAATTATGTCTTATTTCCTCCAGCCGAACTTTCCTAAAATTAGAAGGTGAAGATGAGGCATCATATACGTTTCTGATGTGATGAATTATATTTCATAAAAGCAAAGTGATAACAACTAATTCATAATAATTTTGTATAGTAAAATTATGTTTCAACTTCTACCTAGTGGGCATGCATTTAATTTAAGTCAACATACATTTATTTGGCAAATTTTATATGCAAAGCTCCATGTTAAGTGTTGTAGGCAAACACATTCTAAAAGAGGCTCCAGTGTATGAGCAGATGTTTGTGAAGTATGCACCATTATGTAATTTACCATGCTATAGGTTGGCTGGAAATAAGCATGGAACATATCATTCCTAGCCCTTTGGGTTTTTGCCTTCATAGAATTGAGAAGGCATTTATGGAATGAATTGATAACTCACCTCTCTAAAAAAGTTGTCTGAGTTCCTTGGAGTTTATCTCAGTAAATTTCTTCATAACATGCAGAGTCTTTCAAAGTCTTGAGTTGCCTCACATCCAGCATTTAATGCCTTGGAAATGCTTGTAGCTCATACACATGTTCTCTTTTAATGACTGTCTGATCATCTCCTATAAAATTGCTAAAACAGGCATAAGATGCTGTCTTCTACCTTTGGTTTTACCCTGAGTAAAAGCCATTACATGAAAAATAAAGCCACGACCACTGTGATAAGGGGGTAGCATGTCCAAATGAAAGTTATTGTTTAAAAGTTATGAGATACACCCTCACTGATAAACTAGGGGAGTCCATAAAACAGAGGTTTACAAACTTGTCTGCATCCTTTGATTTGAAAGTGGTTTCTTTTAAAGCAACAATTAGACAAAGAAAGGAATTAGTTCTCATTCTCAGCCATCACACTGATTCATTCACTATTTAAATGATCATTTGCTTTTATGTAGACGCAATTTTTTAAAAAAAATATGAGTTTTTTGCTTTTAGAAAATATTACTTTTGCCAGATTACACTTATTTAATTTAAAATCTTGTGGGAGGAAAACTCATTCCTTTGTATATGTGTAATTTATTCTGGTCCTACAATGCATTAGTGTTAAAAAATTGGCTTTGAAAGTTTAACTCTGACCACTTACGTACTCATTAACATGCTGGAGGCCAATTAATTTGCTTAATAATTTAACCTGGTTTGTCACAAATTCAGATACATTAATCAACAAGTCAAATCAAATCATAGTGAGAGGAACCTACATCAAAAAAAATATTTGTTGTCTTTGATGTTTCACAGGCCTGTGCTCCTTTATATCACTGGCGAACTCTTAAACCAACACCAGAAAAGGACCCGGTTGGCACTTGCTATGTAGCAATTCAGAATTTCAGTGCGTATGCTGAGTACTCTCCTTGTCGGAACAGTAAGTTACTTTTATTCCTTGAAACTGAAATTTAGCTCAAGAGCCTTTCTGTTGTGCAACAGTGCAGGTAATGTCAAAACACCATTGATAAAGAAAAAGAGATAGGAGGTAAAGACTATTGACAGCCTTACGGGATGTCTTGCTGTGACATGAGGGCCAAGAAATGGAATTCTGCTGATCTTCTTCCTGGTTTTAGAAAATTTCTGGTTTTAGATATTTCCAGTAGAATCAATTGAGTCCTTATTTTAGGCCTTTAACTCTCAGTTGCTATTTAAAATTCACACTTCCATCTAAAGAATGCTGACTGCCCGTATTGTTAATCACAGAAACGAGACAGTTAGCAAGCTTGGAACTGGGGACACATTCGACGTCAGCTTTCTGTCCAGCCTATGTTCTCAATGGCTGTTGCTTTCGTTGGCAACTGTGTGCTCGGATTATCTGCATGACACACTTTTCTTCTTCAGGTGATTAATCCCCAATTTTCAAAAAGACTGTACACTTAGAGTCCACATCTCATCTGCTGTTTCTAGGAATCTTCCAGCGAAGCATCCTTTAAAGCAAGCCTGAGAGTGCCACCTTTGGGGCACTGCTGTTTAATCACTTCTTCTTGGTGGAATACTCAAGAACTTTGGGACAATGTTAGTGACTGGTTGATCTACTCAGAGTCCTTTTGTGAACTCTTCCAATTTTCTATGTGTCATGTAGATCTTTGGGATTTGTCAGGAAGCAACCAATGGATTTTCATTCTTATTCTTGATAATTTGCAAGACCACACTGAGGAAAGAAATGTCATTAGAAAGAACATTCTAGTGACTGATTTCAGAATATTGAATTTTTTCAAACTCAGTCTCAAATTAGATTCCCAAAACTGTAAGTAAATTTTCCCCATTTGGTGTGAATATTTTTAAAATTCAAGATTAATTTAGGCAAGGTAATGAGCAAATATCAGAAATATAACAATGAAGATAAATAGTGGATTGGTGATATTAGCGTGTTGACAAAGAAGCCACTTAGATTTAGAGATCGAAAGGGCCGGAAGTGGAACAATTTAACGCTGACTGTTTTTTGTGGGGATTTTGGCAAGGAGAAGATTGTGACTTTCTGTTTGAAAATACTAAAACAAATCAGCCACTTCTTCACTGATGACAAATGTCAGCTAAATGAATAGTCTTTGAAATAAGGATTTTATTTTAAATAGCTTTAAAGCAGGACTTCCTTATAGATAATGAGACTTACTTATATATTCATTCTACCTGTGTTTATTGAACACATTGAGCACTAATTAGTCTATGTTTAGGGAATAAAGTGCAAAACAAAGGAACACAAATCCCTGCTTTCAAGGAACTTACATTCTAGTGGGGGAGACAGACAATAAACATGTAAATAAATAAGTTCAGATCCAGCAATTCTGCTTCTGGGAATATATTCAAAGGAAATGAAATCATTATCTTGAAGAGATATCTGTACCCCTATGTTCATAGCAGCATCATTCACAATAGCCAAGATATGGAAACAACCTAAGTGTTCATCGATGGATGAGTGGATAAAGAAAATGTGATATATATACACAATGGAATATTATTCATCCATGAAAAAGGAAGAAATCCTGCCATTTGCGACAACATGTGTGGACCTTGGGGGCATTATGTTAAGTGAAATAAGTCAGACTGAGAAAGACAAGTACTGTATGGTCTCAATTATATGTAGAATATAAAACAACAACTTCAACAAACACAAACTCACAGATACAGAGAACACACTGGTACTTGGCAGAGGCGGGGGGTGAGGGGTGGGTGAAATGGGTGAAGGTGGTCAAGGGTACAAAGTTCCGGTTAGTATAAGATACATAAGTCCTGGGGATGTATGTACAGCATGGTGACTAGAGTTAATAACGTTGTCTTGTATGTTTGCAAGTTGCTGAGAGAGTCGATCTTAAAAGCTCTCATCACAAGAAAAAAGAAAAATTTGGAACTATGTGTGGTGATGGATGTTAACTAAACTTAGCGTGGTGATCATTTCACAATATATACGTATATCAATTATTATGTTGTACACCTTGGACTAATACAATGTTACATGTCAATTACATCTCAATAATTAAAAAAAAAAAGAATAAATAAGTTCCTAATATAATGTCAGATAGTGAAAAGTACTACAAAGAAAAATATAGCAAGGCAAGAGAGTAGGGAGTGACATGGCCTGGATAGGGAGAGGGATTTTAGACAGGACAATGGGAAGGGCTTCTCTTAGCAAATATCTGTTGGATTTGGGAAGTGGGGAGCTTCCCAAGCATGGGCAACAGTCAATAAGAGGCATGTTTTGTGTATGTTGCACTCAAGGTACTGTACTCCTGGGTTCAGTAAGAGGTCATTATTATGATGCTAAAGATAAAAATCAGGTAGAGAGATAACAAATAAAATTCTAATTCACTCAGAAAAATTAATGGTAGAGCTGAGATTTAACACGAACTTGTTTCATCAATCCTATGCATATCATATTTCTCATGATTTGCTAAAGGTACTTCCCCATAACAGTAAACTAGTGTAGCCAAAATGATGAGCCCATCCTTTACATGCCTCTTGCCTTGACGATATATCATATTCTTCCAACGAACATCGAGGATGATTGTTTATAAAACTTGTCACTGCTTCTTGTTTTGCCTTTTTGCCTGACTGCCTGTGTGATGGACGAGCTCAGAGTAAAATTCAGCACGTGACGTTTAGACTTGCGGGGTAAGAGTTGCAGTGTGAGTTCGAACCGTTATCTGAAAATATAAATGATAGTAGGCTTGCGTCTCGAGTTACACGGGCACATTATAAAGCCAATTTATTTACTGTTTATTTTCATAAATAAAAGAATCGCTTGACAAAGGTGAAAGTGCAGTTTATGTTGAGTTGCAAAATAGCTAAATAAATTGACAGGAATTCTTTCAACTCTAGGACACATTCATAGTTTTCACCTCCTTGAGGTCTCTCTCTCTCTCACTACGAGGAGTACTTCCTCCTCAAATCCACCCAAGGAGGAGACTTCCTGTCTTCCCTCAGGAGGTCACAGTTCATTAACACAAAGCCAGCTTATTCACGAGCATATGGTCAATATCACGGAACAGGAAGATCAGCAATATTATTTTTAAAAGAGAATTTAAGGAACCCTCTCCTATTCGTTCCACACTACAAACCCACTCCACGGATACTTTGAGCAATAAGGGAGCTAATCTGCTCAATCATATCAATGACATACCTGAAGCTCTCGTGATCATTCACAACTCAGGTGGGGATGGCTTACACACGCCTTTCCTTTCTACTTTGGAAGCCAGCAAATAGTAGTGAGGGATCAGCATGATTTCCTGGAATCATGAGTTCACTCTGGGACATAATTACGAAGTTTACAGATGCTCTGAAGTTCCGGGAAGAAAGATTCATTCAGCTCTCATTATAATTCTAAGAGGAAAAATTACTTTGCAGAGGAAAGAACCCCATATTCTCTTATAATCACCACTTAACATAAACATTTGAACTTGGTTATTTTCTCAATGAATTTTATGAAAAATTGGTATTTTCTCTTAATTTTTTCAGTTTCCTGTTTTGATGCAATATAACTTCAAAGAATGGTCATATTTCTTCCTTTTTGAGTAGTTTACAGTATCAAAAATAAAAAGAGTCTATTTTAAAAGATTTGTACATTAAAAAATACATTTCTTAAATATACTCAAGATTGCACATATATGTTCACATAATCATATATCATGTATTCGTATATATTTCTGGATGCATACAAATATTTACACACATGAACTTCTAGAAAATGGTATTCAGACATTTGAGGTTATACAGATGAGCTTTTAGGGAACTTTATAGCATTCGTAATTATAAACCACAAAATATAGTTATAAAATAAGGAATAAATTTTGTTAAAATACAATGTGTTGTGCACTTCAAAATTTGTTAAGAGGGTAGATCTCATGTTAAGTGTTTTTACTACAAAAAAGCAAATTAAAAAAAAGCAAGAGGACACAAGAAACTTTTGGAGGTGATAGAAATGCTTATTACCTTGACTGTGGTTGTGGTATCATGGGTATATGCATATGTCTAAACTCATCAAAATGTATACATTAAAATGTGCAATTTTTTGGATATTATGTATACCTCAACAAAGCTGAAAAAAAGAACTTAGCTTAAAAAAACACGAAACATTAATTGACATTTGAATTTAAAACAGATTTTATTATCTAAAAAAAAATACAGTACATGAGGTAGAAAAGTATTTCAAATATAAAAGGAGCATCTGGAAAGATGAATGATTACAATGTTGGAATTAGCTAAGTATTAACCAAAGGAAAGAAAAAACAGAAGACATTCTAGGAAAAGCGGGAAAGGCTAGATCCATTTCAAAAAGCTTCTGGAACAAGCATATGCCCAGCTTATAAATTTTTCCCATGATGATGTACATTTCCTTTCCTGCCCTCTTATTTTAGTTTCCATTCAGGAATATCCCTGATAAGAAAGGAGTAATTATTTGCATATTCACATCTGGCTATATAATGATCGAGATCTAAACTACTGAACTACATTTTGGTATTTATTTTTTCCACTTTTATTGAGAAATAATTGACATACATCACTGTATAAATTTAAGGTGTACAGCATGATGGTTTGATTTTGGTTTCAGTTTAACTACTTTAGAAGTTGTAGAAACTCTTCAAGTACAAGTTACAAGTAGTAAATTCCTGATCCTAGTGTTTTAGAAACTTTTTATAACAATATCCCAGGAATCCTCATGTTGGCCTGCCTGTAGTTTAAAAAACTGTATGATAAGGTCCTACTGGACATTCAGTTAGTGAATTTTAGTGGATAGAGTACAAAATCAGCCATTACTAGAGAGTTTTCTCTTTTGTGACCACTAGCATTGCAATCTCCCTGTGAAATTTGTTGTGACCGGAAATACAATTTCCAAATTTACCTACCTAATGATAAGAGAATAATTTAAAATTAATTTTCTATTAGGGATCATAAAAATTGGAATCCTTGTTGGTGCCCTGAGCAGAAAGCATCCACCCAGGTGACCGTGTTTAGCTCTTCCTTTCTCTAGACGTTACCTTCAGGAATGACATATCTGCCTTCACTCAGAATGCACAGGCAACGCAGAAACACATTAATGCCACTTGGAGAACTTGGAATATAGTTGAGAGATGGAGATTTTATTTCTTCAAATAAACATGAGTAGTAAAACCCAGTATAATAACTCCAAGGGCTGTTATTCCTAATGATCTTACTATAGAATCACAGTGATATTTGGGACAAGAAAAATAGATTGAAATATGTTTAATAAATTACTTGGAACGAGTACAGTGGTAGTGGTTAAGTTCTTGTGCTCTGCTTCGGCTGCCTGGGGTTCGCACGTTCAGATTCCTCAGCAAACAGAGGAAGATGGCAATGGGTGTTGGCTCATGGCCAATCTTCCTCATCAAAAA
This sequence comes from Diceros bicornis minor, assembly GCF_020826845.1. Lineage (NCBI taxonomy): Eukaryota > Metazoa > Chordata > Mammalia > Perissodactyla > Rhinocerotidae > Diceros > Diceros bicornis. The sequence continues at coordinate 16,078,272 of NC_080775.1, read as the reverse complement.
CAAAACAAACAAAAAAACACTTGCATTCTTCTCCTTAGTAGACATGTATTACAGAAACAAACACATATTGATCATTTTAAATTTAGAAGCCTATAGAGGGGCCGGCCTGGTGGCACAAGCGGTTGGGTGCGCGCGCTCCGCTGCGGCGGCCCGGGGTTCCTGGGTTCGGATCCCGGGCGTGCACTGACGCACCGCTTGGCAAGCCACACTGTGGCGGCATCCCATATAAAGTGGAGGAAGATGGGCATGGATGTTAGCCCAGGGCCAGTCTTCCTCAGCAAAAAAGAGGAGGATTGGCAGATGTTAGCACATGGCTGATCTTCCTCACAAAAATAAAAAAAGAAGCCTATAGAGACAACAATAGAATATTCTGAATTGGTTATTAAACTATATCTTGGGAATGATGGCGTTATAACATTTGTATATTTTGATCATTCTAGGCAATGCTGATCCTGAAGGTCAGGGTTACTGCCAAGCAGGATTTAGTCTGGATTTTTATAAGGTGAATTCCTTTGGTCTTGCAGCTTCTAATATCTATTTTATCTACTTTTTTTCCCCCTCTGCCTCTCATTCTCACCCCACACTCCCCGTAACCAATGAAAGCAAAACAGCTTTTGCATATGTATCTAGCCCGTTTTGGCAATTTCTTTAATTTTTTAATTTGCTCTTTGTTATTAATCTGTGTACATAACAACCTATTAAGTAGTACAAAAATACATATGATGAAAAGCAACAGTCTTTCTTCCCACCTCTGTGGCAATCGTTTTTAAATGAAAAAAAATCTCAAAAACTTAGTAAAGAAGTGTGCTTCTGAAAAGATCACAAGAATCTATACATTGTTTTATCTCTTAGCTGTAATTGACCTGGTAGATTTCACACTAGCGTGAAAACGCACATATCCTTTCACAAAATTAGAAACAGAGATGTCTAGTACAAACGTAAGAGGCAAAAGTTCCACAGTTTTGAAGATAGTATAGAAAAATGTCGTCAACATATGAAGTTTAACTCTCTATCATTGTCTTTTTTTTATCATTGTCTTTTTTGTTTCCACTGAAAGTTAAGGATGCAGGGTACAGAGGGTGGGGTTGTAAATAGAAAAGAAAATTTATATTTCTAGTCTGGAGTTTTTGCTCTCTCTCCTGGGAAGGAGTGGGTGTGCAGATGTATGGAAAAAATAGGCATGACTGTGGCCTTGAGATAAATAGGAACTGAATTTTCTTTTTATCACCCAAAGCTCAAAAGACCATGTCTGCTAAATTGCATAGCCTTCAACATGTAGATATTTTGCTTATCTGAGGCAGTGCCCTAAAGCTGAATTTATGTATTCTCAGAAGAGAAAATTCAACTTACCTAATTGAGTCAAAATTATTTAATATAACATACTGAAAGCAAAAAAGGAAAGAAAATGACCTACAGGACTCAGATATAAGGGCCTCTTTAAAAATTGCTTTTTTATGTATAACGAATTGTTAGGGCAGTGCTTATTAACAATGATTTATCACCCCTTAAAAAAAAAACCTCAATTTTTGTTTTCTAATTGTTGTTACTGTTTCTGTTTTGTAGAACGGAGACCTTATAGTAGGAGGACCTGGGAGTTTTTATTGGCAAGGTATGTTCTGTTAGCAGAGAAATGTTACAAACAAGGAGATGAAGCGGAAGTAACATCAAATGCTCACTTTTTACTATGTTAATTTTATATCCATATTCATAGTTTTTCAAATGAATGAAGCATCATTTCAAATTGTACTTTGTTATGTAAATGATATTTTAAAATACTGTTGCAGTTTAATTCGTTTATTCACCAAGTATTTATTGAGGCTATGCCAGGTTTTGTGCTAGATGCTGGGGATACAATGATGAGTGAAAACAGACGTTGTTCCTACCCTCACGGAGGTTAATAGCTGGGGGAAGATGCAGGCATTAGTGAAACACTCATACAAGTACCTGAGAGACTCCTGGTGTGATATTCTCTATGAAGGAAAGGTGTGTCGTGGGGCGGCCGTGAGAGGACGGAAGGCTTCTCCAGAGTGGCTGTCTGCAGGTGTGTTTTGTCCTCTGCACACTGGCTGACAGGGAGCTGAATACAACCTGTGTTCTGTTTAGGGAGCCCTGAACCCAGGTGCAGTAGAGCACCAGCCAGAGGGGATGACATCTTCTAATTCTCATAAAGGTGTTCCACAGGCCAGCAGCAGCCCTAAGGTCAACTAATTTGGAAGCCAGCGACCCTAAACTGAGATCTGAACCTTGAGTAGGCGTTACCTAGGCGAAGAGATGGGGGACTGTGTGAAAATGTCCTATGGCATAAAAAAGTGCGGTGAAGTGAGAATGGCCAGAGTTAAGTGAGGAGGGAAGAGCTGTGGGATGGTTTGAAGTGGCCCCACCCCCCATGCGGGCTTGCAGGCCAAGATAAGCAGTTTTATCTTTATTCTAAATCAATGAGAAACCCCTAGCGGATTGTAGAAGTTTACATGGATGGGCTTAGCGGGAGTAAGAATGTGTTATTTGTCCTGAGAATAATGGGAAACCATTGGCGAGTTTTAAGCGTGGGATGCTCTGATCAAATTTGTGTTTTGAAAAGATCATTCTGGCTGCAGTATGGAAAATGGGTTGGAAGTTGGCCAAAGTGAAGTCTTGGCAAGCTGGTTATAAGGTTATAGCCTAGTTTTAAGTTTATAAGATAAACTAGCTGTAAGAGTCAGCTGAAGATGTTTGCTTCTTCGAGGGGTGATGGTACAGATTGGCAAAGAGGAGAAATTTGAGAGATGCTTTGGAAGCAAAGTAAACAGCCTAGTTGATGGATTGTATATATGGGGTTGAGGGAAGGGAGGATGACAACAAGGATGTGTTTCTGACTTTTGCAACTGAATGGTTATAAGTGGGTCCCGCTCACTGAGATGGAGAACTCTGGAAGAGAACAGAGTTGGAGAGGGAAGATGATAAGTTGTTAGGTTATGTTGAGTGTGAAAATGTTTGAGATATCCAAGAGTTTTGACCTAAGTAGTTAGGTGTATGGGCTTAAGCTCAGAAAAGATGGCGAGGCTGAAATAAAACTTGCGTCACTTGCGTATTGGTGATAACTGAAGCCATGGGTGTAGACAGGACACCTAAAGAGAGATTACTGAGAATACAGACTGAATTTGGGCTGTAAAGTTTAGGATAAAGATAGAATAGAATCTGAGAGAGATGAATAGTTGAGTGAGGATTTTTTTTAATGAGAGAGACCTGAACATATTTAAAAGCCAATGGGAAAGATACGGGAGAGATGGATTTGTAAGATTTTATATGAAATTACTGTTAAGCTTAATTCATACATATACAACTATGAACATCAAATAATTAACATTTCAGCATTTAAAAATTGTTTTGCGATCTGAAAAACAATGTATTTTATGCAGTGGTTGGATATAAAATAAAAATCACGTGTGTTTAAAAAGATTATCTTCTATGCACTTGATTAATTTCACATAATTCTTTCCTTTCCTTAAATTGAAAAATGTCTGATAGAGATGATTTGCTGACAATTAGCCATGTCAAGGGGATATAGAAGCATTTGTCTGAGCTAGATAATTTAAAATTTTGTTCAGTCTGAAGATCATAATGTTTATAGAAGCAGCTAAAGGAAACCAGCAAAGGCGGTGTGTATGTGAGAGGGAGGAAGGGAAGATTTAGCTTTAACTCAGAGAAAATTGACAAATTCTACAGATATTGTTCATAAATTCATGTGTAAATAACCGTTGTCTTAATGTAAGACCAGTCATTTCAGGCACAGTCGCTTGCAAATATTTATGGCCTGGTTTGACAGCTTTTATTCTTTCTGGACTTCAGACAGAAAGACTGTGGGAATTATGTGTGAATTCCCAAAGAATAATTTAGCTTTAAAATTAATATTAAATATTAGTCTCTTGAAAGCATTCCTTCAGTTTTCCCCCATAGAGCATGAGATCACACTTTTTCCTTAGAGGTCCATAATAAATATGGGAATACATAAAAATTGTAGTGGGAAATTGCTGGCCATCTTTTGATTCTTGTCCATTCCAATACAATCATATTTCAAGACTTCTGATGATGACCTCATTTGAGAGAGATTAGCCAAAGTTCTTATCACATCCATGTTGGTGGCCGTAGATTTCTTTTTTGCTAAAATTCTGGATCTCACTGGACCTCACTACTTTCCATTGTCATAATTTTATGCTTTATGTATACCTTTTTAGCATAACAAGTAAATGACTCAAAGATTATGTAATTCCTTCCTTTAACATAGTTTCACAATCTATTAATTAAGTGATTTAGACTTAATACATCTGTATTTTGTGAGAACACAAGAAGTCGTATTAGAATGTCCAAGGAGATCTTGGTTGTAATGCCAAATATCCTAACAGCAAAACCACATGACCTTAGAGAATGCACTCAAGTGCTTTGGGCCTCAGTTTCCCCACCTGTAAGAAGTTATATTTTGGCTAGATGATCTCAAAGCTAGATGATGTTTCTCTTAGCTAGAATGTTCTAGAATAGAATGGAAAGCTCTAGCCAGATGTAACCAATTTTACCTTGCAATTTAGTGGCAGGCAGGAAAATTTCTCATCGAAAATGCAAGTAATTCTATGATCGTTTTCAAGGAGTACGTGCTGTTCAGATGTTCTGTGTCTGCCGAGGGAGGGCCTGCCTCTTGCATTCATTTGGTTAATATATTAATTTGTTTGAACACAGGTCAGGTGATCACTGCCAGTATTGCCGATATCATTGCAAATTACTCATTCAAGGATATTCTCAGGAAATTGGCTGGAGAAAAACAGACAGAAGTGGCTCCGGCTTCCTACGATGACAGTTACCTTGGTGAGATCTGTGCTCGAGACATTTGTGGTTTTTCGAGAGACAAACATATTAAATGTAGATGCAAATTTTATTCTTCACTTACTGATATTATTTGGTATCTTATGCAAATTTTCTTTTCTTGTTAGCTTAGAGTGGACTCTTAACCTTCTTTTCTTTTCCTTTAATTCAGCCATGAAGTATAACTAACATGATTTGACAGCTATTTTATAGGCTCCATAACAGTCTCTTGCACATAAAATAATTTGCCATTAGTAGACCCTATGTTATAGTGGGGCTGCCCAATACTACAGGGGCAACATGATAGAAGCTCTTTCCAGTTTCTAGAGCAACAGCAAGAGACTTGCCAGTTGCTAAAATGTTCTCAAAATTTATTGTGTGCAAACCACACAATGTCGTTTCACCACTATCATTTCCCACCTTTGGTATCCTGTTGGCATTTTGATTATTTAATGAATTTTAAAAAATTGTAGTTATGTTTGTCACCTCACCTCACTTTAAAGCTAAGTGAAATTTGTGGAAAACCATCATTAAAGGAATTAGAAAGTGTCCTTGTTGGTGATCAGAAATAGCAAAACCTGAGCACAAAAGATACCTTTCAGAGAGTCATGTCTGATTACAGTGAATCATCTACTCTTAGAATGCAACAGCCGCCATTTACACTTTAAGATAGGTTATGAAGCATTCCTGCTTTAAAAAGGGACCTCAGAATCTGATTGTGTTGCCATGCTCACAAATAGATCTATTATGCTTCTAGGATTTAGTTTAAAAGTGTTCATTTTGGTTTGATTAATTTTTCCCTTTATAGAACCCTAAATTTTTTGATACAACGTGTTGAGATTTCTACACAAAGCAATAGTATGGTAGTTCTTTCATTTTTCTGGATACATAGCTCATCTGTAATGCCTTCAAACACGTGATTAGTTTGTTTCTTTTCTTTAAAACAGGATATTCAGTTGCTGCTGGGGAATTTACTGGAGACTCTCAGCAAGGTGAGAGACATTATTGAATTTAAGTCATTTATAAAGCATGGGAGAAAGGTAAAATGACCTAAAAAGTCCTTTTACAAATGTAATTTTCTTTGCTACACAAAATGTATATAAATGGAATCCCAGAATGTATATGATAATATTTTGTAGAAAAAGAATACACTTTGGCATGGATTTTTATTTTTAGGTCTCAAAGAATTTCATAAGAATGAACATCAATCTTTATGAAATATAGTTAAGCAATAATAAATTAGTCCAATAGTCCCATGAATGAATGAAAAAAATACAGATGATTAAATGACTTAGACAAAAGCCATACTGTTAGTGACAGATCAAATTTGAGAAATCAAGATCCCTCATCTTTAATTTCTGGGATCTCATATTGGACATGTCCAGACTAAACTCCCCACCTGACTCCAACCCAACATCTCCACGTTATTGCCTTTTTCCCTTTGGGCATGCCCAAACCCAAAATAACAGAACAAACTAATCTTATTCTCATATGTGCCCCTCACCTTCTGTCTTCTGTGGTTTCGATCTTCTTATTCTATATCTATTCTCATCATCCAGTGGCCAAATGCTACTTTTTTTTTAAGGCCAATTTCAAATATCATCCTTCCGGCAATCCTTCTTTAGCTTCCTTCTGTAAACTTCTATATCATCTCATTTATCTCTCTGTAAGGCATTTATCATTCACTTATTCATCAGTTACTTTTTTGAGCATCTACTACGCACCAGGCTATGTGTTAAATGTTGAGCACACAGAGGTGAATAAATGGTCCTTAATCTCAGAGTTTTCAGTCTAGTGGGGCCAACAGACATTAAACAATGAACACAAAATACCTGATTAAAAATTGTAGTAAGTGCTAGAATAAAGTTCTAAGCATAGAACTAATCCCGTTCATGAGAACTCGACCCTCATGAGCTAATCACCTCCCAGAGGCCCCACCTTCTAATACCATCACGCTGAGGGTTACGTTTCAACATATGAATTTCAGGACACAAACATTCAGTCCATAGCAATACCTATCATATACAAGACAATAAATGGTTGCTTTTACTTTGCTAGTAATATTTATCGAATGACATCAATCAATATTTGCCATTTTCCATCTTGTTTCATGTGAACATTAACTACTTTTCACTAATGTGTTTTAACTAATTCACAGTGAATTAACAGTAAATGAAATAAGGCCATCTCTAGGAATCTTCACAGCTCTTTAAATGGTTTCATGTTGACAAGACATACAAAGCAGAAATTCATAAAGAATAAAACATTCTTTATGCAGTTGGGTAGAGGTTGAAAACAGGTTTTTTTTCCTTTAAAAAAACATTTTTCTTTTAAATACAAGCTAATTCTTAAAGGTCCTCTCTTTCCATCATTTTTTTCTTCAATATATTAAATGACAATCTGTTGTGGTGGTTAAAAGCATGGGCATTGGAGCTAGACCACTTGGATTTAAACCCCGATTTTGCCACTTACTAGCTCTATGACCTGGTTACCTAACATCTCAGTGCCTCCATTTCTTTATTCCTAAAAGAAGGATGATGATGATGATGATGGTGATGATAGCATCATCTACATCATAGGATTCTTGTGAGGATTAAACAAGTTATTCCTATATATTCATGAAACAGTATGATGCATGATACATAATAAGTACTATTTAAATATTAGCTATGATAAGAAAGAAGCTTTGGATTAGGGGCCATAAGAGATAAAATTGAATAACTTGTACCTTAAAAAATTCAAATCTTACAATCGCTCGGTGATTTAGCAAAGGAAACTATAAAATATGCCAAATGATTTTTAAACGTGACCTTAGGACTGTAGTTGGAAAGCTCTCTAGAAAAGCATTTACTTCTGACCCAAGGAAATTAACAATGATGCATGACAGCAGGTCATAGGGAAAGATGGTAGAAAATCATAGTGGTTTTCCATAGAATCTCAGAAATGTCTAGAAAATGGGTCCAAGTTTTAAATGATTTATGGATATCTAAAGTAACGGCTTTCTCAGAGATCATGATTCATTCATCAGACCACACCAAGTCTAAACTGCCCATGTTCACTATTTACTTAATTAGACTAGAAGGAGTGGGAATTCTATGGAAAAACAGGAAGCAACTACATGTCCTCGAGATGAGATCTCTGTAATATGGAATCCTTGGACTCTGGGTGCTACGTGGATGGATTTCATGGGATTTGAACCCCTAGAAATTATATGCAAGGTTTTATATGTTGTGAATTTTTCTGATGAGACGATCCATAACTTTCATCTACTTTTCAAATATGTTCGTGACTCAAAAAAGGTTAAGATCTTCCGTTCTCATTTTAGAGTCAGATATGGTGAGCTACAATCCAAGAAAGGGATCTAGCCCTAACCAATTCTGGGAAGGTCATTTGATGTGGTGGAAAGAATGTTGGCTTTGCTGTCAGTTCTTGAGTTCTACTAGGCACCAACTATGTACTGTGACCAAACCTTTCTAAGCCTCAGTTTCTCCACATATCAAGAGGGGATATGAATGCCTACTTTTGAGAGGTTAAGTGAGGGAAATATTATAAAGAAGATGGCACATTGTCCAGTGGGTGGAAGACATTCAATAAACGCTAGCCTCCTTTCTGCTTCTTGCTAGCGGGGTTGACGTCCAAGTCATATATTTTGAGGCCAGGGATCTAAAATTTCCTGAACATATTATTGATATTAAGAGACCTCTGAAGGTTTTGCCATGAGTTATTGGAATGGATCTAAGAAAAGTCTCTCATTTTTCCTCCCAACTGAATATTTTTGTAGTTGAGTGACAGTTCTCCTAATTTGCCCTAAACTCCAAGCAATTTAACTGTCTTGATTGTTTTTAAATGATTATGAACATTTTTAATCAACATTACATCTAATAATTCCCTAGTGTTGTGGCCATATGAGGTTGCAGATTCCAAAGTTACTGAATGTGATCATTGATTTCTTTTTTTTTTAAACAAAATTCTGAATGTTTGTGGGATGTGAGAAGTAGTGGTTGCCAAGTATCTCAAATGGCATAATATCCCTTAATCTTTCCTGGTTGACAAGCCTGATGTTGAAATCAGTCAACTCCGTTATATGTGATTGTGGTCTGTTTTTAGGTGCCAGGAGAATTGAATTCATAATAAAGATTATTGAAAACTGAGTAGTGCGCTACCAGTTCAGATAGCTTTCCTGGAAATCTGTCCAGATAGCTTAGTTTTTCTGAGCCCTGTTTTATTCTTCAAGAACATGCTTCACCTTCCCTCCTGTTGCTATAGTTAAACTATTCATGCTCCTGTCTAAAGATAACCATCCCCTCTTGTAACTCAGGGATGGGACTTTAGGAATTCTTGATCCTGTGTCTCACATTATCAATTTTTCCTACCAACATACAAGCATACTCTTATTTCTCCCATCTTAAAAAAAAAATCTCTTATCCCACTTGCACGTCCATCTACCACCTGTATATCTCTTCTTCAAAAGAGCTGTCACTCTTTTCTGCCTGTATCTCTGTCTGTCAGTTCCTTGGCTCCCCTTCTCTTAAACTCATCGCTGTTAGGCTGGACCCCTACCACTCTACTGAAACTGCTCTTGCCAAGCAAACCAGTGGCCTCCGTGCAGCTCATCTTCCTAGACTATCAGGAGCATTTGACAGAGTTGATCGCTCCCTCTTCATTTCTTCACTTGGCTTATCAAACACTGGCAACCCCGTCTCCATCTGTCTTATTGTTTTCCTTTTAATTTCCCTCTACTCATTGAAATGTCCCAGGGCTAAATACTTGGACTCTTTCTTGACTCTTTGAGTTCTTTCTTGGTCATTTCATCCAGTCTCATGTATTTCTCCAGCTTTTATACTGAATTCCAGGTTCATGTATTTCTCCAGCTTACACTGAATTCCAGGTTCATGGATACATGTATAGATACAGGTAGAGTTACATCCATACGTGTATCCATGAACCTGGAATTCAGTGTAAGATCTAGAACCTCTACTCAACACTCAACATATCTATTTAAATAGCTATCCCAAACTTAATATGCTCATAACTGAACTCCTGACCTTCCCACTGAAACATGCTCTACCCTCCATCATCCCCATCTCAGTAAGTGACAATGCCATCCTCCCGGTTGCTTAAGCCAAAAACCTTGGAAGTCAGCCTTGGACTGTGCTATGTCTCTCACATCCCATCCATGTGCAATCCATGAGCAAATCCTGCTAACTAAACTCCAAATACAACCAGAATAGGACCACCTCTCACCTCCTCCACAGCTTCTCCTCTGATCCGAGTCCCCACCTGCATTGTTGCAGTAGCTTCCTAACTGGCCCCTGCTTTCATCCTTGGCCCCTTGTAGTCGACCCTAAATCCAGCAGCCAAAGTGGTCCTTTAGAAACAGAAGTCGGATCGTGTAACTTCTTTTCTCCCATTGACTTCCCAACTCCTTCAGTCTAAAATTCATCTTCACAATGATCTGAGAGACTCTATTTATGCGGCTGCTAAGTACTTTGACCTCATCTCCTACTCCTTTACTCCTCACTCCTTCTCCTCCAGCCACCCTGGCCTCCTTGCTGGTCTATGAATACTCCAGACACACTTCTACCTCAGGACCTTTGCACTTTCTGTGCCCTCTGACTAGAACATCCTTCTCCCAGATCTCCATAATGTTTACTTCCTCACTTTCTTCAGTCTTTGCTCAAGGGTCACCTTCTTGCTAAGTCCTTCCCTGCTACCCTAATAAATCACAAGTCCTTCCCCATCCCAACTCCAGCACTCCCTCTACCATTTTACTGCTTAGTTTTTCTCCAGGATACGTATCCCCTTCTAATATACCATTTAATTGACTCTATTTCTTAAATTGATGGCCTCTTCCAACTAGAGTATAAATTCCGTGAGAGCAGAGAATTTAGTCTGTTTCGTTCACTGCTGTATCCTATGGTTGCCTATAAATAATTAATTGAATGAGTGAACTTGCGACTGAAAAGTCCAACATTTAACCCCAAATGAATCTTCTCTGATTATTAATGCCATCAGCGTGAGCACCCAGCTCTGCTAGAGCTCAGCACACCAGATAGAGTTCACGCTAGAATTTGTGCTATCCCTTTAGGGGCAGGATTGGGGGAAGGGAAATTTGAATGGAAGGGGACTCTCTTCCAAGCTCTTCTTTAAATTAAACTACATTTTTAACCCCATGAATCAAAGGAGAGTTTAGACTTATAAAAATGCAAGCTGGAAAAATCTTTGGTAATCAGTGATTCCAACTCCCACCTATTGCAAATGACTGGGAAAAAAATTAGGTTCAATGACTCATCCCAGGTACGTGGCAGACCCAAGGACTAAAATCACTACTTTCTAAATCTAAAGCCCGATCATTGTGCATTGGAATATGCCGCCACCTTCCCCCAGAGTTGCTTTTTCTATCTGTGTTATTGAAGCTTCCTTCCTGGGGTGTACCCTTGGCTGCCAGGTTGCCACCTAATTCTGCTGCCAACAAACAGTTCTGGGGGTCAGACTTACATCATTTACGATATGTGGTTTTTCCTTAGGTAAACAAAATCACTTTAAAACGTTAGTGTGACAGGAGCTCTTACTTTTTACACTAGTAAAAAAGATGTTACCACAGTGAAATCTGGAGAAATCGAAGTAAAAGTTGAACCAACAAATCACACACAGACCTGAGAAGCCAGGCTTATATTCTAGAGGCAGAAACACCTGGAGACTGGTGATGGAGACTGGTGAATCTCAAAGGATGACTTTCTGTCTTCTGTTTCCTATTTTCTGTAGCAGAAGCAAAAGCTAAGGCAAAACCGTGACTTCAAACTGCCAGCTGTCCGCATGATGGTTACTCATTTAAAAAGCACTATCTCTAACTGATTTGTTGTATAGCTTTAAAGTATATATGCAATTCCCCTTCTAAATGACTATTTTTATCAGCAGAATTGGTTGCTGGAGTTCCACGAGGAGCACAGAATTTTGGATACGTGAGTACTAAGAATGCAGTATAGGATATTTTCTTATATATGCCAAGAAATGTTTTGTTTCGTACAACTTTTACATCTTTTAAAATGCCCTTTAATAGTGAGCCCCTACTAATCCCTGCTTGTTTGCTTACTGAAAAGGAAGCTAGTTTTTTTCTGAGCTATGTGCAGGATCAGCTGCATGATTTGTGGAACCCAGTGCAAAATGAAAATGCAGGGCCCCTTATTCAAAATTGAATTAAGAATTTCCGGACAGTGATAGCTGGGCATTAAACCAAGGGTAGGGCCCATGTGAGCGTGGGGCCTTGTGTCACTGCACAGGTCACACACCCGTGAAGCCAGCCCTGTCCTTGTACATAATCTAGGAATAACTGCAGAGGATCTCATTGTTGAGATGATCGGCATTTTAATATGTCTCATATGGTAGAAATAAGATTAATTGCTATTTCATTAGTGTGTTAGTTTCCTAGGGCTGCCATAGCATTACCACAAACTGGGTGGCTTAAAACAACATAAATTTATTCTCTCACAGTTCAAGAGGCCAGAAGTCTGAAATCAAGGTGTTGGCAGGGTCATGCTCCCTCCAGCGTGCCTAGGGGAGCATTCTTCTTACCTCTTCCAGCCTCAAGTGGCCCCTGTCTTTCCTTGGTGTGTGGCAGCACAGCTCCAGTCTCTGCCTCGGTCTTCGTATGGACTGCTTCCACCTGTTTCTATGTGTGTCCTCTCCTTTTCTTATAAGGACACCAGTCATTGTATATAGGGCCTACTCTAAATCCAGGATGATTTCATCTCAAGATCCTTAACTTATTTCATCTGCAAAGATCCTATTTCCAAATAAGGTCATCTTCTGAGTTCTGGGTAGACATGAATTTTGGAGGGATACTGTTCAAACCCATTATAACTAGTTAGCACCAAAATAGGAAAAGAAAATAGACTTTATGAAAAGAAATCTTAGATTTTAAATAATGTTGTGGTTTTTTTTAAAGTCTAGTACACTTGTAATATTTATATACTTTGGGTTGGCTGAAGAGAATTAAAAGGAATATTTTTTGCTGTATGGATAGCATTTTAAAATTTCTTTTTTTTTTTTTTCGGAAAGCCATAATCATATACACAGAAATGAATTTAGACAAAAAAATCCTGATTAGATCAATTAACTGATCATCAGATTAATTGCTCTCAACAGTCTTGAATTCAAATTTTATTTCTCTACTTCACATGAATAAGCATACATTTTTGTCTGAAAGGATCTCAGACTTAACCATAAATAAGAAGTTCAATTGGATTTTTTTTTAAGATCGTTCTTATGTGCTTACGTTTTTGTTTTACATATAGCTAACCATTTATCACTCTTGACGAAAATTTAAAAATGATTCAAATCGTAATTTAAAAAAATGTTCTCCACTTCCATGTCAGTGATGTAACCTGTCTAATTTCTATGATTTCAGGTTTCAATCATTAACTCTACAGATATGACCTTTATTCATAATTTCACTGGTGAACAGGTAAAGACATTTTAATATCAAATAATGAATGTCACTCTGTATTAATAGTATATTGTAACATTCATGTAATTTATTTGTTCATAAAATAAATATTTATTTATTAAATAATGTAACCATGCATCAGGCAGACAAGATCCTAGCTCTCATGCTCTCATGCAGCAGTGCAGGGGCAGGAGAGACAGTTGGGGAGTCAACAGTTAATTAACAAGCAAATAAATGCCCATGATAATTTCAGATAGTGATAAGTGATATGAAGGCAGAATATGCTCCTCAAAATGCCACTAACGGCTGGGATCTGAGAGCAATGGTGTTATATTGTGGCGCTGTATGTAATGTGCCTGGTGGTGTTTTCTGGGTACCCACCTTCCCTCTGGGAAGACACAGGCTTCTTGTAGGTCCCACTGTATTGGTCAGAGTCAGTGGGCCTGGGCTCTGCCTCCCTTCCTCACTGCCTGGAGCCCTCCCCTGACCCCAACATTATATGGAGGTTGACAAGCTGTCTGGTTCTGGTCTGTTTGTCCCAGGGGGCTAGATACTGCTCCTTACCCACTGTGGCTGGCTGAGGTCTTATTATGAATGGGTCAATTGCCTGAAAACAGGCTGCTGTCATCCTCCTGACCTAACATGGCCTGAGGTCACACTTCATCCACCACCCTGGGTTTTCCTGGGTATTGTGACCTGTTGGAATTTGCCACATTTCTTTAAATAATGAATGTGGTATTGCCGTCTAAGGGAGCCGATCATGAGTTGAATTAGTTTCTCTGGGCAACCAATTTTCTCTCCTAACCGCCAACCCAGGTTACTGAGCTTCTAGCAAGCCTCACATTGGAATCTGGCCAAGTTACATCTTGGCCTTCAAAATCATGGTTTAAGATCCTGAAATGCTCAACTTTTAGGTAGAGATATAAATTTGGAACAATATATTTGTCAAGCAATTTTGATTAATTGAGTTTTTTAATGAACACAGAGCATTTTTGACATTTTCCTCCCAAAATTTGGGGCTTTAGTCTACCCATTACTCTGCAATCTTCAAGAAAGGATTTAACAACATCTCTCATGATACTCATGTTAAATATGGAGAAATAAGGCTGGGATGATAGTGAAGTTGGATGGATTTATCAATTTTGAACAACTCTTTCCAAGCAGTGATAATTAATGGCCTAATGAAAATTTGGCAAGACTTCTCCTTTGCCCAGATCTGTTTTACATTTTTTTTTTTTAAAGATTTTGTTTTTTTTCCCCCCAAAGCCCCAGTAGATAGTTGTATGTCATAGTTGCACATCCTTCTAGTTGCTGTATGTGGGACGCGGCCTCAGCATGGCCGGAGAAGCGGTGCATTGGTGCGCACCCAGGATCCGAACCCGGGCCACCAACAGCGGAGTGCGCGCACTTAACTGCTAAGCCACGGAGCCGGCCCCTGTTTTACATTTTTATCATTAGAAGCTCTTTAAATATTGTTAAATTTGGCCTTTCTATAACGTCTCATCCTCAATAGCACCTAGTTCTACAGTCTTGAACCTCAGAACTTAGTACACAAATGATGAAATTCCCCTGACTGAAAGCCACACAATGCCACGCCAGGAATAAGAATGTCACTGTATATATTTGGAATAGAGAAAAGAGGTTGGAGGACAGAGTTGTTGAGTTATTGCACAACATAGTTAACTCATGCATTCATTCCCTCTGCAAAGAGTATTTGGCACCTGGCACCTGTGTCTTGGTCTGTTTGGGCTACTATAACTAAAATACCATAGACTGGGTGGCTAAAACAACAAACATTTATATGTCATGGTTCTGAAGGCTGGGAAGTCCAAGATCAAGGCTTAGGCAGATTCGGTATCTAGTGGGAGCCCACTTTCTGGTTCATAGATGGCCATCTTCTCATTGTGTCCTCACATGGTGGAAGGGACAAGGGAGCTCTCTGGGGTCTCTTTCTTAAAGGCACTAATCTCATTCATGAGGGCTCCACCCTCATGACCTAATCACCTCCCAAAGGCCCCACCTCCAAACACCATCACATTGAGGATCAGGTTTCAACATATGAATTTGGGGGGGGGGGAACACACAAACATTCAGTCTATAGCAATGTTATATGTTTGGAATAGAGAAAAGAAGTGGGAAAATTAATTTATTGTGTAACACTTGTTAATTCATGTATTCATTCCCTCTGCAAAGAGTATCTGGCACCTGGCACCTACTTTGAGCTAGACTGGTCAGGCAGTGCAGATAGAAGAATGAACAGCACAGAGCAGTCTCTGCCCTCTGTGGAACACATCTTGTAGTGGATTGTAGGCGGATGAAATTAGTAGATGATGGGAATCTAAGTCAGCTAAAGCATTGGATGGCAGAATATGGAAACAAAAACTCTTGGCAAGCCGAAACTATGAGCCAAATCTAAAAAGATTATAAATCTTGAAAACATAGGTTGAAACACAAAAACTTAAGAGCTAGAATGTGGGGAGATTATACACACTAGTTACACTCAGAAAAGACTTAGGAAGCCTAGTTGACAATAAATTCAATGTGAATTGATACTGAAACACGGTCTACCCCCTAATTAAAACCCTTTTTATGCTTCAATAATATAAAGAACCCAAAGCAGAGAGTGTGCATCCTACTCACAACTCTTCTCCTGTCAGTGCACTCATGGGGTATTATTTTTTCTTTGATGTTACATGGGATATCTCTGAGAAAGAGGGACCAAGATGGCGAACCAGCTGAAAATATTTCCACATGAGATTCACATGGAAATAGAATTAGATTTATTCTGTGAGTTTCAAAATTGCAGAACTAGGTAGGATTAAGGACTAGGAGTTACAGAGGGGCCAATTTTAGCGAAGAACATTCTAATAATTGTGTCCACAGATTGAATTGGCTGATTGTTGAACATCTCCAGAGGATGTCCAAGCCGATGTTAGGGGTGTTGAGGGGAAAATTATGCACTAGGTCAGAGGTTAGACTAAATGACTCTAAGACTCTGTCCATGTCCAAGAGTCTATGAATTTAAATACAAAAATGTGCTGCAATGAGATAATCTTTCAGGGAAAATTGAGAGATGACTAAGAAAAAGATTTTTTGAAACAAAATATGTCATCTTATGGTTTTCCTTTGCAGATGGCATCTTATTTTGGATATACAGTTGCAGTATCAGATGTTAACAATGATAGGTAAGTTTATAAGAACTTCCTCACTCACCATATGTTATATTCATCCATAAAGATGTTATATTTTTACCTTCGTGAAATACATCCTTCCATATTTCCTCAAATAGAGGCTCTCTTGTTTTAACTATTTTTTGTTCAGGGCAGGAGGATACATCTACTAAAGAATTATCTGTCATCCTATTTTATGTCTTTACTGAGATTTTCTACATCTGCCACTTCAAGAAAAGGCCTATTTTTACTTAGTTTCATCTTTAATTTTATGAACTGAGTAGTCGTTGGCCATTCAAAATCCATAGCCATTGAAGAATTTGCTCTCCTGTCTCTCTTCACTCCTTAGTATGTGATACATTCATAAAACATTTGCACATAAGTAAATATTTTTTTCTCCTGACATTGCTTTAACTAATATACTAGTAGCACCAATGGAGAAGATAAAATAATAATGTTATTTTTTTAGATTATGGCAAGTAAATTACAATTGAGGTGGATCAAACAGCATGGTAAATTACGGTTAAGTCATTACTTCAAAAATAAGTTATTATTAAACATCTCTTTGATTCACTAAAAGCACCTGACAGATAAAACTAAGAAAACCAATAAATTGAGATAAACTGATTATCCATCCAATAAATGTTGTTGGAGCACCAACTATGTGCCAGGCATTGTTCTTCATGCCCAGAATATAGTGATGAATAAGGCAGAATAGGTCTCTGCTCTCAAAGAGCTCACAGTTTTGTAGAAAGCAAATATCTGAAGAATCATGACTATGATCTAGGGTCTGGGCTAAGCACTTTAGATACATCACTGATAGACATCCTCTATGACCTTCGTATAGCTAGAAACGTATTTTATATATTATGTGGTGGCATATAATTGGAGATAAATTTAGTAACTTTTGTACCTTTTGTAAAATATCTTTTTATTATTCTTTCATTCAACATATACTTCTTGAGCATCTACTATACACTAGCACTGTTCTAGGTGCTGGGATATAGCAGAGAACAAAATAGCAACCTCCACCCTCATAAAGGTTATACCAGAGTTGGGAGTGGGAGCTACAGACAAAAAATAAATCAGTCGAGTAAAAAGTATGTTAGATGGTGATGAGCACTATGTAGGAAAAAAAATAGAAGGGCTGAAAGCAATCAAGATGTCCTTCAGTAGGTGAATGGATAAATAAACTGGGGACCACCAGACAATGGAGTGTTTTTCAGTGCTAAAAAGAAATGAGCTGTCGAGTCATGAAAAGACATGGAGGAACCTTAAATGCATATTACTAAGTTAAAGAAGCCAGTCTGAAAAGTCTACATACTATGCGATTCCAACTGTATGACGTTCTAGAAAAGGCAAAACTGTGGAGACAGTAAAAGGATCGGTGGTTGCCCTGGATGAGGGGAGAGGGAAAGATGAATAGGAAGAACACAGAAGATTTTTAGGGCAGTGAAACTACTCTGTCTGATACTACAGTGGTATATCTATGTCATTACATTTGTCCAAACCCACAGAATGCGTAGAATGTACACCACCAAGAATGAACCCTATTGTAAACTATGGACTTTGGGTAATGATGATACGTCAGTGAGGGTTCATCGATTGTAACAAATGAACCACTCTAGTTGGGGGTGTTGATAGTGGGGGAGGCTGTGCGTGTAGATGTGGAGAGGGGTATATGGTAACTCTCTGTACTTTCTGCTCCATTTTTGCTTTAAACCTAAAACTGCTCTAAAAAATAAAGTCTAGCAACTATGACATACAACTATCTACTGGGGCTTTGGGGGAAAAAAAAGGAGGAGGATTGGCAATAGATGTTAGCTCAGAGCCGGTCTTCCTCAGCAAAAAGAGGAGGATTAGCACGGATGTTAGCTCAGGGCTGATCTTCCTCACATACACACAAAAAAAGTCTATTAATTAAACTTCTGAAAACAAAAACAGAAAGGGGATAGGGAATATTGGGAGGGATACGATTTTAAATCAGGAAGATAGGAAAGGCCTTGGTGTTAAGGTTATAGTTGAGGAAAGACCTGAAGGAGGTGAGGGAGCAAACCATGATACATGAGGAAGAGTGTTCAAATTCCCAGAGGCGGGAGCTGCTGGTGTATTCAAGGAACATCCGGAAGGCTTGGAGAGGTAACAGCAGGCACAGAATCATGAAGGTTTGTGAGCACCTGCATTTACTTCAAACTGCTTTACACGGTGCCACATGGACTCTGCCATGGATAGAATGAGTCTGTTCCGAGAAGGACACATCACCTTATGAGCCACTGGAGGATTCTAAGCTAGGGAGTGGCCTGCCCCGACTTTGGTTTTAGCAGGCATGCTCTGTCTGTTGGGTCTCGATGGCCGTGAGGCCTTCTGGGAGCCCATTGCCACCAGCCAGGTGAGGCAGGACAGAGGCTTGGACCACAGCAATAGCAGTGGCAGGAAGCAGAAGTGGCTGCACTCTGGATATATTCTGAAAGTATATTTGAATTTCAATCTTATCCTGGAAGCAGATCATTTAAAAACAAATTGCTTTCATCTTCCGCTGTCTGCGTTGTGCAAGGAAAGTAACAATTAGGTCCACCATTCACAGTTTCCAACCTGGGTGGACTGTATTTGTTATCACAGCCTTTTAGGAATTTAGAAAGAAAATGGCTAAAGAAGAACTTGGGTCCAAAACGTGGTAAGTTGTCCAGATTTAGGAAGCCCATTCTTTAGTGAAAACAAAAAAATCCCACGGTGGCCTTTGGGATATGCATAGACACATGTCTCTCAACCGATGGTGACACAGTTAGCACCAGGGCTTCTCCCCTGGGAGCCGCGCAGCATTTTATAGGGCACAGATTAACTCTATGCGTTCCCTTCCGTAGTTCACTCCGTTTTGAGTCTTTTCAGCTTTCACCCAGTTTCACAATATGCCCTATAGGGCGCTATCTCCTTCCTGGAAACGCATTCACTCTAGTCTATAGCAAAGTTTTGTGACAACACGTATAGTATATTTTTTTGCCATCTTAAGAAAAAAACTTATGAGAAGGACCTCATTGGTTTCCTGCTGATCAAAACAACATGGTAGTAGCAAACACAGAAATTTTCCAGTGATAATTTGTTCTTTCTTGATGTTCTTAAAATTTGCAATGCACACTATTTCTTTTTTATTAGGCAATATGTTCTGAATTCTTTAGACTGCATTGAAAAACTCATCCATTATCTTAATATTGCCATTCTTAAAGATAAAGTGCCCATAGATTCTTAGTCTGTATGTAATTTGCTGCTTTTGATTATTTAGGTGCTATGTAAATTCAAGGTCCTCTTATAAATGAGTACCCTATGGAAGCCATCGAGAACTTTTCATCCCAACTAAAGATAGACAACTCACGCGAAGTCTGATTACAATAATGAAGATATAATTTGCCATTGTCTTTGCAGCACCTGTGTTTCTAGAACAATCAGTTGGTATTGTCGGCTTGTTGGCTTTCAAATAGACACAAATAGGGAAAACATGGTGTTTTGTGTTTCTAGGTTTATCTTTGATCCCAGGATGGGGGCCTGAAAACCACTGATAACAGTGACAGCTGGTGTCCTCACCTCTCTGGATGGATGTTCATCCCCAGGGAAGGCACAAAACAACTCATCAGGGCAGAGACACAAACCTTCGGTCCCTCAGAAGTCTTAGCAGAACAAGAAAAGAAAGACAGTACATCATACGTGTGTCAGTGATTTTTCCTAAGCTCCCATGATGGTTCCACATCAGGACCCATGTGGGCTAGTTTTGAGAAAGAATGCTTCTGTCATTCTCAATTTCTGACAAGATTTCCAGAAGAGAACCTAAAGCTGCATGGGGATTTTGCAGCAAACACAAATCCCTATCTCAAATCAAGTTTCCCTGGATATTACGTATTTGGTCTCCCGAGTTTGTTAGCAGTTTCAAACGCAGAAATCTCTATTCTCCCCTGAAACTATCATAGAATCTAATATTGCTATGAAACAATAAAATTTTATCATGCATGGTTAGCAGACTATGTTTTTTTCCCTTTCAAAGTGTCTTCATGTGTAATTTGTCTACTAATATAGGACGACCCATACTACAATCCAGTGAAGCTATCTGAAATTCACCATGGGGAAACTGAGGCACAAAAGTCAAGTGAATTGCCCGATATCACATGTTAATTAGGGGAAGGTCTTGATTAGTTCTCAGACCTGCTGACTTACCCGACAATTTTTTTTTACTATATGCAGATAACTTTTTACTAAGCTCTATAAAATACCTAGTAGGGAAAATATATATATAATTTCAGTCTTCAAAGGTTTATAATCTGTAAGTATTAGGCATTTTCAATCTAATAAGTGAGTAAACACCTGGCATGCCTCTCACTTACTTTAAAAGCTGGGAAATGGGATAAATTAGTATATTTGTCACTGAAGAAATCCAATAAGCTTTTTATTTTTATTTTTTAAAATAAAAATTAAGATGTACAACATGATGTTTTGATATATATATACATATACATAGTGTATATGATATGCACATATATTACATATATGTAATGATCACTACATTCAAGCTAATTAATACATCCATATATGTGATTCATCTATATCCACGCAACTATGCAATCCATCCATCACAGAGTTAGTTACTGTGTGTGTGTGTGTGTGTGTGCGCGCGCGCGCTTGTGTGTGTTGAAAGCACCTGAGATCTACGCTCTTGGCAAATTTCCAGTATACAATACAGTATTATTAACTATAGTCACCATGCTGTACACTAGATCTCTACAAATTATGCATCCTACACAACTGCAACTTGGTACTCTTTGACCAACATCTCCCCATTTCCCCCACCTCCCCACCCCTGGTAACCACCATTCTACTGTCTACGAATTCAACCTTAGATTCCACACATATGTATACACATAGAGATCTATCTGTCTGTCTATATCTGTATACATACATGTAAAAACATACAGATATAGTCTGTATACTGTCTATATACATGTACATATAAAATACATATAGATTCCAATAACCTTAAATGAGGATTGTGATAGAAGAATAGCGTATACATGTCTTTAAGTGTTTTACTCTATTTTGGCTATTGATAAGAATCTACATTCCTATTGACTAAGTGTGCGTTTTATTAATTTCCTTCATTTTTATAAGCAACCTCTTCCACTTTTACAAAAATATAAAATCATAGTTTAAAAGTTATTTTCACCCAAAGAACTTTAAGATTGTCTTTAATGATGCTAAAAACAACTGACTGTGAGAAAAAATTCGGTTATAAATAGTTTTCAGTGTCATGGTATATAAGAAAAATCAGTTTACTTCATTATATTAGAAATAGCCACGCTTGTCTGCTGTGTTTCACTGAGTCATTAGTGATGATTCATAAATAATTGTACAGAGTCTATAACTCCTATAATTTTTTTTAAATTCACAAAGCCCTTTCTAGCTTTCCCAGTATTTATCAGTGATTAAGGAATTATCAGTGAGCATTAATCACCCAGCAGAGTTCAGTACTAGAATTGAGATTTAATTCTCACTTTTTACCCAAATTCCTAATTTTCCAATAGCCTTTATTTTTTAAGGCCTGCAACTTTTAAACCCTGGATCTGTGTGGGTGTTGTGCAGTGATTCAGAATGGGAGGAAGAACATCACTTGGCTAGTCGATTGTTCATAATTTAGAATTTGAGACTCCCCACGTTTTGTGGGGTTGAACCAGACTTTTCTTTCTCCAGCCAAGAGATAATAAGTGCTGTTGCCCATGAGGCTTCCTAGTGAGCATTCTTTGACAACGTATGTCATCTTCTCTATCCTCTATGCAACAAAAGCAAGGTCCCTACAAGTGCTCCAATATCTCACCATCAGGGAGAAAAAGACAGTGTCATTAATTTTTGTGGCCAAATAAGCAAATTGGTGGAGATTTTCCCCAATATTTTTTTATTTTAAAAAGTCTCCAAATATTACGAGCAGACACCAAAAGTGTAGACCAAACAGTCGCATGCATGCTGGTTGGTGGTTGATATTGTCAAGCCTGTGACTGTTTTGAAAATATAAACAAGCTGGTGAAATTAACTTCAGTTTAGTTATCTTAAGATAGCCAGAGCCACAGACTCTGTCCATGTAAACTCTGTGAGGAATTTCTGGACAAACTTCACAACAAATGGAGATGGTATTTTTCATCTTGAGTCTAAGCAAGCAAATCTGTTTTTTTCTTATGGCTTTTGAAACTTATAGTATTTATGCTATTTCAGAAATTCACAGAATTATAATTAAGTCCATTGGGTTGTTCCTAGCCTCTGCAGGGCCAAAAGGAGCTAAATTTAAAGAGATTCTTAGCAGTTAACTTGAGAGCATTTTAGAGAAAATTTATTTGAAAGGAAGTAGCTTTGGGTAATTGTGTTTTTGTGTTAGATTTAGTCCAAGTATGTTCTCTCATACAGTTTATGTCATTATGATTAGGTAGAAAATCTTGAAAACTAAAACATGAAGTTGTAAATTAAATTGACTTCTATAATATAATTGATAAAGCTGTATTAGTTCTTGCCTATCATAAAACAATTAAATTGATTAGATATTGTCTCCTAATCTGCATGCTTTTAGTAAATAACTGCATTCTGAGAATTAGTCGTGGACATTAGCATACAATATGTACTACTGGGAAAAAAAGAAACGTAGAAAAGTTTACGTGTTAAATCAACACAATTAACACCATTTGGTTACAGAAAGCTGGAATTCAGATTCTTCGTATTCTCATCAGTGGGTTCTCTCACCCTCTCTCTCGTTATCACTATATTTATGCTTTGCTTTTCAGGAAAATATGATGCTTCTGTCTCAAACAACATGTGAAGGATAGGAAATTGAGCCTTGCATTGTATTATATTATTAGAGTGGATTTAGACATTAAAAGAGAGACACAAAGAGGGGGTCGGCCCCATGCCCTAGTGGTTAAGTTCAGCGTGTTTTGTCTGCTTCAGCGGCCTGGGTTTAGTTCCTGGGTATGGATCTACACCACTCATTGGTGGCCATGCTGTGGTGGTGACCCACATACAAAATAGAGGATGACTGGCACAGATGTTAGCTCAGGGTGAATCTTCCTTAGCAAAAAAATGAATTTTTTTATAAATAAAAATAGTTTAAAAAGAGAGACACAAATAAAAGCTGTGTGAATGCTACACAGAGATTCAAAGAAAACTGTACTTAAACATTAGATATTTCAGATAAAATGAAATTTAGTGTATGTATCCTACTTTTATTAAATGCCTTTACATAGTAACTTAGATATCATCCACACCACTAACATGACCCAAACAGAGAAGATGGTTTTTAGTGAAACTGTTACATAACTACTTATCAGAAAGTCACTGAAAAATATCTTTACTAATAAATATTGTAAACTTTAAACTGGAATTGGGTATATTTTAAAAAAGGATTTGACGAATAAATTTTGAAATAGCCTAATAGCACACATAGCCTACTGCAGTGATTTTTCAGTGATTTTTTTGCCTTTTGGTCCTTAAAAAAAATACATTTGACATTGCAACCCAATACACACACACACAACTGAAACAAAAGTTTCATGGAACAAAATTTACCCTTATTATGTGTAGCACATTCACTCTGATATTTTCTATTGTATTCTATTGTGTTTTTAAAAATTGCTTGTCAAGACCCATTAAATTGATTTCACAATCCACTAATGGGTTGCAAATCAAGATTTAAAACACCATTCTAAACAATAATACTCTTAAGTGGCTCTTATGTTGCTAATATAAAATCAGATTGACACTAAGTACAAAATATTCTACAAGGCACATTGTACCAATTGACTCTAAGACAGTTATTGTGTCTCAACTGTGTGAGAACACAATTATAAATTAAAAACAAATGCCTTTCTCTTTTTTTTTTGGTGTTTGGAACATTTTAGAACACTTACACTTAAATATCTAGGGAAACATATTTCTAAGAAAATAAATCAATGCTGTCATAATACTCCAAGAATCCAAAGAGTCCATGGATGTGCTATCTTTCACAATGATAAGTCAAATAATTTCCTATTTCTAGAACTCAGTGTTGGCAGTGAGAAATGTAGTGAGGCCAACTGTGTCAGTCCCATGTTGTGTTCATCCCTCAGGGACCAATTATACAGCTTCGTTCCTTCTTTATAGAATGAGAAAGTGGTCCCGCTCAATCTCTACAATAGAGAACCAGTGCTTTTATATATCTAAACTACAAGGCGGCAACACACACAACTGAGTGTTTAACAAATGCCTCTTTGTACTGGCAATAATAATAACAGAAAGAGAGGCAACCAGGTTCCTGCAGAGGAAGGCCAGGGGTTCAAACAGCCCCAATCCTTGCTCCTCTCGGCCTGGAACACAGTGGGGTGGCAAGCAATGGGATTTTTTTTTTTTTAAGTAAGTGTATTTGGAACATTTTTAAGAAAACATTTTACCTAGGTATAGCAATCCAACTTATGTTTTGGAATCTGAGACCAAAATAGCCATTCCTCAGATCTGTCTATCACAGCCTCCACTTCCTTCTTACAAGTTGGCCGAGTAACAGCTCAAGGGCTTTTCCGTGTGTCATGTCTCCTGCTGCAGGAGACAAGTAAGAGCCGATTCTAGAAGTGGCTCGAAGCCCCAGACTATCCCAAAGTTTCACCTTGTTTCTGGCTCCTACAAGATGGGAAAGGAAGAAGGGGAATGCATTTTGCTTTTTCAGCAAGAACTCTTTCTGTTTACATTGCTATAATGTAAAAATACTGCATATTCCCTTCAACAGCTAGCCCAATGCCTTCATAATACCTATCATTTATTAAATATTATTATATAACCTGTGTGTACGTGTGTGTGTACATTTGGAGAGAAAGAGACACACACAAAGAGAAACAGAGAGAGATCTTAAGTGATGTATCCAATGAAGTAGCCTATTTCTATATTCACATTTTTGAGATAATATAACTTATTCAGTATGACACAGCTAGTTACTAAAAGAGGCAGATTTTAAATCTAGAGCAGAATGACATCGAAACTCATGCTTTTCCCGTATCATCTGGACTCAATTTACTTTTGCAATTATCTTTTTTTTTTTTTTTTTGTAGGCTTTATTTTTTTAGAGCGGTTTGGGTTTACAGAAAAGTTGAGCAGGAAGTATACAGAGTTCCCATACACTGCCTTTCCCCTCCACCTTCGGATTCCACTCTTATTAATGTCTTGCACTGGTGTGGTACGTGTTGCAATTGATGAACCCATGTTGATACATTATTAACTAAAGTGTATAGTTTACGTTAGGGTTCACTCTTTGTGTTGCACGGTTCTATGGGTTTTGCCAAATGCACAATGCCACAATGCCACGTATCCAACTACAGTATCATATAGAATAGTTTCATTGCCCTAAAAATGTCCTCTGCTCCACCTGTTCATCCCTTGCGCTTCCCTCACCCCTGTCAACTACTGATCTTTTTCCTGTCTCTATAGTTTTGCCTTTTCCAGAATGTTATAAACTTGGAATCATACAGTATGTAGCGTTTTGACACTGGCTTCTTTCACTTAGTAATATGTGTTTCAAGTTCCTCCATGTCGTTTTGTGTCTTGATAGCTCATTTCTTTTTATTGCTGAATAATCTTTTGTTATATGATGTATCACAGTTTGTTTATCCATTCATCTACTGAAGGATATTTTGATTGCTTCCAATTTTTGGCAGTTGCAAGTTTTTGTGTGGACATAAGTTTTCAACTCATTTGGGAAACTACCTAAGAATGTGATTATGGGATCATACTCAACCCATGTTTAGCTTTGTAAGGCATTGCCAGACTGTCTTCCAAAGTGGCTGTACCATTTTGCATTCCAACCAGCAATGAATGAGAGAGTTCTTGTTACTCCACATCCCTTCCAGCATTTAGTGCTATCAGTGTTCTGGATTTTAGCCATTTTAATAGGTGTGTAGTGATATCGCATTGTTGTTTTAATTTCCAATTGCATAATAATATATGACATTGAGCATATTTTCATCTGCTTATTTGCCATCTGTATATCTTCTTGGTGAGGTATCTGTTCAGATCTTTTGCCCAATTTTTAATTGGGTTGTTTTCTTGTTGTTCCTATCATATATTATATACACATAATATTGATTATATACAGTGTTATATAATATATAATAATATTATATTTTATGTTATTGTTATATGTTATTATTATTGCTATTTCATGTTATTGAATTTTAAGAATTCTTTGTATATTTTACTTTTCCAATTAAAATCATTGGCATCCCTCTAGCATGGAGCCCACCTGGACCACTCACTCTTCCCTGACTCTACTCAGGGACACTCACCTTGGCTCACAGCACCGCCACCAGGAAGGCCTGCCTCTAGATCCACCTGTCAGAATCCCACCTAGGTCCAATGCCCTCTCTTCCATGAGTCTTCCTTAACACTCTCGAAGCGCCAGCTCTCTCTCCTGTCTGGAATCCCCAGCATTTAGTTTGGATTACTCATATACTTTTTCCCACTCTGCCTTGTTTATAGTTATATGAGTAGCAATTTGACCTCATTTGTAAATTAATTAGGAACAGAGTTGACCCAGTAGTCATTATATTCTTTAAATTACTTATCACAACATCTTAAATATAGTCAGTACATGGATGTCTCTTGAATCATACTGATAAATAGACAGAAGATGAACACACAGGGAAGGCAAGAAAGTTGGAGAGGTAACTTTGGCCTATTACCTAATCTACGTAGGCATACAAATCAAATACAGATTTGTATTTCTGCCTGAGGTCATTCTTCAGATTATTGTATCTCCCAGGACAGGTGCATCTTCAGACAAATTTTAGAAGCCGTCGTTAGTATAGATCAAATTATGAATTTTGGTTGGTATGACTTTGCTTAAAATTCTTAAAAATAATCCATGCATATGTTGTTGTTGTTGTTGTTGTTTTGTGAGGAAGATCAGCCCTGAGCTAACATCCGTGCTAATCCTCCTCTTTTTGCTGAGGAAGACCAGCGCTGAGCTAACATCCATTGCCTAATCCTCCTCCTTTTTTTTTTTCCACAAAGCCCCCCAGTAGATAGTTGTGTGTCATAGTTGCACATCCTTCTAGTTGCTGTATGTGAGACTCGGCCTCAGCATGGCCAGAGAAGCAGTGCGTCAGTTAGCGCCGGGGGTTCCGAACCCGGGCCGCCAGCAGCGGAGCACGAGCACTCAACCGCCAAGCCACGGGGCTGGCCCCCATGCATATGTTTTTTAAAAAGTCAAATAGCTTGGAAGGCTTTGTTCTACTTTTTTTCGTGCCCATCTGGCTCTTTCTGTGAAGAAAATACCTTTAAACACTTTTATATTTTGTTCTCTTCGTCGCTATGTCTTTATCTCTAAATAATTTGCAGAGGTGTTGTTTTCTTGAATTTTTTTCAACCTTAAAAATTATCTATTAGTTTCCTGCTATAATATCTATGTTTATAAAGAATATCTATAAATTCCCATTTGGAATGAAAATTTTGTTTCCTTTCTTTCTAGCCAGTACTATAACCCTTCTGGCCTCTGTTTTACGTAAGTGGAGGTAACCAGAAGAGCGAGGAGGGCAAAATTTATTTTAAACCTTATTACTGCAAGAAAACTTTGTAATTTAAATGTATAGTTATATAAATTGTAGACAGGCTCTAATCCACTTTTAGAAAAACCTGTTTAGGTCTTTTTGGTATGTTTTACTTGGGTAACTACAATTTCTGGAAATGCAGCTGAAAAGGGTGAAATATCTGTGGTTTTCTTAAAGTAGTCATTTTTAACATAGTTAAAAAGCTCCATGTGATAATTTAACAACTCTTATTTCCTTCCAGCATTCTATTCCAGAGACATAATAAAGCAATGAAAGAAATATGATGCCTGTAAAATGTCCCTTCGAGAAGGAAAAATACCAATGGAAATGTACTAATCTAGTTGATTAAAAACGTACCAAAAAGAATCTCACGTCTGCCAGTGCGCTGACCCTGCCCTTTGTTTCCTACAGAATGGATGACATATTGATTGGGGCACCTCTCTTTATGGAACGCGAATTTGAGAGCAACCCTAAAGAAGTAGGACAAGTTTACCTGTATTTGCAAGTGAGCTCTCTTGTCTTCAGAGACCCACAGGTCCTTGCAGGCACTGAGGTTTTCGGGAGATTCGGTAGTGCTGTGGCACATTTAGGAGATCTGAACCAAGATGGATACAATGGTAATTCACAAATGCGTGGAAGTCGTTTATGTGTCATGATTTCTTGTAACTGTTACATGAAGGAAACAATGGACATCCTAAAGTATTCACAGTGGCGTGTGTGGTACAGTTATTTTTATTGGTTTTTAATAAACCATCAAAAATCTCAGAGCAATTTAAAGTTTATATGTTTTGGCTAATATAGCTGTTACATGGAAATTTTTTCACGTTGATTTAGGGTGTCATATAATAGCTCTAAATAAAGGCAGCACTTACTTTTAAAGTTGATATTTGGATTTAGTGACTTGAAGAGAACTAGAGAATCTTCTATATGTACAGAATCAAGACAAATAAATACATGTTGATATATTAGTAAGTATATTGCCTTCTGATTAACCCATATGGGTTATATATAGGTTATGCTGCATTTTAATTAGTCTGTAAACTTCAGCTGAAACGCATTTCAATGTTTACAATATAAAGTAGTGTTAAATTCTTAGTTTAGAATTGTGGTTCTTTAGGTTAGGAATTTATGAATGCCTTCTAAGTACAGAAAAACATGCAAGCTTACACAAAGTTTTGCATCCATTTTCATTGGATTTTGGATTCATTGGATTCATCCATTTTAAATTAAGAATCAAGGAATAGTGGGTTTCTTGAAGTTTGGGGAAGTAATTTGTTCCAACAAAATAGCCTAGGGAGTGTTTGCATCAGATCAGTATTCATTAGTACCTTTGACAAGTGGTATTGTACTTTTACGATTTCTTTGAAAGAACACATCTCAGCAATGTATGGTTAGTAATTTTTAAAGTACCATAAAACATAAATGCATATTAAAAGCTCATGGTTCCAGGAAAATTAAAAAAAAATACGAGTTCATTTTTAACTGATTTGCTGCTTTCAAAAACTGCTCTATTCCTGAGCAACCAAGTGAAATAAATCATGCTAAATTATCCATGGAGTCATCTTTTCATCATATGTTTTTCTATTTGTCTTTTCTCTCAAATCCTTAATGATATTTTTAAGAGGGAAAAGAAGCAGTTTTAACAACATAAAAGGGATTCTCCCTTTATGAGCCTTAGTGTCCTTGGGTATAAAGTGGGAAAATAGTGCCAAACTGGGGTGAAACCAGGGGACAGATGTAAACTCATTGACTTAGAAGAAGTGAAGGAAGTGCCCCTTTTCACCTACCATATGACAATATCTTTATTTTCTACAACAATCTGAGTTTTTAGATTGTTTATCTTTACCTGTTAAATGAAAGTGGATTTATGATCCTCATTATGTGGTCAAAAATCACATAATGGTCATGTGATCAAAATTCACACTTTATTCAGTCCCATCTGACTTACCTAGGAACAAAGAGAAAGGAATGAATGACAAAATGAGGACAGATACTGTTGTCCGCTGGAGTGGACTATTACATTATTGTGTTTTTGGTAATCTTTTTCATGTGAAACTGAGTATTTATGTGTATTGTTTAGAACAATCCTGATGAACACCATGTGTGGAAGGTGTTTTTCATTCAGTGCTGTATTTAAGTGAGAGTCGGGCCATAGAGCTCTCTCTAGATTTCCCAGTGTCCTCAACTATAAAATGGGTCTTGCCTACCACATGAGACGATGTAATCATTAAATGATATAATCTCTGTGAAAAAGGTTATTTCTTTTAAGAAGAAATTCTCAGGTACCCTGCCAAGGTACCTCGCCCAGTCTACCCACTGGTGATCTGAGCCAGCTCTCGCTGTCACTCACTGAGTTTCCATGTAGACCATCCTCTGGCTGCTCTTTAAATGGGCCAGACTCCCTCCACCTTTGGGCCTCGGCTCTTTCCTCTGATTTCACATGGTCGGTTCTGTCTTGTCCCTAGATTTCAGTATCAATATCAGCCTTAGAGACACCTTGACTGACCTCCTAATCTAAAGTAACAATCCAGTCACTCTCCATCACGTCAGTACTTTCAAGATGTTCTACGTAGCATTTGTTGCTTTTCATCTTTTCTTGATTATTTATTTATCCAAATTGTGTATTTTCTGCACTAGAATGTCAACTTTCTAGAAGCAGTGTCTGGTTCACTGTTGTACCCACTGCATCTGACACTGGTAGTCACTTGATAAATATTTGTTTGATGGATAAAAGAGAATAAATCATTTACCATTACTGTAGGACTACAAAATTTTTAGACAAAACTTAATAAGCCCTTTGGATTTCACGATAATGCTCTTTGATTGTATATAATTCTATTTCTCAAACACTTCTTTATTTTAAAAATATGTTTATGCGTCTCTGTTTGCAGACATTGCCATCGGTGCGCCCTTTGCAGGCAAGGATCAAAGAGGCAAAGTGCTCATTTACAACGGGAACAAGGATGGCTTAAACACCAAGGCTTCCCAAATCCTGCAAGGGGTGTGGGCCTCACAGGCCGTTCCTTCCGGATTTGGCTTTACTTTAAGAGGAGATTCAGACATTGACAAGAATGATTACCCAGGTAAGGTTTTCTTTCTTTTCCCAAGAGAAAGAGTCCACTTCCTAGAAAGAGCCCATCCTCTGGAAAATGCCTCATGTGCAGGCAGTTCTTTCACAAAGCCAAGGGCAAAGTTTAATGATGGCACAGGTTTTTTGTGTATGATTCCAGAGTGACTTTCACGAGAATTTAAAGGCAGACAAAACAAACACTCCCTTTCCTGGCAAGAGACAATATTAGAGAGGCAAGATGGCTTTAAAAAAACTGCATTGAACATAAAACTTGTCAACTGTGCAGCAAAAGTTTTTATTGGAAAACCCTCAGTAATCTGGTCTCCACTGACAAAGCTCGCATCAGATACCTTTGTAAGCAATTTATTTTAACCCCATAATGCCCTTCTGAGCTCATAGTTCCTATTAATCAATTTATGAACCTCAACATTTCTGTTGGGAAGCTCACATTTTTAGAGCATAAATGTTTTCCAGTCATATTTTGTGGTTTTCCAAAGATGGATTGAATATTTTAAAGTGAAGCAGAAAGAAATGGTTAATGATAGAGATCATAAACTATTCGTGATTACCTAATTCATACTGAGGACTCATGGAGTTCCATACAGCACAGAGAGATAATTAATGTTTTGTGCGTGCTGTATGAAAATATGGATTTGTCTTAAAGGATTGTTTCAGTAAGCAAGATTTTAGCAGAGAACATTCGACTTCTTGGTTTTATGGTTCAATTTTCACTTTTACGTTGGTTATTTTAAGATGGTTTCAGTAAATCCTTAGAAATCATTAATAGTCAACTGACAGCTTTAACTATTTATTAAAACCTTGTCTCTTTCTACCACCCCTTCCCTAAGTGAATGTTTTCCACATGTAGAGCTTTTATTATTTCTGGTTTGGGGCAGCATTCCAATCAACTGGCTGCCTAAATATACATCACTAATTTCAGTCCGTTGGCTTTGTCTTCCCATCTGGGATTAGGGAAAAAGAATACTGCAACATACTCTTATAAATTTGCCAGAAACCTTTCATGGCACTAATATAGACGTTGCAGTGGACTCAAAGCGGATTTAGCATCATATCGTATAAGAATACATCCTACTTGCGGCAATTTCAAGACTATCTAAAATTTATTTTCTTAGGTTATATTATGCTAGTCTAATCAATGATGGTTAGGTTTTTTTTGGGGGGGGGAGGGTCTCATACATAATATATTCTATTTTAAATAATCCAGAAATTAGGTCCTTTATGTGATTCCTTCCCAAAATATGTCAGGGTGATTAATGAAATTCAACTCCTGGGTTGCAATTTCAGATAAACAGTTAATTTAGAAAGTTATTGCTGTGCATTATGCTTGCCATAGTCTTCCCTTAGTACCAAGAAACCTTGCAGACAGAATGGCTGTGCCTCCACAAGGTAGAGGAAATAAGAATGTATTGATCGCATAGCCAGTCCATCAACTTCTATTGAAGTCTCCTAAATAAGGGCCAAGAAGGAGAGAAACAGGAAGCACCTTTTCTCTCAAGGAATATTCCCTCCAGGGAGGAGGGGAAAAAGGATTTGAACAGGGAAAAGAGAAGCTAAAGTATGTACACTGTTAGTAATGGGTCATCTCTTAATTATGTCTTTGCATCTCTTCTTGAGAATCAGAAAAAGGTCATTTGAAGCCATTCCCTAGTCAATCACTTTATCTACTGAGGCTGATTCAATTTCTAGTAACTAATGATGTTAATGCAGTATACCTATCTGTCTGTAAAGTAAATATTCTTTACTAAGACAGGACTGTTAATGCCACTTCATTGAATTTTTATCCCTCAAGATAGTCTTGAGGCTTTCAGAGTTTATCTGTACATCTTAGCAGACCTGGGTTCTGGTCCCAATTCTGCCTCTCAAATGAGAATATAGATGTCTTGTGATTCGTGATCCTGTAACATATTCCCTGATCCTCATCTTCTTGCAAAAAGAATGCCACTGAAAGAAGTCTTTTTATCTTGACACCAAGTTCCCAAGGACCTATCGAGGGAAAACTTCCTTACAGGCAGGTGATGAGGTTCTGTTAACTAGTATAGCAGATTTGAAATCTGCAGGCATAATTCAGGAATTAGACATGTAAATTTTCTCATTTTTCTATAAATGAATTCCATTTAGCTCTCAAGCCTCCATTTCCATCATGGTGGAAAACCTTAACCGGCAGTCACTTCTAGATTCAGACTTAATCTCATTTGGGTACATGTTCTTTCAGATTTAAGACTCTCTCCTTCCTGCCTCTGCGGCCACTCTCCCGAGGAGTGGAGTAGCAGGGGGTGTGCCTTCTGTCTAGGGATTGAAAAAGAGGCATCTGGCCCAAGAGCATCATCTGTTGTTATTGGCCTCTGGCTGAAGGATAGCTCAGTCTCTCATGGTCTTTGCTCAAGCTTCTGTGGTTAATTCCATGGTCTGTGTGGTGACCACTGCTCAAAAGTTCCATGTGTCCTGGATCCTCATCCTATTTTGGCCTCTTCTGGTCCACTTTCAGCAAGCAGTGCTACCAATGGGACTCAGATACTCTCAGGTTGGGTCTTCAGGTTTCTGAGATTGCCCTTAGGTTTATACAGCTAGATTATTCGTTTAACCATTGCCAATTTCCACCTAGGCACCATGTTACTCCAGCGCCTAATGGGGTTGCCGTCTTCTTGGACTTTGCCTGAGAAGTAGCAAAAGCCCTCTCTTCCCCTAAAAGGTTATTGGGTGGCATGCTTTCCAAACCCCACAGTTCATTTTATAAACTCTATGTTCTAGTCCTCGATGGTCTGTCTTAGGATTTTCCAAACCAGTCCTTTCTGGAACTTAAAAGGAAATACAATTTTCTTTTTTTTCTCTGGGATCCTGCTTTTTCAAATCAAAAGAACCCCGCCTTCAGACTGTTGTGCCTTCTGTGAGTTTCAAAATCCATTCAACAAATTGACTTCCTTCTAGGATGTATCTATCTGGTCATCCTCTATAAGCAGTGGTTCTCAATCTTGGCTGCACGTTAGAATCACCTGGGGAACTTGAAAAAATGCATATGATCAGGTCACCCTCCAGACCAATTAAGTCAGAATCTCTGGGGGTGGAACTCAGATTATGATAATGTGTTTAAGTGACCTGGGTGATTCCAGTGTACGAGCGAGCTGGGAACCAATGATCTAGAGCAAGGTTTCCCCACTTTAATGAACATGTGGATCACCTGGGCACCCTGTTCAAATGCAGATCCTGATTCAGTAGGTCATGTGGGTGAGAAAGAGTCTTCATTTCCAGCAAGTTCCCAGGTAATACCATTGCTGCTCTTCTTCAAACCACATCTTGAGTGGTGAGCTCTGAAACAGTGTGCACGCCAGCCACTTCTTGAGTCTCTTAATAAAGGCTGAATGCATGGCACCTCTCAGGTATTCTGATTTACTGAGTCTGGGATGGGGTTCAGGGACTTGTGTTTTTACCCAGGACCCTACTTTGAGAAACACTGCTCTAGAGTCTTTGTGCTAGGTTCCCAGGCCTACAGTAGGCAGACGTGCAGTTTTCTCTTCTGGCAAGAACCTGTTAGCTAAGCTGTGGCATTTCATTTACTCTTTACCAGGTTGTCAAACCAACCCGAGGCCCTTTTCTCCAGATTGCCTCTGTGTGGTGACCGCCACTGGAACGCTCAGGCACCCCACATGCTGTGGCCTCATAGGGGAATATTAAGGAAGGCCCATGGAAAATATTTAACTGTTCATGCACTCTTCTACATTTCCTGGAAGTTACCTGTGCATTTAAAATGATACCTCACTGACTTTCATTTAAAATATATTATCGCATTTGCTGGGAATTAACACACTTTAGCCTGGCTTAAGCCATAAAAGGAGATATTTATATTAAGGCTACAGGAATATCTCAAGGGTACCTAAAGACAGGGACTCTGCCAGGTCTCTGGAAGGGCTGACTGGGATCCAAAATTGTCAGGACTTTCTTTCTCTCTCTTACTCTGGTCTCTGCTTGTCTCTCTCAATCTCTCTCTCTCTCTCTGTCTCCCTCCCTCCCTCTCTCTCTCTCTCCAGACCATATTTCTCTGGGCACATAGTACTGTTTTTACTCCACAGCTCCAGAGTTTGCATGTAGCAGTTGTACTCACTCAAAGAGACTGTCTGCAATTTATCTCAGTCCCAAGTCCTGGGAAGGGAATCCGATAGGCTCTGAGGCAAAGGGTGACATTTTCCAAAAAAGTACGAGTTGACTTGTGGACTGTGCAAGTATTCCAATAGGTATCCACTATGGCTCCCCTGTAAAACAAAACAAAACAAACAAAAATGGCCCTGGGAAATAAGAATTCAATAACAAATGAAGAAAATAAAAGAAAAAAATTATTTTAGAAATGAAATAATAAATTCGATGAATAAAATCAGTTTTCAGGGGGCCAGCCCAGTGGCATAGTGGTTAAGTTCACACACTTGCTTCGGTGGCCCGGGGTTCACAGGTTCGGATCTTGGGTACAGACTTATGCACCGCTCATCAGGCCATGCTGTGGTGGCATCCCATATATAAAATAGAGGAAGATGGGCATAGATGTTAGCTCAGGGCCCAATCTTCCTCATCAAAAAAAAAAAAAAAAGATTTCCAAATTGCTCAACAATATTTTTGTTTGTTCCTTTAGTTTCAAT
Organism: Diceros bicornis minor; assembly: GCF_020826845.1. Taxonomy (NCBI): domain Eukaryota; kingdom Metazoa; phylum Chordata; class Mammalia; order Perissodactyla; family Rhinocerotidae; genus Diceros; species Diceros bicornis. Next base: position 16,042,528 of record NC_080775.1, on the reverse strand, counting down.
GTCTAAAAGAAAAATAAGTAAGAAATTCATTCAATCAAAAAATATGTATTAGCCTTTACTATGTACTAGACATTGTGCTGGGGCTGGGGGACAGTGGCGAACGAGGCAGACACAGTCACTGCCTTTCCAAAGCTAACATCTGAGAGGAGAAAGACGGACAGGTAAACAATTGCAGCAAAGTGTGAGCAGCACTGTAATGGGCGAAGTAGAGCTTGCAATGGGGGCCCATGAGGAGGATGCCCATCCCCATCTACAGAAATAGGGGAAGACTCCCATATGAAGGGACCTCTAAGTTGACTTCACTTGAAGGCTGAGTAACAGATAGCCATGGAGTGGAACAAGCAGAAGGAACAGCAGATGTGAAAGCCCAGAGCTAGTAAGAACGCATGGAACCACGAAAAGCCGTGCTGCATCACTGGTACATAAATAGGATGTGAGGCTGGAGAGGTAAGCTGGAGCCAGATGGAGAAGCCATTCTTGGAGTTTATGCTGAGGGGAATGGGAAGGCACTCTGGAAGTGGCACTCTGGCTCTGGGGTGGAGAATGGACTGGTAGGATTCCCTATTGATGCAGGTTAGTTAGAGATGACAGTGGCCTGAACCCATATAGAGGGGTGTAGGAAAGTGAAGGGATGCAAGAGTTTTTCGGGAGATGGGATCAACAGGACTTAGTGACTGTTGTGTGGGGAGCAGGGGTGAAGGAGAGGAAGGATTTTGAATGACTTCCGGTGTTCTGGATTTGGCAGCTAGCTGGATGGTGGTGCATACACTGAAACAGGGAATGCTGAGGAGAAGCAGAACTGTGGGAAAAATGATGATTTTTAAGCATCCTGAGTCTGAGATGCCTTGGCCTATGCAGGGGCGATGCAGGGTAGCATGGGGGGTGGGTGGGTAGGATGCTCCAGGAAATGAGAGGCACAAGGCTCAGCCAGGTGCTCCAGGCACTGAGAGGTCGGGCTTTGAGGTGGTGGCGTGCTGGACGCCAGCACAAGGAGTGATTCGGATTCAGGCAGGTTTCCTCATCAGTGATTCAGGATCTGGAGTCCTTGCCCAAAGCTTTGAGAACCCGCTTGTCACCCGCTCAGGGTCTTTTTCTCAATCCACCAAATGATAAGCTCAAGGAATGAAGGACATGGTGGGTGCCTTCACACTGATGGACAGATAATTCTTTTTGTATGTTGGATGTTGTGTTGGCTTTCTCTAGGATATCCTACAATATAAGAATTTGCAAGTTTATGAAATATTTAAGTCTTTAAATACAAGTCTTTTTTGGAATAGAATAATATAATATTGGAAAGAGATTCATGTGTGGTTGCTGATGATTATGCTTGTGAATTTTAAAAGTATATTATGAGAAAAATATTGTTGGCCTTTAGGAATCTGATAATTATTTGGTCTTAATCAAAGGAATTATCTAAAGAAAATATACAAGCTCTATGGCTCCACATATAGGCACCTGCAATTCCCCCTGACATACTTCCAGAACCCGAGCTAATTCCATGATTGGGGCTGCTGCAAATGATGTACAGGTTGTGCCCAGCCACAGGACAAGTGGGGGCAGATTCGTATACCAAGGGGTTCCCTCCACTCAGGAGGGAAAGGGGTATTTTTTTTTTTTTTGGTGAGGAAGATTGGCCCAGAACAAACATTCATTGCCAATCTTCCTCTTTTTGCTTGAGGAAGATTGTCCCTGAGCCAACATCTGTGCCAATCCTCTTCTGCTTTGTATGTGGGACACCACCACAGCATGGCTTGATGAGCAGTGTATAGGTCCACACCCGGGATCTGAACCTGCGAACCCCGGACTGCCAAAGCGGAGGGCACGCACTTAACCACTACGCCACTGGGCTGGCCCCAGGCGTATCTTTTTAAATGCACACACAGGCGTGATGTGGGCTCTCAATGGCCCTATTCTGGGAACTCCATTCTAAATAGATGAGGAACGAAATTCCAAACCCTGTCACTTTACTACCCAGTCACCTGCAGAATTCATGAGAAAACAAATGCAAAGCAAACAGATTTGAAATTCTGAATCAAAACGAGTCAAACTATTTGGAATTGTTATGGAATGGAACACACTTGAAAAGCCATGCTTACCAAAAGAGGTGGTTTCTGGTGGAGTGAAGATGGGTTGTTTTTCCCATTCCTGAAGTGAACACTTCTCCCTCATTTTAGGTGCCCAAATGCTTAGCAGCTACATCTGATAGCACTCTTGTTACCTGCCATCCACCCATTTCTGGGCCAGCTGCTATGAAACCTACTATGATAGTGGCGGGACACGCACGTGGCCCTGTTTGTTAGATAGCAGCAAGTACTCTTTACATGTTCTTGACACAACCCATCTGCCTTTTACAGGAAGAAAGAGTAAGGTTGATTGTGATGTTTGATATGTATATTTGTTCCATCCCCAGACTGGCTAGAAGTCAGTTCACACAGGACCTGAAATAATCAAAAGCGCAGACATACAAAAGGTAGTTTGACTTGTATTTACTCTTTGTCACATGATCTATTCTGCAAGTTACAGATGTTCTGTATTTGAGCAGGACCAGACAGTCTTCTTGCCTTAGGGGAAAAGAACGCTAGCAAGGAGCAGACAGGAAGCCAATTAATTGCCAACATTATTGCAATTATAGCAACTGTTAACGACTAAGAATTAAGAGTCCAAAGCATTCCAGCCATTGCATAGAAAATACAGTTCATATCCATTGGAATATTCTTTTTGAATCTTTCTCATACACACATACATACCCTCACACTTACATATATGTATATATAAAAATGTGTGTATATTTTTTGTATGTACATGTATGTGCACAGCAAGAGAGTGTATAGGGTAAGACTGGATGACACTCCATTCTTTCTTTTTGGGAAATATCAAACCAATATGAAATAACCATATTAAAGTTAGCGGAGTGGCTGTGTTCAGGGGAAGAGAAATCATACTGCCCGGATTCAGATTCCCATCCATCTGATGAGCTGTGTGACACTGGACAAGTTATTTGATTTCTTTGAGCTTCCCTTTCCTTATGTGGTATTATGGGGCTAATAATACCTGCTTCACTGGGTTGCATGTGCTCGCACTTTCTAGATTGGTAGAGGATTTTTACAGAATGTTGTGAAATGGCTTAGAATAGGAAGGGAAATCCATTTGGTTAACATGAACGGAATCAAAGCTGCTTTACTTCACAGACTTATTGCGCCACATACAGTGTTGAAAAACTGCATTCTAGGATTCTGGAGATGGACAGTGTAGGTTTAAAACTTGACTCCACTGCTTTCTAGCTGGATAAGAGTGAAACAATTTCTTAACCTCTCTGAACTCCAATTTCCTTATCTATAAAATTAGATAATAATATGTTGGTATAAAGATGAAATGAAATTATATAATATGAAATGAGATGATGCATTTAAGCTAAAAGGAGATTATATGGAAGATTGTTTAATAAATGGCAGCTCTTTAATCAAGTTTTAAGACAAGACTCTATATTTTGGAGGTATTCTTTTTCTTATGCCCACTAGTTGATATTATTTTCTTTTGCTTATTCTGTTTCCATGGTTCCCAATCTTAATTTGCAGTACTACACTTGCTTCCCCTGCCCCAGACAAATAGGAAAATGAGAATATGAATGTAGCTATTGAGACTCTGCTGGGGTGAGAACCACTCATAAAATTCCTGTTGCTGGACCCTCACTAGAAGCTTCCCCTAATATCATGAGGTTGCTGTCCTGCTATGATGTAATTCTACCACTCACCCCATCCTACCTCCACCCCTCAGTGGGAGATGAGGCATAAGGGACTTCTTCCACATCTCACTACTGTGATTTACTGGGTGCCAGGAATGAAAAATGGTCTTCCCTTTCGGCCCCTTAGCCATTTAAGGATATTTAATTTCATATAAATTAGGCCCTAACTTGGGTGATGACAATGGCAATTAAAGGAAGGAACTGAGGAAATAATGTAAATGAAAAATAGACAAGACTTGGTAATGACTGGCTGTGATGGAAGGTAGAGGAGGTGGGGGTGAGTGAGGAAGAGGTGGTGTTAAAGATGACTCTGGAATTTTGACCTATTGTACCCAAGAAAAGTGTGGTATAATGGACAGACATTTCGTTATAGAAATATAGAGATTCTACTATAGAAATAATGTTTGGAATAATTTTCCTAACATCTAGTTTAACCACTCAGTAATGTTTTAGACTTCTTACAATAAATATTGTCATCAGCACACATATATAAATAGGAGTCATAAATATTTTCCTTTCTGGCACCAAAATTCTTTTTCCTACTCAAAATACAGATGTGTTCAGGTTTCTATATTGGTGCTCATTGGAAAACTAGGGTTGACTAGAGGAGTATCTTGTATACATTAATTGAGTGAAAGCATTTCAGAGAAGAAACAGCTGTGATAGTCAAGAATCCCTAAAATTCAGTGATCTTGTCTAATCCCATTAAACATGATTGTATAAAAAGGACATCTGCTAAATGCATAGCCCAGACGTTGAAGGGTGGCGGAGGGGAAGTGCAGGTTTTGTTGAGGAGCAGAAATCTTACAGGCTATAAAAACTGGAGAAAAACATGGCTGAATGCCAAGACTATCACTGTCTCGTTCAGGCCCCTAATATACGATGATTATATCATGAAGCCATCTCAGACAATTATACCAAATGAAATAAAATGACCCATCATCTCTTTTAATGAGTGTTCTGTGTGTGTGTGTGTATGTGTGTGTGAGGAAAAACGAGCAAAAGAAAACCTACACATGAGAAGAAATAAAAGGGTGGTTTTAACCAAAGGGAATAATGCATTTTAATCAAACCTTGGGCTCCTCGAAATTGATTTGAAGTTTAGTTGAACTAAGTTCAACTCTTATAGTCAAAGTTTATTTTTACTTCTCAAACTGCTACTCAAGTTTTTATGAAAAGCAAAACGCTATGTTCTTATTGAACAAGATTTTCATAATTTCATTATAAACACATTAGAAATTAGAATATACATTTCTTGTAAAAATATCTTATGAATTTAGATTAAATTGAATGAATCACGTCAACTGAAAGAGTTCTCGGACTTGAATCCCACAGTGACATAAAGTAAAAGAAAAAATAAGTGGAGAGAGGAAAGACTTCAATTCTAGAACCCATTCTCCCAAGACAATGTGACTTGAGTAATTCGACCTCTCTGGGCCTTACTTTCCTCATCTGAAAGTGGTGTGGATATATGGAATGTTTCTCCAAGGGTCTTTTAAATTCTGAACTTCTCTGATTCTGTAATCCAAGATCTAGACTTACCGCCTCCCAGATTTCTCTGTAATATTGGCTAAATTATTAAGGCTCTATCTCTGAAAAAAAAAAAATAGTGAAAGTATACAAGACTTGTTTCTTAATTTTTTCTTGAAAATAATTTCAGACTGACAGAAAAGTTGCAAAAATAGTACAGAGAGTCTGATGAGCCTTCACCCTGCTTCCCCTAATATTAACATCTTATATCACCATCGTACAATTAGCTATTCACTAATCTATAGACCTAGTAGAAATTCTAATTGAATTTCGCCATTTGTCCCACTAGTGTTCTTTTTCTAGTCCAACACCCAATCCAGGATCCCACATTGCATTTGGTTGTCATGTCTCCTAGTCTCCTCCAATCTGTGACAGCCCCTGGATCTTGCTTTGCTGTCGTGACTTTGACACTTTTGAAGAGTACTGGCTAGACATTTTGAAGAATGTCCCTGCACTTAGATCTGTCTGATGTTTGCTCATGATTAGATGGAGGTTATGTATTTTTGGCAAGAATACCACACAGGTGATGCTGGGCCCTTCTCAGTGCATCGTAGCAGGAGGTCCATGATGCCTATTGTCTTTCTGCACATTGATCACTTGCTTGTGGTGATATTGGCCAGGTTTCCCACTGTAAAGCTACTATTTTTCCCCTTTTATAATAAGTGTCTTTGGAGAGTTACTATGAGACTATGCAAATATCCTGTTTCTCATCATACTTTTGCCCACTAATCTTAGCATCCACTGATGATTCTCATCTATAACAATTATTACTGCCTAATTGCTATTTTCTATTTTCATCTTTCTTTCTATATTTATTAATTGCAATTCTAATGTAAGAAAAACATGTCTCTTCTACCTATTTATTTATTTACTCAATTTTTTTATATCTGTATGGATTTGTGCATATCTATTTTATTTTATGGGCTATCATCCATTACATATTTATTTATTTTTGTTGGTTAAATTTTCCCATATTTGGCCCTTAGGAACACCTTCCAGTTGGTTCCTATGTTCTTTTAATATTCCCCATCCTTTTATGAGCATTTCGTTACTTTCTGTTACCACCACAAGATACTCCAGGCTCATCTTGTATTTTTCCCTGCCCCATCCCTGGAATCAACCGTTCTTCAAAGAGCTGAAGTTCCCTTTATTGAAGAATGGTATTTAGAAACTACCATCTGGATAATAGGCATTCTCACGGCTGCAAGTATCAAGATAAGACTTGTAATGCACAAAATTCTATAGATTGCTGTGTTCCCATATATTATAGCTACATTCCAAACCATCAAGATTACTTGAAATTAACAAATTAAATTTTTTTCAACCCATATTTTGTAGGTCAATATTTTTGCATTTTAGTCGTCAACAACAGGTATTTGGGCAACGTTAATATTATTCAGCTAATGCTGAGAGCAGCTACCAATTTTCTTCACTTTTAAAGATGATGATAGAATATTCATTGGTTATGTGATATTCAAGAGATTGTGCTTTTGGAAATACAATTTATTCAACAAATACTTATTGAGTCCTTTCATGTACCTGACACTATTCTAGATTTTGAGGATACAACACTGAATTAAATAAAGATCCTGCTTTCATGGGCCTGAATTCAAATTCTAGCTGTAACACTGGCCTACTGTGTGAGCTTGACACATTACTCAACCTCTCAGGCCTCAGTCCTCATTGGTAAAATGGGTATAACAGCATCTAATAACAGTTCCCCCTTTAAAGGAGTGTTTTGGATGTTAAGTTAGATAATATGTATAAAGCAGTTAGCACGGTGAATAGCACCTAATAGCAGTCACCAAATATTAGTTATAAATGACATCTTGATACTATTTTGACATAATCCATGTCCTTAAGAAACAGTGCAATCATAGAAATAAGGCATCCAACAATCAACTGTAGTACAAGGCAGCACATGAGAAGAGTTCTGAGAAGGTTATTAAAAAAATAATGAGTGAGCTAAAAAGAGAAAGTACTTCTGCTAAGGTGATCTAAAAAAGCTTCATGGGAGAAGTAATGGTTAAGTAGGATCTTAAGATAGAGGTATGATTATAAGTGGTTATATGGAGAAGGCATTCCAGAAGAGGAACACAGCATCGGCAAAGACTCAGACATAAGGAAAGGCAATTTTGGAAGTGATTTGGTCTGAATTGATGGGAGCATAAATGGAGTCAACAAGAGGTAGATTTGGGACAGATAATAAAGGGCCTTGAATAACATTAAATAATTGATACTTTATTAGGAAAATAATGGAAAAATGTTGTATATTTCAAAATGACACTTTAAGTACTTCAGTCTTGAGCAATGAGCAGAATGAGTCATAATAAAGAAGAAACTTGAAGTCAAAAGCTATTGAATTATCCCAGGTAAGGCCGGTGCATGGAACCGGGTGAGAGCAGCACTCAGGCCAGTGCAGCCTGGAGGCATGTGGGGATAAACAGCCTCGGGGCCGCCTTCAGCTCCTGCTGAGGGATGAGACCTGGAGGATAAGTATCCAGCCTCCCATCCTTCAGGCAGACAGTTTGGGAGCCATTCTGCCCACTTCTCAAGAGATCCCACTGTCTATACCTTCAGCCTTGAAATGTACCTTTATATTCAGAGATGTGATAAATGTTTAACAACCAGATCTCCAGGGAGGAAAAAGCCCAAATCTGTAGCATTTACCAGTTTCCATGGTGTAAATATTCTCACCTTGGTTGACTTCAAGCTACAGTTGACTTTTATGTGATAAGAGTTACACGATTGCTGTAGGTACAGTTGAGATGAACCTGACATATCTACCTGCTACTGCCCAGCCATTCATAAATACACTGACCTTCTGTTTTTGTGATAGCATTCCAATGGGAAATCTGCATATGTGATTTTCTATTTTAATTCAGAAATTCACAGATCCAGGTTGACAATGACTGTTGTCTATACTCACAACTGCATTTATGAAAGAACAAAACAAAGAATAGCAACAGTCATTTTCAAGTCCAATAACATAATATGTTGACCTTTTATTCCATCCTTAAGTTAAGACATCAAAGTTTGGATTCTATCATGTCTCTAAAACAGATATTTCTATTTTGTTTATTCTGGTGTGAAGATCAGTGAGAACCTTCATCTGCTTCGTTTCTGGCTCATCTTTGAAGAGTCAGCCAATATTGAAAAATTGTGTCTTATATCCAAAGCTGGTTATCAGTGATTTTAAAAATTAGATTAGAACTCCATTACACACCTGAACTGCATCCCTCCACACGCTTGAACTAGCTTCTAAGATAAAACTTTTCACAAATAAGATTAAATCTTTCAGAAATAATTAACCCTAGAGTTTGTCCTAGACAGATTCAAATTATATCCTACTTGTAGGAAGTAAATATAAGTCACCAGATAAAAGAAATGTAACCCTATGGCTATTACCTTTATATGTTACATATCACCTGCCAGTTTAAGTTTTTTGTAAAACAGACTTTATTTTTTAAAGCATTTTTAGGTTCAAAGCAAAATTGAGCAGAAAGTACAGAGAGATCCCGTATACTTCCTGCCCCCAACACATGCAAAGCCTCCCCCATTATCAGCATCCCTCATGAGAGTGGTACCTTTATTACAATCGACAAACTTACATTGACACATCATAATCACCCAAAGTCCATAGTTTACATTAGGGTTCACTCTTGGTGTTGTACATTCTGTGGGTTTGGACAAATGTATAATGACACCTATTCATCATTATAGTATCAGAGTAGTTTCACTGCCCCAAAAATCCTCTGTGCTCCGCCTATTCATCCCTCCCTCTCCCATAACACCTGGCAGCCACTGATCTTTTTACTGTCTCCATAGTTTTGCCTTTTCCAGAACGTCATATAGTTGGAATCATACAGAATGTACCTTTTCAGACTGGCTTCTTTCACTTGGTAGTATGCAGTTGAGTTTCCTCCATGGTTTTTCATGGCTTGATAGCTCAGTTCTTTTTGGTGCTGAATAATATTCCATTGTCTGGATATACCACAGTTTATTTATCCATTCACCTACTGAAGGGCATCTTGGTTGCTTTCAAGTTTGGGCAATTATGAATAAGACTGCTACAAACATTTGTGTGCAGGTTTTTGGTGTGGACATACATTTTCGACTCCTTTGGGTTAATACCAAGGAGTGAGATTCCTGGATTGTATGGCAAGAGTATGTTTAGTTTTGTAAGAAACCACCAAACTGTCTTCCAAAGTGGCTGTACCATTTGCGTTCCCACAAGCAGTGAATGAGAGGTCCTGTTGCTTAACAACATCGCCAGCATTTGGTATTGTCAGCGTTTTGGATTTGGGCTACCCTATTAGGTGTGTGGTGTTAGCTCATTGTTGTTTTAATTTACATTTCCCTGTTGACATGTAATTTGGAGCATCTTTTCATGTGCTTATTTGCCGTCAACATATCTTCTTCAGTGAGGTGTCTGTTAAGGTCTTTGGTTCATCTTCTTAGTGGGGTTATTTGTTTTCTTATTATTGAGTTTTAAGAGTTTTTTGTGTATTTTGGATAACATCCTTTATCAGATGTGCCTTTTGCAAATATTTTTCCTAGTCTGTGGCTTGTCTTCCCATTATCCTGACATTGTCCTTCACAGAGCAGAAGTTTTTAATTTTAAAGAAGTCAGCTTATCAATTATTTCTTTCTTGGATCGTGCCTTTGGTGTTGTATCTAAAAAGTCACTGCCATACCCAAGATCATCCAGGTTTTCTCCTATGTTGTATTCTAGGAGAATTTATAGTTCTGTGTTTTATATTTATGTCTGTGATCCAGTTAATTTTTGTGAAGAGTATAAGGTCTATATCTAGGTTTATTTTTTTGCATGTGGATTTTCAGTTGTTCCAGCACTTTTGTTAAAAAGACTACCTTTGTTCCATTGTATTGCCTTTGCTCCTGTGTCAAAGATCAGTTGACTATATTGCTACATGTATTTTAACACTCTGTTGTTAGGCACGTATGTGTTACGGATCATGTCTTCTTGGAGAATTTACCCCTTTATCATTATGTAATGCCCTTCTTGATCCCTGATAACTTTCCTTACTCTGCAGTCTGCTCTGTCTGAAATTAACATAGCTACTCCTGCTTTCTTTTGATTAGTCTTAGCATGTATATCTTTCTCCATCCATTTGCTTTTCATCTCTATGTGGCATTATATTTAAAGTGGGTTTCTTGTAGATAACGTACAGTTGGGTATTTTTTTATCTATTCTGACAATCTCTATCTTATAATTGGTGTAATTAGACCACTGACATTCAAAGTGATTATTGATATAATTAGATTAAGATCTACCATGTGTGTTACTATTTTCTCCTTGTTGCTCTTGTTCTTTGTTCCTCTTTTTGTCTTCCACTCTTTTTCTGCCTTTTGAGGTTTTAATTGAGCATTTATGTGATTCCATTTTATCTCCTTTCTTAGCAAATCAGTTATACTTCTCTTTTTACTTGTTTTTAGTGATTGCCCTAGAGATTGCAATATACATTTACGTTTACAACTAATCCAAGTCCATTTCAAATCTCATTATACCACATCACAGGTAGTGAGAGTATCTTATAATAACAAAATAATTTTAATTCCTCCCTCCTGTCCCTTATATCATTGCTGTCATTCATTTTATTTATACATAGTATATATGTATATACATCATATATATGTATAATTATATATATAATTACATTAATATATAACATTAATATATAAATTATATATAAATATATATAAGCATACATAGTTGAATACAGTGTTGCTATTATTATTTTGAACTGTTACATGTTAGATTGGTAGATCTGAGTTTCTGACCTATATCATTTTCCTCCTCTCTAAAGAACTTCTTTCTACATTTCTTGCAAGGCAGGCTTATTTTCAATAAATTCCTTCAATTTTTGTTTGTCTGAGAAAGTCTTTGTTTCTCCTTCAATTTTGAAGGATAATTTTGCAGAGTAAAGAATTCTAGGTTGGTGGTTTTTTCTCTCAACACTTTAAATATTTCACTCCACTCTCTTCTTGCTTGCATGGTTTCTGGGGAGAAGTCAGATATAATTCTTATCCTTGCTCCTCTATAGGTAAGGTGTTTTTTGCCTCTTGCTTCTTTCAGGATTTCTTCTTTACCTTTGATTTTCTGTAGTTTGAAAGTGATATGTCTAGGTGTAGTTTTTTTGGCATATATCCTGCTTGGTGTTCTCTGAGCTTCCTGGAATTGTGGTTTGGTGTGTGACATAAATTTGGAGAAACTCTTCATGATTATTTTTTAGATATTTCTTTTTCTTCTCTCTCTTTCTTCCTCTTCTGGTATTACTGTTACACCTTTTGTAGTTGTCTCACAATTCTTGGATGTTCTGTTCTGGTTTTTTTTTTTTCAGTCTTTTTTCTCTTTGCTTGTCAGTTTTAGAGGTTTCTGTTGAGATATTCTCAAGCTCAGAGATTCTTTCCTCAGTCTTGTTCAGTCTACTCATAAGCCCATCAAAAGCATTCTTCATTTCTGTTACAATGTTTTTGATGTCTATCATTTCTTTTTGGTTCTTTCTTAGAATTTCCATCTCTCTGCTTACATTACCCTCTGTTTCTTACATGCTGTCTACTTTATCCACTAGAGGCCTCAGCATATTAATCATAGTTGTTTCAAATTCCTGGTCTGGTAATTCCAACATCCCTGTCATGTCTGAGTCTGGTTCTGATGCTTGCTCTGTCCCTTTCAACTATGTTTTTTGCCTTTTAGTATGTTTTATAACATTTTTTTGATAGCTGGGCATGATGTACTGGGTAAAGGGAACTGTTGTAAATAGGCCTTTAGAAACTGGCAGCAGGTATTGAGGGAGAGCAAGTGTTTTATAGTCCTGTAATTAGGTCCCAGTCTTTACTGAGCCTATGCCCCTGGACTTTGAACTTCCCATGTGCTTCTTACTTCCCCCCACCACCCCCCACCCACCTTCCACAGATGGGAGAGGATGGCTAGAGCTGGCTGGAGTTGGGTATTTCCCTTCCCCAGGTCAGTTAGACTCTGACAACACCCCAAGAGTTTAGGCTCTGGTTAACTCATTTCTCCTGAAGGCAGACCTTGTTAAGAACAGAATACTCAGGCATATTTCAAAATGGTTCCTTTTCCCCTCTCCCTGCCAGGAGCACAAGGGGAATTTTCTGTTATATTGTCTTGAGAACCTGCTAGAGATCCGGGAGTTAAAACTCACAAAAATGTGTCCCTCCCCACCCCCAAGGGACTGGATCCCCTGGAGTTTTTGCCTCAGCCTTGTCCACACTGAGCCTCCTACGATTCACAAATTATGGTTCAGGTTTCCCTGTCCTCGCACTGGTTGCCATGGAGGTTGCTGCTCTGATAAGTTGTGATTCTCTATATTTGCCTGTCAGTCTCTCCGATTTAGGGGCAGCATTTTGCCCCATGACCTCACTTCTCATGGAGCTAAGAAGAATTGTTGATTTTTCAGTTTGTTAAGCTCTGTACCTGTTGTTAGGATGGAGTGGCAACTTGCAAGATTTTTACATGCTAGACGAGAAACCAGAAGTCTATCAGTTTAAGTTTGAACTAACTCCCTTCCAAACATTCAACTGTAGAAGCTGGCTTCTTTCTGAAACCCAAAGCACCAGTAAATATGACAGGATATCATTTATACTTGATCTTCCTTGTAAATATATAGTTAATAAAAACTTGCTGGCTTGCCATGGTTCCTTTGAGGCGGGGTGGGAGGATGTGGAGGAGTGGGACAAGTTTTCCTGTACTTAGAACCTCTATATTATTTCTGACCTCTTACTGCGTGTTCTTTCTATAAGTCATTTTTAATTTGTTAATATACGATTTAAAAGCCATATTTTAGTGTAATTCACTTGAAGCATCCCTTCTGTCCTTGCACACCCTGGACATTTTCCCGGGAGTTCACTTCCTACATAGGAACTCAGTTCAAATGTCACTTCCTCAGGAAGCCTTCCCTGACTGTTGTCCTTTCTCTAAAAATACTTATCTCAGATTGAAATTGCACATTCGTGTGATTATTTGATAAATGCCTCTTTCGCCTCACTAGGCTGGACACTTTATTAGTTGACGGCAAGCACTGGATCTGGTTTTGCTCACTATGGAATCCCCAGTGCCCCAAGCAGTGGTTGGCACTTGGCATCTAGTAAATACTTGTTGGATGAATGAATGAATGGAAATAAACAAATGAATGAGTAAACAAACCAGTTTCCTCATAGCCACACGCCTTGGCACATAAACTATTGCTCTCCTCTCTCTTTACCTGGCCACTATCTTCCAACTCTACTTAAATCCAGTGAACTATTTTACTCCTGTGCAGAGTAAGAATGGAAATGTAAGTAGAGATGATGATGCTCTTTTAAATACTTTGGCATCCTCTCCTGGGCTCACGGGAGGCTCCACTCATTCTTGACACGCGGCACCCTTGAGCCTAGTTCTGTATTCACTGGGCATTTAAATGCCAATTTCTCTTCAAATTGCTGGACCAGGAGAGCCCATAGCCAGGGTACTAGAACCCTAACAGCATCAAACTAGGAGTCACGGGGCCCATTTTCTCATTTCTTCACATTATTTATCAGCTTTTTAGTCTTGGACATACCACTTACATCTTTGAACCTTAGCTTCCCCAGCCATAAAAGGAAAGTCATCAGCCCAATTTCCCACCCCGCAGGATTGTTCTGAAGGCGATTTGCAAACTGTAAAGCACTCTAAACAGTTGTTGTTATTTCTTAACACTACCAGCCAAATGGAGGTGGGAGGGACTGGAAATAAGCTCTAATACTGAAATCCAGGCTCTTTGCACCAGACCTGGGCCTGGGCCTTCAGGCAATGACTCGGGTAACTTACGCCTGAAGCCTATGAGACAAGGGAGGAAAGATTTTCACAATAACTAACACAGCAGCAAACTCCTCCTCCATGCTTCCTGTTTGCAAACATTGCTCATGTGATGCTTTTCTTTCTATATGGCATCATCTTACATTTTCTCACTGACATTTTGCTCTGATGACATTATTAATAGACGGTTTCCTAAAAACTACCAACCCTAACAGAAATTCATCAGAGCATGAGTGTACAACAGAAAGCTTGGGGGCTGGCCAGTCTTCAGACTTGATTGTGAAGTAGGTGAAGCTCATTTGGGGAATGCTCAGCCCCTCTCATCCCCAGCCTCCTTTTCTCTCTGTTCCTGGGGTCTTCTCTACACCAGCTGCAGAAACTTACACTATTTTCTCAAACATGCAGTGGGGAAGGATGTAATGTCGTTATTCTCATCAGGATATAAGTGATCCAGGGGAAGTAGGTGGCACCCAGAGACTCTGATTCCGTGGGTGCTGGCCTGCATTTTGCACAAGTGCCCTTGGAGAGTTGACTGATAGATTCTAAGTGCCTCAAGGGCAGGAACCACGTCCACTTGCTCTCTACTGAATCCTTGGCAGCCAGGACAGGACTTGGCTCATGACAGGTTTGTGGGTGCTTGATAATGAGTTGTTGACCGAGGGTGCCCAGTATGAGGAACCACTGCATAAATATTCTTCCCTTCCTCTCCTGCCTCCCTTGCAACTCTATAAATGTGTATCGTAGCGTATCAGTTTGCTGGGCTGCCATAACAAAGTACCACACACTGGGTGGCTGAAACAGAAATTTATTGTCTCACAGTTCTGGAGGCTACAAATCCAAGATTAAGGTGTGTGCAGAGTTGGTTTCTTCTGAGGTCTCTCTCCTTGGCTTGTAGGTGGCTGTCTTCCCTGTGTCTTCTCATGGTCTTCCCTCTGTGTGTGTCTGTATCCTAATCTCCTCTTCTTATAGGACACAAATCACATTATATTAGGGTCCACCCTAATGTCCTCATTTTAGTGTGATTACCACTTTAAAGACCCTATCTCCAATAGAGTTGCATTCTGAGGTACTGGGGGTTAGGACTTCAACATGTGAATTTGAGGGGACACAGTTCAGCCCATAACACTTAGCAAACTTATATAGTCCCCTAAGGTTTTAATCATAGGATGTTATCTGTCAGGCTGGATGTGGGGGAAGTGCCTTGCAAGATACGAGGCTCTTCTGGAGACTGTGAAATCCTTCCCAATAGGCAGCCACTTATAAATGGGACCACTCCTAAAGAAACAAACTTTTCTCCAGAACTTTTAGCAACTGACCAGACAGCACACATGTTGTAAGTGTGGCTACAAAATGATAACGTGACATGGAATGCAACACGTGAAGCATCAAGCAATAGTAGAGAGAAAGGGGTGATTTTTGCAGCCATAGGATGCTAATAGCATATAGAAAACTATTTTCATAAGGCAGACTCATCATTTGATATTTCACTCATTTTTTTTGTGGGATTTTTTTTTAAAGGAAAATAAACCCTCCGTAAATCAGAATGTTGCAACCTAATACGATGGTTCAACTCATAAATGTTTTTCTTCAGAGTTCATTTGGAAGCATTTCAGACAGATTGTTAGGATTATTACTTTCTGGGATAAAATCATGGTTTTTTTTCAAACATTTCTTCCTCAACTCATAACCTTCTTCTCAGTAATATTTTGCATGTTGCAATAAAACATCAAGGAAGAAAGGGAGCCTCTGTCTATTTTTAGATTAACGCATTTGCCAAACTCAAGGAGACTTATCTAAGTGCCTGCTTCCCACAGACATGAGCTGTTTTTCCAGTGCCAAACGCTTAAGCCAATTTCATAACCCACTTACAAGTCAACATTGCCATATTTACACACCATCTTTAACCCATCATTTTACGCATTGTCTTTAATCCTGTCACTTCTCTTAAGATCCTCCTTATACAAAGGTGAGCAGACCCTGAGTGAGTCCAGGTGAACAACCATACTTGACAACCCTCATTTGTCTCTACAACACTTGTATGCTGTGGGAAGGGGCTTAGCAGAGATGGAGCCAGGACAGTGATAAGCGACTGGAATAGATACTGTGAGCTGTGAGTATCAGCAATGCCAAGACGGGATCCAGAGGTCTGTGGATGATGGGCTCAGGGAGCTGAATCACGGAGGTGAGCAGGTCTGATGTCCAGGTCTGGTTATGCCAGGGAGAAAGCCAGAAACTGGCTATCCCATAAGAGAGACAAAATGAAACCCAAACTCTGCAGGAGCATAACTGACTCAAGAGACAAAGAAGAGTCCTGGATTGTTATCAGAGCAGAGAAAGCGCAGTCGTGCGACCCCAGTGAGTTCTACTGAGCTCTTGGCTTTCTCATCTGGAAGAAGGCTTCACCTTCACCTGGAAGACTTCACCAGAGATTTGGCAATGAATAGCAACTTGTCCAGAGTCATTAGGAAGCCAGTGGAAAAGTGAACTGGAATTTAGAATTCTTAAATTTTTACACTCCATTCAGTAATTTCCACTTGAAATAAAACACTGCATTTAAAAGAGGGCTTCAGAGATGTTAGAGAGATTCAACGAGAGACAATTTACAAATTGAAATCGGCCTATAGGTACACAAAAATCTGTACACCAATGTTCATAGTGCCTTTCCAAAAACCAGAAACAACTTAAATGTCCCTCAGCCAGGGATGGATAAACAAACCGTGGGCCATGCACACCGTGGAATACTACTCAGCAATAAAAAGGAGTGCACTGCTGACACATGCAACATCATGGATGACTCTCAAATGCACTAAACTGAGTGAAAGCAGCCAGGTCCAAAAGGCTACATACAGAATGCCTCCATTTATGTGACATTCTGGAAACAGATTAGTAGATGCAGGGAGCTGGGGTGGGGGCTGGCTTGACTACAAAGTGGCATGGGGGACATTTTTGGGTGGTGGAATTGTTCTATATCTTGATTGTGGTGGTGGTTATACGACCACATGCATTTATCAAAGCTCTTGAAACAGGATACTAAAAAGGATGAAATTTACTGTATGTAAAATATACCTTAATTTTTAAAAATTTTAAGAGGAGAAAAAATAGCCTGTAGATATGCTCCTGGGAGGCACTGCGGTAAAAATAGGTAACAGCTAGACTTTCTGGGTTTAAAACTTTACTGTGCCACTTACTGTATTTAGCTTCTTTGTACCTCATTTTAAAATGGGAATAATTAAAGTATCTACTTCATGATATTGTTGTAACAAAGGAATTAATATATTTAAACTGTTTAGTGTTAGCTTTTCTTCAATACTTTGCACCATATCCTCAGGATAAATTCTTAGAAATGCAAATGCTGGGTCAAAGGTTTGCATTGTCATGTTTTTTAATTCCAAAATAAAAAAGGAGGTGTCAGATGGTATTTTCAGCAACAGACTTCAACATTAGTGTTTCTCAAGAAGGTGAGAGAGTCAGAAGTGGAGAGTAAGAAGGTGACAGGTAAGAAGGTAGAAGAAGGCTCACAGCTTATGAAATGTGGGCACCTTGGGGGCCACAGAGACTTGCCCCATGAAATGACTCTGGGAGACTGTTTAATCTAATACTGTCACCACTCTTCCTCTTGTCTTCCCTTCTCCTAGGAAGTTTCCATTCTCTCTCTCCTCTCTGCACCCTGCCCACCTAAGCCCTAACTTGAAATCCACACTCAAAAGAAAGCTGATGTTTTCACATAGAACTTCTTCCAACTCTAAAATTTCCTTCATAGAGTAATGAAATCAGACTCTATAGCCCAAGTACCACTCTAGAAGCTTGGCTCTTTGCTTCATCCTCATTCAAAAATAACAATTTGGGGGAAATAAAATACAAAACGGAGGTGTAATACATCTCCTATTTTTAAGGTTATTTTTTCTTGCCAACTGATCCTGCCTTCATGCTAATGCCCCTTTTTGAATCCTTAAAAGTACTCAGTTGTTCCATCAAAGGCCAAAAGGAAAATAAACTCTGTCTCTCAGGCAATGTGAGGTGATAACAAAGGACCCCAGCGTTTGGAGAACAGTTTTTGATTAAGGGGAAAGAACCAGTTTTAGTCACCAGATATTTCTCCAAGAAAAAAAAAACAAATGGCTAGTTGTCTTTGTATAAAGAAAGACAAAGGTTTTTGTGTGTTTGTTTTCAGAATCTCCTTTTAAGAAGTTTCTATAAGAAAAGAAATGTTAGATAATGATACAAGACTTATGTCAAAGTGAGGGAGCAAGTTTGCAGTCATGAATCCAAATATCAGCACCAAAATTTCTTTGTCTTCAGATCATCGTTTAAATTCCTAAGCATGATGTAATTATGCAAGATTTTTTAAAAATAGTGTGTCTATATACATATATGTGTATGTACATATGTGTGTCATTACATATATGTATCATTACAGTATATAACATTATATACATATATATATATATGGAAACCACATAGTACTTATCAAAGCAAATCACATATTTTGGAAGGACAAATTGGTTAGAAACACAAATCAGCGGATGAATTCTCCTTCCCTAGAGAAATCTGATAATTTAAGGTCCTGAGCATAAATACTTCTGGCGTTTTCCAGCAGGCACAATACCAAGGTGGTGTCTCAAAAGACAAACATACTTTGGTGGTAGATAACTGTTTTCTTGGCCTCTGAACAACTGTGGCCACATTCTCGTGAAGAAAATTGTGGCCTATTTTGCCGGTTGTTTTATTTTTCCAGAGTAGGAAAATTCCCACCCTAAGGCAGAGGAATCAAAGTTTTTAAAGGAAAAGTCCTCTTGCTCATGACCATCATGAGGATGTCTCTCAACTTCTCATCTATAAAGACAATCTAGTCATGATGCAGCCTCTATATTACTTCCTAGAATTTTCTAGAATCTGGAGTCTCTGTGTGTTTGTGTGTGTGTTTCTTTCTCAACACTTTACAAGTACAGGTGCAAAAACCCAGCAGAATTTAAGTGCAGTTTGCATTAGCCTGTCTTAATAACTGTCTTATTTCCTTATCTGTCTCATCTCTTGTATATTACCTTGTTGTTACTTTTCCCCGTTTTATAGGCATTTATAAAGTCCCGGCCCTGTATCTGGTACTGTGGATGAAAGGATTATTTTTTTCTTCAGTTATTTCAACCCATACTATTCCATAAAATATTTGTGATTTAGGAACCTGAAGAAAGATTCCTGCCCTGGAAGGGCTTACAGTCCTATTTTCTTTACCATTTCCAGAGAATCAATTCTTAAAGTGCATCTGTTATTTATAAAATGTCTAATCTTAGTATATAAATATTTCACCTTATTTGGAGCCCAAAACAAAGCACATATTTCTCTTGAATCAGTTTTCCTAACAGAACTCTCCTGTCTGATGTCGTGTCAACAGATATGGATCAGGCCGAGGGCCACCTGTGCCACACTTGTCTAAATATTGGAGCCCGTGATTACACAGGAAGAACAGAGTTCATGTTTCTTCAAATCGGCAGCTCTTTTTCCTCTGCCATAGCAAAAATGCACTGATACGCTGGAAGAGATGAATGTAACAGAAAAAATAAATATGAAAATAGTTGAAAAAGTTGAAATTCTGATATAATTTTAAAAATTGGCAGACTTAGAAACTTTGGCTTCTGGCTTCAAAGATTTAAACTCTTGGAAAAAACTGTTTTATTCCATGAGCCATAGTTGGCCAAATTGTAGCCCTTTTCTTAATGTGTTCTTTCATCTCACAAATACAGAATAAGCTCCTTAGATGACCTTCATTTGACTTATGTGAACACGAGCATACACGTCTTTTTAAATATGGAGCTTTGGAGCCCAATTCTGAGCCTATTATCTGAGTCTGATTCTGAATCTATAAAACATGAGACATTTCAACTGTGGTTTTAACCCTGAAGATTTTTGAGTCCATTTTTTAAAAAAAAAACAAAACATTTTTAACAAGAATTATTGTGTCTTAGGTTGGGTTCTTCCAGAGCAGACATTAAGACAAGGATTAGAAAACAAGCAGTTTATTGAGAAGTGGTCCAAAGAAACATTGCTAAGGGAATAGGGAAGAGAGACGTGGAAAGGAAAGATGCAATAAAAGATGATTATCAAGCAGGTTGACACTATGGGTAACTATAGCTGGGGAAATCTGGGAGACAGGGAAGAACATGCTTAAGCTGTGTTAGCTATCCTCCCTAGTTATCATCCAGTTCCCATCCATCGTTGGCTGAGGGCTCTGGCCAGGGCACTTCCAGCCCTCCAAGGAGAATCATAGTAGCTTACAGTCTGATGCTGTTCCTGTGAACGGGAAAGGTGAGTACCGAGGGACTGTGGCTACAAATCATTTTCCTGTGCGAACTCCATTAAACCAGTTAAATTCCTTGATCGCTTTTCCATATGACGTGGCCAAATCAGTCCCCCCCCCTTTATTTTTTCATTTTCACTTCTGTTCTACTAGAATTAACCGATTATAGTTTCAACTGTTGTAAGTTTTCTTCCGTGGCCGTTATTTCCACCAAGTTCAGTTTACTCACATCTACATCTAAATTTCACTCTGCAGATTTAGCCATCGTCATTTTTATTTTTGTTTGATTGCATCCACCAAGAATAACCATTATACATTAGATTAAGAAAAACGGAGTTTTACCTATTTATTAGCCAGTCACTGAGATCATTGCGAGCATTGTCCCTCAAATAGTCTACGATTGCTCCACTGCCCAGCACTGCCTTATCCCAGCTCCACCTCTTCCTAGTTGCGTGAACTTTAGTGAATTTATAGGTTAGCAACCTTATGCCTCAATTTACTCATCTGCAAAATTCTGCTAATAATAGAGACTTCCTAACTTCTTGTTAGGAGTCAATTAAGGGTAAATCACTTAGAAGAATTCCTGGCCTAGAGTAAGCGTTCAGTATGTGCTATTTATTATTATCATTGTTGTTGTTATTTAAGATCATTATAGTGATATGTCAATTATTTCATATACTACTGAATGCTTTTGCCAAAAGTATACTCACCATCAACAGTATTCATAAAGAGCAAATGGTCGTGTCAAAATGACAGTCAAAATGTCCCACCTCGTGGGTCATAATAGTTGCCTCATAGGGTTGTTGCTGGTAGAGAAATAATAAAACAGTATGTGTAATGAGTTTGGTACACAGTAGGCGCTAAGCACATGCTTTTTCCATTTTGCTTTCCATGAGATGTGTGCCTTGAGCCTGGAGGATAGGAGAAATGGTGTTACGATGAATTTCTTACGCATTCCAGAAAGTTGGCCTTCCTAAGTCCAAAAAGGTTTGAGATCTACTGATTTGTGTGTCATGTTGAGTTAGTTGTAATGAAGTTCCAATATCTTTCCAAAATGTCTTGAGAAAGGTGCGATTTGCTATTCTTGTTTTTATGACTCACTCTGCCATCAGCATTTCAGGTTGCTCTAGGTACTATTTATGATTATGAGTTTAGATTGTTTCTATGAAGTTATGCTTGTGCTTTGTCCTTTTTAGATCTAATCGTGGGTGCATTTGGAACAGGAAAAGTAGCTGTTTACAGGTATGTGGTTGGTGGTGTGCAAACGTTCTTCTGATTGTTTCTCATGCATTTCCTTTTGTTATTAGTTTTGCCTTAAAGAGTATATCCCAACTATTTATTTTGGGGAAGGTTTAGATGCTCTTTTTAAAGTCTGGATGAATTTCTGCTCTCGATTTTTTCCCTTTCTTTCATCCCTCTTTCCTTTTGTTCTCATACCTCATGACCACATTTCCAGCCCCCACTATCATAATGTTAAATAAGATGTGAATCTTAGCAGAACTTATACAATGATGCACTTTTTAGATGTTATTATATTTGAATTCTTTTCTTTGCTTTGCAAATGCATTAATATGTGCTTATAGAGAAGGGGTGTGGGGTGGGAGAATGTTAGTGTTTACCAGCACTAGGTTAGGGAACATGCCAGGAATGGGTACCCTCCAAAAGCAAGTATTGAACAACAGTTCAAACATGACAGGTCTGGATTCTGAGCCTCAGATTTTCCATCTGTAAAATGGGGGTAATAATACTTACTTTATAAGGTTATTTTTTAAAAGGATTAAGTGAGAATCTCCATGTAAAGTACATGAAGCAGTAAATAACTGGTAGGCCGTTGATGCTAAAAAAT
Organism: Diceros bicornis minor; assembly: GCF_020826845.1. Taxonomy (NCBI): domain Eukaryota; kingdom Metazoa; phylum Chordata; class Mammalia; order Perissodactyla; family Rhinocerotidae; genus Diceros; species Diceros bicornis. The sequence continues at coordinate 16,020,300 of NC_080775.1, read as the reverse complement.
TTTAGGTTCTTCTTTCTTCGTACAAAAAGTTTTATAGGAATTCAAGACACTAGGTCAGGATATTGAAATAAAAGGCAGAGACCTAGGTCAACTCCCAGAGAGATTCTAAAGTTGGGTTTCCTCAAGAAAGTAAGATTTTCTTCTTCATCAGTCCTACCACATACCACAAACCATACTGGTTTGGACTAGCCACTCTCCACTTCAGGTTATAGAGAATCAGATGATTGAAACTCTCAAAGTATCTGAAGGAGGGGGTGTGTTTGTGGTGGCCATGAAGATGCACCACTCAGAGCTGATGGTGTGAAACTGACTCACGGTCCAGCTGCTACGCTCTGAACCCACCACCATGTTGGCGCCATGGCCATGTTTTCCATGAGCTGCTCCCAGCCAATTACTAGAGACAAGGGAATACAAATAAAGGCCCATTTCTGTGAGACGTGGAGCCCCTTTAATGGGCAACTTTGGCTCAGGGACTCCCCAGTCCCCTGGCTGGAGCTTCCTTACTGGATCCTTTTTCCTTCCCTCACTCCTTCACGGGAGGGATCAGACCTGCATCACAGTCTGACAGCAGACTCCCAGCCTCCTCCCTCCCTCCCTTTTTCCCTCATAGGTGTTTGCCCTAATAAATGTCTTGCATGTCTAATCTTGTCTTATGGTCTGCTTTTCCAAGGACTGGAGCTAATACAATCTTGAAAACAAAGCTGTGTAACAGACTACCGATAAATAGCGTAAAGGAGTTTAGGAAAATTCCAGGTGGGCCCCATTGTGGTAATCGTGAAGTTGTTTAAAGTAGTGCCCTAACAACATGCTGCCCCAAGGCGCAGCCCTCCCTCCTGTCAGAGGAAAACTTACACCTGGCAGCATCATTGCACATGCCATCTGGAGACTTGGCTCCCCGCTATCAGAGCTTGGAACCAAGCTTTAAAAATTGCCCTGTTCCCTTTCCCTATGACTTACTTTCTGCTCTGGTTATCCTCACCTGGGTGGTTGGAATTGTGTTTACTCCACATTAGTCCCTCTCCTCAAACTTGGCTGCACATTAGCATCACCTGGAGGATTTGTTTAACATTCCAGTGCCTGGCCCTCACCACGGAGCTCCTGACTCCATTCATCTGTGGTGGGGCCTTGGCATATTACCTATTGTAAAGGTCCCTGGGTGCTTATATTGTGCAGTCAGGGTTGAGAACCGTTCTCTGTGTGAAGTACAGAATGATTCTGTCAACCTATTCTCATGTATTCAGTTAAATCTGCAAAGCTTGGCTAGAAAATTATCAATCAAAATAAAAAAGCATCAGCCAATAAGGTGAGAAAATTTGCAAAACTCAAATACTTACAGATGCAAGTGACTGTAGGATGGTGTATTTCCTCAAATATGAATATAGATATACTAGCAGATCCCAGAGCAGCATTTCATAGCAATATCGCCAAAATACCCTGAGCCCTCTCCATAAACAGAGCAGGTTTGTGAAGGTGGCTTTGCTTGACGGGCCCACAGCATCCTTTATTTGTATTCGTGAACTACCAGATGTGTCTTGAGGTAACTGGTCGAGTCTGGTGCCCACCTGTTCATGCAGTGAGGAACATTCTTGGCACAAAGGCTGGGAATGTTGGCAGTGGTGTGTAGAAGTGGAGTGGGCTTCTGCCTGTTGCTCGTGTGGCTCATTAAAACCCCGTGTTTTCTCCCCGCAGAGCAAGGCCGGTTGTGACTGTAGATGCCCAGCTTCTGCTGCACCCGATGATTATCAATCTTGAAAATAAAACTTGCCAGATTCCAGAGTCTATGACTTCTGTGGCCTGGTGAGTTAACCTAGTGCTTCCCAAACTCTGCTGCGGAATCAGCTCACCTGGGGATCTTGTGAAAATGCAACTTCTGGGTCTGTAAGTCTGGGGTGGGGCCTGAGACTCTGCATTTCCAAATTAAGCTCCAAGAGGATGCTGCTGTTGCAGGTCTGTGCACCAAATTTGAGTAGGAAGGAGTTAGTTTTTCAAAAAAAACAGAAAGTATTTATGACGCAATGCCAATCATTTGCTGTCAGCTTATCACATGAAGGCTGCTTCTCCAATCTACTGGCTCCAGGTGATGTGAGAAGCATAAAAAACATTTGGGAAAATTCCCAATGAAACAAGTCTTGGAAATCTCTTAGATTCTTGGCATACTAAAATAAATATTAACCAAACTGAAAATCTAATAAAATACCTTGACTTTTGCATTTGCGTATGCTGATGGATACCACTTTTCAGACATATGTAGTGTCCTCTTCTTTCAATAGTCAAGCTTGGATTAAATTACTCGGTTTCCTGTGTTGAAAACAGATGTCAGTTTTGTAACTTAGTATATACAATTAGGCAGAAGGTAAACATTATAAAAATAGAGATTTTTGTGTCTTAAACTATATTTTTGTGGCCATGATCTCATCATCAGGAATAGCAGTAGAATTATGGTTCCTTTGCCTGGGCCATAGGAGAATATGGCTTATACAGCTACTGAAAGTGTTTCTTCCGAAATCTCGCCAGTCATCCAAAGGGATGACGAAATAGGACTTGATTGTAACAAAATTCGAGAAGATGCCACTTTGTTTCTCAATATGAAGGTCCTTAAGGCTCAGAAGTCTGTTGTATTGCATAATGCCAGCAGGGTATATCCTCTGAAAAATCAACAAATGCTTGGAGTGTTTGGGATTTGCCCTCATTTTCCAGAAGACGTAGTCTAACTCAGACAGTATGTTCGGTTCCTGAGAATGTCAGAATGCAGAACACACCAGTCCTCACCCAAAGAAGTTATTTCCAGCCAGTTTCAGAATGTTGTTGATGGCCTTTTGACAGGAGTTCATGCCAGAGTCAAAGCCTTTGAGGATGGAGCGGGGGGGATGAGGAGGACCCTGAAAAATTCTTTGAAAAACATTCTTTGCTGGGATCTCCCTGTTTGAGGAGCTGCCCTCTCTTTTAACTAGCTTTTGAAAGTAGCTGGGAATGCCCTGAGCACATTTTTAAATGGTTTAAAACCATAAAATGTTATAATGAAAACCTGATCTGAGAAAATATGGGAAAGAGCCAGCGTCTTTCCTTACCCTGGCATGATTAAATGAACATGAAATGAGCTGTGAGAGCTACTGGAGTATGAGGATCAAAACTTCAGTATTTCCCCAAAGAGTCCTATATTCACACGTTCATAACTGAATGGATTTCTAAATTGAATTCTTTCAAGCATATGTGTGTGGCTTACTCTGGTATAAAATGTTGTTTTGAACTAAACCATTTTTTTGAAGAATTTTTAGTTTTTTTGAATATTTTTATAAAACAAGTGTTTTTAACAGATTATGAGATCTGGTTTTATGGAAAGAATATTACTTTTTACAAGAAAATGTCTTTCTTTTCATGACCCTTTTTCTTGTTGCATTACATCAGATTATTAAGATAAAGTGCAATTTGTTATATGGACAAATGTATCTATGTCTTCACACTTATTTATTTAATTCTGTTGCATACATTTTCTGAAAGATGTTTCATTTTCACATGCAAAAAGTTTGAATACGTGGTTCAGAGTATTAGAAGATGAAAAGTTAACAGCTGGTTCAGTACAGAAGGTGTTTCTCTGATACTTTTTAAAATTATTCTATTTAGCTCAGTTTTTCCAAAATGATTGAAAGGCATTTGTTAGTTTTCTTTCTGTAATTTTTGTCTGTGTTTGGTATAACCTTGTATTGTACATCTGAAAACCATTAAGTAAACTCTAGAAAATAGTTCTTTACTTCCATTGATGTGAACGTCTGTATCTTGCAAATAGCTGTGTAGTTTTATAAAGTATCTGCTACTGGCATTTCTAAATTAGAAAAAGAAAAATAAAGCCAGCCCAATAAATATTAGTATAATTGTTATTAACCAAGTAGAAAAGTAAAAACTATTTAAACATTTTCATTTTATAAATGTAAAAGTCTGTAACTATCCACTTTTAAAATCTGGAAAAACCTTTTCGGATATGCCTAACTTTGCGTAAAATCTGCTATTTGCTATCATTGAAATAGGATTGAATTAGTTAGATGGGAAAATGAGTTGCTTTGTACTTTTAAATCCCATTTCACATTTATCTCATTCTTTCTCCATCATGCATGGCTATGAATACTGTTACATCCCAGAATCATTATTCCAACCATTATTGCATTGGGGTGGGACTAGCGTCAGAAGATTTGCAGTGTATTGTCCTGCCTTCTGACATATCAGAAGCACTATAGGCAAACAGTTTCATTTAGAATTTATGTGATGAGGGGTCTGGGTTGATTTAATGTTTTTTTTCCCAATCAGACCAATTCATATTGATTACAACTATAAATTCTAGTTTGAAATTTTACTTCTAATTTGTTAATAGTTCACAGCTTTCCCTCATAACTCAAGTGTACTCTATAATTAGGTGTAGACCTGTGAGTGACCTAATTCTCTGATATATAAAACACATCATGTATATGTGTGTGTATGTTATATTATATTATATATGTTTTTCTAAATTCAAAATGAATATTTCAGTCCACTACTATAAAATTTCATGGTTTTCTTTTTAGATCAGAACAAGACTCTTGCAAAGTTATAATTTGGCAATTCTTTTCTGCTAAAGACGTCTATAAACTGGCAGGTTTAGGTTGAAGTGCTGTTATCAATAATTCAGTAAGTTGTAGTGGTTATGTTAAACTTGTATGAAAAAGATAAAGTCATCCAGTTAATGATAACAGAAAGGGGAAACTAAGAAAGAAAAATAGAATTACACTGACATATAATTCATAAATCATGAGTAACCCTTTAGCTGATAGTATCATTTTCCAATCAAATGCCTTCTCACAAAGAGGAAATAATGTTCACATTTATAGCTTTCATTTATTCCTTTTTCAGAAATTTTATTGCTTTTAAATTGTGTTTAAACAAAATACTGTATCTGAAATTATTTTAGTTTATATATGTTGATAATTTCATCACAAATAGGAATTTGTTTTATAAAAGCTAATGAGCTTTGTCTGTGATTTTAAGGCATGATCAAGTACCTCCAAAAAAGTTAGACACAGAAAAAAATTCCAATTTTGAAAGCCAGACCTGCTACAAAATTTAAAGATGTGATTAGCTATTCGTCTTTCTTGAATAATTCTAATTGGAGTAGAGTGGGCTGGAATCTGTGATTTCTCTGAGGAAGTGGTACAAATACTTGCAATAGCAGAAACATCTCAGGAAACTTTTGGCTTAATGGCATGTGGCAAATTATTTACCCTGAAGGGAGACATTGACTGAGGTCACGGTAGATAGATGAATCCCAGATGTGACACATTTTCATTATGTTTGACACAGGAAGCTGACGCATAATTAAAGCATGATTAGGGATTACTCACTCCTTTTGAATTCTGTAGAAATGTTCGCATCATGCTATAGTACTTTACTAGTAAAAACATTCAGACTGTCATTAAATCATACTTAAGTATTTTCTTCTATTTTTACTTTCTTAGAAATGTGAAAAGCCCCAACTCTAATGCTGGCAGCTAGGGCCTGATATTTTTAGGAGGGAGGTGAACACATTCAGCCAAGTCAGGCAGAGACAACTGGTCATTTTTCATTCCCTCCACGGCCACAGTATAGGCTGAAATGTAGCTCATCTTACAGCCATGGCACACATCTCCCTGGGCTAGTTTAGGGCATGTTCAAGGCAAAACTATTAAATGTCTCTTGTGCGCATCTACTCTCTTTTATTGTCTTTATACGCCATATCATTGTGCCTACCTAGCCTGAGACAGCCACTCTAAGCTCCTGATGTTCCTTCTCTCTCCTTTCCCTCTTCTAGTGTCTCTGCCCTAAATTATACCCCACTCCTAGCAAGTTACCCCTGAGTTCCCGTCTCCTTCCAAGCAGAGTGGGGCTGCGGGTGAATTACACCACCATGCTCCATGCCTCTTTGGGTTAAATCCAAATTCTTTAACATGACTTGCAAAGCCTTGTTCTCTATTGATCGACCAGCCAGCCTGGCCTCCTACCGCTTCCCCATCTTCCTCTAACACACCAACCACAGCGAATTTCTTCAGTTTCCTTAAATGAGGTCACGTTCTTGCTTATCTCCAGGCTCTACCACTAGCTGTTCTCCTGCTGTACTGCCTAATTCTTCACTCCCTGGCGCATGGAAGATATTCATGTGTATTTATTGAAGAAAGCAGCATTGATTAAATTAGTTACCTCTAGTAATATTTACAAGTATTACCTTCCTATGTAATAGTGTCACCTATCTTAATTGTATTGGGTGTTGTGGCCAACTGGTGGCCAAAAAATATATATATATTTTTTGATATATATATTGATAAATACATATATATTTAGTTAGTTGTGTGTGTGTATAATAAGAGAAATATAGAGGAAAAAAGATGTATTCATTTTGTCTGGGGTGAGGTAGAAGATTTCTCCTTCAGATTCAAAACTTCATTAACCAATAAATTATTGACTGTTATTTCCACAGCTTTTCTTTAAGAGTATGTGCGTCTGCAGCAGGCCAGAGCATTTCAAACACAATAGGTGAGCATGTTTTCATTTTTACACACCTATAATGTACTAAGAAAAGTTAGCAGTGAGCATTTCTTGGCACAGAAATTTCTCTGCACCATTTATAAAACTTTTAAAGAGCCCTTTATTAATATCAAGATTTCTATTGTATATATGGAAATATCTACATAAAGATTACTTGAATAATTGGTATTAATATTACCTGTAAAAACAGATATAATTATCGCAAAAAATGATGGTTTGTGTAAAACCATTACAAAACAACTTTTTTAGCTTGGGGAGTATTTTGTAAAGTTTTTTTCAGCTCATGTATTGTTTTTGATTCCAACTGAAAAATGTTTTCTGAATAAGCAAGTTGAAATAGGAATTCGTATCTCTGATAAAGCACTGCATTCACTGAATACTTTTTCTTTCCTGATTGTATTTACTTTATTTTTGTTCTTTAGGCCTGACTGCGGAGGTGCAGTTAGATTCCCTGAAACAGAAAGGAGCCATTAAACGCACGCTCTTCCTTGCTAACCATCAGTCCCATCTTGTCTTCCCTCTTGTGATAAAGCAGCAGAATTCCCTCCAATGCCAGGATTTTGTTGTTTACCTTCGAGTAAGTGTTTCAGAATCATATTTCTGGCCTCTAACATTCAAATCCAAATTCCAACCATTTTTCTCCATTTAACCACCATAGGCATCCACATAGATCCATATCAATTTTCATTTTATAGGAGGAAACGTGAAGGCCGCACACTCCCCTCTTGGGCCTTACTTCAGCTAACCTAATGATGTATTGCTATTAATTCCTGAGGATTCTTTTTGTTTTCAATACAATCTTGATAATAGTACTAACTCAGGTGGTTTTCATTTCTAACTGCCTCCCCCTCCAAAAAACATAAAAGTTAAACAATTTATTTGAATTTTGATCCTACGTGAGTATGTTTGGCCAGATTTTATCAATGTGCATTTTAGAGCCAAGTCAAAAACATTTAGGCATTCAAAGGCTTTATTAAAAGTAATTTCTACTTATGTTTTTAAATGCATTTTTACAATAACTCCAAAATCTACCATGAAATAAGAAAGCCAAAATATTTATAACACAATTATTCTGTCTTCTTACCAGTTGTGAGGTTAACACTCATGCTCATTTCGTTCCCTCATTGAAGGGACTTAGTGAGGAGACAACTGATGAAGGCAAAGTTCAGAAACAAAGTTCTCTAGAATGAAGAGCTGGGCTCGTGACCCTTGCGTCTCATTATAACCACAACTGGTACACAACTGAAGGGTGGCATGCCCACTATACAGTCTAAGGTGTTCCTGTGTGCTCAGGGCTTGCTGCTGGTGCACCCTCTTCACCCCCAGGGAGAATCTGTTTCTTTTTCTAAGGGAACTTAAAATGTGCTGAAGGTATTTTGAAGTTCATGTAAGTGAGGGCACGAGAGATGCACGATAGAATACTACTCAGCCATGAAAATGATGAAATCATACCATTTGCGACAACATGGATAAACCTTGAAGGTATTACGCTAAGCGAAATAAGTCAGACAGAGAAAGACAAATACTGTATGATTTCACACATATGTGGAAGATAAAAAAACAAACACATAGATACAGAGAACAGATCGGTGGTTACCAGAGGGGAAAGGGGTGGGGGAGGGTAAAAGGGGTAAAGGGGCACATATGTGTGGTGACGGATGGAAACTAGACTTTTGGTAGTGAACACGATGCAGTCTATACAGAAGCTGCAATATAATGATGTACACCTGAAATTTACATAATATTATAAAGCAATCTGACCTCAATGGAATAAAAAGATAAAAAGAGATGATAAGAGAAGAAGAGAATCAAGATGTTTTCTTTCTCTGATCCCAAGAGGACTCATAAATTCTGCCAACCTCATGAAAATAAAAATCCCAATTCATGAAACTCAATGACATTTATTGCATGTAGAAGTATAATTTTTTACCTTGCAATTTGACCACTCTGTGTGAGTTGTTAAAGATTTGGAGAACCTGAGGATTACCTCCAGAAGCATATATTTCAATGAAGCCACTGCTCTAAATGATTTTGTCTCTGAACATATGTTAATTAAGCTGGCTACTATATACTATATACTATATACATCCATCAGCAAGTGCCTCAGCCTGCTGTGGTGATAATTGCTTCATCACTCACTCTCAGTGGCCTGCCTTTCACAGACCAACATCTTACAGCTATTTAATGGAACCTTTCTTGAGTTTGTGATTATTTTCCCTAGGATGAAACTGAATTCCGAGATAAATTGTCTCCCATCAACATTAGTTTGAATTACAGTTTGGATGAATCCACCTTTACAGAAGGCATGGATGTGAAACCAATATTGAACCACTACAGGGAAAATGTTGTGACTGAACAGGTAGGTTCTTGATGGTCTTTGAAGGTATATTCTCAGTCAGGCCCTGGGCATTGCTCCTGTGACCTGAAGATGAAATCCAGCTCCTTTTGTTATCCTTTTAACATTTGGGCGATTGTCCTAACAGGTTTCCTGAAACACTGCATCATTGTGTTTTCGGAAACCCTTCCCCTCGTGCAACGGTGATTTAATTTGTTCAAAATGTGGCTGTAATGGAAGCAATACAGCCTGTAATCCTCAAAACATTGCCAGAGTAGCATTCCTTACAGACATTTCAGAATGATTTGGAATGGGGCTATTATGGAAACTAGCCTATATTGGGAAGTCGCTACCTAACATAGGGTTTCTAGCTGAGTAGAATCATGCATGGTGAAATGAAAGCTTTGGTTTAATTTATGAAATCGTTCATAATCTTCAAGGAAAAAAATGTGATTCAGGTTTTCCAAGATTATTCCTGATACACGTTTGCACAACACAGGCTCACATCCTGGTGGACTGTGGAGAAGACAACATGTGCGTTCCTGACCTGAAGCTGTCAGCTAGACCGTAAGTTTAAATAAATAAACTTGCACATTTTATCTAATGGAATACAGGTGTTTATTTAAGGCTTCTCTGGAGAAAGTATACACTTCCAACTACTACAGAAAAATACGCTGCGTGAAATTCTTGAGCTTGGCTACACTTTGGGTTAGCCTGTGGTTTGGGTCAGTTCTTTGTCATTGGTGTCAAGTGACACACCCTAAGAGTTTGCCTGGGCCATTTCATCTTTCAGCAAAAGTGGAAAAAAAAGTGTTTTTGTTCAAAGTAAACTTATCTGTGGGGTGGTTCAAGTTGTATTTACTTGCCTCAGCCCTGTGAGCAAAGGATTCAGACAGGCTGGTTCCATCTACACCTTAGCTGAACTAGTTTTTGCAGCACCGCATGACTCAAAGTCACCCTTAAAATTGTCAAAACAAAATCAATTTTAATTTACTGAAAAAGAATTTTAATGGCACTCTCTGGAGTAAGGCAGAAGGTAGGTGTCACAAAATCAAAGAAAAATCAAAGAGCTTCCCAGTTGCCAGTAACGTAGAGTCACCAGTTCAGCACTAGTAATTGCATTGCATTATGTTACGGAAAGAGATGGGACTAAGATGTAAAACATCCTGTGGTGGAAAAAGCAGGTTTGTGCTCCTCCACTCCCCAGCCCCCAGGAACTATCTCACTGGCGTGTTTGGAATCTTCTTGATAACCTCTCAAGGGCACTTTTTCCAAACTTCGCAATTTAGCCAATGTCAAAAGCAATAGCGTTGAGTAGAGGTCAAAAGCAGAATAGGCATTTCCAAATGTTGGTTTAATTTGAAGTTTGGAGTGAAATAAATTTCCTCCAAACACCTCAAAATCCTCCCTCCGCTATTTGAGATCTGCTTGTGTCTGCGTATCTCTTCCCTCTTTGTGTCCACTTTGCATTACATGTCGCCCCTCTTGGTTTCTAAACTGTCTTTCTCCCTTTTTTCCCCACTGCTCACTTGCTATTGAATGTTCTCAGTGATATGATGGAGCTGCTTCATTCTGGTTTGCGAGCCAATTGTTAAATTTTCTGGAGTTTTTGCTGGCGGATTAAGTATGTTGGTAGCTTGAAATTGACCACAGTGGGAGGATTTACACCATTGGAAGCAGCCAACGCTGCAAATCGGTCATTTTTTTTTTTTTTTGGAGAACTGGTTGTTAACATTTCCCAGTACACCACTGGATGTTTGCCTGGCCTTCCCATCCAGAGATGGTTTTCTTGACTCTTCCCACTACCCGCTCATGATGATCCGTCTTCTTTTTGTCCCAGTCTCGCATGTCCACATCTTCCTTCTTTTCCTCCCAGATAGGTCCTTAAATAAAATCTCCACCAATCCAGAGAAATACGGTACCTAATGATTCTTTTTAAACTGCATTTTTAGAGATAAGCATCAGGTAATCATTGGAGATGAAAATCACCTTATGCTCATCATCAATGCAAGAAATGAAGGAGAAGGAGCCTATGAAGCGGAACTCTTGGTGATAATACCGGAAGAGGCAGATTATGTTGGGATTGAACGCAGCAACAAGGTAATGCCTGCAAATTATTTGAAGTAGTAAAGAGCTAGGTATATTTTTGAAAGCAAATCAGTGTTAAGTAGAGTCATCTCAGCTGAGACTTTCTTTCTAAATAAAAGAGAACAAAATGGCACCTTACTTTGTTAATCATAATTGCCACGAGCCGGGAAGGTGGATGGTCTTAAGCAGAATTAATATCTTTCTCGGCCATAGTGCAAAGGTAAATTGGACAAAGGTCGAGAGCTGAAGCAAGCAAGAGAAGACAACTGACTGAGAGGAGAAGCTTCCCCATGTGCTCTATCAGCTCAGTTCCCAAGCTAACTCTCACCTCCCCTGGCTGTTTTCAGGCCTTTGTTTTCAGTTCCTTTACGTTTCAAGCAGGTCCCAGGAGGTCTGGTTTTCATTATTGCTTATAGAGGAGGGTCCGACCAATCCCAGCTGAGCCCTGATAGCAGCCTAGACAGGCACTGGAAAGGAAACGTGTTCATTTTTCCTTCTTTTTGGTCCACCTTTTTGGGCCCAGGACCAAGAAAAGCCAAGTCTTCGTCATTTGCCAGTCCTGCAATGCCACTATTTATTAAACTGACACTGATGTTGTTTATAGTCTTTCCTTAGCAGAACATGGATCTTCCCACTCAGAGTATCCCCAGATTCTGCTGCGTTTTTAATCGCTTGGTCTAGAAAAGCGTTATAAATGCATTGTAGAGCAACGGAGGGAGTCCCTCGGTTTCAGAAACACACAGACTCACAATTAAGGGCAGAGACCAAGTTCAACATCCTTTCCTGGTCATCAATGCACTTCACACAGAACAAGGCACAGTGGGTGCTCCTTAAATATTTGCTGATGGATTTGTTCCTTTAACTACGATTTATTAAATGTCTGCTACTTGTCTGCTACTACATACTCGAAGGAGCTGGCACATTCTAATGATTAAATAATTTAATGAAAAATAATTCCTCTAAAGAGATGTTTACAACTGTTGTGGTGTTGGTATTTTAAAGGCATTTAAACAATGTAGGGAATACAAAATTCTCTATTCACACCTCTAGTCTCCTGGTGTATGTTTTGGTTGAATTATCTTCTCAGTAAAAAAATAAATCCAGGTGACTAATAATCAAGTATCTTTAACATAAAATCATTACAAGTTTTTGTTGAAGAAATTTATGGGAAAATATCACCTATGAATACTGGCGTGCAAATAATACGTAAACAAACAAAAAAAATGAAGCTCAAGTATGTTATTTTTTAAAATGTTCCAGGGATCCACTCATATTTTTATTTCAATTCCCTTCGTGTCACCCCACCCTTGACTCCATTAAACAAAGCGTCTATTCTAAAATGTTCTTGCTTTAGCAAAGCATCCAGTATACTGTTCACGTTGTTACATGGAAAACATGGGAGAGCATTTATCGTTTCTATCTTTGGCTGTAAACACGACGACAGACATTATCCGTAATCTCAAATGAGTCTTTAACTATTTTCCCCCCATCGGTTTCCCTTGGGCAGAGGCTGAGCTGGGTCTTTGAATGTTACATGACTAAGCCGCATTCTAATTTCTTCTTTGTTTTTAAGCAGTTTGAGGTTTGTGTCCCTTTTTCTTTAAACCTCATTCAAGTTTTTTTTAAACAATTTTCTCTCAAGGGGAAAAGAATTAGAGATTATCTGATGGTAAATTTTGTTATTCTTTTGTTGAAAACCTTCATCTTTTCAAAAATGTAGATGCTGATCATCTCTCTCTGAAACCTTAATTGAGCCAGACTTACACTTCTCTATGGTGACTTTTCTTCTAAATTTTTCTAGGAATAAAGGCCTATGTGCTTTATCTTTTTATTATTATTGTTGTTGTAGTCAAATATATGTGACATCAAATTTACCATTTTAACCATTTTTAAGGGTACAGTTCAGTGGCATTAATTACATTCACATTGTTCTGAAACCATCACCACCATCCAGCATGGACCTTTCTCATCATCCCAAACTGAAACTCTGTACTTATTAAACACTAACTCCCTATTCCCCCTCCCCCAGCCTCTGATAACCACCGTTCTACTTTCTGTCTCAATGAATTTGTCTATTCTAAGGATCTCATGTACACTCCACTCCTCTGTCTCACACCCACCTCACATTCAGTGTGTCCATAACGAGACTTCCGTCTTCCACAATGATGCTCCTCCTCCTCTGCATAGCCTGTCTCAGAAAATGGCCCTGGTATCCGCCTAGTTTCTAAAGCCTAAATTAGCCCTAAATCTCTCCAGGGCATATCCTCTCTCCATCTAACTGCAACTGTCACTGCCTTCCTCCAGGCTGACATGATCTTTTTTCAAGATTGCTGCAACAGCCTCCTAATTCACCATCCCATCTCCCTACTTCCGGTCGCTTGCAGGCAGGGGAAGCCATCTTTCTAAAATGCATCTCGGACCACGTCTTTCTCTTGGGTAAAACACTCGCTAGCTCCCCAGTGCTTTTAGGATACAGTTCTAATCCCTGAGATGACTAACGAGGCCCTTAATTATATCACCCCTGCTTACCTCTTCAGCCTCATCGCTGGTCATTGATTCTTTCCTTTACTCCACACCCTGAACTCCAGTGGGATGGAATTTCTTTTCAGTTTCTGTAATACCCGTGCGATGTCTCACCACAGAGAGCTTGCACCTGCTGTTCCTTCTTTCTGACACACTAACTCTGCTTCCTCATCCCTTTTATCTAGCTACTTCTTTCTACTCATCCTTCAGGCCTCGGCTTCATGATGATTGAGACTGCTAACATTTATTTTGCAATTGCTATGGGCTGGGGCACTGCTCTGAGTGCCTCATTTATCAATGAGGAGAAATTCAGTAACATGGCCAAAGTTACACAGCTATTACATAACAAAATCAAGATTCAAACCTATTAGGTTCGTGTTCTTAACCACTGATCTGCACTGCCCCCCATCAGCTTAGATGTCATTTCCTTCAGGAAGTCTTCTCTGATTGCTTAAATCTATGTGCACGTCCTCCTCTATCGCTGTGAATTTCTCCTATCGTAAAACGTCATCTGTACTAATTGTCTTTCCATTGATTGTTACAGTTGCTTGTGATTACTTCTTACAATTGTTATAATAATTGGAAATTCAATGAGGGCAAGGGGTCTTTTTATCAATGCTGGTAAATAGCAGGTACACAGTAAATGTTTTCATTGAATGAATAATACTCTGAGAGCTATAAATGGATTATAACAAGGTTGTCCCTGGAACAGCTGAGGGAAATAACCTAGAAATATCTAGAAAAACAATCATTGTTTCACTCAGAGAGGAAATAAAGGTTAAAAAAAGAAACAGTGTGGGGGCATCTGGGAGAGAAAAAAGATCTTTGATTGATGTGGAAAAGCTATTTCTAGATAGCTGGAAAAAATGGACATATAACCTTTGACCTTTAGATAAGATAAAAATATTTACTATAGAAACTAAATCCTTGAATCGTATTCAGGGGACACATGGGCTTTTTTTTAAAGCTTTTGTTGGTTTCTTTTTTTTTCTGTTTTCAGGATTGAGTTAATAATTCCAATACAAAACATCTCTGTACAGTCAGAGTTGGTTAGGAATCCTTAAGAACCTGAATACATGCTACAGCTATCTTTGAGAAGAGAGAATATTACCAGCTTTTTGAAAATATGTTTCTTAGCTCTATCAAGAAAACTAACACATCATTCAGTTTATGTGGAAAGAGCATGTATTAAATGGTGCCTCTGAATACCAGTGATTCACTCCTTTCTCCTTAGTTGGAACACCCTTTCAATGGGTGATTACAGGAGGGGACTTGATATTTAGTTGTGTCCTTGTCTGTTTCATTCCAGGCTCCTCTTAGGAAAGAGTGTGAGCTATTTCTGCTCTGTATCTCTCAACGCCGTCAATCACTTTGTACCCGACACTGTTCTAGGCACTGGGAATAGAACAAAAACTCCTGCTCCCCTAAAGCGTATTTTCTCGAAGCATATGATTTACCTACAGCATTCTGTACCTAAATGTCCTTACCTGGAAAGAAAGGAACAGCAGATTATTTATGAGACTTTTACTTAAAAACTCACATTACTTCCTTAAGTGAAATTTCAAGAGAGCCGACAGTTGGATAAATGGTCCTCGTATTTGGAACCCTCTTCCATGGACCTCTCCTGAGGCAGAAATTCCCAAAAGATTGCTCCTTTGTGAAAGTCCTCATATTGCAAGCTTATCTTTGGGGATGAGGGTGGCAGGTAATAGATTAGTAGCACTTAAGTTGGCATGAAAGAATGGGTGAATGTAGGAGGCTATCACCAAAGCAGAGCAGGGCCACGGGACTTTAGGCTTTGAAGTATGGAAAGGGACTCATGATGAAGAGGAGGGTGTGGATTTCTAGGCCACTGGGAGTAGCATGAAGACAAGAGGCCTAGCTGGAGCAAAGGGAAGAAGTTCCAAGATAAGCCTCCTTTACTTCTCCCTCTCGTCTGCTGTAACCTTGAGACCTCCTCCAGAACATCATTCTAGGCACCTCTTCAAGCTTGAGTTTTTATACACTCTAATCAGAATAGAATATAGGGGGAGGAAGGGACACAGGAAGCACTGGGTAAACATAAAAGTGTTCTCTTCCATTTAAATATTTAGAGGATTGAACTAAGATTGTGTAATCTCAAAATGGGACCATGGTGTGTAGCAATTTATCTTCAAAGCAATTCTCTTGCAAATGGTCATTGAGTCATATGATCATCTATACATGTTACTGTCATTTCATTTTTGCAAGAGTAAATTTGTTTAGCCTTGTTTGATTATCTGTGATCTTCATGGCCTGAAATTAACATTAACAATAGTGAACATAATTTCTAAAATGCTCGTATAAATACTATATGAAGCATTTTCTTCCTAAATGAAACACAATATATGCATTTACTAATCCAACATGTTTCTTTCTAAAATTAAACTCTGATCTTTACTCTCAAGTTTCTCTTCTGAGTTGATGGTCACAAATTAATTCTTGGGCACAGTTACCCGCACAGGTGTTTGAAATCAAGAGAAGCTTCTCGGCCCACAGCATTGCTTTTGTGACAGCATGTAATTTATTCTGTCCCCTGAACTCCACGCTGTGTTCTTTCCCATTGCAGGCACTGCGACCACTGAGCTGTGAGTATAAGATGGAAAATGTAACCAGAATGGTGGTGTGTGACCTTGGGAACCCTATGGTGGCTGGAACAAATGTAAGAGAAAACCAGAAGCACTTACTGATTTCCGTCTAATTTAATTTTAAAGAGAACTAGTCGAAAGCCCCCCAAATTAGCACTCAGCAACTGAGCACACAGCAACTAAAACAAATTAAGCAGGAAATTACCAGAGTCGTGGGATTTAGCATTTTAACATATACAGAGTGGATGATCTGAGGTTAAAAACAGAAAAAGTACTTTTATATGCTTTCTCTTTTGACATTACTCTCACACGTCTTTTAGTCTCAACAAATCTATGAAACTATTTCTTTATTACAGATTTTTTCCTTGAAATTTTTTCTATATTTTATTTATTTATACTCTTATTTATTTATTATTTTTTATTTATTTATATTATTATTTTTATAATATTTTATTCTTTTCTATATTTTCTGGAATTTCACTACAGATTTTTTCTTTGAATTCAGAAAGAATTATAATGTAAAAGATTTAAGAAATAACATAATTAAAGATTTTAGCAAAGATGTTTAAACTTTCATTTTCAGTATACCTCCCATATGAATATCATTCATAGTATTTTCATATTAAATATTACCATAATCCAGTTTTTTAATCAGCTTTACCAGGTCTATATTTTCTATACATCTTACTTGAAGAATTATACAGAAAATTGTTTGTAGCAAGAAAAAAAAAAGGTTAATAATGATCTGTAACATACTTATGAAAGAATAAGGAGTTCTTTTGCTTTCTTTGCTTCCAGATTTAAGAACTTTATATTCAGGATTATTTGTGGACAATAAATTTATTTTATGCAATTGCTGTTTAAGTATACACATAGTAACTTCTTGTAATAAATATCAGAGTGGAAATAATTATTTTATGAGGTCATAAATCAGAAAAACATATCCTGAAATCTGCAAATACTATATAATTAAATGTCACATAAACTAAGCATACATATTCTTCTGTTTTAAATTAGATGTTTATGATTATCAATGAAATGGCCTGTTTGAAAAAAATTTCATAAACATTTATAATTGCACAGATTTGTATTAGAGCAGCTTGCCAAAGTGTATTCCAGAGTCCTAATCCCTTGAGATAAGCCTTTAGAATAGAGTTCTGTAGTCACCGTTGAGTATCATATTCTCCTCTGGGATATAGGTGCACATTTGTATTTTAAAGGTGTTGAGAAGTCCTGCAGTAAATAAACCTTTTAACCCAGCATTTTACACATTTATTTGAGCATTTGAAGCTTTCTATCAAGTAATATCTATTCCCAGTTTGTACTTTAGGATGTTGTGCTAGAATAATATTTTTGCTTTTTTATACTTTAATAAACACTATTCCGTTGATCCTGAGTATTCAAAAAAATGTGCCAAGCTCTAGTCTGGTAAATTCACTTCTTGGGTTAAAAAAAAGCAAATATTTAAATGAAAGATAAACTTTAACATGTATTGATTGCCCTCTGTGTTTTAAAGCCATCACTGGGTGCGTTTTTATGTTATCTCATTTAATTTTCACAAAAACCCACAACCCAATGAGTCAGGTATTTCTCCCATGTTGTAGTTGAGGAAACAGACACAGAGAAGTCAAATGAATTGCCCAAAATCACACAGGTAATGGGGAACGGAACCAAGATTCCAACCAAGCCTGAACTCTGTTCTAGCCGGTCTGCAAAATTGTGACAAATACTTGGATAAAAACTCATGAATAACAGATGAGATTTTTAAACAAAGCCATGAAAGATAGAATGGGATGTCTATGCTGAGATATTAGAATATTTTTCATTAGAATCCTTTTGTCTAGAAGCTTTTAAATCCTTTTGCTAGTTTTCAAGAAAAATCCAACCACCTAATTTGATACGAAGAGGTCTACCTAAGGCCGAAGAGGAATGAATTGCCATGGCAGCAACGGTGTTAGTTTCTATAGGTGACCGGGAACTCATTCCTTTTTCAGTATTAAAAGTTAAATCTAGACCAGAAATGATCTAAGAGCATCAATAACTAAGGATAATCTTGGAACAAAAACTGGCCACCAGTGTCATTCAAAGTGGAGGGTAAAAATGGCAGTGTGGTCTTAACCACGAGTGTGTTTATGTGAAAGGATGTCAATCCATTTTACCAGCAAATAATCTTTAGAAGTCAGGGAAGTAAATTGTTTGTATTCGTTTATCTCTGAGGTCTATAGTAGAAGAAACTTAATAGCTTTCTTATCTCACCCTTTAATGCCCTTAAACACATCAAATTTTATTGCTTTCTGTTTTGTTATAAAACACTTTGATTTATTTACGTCTTCATTTTGTACTTTTAAAAGAATACTCTCAGTGGATTGTAGTAAAATTCCAAATATAAAAGCAGTCTTAAATATTAAAAAGCATCATAAATCACCAGGAATATTTATTCCAGTCCTAATATTTTTAAAAAATAGTTTTCAAGTGACTTTTTATTTTAATTTAAAACATTCGGGTAGTATTTGGAAGTGTTACTTCTGATTTGCAAGTAGTAATGTCATTTTCATATATTAGCTATAGTAATATAAAATATTTATGTGCCAATAAAATTCATAAAAACTTGCAATATCTCTCAAGCAGGAAAACAAGAAAATAATGGTTCAACACAGGCCCAGAGATCTGGTGTTTGGTTGTAGTTACGAACATATGTGTCTCTTACTAGTATGAAATTGTCACACCTTTGTTGTAACTTCATCCCATGCTGAATTGTTCTATAATGAAGACCAACATTAGGCAGGCTTCATCACGATATTGTAAGATCGCCATCCCTGGAAATGTGCAGACAACAGCACACTCTTTCTCATCATTCTTTCAACCATTTTTATTGCATCCTTCTATATGCCTAAGCTAGAGTAACTAAGCTAGAGTCTGACCATATCAAGATGAAATTATACAATCTCCATTCAATAAGAAACTCAAAATTAGTAATATCATAGGTTGAGTGATGGGAGAGTAGCAAAGAAGGAGACAGCAAACAGAGAAAATTTCTGCCTGACCCAACCTGAGTGATTGGAGAATGTGTTGCGGGGGATACCTCTTGTCCTGACCTTTGAAGCATGAGTTGGAGTTCTCCAGGTAGAAAATGCAGGAAAAGTCCTAAACGGTTTCCAAAGAAGAGAGAAGAGCACGTACAAAGTCCCAGAGGTCGGACAGAAAATTGCACATTTGGAATTATGAAGGAATTCCATGGCGGGGTCATAAGGATGCATAGGCTTAATAATTAGGCACACCTGGGTTTCAATCCCAGCGTGCCATTCTTCAGCTGTGATACCTTGGGCAAGTCACATTGAAATGGGAGAACACCTATTTGCAGGAATGTTTGGAGCGATGCAATGATGTGATGTATGCAGAGCCACTAGTGCAGTACATAGTTATAGCACATTCCAAAAGGGCTAGTGAAGTGATGTTGAGGATTTATGATAAAAATGATAATTTATTATTAGTTCATATTATTGCTGGTTCCTATGAACATGAATTTTTAATTACTGGTTTGATTCTCATAGTGTAGTGGCTGTGAGTACAGGTTCTGGAGTCAGCTCGCAGGGATTCCAATTCCAACTCTGCAGTTTATTTGCTCTGCACCTGGAGCAAGGCACTTAATCTCTCGAACCCTCAGACCGCTGCTGGACTGTAAAATGTCCAGAAGCACAGTACCTACCTCACAGAGTACTTGTCGTGATTACGTGAGACCCTGCGTGTAAGGCTTGGTACAGTGCATGGGAGAATACGTAATATATTATATATCTTAGCTCTTCTTCGTACTTCCTTATTCATATTATCATTGGATTTATTATTCCCCAAGTTTGAAAAATTTGTTTTCAAATTAAAAATAATAAAAGCAGTTTTAAAGCTTTGGAAAATAGTGAAAGGTGGAAAAATAATCCATACACTCATAGCCTTAACGTTGGTTGTTGTTACCTGCTGTCAAGTCAGCTCCGACTCCTGGCGACCCTATGAATGAGTGATGTCCACAACGTCCTGACCTCCACAGCCCTACTCAGCTCCTGTAGACTCGTGCCTATGGCTTTCTGTATGAGTCAATCCATTTCATAACTATAGCATAGTATTCTGGTGTATTTTCTTACAGTATACCCTCATTCCCGTACAGTCATTTTTCCATTTCTAAGCTTTCAAGACTCTAGCTGAAACACATCGCACACACAACTTTGTAACCTTTTTTCTTTATTGATCATCATCACGTCAGAAGCATTTTCCTCCTTGTTGCATAGGCTTCACAGCCATAATTTCAATGACTACGTAAATGTCCATCAAACAGAAGCATCATAGTTTTCTAAATCAATCTCCTCTCGTACATTTAGGTTGTTCTTAATTTATCACACAAGAAAGGGAGCAGGAGAAGAGTTGGTATGCAGCTATATGAGGAGAAGGAACCAAAAAGTATGGGCATTGGAATCATCTGGGCCCTGCAGTCTCGGTTGCATGACTTCTTCTCAGTTCTCAGCCACCCGGGGTGGAAACAGAGAAACGGGCAATGATCTGGGGTGGGGTTTTGCAGGAATGACTTAAAAAAAAAGTTACACTGTATATAAGTTCCCTCCTATGTAATAACTTAGTGTCTTTTGTGATTCTTTTTTTTTTTTAGTATCCTCTGGGCCTCCGATTCACAGTTCCACGTCTTGAGAAAACCAACATGAGCATTAACTTCAATCTCCAAATCAGAAGGTTAGACTTTTAAATGCCTAACACTCAGTGTTAAAGAGATCCATAGTGAAATGAATGCCACGCGTCAGGCTCCTTCACCTTAAAACTCTTCTGAAATTAGAACCCAAACTTTCCCAGCCCATATTTTTCTTTGCTTTTCTCAGTTATTTCAGTTTTTTCAATATTTTTGGTTTTGAAAAAGAGATTGCATTCTGTAGGCCAAGTTATGAGAATAAAATTTTGTCCTGGGCACCCTCCCACCCCCCTTCACATCCATTCTGCCTCATTCTAACACACAAGCCTTCTCCCATCTATACCCACACCCCCTCCACACCTCTGCCGTGCTCTCAGCTGGGGTCAGCTAATCCCTCAGGACAAAATTTCTACAAAAAAGCCTAGATTTTACATTTGCAATCTGGAAATCTCCTAACTTTTGAAGAATGAACGAGTCTCT
The DNA here is from genome assembly GCF_020826845.1 of Diceros bicornis minor. Classification (NCBI taxonomy): domain Eukaryota; kingdom Metazoa; phylum Chordata; class Mammalia; order Perissodactyla; family Rhinocerotidae; genus Diceros; species Diceros bicornis. The sequence goes on along the minus strand of NC_080775.1, from coordinate 15,999,041 downwards.
AATGGTTTAAGTGTGAGCACGAATGCAGGATGCAGATGAGAGCGTATATTCAGAAAGCAGGGCCTTCTCTGGCAACTGTATGTAGCTGCCCCTTTTTTCTAAGGCTGACTCTGTTCAGGGATTCAAGTGTGACTTTACCTTCTCACCATCTATTCTGTTTGTTCCTTCGTGGCCAAAAATAATATTTCACGAGTGGGAAGACCCCTAGAGAGTAGTGTGCATGAGGGCCAGGAATTTCCAATTTTGGACTTCAACGCATTAGCCAGTAATGGGATCGATTTAATGGCTCTAGACTCATATTAAAAGAAAAGGAAATTGAATGGAATATAATATATCAGAGTCCTATTCATGAGGCGTTCCTTTCAGAAAAATGTAAATACGTGTAGGAAGACGTATATATATTTTGTGTATATATTATTTTGTGTATATATTATTTTGTCATCTGCAATTTAAAAAGTTTGAAAACCACCGATGTAAACAGCACATGCAGACCTTCTATAGTTATTTATAACTTGCCCAGCATGTTCTAATATGAAAATGACTCTTAAGTCAGTATCTACAATTTGGTTCTCAAATACTAGTGTGCAATGTGGCTAATCTCTGAACGTACCTTCTGTCCTGCAAATAGAAGGTGTCGTTAGAGTGTAATGACTTTTAGAATAATTATTTTGTGCAATGGATTATTTTTTAATAGTGACTTCAATTGGAAATTTAGAATTTTTAAAAAATATAAACTCTATAAGGGAGATTTTAAAAATCTGCAACCTGTGTCACAAACCACATCCCTGAACCTTTGTGCTAGATTTTTAGGGAGGAACATTTTCTAACTTACCCTAGGTGTCCTTTTCTGACCTTGATTAGGTCTTCTCTGAATTTAGCTTAAATAATTTCTGCTGAATCTTGGAGATTTTTTTTTTATTTTACCCAACGAGTGATGGGTTGCAGATGGAATGAATTCTTCTGTAATATCTCTTCATTTACCAAAAGCTTATTAAATCACTTCTTTGTGTCTACATACATGGATATTTACCAAAAGGTTCTGGTAGTCCTAAATATTTTCATTTGTGAAATCTTCTGCTGATATTTGTAAGTTTTCAGAAAAAAACAAAAACACTCTGTAGTGAAGGACCACCATCACTCTAGACAGTAACCTGAAGTTTCTATCTCTTGCCGTCATTGTCTGTGACATTGACCCTGCAGTGGCATGAAGCTTTGTGTCACTTGGGGAAAGATATAGTTCTCATAAAATATGCAGCCTTTATTTAGGAAGAAAGTCTGGTACAAAAGTGCAAAGCAAATTCCTTGGTGTTTCCTCCTTACTCTTGATTGCAGTTACGAATAATAGTATAGAGGCACCTTGTAATTCATTCAAGGAGCAAAGGACACTAAACAATGTCCTAAATACCTTCCCCAAATCCCTCCTGTCGATCATCATTTAAATAATGAATTTGGCATGAAGTGCTGAATTTGATGGAAAATAGAAAAGGTCACATTTTAAACATCCTCCTTCATCTAAAAGAATGGGCCATGATTATATTTCCATCTCATATGCTATAGAAACTCATGACTATTTTAACATTATCCCGAAAATTATAAAAATATAGAAATCCGGAAAGAACTGGAGAGGCTACAGGAACACACATAAAGCATCAAATTCCAAAAATATATGTTATGGGGACTGGCCCCATGGCCGAGTGGTTAAAGTTCCTCACGCTCGCTTCAGAGGCCCAGGTTCTCAGGTTCGGATACCGAGTGTGGACCTGCTCCACTCGTCAGCCATGCTGCGGAGGCGTCCCACGTGCAAAGTGGAGGCCGATTGGCACAGGTGTTGGCTCAGGGCTAATCTTCCTCAGACAAAAAAAAAAAAAAAGGAGGAAGATTGCCAACAGATGTTAGTTCAGGGAGAGTCTTCCTCACCCCAAAATATGTGTATATATATATTTATAAAAAAATACATATATTTATAAAAATATATATATATACATTATGGAGATAAAAGTGTTTGAGAATACTTATAATACTGAAACACTAAAGTATTTGACAGGTGAGCATTTATCTGCATGCTTCGCTTGCAGACTCCAAAGACATAAAAAAGTATTTAATGGGTGGTTTGCATCCAGTTTAAATGTGTTTAAACCAAAAGTAAATTAAACCAAATGCTCTGAAGTCTAGAGCTTTTGACCACATTGACCACTGTTACCCACATTTAATGCCCTTTTCCACAAATAGAACCCAAAAGAAAAATGGGCTTTACAAATTAATAAACTTAAAATATTTTGTGTTACCCAATGTTTGCTTTAAATGGTCTCTCCATGCCCTGGCTCTGTGTGACATGTAAACATTTTCCTCCCCGTGTAGAGTGGGTCTCAGATAGCGATTCCCACGTCCAAACAGGTCTTTGTGATCATCATTGAAGTTGCTTCCTCTGTCGTGGTGAAATGAACATTGTATTGTCTTTGCTGACATTCCACAGACCACAGAAAGCATAGAGGGCGTGCTTTCTAGAAATAGAAAATAGGAAATAGGAAACAGTAAGGAAAAATAAAATTGCACTGGAGGAGTAAGTTAAAAACGTGTTTATCCTTGGTGCACAACATAGGGTATAGCCGTGGAGAGGAAATTCATCATTCGTTGCATAGAACTAGCACCAACGGTAAAAACACCTCAGCATCCAGGGCAGTGATGAATCGCTTGTTTGAATGTAGCAGAGGTATTAGGGAAGGAGATGTCCTTCCAGGAAAGAGGTCAAAGAAGCATCTAAGTTATATATTAAGCCCAGAGCCTTTCTCACCAGAAGATTTTGTCAACACCTCTGGTTGCACTACCAAGTGTCGTGGCAAGCCTGGGTGACAGAGGATGATTTTGATCATCTGAGTCCACCATTGCTTTTGCTGCATTTCAAAACAGCCTCTGTAAGCCTCACATTAGACTCCTGTCCCAAGGCAATTTCAATGCTTGACATCTATTTACGTTTTCAAGGTGTTGTGAGTAATAAAAATCATGTTATTTAAATCACTTGAAAACAAAATGCCATAGAATTATGGGATAACCTAAATGAAACTTTTTTCCCCTATCATTCTGATTTTCACCACTGCAAAACCGTAGTGCACCAGAAAATAGAACAAAGTCAGGGTAATTTGGGAAACAATTAGACTTAAATTTCCCGACTCAAGAGTTCTCCGTAATGCATTTGGAACCACCAAGTCTGCAACAAGTGGAATTACTTACTGACTTCTTAGTGGGAAGTGATTCAGAATCCCGCCTTTGGGAGAAAAAAAACAAAAACCCTTTAGTTGACTGATCCTCCCCAGATGTGATAGCAGTAAAGTGGCCTGGAAACTGGGGTTCAAACTGTGGTGAACAGGTCCCTCCAGGCTTGCCGCAAGCTTAGCAGCAGTACCCCATTAAAGGAGACGAGCCTGACATCTGCCTGTTTATATCTTTTGTGTGCGTTTGCAGTTTACGTTGCTTATCAGTATATACAATCGGACAGGACTTTTCAAAAGCATGGTGGGAGCAATTCTGTCTCCTCCTCCTTTGAAAGCAGACTTTTCTCATCTCTTTTCCAGCTCCCACATTTGGAAAGCTTCAAAAGCTAGGCAGAACATATACCCCACCAGCACCGTCGCAGTGTTAGAGCCTGTCCGTTGAATCTGCATGAGATTCCATAATGAAAAAAGAGGAGGCTTTCTCTTCTTCGTGAGACCTAAATGTAAACATGACCCGTTAGTGGCGGTGTGGTCATGTCTTAGTTTGCTAATAGCTGTGTAACCTTTGGGATATTAGGGTGACTTTGATGACAGCACAGTAGGACAATGAATGCCAATGACATCTGTATCCAAAGGTCACACCTCTTTTGGGACATGGTTCATTTTCCTCACAGCACTGACTGCTGAACACATAACATTTTTTAAGTTAAATTTCATGTCTAATTACATTTGCTTGAGAGAAAGAAACAGCAAACGCAAAAATAGTTTTGCCACTGTTCAAAGAAATATTATTAAATACACACCTTCTATCTTGAGATTCTTGAATTACTTGACAAGCATCTGTGTCATCTCCTAATTGCCCAACTTCCTGGGGTCTTGATTCTACTTGCCATTGGCCATGCTTCTAACTTATTCCCCGCACCCCCCCTAGTCAGCCAGTGAGCATGCAGTGAATGTTCACTTATTCTAATATTACTTAAGAAGTAAACTGTAAGGAAGATAAATTTGCTGCCAAAACAATGTATGGTATGATGCATTCCAGAGCCAAACGCAAATGCTTTTTCCTTTATGGGCGGCTGTTGGATTATTCATGCCAGTTCTCCTCTTTATTAGCATGGAAAATCAGGAGTTGACTGTGTTGTCCTTTCCCATTTGATGGGCAATCAACGTGATGCACAGAAAAGTTAAGGAATGTGTCCAAGCTAGATGCTGGAAAATGAATGCGTCTCACTGCCTTTATGGTTTAGCCATTGAGACAAAAAGGCGTTAGCTTCTCTTGATACCTATTGTATTTTCAGATAACGTATCTCCTCATGCAAAGCTATTACAGTACTCTTCATCATAGAGGATCTCAGTATTTCTATTTACAAATGTTGTAATTTTGTAGAATGGAATGCCATTGTTTTCTCAATGATCATATTGGTAATGTGTGTTGCCCTTGTGATATGCAGAATATTCTTTATGATCATATATTGTAATAACGTCTGAGGAAATATGTTTAAATCATATGTCACTGTGTTTTAGTTCCAACAAGGACAACCCTGACAGCAATTTTGTCAGCCTGCAAATCAACATCACTGCTGTAGCTCAAGTAGAAATAAGAGGGTAAGTAATAAACAAGACATTGTTATAGTTATACTATAATATAGCTTTCTGTATGTAAGAGTTATGATAAAATATTGGTAAAAACTATATGGAATTTTCCTAATATGTTAGAGATCACAGTTCACTTTGGTTATAGATTTTCATTCTTTTTTACCAATCATTAGCCTTCCATGGGAAAGGAGAGTAAACCTTGTATGATAATTAACTCTAAGGATATCAAAACGAGATCGTGTTATTCCCCAAACTGACAGTTCAGTAATCAAACTATAAAAACTAGTGATAAGAAGCCAGATAAAATAGACGACCAGATGATTGCGTGAAAGTCTCATTTCTCCAATAATTATTTAGGCATCATGAAAATTCAGCCTCACCATGCCATATCTTGAGTGTAATAAGAGGCTAACTCGTACACGTGAGGGTTGGTGGGATCTACATTTTGCATCTTTTTTCTTCTGTCCTATTCTTTGATGAGGGTGCCAATAAGCAATCAATTGAGAGACAGGAGGAAAGTGGTCAAGGAAAAGGCTTGGAATAACTACCATCTGGGAAATCCATGTGTGGAGGAAAAAAAGAAATCAGAAATGGACTGCATGTAGTTCTTATTTTGTACAAGTGTGGACTTCATTTATTTTTATAGTAATTCTTGTTTCTTTACAACAATCAAGGACTTGGCTAAAAGTGTCAACTGGTGTTTGGGGCTGAATTGTCATTGGGGCTCAGCAATCCCAGTTCCCTTTCCTTTTCCATAGATCCTGAGTGGTTCGCACTCCTCCATGATGGCAACTATTGATTTCTGCACTCAGAGCCATTGTCACCATGATGCATTCTCTTACTGCTGCCCCCTTCTGCTCTCAATGCGGGGTTGTCGGGGGGGTGTGGGGGGGGGGTCCGCCTGCTAAAGCTCCACCTAGTGGCTTAGAGAATAGTACTAATGCCTAACATTTATTGATATTTGCATGTGCTACCCCAACATGGTAGCACATCTTAATATGTACCAGTATCCTTGCAGTACAAGTGAGGGAACTTTGGCACAAGTTGTTGAGGGCTGCACAGCTAGGAAGTGGGGAGCTAACACGTAAATACAAGCAGCCTGTCTCCAGGTGCATGTTTATAAATGATCATGCTATACAGCCTATGAGATAGAGTTCTTTGAACCTTATCAAATAAAATCTTACTTTATGTATGCTTCTATGATTTTTTTTCATTCAAATGAGTGTTCTTGACATTCATCCATTGACGTGCATGTGCCTATAGTTCGTTCATTTTAATTGCAGAAGAATATAACATTGTAAAGCTATACCATAACTTATTTATCCGTTCTACTCTTGAGGAACATTTACGGGTTTTCTTTTTCCTTTTTTACAAACTTTCTTGTATATATATATCTCCTGGCACACACGTGTAAGAATATGAGAAGGGTATATGCTTAGCAGTGGAATTTCAGGATCAGAGAGTATACAATTTAACTTTACTAAATAATACCAAACTGTCTTTCAAAATAGTTATACCAAATTACAGTCCCACAAAAAGTAGATGAAAGTTTCTATGGCTCCACATTATTAACTGACTCTCAAAATGGTCCAGTGTTTAATTTGGGGCCAATCTGATAGATAAGAAATAGTATCGAACTGAAGGTTTAATTTGCTGTTCCCTGATTTCTAAATGAGATTGAGTAGCTTTTTGATGTGTTTCTTGACTCTATTTTTCCTAATCAGGGAAATTTCTGTTCATTTTTTGTACGTATTTCTACTAACAGGCTTGACTTTTTCTTATTAGTTCAGAGGAATTCTTTTATATTTTGCAGTTTAGATACTAATCCTTTATCAGTTACACATATTGCAAATATCTCTTCAAAAGACTATGGGGTTTGAGAGTTTTTTTAAAGTTAGGTTTGTTGAGGTAAAAATTACATAAAGTAAAACTCATCCTTTTTTAGGTGTCCAGTTTGAAGAGTGATGACACCATGAGAACATTGAATATAAAATGGTTCCATCACCCTAAGTAACTCCTTCCTGTTCCTTTGTAGTCAACCCTTCCACCACCCCCAGGCCCTGGTGACCCTGATCTCTTTTCGATTGCTATAGTTTTGTCTTTTCCAGAAAATCGTCTAAATATACAGAATGTAGCCTTGTGAGTCTGGGTTCTTTCTCTTAGCATAATGCATTTGAAAAACGTCCATGTTCTTGCATGTATCAGTAGTCTGTTTGTTTTCATTGCTGAGAAATACTCCACTGATGGATGTCCCATGAATTGTTCATCCACTCACACGTTGGTGAACATTTAGGCTGTTTCCAGTTTGGGGATATTAATAATAAACCTGTGGTAGGCATTCACATAAGGTCTTTGTTGGGACATTTATTGTCACAAACGGAGTTACTAAGTTGGATAGCAACTGTACATCTAACTTTACCGAACTGCCGAACTGTTTTCCAAAATGGCTGTTCCACTTCCATTTTGCATTCCCACCAGCGATGCTTGAGAGTTCCAGCTGTGCTGCCTCCCTGCCAGCCTGTGCTTTAGGTTTGTTTCTTTCTTTCATAGTTTTTAGCCATTCTAGTAAGTGTATCTCACTGAGGTTTTAATTAGAATTTTCTAATGACCAGTGATGTTGAGTATCTTTTCACTGCCGATTTGCTATCAGTATCTATTTTCTTTTTAGTGAAATGTCTCTTAAAATTTTGTCCATTTGTTGTTGGGTTGTTTGTCTTATTATCAAGTTGTAAAAGTTCCTTATATATTCTGAATGCAAAATCATTTATCAGATAAATGTCCTGCAAAGATTTTCTCCCAGTTTATGGTTTGGTTGTTATTTTCTTAACAGTGATGTTCAAAGAGCAAGAGTTTTTAACTTTGCTAAAATCCAACTGTTAAATATTTTATAGTTTGTGCTTTTCCTGCCCTATCTAAAAAAAAATCTTTGCCTTATCCAAGGTCACAAGATTTTCTCCTATGTTTTCTTCTATAAGTTTTATACTTTATGTTTTGGTCTATGATTAATGTTGTTAATTTTTGTATCCAGTGTGAGGTAAGGGACAAGGTTCATTTTTGCATATGAATATCCACTTGTTGCTCTGCCATTTTTTGAAAGATCATCCTTTCCCCCATTGAATTCGTTGAAACCTTTGTTGAAAATCAATAGTCCATCTCTGAAGATCTATTTCTGGACCTCCTATTCTGTCCCATTGAGCTACGTGGATAATAAGTCTTGAAATGCAGTCGTGTATCCTGAGACTTTGGTAAACTCACTTACAAATTCTAGTAGCTTTTTGTTGGTTGATTTCCTAGGATTTTTTACAAAATTATCATGTTATCTGTGAATAAAGACAGCTTTCTTCCTTCCTTCCTTCCTTCCTTCCTTCCTTCCTTCCTTCCTTCCTTCCTTCCGTGTGTGCAAAAGTTTAGCCAACTACAAAGGTAGAGGGAACAGTCCTTACAAGAGATTGCCCTCATTTCTGACACCAACTGCAGATTTGAGTGGCTCCCAAATCCAACCTCAGATTCAATAATTCACGTAGAAGGACTCACAGAACTCATTGAAAGCTATTATACTCATGAGTACAATTTATTACAGGGCAAAGAAGCAGATTAAAATCAGCAAAGGGCAGAAGTGCATAAATCGGAGTCTGGGGAAGTACCAAACACAGGGTTTCCGTTGTTCTCTTCTGTAGAGTCAGGATGTGTTACTTTCCTGGTATTGATGTGTAATAGTATGTGCAGAATATCACCAACCAGAGAAGTGGACCCAAGCCTCAATGTTCAGTTATCTGGGGTACTCCATTACATAGGTATGATTGATTGATTGAGTCATTGACCACTTAATTGATCTCAGTCTCCAGGTAAACTGATATGATGGGACCAAATCTCCACATGAATCACATAGTTGGTCTTCCTGGTGTGGGCAACCCCCACCCTAAATCATATTGTTGGAATATTCAGTATGAGCCAAGCCCCCCAGGCAAACAAGGATACTCCTTCCTTTCAAGCATAAAATTTTGAGAGCTTAGAGGTTACCCTCCAGAAGCTGAGGGCAAAGGCCAGACCTCTTTTGGGGCAAAGTTAAATTGTTTACTATGTAGTTATGACTTTTATTTCTTTTTCTTCTCTTATTGCATAGACTAGCACTGACAGTGCAAGACTGAATAGAAGCTGTGAGAGGAGACATCTTTGTCTTGTTCTTAGATCCTGCCTTGATCTTAAGGGGAAAATATTCAGTCTTTTGCCATTAAGTCTGAGGTTAGCTGCAAAGTTTTTACAGATGCCTTTATCAAGTCGAGGATGTTCTCTTTGTTTTTAGTTTTCTTGAGAATTTCTAACATGAATGTCTATTCAGTTTTGTCAAAGCTGTTTTCTGTGTCTCTGAAGATGATTAAATGCTTTCCCCTTTTTGTCCATTAAAGTGGTGACTTGATTTATTTTCTTTTCTGAATTTTAAACAAACTTGCATTCTGAGGAAGAAGCCCACTTAGTCATGATGATATCATTTTCATATATTGCAGGATTCAACTTGCTAAAATTTTGTTACTGACTTTTGCATATACATTCATGAGAAATATTGATTTGTACTTTTCCTTCAATATCTTTTTATGATTTTGGTATCAGGGGTTGCTGGCTCCATAAAATAAGTTGGCAGTATTTCTCCATCTGCTCTATTTTCTGGAAGAATTTGTGTAGAATTAGTATTATTTCTTGCCTAAATATTTGGTAAAATTCACCAGTAAAGCCATCTGAGCCTGGAGTTTTGGGGGGGGTTTTGTTTTTGTAGGCAGGTTTTTAACAATTCAATTTCATTCTTAGACATAAGGCTATTCATATCATCTAGTTCTACTTGAGTGGGCTTTGGTAGTTTGTCTTTCAAGGAATTTGTTTCATCTAAGTTGTTACATATTTTGGCATAAAGTTGTTCTTTATATTGTCTCATTTTCCTTTTAGCATCTATAGGACCTCTAGTGATGTCCCCTCATTATTCCCAATATTGGCAGTTTGTGTCTTCTCCCCACTTTGTTTTCCCCCTGATCAGTCTGGCTAGAGTTTAGTGATCTTTTCAAAGAACTAGTTCTTTATTTCAATGATTTTTCTTTCTTTTTTTCTCTGTTTATTTATTTACTTATTTGGTTGATTGTGTTGCTTTTGTTATTGTTTCCTATTCCATTGGTTTCTGCTTTTCTCATGATTATTTCCTTCCTTCTGCTCACTTTGGTTGGATTTTCTTTTCTTTTTCTAGTTCCTCTATGTAAAAACTAGATCATTGATTGGAGACCTCTCTTCTTTTCTAACATAAGCATTTAGTGCTGTAAATTTCCCTTTAACAACTGCTTTAGCTGCATATCAAGATGTTGATATGTTGGGTTTTCATTATGACTCAGCTCAAAATATTTTCTAATTTCCTTTGTGATTTCTTCTTTAACTCATGAGTTGACTCGGGGGAGGTGACTTGTTTGGTTTACAGATATTTGGAGCTAATCTAGATGTTTCATTTTTGTGCATTTCTAATTTAATTCCCCCATCCCTCTCTTGATGAGAAAAACTCTATTTAAAAAAATCAGAGAAGAAAACACAAGCATTATTTTTTACTATCTTATTTTTATATTGTTTTAAAATTTACAACTAGTGTATATGAAATTTTGTCTCCTTCTTTAAGTTTAGCTTATCTTTTTTTTGCTAACCAAAAATAAATTGAAATCGTTTCTTAATTCCAAAATAAATTTTAAATTGGGAATGGTTTTTATTCCATAAGACATAACTCAGTCCAAGGCAGCTAAGGGCTTAATGTAACTGTATTTATTCTCACATTTCCATGTTATGAGATTAATATTTTTAGATGTATCCTGCTATCACTTGTGACACTAATGTTTCTAAGTAAAAAAGGACATTTTCTATTTGTTTTGCCAATAATCAAAACAGGTGAATAAAATTAGATTTCTCACATGAGTGCAGTTAATTTAATTGCTAGATTAATGTCCAACAATTGACCACAGTTTATTCTCTAAGATAGTGTTCAAGTTGTTTTTAGCAACTTCACAAAGTAAAACTCTTTCCTCCAAATACTCAGCAAAGATATTGGTTCCAATGTTTAATTCTTAAAGGGACAAACAGCTACTGTGTTGAAAATCTTCCATGTTCAGTCTTCAGGAAAATCTAATTTTGTTTTTGGCCAATGTGTTTACTCCAATGTATATTATCATGCAACTAATTCTCACAGTTCTTTTTTTAGTTTACTGTTGTTTCTATAATTTTAAAAATAAACTCAAATGAATTTATTTCTTTGAATGTGGAAAAGAATACTGAGAACTGTCCCACTTGGTTCAAAGCCACATAATGTCAACACTCTCTTTAAACAGATTTACATGTCATTTTTGGTACAAAGGATTACTTTAGCATAGGTCTGTAAGAAGTAAATTTGGCCATAAGAAGCAACACCACATATATTGAGGTCACGAAGAGTAATAAAATTGGGTCCTTTGTAAAATAATCAGGATTGAGTGGGTTTGTGTTAAGAGAAACTACAATCATGAATAACCATGGTCTACATAGATACTATCTACAGGTATAGCCAACATTGTTCCATACAATAAATGGTAGTCTTTGCTATTTGGGACTAATAGGGTTTGAAAATAGAGTTATGAAAATAGGTTCACACCATTGTGAACTGAATCATCAGATTTGAACTTCCTGATAGCATATAGGCTTTGACTTATCAAAAACCTAATTCCTTACTTCCCTTTAAACCCCTTCCTAATGTCCACTGTTACTGCTGAGTACCCAAATCTTATTCCTCAAGGGTCTCAGTGGAATAACACTCTATCCTCCATCTTAGAATGTGAGGACTATTCAATTTGGGTTGTTAGATTACAGCACTGACTGTTCATCCTAGGCTAATTAGTTGTTTATATTCTTTATTCCTTCCTTGCTCTCTTCTTTCTTTCTAAAGAAAAATAAATAACTTTGAAAACAGTGATCGATGTTTCACTTATTTAGTTGGGATCTTTAGAGAGCCATTCTTTGCCCTGATTTCCCCAGATTTGAAAAGGTCTTAGAGGTAGATAACTGATTTTTGTGAACTATACTTTTTCAGTTTTTGCCCTGCCCCGTGATATGTTTCTTTATAGATTTCCGTTTTATTTTGTTATGGAAATGAGCCAGGAGGTTTATTTAAGTTGTGTTTACTGAAACCACTGCAGCTTAGTGGTCCCTGTGGTGCACTGTGTATTGAAAATAGAGTGAATGGTACTTTAGTAAACCTGAGTTCTAGTCTTCATCTGCAACTAACCTCCTACTTTTCTGGACATGTTTTCCTTTCACGTATAAAATGAGGGGTTTTGAACATATTGCCTCTACAGTACATGCCAAGGTCTAAATTTATGATTCTATGGTCCTAGAAGATTTATGACCAGTCCTACAGGATTGATGACCATAAGAACAAAATTTTTCAGACAAAATGTGCATAGCTTCTGTTCTTTATTTGTTCTCTATGCAAAAAAAAAAAAAAAATCTATAGAGCCTCACAATGGATGTGGAGCATGGAATCAACTCTCTTGCCAAGCTGAGAGCAAAGCAAAGCTCTGGGTCATGAGATCGTCCAGACTCCTTGGGAATGGAACCCCAAGCTCTCTGGGCTTCCCTCTGAGGAAAGCAGCCTGCCATGTTCTGTATTGTTCTCCTCACTGAGCCCCCTCTGTATGATCTGAACATAATTTAATCAAATCAAGTCAGAAAGGGAGCGTGGCAGAACAAACCAATCTCAGGGTAGAAGTATAGCCCAGCAAGCTGTTCCCTGCACTTTTTATTGAATAGTTGCACCTTAAGGATGAATGCAAAGAGCTTTACAATTTAGCAACATTTCTGTAGGTTGTCAGTTTAAAAAGTGTGCTTCTCCCACCCACCCCTAGAAGACAATGCAGCCAAATTAACTTTGACCAAAAGCATTTGAGATGTTTTCCAATCATTTGTGGTACACAACTGGAATAGTTTATCATAATTTTCCAGGTGAGGGAATAGAAAGGCACAGGAATTAAATTACTTGCCTGGGGGGTCAGAATTTAACCCAATAAATTTTGCTTTCTGCTTTAGAAAGACATTACCCAGAGGGGAAGAGAAAGATAACATTTGAAGTTGCTAGAGGCTGTGTTAATTACTAGATGCCCTCAAAAGGGCATTTAAGATATCTGATTGCCAAATAAGATGTTTTCTGTTGAAGTTACTTTTAGCTGAAGGTCTAGGAGTTCTTTTAAAGATACTCTTTACCTAAAAACTGCTAGAAAACATTGTTTTTTTGAGAATTATCCTTTTTAAGATTATATAAAAATAACAATTTGGTTTGTAATATGCTTTTAATATGGAATAATGCCATGTACTGTATTTGATTCATCCAATGCTCGCTCTCTAGGTGTAAGTTGCAGGCAAAGATACTTATGTATCAAGTTAATATCCTACTCACCTTGAGATACCTATAAGACAGCTCTAGACCTCAAACAGGGTTCATTTTGTTTTGGCTTTAGGCCTGGCCTTGTGAGAGGTATGGCTGCATTAATGGAAAGCCCAAGAAATCTAAGAAGGAGGAATATACAAGTGGTCATGTTTCTACTCTGAAATATTTAACTAGAAACTATATTTCTTCACAACTGGACCTTTAACACACACACAGAATTTTAGATTTTCACCCACAAAAAGTCCCATTTCTTGATATGGCTTAAAGCAGGAATTATATATCCTGTATATGCACGCACACACATACTCTTACACTTACACAGCATCTATAGATAAATGTATATATTTATATATATATATGTTAAATTATCCATCTCAACTCCGGGAGCGCTCTCCACTCTGCCCCCTAGTGCCCAAGAGATGAGATGCTATAAAATAGTCCATCTCTGAGCTAGAAACCAGTAATCAAGAGCCTAAGGTAGATGTTTCAGACCCTTCCCTATTCCTTTAGTCAGTTTGCTGAACATCATTTCAATATTTTGTTCTTATAGGCAATATCTATTCAAATAAACTGAGAGCCACTTTTTTCTTCTGCTGTTAGTGTGCTGTACACTAGTGAAACATTCTTTACATGTGCCATCACCAGCAATTAAACTAACGTTCCGTGTTTCAGAGTATCCCACCCTCCGCAGATTGTTCTGCCCATTCATAACTGGGAACCAGAAGAGGAGCCCCATGAAGAGAAAGGAGTTGGACCGTTGGTGGAACATATTTATGAGGTAGCTGTTCTCTCTGTTGAAGTTGGGTTGGGGAGTGATTCTTATGCTCTTTACTGATAAACTCTTCGTAACATTTTTTAAAACATCAGTCCAAGATCTGAGCTTTATATACTGCCTAGATTCATGCTGTTATGCTATATATTGCAATGGGTGGTGGTGGGGTATCCTGTTAAGTAACCACTATATAGTCACTTTCTTTTTAGTGGTGAGAGCCATGATAGAGCGAGAAACTTTTTATCTTGGTTCTGTTCTTCTTTTTCAAATGTTCTTTATTTCTTCTATTTTTAATGTTTGGACAGCCTAAGCATAAAAACAACTAGCTCCCTAAACTTTATTTCACTTCTTTCTACATTTTCAGATATCCTTAAAACCCACTCACCTCTTAAACTGAAGGTCACCAGCCAGAAGGTACCAGACAGAGAAAGTTTTATGGATTATTCACTATTGTACAAAAAATAGATATATAATATATAATATGGGTGGATGGTAGATAGATAAGAATAATTTTACTGTTCATTCAACTAACCCAAATTAGACATGAATAACTTATTCTGAGATTTGAAATAGTCCATTCATTAGTAAAATATTTTCCAGAAACAAAACAGCAGCTCATCAACAGCTCTGAAGATATTTTCCCACTTATAGCGTAAAATTGTGAATAGGGAAGAGCTTTGTTGACACATCTTCTGAAACATTTAAATTTTTTTGTTGTTCTCTCTCTTTTTTTTTTTTTTTTGGTGAGGAACATTAGCCCTGAGCTAACATCTGTTACCAATCTTCTTCTTTTTGCTGAGGAAGATTGGCCCTGGGCTAACATCTGTGCCTATCTTCCTCTACTTTCTATGTGGGACATCTGTCACAGCATGGCTTGATAAATGGTGTGTAGGTCCGTGCCTGGGATCTGAACTGGTGAGCCCTGGGCCACAGAAGCGGAGCGTGCGAACTTAACCGCTATGCCACAGGGCCAGCCCTGAAACATTTAAATTTTTTACAGTTAGAAACCAAGATATAGTAGGGGCCGGCTCCGTGGCTTAGTGGTTAAGTGCGCACGCTCCACTACTGGAGGCCCGGGTTCAGATCCCAGGCACACATCAACGCACTGCTTCTCCAGCCATGCTGAGGCCATGTCCCACATACAGCAACTAGAAGGATGTGCAACTATGACACGCAACTATCTACTGGGGCTTTGGGGGAAAAGAAAAGGAGGAGAATTGGCAATAGATATTAGCTCAGCGCCGGTCTTCTTCAGCAAAAAGAGGAGGATTAGCATGGATGTTAGCTCAGGGCTGATCTTCCTCACAAAAAAAAAAAAAGAAAGAAACCAAGATATAGTAAAGGGTTAGTTTAATAGTAGTTCTTTTTTTTTTAAATAAATTAAATGCTATCAGTAGAGAGTAGTTATTCCTATTCATTTTCAAGGGGTCAGGAATGGAATTTTGGTAAAAACAATGTTCCATGCCATTTTCTGTTTGAGGTTCCTTCTCAATTAATGCCCTCTGTCACTTTCCTATGTAACCCATGCCACTGACCTAATAATTGCCTATGGCTTTTATCTTAAGCTACAAGGGACATGAATAGCATTCTCTAAGGTTAACAATAAAGCCATTTCAAAATTGATGAGCTGTTTATGCATATGGGAAAGAAGCAACAACTCCTGTGCGGTGTCAACATGGAAATCTCTGTCATCTGCCAACCTGTGGTTCTGAATCAGAAGCCCCGTGCAAAGTTGGATCAAAGCTTTGCCTTAAGCTCTCTTGATAGCAAAAGGATAACACAGTCCTCAAGTCCACTCAGATTAAGAACCTCACTGGAAAAAATGCTATCAAATAATTTATTAAACCTTGTGTGCACCAGTTTCTGCTTAAGAATGGTGAAACTTTAAAGTTTGAAAACATATTTAAACTCAGTCATTCTCAGGGCAGCCCTGCTTCCAATCTTAGCATAAACGGATCATAAAATTTTAGGGTAATGACCAGTAGTGCCATCGAATGTTTCTTACATGCTAATCTCGTGTCTCGAAATATACCGTTATCAACAGATGCCATGTTGCTGTGATAATGTGAATTAAATGAGCCACCCAATAAGCAAAACCAATTATAAATTGTTTTATTTATTGTGAATATTGTGAATCTCTGACAATATTTATATAT
The DNA here is from genome assembly GCF_020826845.1 of Diceros bicornis minor. Lineage (NCBI taxonomy): Eukaryota > Metazoa > Chordata > Mammalia > Perissodactyla > Rhinocerotidae > Diceros > Diceros bicornis. The sequence goes on along the minus strand of NC_080775.1, from coordinate 15,982,874 downwards.
TGTCAGAAGTGTGAAAAAAAGACAAAAAGTCTCTGCTAACTTCGAAGTGAATTTTCAAAGCCACAATAAATTTAAATACACTTGGTGTTTTTTGAAAGCTCTTTTGTGTCCTGTGAGTACAGAATTCATGTATTTAAAATGTTTATCTCTTTATGAGACGTGGCCTTCCTTTCCTCGAGATTCACTGATTAAAACCGAAGGAGCTCAGCTTTGAAATGCGCACTTGAAATGAACTGTGGTGAGCCCCGGGCTGTCTTTGGCATTTGATGGATAGCCATTTTTCCAGAGGGTGAAAGAAGGGTATCCCATATGGTTGCAATTGACAAGTCAGTAGTCAGGAAACAGGCAGATTCAGTACAAAGAAACAATAACCAGGTTTTGAAAGCATATAATTAAAAATTGCATTTCTAGCGCTGCAAATAAATTAATATAAATTTAAGGTAAACATTACAAGCATCAGACATGGTGAATGTGGTCTTTGCTAAGGAAATCTGCTCTTAGAGCTTCCCAGATTGAAGAGCGCTCTCTAAGCACATCACCAGCACATCTTGCTTTTAGAGCTTCTCTACTTTTATAGACTCTATTTTCCTATTTCCAAGGTCATAGTCCAGATAACTTAAAACCGAAAATGCGTGCTTTTTAGAAAGGGTACAAAAGAGTATAAAGAGTTTCCTTGCATCTTCCTGCCTCGTGCTGTGCGTTACATGATGTGTTCCTTGCTTGTAGCTGCACAATATTGGACCGAGCAGCATCAGTGACACGCTTCTGGAGGTGGGCTGGCCATTCTCTGCCCGGGACGAATTTCTTCTCTACATTTTTCATATTCAAACTCTGGGACCTCTGCGATGTCAAACAAATCCTGATATCAACCCACAGGATATAAAGGTAGGAGCCTAGTCTAATGGGCAGCTTTGTTTCTTTTTTATGGTAAGGAAAAAAAAGCAAAATATTTACAAGAATAAGTTACTTCAATGATAATTAATCAGACCTTTTCTTTTAGTGTTGTAGTTAAAATTCCAGACCTAACTTAAAATATCACTCCTAGAAAACTTACATTTCTCTTAGTTTTATTGCTCATGGTAAACCTGTCATTTATTTAGCCTCTTTTAATGTGTACTTTTTACATGTGGTTTGACCAGCAGCACAACCAAACCAAAATCATAAATAGACGTGTCGTGTTTTGGAGAATTCGTACAAAATGCTATTTTTAAAGTCTTTTTGGTATATTGCCAAAAGACATCAGGATCTTTGCCAAAATGGGCTTTTCCAGATGTTGCCAATAGCAAGTGGTGAAATGTGATAATTTGCCAAGAGCCATCTCAATGCCCTGAGAACTCCCAGATTGGAATTTTCTGGAACACATTCTTTAGTGCAGCTTATAGAGTAGCCTAGAGCAGTGCTTCTCAAATTCTTAAGGGTATCCGAATCACCTGGGAGTCTGTTAAATTGCAGGTTCTGCAGTGGGACCTGAGATGCTGTCTCTCTGCAAACCCCCACCCCATAGCCACACTGCTGGTCTGCTGATCACACTTCAACTAATGAGGAGCTCAAGTGTCCAGGCAACTGATACCATCCAGATTAAGATCCAAATTTGGCTTAGGTTCCTTTTGGAAAGGAAAGAAATTAATTAGCATAAGCCCTTGCGAATGTCATATTTGAATTAAAAAAAAAGCCTTTGTTAATCAGATGTTGTGCTCAAAAAAGAATTTCAGTTAAGAATGAACATTCTCTTAGTAGCTACAAGGACACAGTGTCTCCATTAGAAATGGTGGAAAGGGCAGGCTTCATGAAATACTAGCTCAACCATCCAGGACACAGGTCTGCCTCAACTCTCAACTGGTGGCCCTGGGACATTGCTTGTTATGAAAGGCTTTCTTTTTCAACCCAACATGCCTTCTATTCAAAGAGAGGAAGACTAAAAGGGGGTTCAGTATTAAAGGATTTATGGGTCAACAAGCCTTCTTCTTTATGTGGAGGTAATAAGTAAGGCCACTTGTATTCCACAAAATTATTTAAAATACTTCCTCCTTGGAATTTCTTTTTTCCATTTCCTCTCTCTTTGCTTTTCATTGAGATGATTTTAACATCTTCAAGGACAGTAGCTTATTATAAAATAACGTCTTCAAATGTTAATGTATAACATCTAAGTAATTAAAACTTTCACACATCCTGTTCTGTAGTCAACAGATACTCCACTTCAGTCATAGGTTCTCGGAGCACAGGAGGATGCAGAAGGTTCCTAGGTCTCTTTGAGTGTGATGTTTAGTTTATATCTGACACTATTTATATATGTTTGTATATATTATGTAACTTGTTTAATGTGCACCATGTTGGTTGTGAGTTATTTTTTCTTTGTTGCAATTTAACAATCATTTACAGTGACTGGAATGGTACCAATAGATAACTTGCCTTAAATGTTGACAAATTCGTGCAAACTGGGTGGTGGTATATACGAAACACCTGTATTTCCTGCTACCCAGTTATTCTTTTTTTATTTTATTTTTTTGTGAGGAAGATCAGCCCTGAACTAACATCCATGCTAATCTTCCTCTATTTTTTTTTTTTTTTTTGCTAAGGAAGACCAGCTCTGAGCTAACATCTATTGCCAATCCTCCGGCTTATTTTTTTCCCCCCAAAGCCCCAGTAGATAGTTGTATGTCATAGTTGCACATCCTTCTAGTTGCTGTATGTGGGACGCTGCCTCAGCATGGCCAGAGAAGCGGTAGTGTCAGTGCGCACCTGGGATCCGAACCCGGGCTGCCAGTAGCGGAGCTACTGCTTAACTGCTAAGCCACAGGGCCGGCCCAGTTATTCCTTTTTTTTTTTTTTTGGTGAGGAAGATCGGCCCTGAGCTAACATCGGCCAATCCTCCTCTTTTTCCTGAGGAAGACTGGCCCTGGGCTAACATCCACGCCCATCTTCTTCTACTTTATATGGGATGCCACCACAGCATGGCTTGACAAGCGGTGCATCAGTGCACGCCTGGGATCCAAACCAGCAAACCCCAGGCCACCACAGTGGAGCGCGTGCACTTAACCGCTTGCACCACCGGGCTGGCCCCTACCCAGTTATTCTTTAAAGTATAGACGTTGGTTAGAAATCTGTCAGAGGCTAGCAATTTTTAAAACACAACTTAATTATGATTTTTTTTTTTGGTGAGAAAGTCTGGCCCTGAGCTAACATATGTTGCCAATCTTCCTCGGTAAAAAGCTAACATCTGTGCCAATCTTCCTCTATTTTGTATGGGGGATGTCGCCACAGCGTGGCTTGACGAGCTGTGTGTCAGTCCATGACCAGGATTCGAACCTGCAAACCCTGGGCTGCCAAAGCAGAGTGCACAAACTTAACCACTACACCAACAGGCCAGCCCAATTCTGATTTTTTTACAAAACTCTCAGTCTGTGGAAACTGAATACAAGAAGATTTGATTACAATATGGAGTACTAATAGCTCCCTAAAATAGTTATAACGATTCATGAATTCTTGAAATTCTGAATTCAAGAAAAACTTGAAATGTTTTTCCTTTTAGGATCTCAAAGTACTTTTACCTATATTTCATAAGTATGACCCAGGAGTCTAAAAGAGCTTTTTATCAATAAATAGATTTTTAAAATTGATTATCAGTATAGTTTATATCAGTGGCTATAAACAATTGAGAGTACTTAAAAATTATTTTCCTTTTAAGATATTAAATAATTTCTTGATGAAGTCACTATTAATTTATTTGGCAATTTATTTCTTCCTGGATAATGCAAAGCTAACCAGTCTGTTTTCTGTCTTAAATACGAAATTAGTAAAGAACAAATTACTTATTGTATCTTGTTATCTTCAACAGAATAGGTCTGGGAAATTTTAGAATTTAGTATCAACTTCAGATTCTAGCATCAAAGCTAATTATTATTGTTTTTTTTTAATTGGAGTATAAATAGTCTTAAATATCTATAGTTTTTCTAAACTTGATTCTTTAACTAAGAAGCAGAGAATGGGTAAGTTTATTAAAAGGAATGGGGGAGGCAGAAATATATTTGTATAGGCAAAAATTAAATTCCAGTATTAAATCTTACCCACGGAGTGCACTAAGGTAAAATTCCTTGCTACAGTCATGTGTCACTTAACGACGGGGTACGTTCTGAGAAATGCCTCGTTAGGTGATTTTGTCGTTTAGCAAACATCACAGAGTGTATTTACACAAACCTTAGATGGTATAGCCTGCTACACACCTAGGCTCTATGGTACTCATCTTATGGGACCACCACCATATATGCAGTCCATCATTGACTGAAATGTCGTTATGTGGCACATGGCTGTATTTGGTTCTACAATTTTTTTACAAATAGAGTGATAGGTAGTGAGTTCCTCTTAAAACTTCTGCATCTGTGGGTAGTCCACTTTCTACAAGTCCCTTCTGATGCTTCAGTCCCCGCTGGACTAGCCACCAAAATATCCCAGGCCAACTGCAGACCTGTCAGAGGGAGAACTACCACCTCAACTTCCTGAAGTTTCCTCTGGAGGATTTTCAGAGTTCACCACCATGTTTTCCTCTCCAGCCATTAGGTTGATTTCCTTTGAGCAAAATCCCTCTCTTTTGTGTTCACATACACTTTTTTAGTCAATTTCTCTCTCCTGTATATTTTCTCATTTTTGCCCGATTAACCACTGAAAGTAACTCCCTCCTTCACTGCCTCTTTCCAACACTCACAAATTTCTAAGGAAATTTGTTTATGAAAAAGAAGCCATCCAGATTTCCTTAGAAACATTTTCTAGGCCACCCACTCCAAGGAACCAGTGCCACCAACACTAAAACCTTTGAAATTCCCCAGATATCCGTGCAGAATCTCCACAACGTTTCCACATAATTTCTCATTTTGGTCTAATTAAACCTACCAGCATTTGATGTTACTTAACATGATGATTTTTTTTCTATTTTTTTAAATTACTTATATAGCAACCATCCTGACTTTATTTTTTATTGCAAATACATAGTTTTATGCATCAAAGCCGTACTGTGGATAAAGTAGGTTTATTTGTGGGCTGGCCTGAGAACTGAACCACCATTTAAAAAATTGTTTCTAAAGAGAAATGCATTCTGAGTGCCAAACATCTAGCCTAAAACCTTCTGAAATACAACCCATCTCTAAATTGAACTTACGTTCCAAATATGACTCTCCTCACATAAGCCTCACAGTCTGATTAGGCCTGAACGGGGTTCAGTTTTCACAATAGTAACTGGTATAGTTTGGTTATCCCACCAACTTACCCTAATGTCCCCAAGGTTTGAAGAGCAGACACCGACTGCCTTTGAAAGCCACTACCATGATTGTTCTGTAGCCTGTGGCTGTTTTAGGAGACAATGGGCATAAGTTCTCATCCACATCCATCTCACTTGTTGCCCAAATAAAGAGCATCAGAGACTAAATTGGAGGGCGGTTGTGGGGGGGGGGGGGTGGCGGGGACAAGGATACTCTCAGATGCCACTAGAAGTCGGTGAGTTTTTATTTAAGTACTTGGCTTATATCAGGCTTCATGGGGATTCACTTAGCCGGCTTTGTCAACACTGTTCAAACATCCGAGTATGAAGGTAAATAGAAGCATGGCGAGATGACGGGGTGCAAGAAAAGGTAATTGGGCTGCACAGCCCCTCGAGGTGCCCAGCTAAAGCAGGCCTGAGGATATGGCAGGGCCCTGGTATTCACTCCTACCTTTGCCTCCCAATGAATGGTTGTTGTCTTTGGTTTTCTGTTCCTCCCATGGTGGTTTCACTTCATCAAGTTCATTTCTCTGTCTTCTATAAATTTTGAGGCATAAGCAGATGGCCATGAAAGTTCTGCCTCCAGGCCTCATGATCCAGGTCAGAGATAGAGGATTTAAAGGCAATTTCTCCACATTCTACCATCTAAAACATTTTGAAAGATTCAACTGTCTGCAACATTCAGACAAATCCATTAAATCTAATTCATTCCAGATCCTTCTTGGAATAAAATTTTGGAGTTGAGTAAAGTATTTGTCAACTATTCTACAGGCAGTAAAATAATGATTTCAAACTACCAATTTTCTTATTTTGGGAACTTTATCCTGGGGTTTGGAGAGTCCTTCAAACAGGCTATGATCTCTCGATAAGATGTTGAAAAAATAAACACTATTAAGGAACCAAAGTTGCATAGCGAGTAAAGGATTTTTTTTTAAACTGGCAAGATTTTGTAATGAACAGCCAAGTATGAGATACTGGGAGAAAGGGCTATGGAATCTAAGACTGTACCCAAGAGAGGAAGACAAATGAGATGCTCAAATTCAACCTGTTAAGGTCAGAATGCAACATTCTGGCCTAAGTTCAAGGTAGAAGAATCCTAGGTAGAAATGACCTAACAGAGACTAGACTAGAACGACAGTAACAAGAGAGAAAACCACTGTTGTGGAAAGAACTGTCTCGGGAGCCATGGAAAACAGGAGGTTACAACTGAGAACTCGTCTTCTGCACAAGACCACTCCCACAGGAAGTCCAAATTACAACCAGATCATGCAGACATGGAAAGCAGAAACTCAGGAACCCTTCGTCAAGGATTATAGCCCTGCAGATCGTTGTTGGTTTTTTTTTTTCCAATGAGCCCATAGACAGTGGCTTGGCTTGGCAAATTTGCATAGTTTTGTCTTATCCTTATGAGAATTTTCTTCCTTCATACCTACCTCCGTTTACTTACTACTTCTTATTAATTCAGAATTCAGGGACACTTGTTATGTCCTAGAATAACAGCTCCCAACTCCTCGCTCTCCTCTCTCTCTCTTTCTCATGGGAATGCTCCCTCTGATAGACGAATTTCACTCACCTTTTAACTTTTACTTTTTACCTTGCCTATCAGTCCAATTTTCAGCCACCAAAGGGAATAAACTCTGGGGTCAATTTCTCTGCCTTATCTTCTCTTTAAGATGGTCTTCAGGTCCTCATGTGTATTTTAAAATGTAAAAACACATGTCGAACAACTAAGAAAAGCTTTAAAATCACCGGTGGAGTGAATTGATTCTTTTAGTTATGCTTTGCATGAACTTTTCAGAATGTAAGACAAAAAAAAATAGGGTTTTTCTTTGGGCTGGCCTGGTGGGGTAGCGGTTGGGTTCATGTGCTTCGCTTCAGTGGCCCCAGGGTTCACAGGTTCGGATCCCGGGTGCGGACCAACACACCACTTGTCAAGCCATGCTGTGGCGATGTCCCATGTACAGTAGAGGAAGATGGGCATGGATGTTAGCCCAGGGCCGATCTTCCTCAGCAAAAAGAGGAGGATTGGCAACAGATGTTAGCTCAGGGCTAATCTTCCTCACACACATAAAAAAAGTTGGGTTTTTCTCTCCCAACAAATCCTTAACATTTATGTTTTAAAGAAAATTACATGGTAGACTGACCTCCTGGGCTTGTCTCTACTTGGATTTAATTATAGACGAAGAGTTACTTGACAGAAGTCCACCATCTTGTGTACTAGGAATACCTGAAATCCAAAGACAATTTATAAACAAGAAAAAGAGTATGCATTATGTTTGTTTGGGTTCACAGAGCTCTTTTATTTCACTCAACTCTTTTCTTCAAAAGCTGCATTTTCAACTGTATTGTGCATTCCAGCTACACAGTATCCCTTTAATCCATCAATTTAAGCCTATACCCGAGTGAAGAGTTATGAAAATAGAAAACTCCTGTTGGGGTCAAAATCTGAGTAGCAGCTAGGAAAGGGCCATATTTACTAACAATTGTTTCCTTATTGCAGAAACGAACAATTTTCATATTTGTTCTGAAGATACTTTAGTGCTTACCACCAGCTTCTCATTGCACTTAGCAAATTATACCCTGAACTGATTATCTGTCTAACACGGGTGCTAAAAAGCCGGCCCCCCTCACCAATAATTATTCCAGATTCAGGAAAAACATGACCTATGGGTTCATGATTACTGTGAAACAGGCTCCAGATTTCATCTGGAAGATAGACTTCAACTGTTGTTTACATTTCTTGAATAACTTCTTCCTTGATTTTTGTTTTGGGGGTTTTGTTTTTGTTTTTGTATTTTGAAATAATTTCTGGAATGCCTTTTGAGAAAACTGGTTTGCAGGCTCGTTGAAGACTTTCTGATGATTCTGTTTAGGAGTGGCATTCCTCTATTTGTAAAACAATGTTACTAAAAGAAAGAAATGTATTTTATCAACTGCTGCTGTGAGATACATTCATTCTCTAGCTCAGAGCAAGTCCTGTGTTTTACTGAGAGACAGAAATATTTATGAATAATGGTATACCCGGGGCACCACAATAGGATGTGTTCTTTATCTGTACCCAAGCTGCATCCCATATAACCACACAGGAAGTCGAAGAGTTTTCTTCTCTTTGGGCTATTATTTTACTACAACTGTTACTACTACCACCACCACTCATAATAATAATAATAATAGTAATAGGCTGTAACTGGGCATAAGGAAATATTCCCTAGTTCTCTCCAGTTTGGTTACATACAGAGTTAACTCTGTAACATATCTCCCAGTGACCTATAAAAAAAAAGACGAAGAAAAGAAATTGCACGTAATAAACCTCAAATCAAAAACTACACACACACACACACACACACACACACACACACACAGAGTGTATGATAGAAAACATAAGGGAATCTTAGTGAGAGATTTCCACAATTCTGAATTTTCTGTCTAAACTCAAAATCTTATGCTATAAAGGCTTTTCTGTCAGATTCTCCATCGTTAAGTATCCTTGAGCAACTCATGGCTTACACTTCTCACTGTGCCAGGCCCTAACATAGTCTTCGAATATTCCAGAGTCCATAGGGCTGATGCTCACCTCACTTCCATGGACTTCTTCATCCCAGTGTTTTGAACACTAGCTACCCCGCCTCTGAAATACTCAATTCAACATCCAAGCCTCCAATTCAGTCTCCTAGTTTCATATTTTTCTCACTTCCTTTCTCCACTAGACCTTTTCTCCCTTGAAATGAAGACTTTCTCTGAGTTAGTTAACCCAGCCCACTCTCAAGACTGCCTTTGGCCATACTTTGTTTCCTGCCAAGCCTGCAGTTCAAGTTGCTGGAAACATTCTTTTACAAGCTCCCTTACTTAACCTCCCTTCTCCTCAATCCTTTCCAGTCCCTGCCCTGACAATCTTGATCATGCACAGTCCCATATTTTGGCTTCTTGATCCCTCAGCCTGAGGGCATCGTTACAGATTGAAGGTGGGAAGTACTCACTGGCAGCCAGCATCTGGAGAAGTCCTGTCTGCCATCTGATGACCTCTCCCGCCGTCCTCCTCACTGGCTTCTCTAAACCTTTGCTGCTCTCCTTCTACCTCCTATCCAGTCTCGCTAGCGTTATTATTGGCAAGTGACCTGAAAGCAAGAGAATCTTTAAATGATCCGTTTCTCCATCCCAAATCCTCCCCCCAACACACACACCTTCTAATTGTCCCTCCCTCCTCCTCCTCTCCTCTCCACCACCTTCAGAGGAAGGCCAGTTCTTAGTTCCAGCTCCAAATTTAACTTGACTACATCAAGTATCCCCCGTTTCCTGAATCTTCAACCTCTTCCTCTCTACTAGTTCCTTCCTTGGATCCTATAAACTTACTTCAATTTCCTCCACCTTCAACACAAACAATAAGCAGATAACTTGGCTCTGCATCCTCTTCCAAGAATGGGCCCCCTTTTCACTTCCATTTTCAGCCACCCTGTGCTTGCTATTCCTACTTCCTTGTTTCTCTTTTACTTTTAGCATAATTATAAAATGGTTTTGGGGGGGGTTCATATTAAAAACTACTAAATGTCCATCATAAGACTATATCAGGCAATATGTAAAAACATAAGGAAGAAAATTTTAAATTTCTGATAATGTCGCCACCCATTTACTGTTACATTTCCTATTTCTTTATGCACTCACTTATTTTTCCATTTCACTCATAAACATTTCACTGTATATTGCCAATAACTAAGGGTACTCTTTAAAAATCCGTAGTACCATTACCATACCTAAAAAGAAATTAGCAAAACTTCCTTAATATCATCAAAAATCCACCACTGGTAACATTTAGATGACTATTCTTCCAGATTTTTTTTCTATTTCTAGATATACAATGTAAGTATGCATCCATTTTTTTAAAAATACAGTCTTATTAAATATACTATTTTGTAATCTGCCTTTCCCACTTGCTAAGATTGTGTATCTTTCTAAATTACTGTGTAGCTCTTTATCATCATTTTTAAAAACTGTCCAGCAGTCTTTTGTATAAATGTCATAATTTATTTAACCGGTAAGCTATGAAATTTTATGTACTATCTTTTTTCTCTCTTATAAATAGCTGCTAAGAACATTCATGTTTTATTTTTCATTTGTTTGTTTTAGTGCTTTCTTATTCGGGAGACAAGACCGCCTCTCATCTCTGAGCCATTGGAAATTAGTTAATATGAGAACAAGATAAAGATTTAATTTTATATTTTTTCAGTTAATTATCCATTTGTCCAAACCCATTCACTTTAGCTTCTGCAGTTCAATTTCCCCCATACCAATCCCCTCTTCAAGAAAGAGCATCCATATTTTTTTTCTTTTTTTATTGAGATATAATTGACATATAACATTATATTAGTTTCAGGTGTACAACATAATGATTTGATATTTGTATATATTGTGAAATGATCACAATAAGTCTAGTTAACATCCTTAACCTCACATAGTTACAAATTTTTTTTCTTGTGATGAGAAGTTTTAAGATCTACTCTCTTATCAACTTTCAGATATATAATAAAGTATTATTAACTATAGTCACCAGGCTGTACATTACATCCCCAGAACTTCTTTGTTTTATAACTGGAAAGTTGTACCTTTTGACTACCTTCACCCGTATTGCCCACCCCCCACCCCCACTTCTGGCAACCACCAGTCTGTTCTCTGTATCTGTAAGTTCATTTTGGTTTGCTTTTTTTTTAGATTCCACATATAAGTAAGATCATATAGTATTTGTCTTTCTCTGTCTAACTTATTTCACTTAGCATAATGTCCTCAAGGTCCATCCATGTTGTTGCAAACAGCAAGATTCCTTTTTATGGCTAAATAATATTCCATTGTATATATATGCCACGTCTTCCTTATCCATTCATCTGTCAGTGGACACTTATGTTATTTCCATGTCTTGGCTACTGTAAATAATGCTGCTATGAACATGGAGGTGCAGATATCTTTTTAAATTAGTTCTGTTTTCTTCTGATAGATAACCAGAAATGGAATTGCTGGATCATATGTCTATAATTTCTTAAGTGACAAATTCGGTGAACACTTTTAGTCCTCACCTTTCTTTATTCCTCTGCAGGATTTAACATTCTTAGTCACTTATTTTTACAACTTTCTTTTCCTTGGACTTCTCTAGAATCACACTTCCTGGGTTGTCTCCTACATCTGGTTTCCGCCATCTTACTTTTTCTAGCTGGATCTTCTTCCTTGCCTTGTTTTCTGACATTTCCTGGGATGTTATATGTGACGCTATGCTTCTCATTTTACATTTTCTCATTGGGCAACTCAAACTAGTCAGTGGGCAGTGACTGCACAGCTTGGAAAGCGCTGATGGGGAACAGAGACATCATGTGGAACATCAAACAGGTCAGGGAATCAGTCTGGTGCAGGTCAGGAGTGGAGAGCGGTTATGCATGCCAGAGAGCAGGATGCGAGGGGCTCTTGGTGAGAAATGAGGCTGGAAAAGCAGGCAGAGGCCAGCACATAGAGAACACATGTCTATGCCTGTCGTACGAAGAAGCCTGGACTCTATCTTTCTGTTTATCCAGTAGATTTTTCTAGGTTATTAGGACATACTGAGCACTATCATTTCATCTTTGTGATGCCTCCTACATCCACAATGTAAGAATATCTTTTATCCTTCCACAGAGATGAGCATACTATTATTGCTTCTTTGACTGCAAAGAGAAGCTGTGTAAAAGATGTGCTTGCGGGGCAGAGGAGCAGAAAATTAGGTTCTATAGTCAGTCAGTCTAAAATAAAGAATTTTACTGGGATATTATGGGCGATCTATTGGAATTCTCAAAATATTTATTTAGTGATCAGATGTAACCAGCATGGAGCCTGAGATAAAATCATAAGTTCTAGAACACTTGCAAAACAAACTCAGAGCTGAAAACAAGCTCCATTACAACACAAAGTTCATGCGGCATGCATGGAAAAGTCGTTTTCCTTAGAACACAGCTCTTTCCTGAGGGAGCGCTTCTTAGAGCTACAGGAGTGTAGGGTCAGACATGCTGGAGTCGGGTCCTTGACCACATCAGGCTGTTTCCCATGGTCAGTGCCTCCCTTTTCTGCCATCTCAGGATCAATCTCACCACACACCATGTTCCTTGGTTTAACCAGCCCCAATATATAATGAGAGGAAAGTACCCGAAAATAATGACTCACGCTTGAAAAGTCACTTTCACATTTTCCATCTTTATGGGGAAATCACTTCTGCTTAACATCTTATCCTTACAAGATAAACTTTCCAGGATTGTGTTTCCCAGGCTTCATGGATTCCTGTCATTGGAGAATGGAAAGGCTTGCTCCCTGTCAGGGTGGTTCATTTGCTGTTGAACATGGTTCTGGTACATCAGAACATGTTTGAATTCTCATGTGAAACATATTCACTTGAGAAAAAGAAAATGCCTAGAGTTCAAGGCTAATGAAAAGGTCACAAGTGTTAATGTCGTTGATGTGGTATCTCTTGCTTTCGGTTTGCAGCCCGCCGCCCCCCCAGAGGACACCCCCGAGTTGAGCGCGTTTTTGCGAAACTCTACCATCCCTCATCTTGTCAGGAAGAGGGACGTGCCTGTGCCAGAGCTCCACAGACAGAGCCCTGCAAAGATACTGGTGAGTTATCTCAGTGTGCACAGAACTGAGAGAAAAGATGGCATTGGACAGAATTCCCCAATATAGATGGTCTTAACTTCAAGTATTGTTTTTCTGTCTCCTCCAATGGTCAGATACGCCTAACAGTTTTGGGCAGTACATATTGTGAGAAATAAAAAAACGTGTTTCTGTGGGGGCTAAGGAGTATTTGCAATATAACATTTTCACTCTTCTAAACTTGCCATGCAGACCACAGTAGAGAAATAATGGTGGAAACATAAAATGTGACCTTTGATGCATTTCAAGAATGTGAAGACTTAATTGTTAGCTGGTCCCCAGACATTGGGCTGGTAAGAGTTTGAAGTGAGCCTGGAGAAGCTCTGCCCATACAGTGGGTCCCCGGGTGGGTGCACCTCTTCTTGCATCTCACAGTCCTCTGTTTGTCCAGAAGAGACGAGAATGGTGTTTTCACATTTCCTGGGCGAAAACCTCTGCAGAGTCTTCGCACTGGGGTCTGTGGTAGCTCTAGCCTGAACTTAGTCAGCCCTTTGCAAAACTATAGACAGCACTCAAGAATCAGCATTTTCCATTCAGTTCTTCCACTCATTCCAATGTGAATGTTAACGCCACTGAGCTGTACACTTAAAAACGGTTTTTTAAAAATGTATGTCTTAAACGTGCTTTGACATTCATTGATTTCATCTTGAATGTAATAACAAATTTCGAATGTGGAAATGGACAGAAAAGTACAACAAGCAAGTCTAACTTAATCATTTAAACGTAAGTCAAGAGAGGAACGTTTACTCTTATAGAAGTACCTGAAATTACATGGCAAAAAGCTATGGTAGTTGGCAGATTATGATTCAAGTCCCTGTCAATGTTTATAACACTGTAATGTTTTTAAAAATGTAAAAGTAGGGAATCAATATGCTATTGAGTTTAGGATAAATTAATACAATTCTGCATATTATCATTTTTAGAAAGCTTCGAAGAGAAACAATAGGACAGAAAACAATGATTTAAGTCCTGGGGATGTAATTAATGTACAGCATGGTGACTATAGTTAATAATACCGTATTGCATATGTGAAAGTTGCTAAGTGAGTAAATCTTAAAAGTTCTCATCACAAGAAAAAAAAATTGTAGCTATGTGTGGTGACAGATATTAGCTGCACTTATTGTGGTGATCATTTCATCACAATGTATACAAATATCGAATCATGTCATACACCCGAAACTAATATAATGTTGTATGTCAATTATACCTCAATAAAAAAAATTTTAATAAATTAATTTTTTGGAAAAAGAAAACAATGGTTGACATCTATAGAATTCTAATATGCAGTATCAATGGGAAAGCCCTTTGGAAAACGAATGTCCAAACAATTTGGAAAATCCATATTTGAATATGTTTTTCAGTTCCACTTTGGCGTATGCCTCGTATACACTGAGGCAGTGGAGATCAATAACTAAAATTCTTTTGAAAATTATATGCTCTTCTGTTGTAGGGTTAGATTTTTTCCCTCCTATTCTCTCTCATTAAAAATTTTTAATGCATGATGATTTTTAACTTCTGAATATCCTAGAAACTTATTACTTGCAATGAGAGTAAGGCAATCATTGATTTCCATATCTGATTTTGTTAACTCGTGTTTTATTCCCTTTCTCTCTTGTTGGTTCAAAAATTGCAAATCCTACGCCTCCCTGTGTCCTCGAGTCAAAACAGTTCTGGATAGAAAGTGATTATGCAAAGTTTATTCTAAAATCAAAAGCTAAATAAGACCTCCTACAGTTTTTGTTTAGTTAAAAACAACTTACTGACTCCCATTTCTGATTAGGAATTTGAAAGTGCAAAATGCCAGCTTCCTGTGTTGGAACATAATTTCCAATTTGCGTAGGAAAAATCTGTATCTGGAACACTGAAATATCATTTCTCCTCCACCTAAGAAAATCCTTGCCCTTCTCATCTGAGGTCAGTGTGGCCTTTGCAGTTATTACCTCAGCTCCTCCTCTCCCATCTTTCTTCTCATCCCTTTCACTGCTCATCTTACAGAAACCTTATCTTTCTAACCCTTTTCAGCAATTGATTCTATTGACCACTTCCTGAAACCATCACATCCCTTGGCTTCCCCTAGAATCTTCTCTCCTGGTTCTCTTCCTACCGTTTGTCCTGCCCCCTTCTTAGAGTTTTTCAAGGACTTCGCCTCTGCCCATCCTTCAATGCTCCTGTACCTCAGGAGTCCATTCTCAACCCCCTTCTCTTCCCTTTCATTGATTTTGCTCTTTCAGAGAAATTGTTTCCATGATCATAACTCCAGTCATGTCTAGGTGCCTCCTGCCATCTTAGCCCTCCCTTACTGCACTGTAGACTTGAAGGACTCATGTGTACGTTCATCTGGATGTCTGGTAACACCCCAGTCCCAACATGCCCAAAACTCTCTGTCTCCATGACCCCCAAAATGTGCTTCTTCTCTAGAATCCCCTGTCTCAGTAATGTCAGTACCTATCCACCAAGTCCAAGCCAAAAGAGCTCCCTCCATCCTTCCCTCTCCTTCATCCCAATCTCCAATTAGTCACCAAGTATCTATTCTACTTTCTAAACTTCTCTAAAATTCATCCTCCTCTCTCCGTTCCCACTGCCTCAGTTCAGAACCTTATCATTTCTCACCTGGAATTTTGCAAAAAGCCCTTATCATCCTCCTTGCCTCCCACTCTCCTCTCTCCATTCTTTCTTCACATATCACCTGTCCCCTAAAATACAAGCCTGATCATATCCCTTGCTTAAAAAGCTTCACGGGCTCCCCTTCTGAATAAAATCTAAACTCTTTGGCACAAATAGGAAGATTCTTTACCACCTAGACTTTCTCTCTGTCGTTTCTCATTTCCGTCTGTCCACCTCACCCCCAAATACCCTTTTCTCCTCTTTCTTGAACATGCACTGGTCTTGTACAAGAGAACCATGCTTCCATATTCCATCCTTCTAAGTAACTCTCTCTCAGCCTTCAAGATTCATCCTAAGCATCACCTTCTCCAAGATCCTCCAACAGAGCTAACTGGGATCACCAACTCCAGGGAGTCTACAAGAATCACCTCTTTCTGACTCTCCTCTTTTGCCTCCAGATGGTGGGATTGGCAATACCTAGCCTGTCGATAATGGAGCGTAGGTAAACATGAGATTCCTCACAGGTGACGCAAACTGCAGAACTTTGAGAATTCCTACTCCTGCTGGAGGCACAAAACACCAAACACCTCAGTGCCCAACTCTAGTAGAACGAGAGCAGCCCACCGTCTGTATTTGGAAACCTCATATAGAAATCTGGCCTTACTGGAATTTATCAGATACACGTTACTGATTGTGCTGATTTTGGAGAATTCCAAGGTTCTGAAAAGGGTTTTCATGGTAATATGTTCCTCAGGTTACTGTAGTTTATCAGCTTCATTAAAGAAAAATGCCTCACTGCACATAATATCCAATAAACTGATTTTTATTGAACATCCATAGGCCAGTGCCCAGTGCTTGAGACATAAAAAATGAATAAAGCATAGCCCACAAGGTAAATTCAAATCAGTGAAGGAGTACAATTCGAAAAATATTATCGTAGACGTGGGCACACAGAAAATGGATGTGAGGTGTCCATTTGTTTCCTACTGGGATCCAATCAGAAAATACCATTTGATAGAGAGAATGTCGTCATAATGAATACTTTCCAGGAACATGCATTTCAAATATTAAAAATTACCCATTGTGGGGCCGGCCCGGTGGCGCAAGCAGTTGGGTGTGTGCGCTCTGCTGCGGCAGCCCGGGGTTCGCCGGTTCGGATCCCAGGCGCACACTGACGCACCACTTATCAGGCCGTGCTGTGGCGGCATCCCATATAAAGTAGAGGAAGATGGGTATGGATATTAGCCCAGGGCCAGTCTTCCTCAGCAAAAGGAGGAGGATAGGCAGATGTTAGCTCAGGACCGATCTTCCTCACACACAAAAAAAGAATTACCCATTGTAAGTTGAGCAACCCCAGGAACTAGTTTAAAAACAGCTTCATGGATGGAACTTACAGAAAACCTTGCTTTATAACCAGGAGGTAATTTAGACAGAGAGAAGAATGTTATGGAACGAATGCTTGTGAATGGGTTAATTACATTGGGTCTTTGAGATAACATAGACTCAGGGACCTTCCTCGGAAGCCGTTTCAGGACGTGCTTAGTGCAGGGTTAGGTTACAGGAAATATCTTCCCAAGTTCTGAGAAAATGAAACAGAATAGTTGGATCGCTGCTGCCAGAAGATTAAGTCCTTACAGAAGAGCTGCAATTTTATGTTGTATCTTGTGTCCCATGTTATCTCCACATTACTGCTCAAGTTGATGCACCATTACTTAACAAACTGTGTTTTTTCTTGGTTGTTTCAATGTATTTGTTCTTTATTTAAGTTAATAATTTATGGATTGGGCCATGGCTTCTGAGGAAATATAAGTAAACTGACTTCAATGTTGATTCTCGACGACACTTGAAAGACGTTGGTTTGCCACCGCCGCTGTTGTGTTTTTGCAGAATTGTACAAATATCGAGTGCCTGCGAATCGTCTGTGCGGTGGGACGACTGGAAGGAGGAGAAAGCGTAGTCCTGAAGGTCAGGTCACGGCTGTGGGCCAAGACATTTCTGCAGGTAATGAAAACACGGACGCGCGTGCACGCCTCTCCTCGCAAGTTCAGCAGCAAGCTTTTCTGCTTTTTTTTTTTTTTTTGGCAAATGATTTTTAAATTTTTCACAATTTTCTATTTTTTCTTTTTAAACGTTTTATATTTAATTTTTTAATATTGAAAAATATTGTAAGGGGCTGGCCTGGGG